>NC_081861.1:96014605-97214605 GCF_963259705.1 Myotis daubentonii | reverse complement strand
CACTGACGAGCAGGTCCAATATAGTTGCTTTCTGTTCAGACTTTAGATCAAGAATACACTAAATCTGGGATTTCAGACAAAACAGAATGCTATACCCACTATGAAGCCTTGATTCCAAAGACATTCTCTGAGCCACTTTTACTTTCTCACTCTTCCTGGAAGAAAGCAGCCTTGTGTCTGGAATCTACCTGGTTAACTGGGGTGAGGGTAACATATCCTGGATAACCTCTATCTTCTGAAATCCAGACCTCACACTTACTGGAGCACTCTGAATGGCACACTGATTTCATAAAGTAGAATGTACTAAGCAGAAACTGTAACGGTCAAGAACTGTCAACTTTTGTTTAAATCTCAAAGTACCAAGTTCATTTTTATGCAGGGAGTATAAAGAAAATGATTGAACATTAAGCAAACTGATTCAGAGTTCACTTTGTGCACCCAAAATGCTGGGGGTTGGAAACAAAAACATTTGTATGTACTATAAATGATATTGGTTGTTAATTCCAAAGGCACTTATTTTCTAGATACTTCATTCCTCTTTACAAACACCAACACCTAAAATATGACAATAACTATCTCAAATATGGCCAGTAAAATAACAGCAAGACATGGTAATTATGTGAGTAATAAGACCCAAAACATTCCATTTAAAGCCATACAATGTGGAACTGACAGCACAGCTATTTAAGTCAAATACCAGCCAGTATTATAGATTAGACTAGAGGCCCGATGCATGAAATTTGTGCAAGGGTAGGCCTTCCTTCCTTCAGCTGCCAGCACCAGCTTCCCTCTGGCACCTGGGACCCAGGCTTTCCTCCAGCCACCGGCAGGCACCCAGGACCTGGGCTGGCTTCCCTCTGGCCACCTGCAGGCACCCGGAATCCTGGCTGGCTTCCTTCCACCCCGGCTTCATCAGGAAGGACGTCCGGAATGACATCCAAAAGGATGTCTGGTCTAATTAGCATATTACCCTTTTATTATTATAGATAATGCTGATAAATAAAATAATCTTAGTTCATAGTACAGCAGGCTGACTACTCCTGGAATGTGAATGTCTGAGCTGGTTATAAATGCTTCAGTATAGCACATAAGTCTTTAGAGATTTGCAGATGTCTGCTGCTTCTAGGGATTGAAAAAGAAGGAAATATTCCATTGGATAAATACCTACCTGTATAAGAGAAAGGGACATTTGATCACCTTCATTTTTAAACCTTACAGATTATCCAGAAGGTTCATCATCTCTTGCAGTGGAGACAGAAACATAGCAGTTTTCACATTTCCTGCATCTCTAAGACAGGTCAGTATTCTTTTCTCTTTTTAAAATTTTGTTGTTGTTGTTAATTCTCCTGAGGCTATTTTTTCCCATTGATTTTTAAATAATGTGGAAGGGAAGAGGGAGAGGGAGAGAGACATAGAAACATCAACTTTAGAGAGACACATCGATTGGTTGCCTCCCACACGAACCCCAACCATGGCTGTGCCTTTGGGAATCAAACCCCGACACTTCAGTGTGTGGGCTGATGCTCTATCCACTGAGAAACACCAGCCAGGGCAACAGGTCAGTGTTCTGTGGGAGGCACATAGAGTGCAACCTGGACTGCTAAGAGGCAATCTTGGGAGGTACTAGCAAATGAGTAAGATTTCACCCTGGTGAACAAGATGTTAAATTCTCCACTCTTGTATTATTCACATAAGTAGAAGTTCTAGACATAATTTCCCTGTGTAATGTACTGAAAAAGATGCCCTTATTTCCTGTAAACTCACACTATTCACTTGGGCTAAAAAGACCACTCAAGGTATCTAGAAACAGCCAAAAATTCCATTCAGGTTATGTGCTTTCAACCTATGTACTATAAATCTTGTCCTGGTGCATTTTGGCCTCTAAGATGATATAGATTATGAATAGGTTCTTTTTGCTTAGCTCCATTATGTCAGTTAACAACCTACTCTTATCCACTCACAGGCAAAAAGTACCATCCCTACACTCCAATTCGCCCAAAATGCTACTAATTTATTCACAATGGCAGGTAATCTTACACATGGGATTCTCTTTGGTCTAGTGAAAAGCTAAACAACCTTCTCTTTGCAACATTCACGGTTAAATAACCTAGTGTAATTCAGCAGTAAATGGAGACTTTTAGTGATAGAAATACCATGGAGTTCAAAGCTCTGATCAGATAAGTTTTCCAATTTTATTCCCATGGAAAGCTATTCAGAAGCCTATTAATATGTTTATGGACTCTTGGGTCTTCACTTTTTTCCTTTATAAAACCCTGCTGTGTACCAGTATACCGTAGATACTGTAAGAGACCTTGTATATGCCAGCCACTTTACTATGCACTTGATGTGTGTTATCTCATTTAATCCTCACAGAAACTCTGTGAAGTGAATGTTATTATTCCCATTTTAATTAATGAAAAAACTGAAGTCCAGAGATATTAAGTTACCTGTCCAACTAGTAAGTGGCTAAACTAAGATTGCAACCCAGGTCTGTCTGACCTTAGAGCATACTCTTACCACGATGGCACTATATTTAAAAACCTGACTTGGCTTACTTACTGTGTACCTTCACTTACAATCAAAGGTTAAAAAGAGAGAAGAATTAAATGTTTTTTTCTCCAAAGACCTGATGAAATGTTTGATGTTTAAGTGAGACAACTTGTATGATAGTATTTGGATTTCAGTTATCCCTGCTGTGAACCTCTCACATTTTCTTATTTTTACATTTTACTATGGATAGTCTATGAAGCACTTTGGCATGTTAACATATGTTAAAAAGGAATACAGTTCTCTGGTGAAATAATTTAGGAAACCCTGTATAAGCAAAATTAGAGAGTTACCTTTACCATAGGGATTCTCAAGACTTGTAGTATACAAATGAGTTTTGTAATTCTCCAAGAAGAGGATGTAGTAACTCTGTGAAACTATTTGACTAAACTTTTTTTATTCTGTACAGATCATGGAGCATTGTCTTTCGTGCAGTACTTATCAGAACATATAATATGCTAAGGAACTTTATCAATCCCCAAAAGTGGAATAAGTTTACCCAAATTTATATTAACATGTAACTTTTTTTCAGAACATCTTGAGTAAATGTTAAATAATAAAATATACATATATATTTTTAAAATATATTTTATTGATTTTTTTACAGAGAGGAAGGGAAAGGGATAGAGAGTTAGGAACATCGATCAGCTGCCTCCTGCACACTCCTTACTGGGGATGTGCCCGCAACCAAGGTACATGCCCTTGACCGAAATCGAACCTGGGACCCTTGAGTCCACAGGCTGACGCTCTATCCACTGAGCCAAACCGGTTAGGGCATAAAATATATTTTTATATGATTTTCTTAATAAGAAAAATTGCTTTTAATCAATGTTTTTCCCAGGGCAATTTGTTAAAATGAATTAACTGATTATTTTTTGTGGGAACAACAGTTTTTTTCTGATAATAGACATGCGTTTGGGAACATAGGATGAAGAGTAGGAGAATCATTTCAAAACTTAAATATGAAGAAATTTTAATGTATATGGATAATTACTATGGTGAAGTTTATAAAAGCTCCAAATAGAAAACAACCTGAATGTCCATCAATAAAAGAATGGTTGAATTATATATGTCCAAACTATTAGATACTTTATATATGTTTTCCTTTGTTTTATTATAAAAGTTTTAAAAATTAAAGTATGAAAGCTACCCAACTATTTACAACCTAGAAGTAACAAATGCTAACATATTTTTATTTTGACTCAAATTTTTGTATATAAAAATTATTGCTATAATTTTTACACAAAAGAAACACTGATTCTACATGATATTTTCTTCAAAATGAAAAGAAAAACTTGGAGAAATTTGAAAATATAGCTAACAAAAATGTAACATCCTTAATTTACAAAAATTTTGGAAAGTAATAAATAAAGATAAACACAACAATTAGAAAATGTGCAAAGGTACAACTGACAAAATAAAAGTTAAAATTAAAAACGAACATAAACTTGTTCAACTTCACTAGAAAGAAATACAAATTAAAATATCCCAAAATTGCCCAGCCAGCATGGTTCAGTGGTTGAGCGTCGACCTATGAGCCAGGAGGTCACAGTTCAATTCCTGGTCAGGGCATATGTGGGCTAGATCCCCAGTGTGGGGTGTGCAGGAGGCAGCTGATCAATGATTCTCTCTCATCATTGATGTTTCTATCTCTCTCTCCCTCTCCCTTCCTCTCTGAAATCAGTAAAGACATATAAAAATTTTTTAAAAATAAGTTTTAAAAATATCCCAAAATATAAAATTTGTCTACTGAAGCAGCTAATTTGTATAAATTAGTGTACCTAGTGTTGGCAAGGATATATGGAAAACATGTGCATTTTAAATTTTTCATTGAATTTATTGGGGTTATATTGGTTAATAAAATTATGTAGGTTTTATATGTATAATTCTAGAATACATCATGTATATATTTTATTATGTGTTCACCATCCAAAGTCTAATCTCCTTAAGTCACCATTTATCCCACATTTACCTTCTTCTACCTGCCCCCACCATCCCTTTCCTCTGGTAACCACCATACTGATGTCTATCTCTATGAATTGTTTTGTGTGTTTGGTTTCTTTTGCTTAATCCCTTCACCTATTTCACAGAGCTTCCCAAACCCGCCTCCGACAGCTGTCAGTCTGCTCCCTGTATTAATGCGTCTGTTTCTATTTTGTTTGTTTATTTTGTTCATTAGATTCAACATATAAATGAAACCATATAGTATTTTTCTTTCTCTGACTGGCTTATTTCACTTAGCATAATACCCTCTAGGTCCGTGCATGTTGTCACAGAAGATAAAATTTCATTCTTTTTTATTGCTGAGTGGTATTCCCTTATGTAAGTGTACTGCAGTTTTTTAATCTGCTAATCTAGTGATGGGCATTTGGGCTGCTTCCAAATCTTGGCTATTGTAAATAACACTACAGTGTACATAGGGGTGCATATATTTTTTGGACTCAGGCTTTGGGTTGGGTAAGAATGGACACCCTGGCTGTAGCTACACAACCCAGTGCCTATCTGAATCTTGTACAAGGTCCTCTGAGGGAGAATTGCTCTGCACATCCCAGGTCTGAGCAGCACTGCAATCCCCCTATGGTACTGAGCTTAACTGTGCAGAGCCACTGAGAGTTGGAAGTACAGGCCAAAAGAATCAGCAGGGTTGTGGATCAGACAGTAGTTGTGCATGTGAGTATAGGAAGAATGGCCACTATTCCAAAGCTATACAGCTCAATGACTTTGTGAGCCTCTGCCAAGACCTTCCCCAGAATAGGAGCATACAAAAGATGGTATTGAATACAACCAGCAGTCCTTTCTGCAGGACTCAAAATCAGCAGGTTGGTGTTGCCTGTAGTTGGAGAGCCAGACTAGTGCACTTCACAGGCTGGTCCTATAAGAATAAGAGTACTCACCCTGGGAAGATGGTATATGGGGGCAGTGTAGGATAGGAACTCAGCACAGGGACCTTGGTGGCTCACCCTCCAGATCTCTCCTAGGCCACTCCACTCGGATATTCTCTGTATGACTACCATATTCACTCAGTTGTCTTACCTCTACCAGAGCCACACCCTGTGCACTGACCCTTTAAAAGGGCACCTAGGTTTATAGCAGACTCCTTCTTCCAGGCAGTCAGAGTCCCCACTGATTTTCATCGCCAGATGATATTTGGACTCCTATTCCCAGCTCTGGTGCTCTGGGTTTGAAAACCTGGTATGGGGTTGACGCTACACTCCTCATGGGGGAATTTTAAAGCCTAGATATCCCTCCAGTTTCTCAACCACCACACATGGATGGGTGTGGGAGCCAGCCTTTTCCAGATCTACAGCCCTCTTACCAGTCTCCATGTGGTTTCTTCTATAAATACTTGGTTATAAGACTTCTAGTCAGGTAAACTTCAGTTCATTATTCAGGTTGATTGCTCTGTAATTGAGCTTTAAGTCCAGACTGGCTCTGAGAGGAGATGAGCATAGTTTCCAACTACTGCACAACCATTTTGCCAAAGGAGAACAGGTGCTCTTAGATATTACTGACGTAAGGTGAAATTCACAGATCATTTTTTATGACAATTTGGTAACATAAAAACCTCAAAATTTTCTTATAATTTTATCTGATACTTCATTGTAGGCATGTATTTTAATTAAATAATCAGGTATTCATCATCAATTTATTATAATAGGAGAAAATTAAAAACAAAATGAAATACCTAAAAATGGAGGAATGTTAAAGTAAATAGCTGCATCACTGTGGTGAAATATTATATATTATTGAAAGTAAATTATTTTTAAAAATAATTAATAGGTTTATGTGAAAAATCTCTGAGTACAGTTTAATTTTAAAAGTACATTTGTAGTGTAACATGGTATCTGGTATTGTAATCCCTCCAAGTTTGTTCTTCTTTCTCAAGATTGTGACAGCTATTCAGGGTCTTTTTGATTCCATATAAATTTTTGGAACATTTGTTCTGGATCTGTGGAATAAGCCATTGGTATTTTTTTCATTGTTATCTTAATATATTTCTTTTTTAAATTCTCTATTTGTTAAAGTATTACATAAGTCTCCTTCCCTGCCCCCCATTGACCTCTCCCCAGCTGCTCCCACCCCCAGCACATGCCCTCAACCCCCTACTGTTGTGTCCATTTGTTATGCTCATATTCATGCATACAAGTCCTATGGTTGATCTCTTACCCCACCCCCCCCCCCCGCCTTCCCTCTTAGGTAGGATGGCCTGTTCGATGCTTCTATGACTCTGGCTCTATTTTTCTTCATCAGTTTATGTGTTCATTATATTCCAAAAATAAGTGAGATCATGTGATATTTACCTTTCTCCAGCTGGTTTATTTTGCCTGGCATAATGCTCTCCGGATCCTTCCATGCTGTTGCAAATGGTAAGAGGTCCGTTTTTACAGCAGCATAGTATTCCATTGTGTAGATGTACCACAGATTTTTAATCCACTCATCTGCTGATGGGCATTTAGGCTGATTCCAAATCTTAGCTATTGTAAATTGTGCTGCTATGAACATAGGGGTGTATACAATATATTCTTTCTGATTGGTGTTTCTGATTTCTTGGGATATATTACTAGTAGTGGGATTACTAGGTCAAATGGGAGATCCATTTTTAAATTTTTGAGGAAACTCCATGCTGTTTTTCACAGTAGCTGCACCAGTCTTCATTCCCACCAGCAGTGCAAGATGCTTCCTTTTTCTCTGCATCCTCTCCAGCACTTGTTGTTTGTTGATTTTTTGATGATTGCCATTCTGACAGGTGTGAGATGGTACCTCATTGGTGTTTTGATTTGAATTTCTTAGATGATTAGTGACTTTGAGCATGTTTTCATATGTCCCTTGGCCTTGTGTATGTCCTCTTTCGAAAAGTGTCTATTTAGGTCCTTTGCCCCCCTTTTATCCCCATGTAAGTTTGAGTTTAAATTTTTTTATTGTCTAAAGTTTTACATATGTCTCCTTTTCCCCTCAATTGACCCCTCCCCCAACCATTCCCACCCCGGGCAAGCCCCCACAGCCCCAGTGTCTGTGTCCATTGGCCATGCATATAAGTCCTTTGGTTGCTCTCTAACGCCCCCCCACATTTGTCTCTGGATCTATTCTTGTTCATCAAATTATGTTGATAATTATATCCCACATATGAGTGAGATCATGTGATATTTATCTTTCTCCAACTGGCTTATTTTGTTTAGCATAATGCTCTCCTGTTCCATCCATGCTGTTGCAAATGTGCATAACCAATGCACACAGATGCTAGGGGGTTTAGGGCATGTGTTGGGGGGTGGGAGTGGCTAGGAAGATGT
Source organism: Myotis daubentonii (assembly GCF_963259705.1). NCBI lineage: Eukaryota > Metazoa > Chordata > Mammalia > Chiroptera > Vespertilionidae > Myotis > Myotis daubentonii. Next base: position 97,206,770 of record NC_081861.1, on the reverse strand, counting down.
CAATGGGAGACAAAGTAGACATAAGTAACACTTTAAACAATGAAGAATTTTAAAAAATAATACTCACAAGGGAGTACACCCATCACTGAAACCTATTTTAGAATATACTTATTACCACAAAAAGAAACCCCATACTTATCAGCATCCACTCCACATTCCTCTACTCTCAGCTCTTGGCAACCACTAATCTATTTTCTGTCTCTATGGATTTGCCTATTCTGTACATTTCATATAATCCATGATTAGATGGCATCATACAATTTGTGGTCTTATAGGAGAAAGTATTTGAAAATCAAGTATCTGATAAGTGAACTATATGCAGAATATAAAAATAACTCTTGCAATTCTGTATTATAAAGAAAACTTCTCCATATACAAAAAAATAAATAAGCACATGAAAAGATGCTTAACATCATTAGCCATTAGGAAAATGCAAATCAAAACCATGAGATACTACTTAGTATTGAATAGGATGGTTAAAATTCAAAAGACACATAATAATAAGTGTTGACCAGGATGTAGAAAAAGCAGAACCTTCATACACTGCTGACAGGAGTGTTAATGATGCAGTGACTTTGGAAAATAGTTTGGCAGTTTCTTCAAAATTTTAAACAAGGGATAAAGGAAAGATGGCTATGGAGTAGTTGGATGCTACACACACACACACACACACACACACACACACACACACACACACACACGCACACACACGCACACACACACACACACACACCTGTTCTAGGTGCCAAACTGGATTTATAGCTAAAATATAAAGCACTTAACCCGAATAACCAACTAAAGTATACCTGAACAGGAGTATTATATCCAAGGATTTATAGAAGAAGCTACACAAAGACTGGTGTGAACGGGGGGTAGGGGGAGAGCACAGAGAGGGATAGGCCCTGCACCCAGGTGTAGTGGCTGAGAACCTGGAAGGATATCTCAGCTGTAAAAGTCCCCCCTGAGATGAGTGAAGTCTTTACCCAAGCCAGGATCCCCAAACCAGAGCATCAGGGGCAGGAAGAGGAGCCTGTATAACATTGCCGGGAGCCGGTCCATCCTTGCTGTTTCAAGGGACCTGGCATATATGGCATACTGTTCTTAATATGTTTGCTCACCTTCTTGGCACTATGTGTTTTAACCAAGGTCACCTCTCTGAGAAAGGTTGTTTCCCCAGGTAGGGATTGTCCCCTGAAGTTAGGGAGGGAATAAAACCCCTTAACTAAGTGCCAGGCGGGTAATTAATCACTTTAACTACGAACAATCATGCTTAAGCTACATAATCTTTGCTCCCTGGAGTGAAGATAAGAAACGCCCTAACCTGTGGAATAGAGATTGATAGGATTGGAATCAACTGGTATAAATACAGATGTAACAAGACAACAGGACACAGAACCTAGACACAGAACCTAGACACAGAACCTGGAGACAGAACCTAGACACAGAACCCACACAGAACCTAGACACAGAACCTACACAGAACCTAGAGACAGAAGAACTTTGCTGGAGAGAGCATGGCAAAAGATCCTGGACAGAAACTGGCCACAGAACCTAGAGACAAAACCTAGGGAGAGAACATGGCAAAAGATCCTGGACTGAACCTGACTACAGAAATTGGCAAGAGAACCTGACTAGAACCTGGTGACTGAACATGGCAAAAGATCCTGGACAGAAACTGGCTACAGAACTTGGTTGGAGAACCTAGACAGAACCTGGCTGAAGAACCCGGCTACAGAACCTGGCAACCGAACCTGGCTGGAGAACCTAGCAAGAGAACATGGACACAGAACCTGGCTGGAGATCCTAACCAGAACTTCGCTGGAGATCCTGACCAGAACTTGGCTAGAGATCCTGGCTAGGCTGCTGATCAACTGAATGCTGTCTCCATGTCATTCCTTCTTCGCCGACTCTGTCCACACCTTTGGGGACCCCTGGACCTGCTGGGGTTAGACCCCAGCATAACATCTGGAAATAAAAATCAGTTGGGACTCTGTCCACTGGGAAGAGTAAGGAGTCTGTTAGAAAAATAGGTGCTCTCTACTATAAGGCAAGCACACAGGAGCTCACTCTTGGTCACTCACCTGGGGCTCTGGTAGATGTAAGGAGACCAATGGCATACAGAAGCCATACAGAGAAAATCTGGGTGGCGTGGCTTGGAGAGAGATCTGGAGGGTTGGCTACAGAGGTCCTGGACCTGAGTTGACATCCCACAATGCCCTCAGGCACCATCTTTTGGTACCAGCTGGGGGTGTCCACTAACCTAGTCCTCCAAATACTGGTGACACCACCCTGCCAAGCTCGAGCTCAGCAGAAAGGACTGTTGACTGCACCCAACAAGGACCTGAGGTGTCCTCTTTTTCTGAAGAAAATTTAATGAGAGTCTCAGACAGTCATCAAACTCAGTGGATTACAGCCAGCTTGTATTGCCTTTCTTCATAAGACTCTGGAGGAAGTCCAGGCAAACCTGATGGGGGGGGGGTTGGGAAAAGTAGCTGACAGGTGGACACCCAACTCAGAGAGCCTTGGAATTTTATTGATCCACCCTCAGCTCAGAGCTCAAGGAAGCCAACCCTTTTACTCACACATACCCCAGGTCCAGTAGCTACAGAGAAGTAGCCCAAGGGTAGTTACATACAATGTCTGACAGCACCCTGCAACTGAAACCCACTCAACTGGACCCTTAACCAACACAAATAGTAGTGGGCTTCACCACACCAGAGCTCAACCCAACCAGCTACACAAATGGCATACCCAAAGGGGAACTCTAGCAGGCACCACAACCTACAGGGAACAACTTGCATTGGCGGGGGGGCAGCCACTGCACAGCATCTCATACACAGTGATTCAGTTTTACTCTTATGGTCAACCAGCCTGAAGAGTTAACTCTACCCCTGAAAGTGACAACAGCATTCAAGACTCAACTACAGCAGGAAGTACACATAACCCATAAGAAACATTTCAGAAGCACAGAATCAGGTGATCTGGAAGATTGTGCTATTGAGCTAAACAGGACATTTTTATCACAAAGGCATCATAACAAGTTTGAGAGTCATAGCAGGTCTACCTAATACACAAAGATATAGTACAAGACACACAAAATGTGGAGAAAAAGAAGCAAAGAAAGTACAAGAAAAATCCTTAGGAAAAAAATTAAATGAAATGGTTGAAAATGAAGCAACCAAAATACCAGATGCAGAGTTTAAAACAATGGTTATAAAAATGCTCAAGAACTTTAGTGGAATAATGGATTATCTCAGTAAGAACATAAACTGAGAGAGAGTAAGCATTAAAAAGGACACAGAAATTATAAAATATAACAGTAAGAAATGAATAATATAATATCTAAAACAAAAAATACACTAGAAGGAATCAACAGCAGGTTAAAGAAACAACAGAATCAAATCAGTGTATTAGAGGATAAGATAACTGTACACATCAAAGCATCAAATAAAATAGAATGAAAATAAATGAGGACAGGCTAAGAAACTGCAAGGACAAAATGAAGCATTACAACTTCTGCATTATTGGAGTACAAGAAGAAGAGAATGAGCAAGGAATAGAGAACCTGTTTGAAGAAATAATGGCAGAAAACTTTCTTACCGTGGTGACGGAAAAAGTCACACAAGTTCAGGAAGAACAGAGAGCCCAAATCAAGATGAACCCAAAGAGACCCACACCCAAACACATCATAATTAAAATGGCAATGGTTAAAGACAAAGAGAGAATCTTAAAGGTAGCAAATGGGAGACAGTTAATTACCTAAAAGGACCTTCCCATAAGACTGTTAGCTGATTTCTCAACAGAAACACGTCAGAACAGAAGAAATTAACATGAAGTATTCAAAGGGATTTAAAGCAAAGACATGCAACCAAGACTACTCTATTCAGCAAAGCTATAAAGAATACACTGGAAGGAATCAACAGTAGATTAGAAGAAGCAGAGGACCAAATAAGCAAATTTAAAGACAAGGTAGAAAAAAATCACTCAGAGCAGAAAAAGAAGAAAAATACATAAAAAGCATGAGGGCAATTGAAAAGAACATTGGGACAACCTGACATGGAAAACATCTGCATCATAGGGGTAACAGAAAGAGAAGAATATGAACAAGGGATAGAGAATCTGTTTGAAGAAATAATGACAGATAACTTCCCTAAGCTGGTGAAGGAAAAAAAAATCTCACACATTCAGGAAGCACAGAGGGTACAATTCAAGAAGAATCCAAAGAGACCTACTACAAGACACATTATAATTAAAATGGTAAACATTAAATACAAAGCGATAATCTTAAGGGCAGTGAGAAACAGGCGGTTACCTACAAGGGAACTCTCATATGGTTGTCAGTTGGTTTCCCAACAGAAAAATTACAGGCCAGAAGGGAATGGCATAAAGTATTTAAAGTTATGAAAAGCAAGGATCAGAAACCATGATTACTCTTTCCAGCAAGATATCACTCAAAATTGAAGGTGAAATAAAGAGTTTCAGAACCAAAAATAAGGTGAAGGGAGTTTACTTTGACCAAACCAGCATTGCAAAAAAACTGTTAAAGAGATTGTTGTAAGAAGAAGAAGAAATAGAAAGGAACATAGGCTTAAAAAATAAAAATGACAATAAATAAATACCTATCAATGATAACTTTAAATGTAAATGAATTAAATGCTCCAATCAAAAGATAAAGGGTAGATGAAAGGATAAGAAAACAGGACACATATATAAGCTGTCTACAGGGGACCCACCTCAGAAAAAAAGATTCATACAGGATGAATGTGAAGAAATGGAAAAAAAAAATACAACATGCCAATAGAAATGAAAAAAAAAAAAAAAACCAACCCACAGGGATAGCAATACCTATACCTGAAAAAAAAATAGACCTTAAAACAGAGGCAATAACAAGAGACAAAGAAGGACATTACATGATACTAAAGGGATCATTCCAAAAAAAGGATATAGCCCTGGTAAGCACATATACACCCAATATAGGAGCACCTAAATATATTTTTAAAAAACTCTTGGAGGACTTGAAGGGAGAGATTGACAGCAATCACAGTAGGGAACTTTAACAGACCAATGTCAAAAATTGATAGATTTTTTCAGACAAAAAATCAACAAGGAAACAGTGAGCTTAAATGACACACTAGTTCAGACGGATTTAATAGATTTTTACAGAACGTTTCACCACGAAGCTGCAGATTATATATTCTTCTCAAGTGAACAAAGGACATTCTCAAAGATAACACATGTTAGGACACCAAATAAGTCTCTACATGCTCAGGAAGATTGAAAACATATCAAGCATCTTTTTAGATCACAATGGCATGAAACCAGAAATCAACTACAATAGCAACACTCAAAAATATTCAAACAAATGAAGGCTAAAGAGCATGTTATTAAAAAATGATTGGGTTACCAATAAGATCAAGGAAGAAATAAAAAAACTTCCTGGAAACAAATATAAATGAACAGACATTAAACCAAAACATATGGGACATAGCAAAAGCAGTCCTGAAGGAAATACAGACCTACTTCAAGAAACAAGAAAAATCTGTAATAAACTATCCAGTCCTACAACTAAGAGAACTAGAATAAGAACAACAAAAAAGCCCAGAATAACTGGAAGGAATGAAAAATAAAGATCAGAGTGGAAATAAATGACATAGAGATTAAAAAATTAATACAAAAGATCAATGAAACCAAGAACTTGTTCTTTGAAAACATAAACAAGATTGATGAGCCTTTCGCCAGGTTCATTAAGTAACAAAGAGAAAAGACCTAAATTAAAATATCAGAAATGAAAGTGGTGAAGTAACAACTGACATCACAGAAATGCAAAAGATTGTTAGAAAATACCATGGACAAGTATATGCCAACAAATTGGACAAACTGAGAAAAATGGACAAATTCCTAGAAATATCAATCTTGCAAAACTCAATTAGGAAGAATTAGAAAAGAAATGAATAGATCAATAACAACTAATGAAATAGAAACATTAAACACACACACACACACACACACACACACACACACACACACACACCTCCAGCTAAACAGAAGTCCTGGAATGGATGGTTTCACAGGGGAGTTTTACCAAATATTCAAAGAAGAACTAAAACCTATCCTCCTCAAGCCATAGGAAAAAAATCAAGAGGAAGGAAGACTTCCAAGTTATTTTATGAGGCCAGCCTTATCCTAATTCCAAAACCAGAAAAAGAGTCTACAAACAATTAACAATACACACTAATATCCCTGATGAACATAGATGCTAAAATCCTAAACAAAATAGTAGCAAAATGGATCAAGCAGTATTTAAAAGAAGAGCATACACAATGACTAAGTGTGATTTATTCCATAGATGTAAGGCTGGTACAATATTTGCAAATCAATAAATGTAAAATACCACATGAACAAAATGAAGGGGAAAAACCACATGATCATATCAATAGATGCAGAAAAAGTATTCAAAAAATCCAGCACCCAATTTTTAGAAATACGTTTTTATTGATTTCAGAGAGTTGAAGGGAGAAGGAGAGAGAGAGAAAGAAACATCAAAGATGAGAGAGAATCATCCATCGACTGCTGCCGGCATGGCCCCTACTGGGGATCGAGCTTGCAACCTGGGCATGTGCCCTGGCCTGGAATTGAACCATGACTTCCCGGTTCATGGGTCGACATTCAACCACTGAGCAACATTGGCCAAGCCAGAACCCATTTTTTGATTAAAAAAATAATCAGCAAAGTGGGTATAGAGAGATCATACCTCAACATAATAATGGTCATATATGATAAACCTACAGCCAACATTATACTCAATGGGCAAAAATAAAAAGTGTTTCCCATAAGAACAGGAACAGGACAGGGATGTCCATGTTCACCACTTTTTTTCAACATAGTGCTAGAAATTCTAGCCACAGTGATCAGAAAAGAAGAAATAAAAGGTATCCAAATTGGAAAGGAGAAAGGAAGTAAAACTGTCATTACTCGCAGATGACATGATATTATTCGTAGAAAACCCTAAAAACTACACCAAAAACTGTTATATTTAATAAATGGATTCAGCAAATTAACAGGATATAAACTAACACCTAGAAATTGATGTCATCTTTATATACCAAAAATGAGCTCTTAGAACCAGAAACTAAAAAACAAAAAAAAAACACACAATTTCATATACCATAGCTACAAAAAACACACAATACCTATGAATAAATTTAACTGAAGAGGTAAGAGATCTGTACTAGGAGAACTATAGGACATTGAAGAAATAAATAGAGGAAGATACAAAAAGTGGAAACATATACCCTGTTAATGGATTGGAAGAATTAACATCATTAAAATGTCCATACTATCCAAAGCAATCTACAGAGTCAACATAATCCCTATTAAAATACCAATGATATATTTCACAGAACTAAAACAAATATTCCAAAAATTTATATGGAACCAAAAAAGACCTTGAGTAACCTCAGCAATCTTGAGAATAAAGAACAAAGTTAGAGGTATCACAATACCTGATATCAAACTGTACTGTAAGGCCAATGTAATTAAAATAGCCTGGTACTGGCATAAGAACAGGCATATAGATCAATAGAACAAAACAGAGAGCCTATAACACAAACCATGCCTTTATGGTCAATTAATATTTTACAAAGAAATAATAATCATACAATGGAATAAAGATAATTTCTTAATAAACAATGTTGGGAAGATAAGACGTGTACATGTAAAAACATGAAATTAGACCATCAACTTACAACATACACAAGAGTGAACTAAAAATTGATAAAATACTTAAATGTATGTCACCAAATAATAAAAATCCTAGAAGAAGACATAGGTAGTAAAATTTCAGACAACTCTCATAGCAATATTTTTGCTCAATACATCTCCTAGGGTTATGGAAACAAAGGAAAATATAAACAAATGGGGTTACATACAACTAAAAACCTGTGCAGAAAAATAAATCATCAAGAAAATGAAAATGGTACCCACTGGGAGTGAGTATGAGAGAACATATTTGGCAGTAATACAGATGATAATATACAAATTACATAAAGAACTTATACAACTCAAAAATAAGAAGACAGTCTAAAAATGGACAAGAGATCTGAATAGACACTTCTCCAAAGAGGACATACAGATGGCCAAGAGACATGTGAAAAAATGCTCAAAGTAACTGATCATCAGACAGATGCAATTTAAAACCACAATGAGATATCACCTGTAACCTGCCAGAATGGCTACCATCAATGAGTCAACAAACAACAAGTGCTGGAGAGGATGTGGAGTAAAGGGAACCCTAGTGCACTGTTGGTGAGAATCCTGACTGGTACAGCCACTGAGGAAAACATTATGGAGTTTCCCCAAAAAATTAAAAATGGAACTGCCTTTTGACCTAGCAATTTCAGTTCTGGGAATATATCCTAAAAATCCCTAATTACCAATTCAAAACAATATATGCACCCCTCTGTTCATAGCAGTGTTATTTATAATAACCAAGATCTGAAAACAGCCTAAGTGCCCATCACTAGATGAGTGAATAAAAATGCTGTGGTGTATTTACACATGGAATACTACGTGGCTCTAAAAAAAGAAGTATCTCTTACCTTTGAGACAGTATAGAGGGACCTGGGGAGTATTATGCAAAGTGAAGTTAAGCCAGTCAGAGAAAGACAAATACCATATGATCTCACTAATATTTGGAATCTAATGAACAAATTTAACTGATGGACAAAGAAGAAACAGAGGTATGGACACATAGAATAGACTGACAGCTCTCAGAGGGGAGGAAGAGGGTTGAACTGCATGAAAGAAGGAGAAGGTATTAGCCAAAGGACATATATGCATAACCTATGGATGCAGACAGCAGTGTGACAGGGGCTATGTGATTGTGGGCAAAGGGAAGGGGGAAAATGGGGACATCTGTAATAATGTCTGCAATGAAAATAAATTTAAAATAACAATTGTTAAACAAGCAATTACCATATGACCTAGCAATTCAACTTCTTGTTATAAAACCAAGAGAACTATAAATATATATTCATAGAAAATCTTCTACATTAATGTTCCATCATTCATAATAGCCCAAAAGCAAATACAATTGTAATGTCTGTCTATTGATGAATAGATAAAATATGGCATATCTATACAAAGGAACACTATTTTGCATCCAAAAGTATACATGCTACAACATAGATAAATTTTGAAAATATTACACATTATATTTTTGTTTTTAAAACTTGTAAGTATTAAAATATTATTTCAGTCATATATGGTATTTAATGAGCAAAATAAACTAACAAAATGACACAGATTCATAGACATAGAATAGACTGATAGCTGTCAGAGGGGAGAGGTGCTGATGTCTGGGTGAAAAACTTGAAGGAATTAAGCAAAAAAAAAAATACTTCATATTTACAGACAACATTATAGTTGTTAGAAATGCTCTCAATGATGTCTCAGGAATGAGACAAACACTCGAAACTGGATCAGCAAAGCAAATTTACTCCTGAGCAGAAGGGTGCTCTTGCCAGCTGGAAATCATAGGCAAAGCACACTGAACAGGAAGTCTGTTTGAGTTTCACTTCCTGACATGGGTCTGCCCTGCTCCTCACTCTGAACTCTGACTTGATTGGTCAGGGCTTAGAGCTTGGGTTCCTATTATTGCGTGATTGGCTACTTCAGAGGAAGGGGAGGGGTAAGATGGCAGCCCCCTGAGAATTTGAAGGTCATATGAAAATGGCGGAACTAATATGGCAGCAAGCTCCTTTCTTTGACAGAAAAGGTCACTGGTTCACTCTCACAATTCCCCCCTTTTTTTTCATTTGACTTTTCTTCAATTTCAGCTAGCAGTCTTTGACTTCGATGTTCTGCAGTATCCAGGAGAAGATTATTCTGTTGATATGTTACTGGGGTTTGTTTGGTTAATGCAGTCTCAATTAATCTTTGGATGAGGCCTCTCATACATGGAATAATGCAACATCCTATTACTGTCATAACACCTAACACAATTATTAAGGATGTGAGTATAGATATCATCATTCCCTTCCACTTCCCAAACCATTGCTCTGGTAGATTGGCGAAAGGATCCTCAATTCTAGAATTCTCAGTTAACTTATTAGCCAAAGTTTCCAATCCCTATAAGGCCTTAGTGATGGTCCCATCTGGAGCTGTGTTGTTAGGGATAAATGTACAGCATTGGCCTCCTATCATTACACATACCTCCCTTATTCCCACTAGAACCATATTTAAAGCTAGCCGGTTCTCCCAGGTCATTCTGCTGGTTGCACTAATTGCTCAGCTATTCCCTTGATAGCATCCCTGGTATAATTGACAAACCTCTGTTGATTATAATAAATATAGTTTATCCAATTTACATTTTTGTTAATGGTTGGCCTCCAGAATAATATGGACTCAAACCCTGCTGCTATTTGATTCCTAGCTTTAAACTCATCAGGGACACCCCTAGGAACCCCAATGGAATCAATGTATACTAATATATGTGGGTCGAGTGAACCCCCAGGGGCAGTAAGGATGTCCCTTCTGACTCTATGTATGGTTCCCTTAGGGCAGTGGTTCTCAACCTTGGCTGCACATTAGAATCACCTGGAAATCTTTCTAAAATCCTGATTTCTGGGCCTCATCCTCCGGAAATTCTGTTTCTTTGTTAGGGGGTGAGGCCACAACATTAGTAACAAAGAAACAGAATTTCCGGAGGATGAGGCCCAGAAATTAGCATTTTAAAAAGATTCCCAGGTGATTCTAATGTGCAGCCAAGGTTGAGAACCACTGCCTTAGGGGAAGGATTTAGGGTATTGCATACCAAGGTGAAAGGGATGGCCAACTGAATTAGGGTGCAAGTTCCACTCCAGTCAGCTGGTAAAGTCTCAAGCAACAGCCCTCCACAATACCACCAGATGTCTACTCTGGCTACAGTCAGTGTAGACCCGTGGTCGGCAAACTGTGGCTCGCGAGCCACATGTGGCTCTTTGGCCCCTTGAGTGTGGCTCTTCCACAAAATACCATGTGTGGGCGCGCACATACAGTGCGATTGAAACTTAGTGGCCCATGCGCAGAAGTTGGTATTTTGTGGAAGAGCCACACTCAAGGGGCCAAAGAGCCGCATGTGGCTCGAGAGCCGCAGTTTGCCGACCACTGGGTTAGGGGATCTGTAGCCATAGTTACATTAATAACAAATCAGGCTACAATAGTTTGTATTGTTAAGAGAATTAGAATTAAGGAGTAATCAGAGTCTTTTCACTGTTAGCTTGAGAGGATCTGGGTGTTGGGTTACAGCGCATTGCTTCTCCTGATTGACCTGATTGACCAAGTTCCCTTAATCTAAGTGTAGTGGATCCAACCTTTCTCTGTGGTGCAAACGGCAGTCTCAGCTGTGATAAGCACCTGATAAGGTCCTTCCCTGGCTCTCTCAAGTTTGTCCTCCTTCCAGGTCTTGATCAGGACGTGATCACCAGGTAGGTAAGGATGTACCGGGAATTCAAGAGGTGGAGTCTGGGCAAGTAGTCCTTGTAACCTGAGGGAGAGTAACGTAGAAGAGAGGCCCAATATATAGTTTTTAAGAAATTGATCCTTGGTTTCCATGGTTGGCAGGTCAGAATTTCGACCTAAATAAGGTAATCCATAAAGCATCTCAAAATGGCTATCCCAATGTCTTTATGGGGTGCTGTTCTAATTCTGAGAAAAGCAATAGGGAGACACTTTGTCCAGGGAAGCTTAGTTTCTAAGATTAATTTGGTGATGTGTCTTTTCAGAGTTTGGTTCATTCTTTCTACTTTACCTGAAGAGGGTGAGTGCCAGGGTGTGTGATATTCCCATTTTATTCCCAAGCTTGTTATTAGTTCCTTGATAATGGTGGCTGTAAAATGACTCCCATTATCTGAATCTATGTTTTCAACCAATCCAAAGCAAGGGATTATATTTTCTAAGAGTGTCTTAGTTGCATTACTGGCTGTAGTACTTGATAATGGAATGGCTTCAACCTAATTAGTGCAATGATCTACTATCACTAGGAGGTATTTAAAGTGACTTATCTTAGGCATCTCAGTATAATCAACCTGGATGCTCTAGAATGATCTTAAGCCTGGGTTCCTTCTTCTTGATTGTTGTTTTCTCAGTTCCTGCTTGTTCACTTTCCTGCAGGTAACACAGCTCTCATTAACTTGCTTTGTGACAGTATAGACCCACTTCCCTTCAGAAGTTTTGGAGGCTTCTATCTTAGCTAACTGCTCTTCCTCCTGAGTAGTGAAAACCAGAGTAGCAAGAGGGGCAAGGGCAGGAGTGAGATGAAGAATCGGGCTACAGGCTGGAGGACTGCTTCCTTAGCAGCCTCATCTGCTAATCTGTTCCTTAGGCTTCAATGGAATAGCCTCGTTGATGCCCAGGCACATGTACTACTGCTATTTCTTCAGGTAACATTAGGCTCTCTCATGCCTGAGAGATTAATTCCTTGTGTACTAGATCTCGTCCCTTGCTATTAATAAGGCTCCTCTCAGTCCAGATTTTTCTAAAAGTGTTCACTACGCCAAAGGCATATTTTAAGTCTGTATAGATGGTTCCCTCCTTTCCCTTTAAAAATTTTAAAGCCTCATTGAGGGCAAACAATTCACATGTCTGGAAAGACCACCCATTGGGCAGTCTCCCTGATTCCACAATCGTGGATTTCTCCCTATCTACAACAGAATATACATTGTGCCTTTTCCCCTCAAGCACTCAAGAGGAACCATCTACAAAGAGTTTAAGTCCTGTAGAGAAAGGAGTTTCCCTGAGGTCGGGTCTCGCTTTGGTTTGGTAGTCTATGAGATCCATGCAATGGTGTTCAACAGGACCCAGTGCCTCTCCTCCAGTTAGAAATTCAGTGGGATTTAGACAGCTGTCAGTAGTAAGTACTGGATCACCTTTTACTAATAAAATGGCCTCATAAATTCATGCACTCGGGGGGGGGGGTGTCCCTCAGCCTGGCCTGCACCCTCTCGCAGTCCAGGAGCCCTCAGGGGATGTCTAACTGATGGCTTAGGCCCGCTCCCTTTGGGGGTGCAGGCCTAAGGTTGCAGTTGGACATCCTTAGCATTGCCACAGAGGCAGGAGAGGCTCCTGCCACCACCGCTGAGCTTGCCAGCCATGAGCCTGGCTTCTGGTGCACTGACCACCAGGGGGCAGCTCCTGCATTGAGCGTCTGCCCCTGGTGGTCAGTGTGCATCACAGCAACCAGTCATTTAGTCGATTTGCTTATTAGCCTTTTATTATATAGGATGGCCTCATATTTTAATATCCGGGAGTCAGTTAGCAACCTGCCTACCTTTTAATTGAGAATGATACTAACTTGATGTGGAGTGCTGACAATTATTGCTCCCTCAAAGGTCAGAATTCTGCTTTATTCAGTTAATAGGGCAGTTGCCGCTACAGACTGAACACACTCAGGCCATCCTCTAGTAACTGTATCCAGTAGTTTAGAAAAGCATGCAACTGGTGGCTGGCTTTTTTCCCCCTGTGCTCTTTTTCTTTCTTTCTTTATTGATTAAGGTTTTAAATATGTGTCCTTAGGCCCCCATTGCCCCCCCCACTCATGCCCTCACCACCCTGGTGTCTGTGTACATTGGGTATGCTTATATGCATGCATACAAGTCCTTTGGTTGATCTCCCCCCTTTACCCTCACCCTCCCCTACCTTCCGTTTGAGGTTTGAGCATCTGATCCATGCTTCTCTGTCTCTGGATCTGTTCTTTTTAATTTAATTTTTTTCTTTATTGATTAAAGTGTTACATATGTGTCCTTATCCCCAACTGCCCCCCACCCACCCCCCACTCATGCCCTCACCCCCTGGTGTCTGTGTCCATTGGTTAGGCTTATGTGAATGCATACAGTTCCTGTGGTTGATCTCTCCCCTTACCCCCACCATCCCATAAAAATATTAGGGGAATCCACAGGCAGAAAAATCTCAGACATATGCCAAAGCAATTTCTTACATGATAAAGCTCCTAGGGCAGTGATGGCGAACCTTTTGAGCTTGGCTTGTCAGCATTTTGAAAAACCCTAACTTAACTCTGGTGCCGTGTCACATATAGAAATTTTTTGATATTCGCAACCATAGTAAAACAAAGATTAATATTTTTGATATTTATTTTATATATTTAAATGCCATTTAACAAAGAAAAATCAACCAAAAAAAAAATGAGTTCACGTGTCATAGGTTCGCCATCACTGTCCTAGGGCAATGGAAACTAAAGAGAAAATAAACAAATGGGACTACATCAAAATAAAAAGCTTCTGCACAGCAAAAGAAACCATCAACAAAACAACAAGAAAGCCCACTGCATGGGAGAACATATTTGCCAATGTTATCACCAATAAGGGTTTAATCTCCAACATTTACAGGGAACTCATAAAACTTAACAAAAGGAAGATAAACAACCCAATCTGGATCTGTTTTTGTTCATCAGTTTATGTTGTTCATTATATTCTATAAATGAGTGAGATCATGTGATATTTATCTTTCTCTGACTAACTTTTTCCGCTTAGCATAATTTTCTCCAGGACCATCCATGCTGTTGCAAATGGTAGCAGTGCCTTGCTTTTTACAGCAGGGCAATATTTCATTGAGTAGATGTACCAGTTTTTTATTCCATTCATCTGCTGATGGGCACTTAGGCTGTTTCCAAATCTTAGCTATGAATTGTGCTGCTATGAACATAGGGATGCATATATCCTTTCTGATTGGTGTTTTTCATTTCTTGGGATGTATTCCTAGAAGTGGGATCACTGGGTCAAATGGGAGTTCCATTTTTAGTTTTTTGAGGAAACTCCTTACTGTTCTCCACAGTGGCTGCACCAGTCTGCATTCCCACCAGGAGTGCACGAGAATTCCTTTTTCTCCACATCCACGCCAGCACTTGTTGTTTGTTGATTTGTTGATGATAGCCATTCTGACAGGTGTGAGATGGTACCTCACTGTCATTTGATTTTCATCTCTTGGATGATTAGTGAATTTCAGCATGTTTTCATATGTCTGTTGGCCTTCCTTGTGTCTTCTTTTGCAAAGTATCTATTTAGATCTGTTGCCCATTTTTTTTATTGGATTGTTAATCTTCCTTTTGTTAAGTTGTATGAGTTCCCTATAAGTGTTGGAAATTAAACCCTTATTGGTGATAACATTGGAAAATATGTTCTCCCATGCAGTGGGCTTTCTTGTTGTTTTGTTAATGGTCTCTTTTGCTGTACAGAAGCTTTTTATTTTGATGTAGTCCCATTTGTTTATTTTCTCTTTAGTTTCCATTGCCCTAGGACAGTGATGGCGAACCTTTTGAGCGTGGCATGTCACAATTTTGAAAAATCCAAACTTAACTCTGGTGCCATGTCACATATAGAAATATTCATAATTTTTTTTGATATTTGAAACCATAGTAAAAAAAAGATTTATATTTTTGATATTTGTTTTATATATTTAAATGCCATTAAACAAAGAAAAACCAACCAAAAATATGTATAAAATGAGCAAAAACAGAAAAACAATGTACATTTAGGAAAATATAATAATAAAAACAATGATAATCAAATGGTATGAAAACTAGAAATTAGTGATTTTTTGGTGCTAAAGTTTGCTAATTCTTCGATTGCAGGTTCATACTTGGTGCACTTCAAGGCCAAGCAAGCGCCACTAACTTCATTTGTTAGTCGGTTTCTTTTGTTCATTTTAATATTATTTAATGCTGAGAACAAAGTCTCACAAAAATATGTTGATGAAAAAATTGTTAGCAAAGCCATCACTAGATTTTTTATGTCGCTAAAAGTGTCAGGTACTTTGTTCCAAGCACTCAAAATTTCTTGTTTGTAGTTGCACTCTTCTTCATTATTCAAACGATTTCGTTCCAGATTTTCAAGTTTCGACCT
This sequence comes from Myotis daubentonii, assembly GCF_963259705.1. Taxonomy (NCBI): domain Eukaryota; kingdom Metazoa; phylum Chordata; class Mammalia; order Chiroptera; family Vespertilionidae; genus Myotis; species Myotis daubentonii. The sequence continues at coordinate 97,190,877 of NC_081861.1, read as the reverse complement.
TAAGTCAACAAACACATGAGTCCAAATGCTACCTTGAAAATCTTCAAGTTGCATCTCTAAATCATCAATTTGCATCCATTGGAAATCCCTTAATTCCAAAGTACTGTAAACAACTACATCCGGATACTTAATTATTTTAATGGTCTGTTCTAGGCTTCAAAATTGGTCCAATCTTTCACTGAACTGTTCAAATAACGAGTTTACTATATTCTGGTACATAAGTATGGACTCCATTACACTCGTTGTAGTGGCCTTCTCAAAATACTTTTAGTTTTAGTTTCAATATCTCGACTGAAAATTTTAAGTTTACTTTCAAAAGATTTGATGTATCCAAACATAACATCAATACTTTTGCCAAAACCTTGTAATTTTAAGTTCAGTTCATTCATATGAACAGAGAGATCTGTCAAAAACATCAAATTGCTGACCCACTTATGATCATTGATCTGAGGAAAGTTTGCCAGATCCTTATTCTCAATAAATACCGTAATTTCATCAAAGCACTCCACAAATCGCTCAAGTACTTTACCTCGTCTCAGCCATCTCACATTATTGAACATCAGTAGTCCACTGTAGGTTGAATCAACTTCCTGTAAAAGTGCAGAAAATTCTCATTTGTGAAGGGGTCGAGAAGCTATAACATTCACAACTTTTGTTACAACTGACATTAAATCATTCAATTCTGAGAATCCTGATTTGGCACACAACACCTCCTGATGGATAATGCAATGAAAAGGTACAAGTGGATGTCTAATAGCTTCCATGAACAATTTCAGGAATCCCACAGTTTTTCCCACCATATTTGGTGCCCCATCTGTCGTGACTGACACTATTTTAGAGATATCAATGTTTAGGTCACTGAATGTTTTTATAACAACCTTACATATTTCGTTTCCTGATGTACTTATTGGCACTGATTCTAACTTTATCAACTCTTCTCTTTGTGAGACCATCAGAATATACAGTATAGCAGTAATGGCCAACCGAGCATTTGATGTGACATCAGTAGTTTCATCAAGAGAAATCAAAAAATATTTACAACTATTTAAGTCTTTATTAAATTGATGTACTTTTTTGTTAAGATCTATTATTCTGTCTTTGATAGTATTTCTACTGAGTGGTAACTCAGAAATTCTTTTAATAATATCATCTTTATGTTTCATATCATGAAATAGGGATGGTGCACATCTTAGAAATGCTTCCTTAATAAATTCTCCATCACTGAGGGCTTTTCCATGCTGAGCTATGGAGTGAGCAATACAGTAACTTGCTGATGTTAAATTTTTAGAGCATCTTACAAATTTAATGATGGAATTTTATTGACTTTTATAGAGGTGTAGCTGCCTAGAAATGTATTCCTTCCTTTTATCATACTTTTTTGCAAGAGTTGACAATGATTAGTTTCAAAATGTCTCTTTACATTCCACGTTCTCCTTACTACCATTTAATTACACAGTATGCACAATGATCTGTTGTTTCTGGTGACAATCCCGTACATCTCCGTCCATATGTCTTGAAAGGGTCAGCTACTGCTACTTCCACTTCCTTTATCATTCAATCTTGCTTTTCTATTTTTTTGATTCTCCGTCACAAGGCTGCAAAAATAAATAAATATAAATCACTGCGTTTTTTATAAAAGGTTGATAGGTGTCTTACCTATTAACTTTTTGCAGTGTTGTTGCACTGACTCCTGGTGCAAAACAATTCAAAGATAGAATGTCTCCTCGAGCACTGTTGCACTGTATATCTTTTTCTTCTAACCCTCCCACTCCTGTCTCCTAACGAACATGGTGATCAAGTGCGTCCATTTGCTGAATGCACCTGAACGCACAGGAAGCTTACCCGAGGCACATGTTAACAATAACGAGGCTGTTTCCAGAATTGGGCATTTTGTAACTCGAGTAAAAATAAAATGTCATGAGTAAAGATTAATCTCATTTTAGTGCAATTCTTAACCTTTTTATATTAATGTCAATATTGGAACAATGTATCTTGGATGTTTTCATTATGTATCTTTGCTACGCAATACCGATGTACATGTTTACATCCGGTTTTAGAATTGCATTATTGATCATGAGTAACATGAGTAATAATATTACTCGAGTGATGCCCAACTCTGGCCGTTGCAAGAGACAAATATTTGAATTATGCAATGTTTTGTCTCTGTCGATGCGTGTCACCCAAAATGAGTTCGATTGTCACCTCTGACATGCGTGTCATAGGTTTGCCATCACTGTCGTAGGGCAATGGAAACTAAAGGCGAAATAAACAAATGGGACTATATTGAAATAAAAAGCTTCTGCACAGCAAAAGAAACCATCAACAAAACAATAAGAAAGCCCACTGCATGGGAGAACATATTTGCCAATGATATCCCTGATAAAGGTTTAATCTCCAACATTTACAGGGAACTCATACAACTTAACAAAAGGAAGATAAATGACCCAATCAAAAAGTGGGCAACGGACCTAAATAGACACTTTTTGAAAGAGGACATACATAAACTGAGAGACCTATGAAAACATGCTCAAAGTCACTAATCATCTGAGAAATGCAAATCAAAACGACAATGAGGTACCATCTCACACCTGTCAGAATGGCTACATCAACAAATCTACAAATGACAAATGCTGGTGAGGATGCAGAGAAAAAGGAACCCTCATTCACTGCTGGTGGGAATGCAAACTGGTGCAGCCACTGTGGAGAACAGTATGGAGTTTCCTCAAAAAACTAAACATGGAACTTCCATTTGACCCAGTGATCCCAGTTCTAGGAATATATCCCAAGAAACCAGAAACACCAATCAGAAAGGATATAAGCACCTCTATGTTCATAGCAGCAGAATTTACAATAGCTAAGATTTGGAATCAGCCTAAGTGCCCATCAGCAGATGAATGGATTAAAAAAACTTTGGCACATCTACACAATGGAATACTATGCTGCTGTAAAAAGGGAGGAACTCCTACCATTTGCAGTACCATGTATGGAGGTGGAGAGCATTATGCTAAGTGAAATAAGGCAGTCAGAGAAAGATAAATATCACATGCTCTCAGTCACTTGTGGACTATAATGAACAACATAAACCAATGAACAAAAACAGATGTAGAGCCAGAGAAGCATGGATCAGATGCTCAAAACTCAGAGGGAAGGTAGGGGAGGGTGGAGGTGAGGGGGAGAGATCAACCAAAGGACTTGTATACATGCATATAAGCATAAGCGATGGATGTGGACAACAGGGGTTGAGTGTGAGGGCAGGATTGGGGTGATGAGAGGACATTGGGAGGATAAGGACACATTTGTAATATCTTAATCAATAAAGGGAAAATAAATTAAGAAAAAGAAATTCTCAGAACAATAAAAATAAATAAATAAATAAATACATACATACATAAATAAATACATAAATAAATAAATAAAACTCTCAGCAAAGTTAGAATAGAGTAGTGGTCGGCAAACTCATTAGTCAACAGAGCCAAATATCAACAGTACAACGATTGAAATTTCTTTTGAGAGCCAAAAATTTTAAACTTAAACTATATAGGTAGGTTCATTGCTAGTAACTGAATTAGGGTACTCCTAAGCTGGCCTTTGCTAAAAACGTCCTCAATCTGATTGAGGTATGCTTGTTGAGGTCAACCCCTTCCAACTCTCCCATCCACACTTGTTTTGTCTATTTCCTTTCGTTCATCCTCTTTATATGTCCAAACCATCTCAACCTACCTTTCTCAATCCTCGACACTACATCTTCTTTCACTCCACAATGTTCCCTAAAATTAACTTAAGAAATGTGGGCAGAGCTCAAGAGATTTATCTCAGTGCTGCGGCCAAAGCAACACCGTGAGTACACTCCAACGAACAGGCTTCCTTTACACACCAGGAAGTGGCAACACCCGCCTGACAAATCTCCAGGAGCCACCTACTCTTAGCCCCGACCCTCACGCCCATTGGATAACATAGCAAGCGTGTCCCTATTGCATTGGCTGTGTACCCCTTTATATACAGCTGTACTTCCCCAATAAACTTAGAGCTGTGTCTCTGAATCTGGTCTCCGGAGTCATGCATGCAGACGCCCTAGTGGGTCGGGCTCCATCGTCCTCACCCCTGGGGGACCCCCTGTTTCATCTGGCGCCTCGAACAGGGACCCCGGCACGGCATGCACCAGGACGGGTGAGTGACCCTCTGTAACGATGGGAAACCTTCCCCCGTCAGCCCAAGCCCATCAGGCTCACGCGCTTCATGCATTTTTGCAGAGTAGGCGAGTAAAAGTAACAGGAAAGGAGCTATAAAAGCTCTGGGATGTTCTAATAGCATTTAACCCCTGGCTCTCCGCCACCGTTGGTGCAGGCAGGGGAACAGAAGACTCTCTGCCTCCCTATTCCCCTCCAGAGCCCTCTGCCCCCACAGATCCCTGGGCTGTTTTCGACAAGCCAAAAGTAGTTTCTCAAAGCTCAAGGAAGGCTGAAACTGAGATAGAAAAACCTCCCAAAGGGACCTCTAGCGAGGCAAAAGCTGGGGAGTCTCACCAGGAGGCTTCCTGCCGTAGTCACTCCCTGGCTCCCCTCGCAGAGCGAACAAAAAGTTTAACTGCCCAGCGGCCCCCAAGTAATCCTTTCGTGGGGGACACGGATGATAATCCATGGACAGGGATATATCAATCCATGTGTAGCCAGAGATATAGAGCAAAGATCTCTTTAGGGCCAGAGACCCCTGGACTCTTTCCTGTGAATGTTAACCCCACAGCTGCAGCAAATGCCACCGGATCTGCAACAATATCCCCTATATCCAAATGGTTAATGCAGAAAAAAAAAGAAGGCTGTTGACAGGGAGAGCAGGGAGAGAGAGTCCTTTTTTAATTTTTACTTATCTGAACTATGCAGGACTCAAGGACGCAAGCTACTAGTAAGCAAAACAAATTTCTCTGTCCAGTTTTCTTCTCTTTAACCCTTCCAATACTAAATTAGACTAATACACTATACTTAAATTACATAAGGAAGGAAGCACCTGCTCTTATTAATCTAAAGAAATGCTGAATGTTTAACTTGCCAGCTAAGAGTTTAAAGTTCTAGTTAAATTAAATTGGGAAAAATTATAATTGTGGTAATTAAATGCCTAAAGTATAGAAATTCATTTTTAAGTAAATCTTGTGCTTTCTCTGAAAAATTCGAAATTCAAAATATGTTACTCATTGGTCTGATTAAAAAAGAGAATAAATTCTATAATCACAACAGAAATTTTTGTATACAGGAATCAGTTTTGGTTTGATTGGTGTCTCTTGATAATTATGGAAAGTATATGGTCTTTAGATCATATATACACATATATATTTAATAGTCCTTCAAGTTAGATTTCAAAACTATAACCAAGGAATGACTGTGAGACATTTCATGGGCCCTGAAATGTTTTCAAAAGTTTATTCTCGGAGGGAAAATGGCGGAGGTATAAACAGACGTGTCCGGTGCCTTGTCCTGGAGCAGATAAGTGTGAGCAGCTGAAACGGGTAACATGCAGCCCGAATAGGCAGAGGATTTTCGGCTGGGAGACTGTCTGCAGCTAGGAAAGACCGAGAACCCCCAGGAAAAAAAGGACGGTTGGAGACTGTGGCTGAAGCCTCTTGTGGTGCGCCAGCTAAGCAGCGGAGGCTGCACCATCTTGGGTGGTTGTTGCCGGCATCCAGAGACCAGCTACTAACCTGGAAACAAGGGATCTCAAGCAGCGTGACTGCGTGAACTCAGATGAGCACTGCTTCTTCTCACGGAAAGGTTGGATATCCCCTAAAGGTGCAGTTTGCAGTTCGGGTTGGAGGGAGGGCCGAGCTCACGCACGTGCGGGGCGAAATCTGCGCCCCACAGAGTCCGCAGCCCTTGGGACCAGCGTGACCCATGAGTGAGGAAGGGGCCCCACAGGGCTGCTGGCAGAAGGGAATGCGAAAAATGAGCCCATAGCTGGACTGGATGTAAAGGAGCAGCCTTGGACTTTGCCAATCTGCTGGCTGCTTGGTGCCAGGGGCGAGTGGGCGCACGGAGACCTGGAAGGTGGAGGCTTGCGAATTCGCACAACTATCAGGCTCTTGTTACAGTTCCCCTTAGATCGTGTGTTTGATTATTAAACCCAGTGCATGGGATTCCCCAGTTGGGGTCATTCGCAGAGCCTGTAGGGGAAAGTTCTTTTTGGGGAGCCTGGGAAACAGCGGGCAGTGGCAAGGAACCAGCTCTGGGCAGTTGTCTTTCCCAAACCAGTTCCAAATACCATAGAGGAAAAAAACAAAAAACAAAAAAACCCTACTGATAGAGAGGACTTATAGCCTCGGAGGTCAATCCAGACACACTGCCACCCAGAGGCAGAGCCACGAACTGTCTCTTCTGTGATCACAAATAAAGGCAGTCTGGTAAACAAATATAACCTGCCTTAAAATCAGGTCTGTGGTTTACTGCACGAGGGACAGTGTATCGCAGGGAAGTTCAACACTCCCCTGAATGCCTGGCAGGACTAAGGCGTGCCAAAAAGAAGAGTGGAAGATCTGAAGCACCTTCACTTCCGAATATTTTTATATTTTTTTTAAATTCTTTTTTCACCATTTCATTAAGAACCTATTTTATTATTTTTTCTATTTTTTATTTTTTTCATCACTTGATTTTACCTTTTTAATTACTACATTTTTTAACCAGTATTATTGCTATCCTTTTACCATTTTTTCAAATGTCACTTTATTTTTTATTATTATTTTTTTTATTTTTCTTTATTTTATGTTGGGATTAGTGTTCTACACTCTATTTTCATCATTCCCTTAGCATCATTTCTCTCTATCTCACATTTACCCTGAAGCCAAAACTCTCTTCCTCACTTTTCCCCTTTTGTTGTCCTGTTTCTCTTACCCTATTCCTGCTTTGGATTTTCCCTATTCCTTCTTTCTACCCACTGTCTAAATTTCACCCTACTTATATATCTAATTTCCAATCCCTTGATCTAAATCCATATACACCTCTCTCTTATCTTCCTTCACTATCTAATTTTTTTTCTCTCTCTCTCTCTGTCGTTTTGCTAGTGTTTGCTTGATTTTGAGTATATTGGGGGTTTTTTATGCTTGTTTGGGAAATTGTTTTGTTTTTCATTTTCATTTTTCTGTTTTGCTTACTTTTTCTTTATCTGGTTATTTTTGTGCTTCTGTTTTCCCTTGCCTCGATTGATATTGGTGGTTGTTTGTAGTTTGCATTAGTCTCCAGGGATCTGCTGCTGGAGTTCATTGAGATTGGTTGCGGTTCACTTGGAGTTTTCTCCCCATAAAAATAGCCTCTTTCCCACCTCTATTTCATTCTCTTACTTTTTGTTTGTTTGTTTCTTTCTTTTTGTTTTGGTTTTTTTGTTTGTTTGTTTGTTTGTGGTTGGTTTTTTTTGTCTTTTTGTTTTTTTCTTCTCTCCCTTTTCCCAATCTCATTTCAGCACTCCTTTTTGTTTTTTATTTTTCTCTTTAATATTTTTCTCTTTTTTCTTCTTTATCCCCTAATTCTCTTCGATCGGGAGGTCACCTTTATTTGGGATTATTAATATCGTGAATGTATTTGGTTCGGTGCCTTGTACATTGTGCCTTGTTGTGTTGTATTTTGTGCCTTTGAATCAGCGCAGCAGAGAGAGAACTACATAACCAAACACCTTGAGAAGAGAAATCATGGTGAAACAAAGAACCAACCCAAATATGAAAGAAAAACAGGCATCATCAGAAAAAGAAGTAAACGAAATGGAGGCAATGGAGGCAAGCAACCTGTCAGAGAAAGAATTCAGAGCAATGGCCATAAGGTGGATGAAAAGAATGGAAGACCAATTCAACAATATGTGTAGGAACCAAGAGGAAATGAAGAAGAACCAAGAGGAAATGAAGAGAAACCAAGAAGAAATGAAAAATGACATCACTGCCATAAGGAACTCAATAGAAAGCATCAACAGTAGACTAGAAGAAGCAGAGGACCGCATCAGCGAGCTAGAAGACAAGGTAGAAAAAAATACCCAAACAGAGCAGCTTCTAGAAAAAAAAATTAAAAAGCAGGAGGAGAGCCTAAGAGAACTCTGGGACAATGCTAAACAAAACAACATCCGAATAATAGGGGTGCCAGAAGGAGAGGAAACTCAGCAAGGAATAGAAAACCTGTTTGAAAAAATAGTAACAGAAAATTTCCCTGATATAGGGAAGAAAAAACTCACACAAATCCAAGAAGCTCACAGAGTCCCAAACAAAATGAACCCGAAAAGACTGACACCAAGGCACATAATAATTAACTTGGCAAACACCAACGACAAAGCAAGAATCTTAAAAGCAGCCAGAGAGAGACAGAAAGTTACCTACAAAGGATCCCCCATCAGACTAGCGACCGATTTCTCAACAGAAACACATCAGGCAAGAAGGGAATGGAATGAAATATACAAAGTCATGCAAAAGAAGGGTCCGAATCCAAGAATACTATAACCAGCGAGGCTATCAATCAAAATTGAGGGTCAAATCAGGAGCTTCACAGACAAAAATGGTCTACGGGAGTTTATTACAACCAAACCAGCAATGCACGAAATGCTAAAGGGTCTGCTGTAAATAGAAAAAACAGGAAACAAAGAAGGAATGCAGCGGTAAAGAACAATAATGGCGACTAACAAGTTTCTATCAATAATAACTTTAAATGTAAATGGATTAAATTCCCCAGTCAAAAGGCATAGGGTAAATGAGTGGATAAGAAAACATGACCCATATATCTGCTGTCTACAGGAAACCCACCTCAGAGAAAAAGACGCACACAGACTGATGGTGAAGGGATGGAAAAAGGTTTTTCAGGCCAATGGAAGTGAAAAAAAAGCCGGGGTAGGAATACTTATATCTGACAAATTAGATCTCAAAGTGAAGGACATAAAAAGAGATCAAGAAGGCCACTTCATAATACTAAAGGGAGCAGTCCAACAAGAAGAAATAACTCTGGTAAATATATATGCACCCAATATAGGAGCACCCAAATACATAAGAAATCTTCTGGAGGAGATCAAGGGAGAGATTGACAGCAATACAATCATAGTAGGGGACCTTAACACCCCATTATCTCCACTGGACAAATCCTCTAAACAGAAACTCAGCAAAGAAACATCAATCCTAAATGACTCACTAGATCAGATGGAATTAATTGACATCTTCAGAACATTTCAGCCCAAAGCCACAGAATATACATTATCCTCAGGTGCACATTTGTCATCTTCAAAGATAGACCATATATTGGGTCACAGACAAAGTCTCTTCAAATTCAAGAAAATTAAAATCATATCAAGCATCTTCTCAGACCACAAAGGCATAAAACTGGAAATCAACTACAACAAAAACAATCCAAAAAAATCAAACACATGGAGACTAAATAGCATGCTATTAAACAATGAATGGGTTACCAATGAGATCAAAGAAGAAATAAAAAACATCATGGCAACAAATGACAATGAAAACACAACAATCCAAAACCTATGGGACACAGCAAAAGCAGTCTTGAGAGGGAAGTTCATAGCTTTACAAGCCTACTGCAAGAAACAAGAAAGAATGAGAATAAATGACCTAACCCTACAACTCGAAGAGTTAGAAAGAGAGCAACAAAAAAGTCCCACTGTAAGCAGAAGGAAGGAAATAACGAAGATCAGAGCGGAGATAAACGACATAGAGACCAAAAAAAACAATACAAAAGATCAACAAAACCAAGAGCTGGTTCTTTGAAAGGATAAACAAGATTGATACACCTCTAGCCAGGCTCACCAAGAAACAAAGAGAGAGGACCCAAATAAACAAAATCAGAAATGAAAGAGGAGAAATAACAACAGACCCCATAGAAATACAAAGGATTCTTAGAAAATACTATGAACAACTCTACTCCAACACACTAGACAACCTGGAGGAAATGGACATATTCCTAGAAAAATACAACCTTCCAAAACTTAACCAGGAAGAATCTAAAAATCTCAATAGGCCAATAACTATGGAGGAAATCGAAGCAATAATCAAAAAGCTTCCAGCAAACAAAAGCCCAGGGCCAGATGGCTTCACAGGGGAGTTTTACCAAACATTCAAGGAAGACCTAAAACCTATCCTCCTCAGACTATGTCAAAAGATCCAAGAGGAAGGAACACTTCCCAGCTCATTCTATGAAGCCAACATCACCCTAATCCCAAAACCAGATAAAGACAATACAATGAAAGAGAATTATAGGCCAATATCCCTCATGAACATAGATGCCAAAATCCTCAACAAAATCCTAGCAAATCGGATTCAGCAGTACATCAAAAAGATCATACACCATGACCAAGTAGGATTTATCCCAGGGATGCAAGGATGGTACAATATCCGCAAATCAATAAACGTGATACATCACATAAACAAATTGAGAGAAAAAACCCACATAGTCATATCAATTGATGCAGAAAAAGCATTTGACAAAATCCAACACCCCTTCTTGATAAAAACTCTCAGCAAGATAGGAATTGAGGGATCATACCTCAACATAATAAAAGCCATATATGACAAACCCACAGCCAACATCATAATCAATGGGCAAAAACTAAAAGCATTCCCCCTGAAAACAGGAACAAGACAAGGATGCCCCCTCTCACCACTCCTGTTCAACATAGTACTGGAAGTACTAGCCGTTGTGATCAGACACGAAGAAGAAATAAAAGGCATCCAGATTGGAAACGAAGAAGTAAAACTGTCCTTATTTGCAGATGACATGATACTATACATAGAAAACCCTAAAGACTCCATCAAAAAATTATTAGACATAATAAATGAATTCGGCAATGTAGCAGGATGCAAAATTAATGCTAAGAAATCCATGGCATTTCTTTACACCAATAGTGAACTTACAGAAAGTGAAACTACAGAAGCAATCCCATTTACCATTGCACCAAAATAATTAAAATACCTAGGAATAAACTTAACTAAGGAGGTAAAAGACTTATATGCTGAAAACTACAGGACACTGAGAAAAGAGATAGAGGAAGACATAAACAGATGGAAGAATATACCGTGTTCATGGATTGGTAGAATCAACATCATCAAAATGTCCATACTACCCAAAGCAATTTATAGATTCAATGCAATCCCCATTAAATTACCAACGGCATTTTTCACAAATCTAGAACGAACGTTCCAAAAATTCATCTGGAATAAAAAAAGACCCCGAATAGCTGCAGCAATCCTGAGAAAGAACAAAGTAGGTGGGATCTCAATACCAGATATCAAACTGTATTACAAAGCCACTGTTCTTAAAACAGCTTGGTACTGGCACAAGAACAGACATATAGATCAATGGAATAGAATAGAGACCCCAGAAATCAACCCAAACCACTATGCCCAATTAATATTCGACAAAGGAGGCAAGAGCATACAATGGAGTCAAGACAGTCTTTTCAATAAATGGTGTTGGGAAAATTGGACAGATACATGCAAAAGGATGAAACTAGATCACCAACTCACACCATACACAAAAATAAACTCAAAATGGATAAAAGACTTAAACGTAAGATGGGAAACCATAAAAATACTAGAGGAATCCACAGGCAGCAAAATCGCAAACATATGCCAAAGAAATTTCTTCTCTGATAATGCTCCTAGGGCAATGGAAACTAAAGAGAAAATAAACAAATGGGACTACATCAAAATAAAAAGCTTTTGCACAGCAAAGGAAACCATCAACAAAACAACAAGAAGACCCACTACATGGGAGAACATATTTGCCAATGATACCACTGATAAGGGTTTAATTTCCAACATTTACAGGGATCTCATGAAACTTAACAAAAGGAAGATAAACAATCCAATAAAAAAAATGGGCAACGGACCTAGATAGACACTTTTCGAAAGAGGACATACAGAAGGCCGAAAGACATATGAAAACCTGCTCAAAGTCACTAATTATACGAGAGATGCAAATCAAAACGACAATGCGTTATCATCTCACACCTGTCAGAATGGCTATCATCAACAAATCAACAAACAACAAGTGTTGGAGAGGATGTGGAGAAAAAAGGAACCCTTCTGCACTGCTGGTGGGAATGCAGACTGGTGCAGCCACTGTGGAGAACAGTATGGAGCTACTTCAGAAGACTAAAAATGGAACTCCCATTTGACCCAGTGATCCCACTTCTAGGAATATATCCCAAGAAACCAGAAATGCCAATCAGAAAGGATATATGCACCCCTATGTTAATAGCCACACAATTCATCATAGCTAAGATTTGGAAACAGCCTAAGTGCCCATCAGCAGATGAATGGATTAGAAAACTGTGGTACATATACACAATGGAATACTATGCTGCAGTAAAAAAGAAGGAACTCTTGCCTTTTGCAACAGCATGGATGGAACTGGAGAGCATTATACTAAGTGAAATAAGCCAGTCAGAGAAAGATAAATACCACATGATCTCACTCATTTGTGGATTATAGAGAACAACATAGACTGATGAAAAGGGACAGACCCAAAGACTGAGAAACAGCGATCAGGCTATCATTCCCCAGAAGGAAAGTAGGGGGTGGGGTAAGGGGAAGAGATCAACCGAAAGACTTGTATACATGTATATAAGCCAAACCAATGGACATGGACAACAGGGGGATGGGAACATGAGTTTGTGTGTGTGGGGGGGAGGTTGGGGGTTAATGGGGGGGATGAGGACACATTTGTAATACCTTAACTAATAATAATAAAAAAAATGATTTGAGAAATTAAAAGGAATTTATTATAATTTAAAAAAAGTTTATTCTCTCTTCTTAAAGGATTTTTAATAAAGCCAATTTAATATGCTTAAAATCACATGGAGAGCTTTATCAGATAAAAGTTAATGAATATATATGTTGAGTTTTTGCCTCTAGGAAGGGGCAAGGCCAGTTATTTTGTTTAATATTTCCAAAATACAGCAGTAGAATTCTAAGATATAATTTAAAATAACAAAAGCACATTAATAATTTTTAATATTTTACAACAGCATATTATACATTTATTCCAAACAAGCTTACAAACTAATTATTTAAATGTTTGGCAGCAATATAATTTAAGGACATGAAAGGATTTAATCCCTTCCACTGTGTGGAAGGCCCCCTGGGAAGACACTAAAGCATTCTATATTGACCTCTCTTGCCCTTTTTGCCAAGGGGGTCCCTCTTCCAATTGCCCACAGCTGTTGCCTGAGCTCTCTGTTCATGCTAAGGTTAAAGCCTCATAGTGGCTAGTACCATAAATCTGTCTCTCGCCCAATGGCATGAGCTGGGCCCTCTCTGGAGAAGAAACCTGGGTTCCCCAAGATATGTGATCAATGCCGGGGCCCCACCAGCAGGCGAGGAGATCCCAAGTCAGTTATTCCCATACCCAGCCCAGATCGGGACCCAGATAACAGAAAGAGACTTAGTCCAGCTGAAATCGGTACCCAGATAACGGAAACTTGGCTAACAGTGGCTACCTTATATCTAAATCCAGCCTAACACCAGGAATACTCAGGGCCTTCTCAAAGGATGCAAAATAATCCTTTCCATTAATATTTACAGTGTAAACTAAGATTATTATTAGAGTATTAAAATTGACAGTAAAATAGTAGTCAAGTTTTCAGATTAATTAAAATTGACTCAAGAAGTATTAACCAAAATTTTCATTTCATGGAAAAATTGCTTAACATGCAATGAACCTAAAGCAGTCATATTTTTGTACAAAAAATTAAAATTTAAAGTTATCTAGACTGCATTATAAATTTTCCAAAATGTCTCCTAATAATTAAATCAAGAAAGGGGGGATAGTGGAAAAATACCATGTAAGGAAAAATATCCTGTAACTAATTTACATCTAGAAAAATTTTTTCATTTGTAATGCTAACAGCAAGACACCCATTAAAAACATACGTAGTGGCAAAATAAGCCAAAGGAAATTCATTTAAGCAAAAATAAATAGAACCCCAAGTAAAGTTTCCTTTATTAACCTTTGGTCGAGAATACGTTTGTATATTTTCAGAAAACAACTCCAAGACCATGTGGATTCCTGCAACAGAGAGGAATTATCAGGAATGCCCCAGCCATGAAGACAAGAGCAAAACAATCCAGAGATAGAGGCAGCTAGCTTGCACAAGCTATCTTCTCATTTAACCCTCTCTAGCTGCAAGCATCTCATACGGGCATGCAAAACTTGCAGCCCCCTATTGCCTTTAGGCCCCCTCCAGCCATAAGGGGCCAACCCCCAGGGGCTCCAACCCAATGCCTTATGGCAAGCAGATGTGACCCATATTCCCAGCTTCGGTAGGCTCAAATATGTACATGTAATCATTGACACTTGCTCTGGGGCCACGTATGCTCAAGCTCACACAGGTGAAAAGCCTCGCCACGCAATAGCAACTCTTAACGGGGCATTTTTAACATTAGGCTTCCCCTGGGAAATTAAAACAGATAACGGCCCCTGCTACACTAGCGAGGCTTTTCAGCAATTCCTCACGAAACATAACATCAAGCACGTTACTGGCATGCCATACAACCCACAAAGGCAAGCCATAATAGAAAGACAAAATAAAGAGTTTAAAATCCAGCTTACTAAAGAAAAAGTGGTGGGGGGGGAGATAGACCAAAGATTAACACCTCAACAACAACTATCATAGGCTCTCATAACCCTCAATTATTTTCATTTTGCCCCCGACAGTCTTCCTCCCATTTTCAAACATTGGGGAGGTCTCAGAGACATACCAACGCCTCTCCCTTTGGTCCGGTGGAGAGATCCACTAACCGGGGCTTGGAAGGGCCCCGACCCGCTCTTAACCCAAGGGATAGGGTTTGCTTGTATTTTTCCAGAAGGTGAGAAAAATCCCGCATGGATTCCTGCCCGTAACATCAAACACTGCACCACCAGCGATGAGCCGTAGACCACCATCACCATCACCCCCGGTAGAGGAAATGGAGGACCTGACCATAGAAGACAACCAGCCCCAGCGGCGGAGGCGACCAAGACACTGACGGGCCCACAACATTACCTGGGAAGACATCAAGAATATACAGGACCAAGCTGCACACATGGCACCAGAAGGCAATCCGTCAGCAGGGACATTATTCCTATTAATGTGTGCCATCATAACAGTGAACTCTCAGGCACGAGCACAGCATGTATGGGTGGCCATACCTCATCCAGGGGTGCTCATGCCTGTCAGCGCCGACAGCCTACAATTCCCCGCTGTCCAAGTGTGTAACTGCTCTGTGGGCTTACCCTGTGACAGAGCGGAACCAGTCTCATCGCCATGGAATGGGACGGTATGGGCTGATATCAGTAGCCCTAACCTCCTTAAGTGGACTCTAGATAATGGGACTGCCCCGTCACAAGGGTGGATATACCTAGCACCTCATGAAACCGGGGACTTTTACTATAATAACCACTTCTGTACAGAGGGGGTTATGCTGGGACTTAATGCAACCTTTCCCTTGGCCTTATCGAGCTGGACCAGGGTCTCCACCAGCCCCTCCACAGTACCCCTCTGCCCTTACCTTTTCCTCTCAGAGGAGTCACCCCCCATACTCCTCCCTTCCATGAGCATCCCTTGGGTAGAATGCCTCCGTGCCTCCCAACCCGACGCGCAGACGGGCGCCCTGGGAATTTGGGGGAGATGGTTAAGAAAGGGAATGACTGCCAAAACCGGTTTGGCTCAGTGGATAGAGCGTCGGCCTGTGGACTGAGGGGTCCCAGGTTCGATTCCGGTCAAGGGCATGTACCTGGGCTGCGGGCACATCCCCAGTGGGAGATGTGCAGGAGGCGGCTGATCAATGTTTCTCTCCCATCGATGTTTCTAACTCTCTATCTCTCTCCCTTCCTCTCTGTAAAAAATCAATAAAATATATTTTAAAAAAAAAAGAAAGGGAATGACACCATTTGCACTAAGAAACCCCATACAAGGGTTGCGCTCCCAATTCAGGCAGTGGGATTTATGCGGGTCCAATGCATGTATTAATCAAAGAGCCTTCACCTACCTAAAAGGGGCCCGCCTGTATAACGGCACCTGGAAAAAGCCGACAAGTAGATGGGAGAACAACATCGCAGTCAACCCCAATGCCACTCATAGTTTTAGTTACTGGCCCTATGTGAGACCCCCCTTCTTCTTCTTACAAAGCAATTATAACGCTTTTGCTTGTACCTAGCAATCTTGTGTACTATCTAATTGCTGGAATCCAAACAATGCCTACACTCTAGCCATGCACACCCCCTCGCTACTTTGGGTTCCAGTAGAAGTCAGCGACTGGGATGGGCCGGCTAAACTAATAATCCATAAGGAATTCCAGAAAATAGAAAAAAGAGCTGTAGGACTAGTGATATTAATAATCTCTTCCATAATAGCCACTATAGCAGGTATGGCCACAGGAATCACTTTCCTAGCCCAGGAAGGATTGACAGCGCAGAGTCTAAACTCCTTATCAGAGGTCACGGCCCAAGCCTTTGCTACACAAGCAACAATAAACCAACAGGTATGGGGAGCGTTACTCAATTTACAACAAAAAATAGATTTAATCCAAGAAGACCTCGATAATTTATGGCAAATATCACACACCCAATGTGATATAAGATACGCTGCCATCTGTGTAATGCCCATTCCAGTGAGAAATGCCTCCTGGGAGCGCAAAAATTTAGCAAATCTCCTTAAAGGTCCATTCAGCAAGGCATTCCTAAACAGCACCTATCAGCTCCAGCGAGAAATCCTAAGAATCAACAATACCCGAGTGAAACCCGTTGAGTTTAGTTTCTTAAGTGATGCCCTCAGCTGTCTAACCTCCTGGTTAAATCCGCTAACATATTCATATGGGCCGTCCTAGCAGCAGGAGGCCTCCTTGCATTCTGCTTGTTTCGTTGCTTTTACTCCATGATCCAAAGAATGGATGCACAGCAAGCTATGACTATCCACATCCAGCAGGCGCTTATAAAAAGGGAAGGGGGAGATATGGGTAGAGCTCAAGAGATTTATCTCAGTGCTGCGGCCGAAGCAACGCTGTGAGTACACTCCAGTGAACAGGCTTCCTTGGCACACCATGAAGTGGCAACGCCTGCCTGACAAATCTCCAGGAGCCACCTACTCTTAGCCCTGACCCTCATGCCCATTGGATAACATAGCAAGTGTATCCCTATTGCATTGGCTGCTTACCCCTTTATATACGGCTGTACTTCCCCAATAAACTTAGATCTGTGTCTCTGAACCTGGTCTCCGGAGTCGTGCATGCAGATGCCCCAGTGCATTGGGCTCCGTCGTCCTCACCCCCGGGGGACCCCCTGTTCCAAATAAATTTTACTTAAAGTTTTAAGTCTTAGTTAAACTATAGGTAAGTTGAATAAAATTTGATATCATCCTTAATAACAACATTATTTATTGATAAAATTGAATTCCTTACAATTTACCTTACAATATCCATAAAATTAAATCATGACAATGACTGACTGACAAACACTAATGTGAACAATGGCCTTGCATCTCCTTGGCAAGTTTGGGTAAGTCAGGTTTGTATGTTGCTGTTCTTAATTTTAGACACGATTCCATGCTCTCATCAATAAGACAACTTCTCAATTTACTCTTGATAAGGTTCATGCTTGAAAATGATTGTTCGCATAAATATGTAGACCCAATTAAGGAAAGAACAGCAAAGCTAGTTATTTCAGTTGATTATATGAGTCAGGAATACTATTCCAGGTGTTAAAAATCAACATGAATCTCAAGAGCCTCCCCCGCACTGCCTATCCTGTAGCCCACCTGCACCATGTCTCCCGTCGCCTGACCAACCGACACCCCCACTTCTTCTAATGTCACTTCTTCAAAATAGACTCACCCAGGCCGAAAACTGACTTCTGCGCATGGGCCACGAAGTTTCAATCCCACTGTACGTGCGCACCCACACATGGTATTTTGTGGAAGAGCCACACTCAAGGGGCCAAAGAGACGCATGTGCCTCGTGAGCCGCGGTTTGCTGACCACTGGAATAGAATGATCATACCTCACTATAAAAAGGCCATAACAGTATATGAAAAACCTACACCCTACCTCAGGGGTCCTCAAACTTTTTAAACAGGGGGCCAGTTCACTGTTCCTCAGACCGTTGGAGGGCCGGACTATAGTTTTAAAAAAAACTATGAACAAATTCCTATGCACACTGCACATATCTTATTTTGAAGTAAAAAAACAAAATGGGAACAAATACAATATTTGTATTTGCATGTGGCCCGTGGGCCATAGTTTGAGGACTCCCTGCCCTACATCATACCTAATGCACTAAAACTGAAACAATTTCCACTAAGAAGACAACACTTTTGTTCATCACTCTTGTTGAACATAGTACTGTAAGTCCTATCCATGGCGATTAGACAAGATAAAAAAAAAAAGGATCCAAATTGGAAAAGAGAAAGTAAAACTTCTTCTTTTTTGCAGATGACATGATATGCTACATAGAAAATCCTAATGACTCCAACAAAAAAATTACTAGATTTAATAAATGAATTTGGCAACAGAGAAGGATACAAAATTAACACCCAGAAATCGATGGCATTTTTACATACCAATACTGAACTCTCAGAAAAATAAACTAAAATATATATATATATACCATTTCTTATTGCAACAAAAAATTGAGATACTTAGGAATAAACTTAACCAAGGAGGTAAAAGACCTGTACTCAGAGAACTACAGGACAAAAAATAGATATAGGAAGATATAAATGAGTGGAAGAATATACCGTGTTCATGGATTGGTAAAATAAACATCATTAAAATGTCCATACTAAAGCAATCTTATAGATTCAATGCAATCCCTATTGAAATACCAATGGCAGAGATCCAAGATGGCAGCCAACAGGACTTCAGTGAGGTGAGAGTGTGAGTGAGAGAGCAAAATGGGAGTGTGTGGATGTGTGGGGTATGTGTGTATGTGTGAGTGAGGGACAGTAATATTCCACAAGACTGTTGAGGACTGGCAGACCAGGCTCCCCTAGCCAGGCAGCCTCTGCTACTGCTGAAATCTCTCCCAGGGCAGCCAGCTTTGCCCCAGAGACCTTGCCATCTTGAAGGGGAGAGTGGCTGTGACTAGGAGCCCAGCCTCACCTACACCCAGGAAGACCTCTGACACCACTCAGGACCCTACAGCCACAGCAGCCAGGGACCAGCTGCCTTGGCTGTGAACCCATGAACACTGGGACTCCAGCCTCCCCGGCTGCAGGCTCCTAAAAAGTTTGTCCAGGGGGAGACAAAATGGCAGCTGAATAGGTGGATGGGTCCAGTGCCTTCTCACAGAGCAGATAGAAGAAACAGCTGAATCTAATAATATCCACGCAGAATTGGCAAATTAAACACAGCTGGTGAGACAATCCATGGATGGAGAGACCAGACCCCTCCTAGCAGCACAGCTGCACCCAGCCTTCAGCTGGCAGGGAAACAAAAGATTTTAAATACCCCCAGCGAGCCCTCGGGAACTGGGTTGAGGGGCCATTTGGTCCCCAAAGCTAATACAAAACACCGCCACCTAGAGGCTGTGTCAGAAATAGATGCTTGTGTGAATATGACTGAAAGCAGATGGAAAAAGCTAGCAGATTTATCCCACCTACCTGAAAGCAAGGCTGTGGCATCTGACATGGAGGAGCAGTGGATCGCTGGGAACTTCAACACAGTGCTAACTACATAACAGGAAACTGAGACATGGTAGACAGAACAGTAGAGAGGGGTCTTAAACCAGCCCCCATGGGACATTAAAAGTCAGCTGAAGCAAATGAACTTCACTACTTCACTTTTTTATTTTTTATCTTTTACTTAAGAAACTAAAAATTTTTTCTCTCTCTCTCTCTTTTTTTTTTTTTACTATTTTTATTTATTATTTTTTAATTTTTTAACCTTTTACCTTTTTTGGGGCGCGGGGCGGAGGGGTTATGTTCTACATTCTATTTTTCTCATTATTTTACTCTATCACATTTTACCCTTTATACCAGTGGTTCTCAACCTTCCTAATGCCGCGACCCTTTAATACAGTTCCTCATGTTGTGGTGACGCCCAATCATAAAATTATTTTCGTTGCTACTTCATAACTGTAATTTTGCTACTGTTATGAATTGTAATGTAAATATCTGATATGCAGGATGTACTTAGGCAACCCCTGTGAAAGGGTCGTTAGACCCCCCAAAGGGGTCGCAACCCACAGGTTGAGAACCGCTGCTTTATACTAACACTTTCTTTCTCATTTCCCCCTTTTTTCATCCTGTTTCTCTTCTCCTACTCTTACTTTAGTTTTTTCTCTCTCCTTTCTTTTTACTCCTTGTTAAAAATTGATCTGCTCTATCTGCTTTATTGATGTATTACTATTATAGTAGTCTCTGTTGGCTTACTCATATAACTAATTTCCTCTCCCCTGCTCCAAGTCCATGCACCCTTCTCTTTTCTCTTTCGTCATTAGCCAATTTTTTTCTTGTTGTTAGTTTTGTTTTGTTTTTTATTTTATGCTTTTGTTTTTCCTCTCCTCCCTTGCTCTCAAATTCTACTAATAGCTTAATTAGTTTCACTCACCAAACTCAGGTCTATCTGCTCTTTATTCTCCTTTTACAAAAATAGATGAATATATAGATATATTAAAGAAAGGGGAATTTTTAATTATCTTTATTATATATATAGTGATATATATTTTAATTATTAACATTTTTATTATTTTTAATTGAGTATTTTGGTTTTTTTACTTTTCTTCTTATGCACTCATTCTCTTTCTACCTCCTCTATAGTGAATCCTGGCCATTCTCCAATTCATTCAATTCCTTTACCTTACTTTCTGGAAATAAGCTCTGCCTCTTCAGATTCAACTCCCCTCCTCTTTTATCAGTGTGTTTGTTGTTTGCATAGTTTGCTTAGTTGTTGGTTTTGTGGAGTTTTCTCCCCATATACATATATATTTCCACTTATTTTTTCTTCTTTTTCTTTTCTCTCTTACCTTTTTTCCTTTTCTCAATATCATTTTTGCACTCTTTTTTTTTCTCCTGTAATTCTCTTTTATCTGGTGGTCACCTTTATTTGAAGATATCAGTATTGTGAATACATTTGTGTTGTGTTCCCTCTGTGTTGTGTCTTGTTGAATTGTATTTTGTGCCTTTTGTTGAACATGGTACACAGTGAGCCACATAACCAGACACACTGAGAGGAGTGAAAATGGGGAGACAAAGAAACAGCCCCCATTTGAAAGAAAAAGAAGAATCACAGGAAAAGGATGTAAATGAAATGGAGGCAAGCAATTTGTCAAAGAAAGAATTCAGAGCAATGGTCATAAGGACACTGAAAAGGATGGAAGACAAATTCAACAACATATATAAGAACCAAGGTGAAATAAAGAAGAACCGAGAAGAAATGAAGAATGACATAGCTTCAATAAAGAGCACAATAGAAAGCATCAACAGTAGACTGGAAGAATCTGAGGACCACATCACTGAGCTAGAAGACAAGGTAGGATAAAAAATCCAAGCAGAGCAGCAATGAGAAATAACAAACCTTGAAAAACAGGAGGAGAGACTAAGGGAGTTTTGGGACAACATGAAATGAAACAACATCTGCATAATAGGGGTGCCAGAAGGAGAGGAAACAGAGCAAGGAATAGAAAACCTGTTTGAAGAAATAATGACAGAAAACTTCCATGATATTGGTAAGAAAAAACACAAATCTAAGAAGCTCATCGATTTCCAAACAAGAAAAGACCTACACCAAGATACATCATAATTAAATTGGCCAACACCAATGACAAAGTAAGAATCTTAAATGCTGCCAGAGAGAGAGACAGATATTTACCTATAAGGGATTTCCCATTGGACTATCTACTGATTTCTCAACAGAAACACATCAGGCCAGAAGTGAATGGATTGAAATATAGAACGTAATGCAAAGCACGGAACTGAATCCAAGAATACTATACACAGCAAGGCTATCATTCAAAATTGAAAGTGAAATCAAGAGCTTCACAGATAAAAAAGGGCTAAGGGAGTTTAGTACCACCAAAACAACAATGCAAGAAATGCTAAAAGGACTGCTGTAAAAAGAAGAAATAGAAAAGGAAGAAGGAACATAGGCATAAAGAATAAAAATGGTGACAAGCATGTACCTATCCTATATAATAAAACCCTAATATGCAAATCAACCGAATGGTGGGATGACTAGTCACCTTAAAGTGAACTGACCTCACCACAAGGGGACCGGGACTAAGTCATCAGTCAGACATCCCCCACTGGCTCCCAGACTGTGACAGGGCATAGGACTGGCTGAGGGACCCCCTGCTCCCTGTCAAGTGCACAAATCTCATGCACTTGACCTCTAGTCAATAATAACCTTAAATGTAAATGGATTAAATGCTCCAATAGAAACACATAGGTTAGCTGAATGGATAAGAAAACATGACTCATATATCTGCTGTCTACAAGAGAACCACTTCAGAACAAAGGACTCACACAGACTGATAGTGAAGGTATGGGAAAAAAATTTTTTCAGGCAAATGGAAATGAAAAAAAAGCTGGGGTAGCAATACTTATATCTGACAAATTAGACCTCAAAGTGAAGGCCATAAAAGAGATAAGGAAGGCAACTTCATAATACTAAATGGAGTGGTTCAACAAGAGGATATAACTCTAGTAAACATATATGCAACCAATACAGGAGCACCCAAATACATAAAAAAACATTCTGGAAGATATCAAGGGAGAGATAGAGAGCAATACAGCCATATTAGGAGACTTTAATACCCCATAGACACCACTGGATAAATCCTCTAAACAAAACATCAGCAAATAAACATCAATCCTGAATGACTCTAGATCAGATGGAATTGACATCTTTCGAACATTTCACCCCAAGCTACAGAATATACATTCTTCTCACTGCACATCAGACATTTTCAAGATAGACCACATATTGGGAAACAGGCAAACATTCTTCAAATTCAAGAAGATAGAAATCAATGGGGGATAAGGAAGCATGTAATACCTTAAACAATAAAGAAAAAAATTTAATAAAGAAGATAGAAATCACATCAAGCATCTTCTCAGATCACAATGGCATAAAATTAGAAATCAACTACAATAAAAACAATGAAAAAATTAAACACTTGGAGGCTAAATAGCATGCTGTTAAATTGTGATTGGGTTACCAAAGAGATTAAAGAAGAAATAAAAAGTATCCTGGTAACAAACAACAATGAAAACAACATCAATCCAAAATCTATGGGACACAGTGAAAGCAGTCTTGATAGGGAAGTCCATAGCTCCATAGGCCTACCTCAATAAACAAAACAAAAAATGGTAATATATTATCTAACCCTACAACTCAAAGAATTAGAGAGCAATAAGAAAATCCCAGAGTAAGCAAAAGGAAGGAAATAATAAAGATCAGAGTGGAAATAAACGACATAGAGAACAACAACAACAACAAAAAAAAACAATACAAAGGATCAACAAAACCAAGAGCTGGTTCTTTGAAAGGATAAACAAGATTAATGAACCTCTAGCCAGGCTCACCAAGAAGCAAAGAGAGAGGACCCAAATAAACAAAATCAGAAATGAAAGAGGTGAAGTAACAACTGGCCCCACAGAAATACAAAGAATTATGAAAAAATACTATGAACAGCTCTTTTTCAACAAATGGACAACCCAGATGAAATGGACATATTCTTAGAAAAATACAAACATCCAAAACTCAATCAGGAAGAATAAAAAAACCTGAATATGTTCTCCCATGCAGTGGGCTTTCTTGTTATTTTGTTGATGGTTTCTTTTGCTGTGCAAAAGCTTTTTATGTTGATGTAGTCCCATTTGTTTATTTTCTCTTTAGTTTCCATTGCCCTAGGAGCAGTATCAGTGAAGAAATTCCTTCAGCATATGTCTGATATTTTACTGCCCGTGAATCCCTATAGTATTTTTATGGTTTCCTGCCAGGAGCCGGTCCATCCTTGCTGTTTCAAGGGACCTGGCATATATGGCATACTGTTCTTAATATGTTTGCTCACCTTCTTGGCACTATGTGTTTTAACCAAGGTCACCTCTCTGAGAAAGGTTGTTTCCCCAGGTAGGGATTGTCCCCTGAAGTTAGGGAGGGAATAAAACCCCTTAACTAAGTGCCAGGCGGGTAATTAATCACTTTAACTACGAACAATCATGCTTAAGCTACATAATCTTTGCTCCCTGGAGTGAAGATAAGAAACGCCCTAACCTGTGGAATAGAGACTGATAGGATTGGAATCAACTGGTATAAATACAGATGTAACAAGACAACAGGACACAGAACCTAGACACAGAACCTACACAGAACCTAGAGAAAGAAGAACTTCGCTGGAGAGAACATGGCAAAAGATCCTGGACAGAAACTGGCCACAGAACCTAGAGACAGAACCTAGCGAGAGAACATGGCAAAAGAACCTGGACAGAACCTGGCAACAGAACTTGTCAGGAGAACCTGGCTGGAGAACCAAGCAAGAGAACATGGACACAGAACCTGGCTGGAGATCCTAACCAGAACTTCTCTGGAGATCCTGACCAGAACTCGGCTAGAGATCCTGGCTAGGCTGCTGATCAACTGAACGCTGTCTCTGTGTCATTCCTTCTTCGCCGACTCTGTCCACACCTTTGGGGACCCCTGGACCTGCTGGGGTTGGACCCCAGCAGTTTCCCATCTTATGTTTATTTTTGAAGATGTCCCATGAGCACTTGAGAAGAATGTATATTCCTTGGCTTTGGGGTGAAGTGTTCTGAAGATGTCACTTAAGTCCATCTGATCTAGTCAGTCATTTAGGATTGCTGTTTCTTTGCTGATTGTTTGTCCAGAGGATTTATCCAGTGATGTCAGTGGTGTATTAAAGTCCCCTACTATGATTGTATTGTTTGATATCTTCCAGGAGTTTTTTAATGTATTTGGGTGCTCCTACATTGGGTGCATATATGTTTATCAGGGTTATGTCTTCTTGTTGTATTGATCCCTTTAGTATTATGAAGTGGCCTTCCTTATCTCTTGTTATGGCCTCCACTTTGAGGTCTGTTTTGTCCAATATAAGTATTGCTACCCCAGCTTTCTTTTCATTTCCATTTGCATGAATGATATTTTTCCATCCCTTCACTTTCAGTCTGTGTGAGTCCCTTCTGAGGTGGGTCTCTTGTAGACAGCAAATGTATGGGTCATATTTTTTTTATCCATTCAGCCACTCGATGTCTTTTGGTTGGAGCATTTAGTCCGTTTACGTTTAAAGTTATTATTGAAAGGTACTTGTTTGTAGCCATTTCTTTTTTTTGTGTGGCTGTTTTCTTTCTGAGCTTTTTATTTCTTCTTTTTACACCAGTCCCTTTAGCATTTCTTGCATTGCTGGCTTGGTGGTGATAAACTCCCTTAGCCTTTTTTTGTCTGTGAAGCTTCTTATTTCCCCTTCAATTTTGAATGATAGCCTTGCTGGATAGAGTATTCTTGGATTCAGTCCTTTGCTTTGCATCAGTTTGTAAATTTCCATCCATTCTTTTCTGGCCTGATGTGTTTCTGTTGAGAAATCATTTGATAATCTAATGGGAGATCCCTTGTATGTAAGTCTCCATCTCTCTCTTGCAGCCTGTAAGATTCTCTCTTTGTCCTGAACATTTGCCATGGTAATTATGATGTGTCTTGTTGTGGGTCTTTTCAGGTTCATCTTTCTTGGGACTCTCTGTACTTGTGTGACTTTTTTCTTCCCCACCTCAGGGAAGTTTTCTAATATTATTTCTTCGAATAGGTTTTCTAATCCTTCTTCCTCTTTCTGTTGTTCTGGCACCCCTATTATTCGTATTTTGTTTTGTTTCATGTTGTCCCAAAGCTCCCTTAGGTTCTCCTCCTCCGCTTCTCCTAGTCTATTGTTGATACTTTCAATGGTGTTTTTTATTGCAGCTATATCGCTCTTCATTTCTTCTTGGGTCTTACTTAAGTTATTGATTTTTTCATCTGTTTCTTCTTGCTTCTTGCATAAGTTGTTGAGTTTTTCCTCCATCCGGTTTATGCACTCTAGGACCCTTATTCTGAATTCTTTTTCTGTTATGTTGAATGCCTCTCTATCGCTTAGCTGCTTTTCTGGTGAGTCCTCATCTTCTTTCCTTTGGGGGTTTCTTTGTCTACCCATGTTTGATCTCACTGACATATCTAGATGTTGAGTCGTTCAGTGGCTGCTCCCTGGGTAGCAGTGGCTCCTTGGGCTGTGGTTGCTCCTCAGGTGGTTGTGGTAGTAGCTGCTCTTCAGTTGGCAGCAGATCCTCTGGTGAGTGCTGTTCACAGCTGTGGTGGCTCTTCTGGCTGGTTGGGGGAGGCTTCACGTACAGCTGCTGTTCCTCAGACAGAGGGTGTGGTGATCAGGAGGCTGCTGTTGCTTGGATCTGCTTTCCGTGAGAAGCAGGACTCCATGTAGTCGCGCTGTCCCGGATCCCATGTCTCCGGGTTAGCAGCCGATCTCTGGATGCCGGGTCTTTGGGTGTACAGTATACGTTTCCAAAAAACAGCCACTCAAGATGGCGTGGTCTCCGCGGCTCTCCCATCTTATGTTTAAGTCTTTTATCCATTTTGAGTTTATTTTTGTGTATGGTGTAAGTTGGTGGCCTAGTTTCATTTTTTTGCATGTATCTGTCTAATTTTCCCAACACCATTTATTGAAGAGACTATATTGGCTCCATTGTATGTTCTTGCCTCCTGTGTCAAATATTAGTTGAGCATATTGGTTTGGGTCTATTTCTGGGTTCTCCATTCTATTTTATTGATCTATATGTCTGTTCTTGTGCCAGTACCAGGCAGTTTGGAGAACAGTGGCTTTGTAATACAGCTTGATATCTGGTATTTAGATCCCACCTACTTTATTCTTTCTCAGGATCACTGCAGGTATTCGGGGTCTTTTTTTATTCCAGATGAATTTTTGGAAAGTTCTTTCTAGGTCTGTGAAATATGCCGTTGGTAATTTAATGGGGAGTGCATTGAATCTATACATTGCTTTGGACAGTATGGACATTTTGATGTTGGTTCTACCAATCCATGAACACGGTATTTTCTTCAATTTGTTTATGTCTTCCTCTATCTCTTTTTTCAGTGTCCTGTAGTTTTCCACATATAGGTCTTTTACCTCCTTAGTTAAGTTTATTCCTAGGTATCTTAATATCTTAATTTTTTGGTGCGATGATAAATAGTATTGCTTTTTTAGTCTCTCTTTCTGTCAGTTCATTATTGTTGTATAGAAGCACCATAGATTTCTTGGCATTAATTTTGTATCCTGCTACATTGCCAAATTCATTTATTAAATCTAATAATTTTTGATGGAATCTTTAGGGTTTTTTATGTACAGTATCATATCATCTGCGAATAAGGACAGTTTTACTTCTTTTCCAACATGAAAGTGTATTGCATGGGAGAACATATTTGCCAATGTTATCACCAATAAGGGTTTAATCTCCAACACTTAGAGTGAACTCATACAACTTAACAAAAGGAAGATAAACAACCCAATCAAAAAATGGGCAATGAACCTAAATAGATACTTTTTGAAAGAAGACAGAAGGAAGGCCAAGAGACATATGAAAACATGCTCAAAGTCACTAATCATCTGAGAGATGAGAGATGCAAATCAAAATGACAATGCAGTACCATCTCACACCTGTCAGAATGGCTACCATCAACAAATTAACAAACGACAAGTACTGGCAAGGATGCGGAGAAAAAGGAACCTCTGTGCATTACTGGTGGGAGTGCAGACTGGTACAGCCACTGTGGAGAATAGTAAGGAGTTTTGTCAAAAAACTAAAATGAAACTCCCATTTGACCCAGTGATCCCACTTCTAGGAATATATCCGAAGAAACTAGAAACACCAATGATAAAGGATATATGCACCCCTATGTTTATAGCAGCACAATTCACCATAGGTAAGATTTGGAATCAGCCTAAGTGCCCATCAGCAGATGAGTGGATTAAAAAACTGTGGTACATCTACACAATGGAATACTATGCTGCTGTGCTGCTGCGCTGCTGCGCCAGCTCCCCGCTCCTCTCCATTCTGCTTGCTCTTGCTCTCTGCGCCTCCGCGCCCCACCCCCCATCCTGCCCTCTCAGGTCGCCATGGGAGAAGTGATCACTGCACTAGTCCTCGACAATGGCTCCGGCATGTGCAAGGCCAGCTTCGCTGGGGATGATGCCCCCGAGCCATGTTCCCGTCCATAGTTGAGCACCCCCAGCACCAGGGCATTATGGTGGGCATGGGGCAGAAGACTTCTACTTGGGTGACGAGGCCCAGAGCAAGCGCGGCATCCTGACCCTCAAATACCCCATCAAGCACGGCATTGTCACCAACTGGGATGACATGGAGAAGATCTGGCATCACACTTTCTACAACGAGCTGCATGTGGCCACCAAGGAGCACCTGGTGCTACTGACCGAGGCCCCTCTGAACCCCAAGGCCAACCGTGAGAAGATGACTTAGATCATGTTCAGACATTCAACACTCCTGCCATGTACGTGGCCAGCCAGGCCGTGCTGTCTCTGTACACCTCTGGCCGCACCACAGGCATCGTCATGGACTCTGGGGATGGGGTCATGCACACGGTGCCCATCTACAAGGGCTACGCCCTCCCACATGCCATCCTGCATCTGGACCTGGCTGGCCGAGACCTGACTGACTACCTCATGAATATCCTCACCAAGCTTGGCTACAGCTTCACCACCACGGCCTAGCAGGAGATCGTGCATGACATCATGGAGAAGCTGTGCTATCTCGCCCTGGACTTCGAGCAGGAGATGGCCACGGCCTCGTTCTCCTCCTCCCTGGAGAAGAGCTATGAGCTGCCTGACGGGCAGGTGATCACCATTGGTAACAAGCGCTTCCGGTGTCCGGAGGCACTCTTCCAGCCCTCCTTCCTGGGCATGGAGTCCTGTGGAATCCACGAGACCACCTTCAACTCCATCATGAAGTGTGACGTGGACATCCGAAAGGACTTCTATGCCAACATGGTGCTGTCTGGTGGAACCACCATGCACCCGGGCATCGCCAACAGGATGCAGAAGGAGATCACTGCCCTGGCGCCCAGCACGATGAAGATCAAGATCATCACCCCGCCGGAGCACAAGTACTCAGTGTGGATTGGCGGCTCCATCCTGGCCTCGCTCTCCACCTTCCAGCAGATGTGGATCAGCAAATAAGAGTACGACGAGATGGGCCCCTCCATTGTCCACTGCAAATGCTTCTGAACAGACTGCGGGCAGATGCGTAGCATTTGCTGCATGAGTGGGTGAGTCTCCGTTTGCCCTGGCAAATGCACACCTCATGCTGGCCTCCGAAACTGGAACACGCCTTCAAAAAGAAATTGTCCTTGAAGCCTGTATCTGAGCTCAGCACTGGATTGTAGGCCTGGTTGCTAATGTTGACCTGTATTCAAGTTACCTGTTCCCTTGGTACATGTTTAATGCCCTGTACTTACCTTTCATTTAAACATACACGCGTCGGTCACTTGGTGGCTGAGATGAGAACATGTTTTTTTCTGCAGGAGAAATCCAGTGGCCCAGGGAGCCTGCAAGGCCTCATGTGTGCTGAGCACTGGCCTGTGGGAGCTGCCCTTTCCAGGAGCTCTGAGTTTGGCACGTGCCTGCACCATTACCATTCTGCCCTGCCATCCCACGGGATGGGGTTGGGAGGGTCTGAGAGATGGGGCCCACTTTACTTTCTTAGTTGATGTTCCTGCCAGAACACCTGGGCTGTTACTTGCCTTAAGTTAGAAAACGGTTTGAATTTCCTTAATTTATGTAAGGCTTTTGTACGCGATTCTTTCAGAAATGAGAAATTTTGGTTTTCTACTGTCATGTGAGAACATTAGGCCCCAGCAACCCGTCATTGTGAGGAAAATAAAAGTGCTGCAGTAAAAAAGATTTAAAAAAAAGAGTTCTTACCATCTGTAATAGCATGAATGGAACTGGAGAGCATTATACTAAGTGAAATAAGCCAGTCAGAGAAAGATAAATATCACATGATCTCACTCATTTATGGAATATAATGAGACAGAGAAGCATCAATCAGACCATCAAACTTCAGAGAGAAGGTAGGATAGGGTGGTGGTAAGGGGGAAAGATCAACCAAAGGACTTCTATGCATGCATATAAGCTTAACCAATGGACACAGACAACAGGGGGTGGGGGGGTGAGGGTATGAGTGGGGGGAGTTGGGGGGTAATGGGGGAGATAAGGACACATATGTAATACCTTAATCAATAAAGAAATTTTAAAAAAGGAAAAAATAATGCAGCCACACACACACACACAAAAAA
Source organism: Myotis daubentonii (assembly GCF_963259705.1). Taxonomy (NCBI): domain Eukaryota; kingdom Metazoa; phylum Chordata; class Mammalia; order Chiroptera; family Vespertilionidae; genus Myotis; species Myotis daubentonii. The sequence continues at coordinate 97,160,586 of NC_081861.1, read as the reverse complement.
AAACTTGAATAGGCTGATAACTACTGAAGAAATTGAAGCAGTAATCAAAAATCTTTCAGCAAACAAAAGCCCTATTCTGGAGGGCTTCACGGGGGGGGGGGTTCTAGCAAGCATTTAAAGAAGAACTAAAACCCATTCTCCTCAAACTATTTCAAAAAATTCAAGAGGAAGGAACACTTCCAAGCTCTTTCTATGAAGCCAGCATTACCCTAATTCCAAAACCAGATGAAGAAACCAAAAAGAAAGAGAACTACAGGCCAATATCCTTGATGAACATAGATGCTAAAATCATCAACAAAACTCTAGCAAATCAGATCCAGCATGACATTAGAACAGCCGTGGGCAAACTACAGCCCGCGGGCCAGATCCGGCCCGTTTGAAATGAATAAAACTATTGAAAAAATAGACCGTACCCTTTTATGTAATGATGTTTACTTTGAATTTATATTAGTTCACAAAAACACTCCATCCATGCTTTTTTCTGGCCCTCCAGTCCAGTTTAAGAACCCATTGTGGCCCTCGAGTCAAAAAGTTTGCCCACCCCTGCATTAGAAAGATCATATACCATGACCAAGTGGGATTTATTCTGGGGATGCAAGGATGGTACAATATCCATAAATCAACAAATGTGATACTTCACATAAACAAACTGAGAGACAAAAATCACATAATCATATAAATCAATGCAGAAAAAGCATTTGACAAAATCCAACACACTTTCTAGATGAAAACTCTCAGCAAAGTGGGAATACTGGGATCATACATCAATATAATAAAAGCCTTATATGACAAACCTACAGCCAACATCATACTAAATGGGCAAAAACTAAAACAATTTCCCCTAAGAACAGGAACAAGACAGGAATGCCCACTTTTGCCACTCTTATTCAACATGGTGCTGGATGTCCTAGCCACAGTGATCAGACAAGAAGAAGAAATAACAGGCATCCAAATTGGATAGGAGGAAGTAAAAGTGTCATTATTTGAAGATGACATGATATTTTACTTAGAAAACCATAAAGGTTCTACAAAAGACTGCTAGATTTAATAAGTGAATTTAGGCAGAGGCTGTGCCATCTTGAAGAGGAGAGCTGCTGTGACTGGGAGCTCTGCCTCACCTCCACCCAGGGTGCCCTTGGACACCACCCAGGACCCTACAGCGACTCCAGCCAGAGGCCTACTGCCTCGGCTATGAACCCACAAACACCGACACTCCAGCCTCCCCAGCTGTAGGCTCCTGTGAGTTCCACAGCACTCCCCTCCAGCTGGCCAGATGCTTTAGCCCTGGTGCCACAGACACACATGAACAGCCAAGCCTTACGCAGCAAACCTGGGCACCCTATCCACAAGTGAACAGACAAGCCACACACAGAAACCCAGGTGCTTAACGGAACAACCCCAGACACAGGCCGCCACCGAGCCCAATGCAGCAACCCCAGGCACCACAACCGCACATGAGCAGCCAAGCCCTGCATAGCAACACGGGTGCCTCACACAGCAACCCTGGATGCCGTGACTGCATGAATCGCCACCAAGCCCAACTCATCGACCCCAGGCCTAGTGACCATGTGACCTGCCACCAAGCCTGCCACTGCAGTCACAGGCCCAGTGCGACTAGACACCAAGATCCTTTGGTGAGAGCAATAATGGGGAGACAAAGAAACAACCCCCAGAGGAAAGAAAAAGAGGATCACCAAGAAATCAAACACTTGGAGGCTAAATAGCATGCTATTAAACAACGATTGGGTTTCCAAAGAGATCAAAGAAGAAATAAAAAGCATCCTGGAAACAGTGTAGGCAGGAATTCCATAACACAAGATGGCTGCGCCCACAGCGGAGGCCGAGTTCCTGTAATGAGCCTTAACAAGCAATCAGCAGGGACCTCAGGCTGCACCCCCTGCCCCAGCGCCGGGCCATGGGACCTGAGGCTGCGCCCCCTGCCATGTGGGGCTTGATGGGGGACCTCAGGCCGCACCCCCCTGGCCCAGGCTGGGGGACCTGAGGCCACACCCCCTACCCAGCAGGGCTTGACAGAGACCTCAAGGCATGCCCCCTGCCCCGGCCCAGGCCAGAGGACCTCAGGCTGTACCCCCTGGCCTGGCGCTGGGCCCGGGGACCTGAGGGTGTGCTGGGGGACCTGAAGCTGCGCCCCCGCTTGGCATGCACCGGGGGACCTGAGGCTGTGCCCCACCAGCACCGGACCAGGAGACCTGAGGCTGTGCCCTCCGCCTGGTGGTGCTTGATGGGGGCCCTGAGGCTGCGGCTTCCGCCTGGCGGGGCTTGACAAAGGTGGGGCCGGCCGGGTCTGGATCTTGCCCAATGGGAGTGGGGCAGGCTGGGTCTGGGTCTTGTGCAATTTTGAGGTTCCACGGGTGTGCAGGGACTTGACTCTGGGTCCCGCAGTGCGCCCCAGACTCTGACAGAAAGATTTTCATATACATTTTCCTAATTTTCTTTCATCTCTGACACTTCTATTATAGAGAAAGGGCAAACAACAATATTAAAATATTTCCTCTAATTAATCCCCTTTTAATGTGCACGGATTTTGTGCACCAGGCCACTAGTGCAAAGTATCCCCCTCAGGAGTTCGACCGGAAGACCAGGAGTTCGATCACTCGCTTGATGTGCACTGACCACCAAGGAATGGGGCAGAGCATGGTAGGGCACTGAGGGAGCAAGGGAAGGAGGAGGCGGGGGGGATGGGGCAGGAACTGCATGGTGGTGGCAGTGCACAGGTGGTGAGGGAAGGACAAGGTGGGAAGGCAGGGAGGCGAGGAGGCGGGGAGGTGGGGAGGCGGGGAACCTGACCAGCCCTGATTACTGACCAGGCCTAGGGACCCTACCTGTGCATGAATTTCGTACATCAGGCCTCTAGTTTTCTTATAAAATTAAACGTAAACTTACTACATGACCCTGTAATCCCAGTCCTCAGTATTTTCCCCAAAGGTAAAACCTGTGCTCACATAAAAATTTGTTTGAATATTTATAGCCCCAAACTGAAAAACAAAACAAATGTTCTTCAATGGGCCAATGGTTAAACCAACTATACTACTTAACAATCAAATGAAATGATACTTGCAGCAACATAGATAAAGCTAAAATGCATTATGCTGCATGAAAACACAGTCTCAAAAGTCTGCAAACTGTATGATTCCATTTGTATGACATTTTTTAGAAAGACAAAAATATAGGGAGAGAAAACTAATTAGTGCTCAGGGTTAAGGGACAGGGAAGATTCTATAGTCTATCTGAGATAGTGGTTACAAGATTGTTTGCATGTGCAAAAGCTCATAGAACTGTACAAAAACAAAATTTAATTTCACTGTATTTAAATTTTAAACAGTGTGTTTAAGTAAAATTAAAAATCTTTTTCTCATGTTTCTCTCAAACTTCCTACAATCTCATTTCCTTCTCCCTACCACCATAGGTCTCCTCTTTTCTGAGCTCCAGAACTAAATAACCAAGTGCCTTTCACTTTACCCACCTAAAAATATATTCTGTTTTGTTCTCTCTCCTTCATCTTCCACTCACATCTAATTAATCACCAAGATGTGTTCATTGTACTTTCTAAATCTCTCTGAAAGCGGTGTACTTTTCTCTATCCTGATTACCATGACCCCAGATCATGTGTCAGCTATATTAGTGCAATCTCATCTTAACTGGTTTCACTGCCTCCAATCTTTCCCTTCTTCTGGTCTGGTCTCCATAAAGCAACTAAAAAAAATGAAAAACTCAAATCTCTGTAATGGCTCATTCATTGGCTTCAGCATAGCCTGAACTCCATGATTTACAATCCCTTTCATAATCCAGCCCCTGTTCATCTCTCCAGGTTCATCTCTCATATTTCTCAACTTTGTAGCTTCCTATTCACTAGTTCTATCCCAACACTCTATGATTGAACCACACTTTAGTTCTTTCAGTTCATCAAACATGTCCCTGATGTTTCTGGTTATTGAGATGCTTCCTCAGCAACTTACCACCTCCTCCATCCCATTCTCCATCAGCTGGCTATATCATTCTCCAAGTTAAAGCTTTCACATCATTTACCACTAACTGACCTCCATGGCTGAGTTACATTAATTTTGGCTAGTAATTTCTCTTTTTCCATAGTTTGAATATTTGGTTCCACTCTCTTCTAGCTTGTAGAGTTTCTGCTGAGAAGTCGATGATAACCTTTTGGGTGCTACCATGGTGCTACCATAATATTATGGGAGCACTTTTGTTCTGTGTTGTAATAGTCTACTTATTTGTCTGTCTCCCACACTAGAGGGCAGTGACTATGTCTTGTTCACATTTTAATGCCATCCCCTAAAACATGCTAAATATTTAATAAGTATTTGTTAAATGAATGAATGAAAGGGTGCCATAGAAAACAGTATCTAACATTATAGGTCATTTTGTTCTTTGTTCCTTTTCTATAATTGCTATTATTCTATGATAAACATGGGTTGCTTTTATAATAAGAACATGTTAGAATTGATTTTCTATTAAATTTATTGGGATGACATTGGTTAATAAGATCATATAAGTTTCAGGTGTATGTTTTTGTGATACATGATCTGTATATTGCATTGTGTGCCCATCATCCAAAGCCAGATTATCTTCTTTCACCATATATTTGGCCTCCTTTACCCTTAACTACACCCCCACACCCATTCCCTCTGGTAACCACCATACTGTTGTTTGTGTCTATAAGTTTCAGTTTTGTATTCCACATATAAGTGAAATCATATGGTTCTTAGATTTTTCTGATTGACTTATTTTGCTTACCATGATATTCTCAAGGTCCACCCATGTTATAGCAAATGGCATATTTCATCTTTTCTTATGGCTGAGTAGTATTCAATTGCAGATATGTACCACATCTTCTTTATCCAATCATCTATCAACATACACTTTGGTTGTTTCCATGTTTTCCTTTGTGTTTCTGTCTGTTAGTTTTGTTTGGTGGTTCCATACTATTTTCCTCTGTTTGCTTTTTATTTAAGTTATGTGCATCAGGTTTTTTGTGTGTGTGCTTTTGTGTGTGTGTGTGTGTGTGTGTGTGTGTGTGTGTGTGTGTGTGTTTACCATCATGTTTATGAAAAAGGAAGTTTCATATACGGTATTTGGTATATAGTAGTCCTTTTTCTTTTGAATGCATCTCATCTCCATCCCCCTTTGTAAATTAAAAACTTTATCCCCCCCCCTTTTTGTTTTTGTTGTCATAAATTATCCCTATTTACTCTGTGAGTTTGTGGCTGATATTACTTGTAGATTTTTTAACATTTTGTTCTTTGGTAGAATAACCCCTTAATAGTTTTCTGCAGTAGAGGTCTTCTGGTGGAAAATTGCCTCAGCTTCTGTATGTCTGCAAAGGTCTTTACTTCTCTTTCATATCTAAAGGATAACTTTCCTGAATATATCTTTTTTTTGCTAGTAATTTTAGTCTTTCTGAACTTTGAATGTTTGGTTCCACTCTCTTCTAGCTTGTAGAATTTCTGCTGAGAAGTCAATGATAATCTAATGGGCTTTTCCTTGATAGGTTACTTTTTTCATTTCCCTGGCTGTCTAGAGAATTCTTTGTCATTAATTTTTGACAATTTTAATACAGTGTGCCTTGGAGAAGACTGATATAATTAGGTGTTCTGTTTGCTTTTTGGATTCAAGGATCTAGTTCTTTCCATAGGTTTGGGAAGTTCTCATCAACTGTTTGTTTGAATAGGCTCTTCATTCCTTTCTACCTCTCTTCTTTTGGTATGCCTATTATTCTTATACTAGTAGCCCGGTGCACAAAATTCATGCACATTGAAAGGGAATTAATTAGAGGAACTTAATTTGGACTCACTATCTAATATCAATAATATGTGAACATGAGGCAGTCTGCATTTCTGAAATTCAATGACATGAATTTTAGCTATTACTTTGCCAAATAAATGGACTTTACAAATATCATTTAAAAGAGCATTCAGCTTAATATTAAAAACTCTGGCTACCAAGTCAGGTCTGTTTTCAACTTTTTGCCAGTGTTGTAAATTGTTTGCAATATCTGCCCATTTGGGGCTGCATGTCATGGTTACGAATAAATCGGGCTTGCCATACTTCTTTACAATTGCCATAACATCCTGATATCGCTGCTGCATATTTCTGGGACTACCCTCAGAAGATGATGGAAGTATTATCATTTTACTAATTGGCACACTGTCATTTTCAGATCTAGATTTGCGATAATCCATCAAACCACTATATTTTTCAACTCTCAACTTAGATTGGTTTGCTTTGATGAAATTTATCCGATTGGCCTCCATTTTTGAATATGAATCCATGATAACTGTTGAGTTAATTTTCCTGCATTTAAAATAGGATTGAATGTGTCCCGCACAGAGATGAAATCCATAATACTGCATTTGTGTGACTCGTGTCCTTACATTTTGTCTAGTATTATTGTCAATTACACTGTTGTCTCTGAGTCTTAATGCAATATCTGTTCCCCAGCCTTTTTCACCATGTGGAAAAAGAATAGGATATGTCATTGCATCTAATGTAGGAAACAGGATATTGATTTGTTTCATTTTAGTGGCATTGGGATTATTGGGATCTGGTTTACAATGAATGAGCAAGTCCCTTTCAAAAGGAGGTTCTCCATCTTTTTTTCTGAATATGACAGCAACCTTGGTTACACGGAGAGAATTATATCTACCTGGGTCACTGTTACGCTCGTATTTAATCGCCATTGTTACTTCTGTGGGAGCAATACCTTTTGCTGCTGCTTCAGATTGGGCTTCCTATTCTACCTCATGTAACATCTTGTATGATTTTGTTAATTCACTTATTTCATGCATGAGGTTGTTGATGTTGATAATGAGTCTTTCTGAGCAACCTTAGTTTTCTGGCATTGCTAATCTTTTACTTATAGCTTCGGCTGTATCCAAAATATAGAGTTGAGCAAACTTCTGAGAAACACCATCCAAAGAATGTAAAGTTCCAGTACAGTGATAAACTTGTCTGTGTATTCTAAAACAGTATGGCCCATATCCTGATGGCGATGCAATATTTGCACCCATGGAAGCAAAAGCAAAGGAACTATTTATGGAACAAATATTTTCCATAAAATTTTTACTGTTAGAATCTTCCTTTGTCATTAATCTTTTTAAATATGCCAGGTAATCTGGAAAATGTATATCATTTGAACAGACTTTCCCTTTGCTACAACATCGAGTAAATTTCCCATCGGATGGCTTTTCATCAGAGAAATTTAGTGATACGCAAAATTGACATTGAACAGTCATTCCACCACAACTATGTTCGAGAATTGCATCGTCATGTACTCCATTTTCACTGAGAAGGCAGTTCCTACCAGAATTGGTAGTACTTGTTGATGACTGTTCTCTAGACATATTCTGTCGTCGCCACCGCCTTCTTTCAACTTCAAAGGCACGGTGGTCTTTAGACATTTTCTGTCGATAACACCAGTGTTTTTCAGCATTAGAGCGATGTTTTTCCAGTAGCTGGTGTTCAGATACATCCTGTTGCAGGTGCCACCTTCTTTCAAGATCAGATGCACGCTGCTCTGAAGACACTTTCTGTTGATAATGCTGGCATCTTTCGGCTGCAGAGCTATGTTGTATCAACAGTTGTTCTTTAGACATAGTCCCACCTCTCTATTGTCATGGTCTGAGATGCAGGTGAATGAGAGTCCTGCCTATCAGGCCGCTGAGAGCTGTCTGACCAATGGCTGATTCTGGCTGATTCTGTGGGGGTGGGACTTCCTCCTCCCTGCTGTCAGTTTCCACAGCTGTGATAGGAAGCTGGGGTGACAGAGGGAACTGCGCCCTCCAAGTTGCCCTCTCTCTTGCTCTGCTCTATGTCCAGTGGTCTCCTGCTCTGCTAAGCCCTCCAAACCTCCCGCTCTCCACCAGCAAGGTCCCAGGAGCCCATGGGCGTGGCTAGTGCGGGCAGCCTCAGCTCCCTGACTGGCAAAAGTCCCGGGAGCTCAAGGCCCCAGCCGCCATCGCCTCCTGGGGCACCTGACACCTGCGTATGCAAATTAACCACCATCTTTTTTTGGGTTAATTTGCATAATCACTCTGATTGGCTGGTGGGTGTGGCTGGTAGGCGTGGCTTGAGCATAGCAGAGGGATGGCTAATTTGCATGTTTCTCTTTTATTATATAGGATTACAGATGAAGAAACTAAAGTCCATTGTTATTATTTAAACAGAGTCAAAGAAATAACAAGTAGCAAAGCTAGAATTCAAATTCAGAATTGCCCAATTCTAAAGCTCATGTTATTTCCATCTGAATTTTAAAAAAATGTTTTGCACTATGAAATTACTATGTATTTACTGGAGAAAATGTGAAAAATACAAGTAGAAAGTAGAGAAAATAAAAATAAATTACTCATGAATTTACCGCTTGCAACAATTTAGTGTACTTCCTTAGACTTCTGTTCCAGATACAATTTCTGGGGTAAAATAATTATAATATTGCATATATAATTTTGCATTCTGGTTTATTACTTAATACTTTTAATGCTGGTCCATGTTCTTTATAAACATAACTAGAGACCCGGTACACAAAAATTTGTGCGCTCAAGGGGGAGAGGAGGTACCTCAGCCTGGCCTGTGTCCTCTTGCAGTCGGGGACCCCTCAGGGGATGACCACCTGCTGGCTTAAGCCCGCTCCCTGGGGGATTGGGCCTAAGATGGCAATCAGACATCCCTCTGGCAGCCCAGCAGCCCTCGGGGGATGTCCACTTGCCAGCGGGGAGCAGGCCTAAACTGCAGTCGGACATCCCTAGCGCTGCTGAGGAGGCAGGAGAGGCTCCCACCACTACCACTGTACTGGCAGCCATCAGCCTGGCTTGTGGCTGAGCAGAGCTCCTCCCATGTGAGAGCGACCTGACCACCAGAGGGCAGCTTCTGCATTGAGCATCTCCCCTCTGGTGGTCAGTGTGTGTCACAGTGATCAGTCATTCCAAGTCCTTCTGCTGTTAAGGTCAGTTTGCATATTACCCTTTTACTATATAGGATAGAGGCCTGGTGCATGGATGGGGGCCGGCTGGTTTACCCTGAAGGGTGTCCAGATCGGGGTGGGGGTCCCGCTTGGGTACCTGGCGAGCCTGGATGAGGGGATGATGGCTGTTTGCAGCTGGTGGGCGACTGAAGCTCCCAGCCTCTCCTTTTTTCTTTTTTTTTTTTATTCTGGGATTTATTTACCTTCTATAGCTGTCACTGGAGCTGAGAGCCGGCTCCAACTCTGAGGCCGTTGCTGGCTGAATGCAGGTATCTGGGTTTGTTTAGATTCTATAATTGAAACTCTGTTGCCATCACTGGAGCTCTAAGCTCTGAGCCTGCTGGTGGCTGAAAGCAGGTACCTGGGGTTTGTTTAGGTTCTATAATTGCAACATTGTTGCATCTGGAGCTCAGAGCTGGGCTGCAGCAGGCGGGGAACCTTGGCTTCCTCCATCACTGGAGCAAGCAAGCCTCATGTTCGCTTCAGCTGCCTGGCTGCCGGCCGCCATCTTGGCTGGCAGTTAATTTGCATATCTTGCTGATTAGCCAATGGGAAGGGTAGCGAAGTTATGGTTAATTACCACGCTTCTCTATTATTAGATAGGATTTTAAAAGTTGCACATTATTGTCAATAGATGTTACTGTTGTATATATTTTTATTCATCTCATGTGTGGATTTCTTCTTTTTATTCCCAGGACCCACTATCTCCCATGAAGCTTACAGAGTTCAATATTGGGAACCATTCGAATCTTCAAAATAAGTCACCATGGCGCATTGAAAGCTTCACAATATAAAAGCATTTTTATCAAATACTTGCTGTGCAGATAGGTGTTTCTGAACTTTACAAGTAATTTAATTTACTCACTGACTTCATCAATCCTGTAGCAGTTAATTAAATATGATCTTTCACTCTATCTTTCTTCCTTTTTCCTTCCCTAAACTGTGAAAGCCTAATTGCATATATATCTTTCCAAAGACTCTTTTCATTCTTCTTGTAAGATAAAGTGGAATTAAAAAGATTTTCATAGAGTCTTTAACTCCCCTGGAAAGTCCATTAATCATATCTATAGGGTCTTTGTGGTATTGAAAGTAGTCAGACTACAAGACTACATTTGCTATTTGTGTGCATGTGCATTTACAAGCATGCATATGTGCAGTACATTTACACATAATTCTGCTGTGGTGTTGTGAAAATCAAGTTTTTAAAAATCTGAAGTTTTTATTCAATCATGTTTTTTTTCCTAAATAGCAATTTAAATATATGCTGAGCTGTGAACACCACCCCTATATCAGGTATCTAAAATTCAAGATTCAACAGACTATAATCAAATTGGGAATTGAACAACAATGTAAATGTAAAACCTGATCTCTGTCATAGACATGTGGTGTTCCTGAAAGTAAGTTCAGATCAGATTTCCACTCTATTAAACATAATAATTAGTGTTTTACAGACTTTCAATGCCAGCTTGTGGTAAAATTATTTAATTACTTTTATTTTCTTCGCCACCTAGCTTTATTTTAGCCTTTATGAGTTATTGTCATGATAAAAATAAACTATAAGCCTAAATTACAGACTACGGATTTTGTTAAGGGTTTTAATAATGATTTTCAAGTTTAATTTCAATAATATTCATCAGGATAAAATTTCACAGTTGAAATTGGCATTAGAATTAGCACTAAAGATCTGTGTTTTCACAGCAAGGTTGTATACAGATAGTGATAATCTATCTAATAGTAAGATGACAATCCTTTTTTCTCTTTTTTTTTCCTGTTTTTGTTTCAATGGTAATTCTGCCATTAATACAGTCAACATCTATTTCCCAATTTATTTATAATCATTCTTTCTTTTAGTCCTAGTGCCTGAATCAATGAGTATGGACACTAATGCTGCTTCTTTGTAGTAATAACTAGAGGCCCAGTGCACAAATTCGTGCATGGGTGGGGTCCCTCGGGTGGCCTGCAGGGATTGGGCCAAAACCTCCAGTCCAACGCCGTCTGCAGCTCCTACCTGCCACTCCTGCTCATCCTGGCCCCACTGCACATGCTGTGGGCTCACATCCTATCAGTCCCAATAGGGAGAGGCTCACACTGCCCTGCATCTGGCGCCCTCCCTCCCGAGGGGAGTAGCTTGTGGGATTGGGACGAAACTGGCTCTGTAACATCCCCCAAGGGGCCCCAGATTGCGAGAGGGCACAGGCCAGGCTGAGGGACTCCACTGGTGCATGATCAGGGCCAGGGAGTGACCACAGGAGGGCTCCAGGGCATGTCCAGCCCTTTATGCCCAGTCCTGATCTGCTGGACCCCAGCAGCAAGCTAACCTACCAGTTGGAGTGTCTGCCCCCTGGTGATCAGTGCACATCATAGCTAGTGGTTGAGCGGCCTTAGCATATCATTAGCATATTATGCTTTGATTGGTTGAACAGTTGACTGGTCACTGGACACTTAGCATATTAGGCTTTTATTATATAGGATACCTAAGGGTATTTCTCAAGCTGTGCTCTTGTGCCCAGCTGTTCATAATAGAAGTCCCAACTCTTACAGAGATCAATGAGTGTTATGGTCATCTTACAATATCAAGGAGTTGAGTTCCTAGAGGGATGTTAGGTTTACTAAATTATTTTCCCTAAAACCTTATTGAGTAGAAAAAGTTGCCTGCCACAAATAATTCAGTGTTCAGGTTCCAGTGGACTTGAAAAAGTGATCAATCCAGCTACTTAAAGAACAAAATGCCTGATTATTTTGATCCTCTGGGTAATTTTGGTCAGGATAAGACTTTTATCATAAATTAAATGGATTGTGGCAAGCATACCATTTGAGAAAATGCTAGACATGACTAAATCTATCAGGGACTGCTTCTCAAAGAAGCAGTCTATGCAATCTGGGTTTCACAATGAAATTGCATATGTTCAGATTGGAAGAGTTTTCCCCTTCCTCTGTCCTTCCAAGACATTCTCTTGTTTAGGTTTCTCGTGAAAGCTTATTTGGCCATCCCCATGGTCTTATGATGGACAAGACTTGTCTTCTGTTCATATAAAAATGCACCTTTTTCTAAATGTAGACCTATTACTCCACAGCCAGTGGTCCTCAAAGCAACTCTCCTTTTCCTATCTATCATCTTCTGCCAAGGGTTTAGGCAGAATAGCTGCTAACTATAATTCAAAGTCAGAAAGAAATCAAGAACTTTGATGCATGAAGTGCATCAGCACTCATATAAATCAGGTCATAGAGCTCAGGAAAGCTATAATGCAAAGCTGACAGATTTACACTGTCTTCAAAAGGCCAAATAAATCAGTGTTTTAGCTGGGGGCTTAGCAAAATAAAGAAACCTTATTTGTATCTCAGCACCTTGATCTCACTAGTTTATAGACTAGCGGTTCTCAACCTGTGAGTCGCGACCATCGGAAAACACATATAGCATATCAGATATTTACATTATGATTCATAACAGTAGCAAAATTACAGTTATGAAGTAGCAATGAAAATAATTTTATGGTTGGGGGTCACCACAACATGAGGAACTGTATTAAAGGGTCGTGGCATTAGGAAGGTTGAGAACCACTGATATATAGAATATCTATATAATATCATGTCCTGATCTGACTCCTTTGCCTGCTTTTCCTTGGGACCCGTCCAATAACCTCTGTGGGATCTCATTCCCCAATCTTTGGTACCAATCTTCCCCATTTGCAAAACAAAGACACTCATTAGGATCCCACAGCTAAAAGGTGCTATGTAATCTTTAGTGCTCTTGTATGTGTTATTGCAGGACTAGAATGAAGAGTTTAGCTATAACAGTATTTCTACGTAAACCAGTGTTCTCCATTCTTCCATGTATTCATTGCTGATTTGTTATTGCAGAGCTTTGAGTACTTTATTAATGTTTTCCCATTAATTCCAACTATGTCCTTGGAAATAGAATAGAAATTATTTACCCATGGTACAGCTGGGAAAATTAAGGGTAAAATAAATGAAGTGCCCTCCAAAAGCACATAGCTGTCTGGAGCAAAACTCAGTTCCCATGTCTAGTGCACACTGTTAGAGTGACTTGCCTTCTCAGTATTGCAATTACCATGGAGCAGCTTGGAACACTGAGAGCAATAAGGGCAAGATCACATTTCAGAAGAGTCCCACTGTATCCAAAATCTGAAAGTATGCATTTTATACAACTCTTATTTTCTATGTAATAGAAATGTAGTATGTGCCTCTTTACCCCCACAGATCCCATGTGATACATGTTTCACACTATGTGGCATTAGCCAGTGTCATTATCTCCTCTGGAAACCCATAGAGCCCAATCTCAGAGCTGACTTTGCCAGTGAAACAAATGAGCTTCCCCATGTTTATGCCAGGTTGCACAAAATGTAGACATTGCAGTTAATGGAGATTTAAGCATATTCTTAGCATGTGTATTTTAAGACTATAGAATACACATTATTTTTAAATGTACCTGAAATTTAACATGGCCCAAATTCATAGGAATGGAACAGTCATGAAGAACTGATTCCTTTCATCTCTCACCACACATAAATGTCTACATACATGTGTACACATGCACATACACTGTCCCCAAAACAGGCTGCCTAGTCATCAGGATTAAATATTTAAATGAATAATTAACTGGCCTTTTCTTCTAGAAAAATCCAACAGTCACAGCAAGTAAAAAACATTCCATTTATACATTCTAGAACCTCTGCTCCCAGATTAACTAACGTACTCAGTTCATTCAAAAGATATGTTCTGTGTTTCTGTCAGAGTCTTAGAAGGCATCCAATAAGATTGTTCAACCCTCCCACAAGTCCCATGTTATTATAAAATTCATGAGCTCCCTCCAATCATTAGAAAATATTTTATTAGGTGTGGTATGCCTACTTTTCTTTAACCACAGTTGTAATGTGCCATATTCAATTGTAGTCTTGCATTTAGGTATTATGTAATATAATAATGAATGGGTGGCTCATAATAGCATGAAACTCATGACTGTTTACTTACCCAAAATGAGTAGCTGTGTCCCACACAGTGTTCAAAACTATTAAATGTGTTCTTTGTAGAAGCCTGGTATATGGCCATCAGCAGAATGAGTTAAAACAAACAGTGAACATAATATAACAGGAAATAGATTCTAAGTAGAAAATGGTTTTAAAGGAAAAGAAGAAAACAATAAGAAGCATTGAAGGAATAATTGCTGTCACTCTGCTGGCTAAGTCAGCAAAGAGACACATCAGAAAAGCTGGTACTGGATTTTGGTAATATATGAAATGTATTGGAAAACTAGAGAAAGAAAGGCACTGGGGAACTCAGCAATTAAGCTCAAGTTGCCAATTTGCTACAAGTTCTTTTTCCTTCCAATCTGTTCAAAGTGATTAGAGTATTCTTAAAACCTTGTATCTTGCTATAGAAATACCCACAAATATTGACCAGCTTTATGTTCCTATGTCCTGTATTGAAAGTATATGCATAAAATTGTTGGTTTTTTATATATTATGATTTTGTTAAATAATTTTGGCAAAGCCTAAACTTTCAGACCACTTTGATGGAAGTTTCTATACATCTCATTTCATGGAAGTAAAGCAGAATTTATTCACTCCCATTGGTATGTTTGGTATGTAGACTCCTCTGTAACTTCTCATCTTCTGAACAGCCCCCCTTCCTTGTTCAGCATTTCTCTTATGATCCAGCATGGATATGAGTTGGAAAATTAGCAACAATAGCTTTTAGACAGAAAACTAGTCTAATGGCACTTAATTATGTTCAGTCTCTGCTCAGCCTCACATATCTTTTGCTGTTACCTCTGTTACTGTATTAAGTAAAAAGAAAAAGATAACTTACCTTATGTACCTAAGGGTGATGTGAACTCCGGTTCAATTTCTGTACAGTTAAGACTATGTTTATTATTTCCTAGATGCATGTCACCTGAAAAAATAATATAATGATTCTGAGAAAAGAATACAGTGGTCCACGTGTTCTTAAATTACACATTATCTTTAGAGAAATATTTGAAGATCCCCTCATTAAGTAAGCTCCAAATAAGGTTCCCTTCAATAGAAGCACCATTTGCACAAAAAGCGTTTATCAGACAGAATGGATAAAATCCCCCTCAATTACCCAACAAGAAGGCAGAAATCATTAAAAAATGCAGAGCACTGAAAGCTGAAGTTTACAATAGTCATTGTTCGCCATGAATAAATAATAATGGAGAACTTGAATCACTTCAGAGAGGTCAACCTATAGAGGTCAGGCTTAATGCAAAACCAGAAAGAAGTCTTTTATTCCAGTTTATTTTTTAAAAATACTTACTTTGTCCTAGGTGAAGACCTCAAACATTTCTATTTTATTTAGTCCTATGCATCACCTACAAACAGCTTGAATTTGCATCACAAACCCAATTTAAGGAATTCAAATACTAGAAACAAAGGACAACTAAATTTGTTCTAGATAAAGAAAGCATGAAAGACCTTTATACAAGAATATTATTTGAGTATATTTTCATAAAGAAATTCAAATTATAGATGTTTAAGTGGGAACTTTATACATATCGTTATAAAGATAAATGGATAATAGTTTATACGGGAATCTACAAACATATTGACATGCATTTCTTCATGTTATAAACAATAAAATTTTCAAATTCATTTTCTCACCATATACAGGGGCATTGAAAAACTAGTCAGTTTCTGTTTGAATATTAAAATATTCATTCTCACACAGTAGCATAATGTTTTAATGGTTAGACTTCCAACTTTACAGGGGTGGAAAATTTATGGTAGTAAAAACCACATTTTAAGCAAGATTTTTCAAAAGGTATTTGAGTATTTTTATGGTTTTGAAAAAATTTCCCTCATGAAACTTAACTGAAATATTCAAATTAATTGTGCAAATTAAGACAGTATCAGACCCAGACCCTGACAATGTTTGTAAATTCCAAAATAAATCTGGCTGCTGCATATAAGAATTTCAATGTCATTTGTGACAACATGGATGGACCCAGAAAGTAATTGTATTATGCAAACTAAGTCAGACAGAGAAAGACATGATTTCACTTCTATGTGGATTTTTAAAAAAATAAAACAAATAAAACAAAAACAGACTCACAGAAAAAAAGAACTGATGGTTGCCATAAGGGAGAATGTGGGTGGAAATGATAAAGAGGAATGTAGTCAATAATAGTGTGATACTTTTGTATGGTGACAGATGGTTACTAGACTTAGTGTGGTGATCACATTGTAAGATATAGAAATGTTGAATCACTGTGTTGTATACCTGTAACTAGTATAATATTGTATGTTGAATACACTTAAATAAATAAGCATATGACAACTACAAAGAAGAGTTCAATGATTGTCAGGGCCAGCCTGACAGGTTGAGCCGGGCTGAGGCAGGGATGTGGGAATTGAGAAAAGAAAGAAAGACAGGAAAGCGGGACCAGGAGAACTACAGCTCTCGAGGAACTGAAGCAACTTTATTAGCCACACAATCCTATTTATACACAACACACTGAATAGGAGGTCTGTCAAGAGGAATGTATTCTTTGTTCCTCTTAATCTCTAAGGGAGAGACACAGCAGAAGGACAAGTTCTCGGTACAGCATATCTAGTAAATAGTTACAGACTTCTTGGTAAGCCATGAAAGGCTGTTCCCATTCTGTTGATAATCGCCATCCAAACAAGTCTGGGAAAACTGTGTGGGTAAGGGTGCCAGCCTTGCTAGCCCCTTCAGGTGCAAGGACCTTGCCAGCTTACATCTGGCCTCCAACAGATCCCCCTTCTTTGTTTTTTAGGCGAAGTTCATGTAGTCCTATTTGCAGGGATCGGATGCTGGATCCGATGGTTCGGAAGCAGACTGGAAGTAAACAGAATAATGAAAGCAAGGATAACAAGAATTAATAGAGACCAAATAAAAGACTGTAATCCATGAAAGGACATAAGGCTTTGAATTTCATTAAAAATATTCTGTGCTACTTCGCTAGGAGGCAATAGAGCAGAACCTGCATCATTAATAGCTTGAATCTCTCCATGTAATCTACTGATATCTAAAGTAAAGTTAGTCTGATCCCAAACTCCTAACAGGTGGTTGCGAACTCGATCCCAATGCCACATAGTACCATTATATATCTTAGGGGTGACACAAATCCAATCAAACTCAGCATGACACCGAAGGGTAGAACGCACTTTCAAGCTGTGCATTTGATCTCCTATAAGGAGCACAGCTTCTTCTAGTGCATTGAGCCTTTGTTCTATTTTCCTATCTATGAGTTCTTGAGCTCCTAAGGCATCTGAAATGTTCTTCGCCAAGCCATCCACAAAATGAGCTGTGTGTATTTCTTGGGTTAAAGCTATGGCTGCAGTAGTGGAAGTAGCAATGAGGGAAACTAGAACCAGGAGGCCAGCAATAAGCACTCTGATGAACCTCTTAAGGCGGCTTAGCAATTCATTCAGTTCTCTTAATACCTGGGAACCTGTATCCCTGTACCAAGGTCCAGTAATATTAACTGGGAGCATGACAAAGGAAGGCTGATGTAATACAACCACTTCATAACCAAAGTTGTACCTAGACCAGGGGTGGGCAAACTTTTTGACTCGAGGGCCACAATGGGTTCTTAAACTGGACCGGAGGGCCGGAACAAAAGCATGGATGGAGTGTTTGTGTGAACTAATATAAATTCAAAGTAAACATCATTACATAAAAGGGTACGGTCTTTTTTTTTTTTTTTTTTTTTTTTAGTTTTATTCATTTCAAACGGGCCGGATCCGGCCCGCGGGCCATAGTTTGCCCACGGCTGATCTAGACACACAGTTAGACAAGTTGCAATGAGTACAAGAAATTGTATACAAGTTGTCCTTAAGTACAATATCTACAATTCCAATAAGGAGAAGGTAAGGAGGAGGTACACAAGCAGTAAGACCTGTGGTTACTGTAAGGTTATCATGATGCAAAGAAATGCTACCTAAAGCGGCCATAAGCTTAAATATTTCTAACTGTATTCCTCCCTGCTTGGTGGTGAGTATCTCTTCTACCCAGCCTCCAGGGGTCTCTCTAGCCTTAAAACTACTTCTGCTAGATAGCGGGTTGGGATAGGACCAATCAAGTAACTGAAAGGAATTGTTAATGGGAGTATGTACCACAGCTAACTCATGACAGCAACACCGCCATGGTGGATACTTCAGAAATAGCCTGTATTCATTATACAAACATGGAGGCAATTTGGGCGGGACACCCTGAGAGACAGTATGGGTGATGTCAGGCAAGCCATATATAGTAAGGAACCATTCTCGTCGGATCCACCCCTCATACTCTTCAGGATCTCCACCTCGGCTAATGCCATGGGTATACCTTGGTGAAGGTTCTACAGTAAGACAGTTATTCCAATATTTAATGGCTGTAAAACATATGGGGACCCTGGTTGACCTTCCCTCATATCTATAATCTCCTATCCATTGAGGACTAAGATAATCTGCACTTGGGTAACCCATGATATCTGTATCATTAACAAAAACAGGAACGCTGGGGTCATCCCAAGTAACAGCCCTGAGGAAGGGCGGATCTGGAATGTATGCCCAGTATGGAGTCTGAGCATCACAGACCTGAACAGCCAAAATTGACAGCATGGCTAGAAACAAAGTCTTAGCAGTTCGTTGTGCTCCTTGGCGAGCAACCATGGCCTCGGCCTCCGTTGTCAGCTTCTTCAACTGTTCCCAAGTTGGTGGAGATGTCCTCCGAGTCGCCTGTGATCTCCATGGCGGCAGTGGTGGCACGGGTGCTAGTGGACCGACTTGTAGCCTCTTGAATGGTGGAGTGAGTCCTTGTTTCACTTTGTCCTCCATCCCTGGATTGTTTTTTCTCTTGTCTTCATGGCTGGAGCATTCCTGATAATTCTCTTCTGTTGCAGGAATCCACATGGTCTGGGAGTTGTTTTCTGAAAATATACAAATGTATTCTTGACCAAAGGTTAATAAAGGAAACTTTACTTGGGGTCCTATTTATTTTTGCTCAAATGAATTTCCTTTGGCTTATTTTGACACCACGTATGTTTTTCATGGGTGTCTTGCTGTTAGCATTACAAATGAAAAAATTTTTTCTAGATGTAAATTAGTCACAGGATATTTTTCCTTATATGGTATTTTCCCACTATCTTTCCACTATCCCCCCCTTTTTTATTATTTAATTATTAGGAGTCTTTTTGGAAAATTTATAATGTAGTTTAGATAACTTTCAATTTTAACTTTTTGTACAAAAATATGACTGCTTTAGGTTTATTGTATGTTAAGCAATTTTTCTATGAAATGATAATTTTGGTTAATACTTCTTGAGCTAATTTTAATTAATCTGAAAACTTGACTATTATTTTACTGTCAAATTTAATAATCTAATAACAATCTTAGTTTACACTGTAAATATTAATGGAAAGGATTATTTTGCATCCTTGAGAAGGCCCTGAGCATTCCTGGTGTTAAGCTGGATTTAGATATAGGGTAGCTGCTGTTAGCCAAGTCTCTGTTTTCTGGGTATCGATCTCGGCTGGGCTAAGTATCTTTCTGTAATCTGGGTCCTGATTTGGGCTGGGCATGGGAAGTGGGAAATAGCCATGGGGGCAGGAGACCTCCCTCAGAAGGGGCAAGTGTTCAAGCCCCTGCATAGTTGGGGGGGGGGTGAGGATCTGTGCCCCACCTCTGTTGACCCCCAAGTTCTTTCCTGAGGCCCCTCTGCGACTGGGTCGTTCCTCCCTGAGGAATCTTACCCATCTTTGACTAACCAGCCATCCTCCAGGGCCAAGCAGGGTGCGGTGACGTTCAGCTCTGTCGCCTTGGTAGCCTATGCCCCTGTGGCCTCCACACCCAGCAACTGCCTTGGGATTCCCTCGCCTGCTGGCGGGGCCCCGGCATTGATCACATATCTTGGGGAACCCAGGTTTCTTCTCCAGAGAGGGCCCAGCTTACGCCATTGGACGAGAGACAGATCTATGGTACCAGCCACCATGAGGCTTCAACCTCAGTATGAACAGAGAGCTTAGGTAACAGCTATGGGCAATTGGAAGAAGGACCCCTTTGGTAAAAAGGGTCAAGAGAGGTCAATATAGAATGCTTAAGTGCCTTCCCAGGGGGCCTTCCACACAGTGGAAGGGATAAAATCCTTTCATGTCCTTAAATTATATTGCTGCCAAACATTTAAAGAATTAGCTTGTAAGCTTGTTTGGAATAAATGTATAATATGCTGTTGTAAAATATTAAAAATTATTAATGAGCTTCTGTTATTTTAAATTATATCTTAAAATTCTACTGCTGTATTTTAAGAAATATTAAATAAAATAACTTGTTTTGCCCTTTCTTAGAGACAAAAACGTAAAATATATATTTATTAATTTTTATTTGATAAAGCTCTCCATGTGATTTCAAGTATATTAAATTGGCTTTATTAAAAAATCCTTTAAGAAGAGAGAATAAACTTTTGAAAACATTTTAGGGCCCGTGAAATGTCTCAAAGTTATTCCTTGGTTATAGTTTTGGAATCTAACTTGAAAGACCATCAAATATATATGTGTATATATGATTTAAAGATTATATACTTTTTATAATTATTAAGAAATATCAATTAAATTAAAACTGATCTTTGTATATAAAAATTTTGGTTTGGATCACAGAATTTATTCTCTCTTTTAATCAGACCAATGAGTAACATATTTTGAATTCCGAATTTTTCAGAGAAAGCACAAGATTTTCTTAAAAATAAATTTCTATATTTTAGGTATTTAGTTACTATAATTATAATTTTTCCTAATTTAATTTAACTAGAACTTTAAACTCTTAGCTGGCAAGTTAAATATTTAGCATTTCCAAATTTCGTAGGAATTACATAAGGAGAAAAAGCTATTGACCTGCCTTAAGATCTTCTGATTTTCCTTGTCAGTCCGTTTTATGGACTCTCCAGAGTTATAACAAAACAGTAACTGTTGGAAAGTTATTTACATTTGGCTTACTGGCCTGTACCATTTGATTAATTTCCTTTCAACATTTCTCTTCTCCTTCTTATCACATACACAACCTTTATAAATTTTAGACTTTCAAATTAGCCTTTAAACCTTTTTTCTATGTCCTTTAAAAATGCATAACCACGCTTCAGACCTTCTACTCAGCAATTCCTCATTCTTAGAAACCTCAATCTTTTATAGCCAGTATTTCTTAGATTACTAAGAGCAGGTGCTTCCTTCCTTATGCAATTTCAAGTATATTGCATCAGTCTAATTTAGTATTGGAAGGGTTAAAGAGAGCAGCTTGCGGCCTTGAGTCTAATATAATTCAGATAAGTAAAAATTAACAAAGAACTCTCTCTCCCTGCTCTCTCTGCCAACAGCTCCTTTTTTTTTCTGCATTAACCATTTGGATATTGGGGATATTGTTGTAGATCCGGTGGCATTTGCTGTAGCTGTATCGGAAATGCAAGGAAATCATCATTTCTTCTCCATGTGGGAGGTTTTAAATCTAATGATATTTTGTTTATTTTAATAAGCAATGGCAGCACCCAGGGCAGATAGAATGTCTCATCCCTATGGATCCAAGGTCCAGCCTGGCACTTCCGGGGGTTGCTTGAAATAGCTCTTGTATCCATTTTGCTCTCTGGGGCAGGCTGGGTGCTGTGCAACCTGCTGGCCTTGAGACGGCACAGGGACAAGAGGGTAAACAGAAAATGCCCTTCTTATTTGTCATGGCTGGGCTGGCCCATACTGAGCACAGGCTGTTTTTAACTCCTTCACGGTTTTAAAAGGAAGCGGGTCATAAGTACGCTCACGCTGTCCCGTGTCAGGGTTCACCTGTTCCATAACAGGGAAGGTGTGAATGCCCAATTCCTCACCACGCTTTCGTTCCTCCTGCAAAGCTATCTGGAAAGGGGAAAGTGGAACTGATGCTGCACAAGGCAGCAGAGAGCGGCGGGAATGGCCCCCGCGGCTTCTCTTTTTCTTGCCAAGAAGCTTTAATGCTTCTAAAAAGCATTCTAACACATCCTCTATATCACTACCCTCTTCAGTTCCTTTACTGTTGAGCATAGACTTTAACATTTGGCCATAAAGGGCATTTTCTCTAGATTCTAACTGTCCCATGCTTTACTCCCGACTATCAAAAAATTTCTCCTCCCTTACCTTAATGAGTGCACTCTTTATCCGGAGGAGTTCCTCACCGTCTTTTTCCCAGTTTCTTAGTCCATAGCTCTGGCGCCAGTTTGTCAGGGCCAGCCTGACAAGTTGAGCCGGGCTGAGGCAGGGAGGTGGGAATTGAGAAAAGAAAGAAAGACAGGAAAGCGGGACCAGGAGAACTACAGCTCTCGAGGAACTGAAGCAACTTTATTAGCCACACAATCCTATTTATACACAACACACTGAATAGGAGGTCTGTCAAGAGGAATGTATTCTTTGTTCCTCTTAATCTCTAAGGGAGAGACACAGCAGAAGAACAAGTTCTCGGTACAGCATATCTAGTAAATAGTTACAGACTTCTTGGTAAGCCATGAAAGGCTGTTCCCATTCTGTTGATAATCGCCATCCAAACAAGTCTGGGAAAACTGTGTGGGTAAGGGTGCCAGCCTTGCTAGCCCCTTCAGGTGCAAGGACCTTGCCAGCTTACATCTGGCCCCCAACAAATGATAATGAAATACAATTCACTATACAGAGAAAATAAAAGTTTTTTTCTTATGAAAGATACTGTATCCACTCTGTATATGTGTACAATAATGGGAAACAATGCCCTTATTTAACATGTGTCCCGGTAAATATAATTTTTGTAGCTTTTTAAAAATTATTCAAAATGTTGTAAAAACTATTTTTGGAAAATATAGCTGTTTGATTTTGTAGGGCATCCCTTACTGTGGTTTATATGGCCTCCATAGCACTCAGGGCTAGGTTTAAGTGACTCTGAGACTTGTACTTTGGGGTGATTACTATGGAAATGTCCAGCTATGCCTGAGGGAGCAGCAGTGACTCCCCATCCAGCATCTCCTACTGAGCCCTCGATGTCTCCATCTGGAGGATCCTGAACATCAATTGTGATAAGGGACCCTGGGCCAAAAGGCCAGAGCGGCCTTTCAACCAGAGAAATGTCAAAGCACAAGTGTCAGTGAGCACTCTGGCCACTCCCAGGTGCATGTGGAAGTCCTAGGAGGGAGCTCGGGCAGGTCACCTCAGGTCCCCCAGGGCCTGTATCTCATGTCCAGTCCTGTTTAATGATTACATGGTTCTAAAGTTCAATAAACCTTTTGCACATTGGGGGGAGGGGGGGAGTTTTGTTCTTGGAACACTAAAGAATGTAGGTCACTAATTAGTAAAAAATTGTCCTTAAATTATACTTACCAATCCACTGTCATACCATTCATAAATTACCTTGGACAATTAAAAAGCACTTATTAATGTGGCCTAGAAGAACCCAATACAAATGCAAATCTAAAGTTGCTTCTGAATCACAAGAGTCTGTGTGTCAGGACTACTGGGTGTTGAGGGTTAAAAGTTCTGTGAGATGTAAAATATCGGGGAAGGATAGTCTGTATAATAATCCAAGATAAGATATAGAACATTGGCATTTTAAACCCCTTTCCACATGATTATAATTTCCCCTAAACTTTGAAGCCTTCTATTTTCAATCTATTAAAATTGTAATGTTGTTAAGGGTAAAATTAATTTACCTCTTCTGTGTCTATCCTTTTAGCTATCTGTTCCAGAGACAACTTCAGATTTGTATTTCTATCACTACCTCTAATTATCTTAACAGAACCACCTAGAGCTTTTATTTCTAGGCATTATTTTTAATTTTTTCATTTGTCATGAACTTATGAAGTTTTCTACTTTTTATTCACCTAAAAGTTTTAGATAACCTCAGTTCAGCCAAAGTAATCAGAAACAATTTTTCATTCATATGATGGTTATAAAAGGGTATAGACACTGCAATCCTACTTGATAAATAAAACAATGTACTTGGGGGGATCTGCTTTTATTTCTCTTGAGTATATACCTAGGTGTGAAATTATTGGGTCATATCACTCTATGTTCAAACATTTGTGGAACTGCCAAACTGTTTTCTAAAGCAAAATCATCATTTTACATTCCCAGTAGTCATGTATGAGGATTCTAATCTTTCCACATCTTTGCAAACATTTTAAAATTATTTGTCTTCTTTATTATAGCCAACCTAATGGGTGATATCTCATTGTATTATTTTTATTAAAATGTAGTTGGCATATAATATTATATTAATTTTATGTGTACAACATAGCAATTCAACATTTCTATATCTTACAATGTGATTGCCACAATAAGTCAAGTAGCCATCTGTCACCGTGCAAAGTTATCACACTATTATTGAATATATATTTTTTTGAATCTTTCTATTGCTATGCAATCTACCTTTTAAATCTATTTCTACACAATAGTAATTTTACTGCCATGATTAATCATCTTTGGACACTACTGTTAAAAAATAAAATGGATGATACTAGGGAGAAAAGGAGACAGGGATGTTGTTGAACTCATTTGAGGTAGCCT
Source organism: Myotis daubentonii (assembly GCF_963259705.1). NCBI lineage: Eukaryota > Metazoa > Chordata > Mammalia > Chiroptera > Vespertilionidae > Myotis > Myotis daubentonii. Next base: position 97,136,080 of record NC_081861.1, on the reverse strand, counting down.
TAAACCAGGGACCCTAATCCTTATTTTCATTATTGTACTACTTTGAAAATCTAAAAAAAGCTATCAACACTTCCACATACAAATACATAAATAGACACAGAGAATTTTACAGTTTCAGAGGGTTCCCAGAGACTATAAAATATATTTATATGCCCTTGTTAAGAATTCCTACCTGGACTGTGGAATCTCAGAGGGAAGGTAGGGGAGAGTGGGTGGGTAGGAACTTGTATGTACATAGAGCTTCTATGTATATATACAGTAGAGGCCCGGTGCACAAAAATTTGTGCACTCGGGGGGGAGGGGGGTCCCTCAGCCCGGCCTGTGCCCTCTCGCAGTCTGGGACCCCTTGGGAGATAACGACCTGCTGGCTTAGGCCTGCTCCCGGGTGGCAGAGGGCAGGCCCAATCCCTAGGTGCAGCCCCTGGTCGGGCTCAGAGCAGGGCCAATTGGGGAGTTGGGGCGCCGCCCCGTCATGCACAGAGCAGGGCAGATTGGGAGGTTGTGATGCCACCCTCAGTCACGCTCAGGGTAGGGCCAATTGGGGGGTTGAGGAACCGTCCCCTGTCACACTCAAGGCAGGGTCCATCGGGAGGTTGTGGCGCCACCCCCTGTCACACACAGAGCAGGGCCAATCAGGGGGTTGGGGCGCTGCCCCCATCACACACAGAGCAGGGCCCATCAGGGGGTTGGGGCACCGCCCTCTATCACCCACAGAGCAAGGCCGATCGGGGGTTGGGGCGCCGCCACTCTCACACTCAGGGCAGGGCCGATGGGGAGGTTATGGCTCTACCCCATCACACACAGAGCAGGGCCCGTGGGGGGGGGGGAGCTCCCCCCTATCAGGCACAGAGCAGGGCTGCTCAGGGAGTTGGGACCTTGCCCCCTGTCACACACAGAGCCGCAGGGCGATCAGGGGGTTTGGGCGCTGCCCCCTGTCACGCTGATCCTGGTGCCGGAAAGCATATTACCCTTTTACTATATAGGGTAGAGGCCTGGTGCATGGGTGGGGCCAGCTGGTTTGCCCTGAAGGGTGTCCTGGATCAGGGTGGGGGTCCCCACTGGGGTGCCTAGCCAGTCTGGGTGAAGGGCTGAGGGCTGTTTTCAGGCTGGGAATGACTGAAGTTCCCAACCACTCCTTTTTTTCTTTTTTATTCTGGGCCAGCTTTACCTTGAGGCTTGGCTCCAGCTCTTAGGCCTCCGCGGCTGAAAGTAGGTTTCTGGCCTTCGCTTACTATGTTGCTAATCTGCTGGCTGAAGTCCGGCAGTATTTGTTACAATGTTTCTTAAACTGCCCGCTCAGAGGCCTGCAGTCGCAGGTGGGGAACGTTGGTTTCCTCCAACGATCCTCCGTCACTGAGGCAAGCAAGCCTCATGTTAGTTTCAAGCTGCCTGGCTGCCGGCCGCCATCTTGGCTGGCAGTTAATTTGCATATCTCGCTGATTAGCCAATGAAAAGGGTAGCAGTCGTACGCCAATTACCATGTTTCTCTTTTATTAGTGTAGATAATGCATGGACACAGACAATAGGGTGGTGAAGGCCTGGGGTGGGGGCAAGCTACAAGGAGTCAATAGGGGAAAAACAGGGACGTATGTAATACTTTCAACAATAAAGATTTAAGTTAAAAAAAAATCCTACCATAAATTGTGTTCCACTTTTATAGAATCATCAAATCAAATAAATGAACTGGTATGCGATACTGTGTTACATTATCAAATTAGGATACAGGTTATCAATTAATGCAGTCTATTATTGAGTTTATTATATTTTCAGAACGTGCTATATGCATAATCTTCCACCCCATTACTTTAATATTTGGAGCAGTTAGGTGAGCAGCAGAACGGTTGTTGCTAAGGATATCAGAGATATGGGCTGTGCAGACCACAGGTACTATATGAAATACTCTCTTCAGACAACAGGGGACCAACTGTTTCTCATCAAATTAAATAAATTTTAAGATGACGACTATTGGGATATTTAGCTCATGTCAGTGTTACTTTTTTAATCTTTATTGTTGAGATTATTACAGGTGTTCCTCTTCCCCCCACCCCCACATTACTCCTCTCCACCCAGTTCCTGCCCCACCCCAGGCCTTTGCCGCCCTATTGTCTGTCTATAGGTAATGCATATATGCATATAAGTTCTTTGCTTAATCTCTTCCCATCCCCCACCTTCACTCTGAGAATTGTCAGTCTGTTCCATTTCCATGCCTCTGATTCTATTTTATCCACCAGTTTATTCTGTTCATTAGATTTCTTATTCATTTATTTTGATTTTTAGATTCAATTATTGATAGCTATATATTTGTTGCTATTTTCCTGTTAATATTTTTATCTTTTTCTTCTTCCTCCTCTTCTTAAAGAATACCCTTCAATATCTACACTAATAAAAGACAAAGATGCTAATTGACTGTACCTTTGCTATGCCCAAAGCCACGCCCACCAGCCAATCAGAGTGACTATATGCAAATTCACCCAACCAAGATGGTGGCCGGCAGCCAAGGAGCTGGAGCAAGCAGGAGGCTTGGTTACCCCGGTGATGGAGGAAGCCAAGCTTCCTGCCTGCCCTGAGCTGGCTGTGGCCTCCACTCATGGCAACAAAGTTTCAATTATAGAAGACAAATAAATCCCAGATACCTGCTTCCAGCCAGCCTCCACTGGGAGCTTGGGTGGCTGGGGGCTGTGGCCAGCCTGCAAACACTCATCAGCCCCTCACCCAGGATGGCCACACCCTCATGGGGTGAGGGTCCCTGCTGGGGGGCTTGGCCAGCCTGCAAACAGCCATTAGACACTCAACAGGCTGGCCACACCCTCATGGGGTGAGGGTCATTGCTGGGGGGCTTAGCCGGCCTGAAAACAGCCCTCAGCCCCTCACCCAGGATGGCCAGGCATTCCAGCAGGACCCCCCACTCTGAAGGGGCTGTGGCCAGACTGAAAATTGCCCTCAGCCCCTTACCCAGGCTGGCCAGAAACTCCAGTGGGGACCCCCCCACACTGAAGGGGCTATGGCCAGCCTGCAAAGAGTCATCAGCCCCTCACCCAGGCTGGCCAGGCACCCCAGTGGGGACCACCACCCTGAAGGGGCTGTGGCCAGCCTGCAAACAGCCATCAGCCCTTCACCAAGGCTGGTCAGGTACCCCGGCGGGGACCCCCACCCTGAAGGGGCTGCAGCCAGCCTGCAAAAAGTCATCAGCCCCTCACCCAGGCTGGCCAGGCACCCCAGTGGGACCTCCACCCTGATCCGGGACACCCTTCAGGGCAAACCAGCCAGCCCCCATCCATGCACCAGGCCTCTATCCTATATAATAAAAGGGTAATATGCAAACTGACCCTAACACATGAACTGGGAATGACTGGCCACTATGACACACACTGACCACCAGGGGGCAGACGCTCAATGCAGGAGCTGCCCCCTGGTGGTCAGTGAGCTCCCACAGGGGGAGCTCTGCTCAGCCACAAGCCAGGCTGATGGCTGCCAGTACAGCCGTGGTGGTGGGAGCCTCTCCCGCCTCCTCAGCAGCGTTAAGGATGTCCGACTGCAGCTTAGGCCTCCTCCCCACTGGCAAGTTGGCATCCCCAGAGAGCTCCTGGGCTTCCAGAGAAATGTCTGACTGCCAGCTTAGGCCCAATCCCCCGGGGAGCGGGCCTACGCCAGCAGGTGGTTATCCCCTGACAGGTCCCAGACTGCAAGAGGGCACAGGCCGGGCTGAGGGAACCCCCCGAGTGCACAAATTTTTGTGCACTGGGCCTCTAGTCCTATCTAATAAAAGAGAAACATGGTAATTAGCGTACGACCGCTACCCTTCCCATTGGCTAATCAGCGAGATATGCAAATTAACTGCCAGCCAAGATGGCGGCCGGAAACCAGGCAGCTTGAAACTAACATGAGGCTTGCTTGCTTCAGTGACGGAGGAAACCAACGTTCCCCGCCTGCCTTGCCGGCCTCTGAGCTTGCAATTTAAGAAACATTGTAACAAATATAGAAGTTAAACAAAACCCCAGAAACCTGTTTTCAGTGAGCCCGGGATCTCAGAGCTGGAGTTGATACAGAGTTTCGATTATAGAACGGAAACAAACCAGATACCTTCTTTCGGCAGCAGAGGCCTCAGAGCTGGAGCCAGAGCTAAAGCTGGCCCAGAATAAAAAGAAAAAGAAAAAAAGGAGCAGTTGGGAGCTTCAGTCCCAGCCTGAAAACAGCCCTCATCCCCTCACCCAGGCTGGCCAGGCACCCCAGTGGGGACCCCCACCCTGAAGGGTGTGTGACAAGCTGCAAACAGTCATCATCCCCTCATCCAGGCTGGCCAGGCACCCCAGTGGGGACCCCCACCCTGATCCAGGACACCCTTCAGGGCAAACCAGCCGGCCCCACCCATGCACCAGGCCTCTACCCTATATAGTAAAAGGGTACTATGCCTCACAGGACTGGGATCAGCGGAGCCGTGAGGCCTCCCAGCACCGGGATCAGCAGAGCCGAGAGGCCTCCCGGCACTGGGGTCAGTATGACAGGGGGCAGCGCCCAAACCCCCTGATCGCCCTGCAGCTCTGTGTGTGACGGGGGCGGGGCCACAACCTCCCTATCCACCCTGCTCTGTTCCTGACAGGGGAAGGCGCCCCTACCCCCTGATCAGCCCTGCTCTGTGCCTGATAGGGGGGATCTCCCCAACCCCCTGATCACCCTGCGGCTCTGTGTGTCACAGGGTGCGGTGCCCCAACCCCCTGATCGGCCCTGCTCTGTGGGTGACAAGGTGCGGCACCCCAACACCCCTCCCCCCCAGGGGCCCTGCTCTGTGTGTGATAGGGTAGAGCCATAACCTCCCCATCAGCCCTGCCCTAAGTGTGAGAGTGGCGGCGCCCCAACCCCCTGATCGGCCCTGCTCTGTGGGTGATAGAGGATGGCGCCCCAACCCCCTGATCCGCCCTGCCCTGAGTGTGACAGGGGGCAGTGCCCCAACTCCCCTATCGGCCCTACTCTGTGAGTGACAGGGGGGAGCTCCCCAACCCCCTGATGGGCCCTGCTCTGTGTATGACAGGGGGGAGCTCCCCAACCCCCTGATCGGCCCTGCTCTGTGCATGACAGGGGGGAGCTCCCCAACCCCCTGATTGACCCTGCTCTGTGCGTGACAGGGTATGGAGCCCCAACCCCCCTGATGGGCCCTGCTCTGTGCGTGACAGGGGGTGGCACCGAAACCTCCCCATCAACCCTGCCTTGAGTGTGACAGGGGGCGGTGCCCCAACCCCCCAATCGGCCCTACCCTGAGCGTGACTGAGGATGGCATCACAACCTCCCAATCTGCCCCGCTCTGTGCATGACAGGGGGCGGCGCCCCAACTCCCCAATCAGCCTTGCTCTGAGCCCAACCAGGGGCTGCATCTAGGGATTGGGCCTGCCCTCTGCCACCCGGGAGCAGGCCTAAGCCAGCAGGTCGTTATCTCCCGAGGGGTCCCAGACTGCGAGAGGGCACAGGCCGGGCTGAGGGACCCCCTTCCCCCCCCCAAGTGCACAAATTTTTGTGCACCAGGCCTCTAGTATATATATAAAAGCCTAAGCAACCAGCCAACCAGCCAACTGGCCAGTAGCTATGACACACACTGACAACCAGGGGGAAGACGCTCAATGCAGGAGTGGAAACATGGAACCGATTGATGTATCTCACAGGAAAGGGGGTAGAGGGGAGAGTGGGAAGAGATTAACCAAAGATCTTATATGCATACTAGAGGCCCATCTGTGCACGAGTGGGGTCTCTTGGCCTGGTCTGTGTAGATTGGGCCAAAACCGGCTCTCTGACATCCCTCAAGGAGCCTGGATTGTGAGGGGCCACAGGGCAAGTTGAGGGACCCCACCAGTGCACAAATCCATGCACTGGGCCTCTAGTCTATATATATAAAAAGTGAGCGACCAGAACACCATAAAGATGGGAGCGACTGGTCGCTATGACGTCCACTGTGTTCAGCCAACCAGCTGATCGGGGGTGGGGCCAGCCAGCCCACCGCCTGCAGCCCATCCCCCTGGATGGTCCCTCCCCTGATCACCTCCATCCCAATAGGGGGTGGGGCCAGCCAGGGGGAGGGGCTTCAGGAGGTTGGCCAGCTGGCCCCACCCTGAATTGGCCCCCACCACCCTGATTGGCACACAGCCCCTCCCCCTGGATAGCCCCACCCCTGATCACCCCCCTTACCCCAATAAGAGGCAGGACCAGCCAGCCAACCTCCTGCAGCCCCTCCCTCCAACTGGCCCCACCCTGATGGGCCCCCACCACCCTGATCGGTCCACAGCCCCTCCCCCTGCTTGGCCCTACCCCTGATCACCCCCACCTACTCCAATAGGCAGTGGGTCTGGCCAGCCAATCTCCTTCAGCCCCTCCCGCCACCCAGCCCCATCCCAGATTGGCCCCCCCACCCTGATCAGGGGCAGGGCCAACCAAACACCTGTGACACTTCCCCCCCCTGCCAGCCCTGCCTCCGATGGGCCCCCACCATTCTGATTGGTGTGCAACCCCTTCCCCCAGTCAGCTCCATCCCTGATTGGCCACCCACTCCTATCATGGGCAAGGCTGGCCAGCCAACCACCCATGAATTCTTAGAATAAATCCTACTTGGTCATGGTGTATGACCTTTTGAATATATTGATGGATCCGATTTGCTAATATTTTGTTGAGGATTTTAGCACCTATGTTTATCAGGGATATTGGCCTATAGTTTCCTTTCTTTGTAGTGTCTTTCTTTTTTTAAAATATATTTTATTGATTTTTTTACAGAGAGGAAGGGAGAGGGATAGAGACTTAGAAACATTGATGAGAGAGAAACATTGATCAGTTGCCTCCTGCACACCCCCTACTGGGGATGTGCCCTTAACCAAGGTACATGCCTTTGACCGGAATCGAACCTGGGACCCTTTAGTCCTCAAGCTGATGCTCTATCCACTGAGCCAAACTGGTTAGGGCATCTTTGTAGTGTCTTTATCTTGTTTTGGAATTATGATAATGCTGGACTCAGAAGTAGAGCTAGGAAGATTTCCTTGCACTTGAATTTTTTTTTAATACTTTGAGGATGACATGTTATTTCTTCTTTGAATGTTTGGTAACACTTCCCTGCAAGTCTGTCTGCACCAGTGCTTTTGTTTGCTTACAGTTGTGGGGTTTATTTATTACTGCTTCAATTTCATCAGTTGTTATCAGGCTATTCAGTTTCTCCAATTCTTCTTAATTCACTTTTAGAAGATTGGAATTTTCAGGGAATTTATTCATTTCTGTAAGGTTGTCCAGTTTCTTGGCATATAGTTATTCATAGTATTTTTTTATAATCCTTTTTAGTTCTGTGGTGTAAGTTATTACTTCACCACTTCCTGATTTAATTTTTGTGGCCCACTCTCGTTTTTCTTCATGAATCTGGTTAAAGGTCCACTAATCATGTTTATCTATTTAAAGAAACAGCTTTTGGTTTTATTGTATTGTTTTATTAATCTCTATGTCATTTATTTCTGCTCTGACCTTTATTATTTCCTTCCTTCTACTTACTCGGGTATTTTCTTGTTCTCTTTCTAATTATTTAAGTTGTAGGGTTTGATAGTTTATCAGAAATTTTTCTTCTTCTTCTTCTTTTTTCTGTAGGCCTGCAGTGCTATGAACTTCTCTCTCAGGACTGCTTTTGCTGTGTCCCATAGATTTTGGTTTGTTGTGTGTTCATTCTCATTTGTTTCCAGGAAGTTTTTTTAATTTCTTCTTGAATCTCATTGGCAAGGCAATCATCATTTAACAACATGTTATTAGGCTCCATGTGTTTGAATGTCTTTGAGTGTGTCTATTGTTGATTTCTAGTTTTATGCCATTTTGATTGGAGAAGATCCTTGATATGATTTCAATCTTCTTGAGATTGTAGAGATTTAGTTTGTGTCCTAACATGTGGCCTGTCTTTGAGAATGATCCATGAGTACTTGAGAAGAATGAATATTCTGTGTTGGGGTGAAATGTTCTATAAATATCAATTCCATGTGACCTAGTGTGTCATTTAGTATTGCTGTTCCCTTATTGATATTTTTGTCTAAAAGATCTATCCAGTGATATCTGTGGGGTGTTAAACTCACCTCCTATGATTGTATTGCTCTAGATCTCTCCCTTAATATCCTTAGTATATATATATACTAATAAAAGAGAAAAATGGTAATTGGCGTACGATGATACCCTTTTCATTGGCTAATCAGGGCTATATGCAAATTAACTGCCAACTAAGATTGGCAGTTAACTGCCAACAAGATGGCGGTTAATTTGCATATGTCGGCACAATGCAGGGAGGCGAAAGGGAAAGCAGGAAGAAGCCCCCTGCCACTGACAGTGATCAGAAACCCAGGGGGGAGCTAAGAGCTGGGGGGCAGGGCAAAGGCGGCCCTGGGGCTGCCTTTGCCCTGCCCCCCAGCCATGATCGGAGAATCAGGTGCCTTTGCTGCCCTGGCCAGTGATAGCAGGAAGTAGGGGTGGAGCCAGCAATGGGAGCTGGGCACGGTCGAAGCTGGCAGTCCCAGGAGCTAGGGGTCCCTTGCCTGGGCCTAAAGCGAAGCCCACGATCGTGGGGCCGCTGCAGCTGTGGGTCCCTGCTGCCCAGGCCGGACGCCTCAGCCAGAGGCTTCCTGCAGGGGCAGGGGCGGAGCCCGCGCGATCGCGGCACCCCCCGCTGCCACTGCAGGTCCCCGCTGCCCCGGCCGGACGCCTAGGCCAGAGGCGTCAGGCCTGGGCAAGGGGCCGATCCTGCAATTGGAGGGTGATGGGGGTCAACGCCTGAGGGCTTCCCAGTATATGAGAGGGGGCAGGCTGGGCTGAGGGACACTCCCCCCCGCCCCCCCCCCCACCCAGTGCACGAATTTCATGCACCGGGCCCCTAGTATATATATATTCCTGTATTTGGTGGATATATGTTCATCGGCGTTGTATCCTCTTGTTTTGTTGATCATTTTAGTATTATGTAGTGACCTTGTTTGTGGTCATGGTTTTCATTTTGAAATCTAGCTTGTCAGATATCAGTATTTCTACCCCACATTTATTTCATTTCCATTTGTATGGAAAATTTTCCCCATTCCTTCACTTTCAACCTGTGAGAGACTTTTGTTCTGAGGTGGATCTCTTTTACAGAACATATATATAGGCCCTGTTTTCTTATTCATTGAGTTAGCTTATGTCTTTTGATTGTAGTATTTAAGACATTTATATTTAAGGATACTATTGGTAGGGACTCATTTATTGCCATTTTTAATACTTATGCCTGTTTTCCCCTCTTTCTATTTCATCTTCTTACACCAGTCCCTTTAGCATTTCTTGAAGTGTTATTTTGGTGGCAATACACTCGTTTAGCTTTTTTTCTGCAAAGCACTTTATTTCACCTTCAAATAAGAGTGATAGCCTTGCTGGATAGTGGAGCCTTAAGATTCACTCCCTTGCTTTTCATTATTTTGTATATTTCATGCCACTCTCTTCTGGCTTCAAGTGTTCCTTCTGAGATATCAGTTGATAGTCTAATGGAAGCTCTCTTTTAGGTAACTTTCTGTCTCTGTCTTGCTGCCTTTAAAATTCTTTTTTTGTCCATAAGGTTGGCCATTTTCATTATGATGTATCTATGTTTGTGTCTGCCTAGGTTCATTTTAATTGAGCTTCTCTGTGTTTCTTTCTTCTTCTTCTTCTTCTTCTTCTTCTTCTTCTTCTTCTTCTTCTTCTTCTTCTTCTTCTTCTTTATTTTTAAAATATGTTTTATTGATTTTTTTACAGAGAGGAAGGGAGAGGGAGAGTTAGAAACATTGATGAGAGAGAACATCGATCAGCTGCCTCCCGCACACTCCCCACTGGGCATGCACCCGCAACCAAGGTACATGCCCTTGACCAGAATCAAACCTGGGACCCTTGAGTCTGCAGGCCGACACTCTATCCACTGAGCCAAACCAGTCATGGCACAAATTTATTTTTTTAACATTTTTTACATAAAATTTTTAAACTTTATTGCTGAAAGTATTACATGTGTCCCCCCTTCATCCATTGACCTCTCCCACCTTGATCACACCCACTACTCCAGGTCTTATGCAAATATGCGTATGAGTTCATTGTTTGATCTCTTCGTACACCCACCATCCCCTACCTCCCCTCCGAGGTTTGACAGTCAGTTCAATGCTTCTATGTCTCTGGGTCTATTGCTTTTCATCAGTTTATGTTGTTCATTAGAGTCCACTTATGAGTGAGATCATGTGATACTTATCTTTCTCTGACTGGCTTATTTCACTTAGCATAATTGTCTCCAGGCCCATCCATGCTGTATCAAATGATAAGAGTTGTTTCTTTTTATACAGCTGCATACTATTCCATTGTATAGATAGACTACCATGTTTTAATCCACTCATCTGTTGATGGGCACTTATGCTGTTTCAAAATTTTACCTATTGTAAATTGCCCTGCTATGAACATAGAGGTGCATATATTCTTTATGATTGGTGTTTCTGACTTCTTAGTATATATTCCTAGAAATGAGATCACCAGGTCAAATGGGAGTTCCATTTATAATTTTTTGAGGAAACTACATACTGTTTTACACAGAGCCTGCACCAGTTTACCTTCCCACCAGCAGTGAAGGAGGGTTCCTTTTTATCTTCATCCTCTCCAGCACTTATCATTCGTTGATTTGTTGATGATAGCCATTCTGACAGGTGTGAGGTAGTACCTCATTGTCATTTTCATTTGCATCTCTTGGATGATTAGTGAATTTGAGCATTTTTTCATGTGCCTTTTGGCCTTCTGTATGTCCCCTTTGTAGAACTGTCTATTCAGGTGCTTTGCCCATTTTTTAATCGGATAGTTCGTCTTCCTTTCATTAAGTTGTATGAGTTCCCTATAACATTCGGAGATTAACCCCTTATTGTATGTATCATTGGCAAATATGTTCTCCCATGAAGTGGGCTGTCTTGTTATTTTGTTGATAGTTTCTTTTGCTATGCAGAAGCTTTTTATTTCTTTGTAGTCCCATTTGCTTATTTTCTCTTTAATTTCCACTGTCCCAGGAGTTGTATCCATGAACTTATTGCTATAAGAGATGTCTGAGATTTTGCTGCCAATGGCTTCTTCTAGGATTTTTAGGGTTTCTCATTTTACATTCAAGTCTTTTATCCATTTTGAGTTTATTTTTGTGTATGGTGTAAGTTGGTGGTCTTGTTTCATTTTTTTGCATATATCGATCCAATTTTCCTAATACCATTTATTAAGGGGCTGTCTTGACTCCATTGTATGTTCTTGCCTTCTTTGTCAAATATTAATTGATCATAATGCCTTGTGTCAATTACTGGGTTCTCTGTTCTGTTACAGTGATTTATATATGCCTGTTTTTATACCAGTACCAGGCTGTTTTGAGTACATTGGCTTTGTAGTATAACTTGATCTGTGGTATTGTGATACCTCCAACTTTGTTCTTTTTTCTCAAGATTGCTGCAGCTATTCAGGGTCTTTTTTGATTCCATATCAAATTTTGGATTGGTTGTTCTAGGTCTGTGAAATATGCCATTGGTATTTTAATGGGGACTGCATTGAATCTGTAGATTGCTTTGGGTAGTATGGACATTTTAATGATGTTAATTGTATCAATCCATGAACATGGTGTATTCTTCCACTTGTTTATATCTTCCTTTCTCTTTTTTCAATGTCCTGTAGTTTTTGGATTATAGGTATTTTACCTCCTTCGTTAATTTATTCCTAAGTATTTTAATTTTTAGGTTGCAATGGTAAACTGGATTGTTTTTATAGTTTCTATTTCTGATGGTTTACTATTGTATAAAAATGCTATAGATTTCTGTGTATTAATTTTATATCCTGGTACATTGACAAATTCATTTATTAAATCTAGTAGTTTTTTAAAAATATATTTTATTGATTTTTTTACAGAGAGGAAAAGAGAGGGATAGAGAGTTAGAAACACTGATGAGAGAGCAACATTGATCAGCTGCCTCCTGCACACCCGCTATTGGAGATGTGCCCGCAACCAAGGTACATGCCCTTGACCAGAATCAAACCTAGGACCCTTCAGTGCACAGGCCGATGCTGTATTCACTGAGCCAAACCAGTTAGGGCTAAATCTAGTAGTTTTAATGGAGTCTCCATGGTTTTCTATGTACAATATCATGTCTTCTGTGAATAATGAGTTTTACTTCCTCTTTTCCATTTGGATGCCTTTTATTTCTTCTTCTTATCTGATCACTATGTCTAGCACTTCTAGTACTATGTCAAACATAAGTGGTGAAAGTGGGCATCCTTGTCTTGTTCCTGTTATTAGGGGAACTGCTTTTAGTTTTTGCCCATTGACTATAATGTTGTTTGTAGTTTTGTCAAATAAGGATTTAATTATGTTTAGGTATGATCACTCTATTCAGATTTTACTGAGATCTTTTTTATCAAGAAAGTGTGTTGGATTTTGTCAAATGCCTTATCTGCAACAATTAATATGATCATGTCTTTTTTATATTTTCATTTGTTTATGTAATGTATATCACATTTGTTGATTTTCAGATATTGTAGTAGCCTTGCATCTCTAGAATAAATCACACTTGATCATGTTGTATGATCTCGATAATGTTTTGCTGGATCTGATTTGCTAAATTTTGTTGATGATTTTAATATCTATGTTAATGAGGGATATTGGCCTGTAATTTTTTTTTGTAGTGTCCTTAATTTGGTTTTGGAATTAGAGTAATGCTGGCCTCATAGAAACAGCTTGGAAGTGTTTCTTTCTCTTGAATAATTTGAGGAAGATAGGTGTTAGTTCTTCTGTGACTGTTTGGTAAAACTCTCCTGTGAAGCCATCTGGACCAGGGCTTTTGTTTGATGGGAGTTTTTTTTATTACTGCTTCAACTTCATTAGTAGTTATCAGGTTATTCAGGTTTTCTGAATATTCCTGATTGAGTTTTGGATGATTGTGTTTTTCTAGGAATATGTCTATTTCATCAGGGTTGTCCAGTTTGTTGGAATTGAGTTGTACATATTATTTTTCAAGATCCTTAGTATCTCTGTGTCGTCAGGTGTTACTTCACATCTTTCATCTGTAATTTTGTTTATTTGGGGCCTCTCTTTTTGTTTCTTGGTGAATCTGACAAGAGATTCATCAACCTTGTTTATTCTTTCAAAGAACCAGCTCTTGGTTTGATTGACCTTTTGTATTGTTTTATTCATCTCCATGTCATTTATGGTGTATTAAAGTCCCCTACTATGATTTTATTGCTGTCAACCTCTCCCATGATATCTTCCAGAAGTTTTTTTTAGGTATTTGGATGCCCCCGTATTGTGTGCATATATGATTACCAGCCTTATATCTTCTTGCTGTATTCATCCCGTAGGTATTATGAAGTGGCCTTCTTTATTTCTTGTTATGGCCTTCACTTTGAGGTCTATTTTGTCAGATATAAGTATTGCTACTCCAGCTTTTTTTTTCATTTCCATTTGCCTAAACCCATGGTCGGCAAACTGCGGCTCAGGAGCCACATGTGGCTCTTTGGCCCCTTGAGTGTGGCTCTTCCTAAGCCTTAGGAGTACCCTAATTAAGTTAATAACAATGTACCTACCTATATAGTTTAAGTTTAAAAAATTTGGCTTTCAAAAGAAATTTCAATCGTTGTACTGTTGATATTTGGCTCTGTTGACTAATGAGTTTGCCGACCACTGGCCTAAACAATTTTATTTCATCCCTTCACTTTCAGTCTATGTGCTTTGTTCTGAGGTGGGACTCAGATATATATAGTTCAGGTTTACTTATACATTCACCTACCCTATGTCTTTTGATTGGAGCATTTAATCCATTTATGTTTAAGGTTATTATTGATAGGTATTTGTTTGTTGCCATTTTTACTGTTTATGCCTGTGTTCATTCCTCCCTTTTTATTTCATCTTTTAACAACAGTCCCTTTAGCATTTCTTGCATTTTTGGCTTGGTGGTAATAAACTCCCATAGCCTTTTTATCTGTGAAGCTCTTGATTTCACCTTCAATTTTGATTAATAGCCTTTCTGGATAGAGAATTCTTGGATTAATTCTCTTGGTTTGCATCACTTTGTTTACTTCATTCCATTCCCTTCTGGCCAGATGTGTTTCTGTTGATAAATCATTTGATAACATAATGGGAGATCCCTTGTAGGTAATTTACTGTCTCTCTCTTGAAGCCTTTAAGATTCTTTATTTGTCTTTTACGTTTGCCAATTTATTATGACATGTCTTTTTGTAGATCATTTTGGGTTCACCTTGATTGGGACCTTCTGTGCTTCCTAGACATTTGTGACTTTTTTCTTCCTCAAGTCTGGGAAATTTTCTGTCATTATTTCTTCAAACAGGTTTTTTAGTCCTTGCTCAGCTTCCTCTCCTTCTGGTACTCCTGTTATGCAGATGTGGTTTCATTTCATGTTGTTTCAAAGCTCCCTTAGAGTATCCTCCTGTTCTTTAAATTTTTTTTTCCATTTCCTGCTCTACTTGGGTGTATTTTTTTCTAACTTGTCTTCTATCTCACTGATTCAATCCTCAGCCTCTTCTAGTCTACTGCTAAAACCTTCCACTATATTCTTTATTGCAGCTATGTCATTCTTTATTTCCTCTTAATTCTTATCCATGCTGGTGTATTTCTCATTCAGCTCCTTATAATTCTCATTGTGTTGTGTGTAATTCTCAGTCAGATGTTTGAGTATTCTTATAACAAATACTTTGAATTCTTTATCTGATAAATTGCTTGCCTCCATTTTATTTAGTTCCTTTTCTGGAATTGCTCCTTTCCTTTGGGATTATTTCTTTGTCCCCCCCCCATTTTTGCTTTCCCTTTGTATGTTTCTATGTCTTAAACTGCTATGCAATCCAGATTTTTGGGGAGTGGTCCTATGTAGTAGGTGTTTGTGGAACCCAGTGGTGCAGTCTCTAAGATCTCCTGAGATGGGTGTTCTAGGAAAGCCCCCTACTTGTTATCTGTGTTCCCTGATGTAGTTGGGTCTTGAATATTATTGTCATGTATGTGGATGGCATCTCCTCACATGTTGTCTGTGTGGCTCACCCCTGACCTCATAATGCAAGCTTTTGTGGATGTACTCGGGGTTCCAGTTCCCATGGCAAGGGCCATCTGAGGTCCCACTGGTGTGTGACTCACTGAGAGGTCCAGGAGCCTACTGCCAGAGTGGTGCACAACTCTGGGACTCACTGAAGATTCCTGGAGCCCATAGCCAGGGTAGCATGCACTCTGAAACTCACTGTGGGGGTCCTGGAACCCGCCACTGGGGTAGCACAACTTTGGCTGGGATGGTGTCTACTCTGTGACTTACTGTGGGCATCCTGGATTCAGCAGCCAAGGTGGCATTACTCTGACCAGTGTGTCATGCACTCTATGACTCACTGAACAAGTCCTGGAGCCTTCAGCTGGGGTGGTATGACTGTGCCCAGTGCGGGGAGATTCTGGCTGGGGCTGTGTGCATTCTGTGAATCACTGGGCGGTCCTGAAGTCCACATCTGGCATGGTGTGATCCTGGTCTGGGTGGTATGCACTCTATGACTTACTTTGGGGGTTCCAGAGCCTGCAGCCTGGGTTGCAGGGATACCGGAGTCCACGTCTGAGGTAGTGGCACTCTGGCCTGAGTGGTGTGCACTCTACAACTCATTGCAGGGTTACTGGAGCATGTGACAGGGGTGGTGTGCACTCTGAGGCATACTACAGGGGTCCTAGAGCCAATGGCTGGGATGTCAGGGGTCCTGAAGAGTGAGGCTGAGGTGGCATGACTCTGGATGGGTGGCGTGCACTTTGAAAATCACTGCAGGGGTCCCAGAGCCTGTGGCCAAGGTGGCCCACCTCTGTCTAGTGTGGCGCATCTCTGGCTGGGATGGCATGCACACTGAGAATCAGTGTGGCAGTCCCAGAGACTATGGCCAAGGTGATGAAACTCTAGCCAAGGTGGTGTGCACTCTGCAGATCATTGCAAGGGGTCCTGGAGCTCACAGCTAGGGTGGCGGGGGTCCCAGAGCCTGTGGCCGAGGTGGCCCAACTCTGGCTGAGGTGGCATGCACTCTGTGAATCATTATGGAGGTCCCGGAGACTATGGCTGAGGTGGCATGACCCTGGCTGAGGTGGTGTGTACTCTTTGGATCACTGTGTGGGCCTCAGAGCCTGAGGCCAAATGGCATGGACCCTACAACTCACTGTAGGGGTCCCAGAGGCTGCGACTGAGGTGTGGCAATTCTGGCCAGGGTGAGGTGCAATCTACGACTCACTTCAGGGGTCCTGAACACTGTGGCTGGGGTTCCGGGGGTCCCAGAGTCTGCAGTCAAGGTGGTGCAACTCTGACCAGTATGGCATGCACTCTGCAAATCATTGCATGGGTCCTGGAGCCCGTGGCTAGGGTGGCATGCATGATGTGTCTCACTGCATCATCTGGGGTGGTGACCAAGGCCAGTCTGGGTGGTGGTGAGGCTGCACTACTCTGTCTGTGTTTCTCAAACTTGAATGACTTCTTTCTCTGGGTTAGGGAAGTTTTCTATAATTATTTCTTAACATATGTTTTCTATTCCTTGCTCAAATTCTCCTTTGGTTACCCCTATTATGTGGATGTTGTTAAGTTTCATGTTGTCCCAAAGCTCCCTTAAACTATACTCCTCATTTTTTATTGTTTTTCTAATTGCTACTCTGATTAGGTGTTTGTTTTTCTACCTTGTCTTCTAATTTGATGATTCAGCCCTCATCTTCTGCTAATCTACTGTTGATTCTTTCCAGGGTATTCTTTATTTCAGGTATGTAATTCTTCATTTCCTATTGGTTCTTATTCATAGTTTCTATATTGTTTAAATGCTGATATAATTTCCACTTAGTTCCTTATAGTTTTCATTAAGTTGCTTTATTTCTCAATAAGTTGTTTGAGCATTTTATAACCATTATTTTGGTTTCTATATGTGATAAATTGCTTGTGGCCTGTTTCTTTTTTCTCCATTTTTTCTATTTCTTTGTGTTTTTTTCTGTGTGTCGAAAAAGACTTCTATGCCTCTCAGTCTTTGGGTGGTGGCCTTCTTCTAGGACCCAGTGTTGTAGTCTCCTTGATATTCTGAGCTGGGTGTTCTGGAAATGACCCCTGTGTGGGTTCTGTGGGTTCTCCTGTTTAACTTGGTTCTTAATTTTCTTGTTCCATTTGTGAGTGGGCTCAGTTCCCAGTCCTTTTTGTTTTGTTTTGTTTTGTTGTTGTTGTTGTTGTTTTGAGAACAAGAAAAATAGGCTTATCTGTGTTAGGCTTATTTTTTTTTTTTATTGATTAAGGTACTATATATGTGTCCTTATGCCCCCATTGCCCTCCACCCCCCACTCATGCCCTCATTCCCCTGGTGTCTGTGTCCATTGGTTAGGCTTATATGCATGCATACATGTCCTTTGGTTGATCTCTCTCCCTTACCCCCACCCTCCCCTACCTTCCTTCTGAGGTTTGACGGTCTGATTGGTTTGCTCGATGCTTCTCTGTCTCTGTATCTGTTTTTGATGATCAGTTTATGTTGTTCATTATATTCCCCAAATGAGTGAGATCATGTGATATTTATCTTTCTCTGACTGGCTTATTTCTCTTAGCATAATGCTCTCCAGTTCCATCCATGCTGTTGCAAATGGTAAGAATTCCTTCCTTTTTTACCGTAGCATAGTATTCCATTGTGTAAATGTACCACAGTTTTTTAATCCACTCATCTACTGAGGGGCACTTAGGCTCTTTCCAAATCTTAGATATGATATATTGTGTTACTATGAACATAGGGGTGCATATATCCTTTCTGGTTGGTGTTTCTAGGGATATATTCCTAGAAGTGGGATCACTGGGTCAAATGGAAGTTCCGTTTTTAGATTTTGAGGAAACTCCATACTGTTCTCCACAATGGCTGCATCAGTCTGCATTCCCACCAGCAGTGCACAAGGGTTCCTTCCTTTTTCTCCACATCCTCACCAGCACTTGTCATTTGTTGATTTGTGGATGATAGCCAGCCCTCAGTCTTTTTGACAGTAAGTCTCAACCCTGACCACCCCATGCCAACTGGTTACTGTGATACAGAAAAACAAGACAAACCAGACCAAGCCAAAAAAAACATGAAAAAAAAAAAACACCCAGCCCTAACCGGTTTGGCTCAGTGGATAGAGAGTTGGCCTGCGGACTGAAGGGTCCCAGGTTCGATTTTGGTCAAGGGCATGTACCTTGGTTGTGGGCACATCCCCAGTAGGGAGTGTGCAGAAGGCAGCTGATCGATGTTTCTCTCTCATTGATGTTTCTAACTCTCTATTCCTCTACTTTCCTCTCTGTAAAAAATCAATAAAATATATTTTTTTAAAAAAACACCCAATAATGATAAAAATAGCAGCCTCAAAAAGATGACTAGAACACAAAGAAACACACACACACACACACACACACACACAGTAAACAAAAATAATACTAGAACATATGAGACCAGAAGAATTAAAGAAACAATAAAATTAAAGTAAATAAATGAAACAGTATATGAAAGCAAAGAATGAAGAGACCAAATACAGGGTAAGTTTGAAAGTAATTAGTGAATTAATAATAATAATTTTTAAAAGTAATAATACTAAGTAAAAGAAAATATAAAATAGAAAAAGAAAAATGAGAAAAGAACAAACTTGAATTAAAAATAAAAATTGCCGAAACTGGTTTGGCTCAGTGGATAGAGCGTCAGCTTGCGGACTGGAAGGTCCCAGGTTCGATTCCGGTCAAGGGCATGTACCTGGGCTGCGGGCACATCCCCAGTAGGAGATGTGTAGAAGGCAGCTGATCGATGTTTCTCTCTCATCGATGTTTCTAACTCTCTATCTCTCTCCCTTCCTCTCTGTAAAAAAATCTATAAAATATATTTTAAAAATAATAATAAAAAAATAAAAATTAACTAAAAGAAAATGAGAAAGAAAAAATATTAGAGTAAAATAAAAGATAGTATGAAGTGAATATGGGAAAAAGAGAGAAGAAAATGAAAGAAAATCCAAGCCACACAAAAACAAACAAGCAAACAAACAAACAAAAAACAAAACACCAACAATAATAAAAACAATAGCCTCAACAAAAAGACTAAAACACAAACAAACAAACAAACACCAGACATACAGAAAAAAATACTAGGAGCCATGAGACTAGAAGAATTAGAGGAGGCTAAAAAAAATAAGTAAAATAAATAAGATAATATGAAAGCAAAGAAAGAAGAGACCAGAAATAGGGCAAGTATAAAACATGATAGATAGAAAATAATGAATGGAATAATAATAATAAAATGTAATAATCTACACTAATAAAATACAAACATGCAAATTGACCATACCTTTGCTATGCCTTAAGTCATGCCCACCAGCCAATCAGAGCGACTATATGCAAATTAACCCAACCAAGATGGTGGCCAGCAGCCACGGAGCTGGAGCAAGCAGGAGGATTGGTTGCTCCAGTGATGGAGGAAGCCAAGCTTCCCACCTGCCCCGGTCGGCTCTGAGCTCCACTCAAGGCAACAAAGTTTCAATTATAGAAGATAAATAAACCCCAGATACCTGCTTTCAGCCAGCCGTGGCCACGGAGCTGGAGCTAGCAGGAGGCTTGGCTTGCCCCTGGCAATGGAGGAAGCCAAGCTTCCCACCTGCCCTGGCTGGCTCTGAACTCCACTCAAGGCTACAAAGTTTCAATTATAGAAGTTAAATAAATCCCAGATTTTAAAAAAAAGAAATAAAAGAGAGGCTGGGAGCTTCCGTCGCCAGGGGGCTTGGCCAGCCTGAAAACGGCCTTCAGCCCCTCACCCAAACTGGCCAGGCACCCCAGTGGGGACCCCCCACCCTGAAGGGGGTGTGGCCAGCCTGCAAACAGCTATCAGCCCCTCACCCAGGCTGGCCAGGCACCCCAGTGGGACCTCCACCCTGATCCAGGACACCCTTCAGGGCAAACCAGCCAGCCCCCATCCATGCACCAGGCCTCTATTCTATATAATAAAAGAGTAATATGCAAATTGACCCTAACAGCAGAATGACTGGGAATGACTGGTCACTATGACACACACTGACCACCAGGGGGCAGATGCTCAATGCAGGAGCTTCCCCCTGGTGGTCTGTGTGCTCCCACAGGGGGAGCTCTGCTCAGCCACAAGCCAGGCTGATGGCTGCCAGCACAGCGGTGGTGGCGGGAGCCTGTCCCGCCTCCTCAGCAGCACTAATGATGTCTGACTTCAGCTTAGGCCTACTCCCTGCTAGTAAGTGGACATCCCCCGAGGGCTGCCAGAGGGATGTCTGATTGCCAACTTGGGCCTGATCCCCCAGGGAGCGGGCCTAAGCCAGCAGGTGGACGTCCTCCAAGGTGTTCCAGACTGAAAGAGGGCATAGGCTGGGCTGAGGGTACCCCCCGACCCGAGTGCACAAATTTTTGTGCACCGGGCCTCTAGTTCATATATATAAAAGCCTAAGTAACCCTTACGACAGAATGACCAGACGACTGGTTGGTAGCTATGACGCACACTGACCAAGACCTTGCTGCTGGGGCCCTGACAGCCCTGAACCTGGTTCACCCACACCCCAGAACAAGACAAGAAGGAGGAGGGAGCCTGATTCCTTGTGGAATCAGTTGTTGGTTAGCTTGCTGCTGGGGCCAACATCCCATGGTCCTTCTGCCTGATAGGCAGGCCCCCCATATTGGCCCTGATCGCCAGCCAGGCTGAGGGACCCCACCCATGCATGAATTTGTGTACCAGGGCTCTAGTAACAAATAAAATAAAATGTAGAATAGGAAAGGAAAAAAAACGGGAAGAGAAAAAAATTGAATTTAAAATAAAAGTTAAAAAGTAAGGAAAATGAGAAAGAAAAAATAGACTAAAAAGAGATAGCAATTAGAGAATATGGGGAAAAAGGGATGAGAGAAAGAAAAATTAAACAAAAACAAACAAAAAAGAAAATAAAACATATAACTTTGGGTTTGCTGTTTGTGGAGCTCATAGGATTTTGATTTAATTCAGTTGGATCTGGCCCCTGGGTGTGTGGGTTCTGGTTCTCCTGGGCACTTCTCTGGTGCAGGCCAATGTGAGTTCCCTGTCCCTGAATGACCCTGGGCAGCCTGGCTGAAGCCCTGCAGGTCAGGTACCCAAGTATTCCAGTGGGTGGGGTCTCCCTAGCTCAGAGGCTGGGTCTGCTTCAAGCTTGCCCCTTGAATGTACTTGTTCTGGGCTACTTTCCCTTTCTGCATGGAACTGGGCTCTGTGGGTTTTCTGGGCCAGCTGAGTCTAGTTTCAAAAGGTTTCCATTGGGAGTGGTGCCCGTAGCTTGTCAGAAGGGTGGGAGAGCACTTCCTCTGTTTCCAAAACCTCAGTTCTGCTTGGGTCACTGCACCCCCTTGTTGCCACCTCTAGCAGTTGGGGCATTAAAAATAAACCCGGCCTCCCTTGGCTCTCTAATCTTTCAACACAGCTGGCTCTCACTGTCCAGTCTCCCATCATGCCAGATGTCTAAGTCCCCCATACTGCAAGGACCAGCCACTAGGGCACAGATTTCCAGCCCAGAGCCATTTCACAGGTGGGGGAAGGGCGCTTACTCTTCTCTAGAAATGAGGAGTATGGGGCCTCTTTCCCAGGACACTCTAATTGGTCCCTCTCTTGCTCTCTTTCATAGACTAATTGACCCCTCAGATTCACTGCTGGGTGGTCCTCTCAGACCCTTCTACAGAATCAGAGTTCTGCTGAGCAGCCCCTCCCACAGACACCAATCCAGGTGAGCGTCCCAGGTTGGTTTTGTAACCCAGCACTTACTTTTTCCCTGCGATATGGTGGTCTGAGTTCCCCTGGTGGACTGAATACCATTGATCCCCACTGTCTGAAGCTATGTAGGCTCCACTTTCCTTCTCGGTTACTCTGGTTTGGAGATTTCTGTATGTTTCTGGGACCCTTGCTTCAAGGGGACAGGAGCTGTACTGCCGCACCATTCTTCCAGCTTCCAAATCATACTGCAAAGCTGGGCAAGTTGGCTCACCCACTCCACGTCTTCTCCTGTCCTTTCTTCATGCTCCATGCTCACAATATTTTCGATTAGTTTTTTCAGCTGGTTTTTCAAGTCGAATGTTCTACAGATTAGCCACAAGTCTGTTATGGTGTTGGGAGCAAGGAGATGGAACTTCCTTAGACTACAGACATCTTTTCCCCTCTCCCTAGAAATATACTCTTACATTTATAATCAATTGATTCTTCACAGGAGTACTAAGACAATTCAATGAGTAATAAACAGTATTTTTAACAAATGGTGTTCGGACAATTAGATAATCACATGCAAAAGAATAAAGGCAAACTCTACCTTACAGCATACATGAAAATCAACTGAAAATGGATCATATCCTATCTAATAAAAGAGTAATATGCAAATTGACCATCACTCCAACACAAGATGTGCGCCCACATGTGGTCAGAGATGGCTGCCTCCATGTGGACAAAAGATGGCTGCAACAAGATGGCCAGCAGGGAAGGGCAGATGGAAGAGACCAGGCCTGAAATGGAGGGCCGTTAGGGGCAACCAAGCCAGCAGAGGAGGGCAGTTGGGGATGACCAGGCCTGCAGGAGATGGCAGTTGGGGGCAACTAGGCCTGCAGGGGAGGACAGTTAGGGGCAATTGGGCCAGCAGAGGAGCAGTTAGGCATCAATCAGGCTGGCAGGAGAGTGGTTAGGGGGTGATCAGGCTGGCAGGCAGAAGCAGTTAGGGGCAATCAGGCAGGCAGACAGGTGAGCAGTTGGGAGCCAGCAGTCCTGGATTGTGAGAGAAATGTCCCAGATTGGAGAGGGTGCAGTCTGGGATGAGGGACACACCCCTTGTGCATGAATTTTGTGCACCGGGCCTCTAGTATTATATAATTGCATTACATCAAATTGTTCAAAATAGGCAAATCCATAGAGATGGATTAGTGGTTGCCAGGGACTGCGGGAGGGAGAATGTGTGACTACTAATGAATACATTGTTTCTTATTGGATTGATAAAAATATTCTGGCACTAAATTGTGGTGCTTGCTCAATTTTGTAAAGACACTAAAATTATTGATTTGAATACTTTTTAAAGGATTATTTTATGGTATGTAAATTATGTCTCAATAAAAAATTAGCAAGAGACAAAGGCATAATTGCTTTTATACCTTTATGAATGTGTGCTTACATTCAACATGAGGGCGAACAAAGACTGGTCCCTACTAGTAAGAGCCCTTTACTTTCATAGGGGATCTAGAAAGGTGAGGGTAGAGAGGAAACTGTACAACTATACAATGCTTTCCTAAATCATCTCAACTTTTTTTTTCCGACTTGGTGCAGTGATTTCAGGACCAGGAATACAACTGTGCCTGCCAGAACAAGGAATGGCTCCTAAGCAAAAAAACCCAAACAAAAAAAACACACACACTATAATTATACCTTTAAATCTTTAGGTCAGAATTTCTAAGGGCCTTTTGAAATGGATTATACTTCTACCCCATATTGCAAAATTCGGATTGACAATGATTGCAGCTGCACTGTCTAGTGGCCAAGATAATTTACTAGTACTCTGTTTGTGTGACCCTACACTATATGAATGGAAATGGACTGAATGGAAATCACTTGCTGGACTCTTATTGTTGTTGCCAGCAATCTGAACCAGCACTGTTGCTGAATCTGACTTTCCTTCCAAAGTTAGAAATGTTTTGGTTAAACTAATGACAAATATAAAGAGGGAAAAATCATAGTTAAAGGTAAAAAAAAAATACATGGCTTATGCAATGAGAGACATCCAACATTATACTGGTTCCTCAAGGGAGGCTCAGAAGTAGAGAAAAATACTATCTCTGCATACTTATACCAGATGATCAAGAGGGTGAAGCTATGTTTGCTCACACTGCATCCACTTTTGTACCTTGACAAGGTCAAATAGAAGCCTGAAAACCTTAGATATTCTGGTAATAGGCTATGATGAACAGGATCAACTGTTGATGACTAAATTGAACTCTAGTAATGTGCCTATATATTTGATTTTTAAATTTCAAGTTATCCTATATAATAAGAGAGGGATATGCTAATTAGTTATGACTGGATATGCTAATTAGTCACAGCCAGTATGCAAATTGACCATCACTCCAACACAATAAGAGAGGGATATGCTAATTAGCCCTGATATGCTAATTAGTCACGACCAGTATGCAAATTGATCATCACTCCAACACACAAGATGGCCACCCCCATGTGGTCAAAGATGGCCACCCCCATGTGGCCACAAGATGGCCAACACAAGATGGCTGGCAGGGGAGGGCAGTTGGGAGGACCAGGCCTGCAGGGGAGGGCAATTGAGGGTGATGGCCTGCAGGGGAGAGGTGTTGTGGGGTACCAGGCCTGCAGGGGAGGGTAGTTGGGGGTGATGGCCTGCAGGGGAGTGCCATTGTGCAGGAACAGGCCTGCAGGGGAGAGCAGTTAGGGGTGACCAGGCCGGCAGGGGATGGCAGTTGTGGGGGACCAGGCCAGCAGGGGAGGGTAGTTGAGGGCGACCAGGCCTGCAGGGGAGGGCAGTTTGGGGTGATCGGGCCAGCAGGGAACAGTTAGGCACTGTTCATGCTGGCAGGGGAGCAGTTAGGGGGTGATCAGGCTGGCAGGCAGAAGCAGTTAGGGGCAATCAGGTAGGCAGGAAGGCGAGTGGTTGGGAGCCAGCAGTCCTGGATTGTGAGAGGGATGTTGGTCATCCCTTGAGGGGTCCCAGATTGGAGAGGGTGCAAGCTGAGCTGAGGGACACACCTCCAGTGCATGAATTTCATGCACTGGGCCTGTAATCTATATATATAAAAGCCAAATGACCATTGCAACCAAACGGATGACTGAACAGGCTGCGTGGGCCGAGTAGGCCAGCAGGGGGGTTAGTGAGGGGCAACCAAATGACCGAGCAGCAGGCTGCATTGGGCGACCAGGCTCACAGGGGGTGGAAGTAGGGGCAACCAGGCCAGCAGGGAGGGCAGTAATGGGTGACCAGGCCAGTGGGGGGGGCAGTTAGGAGCGACCAGGCTGGTGGGAAGGTCAGTTGGGGGCAACAAGGTCAGCAGGGGGGGGGCATTTGGGGGCAATCAGGCAGACAGGCAGGTGAGCAGTTAGGAGCCAGTGGTCCCATATTGTGAGAGGGATGTCTGACTGCTGGTTTAGGCCCAATTCCCTAAACCGGCAGTTGGACATCCCCCAAGGGGTCCCCAATTGGAGAGGGTGCAGGCTAGACTGAGGGGATCCCTACCCCCCCTGTGCACAAATTTCCTGCACCAGGCCTCTAGTATCTACCATAATATATTATTTGGTAAGAAATTTCTAGGAATTACTCTCTACCAAAAGCTCAACCCATGCAGTATACAACTCCTAGCAGTTTTATCACTGTGTAACTTTAAATTTTGATCTCTAAATATTTAGAAAGGCTCCTGGCTATTATGACAGAATATAGCAGCTACATGCCTATGGTGCCAAAGTGTGCTGTATATAAATAATCATTATCCTTGTTTCTGTAGGTGTAAAGCTATTCAATAAAACAGAAACAACGCATTTCTGACAGGAATAAGGTAATAGGAATCATACAGTGGGCTCAAATCCTCACAAGAAATGATTCTACCTTGAGACAAGAAATGCTATGGGAGACCTTTATGATGTACTCAGAGTAAATTACATCTAGATGTGACTACTACTCTTATAACCTTAGTTTCAGGAACTCAATATTTTGGGGTACAAAACATGTATACTAATTTCACTCAGCCAATTAGTATGCAATGGCAACAACATGCCTGGTGGATTAGACATTGATCCACGAGACAGAAAATAGCTGTAGGAGAGATAGGTACCAGTTTAAACATAGAAGGATAAACCAAATTCAGTTTTAATGAGTGGCATTAAGGGAAATAAAAGTTGTGTTAGAGAGAATAGACCACTTAGAAGCAATCCTCTTCTAGAGGAAAGGAAAATGATAGAAATGAGACTAGAAAGATGATGCAGCTTTTGTGAACTGGATAAGGCATATTCAATGAATAATTCTGGAAAATATTAGGATTTAGTCCTGGGAATGGGCTTATACCTTGATCCAACAGGGTCTCCTGACTACCTTAAAACATTAATCCTGAGCTAGCAGTGCAGCAATGACTCTTCATACTAAGGCACTCTTCTGGAAAACTTATGGACCTATAAGCTTATGGAAGTTTTCTGGGGACAAGAGTAATTTACATTGATGCACTCTGCCTGCCTTCATCCTAATAATGGATCAAAGTAAGATATATTTTGTAGTGCAGTTAGCAGGAATAGGAATAATTCTGAGTTACACTCTTGTACTTGCCATAGGAGAGATGGGCCCTGCTACACAATAGCATACAATGGAAACAGTCTCAGTGAAATCATGTGAACTGATACAAGGTGACTGGTCTAACTTTGTGCTCATGTTATGGATTGCATTGTGTATGCACAAAATTCATATGTCAAAGTAGTAACTCCCAGCACCTCAGAATGTGATTGTATTGGCAATAGGGTCTTTAAAGAGGTGATTAAGTTAAAATGAGGCTATCAGGGTGGGCCATAATCTAATCTGACTGGTATCCTTATAAGAAGAGAAAAGTTGGACACACAAGGGGACACAGGGATGTGTGAAAACAGAGGGAAGACATGTGAGAACACAGCAAGTAGGTAGCCATCTGCAAGCCAAGGAGAAGAGTCCTCAGAAGAAACTAAACCTGCCAACACCTTGATCTTGGTCTTCCAGCCTCCAGAACTGTGAGAAAATAAATTTATGTTGCTTAAGCCACTCAGTCTGTGGTATTTCGTCATGACAGCCTTAGCAAACTAATATAACATGTGATTTAGAACCTAGAAATAACCAAATCTGGGCAAATTGTGATACCTTTCTATAATAATATCTGATACTAGAGGCCTGGTGCATGAAATTTGTGCACAGGAACAGGGTCGCTCAGCCAGGCCTGCACCCTCTCACAATCCAGGAGACCTCGGGTGATGTCTGACTGCCAGTTTAGGCCCGATCCCACAGTAATCCCTGCGGGATCGGGCCTAAACTGGCAGTTGGACATGCCTCTCACAATCCAGGACTGCTGGCTCCTAACCACTCACCTGCCTGCCTGCCTGATCACTCCTAACCACTGGCCTGCCTTCCTGATCGCCCCTAACCCCTCTGCCTGCTTGCCTGATCACCCCTAACCACCTCTGCCTCGGCCCCCACCGCCACGGCTTCATCCGGAAGGTCATCCGAAAGGATGTCTGGAATGATGTCCAACTGTCTGGTCTAATTAGCATATTACACTTTTATTATTATAGATATGGGCAAAGGTCAATTACATTGGGAAGGTATAATAAATATCTCTTGGAGTGACATCAGAAGAATGGTGGTATAAGGATGCATTCTTCCTCTCCCCCAGAAATTTCAACAAGTAACCACCTATAATTCAACAAAGAATTCCCTGGTAAACAGATGCATGCCTGAGGGACCTGCACACTGAAACAACTAAGGTGGGTTTCTTGGAATAAGTAGGGAGAGAAGAAGAGAGGGAAGCGTGAAAGAGCTACAGTGTAGTGTGTCTGCAGCGCAGCTGGGAACTCACAGCAACAGTAGCAGGCACTTCCCTCAACCAGTCAGGAGGAACAGAGAGCTCCAGAGGGGGAGGGGGGGAATCCAGGAGAGTACCTAGTGGCAAGCAGTGAGCTGCCAGCTGCAGGAGAGGACATTGTCTGTCGGAGTTGCAGAGTTACATGGTTGTGCACACAAACAGTGAGAAAGGGCAGTGTCTGAACCATGGGGCATGCTGTGAACAGGGTCTGAGTCACACGGGTGAGTGGCAGGAGCAAAAAGTGAGTCAGCAGACACTCACCCTACAGAGTTGCTCCCCACTGCTAGGCCTGGCAGTGGTGATTCAGAAAAAGAAATAAATCACAGAGCCCTGCCACTGATTAGACTCCCAAAACTTGCTTCATGTTGTCCTTGGAGTTGGCGCCAGGAGTGTATTGTCTATAAACCAAGAGCTGTTGCAGTAGAAACACAGTTTCCCTCTGTAACTGAACCCCAGTAGGGTTGCTTGGGCTGGACCTGTGTAGGTCAGGGATAGCCATTACAGTAAGGGAAAACCAAATCTCACCCCCAAGCAACAGAGGTGGTACAATACTATTGAATCTGCAGAGGCTAAAAACTGAGAGGCCACAGAGAGCAAAAATTATGCCATTCAGCACCATCTACTAGAACAGAATGGAAAGACCTGCTAAGAGATAAATGGGAAAACAAATGAGAACAGCAAACACCATGAACAACCACAGCAACAATGACCAGAAAGAAAATGAATAATCCCCAGAAAATTGGCTGAAACACATAGAATTATATGATATGAATGACAGAGATTTCATTATTGCAGTTCTGAAAATGCTCAATGAGATGTGAGGAAAAACTGACAGGCAATTCAGTGCACTCAAAAAAAATATCAATGAACAAAATAAGTATTTCTCCAAGGAAATTGAAATTTTAAAAAAGAATCAATCAGAACTCCTGGAAATGAAGCATGCAATTAATGAGCTGTTGAGCATAGAGAACAGAACCAACCACTTAGAAGAAAGAACTGGTGATATCGAAGATAAGGATCAAAAAATGATGCAGAAGGAAGCAGAGAGAGAGACCTGAGAATAAAGAAATATGAAAGAGCTCTACAAGACCTCTCTGATTCCATTAAAAACGTAACATCAGAATCATAGGCACAGTGGAGGAGGAAGAGAGGGAGTATGGAATGGAGAGTCTATTAAAACAAATAGTGGATAAGAATTTCCCAAATCTATGGAAATAACTATATCCTCAAATCCAAGAAGCAAACAGAACACCAAGTTACCTCAATTCAAAGAGACCCTCTCCAAGGTACAGGGTAATGAAGCTGTCAAAAATTAATGACAAAGAAGACAGCTTTACAGCATCCAGGTAAAAGAAAGAAGTGACCTACAAAGGAAAACCCATTAGAATTTTATCTGACTTCTCAGCAGAAACTCTATAAGCAAGAAGACAGAGAAAGCAAATATTCAAACATCAAAAAGAGAAAAATTACCAGCCACGCATAATATATCCAGCAAAATTATCCTTTAAATATGAAGGGAAAATAAAGACATTCACAGACATACAGAAACTGAGGGGTTTTGTCACTAAAAAACATCCATTGCAGAAAATACTCAAAGGATTTATTCTATACCTGAAACAAAAAACATAAAGCCACAACAGTATGAGTAGAATCGCCAAAATACTTGCAACATAAATATAGATAATTTGTGAAAACAAAAATAAGGGGAAGGGGAAATGGTATGAACTGGCAATGAATGATGAAGATCAGATTCACTCAAAAGGTAAAGAAAAATCAAAAGGAGATGAGGAAAAAACCAAGATGGCGGCATAGGTAAACACCGGAGTTAGCTGCCTCGAACAACCACTTCACAAATACAACTAAAAGATGGAATGGACATCACCCAGAACCACAGGAAGACTGGCTGAGGGGAAATTCTTCAAATAGAAGGAAAGAGAACAGCATACGAGACTCAGAGGAGGCGCAGTGCGGAAAATACAAAGGTGCGGAGGTACGTGCGGAGCGGGCTGGTAGCTGAGGGCACGGTTGTCATTTTCAATCAGGAGGGAGTGTCAGATTCTGAGCTCCAGTTCTGGGCGAGTCTCTAGGGACCAGGACTAAAACGGGAGAAGCGGGACTGTCTGGCTTTGGTCGGAACGCGAGGGCAGCTTTCTCTCCGAGGTTTGCAGCGGTTGCTGGGACTCTGAGAGGAGCCGTAACTGCTCCCTCCACCCGCCCTGTTGATCCCATGTGACCCGCCCCGCCCAAGCCCTGCGCAGAGCCATTTGCCAGATAGCCTCAGGCAAAGGCTAGATTAGCACCTCCCTAGAGGACAGAAGTTCTCTCACTGCTGACACAGCTGATTCTCATAGCCACTTGGCCTGGAGGTCAAACCCTCCCTGGTATTAGCTACAACAATCAAGGTTTAACTACAAGACTGCGCACAAAGACCACTAGGGGGTGCACCAAGAAAGCATAAAAAATGCGGAGACAAAGAAACAGGACGAAACTGTCAATGGAGGATATTGAGTTCAGAACCACACTTTTAAGGTCTCTCAAGAACTGTCTAGAAGTCGCCGATAAAGTTATTGAGATCCTCAAGAAATCTAATGAGACCCTCGATGTTGTGATAAAGAACCAACTAGAAATTGAGCATACACGGACTGAAATAATGAATGTTGTACAGACTCCCAACAGCAGACCAGAGGAGCCCAAGAGTCAAGGCAAAGATTTGAAATGCGAAGAATCAAAAAACACCCAACCAGCAAAGCAAAATGAAAAAAGAATCCGAAAATATGAAGATAGTGTAAGGAGCCTCTGGGACAGCTTCAAGCGTACCAACATCAGAATTATAGGGGTGCCAGAAGAAGAGAGAGGACAAGATATTGAAAACCTAATTGAAGAAATAATGACAGAAAACTTCCCCTACCTGGTGAAAGAAAGAGACTTACAAGTCCAGGAAGCACGGAGAACCCCAAACAAAAGGAATCCAAAGAGGACCACACCAAGACACATCATAATTAAAATGCCAAGAGCAAAAGACAAAGAGAATCTTAAAAGCAGCAAGAGAAAGAAACTCAGTTACCTACAATGGAATACCCATACAACTGTCAGCTGATTTCTCAACAGAAACTTTGCAGGCCAGAAGGGAGTGGCAAGAAATATTCAAAGTGATGAATACCAAGAACCTACAACCAAGATTACTTTATCCAGCAAAGCTATCATTCAGAATTGAAGGTCAGATAAAGAGCTTCACAGATAAGGAAAAGCTAAAGGAGTTCATCACCACCAAACCAGGATTATATGAAATGCTGAAAGGTATTCTTTAAGAAGAGGAAGAAGATAAAAAAGGTAAAGACACAAATTATGAACAACAAATATGCATCTATCAACAAGTGAATCTAAGAATCAAGTGAATAAATAATCTGATGTACAGAATGAACTGGTGATTATAATAGAATCAGGGACATAGAAAGGGAATGGACTCACTATTCTTGGTGTGGAAAGGGGTGTGGGAGATGCGGGAAGAGACTGGACAAAAATTGTACACCTATGGATGAGGACAGTGGGGGGGGTAAGGGCAGAGGGTGGGGTGGGAACTGGGTGGAGGGGAGCTATGGGGGGGAAAAAGAGGAACAAATGTAATAATCTGAACAATAAAGATTTACTAAAATAAAATAAAAAGAAAAAAAAGAAAAATCTATGGTATATATGCAACTTTACTTTTTATAAACCTAATGGCAACCACACACAAATATTCCCAAAATAGGACATATAGCATAAAAACAGAGGAAAAGATGTATGGAATACCACCAACAAAAACAACAGACAGAAGCATTAACGAAAAGAACCAATGGAGGCACAAGGTTACCGGAAAACAAAATATAAAATGGGTATAGGAAATCCTCATACATCAATAATTACCCTAAATGTAAATAGTTTAAATTCACCAGTAAAGATGCACAGAGTAGCAGAGTGGATCAAAAAACAAAACCCAACCATACGCTGCCTACAAGAGACACATCTAGCCCTAGCTGGTTTGACTCAATGTACAGTGAGTCAGCCTGCAGACTGAAGGGTCCCAGGTTCAATTCCAGTCGAGGCACATGCCCGGGTTGTGGGCTCGATCCCCAGTAGGGGGCATGCAGGAGGCAGCTAATCAGTGATTCTCTCTCATCACTGGTGTTTCTATATCTCTCTCCCTCTCCCTTGATCTCTGAAATCAATAAAAATATTTTTTAAAAGAGAGAGACACATCTAAATAGCAAAGAGAAATGTAAATTCAAAGTAAAAGGGTGGAAAATGATTATCCAAGCAAATAACATACAAAAAAAGCAGGTGTAGTCATACTTACATCTGACAAAATAGATTTCATGATAACAAGTGACAAAGATGGACACTTTATAATGATAAAGGGAAAACTACATCAAGAAAACATAACACTTCTTAATATATGTGCACCCAACTAGGGAGCACCAAAATATATTAAAGGGAGAAACAGATCAAAACACAATTATAGTTGAAGACTTTAATACTCCATTACAGCTCTAGACAGATCAACCATACAAAAAATCAATAAAGAAATATCAGTCTTAAATGAAACATGAGACCAAATAGATATACTTGACATTTACAGAACATTTCATCCCAGATCATCAGATTATATAGTCTTCTCCAATGCATATGAAAGATTCTCAAGGATACACCATATGTTGGGACACAGAACTAGCATCAACAAATTCAAAAAGATAAAAATTATACCAAGCATATTTTCAGACCACGATGCCTTGAAATTAGAAATCAATTGCAGAAAGGAAGTAAAAAAAAACAACAACACAATAACCCACAAATATGTGGAGATTAAACAACATACTACTAAAAAACGACTGGGTGAAAAGAGATAAAAGATGAGATCAAAGATGTATAGAGACAAATGAGAATGATAACACAACATATCAAAAGCTCTGGGATGCAGCAAAAGCAGTAATAATAGGGAAGTTTATATCATTATAGGCCTATCTCAAGATACAAGAGAAATCCCAAGTAAACAATCTAACATCACATCTTAAAATACTAGAAAAAGAACAAAAGCAACCCAAACTTAGTAGAAGAAAGGAAATAACAAAAATTAGAGCAGAATTAAATAAAATAGAGAACAAAAAGACTATACCGAAAAATCAATAAAACAAAGAGCTGAAAAGATTAATAAAATTGACAAGCCCCTGGCAAGACTCATTAAGGGAAAAGATCCATATAAACAAAATCACAAATGAGAGCGGAGAAACCACCACAGACATCACAGATATACAAAGGATCATACCAGAATACTATGAAAGACTTTATGCCACCAAATTCAATAACCTAGAAGAAATGGATAAGTTCCTAGAAATATATAACCTTCCTAGACTAAATCATGAAGAACTGCAAAGTCTAAATAGACTGATCAGCAGTGAGGAAATTGAAACAACCATCAAAAACCTCCCCCCCAAAAAAAGTCCAGGACCAGATGGCTTCACCATTGAGTTCTACCAAATGTTCAAGGAAGAATTAACACATACTCTTTTCAAAATCTTCCAAAAAATTGAAGAACAGGCAATACTTCCTAACACATTCTACATGGCCAATATAACCCTGATACCAAAATCTGGCAAAGATAATAAACAAAACAGAAAACTACAGACCAATACCCTCATGAATACAGATGCAAAAATCCTAAACAAAATACTAGCTAATCGAATACAACAGTACATCCAAAAAATAATACATCATGATCAAGTGGGATTCATTTCAGGGGTGTAGGGATAGTTCAACATTCACAAATCAACCAACGAAATATACCACATTAACAAAAGAAAGAATAAAAATAATATGATTTTGTTAATAAATGCAGAAAAAGCATTTGATAAGTTACTACATTCATTTATGATTAAAATACTCAATAATATAGGAATAGAAGAAAAGTACCTCAACATAATAAAGGCCTTCTATAATAATAAAAGCATAATATGCTAATTAGACCGGATGGCCTTCCTTCCAAACAAAGCTGCAGCAAGCGGGGGATTGAGGCAGAGGCAGTAGAGGTCCCTGGTGGCGGCAGCGGTGGGTACAGGCTGCGGTGGCAGCAGATGGGGGCCAGGGCCAAGGCCCTTGCATGAATTTCATGCATCGGGCCTCTAATAAATGATAAACCATGAGTCAATATCATACTCAATGGTGAAAAACTGAAAGCTTTTCCCTAAGATCAGGAACAAGACAAGGATTACCATATCATCACTCTTATTCAACACTAGAGGCCCAGTGCACGGAATTCATGCAAGGGGCTTGGCCCTCACAGCCGTGGCAGCTTGCCTGTGCCCTCATAGCCCCTGCTTCATCCAGAAGGTTATCCGGAAGGTCATTTGGCTATCCAGTCTAATTAGCATATTAGGTGTTTATTACTATAGACTAGAGGCCCCGTGCATGAAATTCATGCGGGGGGGGGAGTCCCCCTCAGCCCAGCCTGCACCCTCTCCAATCCGAGACCCATCGGGGGATGTCTGACTGACAGTTTAGGTCCAATCCCGGACATCCCTCTCATAATCTTGGACCGCTGGCTCCTAATTGCTCACCTGCCTACCTGCCTGGTTGCCCCTAACTGTCCCCCTCCATGCCGGCCTGATCACCCCTCACTGCCTCTGTGTGCTCGCTTGATTGCCCCTAAATGCCCCCTGCTGCCCCCCTCTGCCGGCCTGGTCACCACTCACGGCCCCCCTGCCAGCCAGGCCACCCCTTACTAACCCTCCTGCCAGCCTGGTCGCCCCATGCAGCCTGCTTGTTCAGTCGTTTGGTCATCCCTCACTAACCCCCTGCCAGCCTGGTCATAGGCAGCCATCTTGTGAGGGCATGGGGGTTAATTTGTATATTACCTCTTCATTATATAGGCTAGTACTGGAAGTCCTAGCTCAAGCAATAAGGCAAGAGAAAGAAATAAAAGGTATCAAAATAGGGAAAGAAAAAGTCAAACTGTCACTTTTTGCGGATGACATGATGCTGTATGTAGAAAAACCCTAAAGACTCTACCAAAAAACTACTGGAAACAATAAACAAATACACTCAAGTTGCAGGATATAAAATCAATGTGCAAAAATCCATTGCCTCTTCCTGAATACCAACAACAAAACTTCAGAAAAAAAAAAAATGGAAAAAACAATTCCTTTAGCAGTCCCAACCAAAAGAATAAAATACCTAGGAATAAACTTAACAAAGAATGAGAAAGACCTATATACTGACAATTACAAAGTATTATTACAAATCTCAGAGGGATGGCAGGGGAGATGGGCAGGAGCGGGGGAAGGTAAGAGATCAACCAAAGAACTTGTATGCATATAAGCATAACCAATGGACACAGACAGTAGGTGGGGGGAGGCGGGGTGAAGGCCTGGGCTGGGCGACGGGGTCGGGCTGGGAGAGGTCAATAGGGGAAAAGGGGGATATATGTAATACTTTCAACAATAAAGAATTTAGCCCTAGCTGGTTTGGCTCAGTGGAGAGAGCATTGGCCTGCGGACTGAAGGGTCCCAGGTTCAATGCCAGTCAAGGGCACATGCCCGGGTAGTGAGCTCAATCCCCAGTGGGGGTGTGCAGGAGGCAGCTGATCAATTATTCTCTCTCATTATTGATGTTTCTCTCTCTTTTTCCCTCTCCTTACCTCTCTGAAATCAATTAAAAAATAAAAATTTAAAAAAGGAGAGATTGAAAAAGACACAACAAAATGGAAAAATATTCCATGTTCATGGATTGGAATAAGCAACATAGTTAAAATGGCCATATTACCCAATGTACAGATTCAATGTAATCCCCATTAAAATCCCAATGTTAAATTTTAAACAAATAGAACAAAACATCATCAGATTTGTATGGAACCACAAAAGATCCAGAATAGCCAAACAAATCCTGAAAAAAAAAAAATAAAAGAATGAAGCTGGAGGTATCATGCTACCTGACTTCAAATTATACTGCAGAGCTATGAAAATCAAAACAGCATGGTATTGGCAGAGAAACAGACACACAGATCAATGGAACAGAATAGAGAGCCCAGTTATAAAACCACATGTATATGGACAGATAATTTTTGACAAAGGAGCCAGAAATGCACATTGTAGTAAAGATAGTCTCTTAAATGGTGCTAGGAAAACTGGAAAGCCACATGCAAACAAATGAAACTGGATTACAGTTTTCCCCCATGTACAAAAATTAATTCAAAATGGATCAAAGACCTAAACATAATACCTGAAACTATAAGTTACATAGAAGAAAATATCGGTACCAAACTTACAGACATGAGTGATAGAGAACATTTTATGAACTTGACCCCAAAGGCAAGAGAGGTAAAGGCAAACATAAATGAATGGACTATATCAAACTGAAGAGCTTCTGCAAAGCCAAAGAAACAGACAACAAAGCAAACAGGCAGCAAACAGTAGCTCTGACAAAGGTTTAATTTCCAAAATATATAAAGAACTTGTAAAATCAACACCAAACAAATAATCCAATCAAAAATTGGGCAGAGGACCTGAAAATAACCTACCCCAAGAAGACTTATAAACATCCAATAGCTATATGAAAAGATGTTCAACCTCACTGGCAATTAGGGAAATGCAAATTAAAACTACAATGAGATACCACCTTATACCTGTTAGAGTGGCCATTATCAACAAGACAAGCAACAAGGGTTGGAGAGGTTATAGGAAAAAGGGAACCCTCATTCACTGCTGGTGTGAATGTAGACTGGTACAACCACCATGGAAAGCAGTCTGGCGATTCCTCAAAAAATTAAGAATAGAGCTACCAGAAAGGAAAGCGGAGCCCCGCCGCCTTCCCGCCGCTGGCTCCGCGTGCTGCAGGACTAGTTCCAGCAGCCTGTAAAACATGGTGGATTACTATGAAGTTCTAGGCGTGCAGAGACATGCCTCCGCCAAGGACATTAAAAAGGCGTATCGGAAACTGGCATTGAAGTGGCACCCAGATAAAAATCCTGAGAATAAAGAAGAAGCGGAGAGGAAATTCAAACAAGTAGCCGAGGCGTACCAGGTGCTCCCCGATGCTAAAAAAAGGGACATCTATGACAGATACGGCAAAGAAGGATTAAATGGTGGAGGTGGAGGTGGAGGTGGAGGTGGAGGTGGAGGTGGAGGTGGAGGTGGAGGTGGAGGTGGAATTAACTTTGACAACCCGTTCGAGTTCGGCTTCACATTCCGGAACCCAGATGATGTGTTCAGGGAATTTTTTGGTGGAAGGGACCCGTTTTCATTCGACTTCTTTGAAGACCTATTTGACGACTTCTTTGGGACTCGGCGGGGTCCACGTGGGAGCAGGAACCGGGGAACCACCTCGTTCTTCTCCGCCTTCACAGGGTTCCCGGCTTTCGGCGAAGGGTTTCCGTCTTTTGATGCAGGATTTACTTCCTTCGGGTCAATAGGTCATGGAGGTCTCACTTCATTCTCTTCGACGTCATTTGGTGGTAGTGGGATGGGCAACTTCAAGTCCGTGTCGACTTCTACCAAAATCGTTAACGGAAGAAAAATCACTACAAAGAGAATTGTCGAGAACGGTCAAGAAAGAGTAGAAGTTGAAGAAGATGGCCAGTTAAAGTCCTTGACGATAAATGGTAAGGAGCAGCTGCTACGCTTGGATAACAAGTAATTCAACGCACGCATGTAACAGAGATGTTAACTGTAACAAGCACCATGTGAGGATTAACAGGAACATTTTTTTGAAGATTTCAGATGAACTCGACTTTCAGTATAACTGTCCCTAATCTAAAGTATTTATACACGCTCATCGGAGCCTGTCAGACAGTTGATTTATTGTTGGGACCACATGATAGGACCTTTTCTTTTTGGTCTTTACAATTGTTGTAAATCTCTGTATGCACTTTGCTTTTTATTAAACGTGATCCAGGGTGGCCGTGAC
Source organism: Myotis daubentonii (assembly GCF_963259705.1). NCBI lineage: Eukaryota > Metazoa > Chordata > Mammalia > Chiroptera > Vespertilionidae > Myotis > Myotis daubentonii. Next base: position 97,098,566 of record NC_081861.1, on the reverse strand, counting down.
TTCATACACTAACACCAGCACGGACCTGCTTTCCATTGTGTGTAAACATGAGCCAAGCAGTGGCGGCCTGCTGTGAAGCTAACATTGCCAGGACGCGCCTCCCAGAGTAGTTTCAGTCTTTCAGTGTTGAGTAGTGAAAGGTACTAATGCATCAATGGTAATACATTTCTGGTTTAGTATAAATTGAGGATGTTTTCTAGTTGTGCATGAATGCTGGCAACTTAGTAAGTTTTGACAATTGTTTAAATGTGTAATGTTAAGCTTAGGTTTAAAAAGTAAAGCTGGTAAAAATGGGTCTTTGTTATTTGCTTTAAAAAAAGAAAGAAAATAAATGCGATTTGTTTGGTGCAACAAAAAAAAACAAAAACAAAAAAAAAAGAAAGGAAAAAAAAAAGAAAGAATAGAGCTACCATTTGACCCAGCAACCCCACTCCTGGGTATATACCCGAAAAACTCAAAATCATTTATATGCAAAGATATATGCACCCCTATGTTCATTATTCAAGGTGGCCAAGACATGGAAACAACCAACGTGTCCTGCAATAGAAGACTGAATAAAGAAGATGTGGTACATATACACAATTGAATACTACTCAGCCATAAGAAAGGATGAAATAGCACCGTTTGCAACAACATGGATGGACCTTGAGAACATATGCTAACTGAAATAAGACAGAAAAAGCTAAGAATCATATGATTTCACTCATATGTGGGATAAAAAAACTGAAACTCTTGAACACAAACAGCAGTGTGGTGGTTGCCAGAGGGAGGGGATGGGAGAGGAGGGGTCCTAATATGAGGTGTCAGAAGATGATTTGACCTTGCGTGGTGGACATATGGTGCTATATACAGATTTTGTAACTTAGAAATCCACACATAAAATCTATATGTTCATGTTGACCAATGTCATCCCAATAAAATTTAATTTAAAAAATAAAATAAAGGTTGTACCCATTAAAACAATCTCTCTAATTCTTACTGACTTGTGGAATAAAACAGAACTGTACTATAACTATAGTGTGATATGGTGCAATAATATTGGCATTGCTGATAAGATTAAATTACCTTACATAAATAAATAAATCCTATAATATAGATATTGATAACTATATGTATTAGGAAATTGAATTAAAGCCTCCTCAGGTTATGATATCAATGGAAAATGATTGGTATTAGGAGGAATCAGATCTAGTTTATATCAGTTAGTTAATATGCTAAATAGAGTAGTCTCACCTCTTATCCATCGTTTTGCTTTCAATGGTTTCAGTTACCCACAATCAACTGCCATCCAAAATTATTAAATGGAAAATTCCAAAAATAAACAATTAATGAGTTTTAGGTTATAAGCCATTTTAAGTAGTGTAATAAAATCATGCCATCCTGCTCAGAATGTAAAGCATCCCTTTGTCTAATGTATCTATGCAGTATACATTACCTGTACATTAGTCACTTAGTAGCCATCTCAGTTATCATATTGTTGTGGTATTCCAGGGCTTATGTTGAAATCAGCCTTATTTAATATCAACCTCAAAGTGCAAGAGAAGTGCTGTTGGCAATTCAGATATGCAAAAGAGAAGCCATGAAGTGCTTCCTTTAAGTAAAAATTTAAAGTTCAATGAAAAAAGCCGTATGATGAGGTTGCAAACATCTATAAGAACAAATCTTCTATCCATGAAATTGTAAAGAAGGAAAAATAGATTTGTGCTACTTTTTCTGTCACATCTCAAACTGCAAAAGTTATGCCCATGATACATATGTACTTCACTAAGATGATAAAAGGCATTAAATTTGTGAGTGGAAGACGTGACCAGAAACCATGTTCCAATTAATGACAATGTGTTGTGTCAAAAAGTACTGAGGGTATTTATTATGAAGATTTCAGCAAGGGATCCCCTGAAATGAATGACATCAAGCCATTCACTGTAGAGAATGGTTATACAGATTCAGGAATAGATTTAGACTGAAATAAAAAAAAAAAATACTGGAGAGGCTGCATCTGCCCATGAGGAAGCCACTGCCACCATTATTACAAAGTTTAATAAGTTGATTAAGGAGAAAAGATACCATTCAAAGCAAGTCTTCAATCATGATAAAACTTGGCTCATCTGGAAGATTCTCAAGAGAACCTGCATTCATAAAAATGCAAAGGAGGCACCAGGACATAAAACATGGAAGAACAGTCAGACTGCTCCTTTTGACTGTTCCAAATTCTCGCACTTTATTTGTGAGAAGTAAATTGCTTGTCTCACTACCTAATAATGAGAACACAACAACAGAAAAAAAGTACGATAATTGTTCCTTACAAAAATCAGTCTCTTGGAAGTTATAGAGTGTCTGTCTCATTTCAAAATACCCTTGCTTTTTTATGGGCTATACCAGTATTCTTGCTTCTGCTTGAGTTGAGGCTGGAATATTGGGTGCATCACGATGAGGTATATCGGACCATCCACCTCCGCCCCTCTCATGTGAAGACTGTCAAACAAAATGGTTCCGAGCACAGCCTGGTAGAGTAAAAGAGCATGAGTGCTTCTGATGGGCATTAGGAAGCAGAGTTCTGTTTACTCTGTTCCTGTAACTCACACGGATTCAGCAAGTAATCCTGCAAACTTCATGTACATTGGGGCTTGGAATTAATGCCAACAATCACTAAAGTCATTATTCTGTATGGGGAAAAATAAGGAAGGATAGATTAATTCTTGTACTATGTGACAACACTGCAGGGCATATGATAAAGCCAAGCATAACACACAAATAACACATGCTTTCACAAACAAAACCAAAAATTATCTGCCCATGTTCTAGCAACATAATCAGAAAGCATGAGTGACAGCTATCTTGTTTATGGAATAGTTCCACCAAGATTTCATGGAATAGCAGTAAAACAAACAACAACAAATAAAACACTTGTAAGAGAGTCCTATCAATAGCAGACAATTCACCTGATCACCCTGAATCTATTTTTTATGAAAAGGAAAATGTCACAGTTTTATTTTTACCTCTAAATACAACCTCATTGCTTGAGCCCCTTTAAGCAGGGCATCATTGTTTGTCAAGGCCATAAACACACACCTGATATTTGATTGCATTCAATCAGTAATTGATGGATACCTTAATCTGGACATAATGCAGTGCAAGAATTCATTCATTAATGCTGATGCAGTAACATTCACCAAAGCTGCAATGAAGGAGCTAAAGTGGAAAACTGTAAATTCCTGCTGGAAGAACTTATGGACTGAAGTTGTAATGGGGATGGGGGAAGGAGACATACGTAATACTTTCAACAAAAAAAAAGTAAAAATAACTAAATAAAGGCTTCCAGGGATTGATGGTGAAGTGAGAAAAAATCATTCACACAGCAAGACAAGTGGATGGAGAAAAATTTGCTGACATATTTTATGAAGTTAGAGAACATATTGAAGGCCATCAAGTGTTAACAAATGAGGATTTGGAAGAATTTGTTGAGTTGTCTACAGAGGAAGAGGAAAATGAAGAAACTGAAACAGAACCAGCAATGTGGACATTACCAGCATTTGTTGAAGTGTTTCTAATTGCATGTATTAAAGGACAAAATTAAGGAATATGACCTTCAGATAGAACTCAGATTAAAGTCACCCACATGATCACCAAAGGATTACCTGGACAGCAACACTTCCACGAGTTAAAATAAAAAGACAACAATTTCAGGTTGCAATGCTCTTCAAAAGGTTTCAGAAAAAAAAAATCAAAAATTGGAGATTCCCAACCATTGACATCATCTGCTTCTGATATGCATCAATGTCATGGCACAGTGATCCAGGATCACTCAAACAGATGAATCTCCTTACATATCGTCAGGACAACAGTAGCCTAACATTACAACACAGTGTCTACATCATTCACCTCAATTTAACTCATCACGTAGGCATTTTATCATTTCACATCATAAGAAGGGTGAATACAGTACAAAAAGATATTTAGGAGAAACTACATTGACATAACTTTTATTACATTATATTGCTATAATTATTATATTTTATTAGTTATTATTAATCTCTTACTGTTCCTAATTTATAAATTAAATTTATCATAGGTATGTATGAAAAGTATATGGTGCTATCGGTGATTTCAGGCATGCACTGGGAGTTTTGGAAAGTATCCACTATAGATTAGGGGAACCTATTGTAGCTCTACTGAATTTTATCATAAAGCACAAACAACTGTAGATGAGGTATAAATTAACACAAAAATGTGGAGATAAACATAATGACAATATAGTATGTATTAATTGCTACTTCATGTCTATCCCTATGTAGCAGTGACTCCTCCAAATGCTGGATATACTCATGTTGATATTATTACTATATTTGCTATATAAATCCTATACTAAATGTACGTGCTCAGAAAAATACAATTGTTTTCATGTCAGAGAGCCTGGGACAAGGGCCAGACAGGTGAAATGTACAGGAAATAGTTGACTTAGCAAGTGTAAGTTGCTCAAACCTTGCACATTCCCAGAAGAGTCTGTTTTCATCAATGGTCCTTATCCAAATGCTGGACATTGAGGTCTTAGAATGTTTTAACTCATAAAAGGTTTTTTGCACACTTGGAGCTTCTTTGAACCACACTGGACCAATATCTAGATAGTCTATGTAAATAATTAGATTTATGGTGATCATTTGCTTTCCTTAAGGTGGTCTGTTTTGATAACTGTGCTCTATCATACAGGCAGTATGCCTATGTTACAAGCCCCAATAAAAACTCTGGAATCTTATGCTCAAGTGAACTTCCCTGACAGACTATACTTCACACCTATTGCTACACTTTGTAAATACAAGAATTAAGTATATCCTGTGCAGATCCACTGGAAGAGAACACTGGAAGCTTGAACCTGGTTTTCTCCAGATTTTGCAGCATGCACCTAATTCCTTTTGTTGATTTTTCTTTGTATCATTTTGCTGTAATAAATCATAACCATAAATATAATGAATTCTGAGTCTTATTGAGTCCTGGGAGTGGTCATTGGGATCCCCAGCACAGGTACACTACATAATATTCAATTAATAAAAAAGAACACAGTAATGGAGGAATAAAGCAGGTATATAAGATATATAAAATAGCAAAATTATAGATGTAAATCCTACTTTCTCAGTAATTAAATGTAAATAAATAAATAACAGGAGACTTATCAAAAATGTACAAGAAAGGCAGTAATGCAATGTCACTAAAGTACTGAAAGAAAAAAACAGCTGCCAACCTAAAATTCTATACTAGTGAAATATCTTTCACAAGTGGAGGTGAAATAGAGACTTTTTTTCTGACACAATAGCTGAAAGACTCCATTACTAGGAGAACTACACCGTAAGAAATGTTAAAGGAAGTAATATGGATAGAAGGATAATAATACCTGATAAAAATCTGGATCTACACAAAGAAATGAAAAGCACCAAAAATGGATAAATAATAACTTCTTTTTTTCTTATTTCTTTTACATCCTTTTACATATCTTTAGTAGCACCAAGGCTGGGAGGGATGGAAGGATATTGTTTAAATTTTTATATTATACACAAAATAGACTGTGATAAGTTAAAGGTGTATATAAACCCTAAAAAAACAAAATGTATTATATCTAATAAGCCATTAAGAGATAAAATGCAATGATAAATATTATTCAATCCAAAAGAATGTAGAAAAAGAAGAAAAAGTGAATAAAGAACAAATGGGTCTACCATAGCCACAGACAATGGGGCGGAGGGGGCAGGGGAGGCTGGAGGGGGTCAATGGGGGAAAATGGGGGTCAAATGTAATACTTTCAACAAAAAATAATTATTTTTAAAAAAAGGACAAATGGGCCTAATAGAAGGCAAATACAAATAGCAAGATGGGAACCAAGATGGCGGCATAGGTTAACGCCGGAGTTTGCTGCTTTGAACAACTACTTCAAAAGTGAAACTAAAACACGGAACGGACATCACCCAGAACCACAGAAACGCTGGCTGAGTGGAAGTCCTACAACTAGGAGGAAAGAGAAACGCATACGGACACTCAGAGGAGGCGCAGTGCTGAAGTCAAATTCTGAGGTGCGGAGTGCACGGAGCGGGCTGGCGGAGGAGGGCGCGGTTGTTGTTTTCAATCGGGAGGGAGTCGCAGACTCTGAGCTCCAGATCTGGGCGAGTCTTTAGGGACCCAGACTCAAACGGGAGAAGCGGGACTGTCTGGCTTCGGTCAGAGCTAGTGCAGCTTTCTCTCCGAGCCTTGCAGCGGGTGCTGGGACTCAGAGAGGCAGAGCCCCTGGGGACAGGACTGAGAGCCGCCATAACTGCTCTCTCCGGCCCACCCTGTTGATCCTGTGCGACCCACCCCGCCCAAGCCCTGCACAGAGGCATTTACCGGATAGCCTCAGGCAAAGGCTAGATTAGCACCTCCCTAGAGGACAGAAGTTCTCTCACTGCTGACACAGCTGATTCTCATAGCCACTTGGCCTGGAGGTCAAACCCTCCCTGGAATTAGCTACAACAATCAAGAATTATCTATAAGACTGCGAACAAAGACCACTAGGGGGTGCACCAAAGAAGCATAACAAAATGCGGAGACAAAGAAACAGGACAAAATTGTCAATGGAAGAAATAGAGTTCAGAACCACACTTTTAAGGTCTCTCAAGAACTGTTTAGAAGCTGCCGATAAACTTAATGAGATCTACACGAAAACTAATAAGACCCTCGATCTTATATTGGGGAACCAACTAGAAACTAAGCACACACGGTCTGAAATAACGAATATTAAACAGACGCCCGACAGCAGACCAGAGGAGCGCAAGAATCAAGTCAATGATTTGAATTGCGAGGAAGCAAAAAATATCCAACGGGAAAAGCAAAATGAAAAAAGAATCCAAAAATGCGAGGATAGTGTAAGGAGCCTCTGGGACAGCTTCAAGCGTACCAACATCAGAATTATAGGGGTGCCAGAAGATGAGAGAGAGCAAGATATTGAAAACCTATTTGAAGAAATAATGACAGAAAACTTCCCCCACCTGGTGAAAGAAATGGACTTACAGGTCCAAGAAGCGCGGAGAACCCCAAACAAAAGGAATCCAAAGAGGACCACACCAAGACACATCATAATTAAAATGCCAAGAGCAAAAGATAAAGAGAGAATCTTAAAAACAGCAAGAGAAAGTAACTCAGTTACCTACAAGGGAATACCCATACGACTGTCAGCTGATTTCTCAACAGAAACTTTGCAGGCCAGAAGGGAGTGGCAAGAAATATTCAAAGTGATGAATACCAAGAACCTACAACCAAGACTACTTTATCCAGCAAAGCTATCATTCAGAATTGAAGGTCAGATAAAGAGCTTCACAGATAAGGAAAAGCTAAAGGAGTTCATCACCACCAAACCAGGATTATATGAAATGCTGAAAGGTATCCTTTAAGAAGAGGAAGAGGAAGAAAAAGGTAAAGATACAAATTATGAACAACAAATATGCATCTATCAACAAGTGAATCTAAGAATCAAGTGAATAAATAATCTGATGAACAGAATGAACTGTTGATTATAATAGAATCAGGGACATAGAAAGGGAATGGACTGACTATTCTTGGGGGGGAAAGGGGTGTGGGAGATGTGGGAAGAGACTGGACAAAAATCGTGCACCTATGGATGAGGACAGTGGGTGGGGAGTGAGGGCGGAGGGTGGGGCGGGAACTGGGAGGAGGGGAGTTATGGGGGGGGGGGGAAAGGAACAAATGTAATAATCTGAACAATAAAGATTTAATTTAAAAAAAAAAAGAGATGAGCAAGACCAATATGGGGAAAAAATTATACAACTGTATTGGTAAAACACATTAAAGAAGACATAAATACAAAAAAAAAAAAAAACAAATAGCAAGATGGTAGGTTTAAAAACATTCATAACAATAATCACATAAAAGATGGCAATGTGGGTAAATGCCGGTACTCACAACCACATCAAAATTACAGAACAACCATCATTCAGAAATACCTGAAATCTGGCTGTATGGAAGTCCTACAACTAGAGAAGTTGTCCTCTTTCTAGGACATTGATGGCATTAACAGTACTTAGCCCTTCCTTGTCATCATCCAGACATTCCTGGTTTGATCTATGTAAGTTAAAGTTACAGATGCAGAAAATGCCCCACCATTTTTTCACTGCAATACCCTACCAGCACTACATAGGGTAGGAAATGAGTCAGGAAGAACATAATGGCTTGGTTGAAAAGATTATATATATCCTGGGTCTGCCAATTGAGGATATTAAGGAAATGTAAAATACATGGAAGAATTTTTTTCATCCTCTCCAAGTTACCAGCATGTAAAGTACTGGAAAGTAAATAGTAGAGGAAGGTGAAAACAGTCACAAAAATGAAAACTCCCTAGAACTATAAGCAAACTACACAAAATGCAAACCATACTGGGCCAAAGAACTTACTCCCATTTGGGTTTATTCGTGGCTGCAAGAGAGGTTAATAAATTAGGGGACAGTTTCAATGTACTGAGGGGTAAACAATTGGCATAAGAATATTATTAAAATACTAGAGGCCCGGTGCACAAAAATTTGTGCACTCCGGGGGAGGGGGGTGTCCCTCACCCGGCCTGTGCCCTCTCTCAGTCTGGGACCCCTTGGGAGATAACGACCTGCTGGCTTAGGCCTGCTCCCGGGTGGCAGAGGGCAGGCCCAATCCCTAGGTGCAGCCCCTGGTTGGGCTCAGAGCAGGGCCGATTGGGGAGTTGGGGCGCCATCCCCTGTCATGCACAGAGCAGGGCGGATTGGGAGGTTGCGATGCCACCCTCAGTCACGCTCAGGGTAGGGTCGATTGGAGGGTTGGGGCACCGCCCCCTGTCACACTCAAGGCAGAGTCAATGGGGAGGTTGTGGCGCCAACCCGTCACGCACAGAGCAGGGCCAATCAGGAGATTGGGGCACTGCCCCCTGTCACACACAGAGCAGGGCCGATCAGGGGGTTGGGGAGCTCCCCCCGCCCGTCATGCACAGAGCAGGGCCCATCAGGGGGTTGAGGAGCTCCCCCCTGTCACTCACAGAGTAGGGCCAATAGGGGAGTTGGCACACCGCCCCCTGTCACACACAGAGCAGGGCAGATCAGGGGATTGGGGCGCCATCACTGTCACACTTAGGGCAGGGCCGATGGGGAGGTTATGGCTCTACCCCATCACACACAGAGCAGGGCCCGTTGGGGGGGGCACCACCCTCTATCACCCACAGAGCTGGGCCGATCAGGGGATTGGGACACCTTCACCTGTCACGAACAGAGCAGGGCCGATAGGGAGGTTGTGGCCCTGCCACCTGTCACACACAGAGCCACAGGGCAATCAGGGGGTTTGGGCGCTGCCCCGTCACACTGATCCTGGTGCCGGGAGGCCTCTCAGCTCCGCTGATCCCGGTGCTGGGAGGCATATTACCCTTTTACTATATAGAATAGAGGCCTGGTGCACGGGTGGGGGACAGCTGGTTTGCCCTGAAGGGTGTCCTGGATCAGGGTGGGGATCCCCACTGGGGTGCCTGGCCAGCCTGGATGAGGGGATGACTGTTTGCAGCTGGTCACACACCCTTCAGGGTGGGGGTCTCCACTGGGGTGCCTGGCCAGTCTGGGTGAGGGGCTGAGGACTGTTTTCAGGCTGGGCCTGAATCTCCCAACTGCTCCTTTTTTTCTTTTTTTCTTTTTTATTCTGGGCCAGCTTTAGCTCTGAGGCTCCAGCTCTTAGGCCTCCGCTCCTGAAAGCAGGTATCTGGTTTGTTTCGGTTCTCGAAACTCTCTATCAACTCCAGCTCTGAGATCCCAGCCAGCTGAAAGCTGGTTTCTGGGCGTCTATATTTGTTACAATGTTTGAAACTGCAGGCTCAGAGGCCTGCAAGGCAGGCAGGGAACTTTGGTTTCCTCCGTCACTGAAGCAAGCAAGCCTCATGTTAGTTTCAAGCTGCCTGGCTGCCAGCCGCCATCTTGGCTGACAGTTAATTTGCATATTGCCCTGATTAGCCAATGGGAAGAGTAGCGGTCGTACACCAATTACCATGTTTCTCTTTTATTAGTGTAGATTTTCTAAGAGTTGTGTGTGTTTCATTGTTGAATTTGGTGCCGACAGTTAAGAAAGAACCAAATAAAATAAAGAAACCTCAAATCTTTTCTTTTTACTATACCCACTTCCAAAAGTTACAAAGCATCTTTAATACAATTTTCTCTGCCAGTCCTCAAGTGAATCAGTAAAACATAGAAACTCAAAATATAACTGTAATATTACACAAAGTAATTAACTTTCCTTTAATAACTTAGTCAGTTCCAAAGTATTTCTGTCCAAAATGTGTAGGTGCAACAGGATGAACTTCAGTAGTTAAAATTGTGATATCTGGGAACTCTTGAATGATTGATTTGGCACCTTCAAAAAAATAAAAGGAAGAAAATTATTATTAATGCAGGATTTTTGGTAACACTAGTTTGAACTCAGGAATTTTACGGTCAGTCACTAGGCCTCATATTGACAGAGGATACAGAGCAATGACCTTTGAGTACCTAATGAGATTTGGTCTCTTAGTTTTTTAATGTCTGATATCTGAAAAGCTTTGATAGTAGTCAGATTACACCCTCGCTCACTCACTAATAAATTCTTACAATCAATTATTTCATATCCATGATTTGAAAAATATATTCAGTCATAGTTAAAGGCAGCTGGAATAAAGAGAAAATAGTTCTCTCTGAAAGTAGGATCATACTTAACACTAGATTGCCCAAGGAAGTCATTTTGACTGCTTTTTAATTTCAATTAGAAAAACAATTATGTATATAAGGACACAATGTCTTAGAATTTTGTGACTTTTTGTACAACATATAAATGCGTTTATTAATAATTGTAGTTACCTCCCCCTCCTTCATTTCCGGTATATATATGTGTGTTATACCTATATTGCCCAAAAGCAGTCATTTTGACTGCTTGGGAAATTTTAAATAATCAAATGACTCTTATTATTGAATTGAGTAAATTTCTTATATGACCAGTTCGGCTCTGTATTGAAATAACAGTTTTCATTTTTTTCGATTACCGTCACATGATAACATACAAGTACATGATAAATTGTCGATACTTGATAAGTTGCATTTGCTCAATAAGCTAAACTAGTACTTGTTATTCGAATCTTTATGCAGTGATACTTGTTCTAATTAGTTGTTTATTTTATTTCTTTTGCGCCCTAAATTCATGAAAGAAATGTCGAATAGAAGTGAGTTATTGGAAAAGCTAAGGAACATAAGTGAAGAGTGCTCCGATATTATTCTTTCAAAATGCAGTCATTTTGACTGCTTTGGGGCAATATAGGTATATACTAAATTTCAGTCTTTTTAGTGTTAAGCTGATGGTTTCTCAACTGGAACGCTGTGAAAGAAGTGCAAAGACTTCTTTGTTATGTCAGAGCAAGCTAGCTTTTAAGAAATTAGTACTCTAACTTTTGTGGGGAGGGTAGGAGGAGGGAGCAGGGAAAGAGAATAGCTAGTATCCCACTCAAATTAAAAAGCCATCGAAAGGCTACCAAAGAATATGATTTTTTCATCTATAATGTTAAAGAATAGTACAATATTGTAATGTATACTATTAGAACTAGTAAAGTTTTCTACCCCCAAAGGCAGACAACCCAATAATTATTTGGTTATCTCAATGTTTACAATGCCACCTGTTATATATAAAAGGATGACCAAGCATGTTACCCCTTGTCACCATCAACATTTGAACTACAGGTAATTTTTAAAATTATGAAACAGCAAAATAATCAATGGCCTACTAAATATAGCCCTCCCAAAATGGATACTTCATAACCAATTCAGGGTTGGCTGAAACTTGGAACCTTTGGAAATGAGGAAATGCCCTAAACAGAAGTCATATATTTCTCTTTCTCTTCAATTATAAACAAATACAAATTCATTGTAGAACATTTTGAAAATATAAAAAAGTTAAAAAATAAATCACTTGCCCTGACCGGTTTGGCTCAGTGGATAGAGCGTAAGCCTGCGGACTGAAGGGTCCCATGTTCGGTTCCAGTCAAGGGCATGTACCTTGGTTGCGGGCACATCCCCAGTGGGGGTGTGTGCAGGAGGCAGCTGATCGATGTTTCTCTCTCATCGATGTTTCTAGCTCTCTATCCTCTCCCTTCCTCTCTGTAAAAAAATCAATAAAATATATTTAAAAAAATAAATAAATCACTTAAGACTCCTATCAACCTAAGATAACCACTATTAATATTGTATGCGCATTTTAAAATGAAAATTGAAATAGTATTACACATCTGGCTAGCCTCTCTTGCTGAGGAAAGATTTATTAGGTTCCATGTTAAATCTAAGTCTGATTTTGGTAGTCATAATAGTCATAATTTGTATTAGTCATCTCAGAACTTGGTAATAACATTTAACACTAAATAATGCTGTTATTTTTTTATCCTGCACTTTTACATTCAGCAAATAGATTTTTTTGATGTCATTATTTTTCAAAAACATGATTTAACAGTTACATAATATTATATCCTTTGAATATATATTTATTTAACCATTCCCTTATCGTAAGTCATTTACATACTTTCAAATTGTTTTCTTACATGAAATATTTCTATATGCATCTATGAGTTTTTTATTAGGATACTTTCATAACTGTCGTAGATTGCATGGCAAAAAAAGTATGGTCTTAAATTAGGCTTAACTTCCTCAAGAAATGGAGAACATAGTTTTCTCACGAGGCCCTTTGAACAGAAGTCTAACTTTAAAAATTTCTGCTCTGCTTCACACTGCAAAGCTTACTTAAGTAAGACCACAGGGCTATCTAGAACCTCTAATTTCTTGATGTTTGGGAGCAGTTCTTGTACTCATATGAGGAACCAGGAGATATAGAGATCTTTTGGCTATTTACAGGCTCTACCAAACAGAGCCCCTAGGAAAATAATCACAATCCCATTCCATGGGGTTAGTTCATGCTTCTCCATTTGAACAACATTAGAATGGTGTAAAATATTATCACTAAGCTTACAGATAAGAAACACAAGTTTAACTACCAAAATTAGATTTAGACTTAATGTGGAAGCAAATAAACTTTTTATCAGGATGAGAGGCTGGACAGATGCATACTTACCCACCCAACGATCATATGGAGCCCCAGTTACTGCCTCAAGCTGAACTTACCATGAGGAGTGGAGAACAGACTGAGTAGGATGATAACACTGGGTTGAACTCCATGTTCTATAAGAACCTTTACAGCTTCAATTACAGTATTTCCAGTGCCTGAAATCAAATGACAACCAAATGAACTGTCAACTTTAATGTTTTTCTCAAAATGTATTTGATGCTTATTTGAAGCAACGTTAGTTTAATAATCTAACATAAGACACCATTAGGCAAAGCTTCAATATTTTTTTTAAATACATTTTATTGATTTTTTACAGAGAGGAAAGGAGAGGGATAGAGAGTTAGAAACATCAGTGAGAGAGAAACATCGATCAGCTGCCTCCTGCACAACCCCCATTGGGGATGTGCCAGCAACCAAGGTATATGCCCTTGACCAGAATCAAACCTGGGACCCTTCAGTCCACAGGCTGACGCTCTATCCACTGAGCAAAACCGGTTAGGGCAAAGCTTCATTATTTTTAATGATGGACATGAAACATACACTTTACAGTTTTCAAAGGCACAACAAGCCCAAAATTCATTCAGTATTTGAGATATCAAATTTAACACCCACCCTCCATCCCAACCCCAGGAGACCATGCTATGTATGATCTGAGTAAGCTTAGAAAACAAAATACAATGAAGAAAAAAATGTACCTCCAGAGATGATAGATACATCCTTGAGAAAATCAATGCTATAACTCATTGGGCTAGTGAGGGGACATATTTCAATATATTTTCTGTATTCTATATATGTTGCCTCATTAGATCCGTTGCTTCAATGTGTTCACCCTAAGAAAGAAGCTCTTTGGAACTATTAAAGTTTGACTAATGTATATTCTTTTATCACTCAATAAAAACTCTCCAGTGAACTGCCTAGGGCAACTCCAAATCTAAGTGAGAAAAAAACATTTAAAAACAGTTTTTGCCTTATAAATGGTACCCAGAAGGTAGGCACTAAATTGAATTTAAACTCTAACCAAAGGTTACAGATTTAACTCAAGCCACTCACTGAGAATTGGGTACATCAGAAGAACTTTTCTCCTATAAATGTCTGGAGGGAACTTGGCATAATATACTTTGGCTCTTTGTGTCTCCTCATCACTCTGAATCAGGATCTTTCCAATACGTATGGATCGACAGCAATCTCGTAAACCTTGTTCCATTGCCTCACCTTGAAGAAGATAATAAAAAACGAAAAAGGGGGTTAGGGGAGATATAATGAAAGTCCAAGAATAGGCCAAAGCAGTGTTTGTGACTGTTATTAATATAATAAATATAATATAATATAATATAATATAATAAATATAATATAAAAATTGCTTCAAGACAGAAGCAATTCTTCTTAAGCTAACAGCTTTACTTCTGATACATTTATAATTTATACTTAATGCAGGTCAATGAAACTAGAATAAGCTATTTTTATTGCTGGTTTGAAAATTTTCCATGATTACAAGAAAAAAAGTATTTTGTCAAGCTGCTCCCTGAGCTTTTCCAATATCAGGAACGTTTTACTCTTATTACTTACGGGAGCCTTTAAGCCACCTAAACTTGTTACTTCATCAGGAAAAATATAAAAGGTTTATGGAAGAATAAAGGCTACACACCTACGATCTCCTTTTAGATCAAAGTGGCTTCAGGAGACATCACTTAGCAATGACTTCAGTGGTAAAGTTTTTGCTGACAATTAATGGAAAAATAGTGCATTGTTCCTTCTACCATGCCCCAGAGAACCACAATCAATAGCACCACCATCCACTTGGTTTCTAAACATGGAGCTGTTCTGAGTCTGAATTCTTTTAAGGAAGTGTTTTCCAAAAGTCATTCATTGCCATACCACCTTAAGATTTTAGGCTACATCAGAATTCTACTTGTATTATTATTTACTTAATATTTTTCTTTAAGTTAATCATTTTTGTTTGCATGTACTTTAAGAAGAAACTTTATAATCACTACTGTAAACATAGAAACAGTTTCTAACATATGTGAAAATTGACCAGTAGCTCTTGAGGTTAAAAACAACTGTGTTTATGCATCACCCATAGTCATCTGGTACACATTAGGCATCTGAGGACCATGCTGCTGCCGTAGGGCAGGAGCTGGACTGAAACAGAAGAAATTGTAACTTAGAGTCCCATATCCATTGTCTTTACCAGTATTAAAAGATTGAACAACACTGTCCTGAGTATCCTAATACGAGGAAGCTTTAAAAAGCTACTTTAATTCAAGTATTCAGTTGTTCACAAATAGAACTTTATAGCCAGAGGAGCAAAGGGCATCCTATCTAATAAAGAGGGAATATGATAATTGACACTCATGCCATCACAAAGATGGCAGCGCCCACAGCCAATAAGGAGGGAATATGCTCATTGACTGCCCTGCCCTCAAAGATGGCAGTGCCCACAGCCTAAGGCAATGGAAATTAAGAGAAAATAAACAAATGGGACTACATCAAAATAAAAAGCTTTTGCACAGCAAAGGAAACAATCAACAAAACAACAAGAAAGCCCACTGCATGGGAGAACATATTTGCCAATGTTATCACCAATAAGGGTTTAATCTCCAACATTTACAGGGAACTCATACAACTTAACAAAACTAAGATAAACAACCCAATCAAAAAATGGGCAATGGTCCTAAATAGATACTTTTTGAAAGAAGACAGAAGAAAGGCCAAAAGACATATGAAAACATGTTCAAAGTCACTAATCATCCGAGAGATGCAAATCAAAATGACAATGTGGTACCATCTCACACTTGTCAGAATGGCTATCATCAACAAATCAACAAACAACAAGTGCTGGAGAGTATGCGGAGAAAAAGGAACCCTTGTGCACAAATGGTAAGAATGCAGACTGATGCAGCCACTGTGGAGAACAGTATGGAGTTTCCTCAAAAAAACTAAAAATGGAACTCCCATTTGACCCAGTGATCCCACTTCTAGGTATATATCCCAAGAAACCAGAAACACCAATTAGAAAGGATATATGCACCCCTATGTTCATAGCAGCACAATTCACCATAGCTAAGCTTTGGAAACAGCCTAAGTGCCAATCAGCAGATGAGTGGATTAAAAAACTGTGGTACATCTACACAATGGAATACTACACTGCAGTAAAAAAGAAGTTCTTACCATTTGCAACAGCATGGATGGAACTGGAGAGCGTTATGCTAAGTGAAATAAGTCAGTCAGAGAAAGATAAATATCACATGATCTCACTCATTTATGGAATATAATGAACAACATAAACTGATGAACAAAAACAGATCCAGAGACAGAGAAGCATCCGATCAGACCATCAAACCTCAGAGGGAAGGTAGGGGAGGGTGGGGATAAAGGGGACAGATCAACCAAAGGACTTATATGCAAGCATATAGACCTAACCAATGGACAGAGACAACAGGTGGGTGAGGCATGAGTGGGGGGGTATGGGGGGTAATGTGGGGATAAGGAAACATATGTAATAACTTAATAAAAATTTTAAAAAAAAGAGATGGCAGCGCCCACAGCCAACAAAGAGGGAATATGCTAATTGAATGTCACGCACTCAAAGATGGCGGTGCTCACAGCCACAAGATGGCTGGCAGGGGAGGGTACTTGTGGGCGATCAGGCCTGCAGGGGAGGGCAGTTGAGGGGTGACCAGGACTGCAGGGGAGGGCAGTTAGGGTTGACCAGGCCAGCAGGGGAGGGCAGTTAGGGGGGACCAGGCCAATAGGGGAGGGCAGTTGGGGGCGATCGGGCTGGCAGGGGAGGGCAGTTGGGGGCAACCAGGCTGACAGGGGAGCAGTTAGGCATCAATCAGGTTGGCAGAGTAGTGGTTAGGGGGTGATCAGGCTGGCAGGAAGAAGCAGTTAGGGGCAATCAGGCAGGCAGACAGGCGAGCAGTTGGGAGCCAGCAGTCTTGGATTGTGAGAGGGATGTCCGGCTGCTGGTTTAGGCCTGATCCCACAAGGGTCTCCAGATTGGAGAGGGTGCAGGCTGGGCTGAGGGGTGCCGCCCCCCCCCCTCGGTGCACGAATTTCATGCACCAGGCCTCTAGTGTTAATATGTGTGTGTTTTTTAAAGTCCATCTGTTTCCATTGCAAGCAAGTGGGGCTTCCACTGTACCCTGTATCTTGTGAAAAAAAAATAATTAAATTGCTGAATAGAAATAATCATCCCTGTGTAACACATATAGCTTCTAATTGCAGGCATGTAATTTTACTGCACAAAGGTTAGCTTATAAGAGTAATCAGTTGTACTCAAACCAAATACAGTATTTATGAGACCAGCAAAAACTGTAAATAACTAGAGTTAATGACAGTTAAATGAATTTGCCTACATGGTCACATACTCATCAAATATAAAACTAAAATTACTAAACAGGTCATTCAGTCCAGCTCAAAAGAAATAAAAAACAGAAAAAATATTTTCTCCAGCCCGGTATGCAAAGTTCTGTGGATTTGAAATTGTACCATCATTCATAAGTCTTCAGGCTGCTCTCTTCTCCCCAAGACAGCATTATCACATCCTCCTATCCTCCCGTCCTCCCCTGAATATTTGTTAAATCTTTATTATTGAAAGTATTACAGATGCCCCACCTTTTTCCCCCCTTGCTCCCCACCACCTGATCCCCACCCCACCCCAGGCCTTTACCACCTTATTGTCTGTGTTAATGGGCAATGCATATCTATATATATAAAAGGCTAAGTGACTGACCACCTGTCCAACTGTCTGACTGACCGGCAGGTACATATGATGTGCACTGGCAATTTAGAAATAAATGTTGATTTGCACATGCGCGATACATATAAAACTCCCATTGAATTTCTTTTAATAGTATTACTCCTTTGGGAACGCCATGTCATAAATTAAAATTGAAAGTTGGTGCAATCATCACGCTACTGAGAAATCTTAAGAATAAATGGGGTCTTTACACATATGTAATACCCTTTGTATTACTTTAAGCAATAATAAAAAAAAAAAGAAGTTAAAAAGTAAAAAAAAAAAAGAAATAGGAAGTTATTAAATGTAAAAAAAAAAAAGAATAAATGGGGTCTTTAAAATGGTACTAGACTTATTATCAAAAGATTGCAACCTAACATAATTGAAGCTGAAGTATTAACAGGATCTGCGAAAGGAGGGCTTGTTCTGATTCCAAGAATTGATTTGTCCCCATCTGACACTGGCCTCCCATTTAAACTAATTGAAAGACAGTTTCCTGTAATGCCAGCATTTGTTATGACTATTAATAAATCACAAGGACAAACTCTAGACAGAGTTTCCTACCTGAACCCGTTTTTGGACATGGTCAGTTATATGTTGCTTTCTCTCGAGTTCAAAGAGTGTGTGACATTAGAGTTAAAGTTGTAAATACTTCATCATAAGGGAAATTAGTCAAGCACTCTGAAAGTGTTTTTACTCTTAATGTGGTATACGGGGAGATATTAGAATAGTTTTAATCAATTTATCAGTAATTGTTTTTATCAATGTTGTTTTTATATCATGTTTCTGTTGTTTTTATATCATGTTTTGGTGTTGTTATATTATGTCTTTGTTGTTATTACATCATTTTCATATTATTTATTTATTAATCAATTTATATATTATTTTCATACTAGAGGCCTGATGCACAAGATTTGTGCACTGGAGGGAGGGTGGTCCCTCAGCCCAGCCTGCGCCCTCTCGCAGTCCGGGACCCCTCGCTCCTTACCACCCACCTACAGAGGAGACGGGAGAGGCTCCTGCCACCACCGCTGCGCTTGCCAGCTGTGAGCCTAGCTTCTGAGGAGCACTCTCCCTGTGGGAGCACACTGACCACCAGGGGGCAGCTCCAGCATTGAGCATCTGCCCCCTGGTGGTCAGTGCACATCATAGCAACCAGTCATTCCGCCATTCGGTCAATTTGCATATTAGCCTTTTATTATATAGGATACATTTAGCTAATTTTCTTTCATCTCTGACACTTCTATTATACAGAAAGGGTGAATAATGATATTAAAATATTTCTTATAATTAATTTCCTTTCAATGTGCACAAATCCATGCACTGGGCCACTAATATGCATATAAGTTCTTTGGCTAATTTCTTCCCTTCTCCCTTTCCCTCTCCCTCTGAGATTTGTCACTCTTATTTCATGTACCCATGCCTCTGATTCTATTTTATTCATCAGTTTAATGTACTCATTAGATTCCACATATAAGTGATATCATGCAATATTTGTCTTTCTCTGACTGGCTTGTTTTGCTTAGCATAATAACCTTTGGATTACTCCATGCTATCTCAAAGGGTAAGAGATCCTTCCTTTTTTACAGCTATATAGTATTCCATTGTATATTTGTACTACAGGTGTTTTTTTTAAAATTTATTTTATTCTTGAGAGTATTACAGATATCTCTCATTTTCCCCTTTTGTCCCCCTCTACCCATCTCCCACCCCATCCCTGACCTTCACCTATCTATTGTCTGTGTCCATGGGCTAGGCATATATACATGTAAGTTCTTTGGTTAATCTCTTCCCACCCTCCCTTCCCCCTTCCCTCTGAGATTCATCACAGTCTGTTCCATGTATCCATGACTCCAGTTCTATTTTATTCATCACTTTATTGTGTTCATTAGATTTCATATATGAATGAGACCATGTAATACTTGTCTTTCTCTGACTGGCTTATTTTGCTTAGCATAATACTCTCCAGGTCCTTCCATGCTGTCTCAAAGGGTAAGAGATCCTTTTTTTTTTTTTTTTTTTTTTTACTGCTGCGGTGGTACATTTATACCATAATATTCCATGTTGTAAATGCACCAGTTTTTTATCCACTCATCTACTGAGGGGCACTTGGGCTGTTTCCAGATCTTAGCTATTGTAAATAGCACTGCTATGAACATAGGGGTGCATATATAATTTCTGATTGGTGTTTTATAACTTTTAGGATATATTCCTAGAAGTGAGATCACTGGGTCAAATAGCAGTTCAATTTTTAATTTTTTGAGGAAACTCTATACTATTTTCCATAGTGGCTGCACCAGTCTACATTCCTACTAGCTGGCTTGCCCATGGGGCAGGCCACTAGGGAAGATGCTCTGCAGTTAAAATTAGCCAAACTCAGCAACACACAGGCCACGATTCCAATGCACCATGAGGATAAACAACACAGTAAGATTTAAGCTAAAGCATGCTTCAATTGTGACAGAAAATCTCATTTCTCTCCTGGGAAACAGCAAGTGTTTATATGCATGTAAATGGACAATATCACACATATGTGAACCTACCGCTTCTCATAATGCTGACGCCACAATTTCCCTTCTCAAATTTCACTCCTTCATACTTGTACCCTGTTGAAAATAAATCCAAAGAATGTTCTTTCATCATTGGAACAACCTACTTATTTTATAAAGTCCCCTTGTCCAGACAAACTATATAATGTCTTAGGTTCCCTGTGAAAGTAAGGAGAAGAGTCAAGACTTTTCATAGTTATTTCTTAATTATTAATAAGAAACCTGTGTGGATAATTGGGGGAGGTGGACTTCATCAAGTGGAAATAGGACATATGATAGCATAATATTCACAAACATATTCCTCAAATTGAATTCAGAGAATCACTGCACTCCAAGAATGCTATAAACACCATCAATTCAACCAGCACCCACTGTGAGCCACAGCGGAGAGCCTCCTCATTCTGTCCCTTTTATGAGCCTCCATTCTGCCTTTAAAAGCAAAAGAAAGAGACGGAAATCATTACCAAGACATGTACAATTCTTGGTCTCATCCTGAATCTGTTTCAATTATGCAGCAAGCTCATCTCCCAATTTAGTGTCAAACTTTGAATAGAACAGCTTCCATTATTTACTAAAAAACCAAACCAGAATTTTAAATCCCTGAAACAAGGATCCTTGGCTGCTTTCTATTTTAGTAGCACAAAGTACCTTCTCTAATTCTCATCATTTTTCTTTTTCTTTTTTACTTCTCATCCTTTTATTTGGAGTTTTAATGCCAAACCAGTCCACCCATTTGCTTCCCCACAGAGATGAAGATAAATTGCCAGCAATTCTTAACTCTGATCCCAATGGGCTGTCATCAAAGGCATCACCTGCATGCTGAAGAATATTTATTAACCCTTAACTTAAATTGACAAGCAAAGCATTAACAAAAAGTCATCCACATAAATTTCTTTACTAAATGTCTCTAGGTTTATTAAGTTGTTTAAAAGAACAGCTCCACCTGGACTCCACATTCTGCATACTAATTTATGCAGGCTGTTTTTTTTTTTCCATTTCCCCCCAATTCTAACTCAGAATTTTTATGAGAAAAATATTACAGTAACAGCTGTGATTACCCGTTGGAGTGGTCACCGTGCATTCTTTATAAGGCAGCTGATTCAATCCCTCTTCCACAACAAGTCTGATCTAGAAAATAAAAGAAAGAATAAGTTGAAAATCTGCTAAGAATTTCTTGTTACCTGTTAGTATCCGGAGCTGAACACTAGGCAAAATTTAGAAACAAACTGGGCAAGGATTTAGCTTATGGAGGAAGGAAGGGGGCCCCTATCGTGTGTCTGATATAGAGATAGATCCAAATGCCAGGCTGCTTGTTAGTAGGTATTCAACCCTGGTTAGGCATCTGATTGCCCAAAAATAAAAAGACTCAAGTATGCCTTATGATTCTCATTCAGTCAGTCCAGGCTATTTTTAAAGAGATGCAAAATTACAGCAAGTGACAAGAGTCATGGCAGACAGCCTTGGAAGTAATAAACTTCTTGTTACTCTGGAAATAGTGCCTAGAGAGAACTTCTTTGCCTTGTTCAGTACTTTGAAATTGTTCAATTAGATTGTTTTTAACTAGGCCCACCATAATCCAAAGAAAGCCTGAAAGTTCTTAATAAGAAATAAATGAGTGGATAGAGTTAAGCAATGAGTGGTAGGAAGCAGTTGGATGCATTTGGGTTTGTCAGCTAAACAATAAAGGCTCCTAGTGATCTTAATGTGTGGAATAGAGAAAAGAATCCATCAGAACTACAAGAAACCAGATACAATATTCCTTCCAATAAGCAAGCACCTGGAGTCTACTACCACATTTTCTACAATCAATATTACACTATTGGTTGAGAATCAGAAACAGCTGGTAGAAATGCAGCCCCCATGCTCTGGTGTCACAACACAACACCCTGTTGTTGCCAATAAAAGTATCAATGCTAACTGAGCCAGCACTTTATCAGTCTGCAGCACCACACAGAATGTCCGGGAACCTCATAAATACTGGGTGTGTGCACACTCACTTCTAACCACCAACTTCTGTGGAGGTTAATGTTTCTTATGAGCAAACTAGTGCCCCGGTGCATGAATTCATGCACATTGAAAGGAAATTAATTAGAGGAAATATATTAATATCACTATTCGCCCTTTATAATAGAAGTGTCAACCAAATTCACAATCAATGACAGATGGAATCACATGCGTGCTACTGGCACCAGCGAGAGCTTTATATGTATCGTGCATGCACGATTCAACTTAGCCTTTTATATATATATATATATATATATATATATATATATATACACACACTAGAGGCCCGGTGCATGAATTCATGCACAGGTTGGGTCCAGAAGGCCTGCCCCAATGGGGGCCCATAGGGCAGGGCTGGCCATGTGGTCTAATGCTGGAAGCTGTAGCTTTCCCCCCCACTGGATCTAATTATACTTTAAGGATGGCCAAAAGAAAACCCACAACAGAACTGTTTTGCATTTCACATGCCATGAGATGAAGTTGTTTCTGTGTTGTTTGCAAACGTATATCAAGATGGATGATGGCCCTTGAATGATTTTTGCATTAATCCCAGGGCTTTGCCCTCAGTTTCCCAATATGATCTTCATGTCTATTTGTTTAAAAGTTTTTCTGTTTTTGAATGTGCCTACTCTTCACTGTTGCTCCTGGAAGCCTGTGGGTCCTCTTCGCTGCCCCCTTTTAAAGAGAGATTGAAAGCTCACCTAATCTGCAAGGCCCCACAATTTCACCAAATCCCCACCCAGACTCTCTAAATTCCTCAGCAAAGGGCCACCATCCTGTTAATGCTTAGGTCACCTTTTTGGCTAACTTGGAAGGTCTCCTGGGGCTGCAGGCCATGGAGGGAGAATTCCACACCTTGGCTGCAGTATTAGCAGAGCCCTCTGGAGACTCTGGTTGGGGACAGAAGGGACTGATAATTATTTCCTTGTGCTTTCACTAAATGTACATGCACCAGGGAGCCAGGCAGTGATTTAGGGGTGTTGGGGGCCGCTAAGGGGCAGGACAGGCTGGGGCAAAGGGCTGTGGGTGGCTTGCTGGCCAGCCCCGCCCTCGATCAAGGTGGGGGAGGCCTGCTTGGGGGCAGGGCCAGCCAGGCAAGGGGCCCTGGTCATTCCGCCATTCGGTTGCTGGGCTTTTATTATATAGGATAGAATAAACTTGCTTAATTAGACTTACTTTCTGATTTAGCTAAACTTTTTCCAGCCCAGTGAAGCACCCCAACTTCTCTTTCAGGTAACTGTCAGCAATACAGCAGTAAATATCAACACAAAACACATTACTATTGTAGATCACGCAGGAAGAACAAAGGGTAAAATATTTAACTGCAGCAGTGTTTGACTATATTCTGTGCAGTGAGAAAACCTGAAGTCATTTTCAAGGTCTACCATTTATTACTTCTTTTCAGTCAGGTCAAATTTCTAAGCTTTCTAAATCTCCATTTTCGAGCTCATGAAAAGAAAATAGGATTCCACCGAGTCTCCTATCTACCTACTCCAGGACTTCTGTGAGGATCAAATGAGATGAGGCATGGGAAAACACTTCATAGACATTTGGTTATAGTGTAAAGTGTTTGCACCTGGCTATAAAGCAAGTCATGTTCCTGGGGTGGAGAAATAGCAAGGGGGCTAGCCTCTAGGGAGAGGAAGCCGGGTGTTGCTATGTGACGCTATTACCCGCTGCCCACAGCTATCATTTCCAGGCTGGCCATAGGGTCTCAGCAGCAGCTTCAGCTGTGATTTGGTGGGGTGTCACTCCAGGGTAGTGGTGAGGCCTGTGTCCGACTTGGGGGAAGCTGAGTGTTGCTTTGTGGGCCAAGTCCTCACTGCCGTTTCTCTGTAAATGGCAAGTGTGCATCATGGCAGCTGTATTGAGCATTTTCCCCCTGGTGGTGAGTGTGTGCCATAGCGACTGTTCAGAAGGTGGGAAGGACACTTAGCATATTAGCCTTTTATATAGATAGATTGCAAGGGAAGAAGAGGATCCTTTTCTTTGATGAGCCTAGATCTCCTCCTAGTAACATTCCTCTAAAGCACCAGTTCTCAACCTGTGGGTCGCGAACAATGAAAATACATCCTGCATATCAGATATTTACATTACGATTCATAACAGTAGCAAAATTACAGTTATGAAGTAGCAATGAAAATAATTTTATGGTTGGGGGTCACCACAACATGAGGAACTGTATTAAAGGATCGTGGCATTAGGAAGGTTGAGAACCAAGAGTCTTACCTCTCCTGCAACTCTGGGACAGAAATTCGTGTGTCCAAGTCTTATAGAAGAACATAAAACCAGAAGAAGGGTGACTAAAATATAAAGAACTTAAGATCTGAGTGCTAGGGAAGCCAATCCTGATAAATTCAGGATATAATTAATGTAAACAATAATGGGATCCTTGTCCCAGAAGAGACAGTGTACTAGAAATATTCAACACTGGAAACCTAAACAGCTTCATTCCTTACCACAACCACACAAACGCTCTACCCCACACCTCCCAATATCACAACCTATACAATCATCTGCAGAGACCAGAGAGGCCCCAACTATCATCCACTCAGGTGAGTTATGCCCTTGGTCCTTGTTATCTCATTCAATTAAGATATAATGCCTGCTCTTTCACCTAAGTAGTTTTTTATTATTTAAAATATTACAAATTGTAGTACATATGTCTCCTTTTCCCCTCATTGACCTCCCCCGCCTCCCTCTCTCCCCAGCACATGCCCTCACCCCTTAGTGTTTCTGTCCATGAGTTATGCTTATATGCATGCATACAAGTCCTTTGGTTGATCTCTCACCCCGCCCCCCCTTCCCTCTGAGGTTGGATGGTCTGTTCAATGCTTCTCTGTCTCTGGATCTATTTTTGTTCATAAGTTTATGATGTTCTTTATATACCACATATGAGTCAGATCATATGATATTTATCTTTCTCTGACTGGCTTATTTCACTTAGCACAATGCTCTCCAGTTCCATCCATGCTGTTGCAAATGGTAAGAATTCTTTCTTTTTTATAGCAGCGTAGTATTCCATTATGTAGATGTACCAGTTTTCTAATCCACTCATCTGCTGAAGGGCATTTAGGCTGTTTCCAAATCTTAGCTATTGTAAATTGTGCTGCTATGAACACAGGGGTGCATATATCCTTTCTGATTGGTGTTTCTGATTTCTTGGGATATATTCCTAGAAGTGGGATCACTGGGTCAAATGGGAGTTCCATTTTTAGTTTTTGAGGAAACTCCATACTGTTCTCCACAGTGGCTGCATCAGTCTGCATTCCCACCAGCAGTGCACAGGGGTTCTTTTTTCTCCACATCCTCACCAGCACTTGTCGTTTGTTGATTTGTTGATGATAGGCATTCTGACAGGTGTGAGATGGTACCTCGTCATTTTGATTTGCATCTCTCAGATGATTAGTGACTTTGAGCATGTTTTCATATGTTTCCTGATAAGTATTTTATAATAACCACAAACTTAATTCCTATTTTCTGTAGAAAAAGGACATAAGGAAAGGAGAAAAGAAAAGGACATAATGAAAAGGAAAGGAAAGGAAAGGGAAGGGAAGGGAAGGGAAGGGAAGGGAAGGGAAGGGAAGGGAAGGGAAGGGAAGGAGGGAAGGGAAGGGAAGGGAAGGGAAGGGAAGGGAAGGGAAGGGAAGGGAAGGGAAGGGAAGGGAAGGGAAGGGAAGGGAAGGGAAGGGAAGGGAAGGGAAGGGAAGGAAAGGAAAGGAAAGGAAAGGAAAGGAAAGGAAAGGAAAGGAAAGGAAAGGAAAGGAAAGGAAAGGGGAACCATTTTCTACCATGAATACCAGGACCTCTGTTTTCCCCACAGCAGCCACTGACACAAGTTCCTTCCTCCTTGAACCTGTTCCTTTAGTTTGATAAAAGCATAATGACATAATGACCTATTACTCCAGAAATGTCAATTACATTTATCTCGATGAAATCCAAAGGTTATTACTGCCCTTACAAACTCAAATAATTGTAAACAGAATTTGCCTCTGAACTAAGAATATTTAAAGCCAAAAGTAGAACAGTTGTCTACACTCTTTTGAAATAAAGATTTTCCTAGGAAAAATGTAAATGAAAATTAATAAACTACTTTTCTCTCTTTCCCAAATGCAATACTGCCAATAATATTTAGATTGTAAACTCTATGAGAGCAGGGACCATGTGTCTGTATTCTTTACTGCTGGAAGATTCCAAGATGGTGTAGAATTAAGTGGAAGCTACACTGACCTTCTCCCAGGACCAAACTGGAATTACAACTAAAATATAGAAAAATCATCCTGAAAAACCAACTGAAGACTAGCTAGAGAGAAGCCTTGTATTCTTTACTACTCTATCTCCTCCCCCAGCAACACAGCCTAGCATAGTGCCTGACTTACAGGAGTTCAAGATATATATATATTTCAGGAATGGCTGAATATTAATAACCACAGCAGAAAATGTGTCAACCTCATTGTAAGCACTGAGAATACTTAGATATAAACATAAGAGGGAAACACAGTATTTACCCTGAAGACAACACAATCTGGTCTGAGATCCTCTCAGATCACACTAGCTAAAAAGAATTGAACTTGGTCAACCCTTAACAGCAAGTCCCTGAGGAAATTGTAGATAGTCCAACTCAATATTTCACATGCAAGGATAGTACAGAAAATAAGAGGCTAAATAAATTCCTCCCGTGTAAACTACAGGAGAGTTATTAATTTTTGTGCATTAGATGGATATCACAGGGTAACTAACTACTAGGTCTCCTTACATCTTTGGTTTTCTTTAAATGTACTTCACTTTACTGCCCTAAAATGAGGCATTTAAGGGTTACTTATGACAAGGTTACCAAGATCAATTTGAGAGGTAGGAGTACCTGAGAGCTATAGAAAATGAGTTTATGGAAAATGCTTTGAGGTGAAAGGGACTGAGACAGAGTTTTAATGCAACAGTAGAAACAATACTTCAGAAGTCTAGCAAGATGGTGGTTACTTGGTACAATCTCTCACACCCAGAATGCTCTAAATAAAAAATAAAAAAACCTTTGGCCTACTATGGTTATATCACTAAGGCGAACAATAAAATGAAAATGGAAAGCTTCCACCTACCAAACGATCTGCAGAAAACATGAAGTCCCCTCTACTTGCTGTCCTAAAAAAAAAAAAGTAGTGCAAGTTTTAGTCTAGATTAGAGCTTTAAGGTAAAATATTACTCATTACATTTAATAACACTGATATTATGACCTATTACATAATAAAAGCTTAAAAGTTTACATGTACAGACATTATTAAGGCAAGATATTTTTCACTAGGATACAGGAGGGTAAATGGAGTGATTTGATAAGTACTATTGAGAATACTTATTTGATATCAACATTAGCGTTAGGAATTGGAAAGATTATGTAGTCGCCCTCTGAGCTGCCCAAATATGTTATTCAATCAGATGAACAAGATGGCAGCAAACCCACACAAGAGAAAAACTTTGTAGTAAGAAAATCAGGTTCTCCCCTTCCATCCACCTTGCCATATTACCAAGATAAATAACCTATCTACTTTATCTCTAATCCTTTTTGGAGTGAGAATGGTACAAACAAATAAATCCTATAATTTTGCCATTGCTTTCAAGAATGCATAACTGAATTTCTAAGATCTCTTTCTCTAATTATTGATAATTTGTTCCTTTTGCCTATTTTCAATCAAACAGTTTGTTCCCTAGAGCTTTCTGACATTTTCCTGTACATTTTTTTCTGGTCAATCCTTTCATATCCTGAGGTATCCAAGTAATGATAATCCCATATTGCACCTACCCACAAGCTGTTAACCAGTCAAAAAAGGGAATGTTAAAAAACAATTTCTTCCTGTACATAAAAATCAAGTATTATTCTTCTTTCTCTCATACAAGTTAAATGACTCAACTGAACAGACTGAGTTGCAGTTTATGTACTTAAAAATCTCCTTCTTCCTATACATAGCATACCTAAAACATTCCCTAACACAGCATCAAAATGGCATATGCAAATATATATCATCTCAATATACCATTAATCATGACTTTTTTTCAAATGCATATGCCATTAATGGTATACTGAGGTAATATATGTTTGCATATGCAATTTTTTCCTGCATTCACTTTCTCTGACATGAAAAATTAATGAAATATTCCTGATACGATTTGCATTAGGTTTATTAGAATAAGAGTTCTATCATATTATGGATATTAATGAAACAGCAAATCATAACAGACTAGATATATTAGAATATAGCTGTTAGTTAAAATGATTAAATTAGTCCTTCTCAAGAGTCATAGTTGCACTGGAATGTAGTCATGTCTTGGAGTATGCAGGCCTGACTGTAAAGAAAGTTTAAGAAAGTATTCTCTGCTTAAGATGACAGAAGAATATAGCCTGGTAAGCATGAAATATATAGCCTTATTCTTTTCTTTCTGTTCTTAAGATAATGTAACTGACTCACAATCAAACCCAAGATGTTTTATATAACTCTCTTTCTGTTCAACTACAGTCATAGTTAACTAGACCAGGGCAGGTTCCCACTAGGAGCTGAATAAATCAGATTGCTGAAGTTTGCATAGAAATTGACCAATCAACACAGCCCATGACCCTGAACCCCTTACTCATGACTTTTGCCCTTAAAAGCCCCAAATGATAAGTCATTTGGAAGATCTGGTGTTAAGTAATACAGCTTTCCATTTTTCTTGCTTAGCATTCTGAAAAAAAAAAATGACTGTACTTTCACCACTGCAAAACTGGGTATTCGATGTTTGGCTCTGCTGTGTGCCAAGAGGGATGAACTCTTGTCCTGTTGAGTTACTTTAATTCTCTAAAATATGGACCATAACTGAGAAATAGCAAGAATATAGTTCTATATTCTTTATATATAAACTAGAGGCCCCGTGCACGAAATTCATGCGGGGGGCCGGGGGGAGAGGGTGTCCCTCAGCCCAGCATGCACCCTCTTGCACCCTCTTGCAATCTGGGACACTTCTGGGGATGTCTGACTGCCAGCAATTGGACATCCCACTCATAATCCAGGACTGCTGGCTCCTAACTGCTGGCCTGCCTGCCTGCCTGATCACCCCTAACCACTCACCTGCCTGCCTGATCAGCCCTAACTGCTCACCTGCCAAACTGATCACCCCTAATCACTCGCCTGTCTGCCTGATCGCCCCTAACCGCCTTGGCCTCTGCCCCCACTGCTGTGGCTTCATCATCCGGAAGGTTGTTTGGCTGTCCAGTCTAATTAGCATATTATGCTTTTATTATTATAGATATTCCCTAAACTCAGAAAACCCTATTCACACATACCTACTACATACAGAACCCACTTAAAAAAGGTTTTATGTTATGAATTGTGATTTTCAAATGAAACCATACCAATAGCACCTTTCATTTCTGTTCTTAATCTTCATAACATGCTTACCAAGAAAGAAAAAGTCAGTGTACTAAAAATGAAATACTGAAGCCTACTGTCCTGTTTGCTAGACCTGTACAACGCTGTTTTTGTCTAGGCAGCCAGAACACAGTTGTTCAATAGGGAAGGAAAGTCTGATTGATCTTAAAGAAATATCCAGTAACATAACTTGGGAACACATCTGAAATGTGTTTTTTTAATTTCTGTACAGTTACACATAAATTTATTACACAGAAAAGTTATATTAGGTTAAGTGATCGAAGTTGACCAAATCTGTTAACTTTACTTTGGAATCAGACATTTTAACACCGTTCACACTCTCCCCCAAAAGACAAGCCTCAGCTGATAACTTTCATATAGTAATTACCTTCTCTACATTCCTAAAAATGAACTATGAACTAATATGAACTGTCATCTCTTTATAGGTATTTGACTTCCAATTAAAGCATTCACTGCTCCAAATAATCTACTACATAGAGTAATTACTAGCCTATCTCCTGCTGTTTTAGACAGACTTCATTCAGATCCATACTGTTTACTTTAAATCAATTTAGAAATTAAAGTACAGCCAGAATACAATAAGTTGGTTGCATTTTTTTTTACCAAAAAAAATAGTGGTTTTTCAATATCTACATCTAAATCCTTAACACTGCTTAACACTCGTTTCATAAAGCAAATGTTTACTTGTTAGATCAATCAACTTACACATTTTCTCCGAGCCCCTAAGTAAGACTCAACACTGGACTAAAGTATTTGCTAATAAAGGTGTTTTACTGTAAACTAGACCCTAATTTTTATTAATCCCAGGCAATTTGTTTCAAATCATAGCTTTGTTCACTTTTGTCTTAAAACTATTTTCTTATATCTCTCATATTAGAAACAAAGCTTTGAGAGACATTTTAACCAATCACTATATAATAAAAACCCCAAATAAAAATTAAGGTACAACTATTACAAAGCAACAAACATACTAACACACATTTCTGGAATATTCTAAAATATATCCAAGTAACCAAATAGCAAACATTTAAATAGTATATCCAGACACTGGTAATGCAGAGCATGGAAATCTAATTAATGTTTACCTGAGCATCTTTTAAATTGTACAAATGCCAAATAAGTTTAACAATGCAGACATAACCATATCTAAGAATATACTTTTCTTGACATTCCCTCCAAACAAATATGTCACACATCTGTAGCAACAAAATGCAGCCATTTAAAAATAAATGATCTTCACAATGAAATAATTAAAAAATGAGAATCACACTGGAAGTTAAATCATCATTTTAATGTGGACTTGGTAAACCTAAGTTTGTACACGTCTAGCAAACAGGGTAGTAGGCTTCAGCATTTTTTGTAGTTCATTGACTTTTTCCCTACCTAAGATTATAAAGGACTTCAAAATTCCCAGAGAGGCTTCAGCAGTATCTAAAAACATGTACATCTTATATAAAACCCAAACTAATATGAAAAACCTCGAATCTCACTGACCTTGCTTTCAAATAGTTAATAGTTATTTACTTATCATCCATAAGATATATAAATATGATAGAGGAATGTTTTCATAATATTAAAAATTTAAGATTTCAAGTAAAAAATCCTTTCCCATCTTTTTTACTAGGCCTCATTGCTGCTGCTGCTGCTGGTAGAGGTATC
Organism: Myotis daubentonii; assembly: GCF_963259705.1. Taxonomy (NCBI): domain Eukaryota; kingdom Metazoa; phylum Chordata; class Mammalia; order Chiroptera; family Vespertilionidae; genus Myotis; species Myotis daubentonii. The sequence goes on along the minus strand of NC_081861.1, from coordinate 97,067,091 downwards.
TCCTAGTTGGTAGAAGAAACTGTTGACCTTAAACAAATACACAGCCAGATATTTTGCCAGCAAAATGGGTTTATTTGAGAACAATAAAGAATTGTAATTCAGGACAAGTGGTCTAAGAAAAGTGGGGAGGCTTAACTGCTTTCAAATTTTCCTACTGTCTCTGGTTTCTTCATCCGTGAACTTGGAAAAAGCTTCTTTGTCCCCATCTCCAACCCACCCCCACATACTGCACCCCCACCCTAGCATCTTTCTTTACTAATTCCTACTTTCCCCTTAGGTCTTGCTTACACATCACTTTTTCCAAGTGATGACTTCTCCCAGCCCCTCCACTCCTGCACCCTCCTGGGCCGTGTGCTCTGCACCATACTATCTTTAGGGGAATAAAATTGGGGTGGAGTAAGTGGATGCTACACGGACACACCCCCGGGACAAAACTGGAATGACAACTAAAATACAGAAAAACTTCCTGAATAATCAACAGAAGACTTGCTGAAGAGAAACCTGATAACCGGGGACCGAAAGTGGAGACTGTATAGAGACTGACAGGAGGGGCGGAGGTGCAAAAGGCCTGGTCAGGCTCCCAGAGACAACATCTGAAGCTCCAGAGAGATATCTCAGCTGTGGGAAATTGCCACTGAGAACTCTGGGGTCTAATCCCCAAGCTGGGCCCCAGAGCAGAAAGCACCAGAACTGAGAAGGGTACCCAAACTTGTGCTCTGGCAGAGGGAGGGCAGAGTGGACTAGAGTTGCGTGAGCAGAAGCCAGGATTGGGGGCTCTGGGGTTAGAGCTCATAAATCAGACACTCTGGTTTCCTATGTTGAGTCATTCCCTCATGCTGCAGAGGTCATATTTGCTATATAGGCCGCCTTGCCTCGGGGGGGGGGGGGGGGGGAAGACAGTTGACCCACCCTATTAGAAAACACCTTGCCCCATGGTGCGGAGTTAATGACACCCATTAAAAGACTGAGAATAACAATTAACCTCCAGGCAGAAGCAATTACCACACCCTGTTGAAAAAAACAAAAACCCTTGCCACACCTGTGGATGATTGCCTGGAGGCAATTCAAGATGGAATCCTATCAGTCTTTATAGACAGAGGCAGTCTCTGAAACTTGGAGTCATTGCTTGATCAAATTAGTCTGAAATAGAGCTTGACACTGCCATGCGTTAGAGATTGAGAAGCTTGAGTAGCGTAGGAGGTCTACCTAATACACAGTCACAAACCCAAACAGGCAGCCAAAATGAGGAGAAAAAGAAACAACACCCAAATGAAATAAGAGAAATCTCAAGAAGAACAGATAAATGAAATGGAGATAAGAAATTTATCTGATACAGAGTTCAGAATAATGATGGTAAAGATGCTCAACAGCATAAGAAAAGATATAGTGACTATGAAAACAAATAAAGAATGACATAGCACAAATAAAGAACACACTGGAAGTAATACACAGCAGAGGGGAAGCTGAGGATAGAATCAGTTAATTAGAAGACAGGGTAGAAAAAAAATAACTCAATCAGAGAACCAAAAAAGAAAAGTCATTTAAAAAACAAGAGGACAGCTTAAGGGAGCTGTGAGACAATGTGAAACGTAACAATATTCGAATAGCAGATGTGCCAAAAGAGGCAGAAAGTGAGTAAGGGATAGAGAATGTGTTTGAAAAAATAATGGCAGAAAATTTCCTTAACCTAGTGAAGGAAAAAGTCACACAAGCTCAGGAGGAACAGAGAACCTCAAGCAAGAAGAACCCAAACATGCCTACCCATGATTAAAATGACAAAAATTAAAGACAAAGAAAGAATCCTAATGGGAGCAAGAGAAAAGCAAACTGTTACCTACAAAGCAGCTCTCATAAGGCTGACACCTGATTTTTCATTAGAAACTCTACAGGCCAGAAAGGAATGGCATGATGTACTCAAGGAAATGGAAAGGAAGGATCTGAAACCAAGATTACTATATCCAGCAAGGTTATCATTCAAAATAGATGGTCAAATAAAGAGTTTCGCAGACAATAAATAAATAAATAAATAAATAAATAAATAAATAAATAAGAGCTAAAGAAGTACATCACCACCAAACCAGCTTTAGAAGAAAGGCTAAAGGGACTGCTGTAATGAAAAGAAGAAACAGAGTGAGAAACCTATGCATACAGAATCAAAATGGCAATAAATAAGGACTGATCAATAATAACCTTAAATGTAAAAGGATTAAATGCTCCAGTCAAGGAGAAACCAAGATGGCAGCATAGGTAAACACTGGAGTTTGCTGCCTTGAACAACCACTTCAAAAATACAACTAAAAGACAGAATGGACATCATCCAGAACCACAGGAAGGCTGGCTGAGTGGAAGTTCTACAACTAGGAGGAAAGAGAAAAGCATACCGAGACTCAGAGGAGGCGCAGTGCTGAAGTAAAATACTAAGGTGCGGAGTGCATGCGGAGCGGGCTGGTGGCTGAGGGCGTGGTTGTCGTTTTCAATCGGGAGGGAGTCTCAGGCTCTGAGCTCCAGTTCCGGGCGAGTCTCTAGGGACCCAGACTCATATGGGAGAAGCGGGACTGTCTGGCATCGCTCAGAACCCTAGGGCAGCTTTCTCTCCGTGGGGCTTGCAGCGATTACTGGGACACTGAGAAGCAGAGCCTCTGAGGGCAAGACTGAGAGCAGCCATAATTGCTAACCCCACCCTGTTGATCCCATGGGACCTGCCCCGCCCAAGCCCTGCAGGGAGACTTTTGGATAGCCTCAGGCAAAGGCTAGATTAGCACCTCCCTAGAGATCCAGGAGCCAGGAAACCCAGATGTCAGAGTGGGACCATCCAGTTTGCAGCTCCGTGGAACCATAAAAGACACACTCAGGGGGCAGACTCAGTGAGCACCAAAGCCCCATTGAAGCAAGTCTTGCCCCAGAGGGGTGTCTCCAGCACAGAAGTTCTCCCACTGCAGACACAGCTGATTCTCACAGCCAATTGGAGTGGAGGTCAATTCCTCACAGTGATAACTACAACAATCAAGACTTAATTACAACATGACTGTGCACAAAGCCCACAAGGGGGTGCACCAAGAGTGTCTACCTCAGGTAATTGGGACACTTAGCACAGAAAGGCACTCCATAGACACAGTGAAGTATAAAAAATGCCGAGACAAAGAAACAGGACACAAACGACAGAATTGGAGGAAAGCAAACTGCTGGATATAGAGTTCAAAACCACACTTTTAAGGTCTTTAAAGAACTGTCAAGAAGCCGCCGATAAATTTAATAAGGCCCTCGAAAAGACTGGTGAGACCGCCAATAAATGTAGTGAGATCTTCAAGAAGACTGTTGAGACCGCCAATAAACATAGTGAGATCCTCAAGAAGACTGGTAAAACCCTCGATGTTGTGATAAAGAACCAACTAGAAATTAAGCATACACTGACTGAAATAAAGAATATTATACAGACTCCCAACAGCAGACCAGAGGATCGCAAGAATCAAGTCAAAGATTTGAAATACAAAGAAGCAAAAAACACCCAACCAGAAAAGTAAAATGTAAAAAGAATCCAAAAATACGAAGATAGTGTAAGGAGCCTCTGGCACAGCTTCAAGCGTACCAACATCCGAATTATAGGGGTGCCAGAAGATGAGAGAGACCAAGATATTGAAAACTTACTTGAAGAAATAATGACAGAAAACTTCCCCTACCTGGTGAAAGAAATAGACTTACAAGTCCAGGAAGCGCAGAGAACCCCAAACAAAAGGAATCCAAAGAGGACCATACCAAGACACATCATAATTAAAATGCCAAGAGCAAAAGACAAAGAGAGAATCCTAAAAGCAGCAAGAGAAAGAAAATCAGTTACCTACAAGGGAGTACCCATACGACTGTCAGCTGATTTCTCATCAGAAACTTTGCAGGCCAGAAGGGAGTGGCAACAAATATTCAAAGTGATGAATGCCAAGAACCTACAACCAAGACTACTTTATCCAGCAAAGCTATCATTCAGAAGTGAAGGCCAGATAAAGAGCTTCACAGATAAGAAAAAGCTAAAGGAGTTCATCACCACCAAACCAGTTTTATATGAAATGCTGAAAGGTATCCTTTAAGAAGAGGAAGGAGAAAAAGGTAAAGATACAAATATGAACAACAAATACACATCTATCAACAAGTGAATCTAAAAATCAAGTGAATAAATAATCTGATGAACAATATGAACTGGTGATTGTAATAGAATCAGGGACATAGAAAGGGAATGGACTGACTATTCTTGGGGGGGGGAAGGGTGTGGGGGTGAGGGAAGAGATTGGACAATAATCGTGCACCTATGGATGGGACAGTGGGTGGGGAGTGAGGGCGGAGGGTGGGTGGGAACTGGGTGGAGGGGAGTTATGGTGGGAAAAAAGAGTAACTAATGTAATAACCTGAACAATAAAGATTTAATTAAAAAAATAAATAAATGCTCCAATCAAAAGGGATAAGATAGCTGAATGGATACAAAAACATGACCCAATGAAATGCTGTCTAAATGAGACGAAACTGAGAACAAAAGACACACAAAGGATTAGAATGAAGAGATGGAAAATTTTTTTCCATACAAATGGAAAAGAAAAAAAAGCTGGAGTAGCAATAACCATATCCGAAAAAATAGAATTCAAAATGAAGGTCATGAAAAGAGACAACAAAGGTTACTACATAATACTAAAGGGATCAATCCAAAAATAGGATATAATCATGGAAAACATATATGCACCCAATATAGGATCACCTAAATTTATATATATATATATATATATATATATATATATATGCTTCTAGAGGACTTAAGGGAGAGATTGAAAACAATACTGTCATGGTACAGGACTTTAACACCCTGCTAATAACTTCACTGGATAGATCTTCCAGACAAAACCTTAACAAGGAAACAGTGACTCTAAAGGACACACTGGATCAGATTAATTTAATGGACATTTATGGAACATTTCACCCCAAAGCTGCAGAATATATATTCTTCTCAAGTGTACAAGGATCATTCATGAAGACAGGTCACATGTTAGGACACAAAACAAGTCTCTACAAATTCAAGAAGATTGAAATCATATCAAGCACCTCCTCAGATCATGGTGGAATGAAATCACAAATCAACTACAGTAAAAACACCCAAAAACATTCAAACACATGGAGGCCAAGTAATATATTATTAAACAATGAATGAGTTACCAATGAGACCAAGAAAGAAATCAAAAACTTCCTGGAAACAAACGAAAATGAACACACAACCCAAATCTCTGGGACACAGCAAAAGCAGTCCTGAGAGAAAAGGTCATAGTTCTATAGACCTACTTCCAAAACAAGAAAAATAAACTAACACTACAACTTCAAGAACTAGAAGGAAAACAATAAGAAAAGTCCAGATTAAGTAGAAGGATGGAAATAATAAAGAGTAAAGCAGAAATAAATGACAGAGACTAAGAAAACAATACAAAAAATCAATGAAATCAAGAGCTGGTTCTTTGAAAGGATACACAAAATTGATGAAACGTTAGCCAGACTCATCAAGAAATGAAGAGAGACATAAGCAAGATGGCGGCTGGCAGGATGCAGGTGAGGGAGAGGATGTGAGTGAGGGGGTGAAAGGAGAGTGTGTCAATGTGTATGGTGTGTGTGTGAGTGAGTAAGGGACAGTTAAATCCTGCAGGAGTAGCAGGGGCTGACAGACCAGACTCTTCTGGACAGGGAGCACCTAACCCCGCTGTGGACACACCCTGGGCTGCGGGGCTTAGGCACGGAGCCCACACCATCTAGAAGGGGAGAGTGGCCTCTTCTAGGAATTCATTAGCACCACCACTCAGACAGGCCTTGGACACTGCCTGTGACCCTGTAGCCACTCCAGCCAAAATCCTGCTGCCCCACCCGCAGACCTGCAGACCCTAGGACCTCCACCTCCAAGGGCGCACGGCTCCCATAGCAGTAAGTGCGACTTCCCTCCTCCCCAGCGGCAGATCTCTGTACACCCCAGTAATGTATTTACAGTGCACAGGCTTCCTGAGCCCACTGCTCCACAGGCAGCTCTTGGGTTCCACTGTGAGCCCCTGCTGAGTGTGCTCTTTTTTTAAATTTTATTGATTTTTTTACAGAGAGGAAGGGAGAGGGAGAGTTAGAAACATCGATGAGAGAGAAACATCAATCAGCTGACTCGTGCACACCCACTACTGGTGATGTGCCTGCAACCAAGGTACATGCCCTTGACCAGAATTGAACCTGGGACCCTTCAGTCCGCAGGCCGACGCTCTATCCACTGAGCCAAACCGGTTAGGGCTGGGTGTGCTCTTATACAAACAGGGACACACTGCCCTGGCAGTAGAAATTCTGAATTCTCTCTTCCTGGATATATGCCCACAGACATCTCAGTTGTGCGACTTCAGCAACAGGGCCCCTCACAGTGTGTCAGTGTGCCACGCTGGCAAATGCACCGCCACAGTCGTGCTTTTCCAGAGTGCAGGCCTCCTGAGCCCGTTGCTCCACAGGTTGCATTTAGGTGCCACTGTGAGGCCCCACTGGGCATGCTCTTATAGAAACAGGGACGTACTGCACTGCAGTAGAAATTCTGAACTCCCTCTTCCTGGATACCAGCCCACATATATATACTACGGGCCCGCGGCTTCGGCACCAGGGCCCTTCAGAATGCGTCAGTGGGCTGTGCTGGCAAACGTATTATGGGTGCCCCTGTGCACCACCACTGGACACACTTGTATACAACCAGGGATGCAGCAACAAAAACTGAGTCTTCCCACCCAACAGCAGCAGTACTCTGGACACCACAGTCACACTTTTCCAGCATGCAGGCCTCCTGAGCTCCACCATCCCGACAGATGGCTCCAGGGTGCCTCTGTGAGCCCCCGCTGAGCACGTGCAATTTCAACCAAGGGCGCAAAGCAGCAAAATTGGGAAAACTCCCTCCTTGGCTGCTGAATTCTGTACACTGCAGTTGCGACTTTCCAGCATGCAGGCCTACTGAGCCCACTGCCGCTACAGGCAGCTCCAGGGTGCCTCCTGGAGCCCCGGCAAGGCGTGCTCATATCCAAACAAGGGCGCACAGACCCAGCAGTAGAAATTTGGACTTCCCCCTTCCCGGTTACCTACCCACAGACACTCCGGGCACATGGTTTCAGCAAGCAGGCTCCCTGAGGCCACCACCCAAGCAGGCAACTCCTGGGTGCCTCTTGAGCAGCCACTAGGCACACTTGTATCCAACCAAGAGCTCAAGGCCCTGGCCACAGAAACTAAGACTTCCTCCTCCTCAGTTGCTGACCTCCGTTCACTGCAGTTGCACCAATCCAGCATGCAAGTCCCCTGAACCTGCTCCCCCAGCAGGCGGCCCCTGGGTGCTTCTCTGAGCCGCTGCAGGGCACAACCAGGACAGCTGATATCCAGTCCCCGCAGTAGCGCCTCTCCAGCACAGGGGCCCCTGATACCACTGCCCCAGCAGACGGCTCCAGGGCACCTCTGTAAGCAGCCACTTGGCGTCAAACTCCAAGGAAGGGCACATATCCCCCAAAGCAGAAACTGGGAATTCTCCCTCCACAGGGCTGGTGACACAACACAATCACTCCGATCTAGCGTGTGGGCCACACAAGCACACGCCCCTTGCAGACGACTCCTGGGCCCTCTGTGTGCTGCCAACGGCGTGTGCCTTTCCCACCAAGGGCTCACGGCTCCCTCAGTAGGACCCACGACATCCCCCTCCTGGCTACCTACCTCTGGACAGCCTGCTTCTGGATCCTGAACGTCTTTGTGATTTAGAGAGGGGAATCACCTTGGCCAGAGTCCCACTGCCTCAACTACAGACTATGTGACACCTGCCCCCTACTGAAACATGCTCCAGTCCCCTACTAGTGAGTTGCAGAGTGACACTAATCCAGAAAGAGTCACATCACACCGGCTAAAATCACAGTTCCTGAGCCTCAGGCCCCGAGACTGCTTCCTCCCAAGCCGTGGACTGAGGGAATCTACAGTGAATATATACCAGTGAGACCTCAGATAACCTTTTCCACAAGAACCAGAACCACAATCACATCAAAAACAGCTTGCACAGTGAAGCTGGGGGTGAGTCACATTGCTAACCCATAATGAGACTTAATCCATGAATAAGAAACTAACATTCAAAACCCAAATACATCAAGAGAACACAAATAACTCAAGTAGGGAGCTCCGCTAGATTACCAAGCCCAGGAGACCTGGGAGATCATACCCGTAGCACCACCACTAAAAGAACCTGGGTAGGAAAGCAGTTGGATCTAGGACACAGAAACAATTAAGAGGTTATAGCAAAACATGGGGAGACAAAAAAGCAATCCCCAAAGGAAAGAAAAAGAGGGTCATCAAAAAGGGAGTTAAATGGAATGGAGGCAAGTAACATATCAGAAAAAGAATTCAGAGTAATGGACATAAGGATGCTCAAACGACTGGATGACAATACACACAACTCAATGAGAATTATAAGGAGCTGAATGAGAATGTCACCAACATGAAAAAAAACACACAAGAGAAAATGAAGAATGACAAAGCTGCAATAAAGAACATAAGGGAAGGCTTAAACAGTAGACTAGAAGAGGCTGAGGACAGCATCAGTGAATTAGAAGACAAGGTAGAAAAAAACACAAAAACACAGCAGCAACTGGAAAGAAAACTTAAAAAGCAAGAGGAGAACCTAAGGAAGCTTTGGGACAACACAAAACAACATCCACATAACAGGAGTACCAGAAGGAGAGGAAGAGAAGCAAGGAATAGAAAACCCATGTGAAGAAATAATGAGAGAAACCTTCCCTGATATTGGCAAGAAAATAACTATGCAAGTCCAAGAAGCACATAGAGTCCCAAAGAAGATGAATCCAAAAAGACCAAAAGCAACACACATAATAATTAAATTGGCAAACATTAACAAGAAAGTAAGAATTTTAAAGGCTACCAGAGAGAGACAGAAAGTTACCTACAAGGAATCTCCAATCAGACTATCAACAAATTTCTCAAAAAACACACACCAGGCCAGAAGGGAATGGAATGAAATATACAAAGTGATGCAAAGCAAGGGACTGAATCCAAAAATACTATACCCAGCAAGGTTATCATTCAAAATTGAAAGTGGAATCAGGAGTTTCACAGTCAAAAAATGGGCTAAGAGACGTTATTACCATGAAGTGAGCAACGTAAGAAATGCTAAAGGGACTGCTATAAAAAGAAGAAACACAAAGGCAAGAAACACAAACATTAAGAATAAAAATGATGAAAAACAAGTACTCATCAATTATAAAATTAAATGTAAATGGATTAAATGCTCCAATCAAAAGACATAGGGTAGCTGAATGAGATAACAAAACATTACCCATATATTTGCTGTCTGCAAGAGACCCATCTCAGAACAAAGGATTCACTTAGACTGATAGTGAAGGGACGGAAAAAATTTTTTCAAGCAAATGGAAATGAGAAAATAGCTGGGGTTGCAATACTTATATCTGACAAAATAGACCTCAAAGTAAAGGCCATAACAAGAGATAAGGAAGGCCAGGACATAATACTAAAAGCAGCAATTCAACAAGAAGATAAAACTCTTGTATAAATGCACCCAATACAGGAGCACCCAACTATATAAAACAACTCTGGAAGATATCAAGGGAGAGATCGATAGCAATACATTCATAGTACACGACTTTAATACCTCACTGATACCACTGGATAAATCCTCTAAACAAAAAATCAGCAAACAAAACATCAAGCCTAGAGGAGAAACCAAGATGGCGGCATAGGTAAACACCTGAAATTGCTTCCTCGCACAACCACTTCAAAAATACAACTAAAAGACAAAACGGACATCCTCCAAAAACACAGGAAGGCTGGCTGAGTGGAAATTCTACAACTAGAAGGAAAGAAAAAAAGCACACTGAGACTGAGAGGAGGAGAGGAATTAAGTGAAGAGGTACGGAGACGCACGCAGAAAGGGCTGGCAACTAAGGACGTGCTTGTCTTTTTCAATTGGGAGGGAGTCACAAGCTCCCGACTGCTCTGAACTCCAGTTCCAGACAAGACTTTGGGGACCCAGACTCATACGGGGAGAAACTGGACTGTCTGGCATTGGACGGAACTTGAGGGCGGCCTTCTCTCAGAGGTGCTTGGAGCGATTACTGCAGGACACTGAGACCCAGGGCCTCTTAGGGAAGGGCTGAGGATCAGCCATAGCTGTTTGCTCTGCCCTGTTGATTCCCGGAGACCCCGCCCCACCCAGCTGTGGGCAGAGGCTTTTGCATATGAATGGGCTGACCCTTTGCAATCTAAAATTACCTAACAAACTGCAGCTAGGTCAGAGAGACCCAGAACATCCAAAAGAAGTCCCAAGGCCCCACAGCAGCTTGCATTGCTTCACAGCTGGGCCTCATCTAAGCACCTCCAAACCCCAAACAAAGAGAAATCTGCAGATCTCTCCATAGCTCCTGCTGGGTAGCCTCAAGCAGAGGCTAAATTAGCACCTCCTTAGAGATCCAAGAGCCAGTGTACCCAGTGGTAAGAGTGGGGCCATCCAGACTAAAACTCCTCAGAAACATAAGGGACACACTCAGGGGGCAGACTCAGTGAGCACCAAAGCCCCACTGAAGCAAGTCTTGCTCATAAGGGTGTCTCCAGCACAGAAGTTCTCCCACCATAGACACAACTGATTCTCACAGCCAATTGGAGTGGAGGTCAATTCCTCCCAGTGATACCTACTACAATCCAGGCTTAACTACAACAAGACTGTGCACACAGCCCACAAAGAGGTTCACCAAGAGTGTCCACCTCAGATAATTGGGGAGGCTGAGTCACTCAGACCTATAGGACACCTAGCATAGAAAGGCACTCTATCAACACAGGGAAGCAGCCAAAATGTGGTGACAAAGAAACAGGTCACAAATGACAGAAATGGAGGAAAGCAAACTACTGGATATAGAGTTCAAAACCACGGTTATAAGGTTTTTCAAGAATTTTCTAGAAACTGCTGATAAATTAAATGAGACCCTTGATAAATCTAGTGAGATCCTTAAGGATATGAAAAAGGATCAACTAGAAATTAAGCATACACTGACTGAAATAAAGAATGATATATAGTAGTGATGGTGAACCTATGACATGCGTATCAGAGGTGACATGCAAACTCATTTTTTTGGTTAAATTTTCTTTGTTAAATGGCATTTAAATATATAAAATAAATATAAAAAATATAAGTCTTTGTTTTACTATGGTTGCAAATATCAAAAAATTTCTATATGTGACACGGCACCAGAGTTATGTTAGGGTTTTTCAAAATGCTAACATGCCGAGCTCAAAAGGAACACCATCACTGTTATACAGATATCCAACAGCAGACGAGAGGATCGCAAGAATCCAGTCAAAGATTTGAAATACGAAGAAGCAAAAAACACCCAACTGGAAAAACAAAATGAAAAAAGAATCCAAAAATATGAAGATAGTGTAAGGAGCCTCTGGGACAGCCTCAAGCATACTAACATCCGAATTATAGGGGTGCCAGAAGAAAAGAGAGAGCAAGATATTGAAAACCTATATGATGAAATAATGACAGAAAACTTCCCCTACCTGGTGAAAGAAATAGACTTACAAGTCCAGGAAGCACAGAGAACCCCAAATAAAAGTAATCCAAGACACATCATAATTAAAATGCCAAGAGCAAAAAACAAAGAGAGAATCTTAAAAGCAGCAAGAGAAAAACAGTTAGTTACCTATAAGAAAGTACCCATAAGACTGTCAGCTTATTTCTCAACAGAAACTATGCAGGCCAGAAGGGAGTGGCAAGAAATATTCAAAGTGATGAATAGCAAGATCCTACAACCAAGATTACTTTATCCAGCAAAGCTATCATTCAGAATTGAAGGTCAGATAAAGAGCTTCACAAGGAAAAGCTAAAGGAGTTCATCACCACCAAACCAGTATTATATGAAATGCTGAAAGGTATCCTTTAAGAGATGATGAAGAAGAAAAAGGTAGAGATACAAATTATGAACAACAAATACATATCTATCAACAAGTGAATCTAAAAATCAAGTGAATAAATAATCTCATGAACAGAATAAACTGGTGAATATAATAGAATCAGGGTCATAGATAGGGAGTGGATGGACAATTCTCTGGGGGAAAGGGGAGTGGGGGTGTGGGAAGAGACTGGACAAAAATCATACACCTATGGATGAGGACAGTGGGGGGGTAAGGATAGAGAGTAGGGTGGGAATCAGGTGGAGGAGAGCTATGGGGGGGGGGGGGAGGAACAACTGTAATAATCGGAACATTAAAGATTTAATTTCAAAAAAAAAAAAAACATCAAGCCGAAAAGACTCACTATATCAGATGGACTTGACTAACACTTTCAGAACATTTCACCCCAAAGCTACAGAATATACATTCTTCTACAGTGCACACAGGACATTTTCAAAGATAGACCACATATTAGGACATTGGCAAAGTATCTTCAAATTCAAGAAGATGGAAATCATAACAAACATCTTCTCAGATCACAATGGCATAAAACTAGAAATCAACTACAATAAAAACAATGAAAAAAAAATCTAACATTTTGAGGTTAAATAGCATGCTATTAAACAATGATTGGGTTACCAAAGAAGAAATGAAAAGCATCCTGGAAAGAAATGACAATGAAAGCATAACAATTGAAAAATCTATGGGACACAAGGAAAGCAGTCCTGAGATGGAAGGAAGTTCATAGCTCTACAGGCCTACCTCAAGAAACAAAGAAAAACCATAATAAATTATCTAACCTTGCAACTTAAAGAATTAGAAAGAGAGCAAAAAGAAAAGCCCACAGTACCCGAAGGAAGGAGATAATAAAGAAGAGCAGAAATAAATGATATAGCAATCCCCCCAAAAAAACAATAAAAAAATCAATGAAACCAAGAGGTGGTTCTTTGAAGAGATAAGCAAGATTGATGACCCTCTAGCCAGGCTCACCAAGAAACAAAGAGAGAGGACCCATATAAACAAAATAAGAAATGAATGTGGTGAAGTACCAACTGGCCCCTCAAATATACATAGGATTGTAAAAAAAAAAAAATACTATGAACAACTCTACTCCAACAAACTGGACAACTTCAACAAAATGGACACATTTTTAGAAAAATAAAACCTTCAAAAACTCAATCAAGAAGAATAAAAAACCTGAATAGGCTGATAACTACTGAAGAAATTGAAACAGCAATCAAAAAGCTTCCAGAAAACAAAAGCCCTAGACCAGATGGCTTCAGCAGGGAGTTTTACTGAACATTCAAAGAAGAACTAAAACCAATTGTTCTCAGACTATTCCAAAAAATCCAAGAGGAAGGCACACTTCCAAGCTCTTTCTAAGAGGTAAGCAGGAGAAACCAAGATGGCGGCATAGGTAAACACCGGAGATTGCTGCCTCGCACAACCACTTCAAAATTACAACAAAAAGACGGAACGGACATCATCCAGAACCACAGGAAGGCTGGCTGAGTGGAAATTCTACAAGTAGAAGGAAAGAGAAAAGCATACCGAGACTAAGAGGAGGTGCGGTGGGGAAGTAAAATACAAAGGTGCGGAGGTGCATGCGGAGAGGGCTGGCAGCTGAGGACACGATTGTCTTTTTCAATCTGGAGGGAGTCTCAAGCTCTGAGCTCCAGTTCCGGGTGAGTCTCTGGGGACCCAGACTCATACGGAAGAAACAGGACTGTCTAGCATCAGTCAGAACTCGAGGACAGCTTTCTCTCGGAGGTGCTCGCAGCGATTGGAAGGGCCTCTGAGGGCAGGACTGAGAGCAGCAATACTGCTCGCTCTGCCCTCCCTGTTGATCCCCTGGGACCCTGCCCTGCCCCTCCCAAGCCCTGCATGGAGGTTTTTGCATATGAAAGGCCCGGCCCTTTGTAATCTGAAAATTACTTAACAAACTTCAGCTGGCCCAAGGCCCCAAGGCAACTTGCATTGCTTTACAGCTGGCTTCTGCTGGGTAGCCACAGGCAGAGGCTAGATTAGCACCTCCTTAGATCCAAGTGCCAGTGTACCCAGTGCTCAGAGTAGGACCATCCAAATACAACTCCTCAGATCCATAAGGGCACATTCAGGGGTCAGACTCAGTGAGCACCAAAGCCCCACTGAAGCAAGTCTTGCCCCATAAGGGTGTCTTCAGCACAGAAGTTCTCCCACCGTAGACACAGCTGATTCTCACAGCCAATTGGCCTGGAGGTCAATTCCTCCCAGTGATACCTACAACAATCAAGGCTTAACTACAAGACTATGCAGAAAGCCCACAAGAGGGTGCACCAAGAGTGTCTACCTCAGGTAACTGGAGAGGCTGAGCCACTGGGCCCTATAGGACACTTAGCACAGAAAGCCACTCTATCGACACAGCAAAGCATAAAAAATGCCGAGACAAAGAAACAGGACACAAATGACAGAAATGGAGAAAAGCAAACTACTGGATATAGAGTTCAAAACCACACTTTTAAGGTTTTTCAAGAATTCTCTAGAAACCGCTGATAAACTTAAAGAGACTCTCAAGAAATCTAGTGAGACCCTCAAGGTTGTGATAAAGGACCAACTAGAAGTTAAGCATACACTGACTGAAATAAAGGATGTTATACAGACTCCCAACAGCAGACCAGAGGATCACAAGGATCAAGTCAAAGATTTGAAATACGAAGAAGCAAAAAACACCCAACCGGAAAAGCAAAATGAAAAAAGAATCCAAAAATACGAAGATAGTGTAAGGAGTCTCTGGGACAGCCTCAAGCGTACCGACATCCGAATTATAGGGGTGCCAGAAGCAGAGAGAGAGCAAGGTATTGAAAACCTATATGAAGAAATAATGACAGAAAACTTCCCCTACCTGGTGAAAGAAATAGACTTACAAGTCCAGGAAGCACAGAGAACCCCAAATAAAAGGAATCCCAAGAGGACCACACCAAGACACATCATAATTAAAATGCCAAGAGCAAAAGACAAAGAGAGAATCTTAAAAGCAGCAAGAGAAAGACAGTCAGTTACCTACAAG
The DNA here is from genome assembly GCF_963259705.1 of Myotis daubentonii. Classification (NCBI taxonomy): domain Eukaryota; kingdom Metazoa; phylum Chordata; class Mammalia; order Chiroptera; family Vespertilionidae; genus Myotis; species Myotis daubentonii. The sequence goes on along the minus strand of NC_081861.1, from coordinate 97,052,063 downwards.
GGAGTACCCATAAGACTGTCAGCTGATTTCTCATCATAAACTTTGCAGGCCAGAAGGGAGTGGCAAGAAATATTCAAAGTGATGAATGCCAAGAACCTACAACCAAGATTACTTTATCCAGTAAAGCTATCATTCAGAATTGAAGGTCAGATAAAGAGCTTCACAGATAAGGAAAAGCTAAAGGGATTCATCACCACTAAACCAGTATTATTTGAAATGCTGAAAGGTATCTTTTAAGAAGAGGAAGAAGAAGAAAAAGGTAAAGATACAAATTATGAACAACAAATACACATCCATCAACAAGTGTATCTAAAAATCAAGTGAATAAATAATCTGGTGATCAGAATAAACTAATTATTATAATAGAATCAGGGGCATAGAAAGGGAGTGGACTGACTATTCTTGTGGGGGAAAGGGTTGCGGGGGATGCGGGAAGAGACTGGACAAAAATCGTGCACCTATGAATGAGGACAGTGGTGAGGGGGTGAGGGCAGAGGGTGGGAGGGGAACCCGGTGGAGGGGAGCTATGGGGGGGAAAAAGAGGATCAACTGCAATAATCTGAACAATAAAGATTTAATTTAAAAAAAAAGAAGTAAGCATTACCCTAATCCCAAAATCAGATAAGGACACCACAGAGAATGAGAATTACAGGCCAATATCCCTGATGAACATAGATGATAAAATCCTCAACAAAATTCTAGCAATCCTGATTCAGCATGACATTAGAAAGATCATACAGCATGAAGAAGTGGGATTTATTCCAGGGATGCAAGGCTGGTACAGTATCCCCAAATCAAGAAATGTGATACATCGCATAAAGAAATTGAGAGACAAAAACCACATAATCATATCAATTGATGCAGAAAAGGCATATGACAAAGTCCAACACCCTTTTCTGATAAAAATGTTCAGCAAAGTGGGAATAGAAGAATCATACCTAAATATAAAAAAGCCTTATGTGAAAAACTTACAGCCAACATCATACTCAATGGACAAAACCTACAACTATTTCCCTTAATGGCAGGAACAATATAGGGATGCCCGCTTTTACCACTCCTGTTCAACATAGTACTAGAAGTGCTAACCAAAGCAATCAGACGAGAAGAAGAAATAATAGGCATACAAATTGGAAAAGAAGAAGTAAAATTGTCATTATTTGCAGATGACATGATACTTATTGTACATAAAAAACCCTAAAGACCCCATCAAAAATTATCAGACTTAATAAATGAATTTGGCAATGTAGCAGGATACAAAACTAACGCCAAGAGATTTCTGACATTTATATATATCAAAAGTGAACTTACAGAAAGAGATTTAAAAGAACAATCCCTTTTACCATTGCACAAAAAAAAAAAATAAGATACTTAGGAATAAACTACAGAACGTTGAAAAAGGAGATAGAGGAAGACATAAACAGATGAAAGAATATAGCATGTTCATGGATTGGTAGAATCAACACCATCAAAATGTCCATACTACCCAGAGCAATCAATAGATTCAATGCACTCCCCATTAAAATACCAACGGCATATTTCACAGACTTAAAACGAACTTCCAAAAATTCATCTGGAATAAAAAAAAGACCTCGAATACCTGCAGCAATCCTGAGAAAGAAGCACAAAGAAGGAGGGATCACAATACAGATATCAAACTGTATTACAAAGCCACTGTTCTCAAAACAGCTTGGTACTGGCACAAGAACAAATATATAGATCAATGGAACAGAATAGAGAAACCAGAAATTGACCCAAACCACTATGCTCAAATAATATTCAACAAAGGGGGCATGAACATACAATGGAGTCAAGACAGACTCTTCAATACATGGTGTTGAGAAAATTGGACAGATACATGCATAATAATGAAACTAGACTACCAACTTACACCACACACAAAAATAAACTCAAAATGGATAAAGGACTTAAACATAAGACGGGAAACCATAAAGATATTAGAGGAAACCACAGGCAGCAAAATCTCATACATATGCCGATGTAATACATTCACCAATACAGCTGCTAGTGCAATGGAAACTTAAGAGAAAATAAACAAATGGGACTACATCAAAATAAAAGGCTTCTGCAGAGCAAAAGAAACCATCAACAAAACAACAAGAAAGCCTACTGCATGTTAGAACATATTTGCCAATGTTATCACCGATAAGGGTTTAATCTCCAACATTTACAGGGCACTCATACAACTTAACAAAAGGCGGATGAACAATCCAATCAACAAATGGGCAAAGGACATAAATAGACCCTTTACAAAAGAGGACATAAGAAAGGCCGAGACATATGAAAACATGCTCAAGGGTTACTAATCATCCGAGAGATGCAAATCAAAACAACATTGAAGTACTATCTCACGCCTGTCAGAATGGCTATCATCAACAAATCAACAAATGAAAAGTGCTGCCGAGGATACAGAGAAAAAGGAACCCTCATGCACTGCTGGTGGGAATGCAGACTGGTGCATAAACTGTGGAGAATAGTATGGAGTTTCCTCAAAAAAGTAAAAATGGAACTCCCATTTAACCCAGTAATCCCACTTCTAGGAATATATCCCAAGAAACTAGAAACATCAATCTGAAAGGATATATGCACCCCTATGTTCATAGCAGCACTATGCACCATAGGTAAGATTTGGAAACAGCCTAAGTGCCCATCAGCAGATGAGTGGATTAAAAAACTGTGGTACATCTACACAATGGAATACTATACTGCTGTTAAAAGGAGTTCTTACCATTTGCAACAGCATGTATTGAACTAGAGGGCATTATGCTAAGCAAAATAAGCCAGTCAGAGAAAGATAAATACCACATGATCTCACTCATTTATGGAATAAAATGCACAACATAAACTGAAGAACAAAAACAGATCCAGAGACAGAGAATCATCGATCAGAATGTCAAACCTCAGAGGGAATGTCGGGGTGGGTGGGGGTAAAAGGGAGAGATCAACCAAAGGACTTGTAGGCATGCATATTAAGTGTAACCAATGGACACAGACAACAGGGGGGTGAGGGAATGAGTTTGAGGGTAATTGGGGGATAAGGAAACATTTGTAATACCTTAATCAATAAAGAAATTATACATAAAAAGACATAAACAGTTGGAAGAACATACCGTGTTCAAGGATTGGTAGAACCAACATCATTAAAATGTCTATACTACTCAAAGCAATCTATAGATTGAATGCACTCCCCATTAAAATACCAATGGCATATTTCACAGACCTAGAACGAACTCTCCAAAAATTCATCTGGAATTAAAAAAGACCCCAAATAGGTGCAGCGATCCTGAGAAAGAAGAACAAAGTAGGAGGGATCTCAGTACCAAATATCAAGCTGTATTACAAAGCCACTGTTCTCAAAATTGTGTGGTACTGGCACAAGAACAGGCATATAGACCAATAGAATAGAGAATCCCGAAATCCACCCAAACCACTATGCTCAATTAATATTTGACAAAGGAGGCAAGAACACACAATGGAGTCAAGGCAATCTCTTCAATAAATGGTGCTGGGAAATTTGGTCAGATACATGCAAAAAAATGAAAATAGACCACCAACTTACACCATACACAAAAACAAACTCAAAATGGATAACGGACTTAAATATAAGAACTATAAAAATATTAGAATAATCCACAGGCAGCAAAATCTCAGATATATGCCGAAGCAATATCTTCACTGATACAGCTCCTAGGGCAATGGAAACTTAAGAGAAAATAAACAAATGAGACATCAAAATAAAAAGCTTCTGCAAAGCAAAAGAAACTATCAACAAAACAACAAGAAAGCCCACTGCATGGGAGAACATATTTGCCAATGTTATATTTGATAAGGGTCTAATATTCAAAATTTATAAGGAACTCATGCATCTTAACAAAAGGATTATAAACAATCCAATCAAAAAATGTGCAAAGAACCTAAATAGACACTTTTCAAAAGTGGACATATAGAAGGCCAGGAGACATATGAAAACATGCTCAAAGTCACTAATCATCTGAGAGATGCAAATCAAAATGACAATCAGGTACCATCTCACACCTGTCAGAATGGCTATCATCAACAAATCAACAAACAAGTGCTGGAGAGGATATGGAGAAAAAGGAACACTCATGCAAACTGGTGCAGCCACTGCGGAAAACAGTATGGAGTTTCCTCAAAAAATTAAAAATGGAACTCCCATTTGACCCAGTAATCCCACTTCTAGGAATATGTCACATATCAGAAAGGATATATGCACTCCTATGTTCATAGCAGCACAATTTACAATAGCTAAAATTTGGAAACAGCCTAAGTGCCCATCAGCAGATGGGTGGATTAAAAAGTTGTGGTACATCTACACAATGGAATAAATACTATGCTGCTGTAAAAAAGAAGGAACTCCTACCATTTGCAACAGCATGAATGGATCTGGAGAGCATTATGCTAAGTGAAATAAGCCAGTCAGAGAAAGATAAAAATCACACAATCTCACTCATTTGTGTAATATAATGAACAACATAAACTGATGAACAAAAACTGATCCAGAGACAGAGAAGCATCGAACATACTGTCAAACCTCAGAGGGAAGGCAGGGGATGGGGGGATGAGATCAACCAAAGGACTTGTATGCATGCACATAAGCATAACCAATGGACATAGGCACTAGGGTGGTGAGAGCATGTGATTGGGGGTGGGCTGGGGAGAGGTGAATGAAGAAAAAGGAGACATGTACTACTTTAAACAAAAAAGCATTTTTTTTAAAGCTGCAAGACATTTACACAATGGAATACTATGCATCTGTAAGAAGAGGGATCTCTTACCCTTTGGGACAGCATGGATGGACCTGGAAAATATTATGCTAAGAGAAATAAGACAATCTGAGAAAGACAAATATAACATGATCTCACTTATTTGTAGAATCTAATGAGCAGAATGAATTTACCAACAAAAAAGACCCGAAGCATGGAAGCATGGGACGGACTGACATACCTCATTGTGGGGTTGGGGGATGAGAAAAGATAAACCAAAGAACTTATATACTTACTAGAGGCCTGGTGCATGGCGGAGTCCCTAGGCCTGGCCTGCAGGGATCAGGCCGATACCAGCTCTCAGATGTCCCCTGAGGAGTCCCGGAATGCGAAAGGGCAGTTCTCAGGTGATGCACCCTGGAATCGGGCTCCCTCCTTTCTGGTTCCGGGTGCATCACCTGAGAACCGCAGCTGCCAAGTCTCCGCAGCTCAACAGCTCCTGCATTGAGCGTCTGCCCCCTAGTGGTCAAGGCACATCATAGCTACCGGTCAGATGGTTGAATGGTCAGACAGTCACTTAGGCTTCTATACATATAGACTGGAGGCCCGGTGCACAAAAATTTGTGCACTCGGGGGGGGGGGGGGTCCCTCAGCCCGGCCTATGCCCTCTTGCAGTCTGGGATCCTTCGGAGGATGTCCATCTGCTGGCTTAGGCCTGCTCCCTGGGGGATTGGGCCCAAGCTGGCAGTCAGACATCCCTCAGGCAGCCTGGCAGCCCTCGGGGGATGTCCACTTGCCAGTGGGGAGGAGGCCTAAGCTGCAGTCGGACATCCTTAGCACTGCTGAGGAGGCAGGAGAGGCTCCCACCACCACCGCGGTACTGGCAGCCATCAGCCTGGCTTGTGGCTGAGCAAAGCTCCCCCTGTGGGAGCGCAGTGACCACCAGGGGACAGCTCCTGCATTGAGCTTCTGCCCCCTGGTGGTCAGTGTGTGTCATAGTGACTAGTCATTCCCAGTTGTTCAGCTGTTAGGGTCAGTTTGCATATTACCCTTTTATTATATAGGATAGAGGCCTGGTGCATGGGTGGGGGCTGACTGGTTTGCCCTGAAGGGTGTCCCGGAACAGGGTGGGGGTCCTGCTGGGGTGCCTGGCCAGCCTGGGTGTGCGGCTGATGGCTGCGTGCAGCTGGTCACACCCCCTTCAGGGTGGGGTCCCCACTGGGGTACCTGGCCAGCCAGGGTGAGGGGCTGATGGCTGTTTGCAGGCTGGTCACACCCCCTGGCGATGGAAGCTCCCAGCCTCTCCTTTTTTTCTTTTTTTTTTACTCTGGGATTTATTTACCTTCTATAATTGAAACTTTGTAGCCTTGAGAGGAGCTCAGAGCCAGCCAGGAAGGGCGGGAGGGAGGGCTCCTGCTCACTCCAGCTCTGTGGCCACGGCCAGCTTAAAGCAGGTATCTGGGGGTTTATTTACCTTCTATAATTGAAACTTTGTTGCTTTGAGTGAAACTCAGAGCCCAACACAGCAAGCGGGAAGCTTGGCTTCCTCCATCATTGGGGCAACCAAGCCTCCTGCTTGCTCCAGCTCTGTGGCTGCCAGCCACCATCTTGGTTGGGTTAATTTGCATATAGTCACTCTGATTGGCTGGTGGGCATGGCTAAAGTTGTAGCAAAGGTACGGTCAATTTGCATGTTTGTCTTTTATTAGTGTAGATAGGCACAGGTCATTGACATGGGCAATAGGATAGTGTAGACATGGCAGGATAGGTAGGGGCTGAGAGGAGAGTAAATGGGGGTGGGTAGGGGGAATACTTGTAATACTATCAACAATAAAAATTTTATTTATCATAAAAAAAAATACAGCTAGATGCCCAGACCACATACCAAAGAACTGTATGAGCTGGGAAAAAACGAAGCAGGGAAAAAGCAAGCTAGAGCTCACCAGGTGGAAGGCAGGGGCAAGCAGGAGGAAGAGAATTCAGGTTCGTTCATTCATTCAGCAAATATTTAATGAACCTACTATGTGCCAGGCACTGTTCTGGGCATCTGCGATGAAGGAATAAGGTACATGTATAATCCCTTGCCTCATGAAGTTTCCCATCTCGTACGGGAGGCCAACAACTTATCCTATATAATAAAGAGGTAATATGCAAATTGATCATCACTCCAACACACAAGATGGCTGCCACAAGATGGCCAGCAGGGGAGGGCAGTTGGGGGCAACCAGGCCAGCAGGGGAGAGCAATTGGGAGGGACCAGGCCTGAAAGGGAGGGCAGTTAGGGGTGACTAGGCCTGCAGGGGAGGGCAGTAGGGGGAACCAGGCCTGCAGGGAAGGTCAGTTGGGGGGACCAGGCCTGCAGGGGAGGGCAGTTGGGGGTGACCGGGACTGCAGGGGAGGATAGTTAGGGGTGACCGGGCCAGCAGGGGAGGGAGGGCAGTTAGGGGGACCAGGCTGGTAGGGGCAGGCAGTTGGGGGTGACCAGGCCTGCAGGGGAGGACAGTTAAGGGTGAGCAGGCCTGCAGGGGAGTGGTTAGGGGGTGATTAGGCTGGCAGGCAGAAGCAGTTAGGGGCAATCAGGCAGGCGAGTGGTTGGGAGCCAGCAGTCCTGGATTGTGAGAGGGATGTCTGACTGCCCGTTTAGGCCCGATCCCACCAGGCAGTCGGAGATCCCTCGAGGGTTCCCAGATTAGAGAGGGTGCAGGCTGGGCTGAGGGACACACACACACACCCCATGCACAAATTTCATGCACCGGGTCTCTAGTATATATATATATAAATGATGTCAGGCCATAAATAGGTACAACTGGTGCAAAGATCCCAAGGCCAGAAGGTTCTTGGTATGTTTTAGAAGTAGCAAGAAAGCCAACATGGCCAAAATAGAGTGTGTACAGGAAATAACGGGTGAGAGGATGTGTAAGGGCTAGAACTGTAGGTCCATAGAGGCCACAGAAAAAAGTTTGGATTTCATCCTGGATATAATTGGGAGTTTGAAGATGTTAGAGGTTTTGAAGTAGGACAGTAACATAACCTGATCTGAATTTTAAAATGTTTCTATTTGGAAACATGCCAAGCGTCCATCAGCAGATGAATGGATAAAAAAAAGCTGTAGTACATCTACACAATGGAGTATTACATGGCAGTAAAAAAGAAGGAACTCTTACCATTTGCAACAGCATGGATGGACCTGGAGAGCAAAGTGTTAACTGAAATAAGCCAGTCAGAGAAAGATAAGTATTTCTATACACAAACAACAAACTCTCAGAAAGAGAAACTAAAAGCAACCACATTTACCATTGCAACAACAACAACCAAAGATATCTTTGAATAAACTTAACCACAGAGGTAATTTAGAAAACTACAGGACACTGAAAAAATAGAAGAAGATACAAACAAATGGAAGAATATACCTTGTTAATGGATTAGAAGAATTAACATAATCAAAATGTCCATACTACACAAAGCAATCTACAATTCAATGCAATTCCTATTAAAATACCAACGGTATATTGCACAAATCTAGAACAAATACTCCAAAAATTTATATGGGACCAAAAATGACCCCAAATAGTCGCAACAATCTTGAGAAAGAAGAACAAAGTAGGAGGGATCACAGTATGGATATTGAACAATACTATAAACCCACTGTAACCAAAACAGCCTGATACTGGCACAAGAACAACCATATAGATCAATGGAACAGACCAGAGAACCCATAAATCAACCCAAGACATTACGCTCAATTAATATTTGACAAAGGAGGCAAAAGCATACAATGCAGTAAAGACAGTCTCTTCAATAAATGGTGTTGGGAAACCTGGACAGGTACATGTAAAAAATGAAACTAGACCACCAACTTACACCATACACAATATTACACTAAAAATGGATAAAAGATAAAAGACTTAAACATAAGATGTGAAACCATAAAAACCCTAGAAGAAGCCACAGGCAGCAAAATCTCAGAAATCTCTTGTAGCAATATGTTTGCTAATACATTATCTAGGGCAGCGGCTCTCAACCTGTGGGTCGCAACCCCATTGGCGGTCGAACAACCCTTTCACAGGGGTCACCTAAGACCATCCTGCATATCAGATATTTACATTATGATTCATAACAGTAGCAACATTACAGTTATGAAGTAGCAATGAAAATAATTTTATGGTTGGGTCACAACATGAGGAACTGTATTTAAAGGGCCAGAAGGTTGAGAACCACTGATCTAGGGCAAGGAAAAGGAAGGAAAAATAAACAAATGGGACTGCATCAAAATAAAAAGGTTCTGAACAGCAAAGTAAACCATCAACAAAATGGAAAAGTAGCCCATTCTATGGGATAACATATTTGACAATGATATATTTGATAAGTGGTTAATTTCCAAAATGTATAAAGAACTCATACAACTTAACAAGAGGAAGACAAACAACCCAATTAAAAAATGGGGAAAGGACCTAAATAGACACTTTTCTAGAGGACTTAGAGATGGCCAAGAGATATATGAAAAATGCTCAAAGTCACTAATCATCCAAAAAATGCAAATTAAAACTACAATGAGGGATCACCTCACACCTTCCAGAACAACTACCATCAACAAGTCAACAAACAACAAGGGCTGGGGAAGATGTGGAAAAAAGGGAACCCTAGTACGCTGCTAGTGGGATGCAGACTGGTACAAAAACTGGGTTTTCACCATATAATTAAAAATGGAATGTCTGTTTCACCCAGTGATCCCACTTCTAGGAATATATCCTAAGAAACCCAAAACACCAATCAGAAAGAATATATGCAGCCCTATCTTCATAGCAGCACAATTTACAATAGCTAAGATTTGGAAACAGCCCAAGTGCCCATCAATAGATGAGTGAATAAGAAACTGTGGTACATTTATATAATGGAATACTACGCAGCTGTAAAAACGAAAGATCTCCTACCCTTAGAGACAGCATGGAAGGACCTGTAAAGTATTATGCTAAGCAAAATAAGCTAGTCAGAGTAAGACAAGAATCACATGATCTCACTCATATGTGGAATCTAATGGACAAAATAACTTGATGAACAAAATAGATTCAGAGACATAGAAGCATGGAACAGACTGACAAATCTTAGAGGGACCGATGGGTGGGAAGAAAATAACCAAGGAACATATATGTGTATATGCATAAACCATGAATACAGGCAAAGGGGCTGTAGGTTGGAAGGGGTCAATGGGGAAAAATGGGGACATCTGTAATACCTTAAACAATAAAGATAAATTTAAAAATATATAGAATTTTCTTTTGTTTTTCAATTACAGTTGACATACAATATTATATTTGTGTCTGGTGTACAATATAGTGATTAGGTATTTATATAACTTATAAAGTGATCACCCCAATATGTCTAGTACCCATCTGACTCCATATATAGTTATTATAATATTAGAGGCCCAATGCATAAAATTCAGGAACGGGGGTATGAGGGTTCCCTTAGTCCGGCCTGCTCCCTCCTGCAATCCAGAACCCCATGGGAGATGTCCTAAACTGGCAGTTGGACATCCCTCTCGAATCCAGGACCCCTCGCTCCTAACGGCCCGCCTGCTTGCTCCTTACCACTTGCCTGCTCACTCCTTACTGCTTGGCTCAGCGCTCCTTAGCGCTGATGCAGAGGCTGGAGAGACTCCCGCCCTGCAGCTGCACTTACGAGCTGTGAGCCCGGCTTCTGGCTGAGCAGCGCTCCCTCTGTGGGAGTGCACTGACCACCAGGGGGTAGCTACTGCATTGAGTGTCTGCCACCATAACAGCAGTTCTGGTGGTCCCACCATAACAGTTGCTGGGCTTTTATATAGATAGACTAGAGGCCTGGTGCACGAAATTTGTGCACAGGGGGTGGGTCCCCTCAGCCCAGCCTGCACCCTCTCCAATCCGGGACCCCTTGGGGGATTTCCAACTGCCAGAGATCGGGCCTAAATCAGCAGTTGGGCATCTCTCTCACAATCCTGGACCACTGGCTCCTAATCACCCACCTGTCTGCCTGCCTGATTGCCCCTAACTACCCTCACCTGCTGGCCTGATTGCCCCTCACTGCCTCTGCATGCCGACCTGATAGCCCTTAATTGACCCCCTACCAGCCTGGTTGCTCCTAACTGTCCCCTGGCAGCTGGTCACCCCTAACTGCCCCCCTCGACAGCATGGTCACCCCTTACTGCCCCCTTGCCAGCCTGGTCGCCCACAACAGCCACCATCTGCTGGCCTGGTCACCCCTAACTGCCACCCCAGCCAGCCTAATCATCCCCAACTGCCCCCCCCCCGCCTGCCTAGTTGCCACAAACTGCAACACCCCTGCTGGCCTGGTCGCCCCATGCAGCCTGCTTGTTCAGTCATTTGGTCATCCCTCACTAACCCCACTGCTGGCCTAGTCGTAGGCAGCCATCTTGAGAGGGCGTGAGGGTTAATTTGCATATTACCTCTTTATTATATAGGATTATATTTTATTATTATTTAATTCTTTACTATTTAAAGTAGTACATATGTTTCCTTTTTCCCCATTCACCTCTCCCTGGTTGTTCCCACCCCCCAGCACATGCCCTTACCCCCCTAATGTGTCCATGAGTTATACTTATAAGCATTCATACAAGTCCTTTGGTTGATCTCTCACCCTGCCCCCCTTCCCTCTGAGGTTGGATGGTCTGTTCAATGCTTCTATGTCTCTGAATCTATTTTAGTTCATAAATTTATGTTGTTCATTGTATTCCACAAATGAGTGAGATCATGTGATATTTATCTTTCTCTGACTGGTTTATTTTGCTTGGCATAATGCTCTCCAGGTCCATCCATGCTGTTGCAAATGGTAAGAGTTCCTTCTTTTTTACAGCAGCGTAGTATTCCATAGTGTAGATGTACTACAACTTTTTAATTCACTCATCTGCTGATGGGCACTTAGGCTGTTTTCAGATCTTAGCTATTGTAAGTGGTGCTCTTATGAACATAGGGGTGCATATATCCTTTCTCATTGGTGTTTCTGATTTCTTGGGATATAATAGTACTAGTATTTCTAGAAGTGGATTACTGTGTCAAATGGGAGTTCCATTTTTAATATTTTGAGAAAACTCCATACTGTTTTCCACAGGGGCTGCACCAGTCTGCATTCCCACCAGCAGTGCACAAGGGTTCCTTTTTCTCCACATCCTCTCCAGCACTTGTTTGTTGATTTGTTGATGATAGCCATTCTGACATGTGTGAGATGGTACCTCATTGTTGTTTTGATTTGCATCTCTCGGATGATTAGTGACTTTGAGCATGTTTTCATATGTCTCTTGGCCTTCTGTATGTCCTCTTTCGTAAAGGGTCTATTTATGTCTTTTGCCCATTTTTTTATTGGATTGTTTATCTTCTTTTAGTTAAGTTGTATGAGTTGCCTATAAATTTTGGAGATCAAACCCTTATCAAAGTTAACATTGGCAAATATGTTCTCCCATGCAGTGGGCGTTCTTGTTGTTTTGTTGATGGTTTGTTTTGCTGTGCAGAAGCTTTTTGTTTTGATGTAGTCCCATTTCTTAATTTTCTCCTTAGTCTCCATTGCCCTAGGAACTGTATCAGTAAAGATATTGCTACGATATATGTCTGATATTTTGCTGCCCATGGATTCTTCTAAGATTTTAATGGCTTCCCATCTTATATTTAAGTCCTTTATCCATTTTGAGTTTATTTTTTGTGTATGGTGTAAGTAGGTGGGCTAGTGTCATTTTTTTTAATGTATCTGTCCAATTTTCCAAACACCATTTATTGAAGAGACTGTCTTGAGCTATTACAATATTATTGACTATACTAGTGGCCCAGTAACGAAATTTGTGCACGGGGGAAGGGTGTTCCTCAGCCTGGCCTGCACCCTCTCCAATCTGGGACCTCTCGAAGGATGTCCTACTGCCGGTTTACAGGGATTGAGCCTAAACCAGCAGTCGGAAATCCCTCTCACAATCCGGAACTGCTGGCTCCTAACCGCTCACCTGCCTACCTGCCTGCCTGCCTGCCTGCCTGCCTGCTTGCTCCTAACCATTCTGCCTGCTGGCCTGCTCGCCCCCAACTGCCCCCCGCCACCGGCCTGCTTGTCCCCAAATGCCCCTCCGCCAGCCTGATCACCCCCAACTGACCCCCGTGCCAGTGTGCTTGCCCCCAACTGCCCCCCCTGCTGGCCTGCGCACTCCAACCTGCCCCCCTCGCTGTCCTGATCACCTCCAACTGACCCACACTGCTGGCCTGCTTGCCCCCAACTGCCCCCGCCACCAGCCTGCTTGCCCCCAAGGGTCCCCCTGCCAGCCTGATCACCTCCAACTGCCCCCATGCCAGTGAGCTTGCCCCTAACTGCCTCCCCTGCCAACCTGCTCACCCCCAGCTGTCCCCCACTGCTGGCCTGCTCGGCCCCAACCGCCCCCCTGCTGGCCTGCTCACTCCAAACTGCCCCCCCACTGTCCTGATCACCTCCAACTGACCCCCACTGATGGCCTGCTTGCCCCCAACTGGCCCCCCTGCTGGTCTGCTTATCCCCAATGGCCCTGCCCCCCACCAGCCTGATCACCCACATCTGCCCTTCCCTCTTGTACTCTAACCGCCTCTACCTCAGCCCCGCCACCATGGCTTTGTCCAGAAGAATATCCGGAAGGTCTCCTGGAAGGTATCCCAGTCTATTTAGCATATTAGCCTTTTATTAGTATAGATAGAGGCCTGGTGCATGGGTGGGGGCCGGCTGGTTTGCCCTGAAGGGTGTCCCGGATCAGGGTGGGGTTCCCTTTGGGCGTGGGGCAGCCTAGGTGAGGGGCCTCTGGTGGTTTGCAGGCGAATCACACACCCATGGGGTGAAGGTCCCCACTGCGGGTGTGTAGCCAGCCTGGGTAAGGGGCTGATGGCTGTTTTTCAGGCTGGCCACAGCCACTTCAGGGTGGGGGGTCCCCACTGGGGTAACTGGCCAGCCTGGGTGAGGGGTTGATGGCTGTTTGAAGGCTGGCCAAGCCCCCGAGTGGGGACCCTCACCCCATAAGGTTGTGGACAGACTGGGGGAGGGGCTGAGGGCTGTTTTCAGGCTGGCCACACCCCCTTCACAGTCAGGGTCCCTGCTGGGGTGCCTGGCCAGCTTGGGTGAGGGGCTGATGGCTGTTTGCAGGCTGGCCACGGCCCCCCTGCGACCCAAGCTCCCAGCCCCTCCTTGTTTTTTTGTGTTTTTTTTTTTTTTTATCAGCGCCTCTGTGAGCAGAGAGAGCAGGTATCTGGGATTTATTTATCTTCTATAATTGAAACTTTGTAGACTTCAGTGGAGGCTAGGGCTGGCCAGGGCAGCAGGAAGCTTGGCTTCCTCCATCACCAGGGGCAACCCAACTTCCTGCTCACTCCAGCTCCGTGGCCACCACCATCTTGGTTGGATTAATTTGCATACTCGCTCCTGATTGGATGGTGGGTTTGGCTTGTGGGCATAGCAGAGTGACACCAATTAGCATGTTTCTCTTTTATTAGTGTAGATTTTCCTTTTTTGTTTGTTTGTTTTAAATTAAATCTTTATTGTTCAGATTATTACAGTTGTTCCTCTTTTTTCCCCCCATAGCTCCCCTTCACCGGGTTCCCACCCCCCCTCCGCCCTCACCAACCCCCCCAGCCACTGTCCTCATCCATAGGTGCATGATTATTGTCCAGTCTCTTCCAGCATCCCCCACACCCTTTTCTCCCCCAAGAATAGTCAGTCCACTCCCTTTCTATGCCCCTGATTCTATTATAATCACCAGTTTATTCTGTTCATCAGATTATTTATTCACTTGATTTTTAGATTCACTTGTTGATAGATGTGTGTTTGTTGTTCATAATTTGTAGCTTTACCTTTTTCTTCTTCTTCCTCTTCTTAAAGGATACCTTTCAGCATTTCATATAATACTGGTTTGGTAGTGATGAACTTCTTTAGCTTTTCCTTATCTGTGAAGCTCTTTATCTGACCTTCAATTCTGAATGACAGCTTTGCTGGATAAAGTAATCTTGGTTGTAGGTTCTTGGCATTCATCACTTTGAATATTTCTTGCCACTCCCTTCTGGCCTGCAAAGTTTCTGTTGAGAAATCACCTGACAGTAGTATGGGTACTCCCTTGTAGGTAACTGACTGTCTTTCTCTTGCTGCTTTTAAGATTCTCTGTCTTTTGCTCTTGGCATTTTAATTATGATGTGTCTTGGTGTGGTCCTCTCTGGATTCCTTTTGTTTGGGGTTCTCTGCGCTTCCTGGACTTGTAAGTCTATTTCTTTCACCAGGTGGGGGAAGTTTTCTGTCATTATTTCTTCAAATAGGTTTTCAATATCTTGCTCTCTCTCTGCTTCTGGCACCCCTATAATTCGGATGTTGGTGCGCTTGAAGCTGTCCCAGAGGCTCCTTCCACTATCTTAGTATTTTTGGACTCTTTTCTCATTTTGCCTCTCTGGTTGGGTGTTTTTTGCTTCTTCGTATTTCAAATCTTTGACTTGATTCTTGCGATCCTCTAGTCTACTGTTGGGAGTCTGTATAATATCCTTTATTTCAGTCAGTGTATGCTTAATTTCTAGTTGGTCCTTTATCACAACCTTGAGGGTCTCACTAGAGTTCTTGAGGGTCTCATTAAGTTTATTGGCGGTTTCTAGAAAATTATTGAAAAACCTTAAGAGTGTGGTTTTGAACTCTATTATCCAGTAGTTTGCTTTCCTCCATTTCTGTCATTTGTGTCCTGTTTCTTTGTCTCGACATTTTTTATACTTCCCTGTGTTGGTAGAGTGGCTTTGTGTGTCCTATAGGGCCCAGTGGCTCAGCCTCCCCAATTTCCTCAGGTGGACACTCTTGGAGCACCCCTTTGTGAACTTTGTGCACAGTCTTGTTGTAGTTAAGCCTTGATTGTTGTAGGTATCACTGGGAGTAATTGACCTCCAGGCCAATTGCCTGTGAGAATCAGCTGTGTCTACAGTGGGAGAACTTCTGTGCTGAAGACACCCTTATGAGGCAAGACTTGCTTCAGTGGAGCTTTGGTGCTCACTGAGTCTGCCCCCTGAGTGTGTCCCTTATGGATCTGAGGAGTTGTAATCTGGATGATCCCACTCTGACCACTGGGTACACTGGCTCTTGGATCTAAGGAGGTGCTAATTTAGCCTCTTCCTGAGGCTACTCAGCAGGAGCTACGAAGAAATCTGCAGATTACCCTTTCTTGTTTGGGGTTTGGAGGTGCCCAAATGAGGCCCAGCTGTGAAGTAATGCAAGCTGCTGTGGGGCCTTGGGCCTTATCTTGGAAATTTTGGGTCTCTCTGGCCCACCTGCAGTTTGTTAGGTAATTTTAGATTGCAAAGGGTCAGCCCATTCATATGCAAAAGCCTCTGCTGCAGCTTGGGTGGGGCAGGGTCTCAGGGGATCAACAGGGCAGAGCAAGCAGCTATGTCTGATCCTCAGCACTGCCCTAAGGGGCCCCACTTCTCAATGTTCCGGTAATTGCTGAAAGCACCTCCGAGAGAAAGCCGTCCTCTGGTTCCGAGTTCTGCCCGCTGCCAGACCGTCCAGTCTCTCCCTGCACGAGTCCGGGTCCCCAGAGACTTCCCAGAACTGGAGTTCAGAGCAGTCAGGGGCTTGTGACTCCCTCCCGATTCAAAAAGACAGCCGCGTCCTCAGTCACCAGCCCTTGCCGCGTGTGCCTACGTATCTCTGCACTCCACCTCCACAGCTCCTCTGAGTCTCAGTGTGCTTTTCTCTTTCCTTCTAGTTGCAGAATTTCCACTCAGCCAGCCTTCCTGTAGTTCTGGATGATGTCCGTTTTGTCTTTTAGTTGTATTTTTGAATTTGTTGTGGGAGGCAGCAATTTCCGGTGTTTACCTATGCCGCCATCTTGGTTTCTTATTATTAGTGTAGATTTTCTACTCTGAACATTACACCCCACAATTATTTTTATAACTGCTTATTTGCACTACTTAATCCCTTCACCTTTTACAACCATCCTCCCTACCCTCCTCTCATCTGGCAACCTTCAATTTTTTTTCTCCATCTATGAGTTTGTTTCTGTTTTGTTTGTTCATTTATTTTGTTTTTTAGATACCACATATAAATAAAATCATATGGTATTTGTCTTTTCTCTGTCTGACCTATGTCACTTGGCGTAATACATTCTGTGACCATCCATGTTGATGTAAATGGTAAGATTTCATTCTTTTTTATGACTGACTTTTTAATTTTATTAGATATAGATAGATATAGATATAGATATAGATATAGATGATATAGATATAGATATGTACCACATCTTCTTTATCCATTCATCTATTGATAGACACTTAGATATATATATATATATCTTGGCTATTGTAAATAATGCTGCAAGGAACATAGAGAGGGATGCACTTATCTCTTCAAATTAGCATTTTGTGTTTCTTCAGATAAATACCCAGAAGGGGGATTGCTGGGTCATATGGTAATTCAATTTTTGAAGAAAACTCCACACTGTTTTCCATAGTGTCTGCACCATTTGCATTCCCACCAATTGTGCACAAGGGTTTCCCTTTCTCCACACCCTCATCAGTACTTGCTGTTTGTTGATTTATTGATGATAACCATTCTGACAAGTGTGAGCTAATATCTCATGGTGATTTCAATTTGCATTTCTCTGATGATTAGTGATGTTGAGCATAATTTCATATGTTTATTGGCCATCTATATGTCCTCTCTGGAAAAATGTCTATTCAGGTCCTCTGCCCATTTTTTAAATTAGTTTTTGGTGTTAAGATACATGAGTTCCTTATATATTTTAGTTAACCCCTTATCAGATGTGTCATTAGCTAATATCCACTCCCATTCATTAGGTTGTGTGTTTTCTTTTAAGGAGTTTGGATTTTATTCCAAGTATAATGAAAGACAGTGCAGTTTTAAGTAGAGGAGTGTTTTATAGTTTTTTAAGCAACAGGTAAAATGGAAGTAGAACATAAAAGCTTTTTCAGCAGATTTAAACCAAAGGAATGTTTCATTTAAAGTTAATTTATAGTGAAAGCTCTAAACATATAAACTCGATCTCCATAGTTACTTTGTTACTATGCAATCACTAAAATAATGAATAGTTCCAAGGTTGGTCATGGTATGCAGATGATTTATAAATGACTTTAGTTCTCCTTCTTTCACTCTCATAAAAACACTAGAGGCCCGGTGCATGACATTTGTGCATTGTGGGGGGGATCCCCTCAGCCTGGTCTGTACCCTCTCACTGTCTGGGACCCCTCAGGGGATGTCTGACTGCAGGGATCAGGCCTAAACCGGCAGTCGGACATCCCTCCTACAATCAGAGACCACTGGCTCCTAACCGCATGCCTGCCTGCCTGCCTGATCGCCCGAACCCCTCTGCCTGTCTGCCTGATCACCTCTAACCACTCTGCCTGCCTGCCCAATTACCACTAACCACTCGCCTGCCTGCCTGATTGCCCCTAACCACTCACCTGCCTGCCTGATCGCCCCTAACCCATCTGAGCCTTCCTGATCGCCCCTAACTGCCTGCCTGCCTGATTGCCCCTAACCACCTCGGCCTGCCTGCCTGATCTCCCCTAACTGCTCGCCTGACAGCCTGATCACCCCTAACCACTCTACCTGCCTGCCCGATTGCCCCTAACTGCTCGCTTGCCTGCCTGATCACCCCTAACTGCCACTGCCTTGGCCCCTGCCACAGCGGTTCTGTCCGGAAGGACGTCTGGAATGACATCTGGAAGGTTGTTTGGCTGTCCAGTCTAATTAGCATATTACACTTTTATTAGTATAGATACCCCTAGTGAAGTACTTGGAGCCAATCTAATCTGACTTTTAAAAAAATGAAAAATATGGCTTTTAGTAACTGTCAGGTGCAAGTCATCAAGGCTACAGCTCTTTAGTACCTTCCTTAAAAGCTCATAAAATACTGCCATTAATTATTTACTTGTACCTCAAAGCAAAGTTCAATCTAAACATTCAAAATCAGGTAAAAAATAGAGAAACTATCAGTTTTCCTTAGAACCCAGGTTTCAGTCATTCAGAAATGTATTTTTTATAATGATTGCAATATTAATACCCCTATGTGCCAGGTACTGTGACAGGCCAGACCTTCTTTCTGCCTCCTTGAGATCCAGACTAGCCCCTGAGACATTACCAGGATATGCCCAATAAATATTATAACACAAGTATGTATAGTTAAAAGAGGCACCTTCCTCCCTCCTAGCTTAAAAGCCAGTAGGAAAATTCACATGAAATACTCAGGGAAACCAAAAACATGTCCATGTTTTAAACAACTTGCAGGTGACAGTTTTGGGGGGGGGGGTGGGTTCTGTAGTGGACATTTTGGTTTTGTCCAAATTGAAGGGAACAGTTCTGAGATTTCTCTGGTCTCAGGGTGATGCCAGACCAGGCTTTCTGGCTAGTTCTGTTTAGTGTGTAGAATCTTTGGCTCAGCCTATATCTTGAATCTGAAGCCAGGCAAATCACTATGCAAATGGCAGTGGCCCAGCCTGAGCACAGCACAATCACCAGAGTTGTCTGTAAAGCTACAGGTGCTCAAGTTCCACCCAAGACTACTAAGAATGGGAAGTAAAAACAGAAAAAAAGACTCCCCAAGCACTTTAGATGCACAGCTTTGGTTAAAAATATTATATTACCTAGTCAGATTACACAAATCACATTAGGATGCACTCACATTAGAACTGCACAGGATGTTCATCCAGCCTAAGGTTAATTTTCTCCACTCCAGGTGACTAAAATAAAGTCACAAGACTGAATGTACTCTTTCTTTAGTGCTAGTTCACAGACTAAACTTGCTAAGATTGTTCAATTTTCATCCAAGCTTCAAACTGAGGCCATGGCAACCTCCCTTTGAATAAGTATATAGAAAAATATTCAAATATTTGACTGCTCATGAAATAGCTTTACTTGAATGTTTCAGGAGACAAAAGAAAACAACAACAACATAAAACAGGGAGGGAAGCTGATTTTTTAAATATACTGTATTGCCTTAAATATGAAGTCATGACCAATAAGGGAAAAATGCATCACACTCAGATTTTGCTGGGTTTAGGACAAAAAGGTGGCAGCAGGGGAAGTATGGGTGGTTTAATCCACTGCAATAATAGAAACTGGAAATGAAGGAGTCATTTTTCTTGTGTGACCCATGTATAACAATAAATTATCTGACCATTGATGTTTTTAGATTATTGCACTTTCAGTGGGAGAAAAAAACATTTCCTTGAAATGCCACAATATAATCAACATACTATGTTTCAAATATTGCACATTTTTAATCAGTCCCATTTTCTCAATCTTGCCTGCTTTATATAGTTACAACAACATGCATTCCTCCTGGTTCAACCCTATTTCCCCATAGCAAAGTCAATTCAGAAAGCAATCCCTTCACCAGATAGGCACTAAAGATTAAAAAAAAAAAAACCAACAATAAAAGGAATAACAAGTACTAATGAAAGGCACGCTGCCCGCCTCACCGGGCGGTGCGGGGGGGGGGAGGAGGAGTCTGGACGCTGGGCTCTGGAACCCCTCCGCACCCGCCGTAGGGCCTGGCCTCCCCGGAGCGGAGCGGGTACGAGTGTCCAGACCGGCTGCGCTGCAGGCAGCGGGCTGAGGGGTGGGGCCAAGCGGCGAGGTCCTGGGAGCGGAAGGCCTCACCACCTGGCTCTTTCCTCCCTTCCCCTGTGGTCGGCTCCCCACTTGCCCGCACTGGGGCGGGGGGTCCATGCGGCCCTCAGGGCCCGGTCAGAGGGGCCGGGGCCTGTGTGGGCCGGCCGCCAGGTCCCATGAAGCACGGGCTGGCCGTGCTGCTGGCAGCCTCGGGCATCGACTCCCTGGCCCACAGCGGGAGCCGAGCGTGGGCCCCACCCGCCCGCTGCCCCCCCGAACCGGACCCATGCGGCAGCAGCGGCGGTGGAGCGGGGCACGTACCCTAGCCCGAGGAGACAGAGGAGGAGGCGATCACCGGTGCCCCCGGGGACGAGTCGGAGGATGTGGACTTCCTGTCTGGGCTGGAACTGGTCGATCTGCTGGGCGATCGGACTAGCCCCTGGAGCCCGGGCAGGGACTGCGCCCTCCATCTTGCCTTGGGTCCTCCATTTTTGGACAGAGCCATGTGCTTCTTCCAGGAAGAAGCCCCTGCTAGCCACACCCAGGATTTCTCTGGACTAACCAATAATAATCAAGGGAAGTGCACGCCATCACTATGACCACATCCTGCGTAATGAGACACCAACTCGCGCCTGGCCAATCGGCGGGGCCCACAGTCCGCTCTCCTGCCCTTACTCCACTCCCCTATAAAACCCCCTGTCCCATCAGGCCTCGCTCTCTCGGCCACTGGGCTTGCCGTTGTGTCGGTGAGTCTGGTGAACGGGGAGCACAAGCCGGCTTGAATTAAAAGGACTCTTTGCTTTTGCATCGGACTGGCTGGCTCCCTGGGGGTCTTGGGAATCTTGAAATCTGGGCACAACACTACAATGTCTTCTATTATCAGACAGCACCATCATATGATGTCACATAAAAATAGAGAAGAGTATAAAGCCTCAAGGAAGACAGAATATGATTAAGTGATGGCGCCTTCAATAACTAGACCTAAATAAATATAGTTCCTCTTACCACAGGTACATTACAAAAACCCCTAAAGGGGATGAAACAGGTCTTTCTAGTGTTGGGGGATGCCAATTTTTGAAGATATAAGCAAAAGAGGCCTCTGTTAACAGATTTCATTAACGAAAACAAAACTAAAACACTGTCTGCAGCCTAAGCAACTAAGCAACAATTATCAAAAATCATAGTGCATCGTTCCGTACTGTATCATAGCATGATAAAAATTATCTAGAATCTCAGTGGTTTTTTAAAATAACAATGTGCGTTGTATGTACAGTTTAATTTCTTTTACTATCTCCTGGAAGCTCAAGAAACCAGCACTTATGGATGCACTCAGAACCATGCACAAATCCAAATGTGAAGTCTTGAAATGCCTTAAATGTGCACAGCTCTTCACTCTTTATAACAAATATTCAGACAGTAAAATATCTTCTTTTAGCCTTCCAGGAACTCCGTGAAACACTGCCAACATCCTCATTTTACAAATGATAAAGTTGAAGCACAGAGATGCTAAACATCTTGCCTAAGATCACTATGGATACTAATGTCCCCTTCCAAACTCAGAAAAAAAAAATGTTTCCCTTACACCCAGGTTTACTATACTACCCAGGCTTTTCTAAGTAATGCAGTAAAATCAGGTATTGATAGTGTCATATATGAATGCTGAATGTCATGCCCTCTCCAAGTTCTACAGCAATGCTTTACTCTTACATTCTCATGTAAAAATCTAATGAAATCTAAGGAACCCTTTGCCATAAAAAATGCACATGTGCAAAAGTTCATAGCAGTGTTATTCATAATAACCAGAGTGGAAACCACCTAAATGTCCATCACTTGATGAATGGATTAAAAAATTGTTATATATCCATAACATGGAATATCATTCAGCCAAAAAAGGAATGGCGTACTGACACAACATGAATAAACCTTGAAAACATTATGCTAAACAGGAAAAAAAAACTAGTCACAAAACACCACATGTTGTATGATTCCACTTGTATGAAATGTCCAGAATAGGCAAATCAATAGAGTCATAAAGTAGTCTAGGGATTCAGGTGGGTTGGGGAGAAATGGGTATTGAATGCTCGTGAGTATGAGGTTTCTTGTCAGAGTGATGAAATTGTGTGATGGCTGCACAGCCATGAATATTCTAAGTCACTGAATTGTACACTTTAAACAGTGTATGATATGGTATGTGAATTATATATCAATAAATATTCTATTTTTAAAAAATCCTTTAAAAATGCACATACAAGTAATATTTCCCAGATATTTTGGAAGGTTTGCTAAAGTCCCTGAGCCCATCTACAGGTGCAGAGGGAGTCAAAACTCAAGGCCAGCAACTCTTGTTCTATAGAACCAAGAATCATCATCCTATTTTCTTTGTTTTACAGTTAATTTTATTTCAGTTTACCCCATCTCAACTACCAAGCCTATGCATCCTACATTTTAAGATCATTACTTCACCTATTAAATCACATGACCACAGGTTTTCAATATGGATTCATTAAAAACAAATAGTGTAGTTTTATAACTACAATTTTTAAAAGCTTTAGAAAGAACTTTTAGTAATCGAGTATTACTTACAAGACATTGTTGGAATTTAAATATGTAAAAGATACATTTTTTTTTTGTCCTCAAGGAGCTTAAAATCTAAAAGGTGAGATAAGATCAATACACAAATAACAATATACAAAATAGTAGGTGAATTATGCATTTAAAAGGTCAGGGAAGATCAGCAGAGGAAGAATGATTAAAGGAAAGCTTCTTGGCAGAGGTGGACATTTAATTCTGGGTTTGACCTAGAAGAATAGATAGGATTTGAACATGCAGAGGAGTAGAAAGACTTTCAGATGAGAGTAGAAGCCTACCTATATGGTAGGCCATCAGAAGCCAAAGAGAACTGCTGAGTTGGGCAGTTACCTAATCAAAGTGGGATATTAATAAGGTTGATTGCTCCGTAATGTGTGGATGGATGTGGAAAAGAAAAAAACTGGATCAGGGAAACAAATTAGGAGCCTATTACTATAGTATTAAGAAAAGGTTACTAGGAAAACATATTTGCCAATGTCATATCTGATAAGGGCCTAATCTCCAAAATTTATAGGGAACTCATACAACTTAACAAAAGGAAGATAAACAATCCAATCAAAAAATGGGCAAAGGACCTAAATAGACACCTTTCAAAAGAGGACATTCAGAAAGCCAAGAGACATATGAAAACATGCTCAAAGTCACTAATCATCCGAGAGATGCAAATCAAAACAACAATGAGGTACCATCTCACACCTGTCAGAATGGCTATCATCAACAAATCAACAAACGACAAGTGCTGGAGAGGATGTGGAGAAAAAGGAACACTTGTGCACTGCTGGTGGGAATGCAGACTGGTGCAGCCACTATGGAAGACAGTATGGAGTTTCCTCAAAAAATTGAAAATGGAACTCCCATTTGACCCTGTGATCCCACTTCTAGGAATATATCCCAAGAAACCAGGAACACCAATCAGAAAGGATATATGCACCCCTATGTTCATAGCAGCACAATTCACCATAGCTAAGATCTGGAAACAGCCTAAGTGCCCATCAGTAGATGAATGGATTAGAAAACTGTG
Source organism: Myotis daubentonii (assembly GCF_963259705.1). Taxonomy (NCBI): domain Eukaryota; kingdom Metazoa; phylum Chordata; class Mammalia; order Chiroptera; family Vespertilionidae; genus Myotis; species Myotis daubentonii. Next base: position 97,028,127 of record NC_081861.1, on the reverse strand, counting down.
GTACATCTACACGATGGAATACTATGCTGCTCTAAAAAGGAAGGAACTCTTCCCATTTGCAACGGCATGGATGGAACTGGAGAGCATTATGCTAAGTGAAATAAGCCAGTCAATGAAGGAAAAATACCACATGATCTCACTCATTCATGGATAATAGAGACCATTATAAACTTTTGAACAATAATAGATACAGAGGCAGAGCTGCCTCAAACAGATTGTCAAACTGCAGCGGGAAGGCCAGGGAGGGTTGGGGGGCAGGAGGTAGGGGGGTAAGAGATCAACCAAAGGACTTGTATGCATGCATATAAGCATAACCAATGGACATAAGACACTGGGGGATAGGGGAGGCTAGGGGACTGTCTAGGGCAGGGGGAAAATACCCTTTGTAATACTTTAAGCAATAAAAAAAATAAAAAAAAGAGAAAGAAAAAAAAAAGAAAAGAAAGAAAAGGTTACTAGTCTGATTTAGGGAGTGATGTCCTGACTCAGTAGTCATTTTAAAAGATCAAAGCATCCACCAAAATGTTAATTTTTAGACATGCAGTACATACTCATTTAAAGTTCTGCCAATATAGAAGCCAGCTATAGTTCCATCATGGTGCATATGTCCCTTGAGAAACCCCATCTACAACATAAGTTTTGAGATTTCAAAGTAGCATTTAACATGAAGTTTTTGCTACCTTAGTTTGTGAAATTAGGAAGAGCACCAAAGGCTCCTTTAGGCCCCCTTTCCTCCATTAATTATACAGGAAACAGTCGATATTCTAAAAGTTTACAATAAAACAATCCTTATAAGTACCGCGCGCTAACCGATTGCGCCACTGGAGCTCCAGTTTACAATAAAACAATCCTTATGAGTTGGATGACAAGCTTGCACGTGACCAAGTAAACCTCAACTCCAAGATTAAAAGACCTTAGACAAAGTGGTATCTGTAATAGCAAATCCCAAAGGGACAGATGGCCTGTTGAGCACAACAGAATTTCCTTGAAATGGCTTTATTTCTATTGTGAGCCTAAGGTGATTGCAGGTAGAGTATAACCTTAGGTAGTTTTATAGATTTACCACGTAGATAGGCACCGGACAAATAGCATAGGCGCGTTTACCTGCCTGGAACGGATTCTTCATCGCTCAGAAGAGATAAAAAGAAAGCAGGAGGCTACCTACAAGGTTTCCTTCCTCGGGAAACACAAAGCGAGGTCAAACACTGGGACTAGGAAAAAGAGGGTAGGAGTGACCAGAGCCCTTCAAAGAAAAAGCCCTGCCCAGATCTCCACAAGCCAGTTTCCCCAGGCCCAGAAAATTAACCCTGAGCCCTTTTATTTCTAATTCCCGCCCACCTCCAGATAGACCCTCCAACTCCCTCTCCCCTTCAGTTCTTGGCTCACTTGTCCCGGATGATGGTCTGCAGCTCCCGGATCTGCTCATTCATGGGTAGCAGCTTAAGCTGAGCCCCAATCTTCCAGGAGAGTTGGCTGTCCCTTAGGAAGGAGACGCCGGCCGATGCGTCATAGTTGCCACTGCCATGGTTGTGCTCCTGGCTGAGGCTGGCGCTGCTGCAGGCCTGAGGGCTCCCCTCCCCCAATACACTAGAATGGGCGTGACTGGTGAGGAGAGTCGGTTTGGCCTTGGAGGTGCTGTTTCCCCCCACATAATCTGGGGTCGGGTCGCCAGGTCGCAGCGCCTCGGGGCTTGGGGTAGAGGCAGAGTTTACTTGTTGGTTGTGACAGGGCATGGAGTCCGGACTCCGTAACTCCGTGGCCATACACCGACCCCGGGCTGTCCCCGCAGCTACCACCCCCTAAGGATAAAGGAGAACGTGGAGAAAGGGTGCGTGCTCACGTGCTCGCCTGATAGCCCCAGCCTCCTAGGAATTTATAGCCTCTTAGCCCTCTCACCCCTTGGACTGCCTCTGGTTCCCTTTGGCCTCGCCCTTTTCCAGCCCCGCCCACCAGATGTACAGACTGCTAGACACTCTATTGGCTTCTCTCCCTGCCACTCTGCAGCAGCACACTGTTTGTTAACCCTTTGAGTCACTCCAGTGGTGTGAGTTTCCACATCTAGACAGGCAGATCAGTTGAGGCTAAGGATGCTTAGTTGCAGGGTCTTTTGGGAGTCCCTGGGGATTCTGCATGCAGAGCTTTGGGTGAGTTTTAGAGCTAGGAAAAACTAGGGGGGGTGATAAAATGATGACACACACAAGGCCCATGTTTTCAGACTTTGTTTCTTGGCAGAGAGCTTATACTTCAATAACTACATCTTCAGTTAGCTTCTCTATGTGACGGAAAGGACCAAAGTTTTGCCACCCTGAAGCTGCTTTGGGGAATATTGAGTTTAAGCTGTTTATTAAAAAAATAAGACTCAGAAAGAACCTACCCAAGAAATTCAGAAAACCTGATTCAAGAAGTAGAATTCAGGGTGTTCCCTTTAGCCTAATTTGAATTAAGTATGATAAACAAGAGAGCTTCAGGCAGGGACCTGTTAGCTAGATACCCCCTGTGTCCCAATGTTTCTGAGTTACCTAGCAAGGATGCTTTGCCATATGTATTCTTCTCTTCCTCAGCTACCTGTAAATCCCCCATTTTCACTTCTGAAATCTAATGTCCTCTTCCTCCCCTTTTCTCATTTGTTCAAAATGTCTTATATACCTAATGTTGCCCCACTGTCTTTGGAAATTTTATGGATTTATCTATGTGAGTTCCCCATGTGCATGTATTAAACTTTGATTTTCTCCTGTCAATCTGTCTCTGTTCACTTGGTTATTAGCCAAGCCAGAACAACTTGGAAGGTGGTATGAAAAGTATTAATATATTTTAGCCCCCACTTAACCAAAAGAGGAAGTAAAAATATGCCTAGAAGACTGCCCAAGAACCTGCCCTCTACTAGAGTGTTCAACCAGTTTAAGCTTCCCAAGTGTGCTTGACTGCTAGCATTTTCCTTATCTGTATTGGTTGGACCGTACACTGTACAATTACCATGGGGATTCTGATAGCATTTTAAATCCACTACTCGGGCAGGATAGTAAGAAGCCAGGAAAATTCCTTGATAATGGGGAAACTGAGACAGCTGAATCAAAATGGCCTCATCCAGCACCTTGAATCACCTGCCCCCTTCTCCCTTGCATGACCACTCCCTTAAGCCTTAAGCCCTCAGGACAATAAGGTTCTGAAAAGCCTCAGGTCTGGTTGACAACAGAGACAGAATTTTGGTCCAACTAGAGATAACATCTAGGCCTCAGTTATGTTTCAGCTCCAGGTCCAGAAAAGCAGCAAAACCAGAAGCAACAACATGGCCCAGCTGCAACAACTAATGATCTCCTACCTTAGCACAATCCTGAAAGTATACACATGGGAAGCTGATTAATATTCAATTGAGACCCTCTGCTTGGACCTCCCCTGAAATTCCTGCCTGTACTAAACAGATAAAACCCTTTAAGAGAAAGGACCCAGTGGACACTCTCTTTTTCTAGGGCATGCTTGTGACTCCCTCCATTCTTTTCTAAGGTGTGTAGCTTTGCTTTCTTTCTCCTAAGCCTTAAAGGTTGCCAGGAGACTTGCAACCAGAGGAGTAGTAGGCAGCAGCAACTCTTCCAGGGCTAAGCCCCTGAATCTGTCTCCAAGGGCCCTTCTTTTGTCTCTGTAACTTGTTTCCTGCATCCATGCTACAACCCAGCTGGCTGATTTCTGCCTCTATGACTTTCTTTCTAAAAGTCTAAATAAACTTCTTGCACTAAAGTTGTTGGCTATGAATTCTTTCTTTACCAATGTCTAACCATCACTAACACTACCACTTGGGTGTTTTTTAAATGCTTGAAAAGACATATTTAGTGTGTGGAATCAGTATAAATACTTGAAGTAAGAATGGCTACAGCAGTACTTTTCAACATCAGTGTGTATTACAATTGTAATACAATTGTAAAGCTTGCTAAAAAGCAGATTCTCATGGACTACTTTTGAGATTCTGTTTTGGTAAATCTGAGATAGAACCCAAGAATCTTTATTCTTAACAACTAATCCAGCCAATTGACTTTTTTACAGGGTACTCTTTGTTGAACAGTGACTTATAGGCTCCATTTTTAAAGAGCTACAAGCTGAAAGTCAGAAACCTGACAATTTTGCTAAAAAATTATTGAGCAGCATTTTAAAAATCCCTTCCCCATCTACTAGTATGTGAGATGCTTTAACAATTTTACCCCTAAATATTCTTCCAATTTAGAAATTCTAAAATTCTATTTGCCTTGCAAACAGCCAATTCTTAAAATGTCCTGTTCCACACAGGAGCATGAGCAACAGATGCAGAGATTCAGAGAAATATAAATAACAGATAACAGGAATACCTAGGCCTTTGGTGAGAATTGATCCATTTTATGTTTGTTTAATGTTTTGGTATTAATATTATTTTTATCCCTTTATCTCCAATTGTCTCTAGTGTTTGTCTGACCCTTTAGGTCAGTACACTATTAGCTGTAATTATACAGAGTTTAAATTTTATTGGATGATAGGAATTGCAGCCTAAAATTATAATGTGACTGACTTTTGAAGGTCTATGCATCTTTTCACCCAGCACAGAATTAAATTCAAAAGAACTATTTTTACTCTTACAGAAAACACCCATGCATACATTTCCCTATATTAACCAATAATCATTAGCAAATCTATCTAGTCAGATTAATAATTTAAGATGCTATTAAAGCAAAATTCACTAAGGATTAATCATAACACCTTAAATATAGTGGTTTATAATTTACAAAGAACTTTTATACACTTTTTCATTTAATTCTCAAAAAAAGCTTGAGGATAACCAATCCTACTTTATAGATGACATTTGCATAATTATTCTCCCTAAAGTTATTGTCCAAGGCCACCCATCCAAAAAGAAAAACAAGACTGTAACCTCAGTGTTTTGACTTTAAATTCAGTCTTATTTACACACAGCTACATATTCAAAAAATCAGTAAGTTCTCTCATTTATATCACAATTTTGATGTATTCCAGCTTGCTTTCTAGAGATTTTTTGTTTTCTTTCTGTGTTTCCTCGTTACTGTGGTTATTTCTGATATTTGCTGGTCTCCTCTGTCTAGGCATCTATGTATTGACCTTTCTCTAACAGCTTTCTCTGAAGAGGTCTTTCTACTGTTTTCCAGTAGGTGGTGCTGAATCACAAGATTTTTACATCTGTTACCTCCCTGAGCTGACTTTCTTGGCTTTCATCACATAGTACAGTCACACTGCTTGGAGGTGGGGGTCTGTTTTGCCCTCACTTTAATGGCAACCTTGAAACTCTTAAGGTCCCCCCACATACCCCACCTGGGAATCAATGACAGAGGGAAACAGCAATTCTGTGGGAAGCAGCCTATTGTCTTCACTAGCAGAGAGGTGTGGACAAGGAGCCTGGAATGCTGGTGACCCTTGAGCCCTGGCAAACGTCAGAGCTATGCACCAACTGTTTAGTTGAGACAATGGTAGCTGAAGCAACTTCCCGACCAGATAGTAATGTAAATCCTTACTGATAAGATAGTCTGTCTGTTACTGGAAATAGCCTGCCTAAGGGCTATAGGTGTATCTCAAACTGAATAAAAGGGTGGCAAGGCCTGAGAACAAGCAGAGTCCTTCCTCTTGCATTGGGCTCCCACCTGGCCCCCCAATTTCCAAATTATTATTTCTTCTCTCGTCTCTGTCATTTGCACACACCCCTCTACCAGAAACCGAATCCTGAACCACGCAGGATGTGGGTGATTCACACAATTCTACTGCAACAGCTATTGGTTTGCAGATAATGTGCTCCCCTACCTTACACCAAGGATAACTGGAGGTGAGTTTTGGGAGTCTAATGGGCATCAGGACTCTGTGGCTCCATGTCTTTGGAGCACAGGCCACCTGAAAGCAGATAGCCAGGCAGAACACCTACACTGTGCCCTTGCTCAGGTGTCTCAGCTGGCTCAGTCACAATTTACACTGCTCGCCCTGCTGAAGAGCCAACAGACGCTCTGTATTCCTCCTGGCCCATGGAAGTGCATGCTACCACCAGTTTCCTCCCTTCTTTGGTTGATTCAGAGAGGAAAATCACTTTGGCCAGAGTCCCACTGCCTCAACCATAGACTACGAGACACCTGACCCCCACTGTCATGGGCTCCGGGACCCTCGTAATGAGTTTCAGAGTGACATGACTCCAGAAAAAGTCACACAACACTGGCCAAAGTCACAGTATCTGAGCCTCAGGCCCCGAGACTACTTCTCCCAGGCTGTGGACTCTGGGAACCCACAGTGAGCACATACCAGTGAGACCTCAGGCAAACTTTCCCAAAAGATACGGAATCATGATCATATCCAAATCAACTTGCACAATGAAGCCAGGGGTGAGTCACATTGCCAATCCATGATGAGATTTCATCCATGAATAAGAAACTAACATTAAAGACCCAACTACATCAAAAGAACCCAAATAGCTCAAGTAGAGAGCTCAGCTAGATCACCAAGCCCAGGAGACCTGAGAGACTGCACCACTGGGTCCCCAAAATCAACAACTACATAGCACCACCCCCGAAAGAACCTGGATAGCAGTTGGATCAAAGACATAGAAACAATTAAAATGGTACAGCGAAAAATGGGGAGACAAAATACAATCCCCAAAGGAAAGAAAAAGAGAAATCACCAGAAAAGGAATTAAATGAAATGAGGCAAGAAACATGTCAGAGAAATAATTTAGATAATGGTTATAAGGATGCTCAAAAAGCTGGATGAAAAGTACACAAAACTCAATGGGAATTATAAGGAGCTGAATGAGAATGTCACCAACATGAAAAGGAACCAAGAGTAAGTGAAGCATGACCTATCTGCAATGGAGAAAACAATAGAAGGCTTAAACAGTAGACTAGAAGAGGCTGAGGACTGCATCAGTGAATTAGAAAACAAGGTAGGAAAACCCACACAGACACAAGAGAAACTGGAAAAAAAAAACTTAAAAAGCAAGAAGAGAGCCTGCGAGAGCTTTGGGACAACACAAAATGAAACAACATCTGCATAATAGGGATACCAGAAGTACAGGAAACGGAGCAAGGAATAGAAAACCGTTTTGAAGAAATAATGACAGAAAACTTTCTTGATGTTGGCAAGAAAAAACCCCACAAAAGTCCAAGAAGCACTTAGAATCCCAAACAAGATGAACCACAAAAGACCAACACCAAGAAACATCATAATTAAACTGGCAAAATCAATGACAAAGAATTTTAAAGGCTGCCAGACAGAGACAGAAAGTTACCCACAAGGAATCACCCATAAGAATATCAACTGAGAGATTCAAGATGACTGCCAATGGGATGGCAGGCTGCAAGATAGGGTGTGAGTGAGAGAATGAAAGGAAAGTGCATGGATATGTCTATATTTGTGATTGAGGGACAGCTATATTCCGAGGAATTGTTGGGGACTGCTGGATGGGGCTCCCTGGCCAGGATGCCTCTAATGCTGCTGAAATCTCTCCCAGAGTGGCCAGCTCTGCTACAGAGACCATGCCATCTTGAAGGGGACAGAGTGGAAGTGATCTGAAGTCCAGCCTTACCTTCAACTGGGGAGACCTCGGACCCTACAACCACAACCCCCAGGGACAAGCTGCCTCAACTACGAACCCAGGAACACTAAGACTCCAGCCTCTCCAACTGCGGGTGCCTAGAAAGTCTGTCCAGGAGACAAAGAGGCCTGAATATGTGGATAAGCCCTGTACCTTCTCACAGGCAGATAGAAGGAAGAGCCGAATCGAGTACATCCACCCGGTATTGGTGAATTAAATACAGCTGGTGAGGCAATCTGTGGATGGAAAGGTCAGATATCGCCTAGGGAAAGGTGAGATCTGGGATCCAGGCTGGAGGGAGAAATACACACACAACACGCATAAAATGTGCACAGTGGGGAATAGAGTCACAGAGGAAGACTGCACTCCACAAAATCCTTGGCTGTTGGGATCAGTGTAGCCCTCGAATGTGGAAGGGGGTCCACAGGGCTGCTGGCAGAAGGGGACTATAGAAATTAACCCACAGCAGGCCTGGGCCCAGAAAGGCAGCCTGAAGTTTTACCAGTATACCAGCTGTGGAGTGCCAGGCAAAAAAGACACGAGTCTGCGCACTTCCTGTGGCTTTTTTTTTTTTGTCATTTTCTTTTTAAATCCTTGCTTTTGATTGCTAAGTCCAGTATATAGGACAGTGATGGTGAAACTTTTGAGCTCAGCATGTCAAAATTTTGAAAAACCCTAACTTAACTCTGGCGCCATGTCACATATAGAAATATTCATAATTTTTTTTTGATATTTGCAACCATAGTAAAAAAAGATTTATATTTTTGATATTTATTTTATATATTTAAATGCCATTTAACAAAGAAAAATCAACCAAAATATGTATAAAATGAACAAAAACAGAAAAACAATGTACATTTAGGAAAAAATAATAATAAAAACAATGATAATCAAATGGTATGAAAACTAGAAATTAGTGACTTTTTTGGTGCTGAAGTTTATCTGCTAATTCTTCGATTGCAGGTTCATACTTGGTGCACTTCAAGGCCAAGCAAGCGCCACTAACTTCATCTGTTAGTCGGTTTCTTTTTTTCATTTTAATATTATTTAATGCTGAAAACAAAGTCTCACAAAAATATGTTGATGAAAAAATTGTTAGCAAAGCCATCACTAGATTTTTTATGTCGCTAAAAGTGTCAGGTACTCTGTTCCAAGTACTCAAAATTTCTTGTTCGTAGTTGCACTCTTCATTATTCAAACGATTTCGTTCCAGATTTTCAAGTTTTGACCTTAAGTCGACAAACACATGAGTCCAAATACTACCTTGGAAATCTGCAAGTTGCATCTCTAAATCATCAATTTGCATCCATTGGAAATCCCTTAATTCCAAAGTACTGTAAAAAACTACATGCGGATACTTAATTATTTTAATGGTCTGTTCTAGGCTTCTAAATTGGTCGAATCTTTCACTGAACTGTTCAAATAACGAGTTTACTATATTATGGTACATAAATATGGACTCCATTACACTCGTTGTAGTGGCCTGCTGGAAATACTTTTTCATCCGAGGAAAATACTTATAAGTTTTAGTTTCAATATCTCGCTTGAAAATTTTTTTATTTTCAAAAGATTTGATGTATCCAAACATAACGTCAATACTTTTGCCAAAACCTTGTAATTTTAAGTTCAGGTCATTCATATGAACAGAGAGATCTGTAAAAAACATCAAATTGCTGACCCACTTATGATCATTGATCTGAGGAAAGTTTGCCAGATCCTTATTCTCAATAAATACCGTAATTTCTTCAAAGCATTCCACAAATCGCTCAAGTACTTTACCTCGACTCAGCCATCTCACATTATTGAACATCAGTAGTCCACTGTAGGTTGAATCAACTTCCTGTAAAAGTGCAGAAAATTCTCGCTTGTGAAGGGATCGAGAAGCTATAAAATTCACAATTTTTGTTACAACTGACATTAAATCATTCAATTCTGAGAATCCCAATTTGGCACACAATACCTCCTGATGGATAATGCAATGAAAAGGTACAAGTGGATGTCTAATAGCTTCCATGAACAATTTCAGGAATCCCACGTTTTTTCCCCACCATATTTGGTGTCCCATCTGTCGTGACTGACACTATTTTAGAGATATCAATGTTTAGGTCACTGAATGTTTTTATAACAACCTTACATATTTCGTTTCCTGATGTACTTATTGGCACTGATTCTAACTTTATCAACTCTTCTCTTTGTGAGACCATCAGAATATACAGTATAGCAATAATGGCCAACCAAGCATTTGATGTGACATCAGTAGTTTCATCAAGAGAAATCAAAAAATATTTACAACTATTTAAGTCTTTATTAAGTTGATGTACTTTTTTGTTAAGATCTATTATTCTGTCTTTGATAGTATTTCTACTGAGTGGTAACTCAGAAATTCTTTTAATAATATCATCTTTATGTTTCATATCATGAAATAGAGCTGGTGCACATCTTAGAAATGCTTCCTTAATAAATTCTCCATCACTGAGGGCTTTTCCATGCTGAGCTATGGAGTGAGCAATACAGTAACTTGCTGATGTTAAATTTTTAGAGCATCTTACAAATTTAATGATGGAATTTGATTGACTTTTATAGAGGTGTAGCTGCCTAGAAATGTATTCCTTCCTTTCATCAAATACTTTTTTTCAAGAGCTGACAATGATAGTTTCAAACTGTCTCTTTACATTCCACGTTCTGCTTATTACCATTTCATTACACAGTATGCACAATGATCTGTTGTTTCTGGTGACAATCCCGTACATCTCCGTCCATATGTCTTGAAAGGGTCAGCTACTGCTACTTCCACTTCCTTTATCATTCAATCTTGCTTTTCTATTTTTTTGATTCTCCATCACAAGGCTGTAAAAATAAATAAATATAAATCACGGCGTTTTTTATAAAAGGTTGATAGGTATCTTACCTATTAACTTTTTGCAGTGTTGTTGCACTGACTCCTGGTGCAAAACAATTCAAAGATAGTATGTATAACCAACAAATATATGGTGCTGTAATCAATTATCCGACACGCAGAATGTCTCGTCGAGCACTGTTGCACTGTATATCTTTTTCTTCTAACCCTCCCACTCCTGTCTCCTAACGAACATGGTGATCACGTGCATCGGTTTGCCAAATGCACCCGAATGCACGGGAAGCTTACCCAAGGCACATGTTGACAATAACGAGGCTGTTTCCAGAACTGGGCATTTTGTAACTCGAGTAAAAATAAAATGTCGTGAGTAAAGATTAATCTCTTTATAGTGCAATTCTTAACCTTTTTATATTAATGTCAATATTGGAACAATGTATCTTGGATGTTTTCACTATGTATCTTTGCTATACAACACTGATGTACATGTTTACATCTGGTTTTAGAATTACATTATTGATCATGAGTAACGTGAGTAATAATATTACTCGAGTGATTTTCCAACTCTGGCCGTTGCGAGACACAAATATTTATCTGAATTATGCATAATTTGAATTATGCAACTTTTTGTCTCTGTAAATGCGTGTCACCCAAAATGAGTTCACGTGTCACCTCTGACACGCGTGTCATAGGTTCGCCATCACTGACATAGGATCTTCCAATTAAAAAGCACTCACCGAGACTGCAGGGAAAAGCTGTTTTTGTGGAACCTGGGGATCAGAGTGGGGAGAGATGAACAGAAAACCAGATCTAGGGCAGTCTATCTGCCCAACCCAGTATTAAGTGCTGCAGGAAAAGCAGTCTAAACACTGGGTAGGGGAGGGGCCTTTTAGCACCAGATATCAATACAGAAACACTGCCACTCAGGGGTTGTATCAGAAATTGATTCTTGTGCAAATACAACTAAAGGCAGGCTGAGAAACAAAGAGGTGCCGACTGCTTGAAAACAGGGTTGTGGCTTATGACACAGAGGAGCAGTGGAGCGCAGGGAACTTCAATACTGTGCTGTCTACCTGACAAGAAAAAGACCTGCCAAGCAGAACAGTAGAGGAAGTAAACAACCTCCACCAATTCACATTTTTATATTTATCTTTTACTTGAGAAACTACATTTTTTTTCTCACTTGATTTTACCTTTTTATTATATTTTTTATTTTTAATTATTATTATTACTACTATTATTTTACCTTTTTAAAGTTTTATTTTATTTTTTTCTTTATAATATTTTACTTTGGGATTAGAGATCTACATTCTATTTTTATTTTTCCTTTAGCATTATTTTATTCTATCTCAATTTTTTCTTTATGCCAACACTCTCTTCCTCACATTTCCACTTTCTTTGTCCTGATTCTCTTACCCCAATCAAAAGACATAGGGTAGCTGAGTGGATAAGAAAACATGACCCATATATCTACTGTCTACAGGAAACCCACCTCAGAACAAAGGACTCACACACACTGATGGTGAAGGGATGGAAAAAGGCTTCTCAGGCAAATGAAAGTGAAAAAAAGCTGGGGGGGGGCAATACTTATATCTGACAAATTAGACCTCAAAGTGAAGGCCATAACAAGACATAAGGAAGGCCACTTCATAATACTAAAGGGAGCAATTCAACAAGCATATATAACTCTGGTAAACATATACACAACCAATACAGGAGCATTCAAATACATAAAAAAAAAACTGCTGGAGGATATCAAGGGAGAGATTGACAGCAATACAGTCACAGTTGGGGACTTTAATACCCCACTAACACCACTGGACAAATTCTCTAAACAAAAAATCAGCAAAGAAACAGCAATCCTAAATGACTCAATAGATCAGATGGAAGTAATTGACCTCTTCAGAACATTTCACCCCAAAGACACAGAATATACATTCTCCTCAAGTGCACATGGGTCATTTTCAAAGATAGACCATATATTGGGACACAGGAAAACTCTTCAAATTCAAGAAGAAAGAAATTATATCAAGCATCTTCTCAGATCACAATTGCATAAAACTAGAAATCAACTACAATAATAACAATAAAAATATCTAACACCTAGAAGCTAAATAGCTTGCTATTAAACAATGATTGGGATACCAAAGAGATCAAAGAAGAAATAAAAAGCATCATGACAATAAATAACCATGAAAACACAACAATCCAAAATCTATGGGACACAGTCAAAGCAGTCTTGAGAGGGAAGTTCATAGCTGCACAGGACTTTTTCAAAAAACAAGAAACAATGGTAATAAATTACCTAACCCTACAACTCAAAGAGTTAGAAAGAGAGCAACAAGAAAAACCCAGCGTAAGCAGAAGGAAGGAAATAATAAAGATCAGAGTGGAGATAAACGACATAGAGACCAAAAATAAATAAATAAATAAAATCAAAAATAAATAATACAAAAGATCAACAAAACCAAGAGTTGGTTCTTTGGAATGATAGACAAGATTGATGAACCTATAGCCAGGCTCATCAAGCAGAAAAAAGAGAGGACCCAAATAAACAAAATCAGAAATGAAAGAGGTGAAATAACAACCAATCCCACAAAAATACAAACGATTATGAAAAAATACTATGAACAACTCTATTCCAACAAGAACAACAACCTAGACGAAATGGACATATTCTTTAAAAAAAATAGAAGCTCCCAAAAATCAACCAGGAAGAATCAAAAAACCTGAATAGGACAATAACTACTGAAGAAATTGAAATAGCGATAAAAAAAATCTTCCAGCAAACAAAAGCCCTGGTCGGGTGGCTTTACAGGGGAGTTCTACCAAGCATTCAAAGAAGGACTACAACCTATCCTCCTCAGACGAGTCCAAAAAATTCAAGAGGAAGGAACACTTCCAAGCTCTTTCTATGAATCCGGCATTATCCTAATCCCCAAACCAGATAAAGACACCACAAAAAAAAGAAAACTGCAGGCCAATATTTTTGATGAATGTAGATGCTAAAATCCTCAACAAAATTCTAGCAAATCAAATACAACATTACATTACAAAGATCATACAGCATGAGCAAGTGGGATTTATTACACGGATGCAAGGATGATACAATAACCACGAATCAATAAATGAGATACATCACATAAACAAACTGAGAGACAAAAGTGACATAATCATATCAATTGATGCAGAAAAAGCATTTGACAAAATCCAACACCCTTTCTTGATAAAAACTCTCAGCAAAGTGGGAAAAGAGGGGTCATACCTCAACATAATAAAAGCCCTATATGACAAACATACAGCCAACATCATATTCAATGGGCAAAAACTAAACCCATTTCCCCTAAGAACAGGAACAAGATAAGGATGCCCACTCTCACCACTCCTGTTCAACATAGTACTGGAAGTATTAGCCATTGCGATTAGAAAAGAAGAAGAAATAAAAGGCATCCAAATTGGAAAAGAAGAAGGAAAACTGTCCTTATTCGCAGATGACATCATATTGTATATAAAAAACCCTAAAGACTCCATCAAAAAACTATTAGACTTAATAAATGAATTCAGCAATGTAGCAGGATACAAAATTAACACCAAGAAATCTATGGCATTTCTATACAGCAATAGTGAGCTTACAGAAAGAGAGACTAAAAAAGCAATCCCATTTACGATCACACCAAAAATAAATTAAGATACCTAGGAATAAACTTAAGTAAAGAGGTAAAAGATCACTACTCAGAAAACTACAGGACGTTGAAAAAAGAGATAGAGGAAGACATAAACAGATGAAAGAACATATCATGTTCATGGATTGGTATAATCAACATCATTAAAATGTCCATACTACCCAAAGCAATTTATAAATTCAATGCACTTCCCATTAAAATACCAACGGCATATTTCACAGACCTAGAAAGAACTCTCCAAAAATTCATCTGGATTAAAAAAAAAACAAAAAACAAAAAACAAAACAGAATAGCTGCAGCGATCCTGAGAAAGATGAACAAAGTAGGTGGGACCTCAATACCTGATATCAAATGGTATTACAAAGCCACTGTTCTCAAAACTGCCTGGTACTGGCACAAGAACAGACATATAGATCAATGGAATAGAAGTCCTTTGGGACTTGCCGCCTGGTCCCCCAATATTGCAAAATTATCTCGTGTCTTTTTCTCTCATTTGCTGTGCGGCTCCTCTTTCAGATACCGAACCCCACTCCACGCAGAATGTGGTGGAGGGAGTCTTACACGACAGAATCCAGAAATCAACCCGAACTAATATGTTCAATTAATATTTGACAAAGGAGGCAAGGACATACAATGGAGTAAAGACAGTCTCTTCAATAAATGATGTTGGGAAAATTGGACAGATACATGCAAAAAAATGACACTAGAACACCAACTTACACCATACAAAAAAATAAACTCAAAATGGATAAAGGACTTAAATGTAAGATGGGAAACCATAAAAATACTAGAGGAATCCAAAGGCAAGAAAATCTCAGACATATGCCGAAGCAATTTCTTCACCGATACAGATACTAGGGCATTGGAAACTAAAGAGAAAATAAACAAATGGGACTACATCAAAATAAAAAGCTTCTGCACAGCAAAAGAAACCATCAACAAAACAACAAGAAAGCCCACTGCATGGGAGAACATATTCGCCAATGTTATCACTGATAAGGGTTTAATTTCCAACATTTATAGGGAACTCATACAACTTGACAAAAGGAAGATAAACAATCCCATCAAAAAATGGGCAAAGGACCTAAATAGACACTTTTCAAAAGAGGACATTCAGAAAGCCAAGAGTCATATGAAAACATGCTCAAAGTCACTAATCATGTGAGAGATGCAAATCAAAACAACAATGAGGTACCATCTCACACCTGTCAGAAGGGCTATCATCAACTAATCAACCAAGGACAAGTGCTGGAGAGGATGTGGAGAAAAAGGAACACTCAAGCACTGCTGGTGGGAATGCAGACTGGTGCAGCCACTATGGAAGACAGTATGGAGTTTCCTCAAAAAGTTAAAAATGGAACTCCCATTTGACCCAGTGATCCCACTTCTAGGAATATATCCCAAAAAACCAGAAACACTAATCAGAAAGGATATATGCACCCCTATGTTCATAGCAGCACAATTCACCATAGCTAAGATCTGGAAACAGCCTAAGTGCTCATCAGCAGATGAGTGGATTAGAAAACTGTGGTACATCTACACAATGGAATACTATGCTGCTGTAAAAAAGAAGGAATTCTTACCATTTGCAGCAGCATGGATGGAACTGGAGAGCATTCTGCTAAGTGAAATAAGCCAGTCAATGAGAGAAAACTACCACATGATATCACTCATTTATGGATAATTAAGACCATTATAAACTGATGAACAAAAATAGAAACAGAGGCAGAGCAACATCAAACAGACTGTCAAACTACAGCAGGAAGACCGGGGAGGGTTGGGGGGGGGTGGGTAAGAGATCAACCGAAGGACTTGTATGCATACATATAAGCATAACCAATGGACACAAGACACTGGGGTGTATGGGAGGTTAGGGGAAGGTCAAGGGGAGAAAAAATATATGGGACATATATAATACTCTTTGTAATACTTTAAGCAATAAAACAATTTTTTAAAAAAGGTGTGGTACAGACCTGCCTGGTGTTTCTCAATGGTTAGAGCAGGGGTCCTCAAAGTTTTTAAACAGGGGGCCAGTTCACTGTCCCTCAGATCATTGGAGGGCTGGACTATAGTTAAAAAAAAAAACTATGAACAAATTCCTATACACACTGCACATATCTTATTTTGAAGTACAAAAACAAAACGGGAACAAATACAATATTTATATTTGCATGTGGCCTGCGGGCCATAGTTTGAGGAACCCTGGGTTAGAGCATCAGCCCGTGTACTCAATGTTTGCGGGTTTAATTACCAGTCAAGGTCACGTACCTGAGTTGCAGGTTCTATCCCCGACCCAGGTCAGGGCACCTGTGGGAGGCAACCAATCAATGTGTCTCTCTCACATTGATGTTTCTCTCTCTACCTTCCTCCTCCTCCTCTCTCCCTCTCTAAAAAAATTAATGGGAAGAAATATCCTGAGGTGAGGATTAACAACAACAACAATAAAAACTGTGTTACATTTACACAATGGAATACTACATGGCTTTTAAAACGAAGGAAATCTTACCTTTGGGACAGCATGGGTGGATCTGGATATTATAATGCTAAGCCAAATAAGCCCATCATAGAAAGTCAAATACCATATGATCTCACTTATATGTGGAATCTAGTGAACAAAATGAACTGATAAACAAAAAAGAACCAGAATCATGGAGACAAGGTATAGACTGACAGATATCAGATGGCATTTGGGTGGGCCAGATGGTATGAAAGATGGTGACGACAATAGCCAAAGATCACATATGCAAAGACCATGGACACAGAGAACAATGTGGTAAGGTCCAGAGGGAGGGGAGGGTGGGATCTGGGTAGAAGGGGGCAAAGGGGGACACCAGTAATAATGTCAATAAATATGTTTAAAAAAAAGATATGAGTTGCAGGCACTCATCTTTTTTTTTTTTAAATATATTTTATTGATTTTTTACAGAGAGGAAGGGAGAGAGATAGAGTGTTAGAAACATCGATGAGAGAGAAACATCGATCAGCTGCCTCTTGCACATCTCCCACTGGGGATGTGCCTGCCACCCAGGTACATGCCCTTGACAGGAATCGAACCCGGGACCTTTCAGACCGCAGGCCGACGCTCTATCCACTGAGCCAAACCGGTTTTGGCGGCACTCATCTTTATTATACACTATGCTGGTGGAGCAGGCTATAATACTCTGTCAGGGCTTCCTCTTCTCTAGAAAGTGTTAGAAATCCTGTGAAATTCTATCACTTAAACTATATTTCTACTGAGTGGAAATGGTAACACTTCTAATTGTATCTGTTATTGCAATATCATTCTTCTCAAATGAAATTTCTTTTTATAATAGGTTGGTAATAAGGCAGAGATAGAAAGAAAATGCCTAAAATATAGAGTTGAAAGACACAGGGTTTTAAAAAATCACATTACTTTAAATTATTATACATCATAAGTGCAATAGAGAAAATAATGACAAACCCATTTTGGACAAATTTACTGTATGACTAAACTAGGGTAACCAACCATTCCATTTTCCCTAGGGCTATTCTGGCTTAGTATTGAAAGTCATACAACAACTTAATCTTAGTAATAATCTGTCTCCAGAATCACACAATAGAATGACTTATATTTCAGGAATGTTTTATGGTATGTGAATACTTCATCATTTTTATATTTATTTAAAAACAGAAAATAATATTAGCTAACTTTAAATTTTAAAAATTAACTAATCAAAAAATTGACCAATGATTTTTTTCACTTTTCTTTTAAATTTTCTCCACACAAATACACTGTATCTACAATTATTTAATTTAGCCTTTCCTTTGAGTATTATATTACAAGCATTTTAATATGTCATTGACATGCCTGTCAATCTTTTCCTTTGTGATTTCATCTGCTACTTCAAACCTTAGAGAATTGTAATCTCTGTGGATTTTTCTTGGTTTCAATCAAGTACAATGTCTCTTCCAATCCTCCTTTCCTCATCCTTTCCTTGAACTTTGCTTTAAATATTGTTTGTTTTAGATATACCTCAAGGCAGATTTACTTTTAAGCCTCAATCTCTTGTTTATATCACACATATAAAGGATTCAGACAAGGGGTAATCATATTTTAATTTATGAGGATTTATGAGTAAAGGTTATAGAAATTGTGCTTGTTCAACTTTGACACTGAATCAGCTTATTGGTGTGGATGAGAAGATTGGAAAACTTTAAAAGACTTAAAGTAGATGAAAGGATAGATACTATTCACCAACTGTTCTCCATTTCTGTTAAGAGTTAAAGGAAATGTATATACTAGGGTAAGAACAACTTAGGTTTGAAAATATAGAATTGTTACACAGTTATCAGAATTAATATATTGAGTTCTATTATGAAGAAAGACTGAAAAAAGAATTAAGTTGATCTTGCCTAGATTGCAAAATTACAGACTCTGTAATGATTTTAAATATTTATATAGCATTTTGTAGTTTACAAAATAATTCTCCATAATTATTTCATCTGAATCTCACAGCAGCCATGTGAAGTAGGCATATATCCACTTAAGGATGAGGAAACTGACTTACTGAATTTCAAAGTTAGAAAGTTGTACAACTTGCTCTCTTTTAAAAATGTTTTTTTATGGGACATAAGGATGGCCAAGAGACATATGAAAACATGCTCAAAGTCACTAATCATCCAAGAGATGCAACTCAAAATGACAAGGAGGTACCATCTCACCCCCGTCAGAATGGCTATCATCAATAAATCAACAAATGACAAGTGCTGGAGACGATGTGGAGAAAAAGGAACCCTTGTGCACTGCTGGTGGGAATGCAGACTGGTGCAGCCACTGTGGAGAACAGTATGGAATTTCCTTAAAAAACTAAAAATGGAACTTCCATTTGACCCAGTGATCCCACCTCTAGGAATATATCCCAAAAAACCAGAAACACCAATCAGAAAGGTTATATGCACCCCCATGTTCATAGCAGCACAATTTACAATAGCTAAGATTTGGTAACAGCCTAAGTGCCCATCAGCAGATGAGTGGATTAAAAAACTTTGGCACATCTATGCAATGGAATACTATGCAGCAGTAAAAAGGAAGGAACTCCTACCATTTGCAACAGCATGGATGGAACTGGAGAGCATTATGCTAAGTGAAATAAGTCAGTCAGAGAAAGATAAATATCACATGATCTCACTCATTTGTGGACTATGATGAACAACATTAACCGATGAACAAAAACAGATCTAAAGACAGAGAAACATTGATCAGATGCTCAAACCTCAGAGGGAAGGTATGTGGGAAACAGTTTATTGTCTTCACTATCTGATAAGCATAGACAGAGAACCCCCCGAAGGTTGGGTGCCTTTGAAGCCCTAGCAGAGGTCGGAGCTAGGTGCCACCTCTGTTTGTCCAGACAGTTGTAGCTGAAACTACTCCCCCATTTATTATTATGTAAATCCTTGCTGATGGGCTAGTCTGCCTGTTGCAGGGGGTCACCTGCCTAAGGGCTATGCTATGGGTGCATCCCAGAATCAATAAAAGCTTGGTGAGGCCTGAGCACGGGTGGAAGTCCTTCCCCTTGAGTTGGACTTGCCCGCCTGGTCCCCCAATATTTCCAATTATCTCTTGTCTTTTCATTTTCATTTGTGTGCGGCTCTGCTTCCAGGTCCTGAACTCTGACCCACGCGGGACATGGGAAGGAAACACTCAACATCTGGTGCCCAAACAGGAAAACTGGAAGTGAAGGTTTCGCTATAGCAAAAAAAGGAAGTTTCACCGAAAAAAGTGAGGAAGAAAGAATTCACCGAGAAAAGGTGTGGAAAATTCACCGAAAAAAGGTGGGGGAAATTCACCACATGCAATGCCCAGGATCAACTTCAGAAGTTGTTAGCTGTAAGTAGGCTGGGAACATTTTCTTTCACCAGGCTTAGGGGGCAGGATTTGGCTTTTTAAAAAGTAAGAAACTTTATTATAGACTTTTGATCTGCATGCTTAAGGAGTTAAAATTTTAGAAGGTAATCTCTTACAGTTTTTGCATGTTATTATAGAACATAACCCTTGGTTTCCTGAAAAAGGTACATTGGATCTTAAAAGTTTGCCAAAAAGTTAATCAGAACTTGCCAAAAATTGCTTCCCCTTGTGGAAAATGGTATTTCCTTTGCTAGAGCCTTTAGGAGAGGTCAAGGAGGATAGATCTCCTCCCCCTTGCACCCTCCGCTCCTTAAGAGGAGCAGAAAGAAAAGAAAAAATGGGAGGAATGGCCTTCATGGTCCCTCCACCTCCATGTCCTAATTCTGAAATATTTAATTTGCCGTTTGGCAAAAAGGCCAAATTATAAAGAAACTGGAATATTAAAAGGTACTCTTTTAAATCAGGCTGGGAAAAAAAAAAGAGTGCTATGGTCATCTTAATTTGGTTTCTTGTCCAAATTAAAATCTTAATTTGTATTTGGAATCTAAAATCTGTAATAAGAAATGAAACCCCGCTGCCAAATCCGCCTCTGGTGTGGAGAGATTCAAAGGTGGCAGGAAAAGGCAGAGTTATAAGCTCTCCCACAATGAGATTACTTAATGTTTTGTTTAAAAATTACCGGAGAACATCTTATGACAACCAAACTTTGCCTAAGATTACCTTGGGTGCTAGCCATGACTTTAGAAAGCGAAATAGGAAAAAATTTAAAATGTCTTTTTCTATTAAGCATGACTTTGGGGAAAATACGCCATCTGAGTCATTTGCTGAAACTTCCCCCAAAGCAGGATGTGGGGGAAGAGGAGAAGGTAGTACATGGTGATCCAATATGGATGCCCCCTCCCCAAGTATTCTAATTTAAAGTCCTTCTTGTAATTGAAAAGTTTTACAAAATTTAAAATTGCGTCTGGGATTCCTGTGCACGTGTAAAGAGAAAAACTGGCTTGGAACTAATGTGCGCATCATCTGATTTTGGACATTTAGATAGAGTTCTGAGCTGAAATCTCTTTACAAATGCACAAAATAAAACCCAAGACTGATTATTTCCTAAGAAAAATGGCAAATTTGCCTCAAAGGAAAAAAACATGCAAGCTGGTTGTAGCAACAAGATTGATCTCTACACTAATAAAAGAGAAAAATGGTAATTGGCGTACGACGCTACCCTTTTCATTGGCTAATTAGGGCTATATGCAAATTAACTGCCAACTAAGATTGGCAGTTAACTGCCAACAAGATGGCGGTTAATTTGCATATGTAGGCACAATGCAGGGAGGCAAAAGGGAAAGCAGGAAGAAGCCCCCTGCCACTGACAGTGATCGGAAACCCAGGGGGATTTGTCTGCAATATAATGTTGGCCATCTATCTTTTAGGGATTTTGGTTTGGTCTGTCAAAGAACAGTGTAGACAGCCACCCCTTTGAGCTGCCTCACTTGGCAGCCACCATGTTGGCCGCATGGCTTGCCGCTCCTCCGGGGGTCACCATCTTGAAACAGCAAAGGCCCCTCCCTCTGATTTAGCCAATCACAAAAGGAATGTCTGCTTACTGAGGCAGGATGGGATTTCAGGGGTGGAGTTTTAAGGCAAAGTTTTACTACGGAAATGCAGATGGGGCAGAAAGTGTGCTTGCCTCTCGGATTTATTTAATACTATTTTTAAGAAGATATTTTTAATGCTTAATAAATTAGCAATCATGGTCTTATAATTTCAGTGGTATGATAGACCAATGTTTTGAGCAGTTAGCTTTATAAGGGCGGACAATAGAGCTCATATTTCTTAAAAGGCTTGTAGATAGAGACATTTTTAAAAGACATCTTAAATTCTCAGTAGAACCACAGTTATACATATATCATAAACAAATTAAGAGTAATTGATTCCATGGTCAAGACTAGATCCTATTATGTTGAGAACTGTTTTTAAGTGTTGAAAATTTTTAATTAGATATGTATTTGACAGTTTTTCCCAAGTACAATATTTTAAAATATAATATGCTTGGTTGCATAAGGAATTTCTGCCAAATAAAAGAAAAAATTGATTTATTAGTAGCAATGTCTTTATTTAAACTAATATACCTTCCATGTCATTAAAACGTATTACTAAATGTATGCACAGACCCACAAAGTCATTTTTCTAATCTCTAAAATCTAGAAAACCCTGTTTGACTTAAACTGAGAACAATTATTAAAGGTTATATGTTCCCTCCCTAAACAGAAGTTAAATAGCTTATGTCAAAGTATTTAAAAGGGACTGATAGCAATAATCCAATCAATGTTATGTATTGTTAACAAAGACAAGCAAAGTTAAATAATGAGCTTTATTTCAAATTAATTTAAATTGGCTATTGAGATGAATAACTATCTTAGAAGATTTAACTGTATAGTAAACTGTTCCTGAAATATTAAATAAAATTTTTTATTGATGGTTCATCTAATAATAATTATTTAGCATTTAATAAATCCAAAGCAGTTATATCTCTATACAAGAAATTAAATCAAAAATCTTCAAGACTGCATTAAAGAAATTTTTTCAAAAGGCTCTTCATATTATAGAATATTTCCTGTAAGAATATTACATTAAGCCTAAATTATTTTAAAATTGTTACTTTATTATGAATTTTCAATTGTAATGTCTATAACAGGACACCTGTGAGAATGCACTGGTGTCAAAGTAGGCCAAAAGGAAAATAGTCTAATTAAATGAGAAGAATCTCAAATTTAACATTTGGTCAAGGATGTGTTTATATATTTCCAAAAAATTTCTCAAAGCACTGTGTGGATTAACACAAGACATTAATTTCAACATGGACCTGAAAGAGAAACTGGTAAAATTAAAAAGGAGCCCAGAAGTGACCAGGAGCGCAGGGACACCTAACAACATCCTTGCTATGTTAGCAGTAATCATCTGTACGGTAATATTACCTAGGGCAAATGTGGAAGTATTTCAGACTTATGCTCCTGACCTTTCATGGGTAAGAACCCTTACGTGGGCTGATCCCCCGCCTAATATAGTATCCAGTAGGAACATAGGTGGGGCAAGGAAGTAGGGGTCTATCACTACTTGCTCCTGGGAGAGGTGCAGAAAATGTAACTAAGAGCTTGTCTATACAAAAAGAAATTGACAGCCAGTTTAAAATTGAACTGCCATAGCCTAGAGCAAAGAATATCCTTACATGATATTATTCTACAATGTCATTAATAATTTTTGATATTTTATAACAGTATATTGTACATTTATCCCAAACAAACTTACAAGCTAATTCTTTAAATGTTTGGCAGGATTTAATTGAAGACATGAAAGGATTTAATCCCTTCCACTGGGTGGGGGGCCTCCCTGAGAAGGCAATTGAGCATTCTGTATTGACCTCTCTTGCCGTTTTTGCCAAGAGGGTCCCTCTTCTCACAATCCAATTGCCTATAGCTGTTGCCTGCGTTCTCTGTTCATGCTGAGGTCATGGTGGCTGGTACCATGGATCTGTCTCTCGCCCAATGGCGTGAGCTGGGTCCTCTCTAGAGAAGAAACCTGGGTTCCCAAGATCAATGCCAGGGCACCGCCAGCAGGCTAGGAGATTCCAAGGCAGTTGCTGGGCATGGAGGCCATAGGGGCACAGGCTACCAAAGAGACAGAACTGAACCTCACATCACCCTGATTGGCCCCGGAGGATGGCTGGTTAGTCAATGACGGGTAAGATTCCTCTGGGAGGGACGACCTAAGACAGGCACAGTCGCAGAGGGGCCTCAGGGGAGAACTTGGGGGTCAACAAAGGTGGGGCACAGATCCTCACCATCCCCCATTTATGCAGGGGCTTGAACACTCGCCCCTTCTGAGGGAGGTCTCCTGCCCCCATGGCTGCTTCTCACTTCCCATGTCCAGCTCAGATCGGGACCCAGATAACAGAAAGAGACTTGGCCCAGCTGAGATCAGTACCCAGAAAACAGAGACCTGGCTGACAACAGCTATCCTATATCTAAATACATTCTAACAACAGGAATGCTCAGGGCCTCCTCAAGGATGCAAAATAATCCTTTCCACTAATATTTACAGTGTAAACTAAGATTGTTGTTAAAGTATTAAACTTGACAGTAAAATAGTAGTCAAGTTTTCAGATTAATTAAAATTGGCTCAAGAAATATTAACCAAGATTTCCATTTCATGGTAAAATTGCTTAACATGCAATGAACCTAAAGCAGTCATATTTTTGTGCAGAAAAAAATAAAATTTATAGTTATCTAGACTGCATTATAAATTTTCCAAAAAGTCTCCTAATTAAATCAAAAAAGGGGGGTAGTGGAAAAATATAGTGGAAAAATGCCATGTAAGGAAATAGATCCTGTAACTAAATTACATCTAGAAAAATTTTTTTATTTATAATGCTAACAGCGAGACACCCAGGAAAACACACATGGTGTCAAAATAAGCCAAAGGAAAATCATTTGGGCAAATATAAAAAGGATCCACCAAGTAAAAATTTCTTTATTAACCTTTGGTCGAGAATATGTTTGTATACTTTCAGAAAACAACTTCAAGACCATGTGGATTCCTGAAACAGAGACGAATTATCAGGAATGCTCCAGCCATGAAGACAAGAGGAAAAACAATCCAGAGATGGAGGACGCGGACAACACTTTTCCATGCTAGCAGTCAGCAGCTGTGTGTCGCTGCAGGTTGCCCAGGACAAAACCAGAGAGGGTTGGACCTGCATTGCCACCATTTGTCCATCATCCAGAACTGAAATATCATGGCTGACATGTACACATAAGGAACTGTCTGACATTGAAACTTGGACTCAGAACTATTGGACATTGAAATTGGGACTTAAACATTTTTTGTTCTTATATGTTTATTTCTGGCCTTCAGATACAAGATTTTTAAGGAAAGAATAAGGGGGAGATGTGGGAAACAGTTTATTGCCTTCACTATCTGATAAGCATAGACAGAGAACCTCCCGAAGGCTGGGTGCCTTTGAAGCCCTAGCAGAGGTCGGAGCTAGGTGCCACCTCTGTTTGTCCAGACAGTTGTAGCTGAAACTACTCCCCCATTTATTATTATGTAAATCCTTGCTGATGGGCTAGTCTGCCTGTTGCAGGGGGTCACCTGCCTAAGGGCTATGCTATGGGTGCATCCCAGAATCAATAAAAGCTTGGTGAGGCCTGAGCACGGGTGGAAGTCCTTCCCCTTGAGTTGGACTTGCCCGCCTGGTCCCCCAATATTTCCAATTATCTCTTGTCTTTTCATTTTCATTTGTGTGCGGCTCTGCTTCCAGGTCCTGAACCCTGACCCACGCTGGATGTGGGAAGGAAACACTCAACAAAGGTAGGGGAGGAATGGGGTAAGGGGGAGAGATCAACTAAAGGACTTGTATGCAAGCATATAAGCTTAACCAATGGACACAGACACCAGGGGAGTGAGGGCATGAGTGGGAGGGGTGGGGGGCAATGGGGTGATAAGGACACATATGTAATACCTTAATCAATAAAGAAAAAAATAATAAATAATAATAAATGTTTTTTATGAATTTTTTTAGAGAAAGAGAAAGGGAGGGGGGAGAGAGAGAGAGACATCAATGAGAGAAACATTGTTCAGTTGCCTCCCACATGCACTTCGACTGGGGATCGAGTCCACAACCTGGGCATGTGCCAGTGATGACACACAACCAACTGAGCCATACTAGCCAGGGAAATGCCATACAATAGTTGAATTGTAAAGTGTACAATTTAATGGCTTTTAGCTTATTCATAGAATTGTGCAACCATCAGCACAATCAAGTTTTTGTTAAGTTTTATCATCCCAGAAAGAAAATCCCATACCCAAAAGCAGTCACTCCACCATTTACCCATTTTAGGCAACCACTAATTTACATTCTCGTATAGAAGTGCTTATTCTACACATTTCATATAAAAAGAAACATGCAATATATGGCCTTTTGGATTTGCTCACTTGCCACGCTTAGTATGTTTTCAAGGTCCATCTGTGTTGTAACATGTATCAATACTTTATCCCTTTGTATGGCTAAATAATATTTCATTTTATGGATATACCACATTTTGTTTATCCAGTCACTAGCTGATGAGCATTTGGGTAGTTTCCTCTTTTTTGCTATTATGAATAATGCCATTATGAGCATTCATGCACATGTTTTTGTATGAACATGTTTCCATTAACAGCTTGATCATAGGAAAAATTCTAAGACAGTCCCTAAGATTCCTGTTCCCTAGTGTACATGCCCTATGTAATCTTTTCCCCTTGAATGTGGGCAGAACTTGTGAATATGGTGGTATCACTTCTTTTATTTGGTTATGTTATATGGAAAAGATGGAGTAATTGGTAGTTGTAATTAAAGCCCCTAATCATTTGACTTTAAGTTAATCAAAAGGGAGATTATCCATACTGGGTCTCACCTAATCAGGTAAGCCCTTTAAAAGACAGTCTAGAGTTCCATTCTCTCCACATCCTCGCCAGCACTTATTGTTTGTTGACTTATTGATGGTAGCCATTCTGAAAAGTGTGAGGTGGTACGTCATTGTTGTTTTATTTTGTTAATTAAAATTTTTTGGGTGACATTGGCTAATATGATCATACATGCTCAGATGTGGGTTTTTATGTTGCAACAAAAGGCCCAATGAACAAAATTTGAGCATGGGTAGAGACCCTAGGCCTGACCAGCAATCAGAGCCGATCTGTAGGGCAACCAGTGGGGTGATCAGGGGGGCCCCCCTGCTGGCACCTGCCTTGGCTGGCCTGGCACTGCCCGCTTGCTGGCCCTGCCCCCTGATCGTCCCACCGCCCGCTTGCCTCCCTCTGCAGGGTGACCGGTGGGGCAATTGGGGGCCCTGCTGGCACCTGCCTTGGCTGGCCTAGGGCCTGTAAGCTGGGTGCAGCTCCTGTGTTGAGCGTCTGCCCTCTGGTGGTCAGTGTGCATCATAGTGACTGGTCATTTCACCGTTCAGTCGATTTGCATATTAGGCTTTTATTATATAGGCTATCTGTATATTGCACTGTGTGCCCACCACTCTAAGTCAAATCTTCTCCCATCACCATATATTAGGACCCCCTTCACCCTCCACCCACTTCCCTCTGGCAACCACCAACTGCTGTTTGTGTTCATGAGTTTCAGTTTTATATCCCACACTAAAGGCCCGGTGCATGAAATTCATGCATGGGGGGGGGAGGTGTCCCTCAGCCCAGCCCACACCCTCTCCAATCTGGGACCCCTTGAGGGATGTCCAACTGCCCAGTTAAGCTTGATCCTTGTGGGACATTCCAATGGGATCAGGCCTAAACAGGCAGTCAGACATGCCTCTCACAATCCAGGACTGCTGGCACCCAACCACTCGCCTGCCTGCCAGCCTGATCACCCCCTAACCACTACCCTGCCAGCTTGATCGATGCCTAACTGCTCCCCTGTTGGCCCGGTCACCCCCAACTACCCTCCCCTGCAGGCCTGGTCACCCCTAGCTGCCCTCCCCTGCAGACCTGGTCCCCCCCAACTGCCCTCCCCTGTCAGCCTGGTTGCCCCCAACTACCCTCCCCTGCAGGCCTGGTCACCCCCAACTTCCATCCCCTGCCAGCCTGGTCACCCCCAACTGCCCTCCCCTGCAGGCCTGGTCACCCCCAACTGCCCTCCCCTGCCAGCCTGGTTGCCCCAAACTTCCCTCCCTTTCAGGCCTGGTTCCTCCCAACTGCCCTCCCCTGCTGGCCTGATAGCCCACAACTGCCCTCCCCTGCTGGCCATCTTGTGGTGGCCATCTTGTGTCCACATAGGGGTGCCATCTTGTGTGTTGGCGTGATGGTCAATTTGCATATTACCTATTTATTTGATAGGATATGAGTGAAAGCATATGCTTCTTAGCTTTTTCTGACTGACTTACTTAATTTAGCATAATATTTTCAAGGTCCATCCATGTTGTTGAAAATGGCACTATTTCATCCTTTCTTATGACTGAGTAGTATTCCATACTGTATATGTAGCATATCTTTATCCACTCCTCTATTGCCAGGCACTTTGGTTGTTTCCATGTCTTGGCCACTGTGACTAATGCTACAATGAACATTGAGAAACATATGTATTTGCAAACACGTGTTTTCGAGTTTGGGGGGTATATATCAAGGAGAGTGATTGCTGCATCATATGGTAGCTCTATTCTTAATTTTTTGAGGAATCCTAGACTGCTTTCCATAGTGGTTATACAGTCTACATTCCCATCAGCAATAAGTGAGGGTTCCCCTTTTTCTACAACCTCTCCAACACTTGTTATTGCTTGTCTTGTTAATAATAGCCACTCTAATAGGTGTGAGGTGGTAGCTCATTTTAGTTTTGATTTGCATTTCCCTAATTGCCAGTAAGGTTGAACATCTTTTCATATATCTATTGGCTGTTCATATGTCTTTTTGGGAGAATTGTATTTTCAGGCCCTCTGCCCACTTGATTGGGTTGTTTATTTGCTTGGGGTTGAGTTTTATGAGTTCTTTATATATTTTGGAAATTAAACCTTTGTTGGAGATTTTCAGTTTGATATAGCCCCATTCATTTATTTTTGTCTTTACTTCCCTTGCCTTTGGGGTCAAGTTCATAAAATGTTCTCTATGACCAAGGTCCATAAATTTGGTGCCTATATTTTCTTCTATGCAACTTATTTTTCCAGTCTTTTATTTAGGTCTTTGATCCATTTTGAATTAATTTTTGTACATGGGGAAAAACTAATTCAGTTTCATTCTTTTGCATGGGGCTGTCTTATTTTCCTAGCACCATTTATTGAAGAAACTATCTTTACTCCATTTTCTGTTTTTGGCTCCTTTGTCAAAAATAGAGCCTAGCTATAAAACCACATGTATATGGACAGATAATTCTCATTGTCATTTAAAATTACATCTCTCTGGTGATTAGTGACATGGAGCATTTTTTAATGTCTCTTGGCCATTTGTATGTCCTCTTTGGAGAAGTGTCTATTTAGGTCCTCTGTCCATTTTCTAATTGGGTTGTCTTTGCTTTGTATGCGTACTTTATATATTTTGAAAATTAACCCCTTATCAGATGTATCATTGGAAAATATGTTCTCCCATACAATGGGGACCCTTTTCATTTTTATGCTATTTTCTTTTGCTGTGCAGAAGCTTTATAGTTTGATATAGTCCCATTTGTTTATTTCTCCTTTGTTTCTCTCACCCTGGGCTATGTATCGGTAAAAATTTTGCTCCATGAGATGTCTAATATTTTGCTGCTTATGTTTTCTTCTAGGATTTTTATCGTTTCACAACTTACATGTAAGTCTTTTATCCATTTGAGTTCATTCTTTTGTATGGATTAAGTTGGTGGTCTAGTTTCATCTTTTTGCATGTACCTGTCCAGGTTTCCCAACACCATTTATTAAAGAGACTGTCTTTACTGCATTATACGCTCTTTCCTCCTTTGTAAAATATTAATTGAGCTTAATGTCTTGGGTCAATTTCTGGGTTCTCAGTTCTGTTCCATTGATCTATATGCCTGTTATTGGGAATGCAGACTGGTGCATCCACTATGGAAAAAAAAACAGTGTGGAACTACCATTTGTCCCAGTGATCCTATTTCTAAGAATATATCCTAAGAATCCCAATACACCAGTCAGAGAGAATACATGCACACCTATGTTCATAGCAGCATTATTATTTACAATGGCTAAGATCTGGAAACAGCCCAAATGCCCATCAGGAGATGAGTGGATAAAAAAGTTGTGGTACTTTTACACAATGGAGTACTATGCAGCTGTAACAAAAAAAAAGGACCTCTTACCCTTTGAGACAGCATGGATGTACCTGGAGAGTATTATGCTAAGTAAAATAAGCCAGTCAGAGAAAGAGAAGTATCACATGATCTCACTCATATGTGGAATCTAATGAATAAAATAAACTGATGAACAAAAATAGGTCCATAGACATGGGAGTATGGAACAGACTGATGAATCTCAGAAAGAAGGGGGGCAGTAGGAGATTAACCAAAGAACTTACATGCATATATGCATAACCTATGGACACAGACAATAGTGCGGTGAAGGCCTGAGGGGTATGGGATGAACAGGGTCAAAGGGGGACATGTGTAATACTTTGAACAATAAAGATACATATTAAAAATTCAAACAATAAGCTCATTTTACCTTTAAAAACTTTAAGAATAAATCATGAAAGATAAATTAAGGAAGAGTATTATTTTTTTACTTGTCTGAAGTACATCTCAACAACTTCAGTCTTTCTGACTGAAATTTTAAAGATTCAGTAGCTGACAAATATTTGTGGAAAATCAAGCTTACCTGATCTCTCTAAACATGAAATAAAATGGAGGAGGCTGCTAGAGAATATATTAAAACATCAGATGACAATAAATAAGTTATAAATTAAAAAATAAATAAAAGCGAGTCTAGTCCTTTCCTGAAAATTCAAAGTAAAAAGGTGATCATTAGGTACAAACTTTCATTTATAAGGTGAATAAGTCCTGGTAATGTAATGTATAGTATTGTGACTATAGATAATAATACTGTGTTGTATGTTTGGAAGTTACTAAGAGAGTAGATCTTAAAAGTTCTCATAACAAGAAAAGATATTTATAACTATGTGTGGTGATAGATGATAACTAAATATATTGAGGTAATCATTTTGTGACATATACATATATAAATTATCATTTTGTACACCTAAAACTAAGACAATGTTATATGTCAATTATATTTCTATTAAAATAAACAAAATATTTTCTTGCCAGTCTTGAAGTAACCAACTAAGTTAATTGCCTATAAAGGTATTCATATGGCAAGACCTGAGTATGCCTCTGGAAGCTGAAAGCAATCCTGAGCCAACATCCAGCAAAAATCAGCAGTGATTTTAGTCCTACAGATGCAAGGGAGTGAGTTTTGCCAGCAAGCAAGGACCTTAGAAGAGGGATCCCAAGTCTCAGATAAGATTACAACTCTGACTTGATTTTATTTTGATAATACTCTTAGCAGAGGATGCAGCTAATTTGTACCCAGATTCTTGACCCATAGAAATTGTGAGATAATACCAGTATATGTTGTCTTAAGTTGCCAAGTGTGTGCTAACTTATTTAACAACAGGCAGTGAATACAATATCCTTCTGATCCTTTCTCAATCACAACATAAAGTATTTCCTCTGTGTACCTGTGTTCCCTACCTTCTCCATGATTATTAATAACTAAAGGCCCAGTGCATGAAAATTCATGCAGTGGAGGGGGGATCTCTCAGCCCAGCCTGCCCCCTCTCACAGTCCAGGAGCTCTCAGGGGCAGGAGGTGACCCATCAATTAGGGGAAGGTGACGTCCCCATCACACCTCTGCTGCTGCCACGGCCGGCAGCGCAAGCCTTGGCCAGCCCTGGTTACCTGAGCCTTGGGTGGCCCTGGGCAGCGGGGCAGCCACCATCCAAGGCTTGCCTGCACCTTGGGCCAGCCCTGGGCGGCTGGGGGTGCTGAGGGGATTGGGGGACTTCAGAGGCAGGCACACCGGTGGGGCTGAGGAGACTAGGTACTGCCCTCTTGTGGCTGTGGGTGCTGCCATCTTTGAGGGTGGGGGAAGTCAATTAGCAGATTCCCTCCTTATTGGCTGTGGGTGCCACCATCTTTGAGGGCAGGGCAGTCAATTAGCATATTCCCTCCTTATTGGCTGTGGGCACTACCATCTTTGAGGGCAGGGCAGTCAATTAGCATATTCCCTCCTTATTGGCTGTGGGCACCACCATATTTGTGATGGTGTGAAGGTCAATTAGCATATTCCCTCTTTACTAGATGGGATGTGTCATAACTATTGCAGTTGCCTGGGCAATTATAGGTTTTTTTAAATCTCATTTTGCCAGAAAGCCTCACTCAAACATAAAGAAAATAATGATTCTGATTAGCAAGAAATCACAGAATCATGAGTTTTTATAGCCAGAGAAATCTTAGAAATGTTACATCAATAGTCTAATATGAATATTGATCAGGCTTAGCCTAAATATTGATGTCATATGGCAGGCTATCAACCCTTTTGCAACCCACCTCATTAAAATTATTTCCCAGATCACTCTATGCTTTTTCTATTCTCATTCTCATTCTTTCACTCCACTTCACTGACCTTTAGATCATCTTTTAAAAAACATTCCAGTCTTTTAAGGGAGAGGTTAAGATGGAAACTGAAGTGAGCTCTGAGAGATTAAAAACATCATGCTATGTATAGCTTCATCATGGATGTACATGCTACACTTCTTCACAGTTCAGTGGCTCTTTCACACCAGAGTAAAACCATGGAGCTATGAAAGTACAAGCTAATTAGATCCTGATGAAACAAAATCAGAGTACACCTAGCAACATTTCTAAGAGAGCCATTTGATTAATTTTTTTATATTTTCAAAATTGTAAGTAGGTAATACCAAATAAAGTAAACAAACAACTCTTAGAGTGCAAAATGAAAGAACCTTATTTCTTTAAAGATGCAAAAGCAAGAAAATACAATATAAACATATCCACATTTAAAAATAGTTGTTTGTGGGGGGAGGTTGGGGGTTAATGGGGGGGATGAGGACACATTTGTAATACCTTAACCAATAAAGAAATTAAAAAAAAATAGTTGTTTGTGTGTTAGTGTCATTTAAAAATAATAAAAAAAACACAAAACATTTTCAATAGTCCAGCCAGCGTGGCTCAGTGGTTGAGTGTCGACCTACAAACCAGGAGGTCATGGTTCATTTCCTGGTCAGGGCACATAGCCATGTTGCAGGCTTGGTCCCTGGTGGGGGGCATGCAGGAGGCAGCCCATCAATGATACACTCTCATAATTGATGAGAGTATCTCTCTCTCCCTCTCCCTTCCTCTCTGAAATAAATAAAAATATATTAAAAAACATTTTCAGTTCATAGCAACACAATTTATCATAGCGAAGATCTGGAAACAGCCTAAGTGCCCATCAGCAGATGAGTGGATTAGAAAACTTTGGTACATCTACACAATGGAATACTATGCTGCTGTATAAAAGAAGGAATTCTTACCATTTGCAGCAGCATGGATGGAACTGGAGAGCATTATGCTAAGTGAAATAAGGCAGTCAATGAAAGAAAAATACCACATGATCTCACTCATTTATGGATAATAAAGACCAGTATAAACTGATCAACAAAAATAGATACAGAGGCAGAGCAGCAACTAACAGACTGTCAAACTACAGCGGGAAGGCTGGAGAGGGTTGGGGAACGGGAAGGGGGGCGGTAAGAGATCAACCGAAGGACTTGTATGCATGCATATAAGCATAACCAATGGACATAAGACACTGGGGATTAGGGAAGGCCAGGGGAATGTCAAAGCGGGGAAAAGAAGGAGACATATGTAATACTCTTTGTAATACTTTAAGCAATAAAAAAAAAGTGGAGAGAAACTAAGATGGCAGCATAGATAAACACCGGGAAATTGCCTCCTCCCACAACAATTGAAAAACACCTCAAAGGACAGAGCAGACATCATCTAGAACAACAGGAACGCTGGCTGAGTGTAAATTCTACAACTAGAAGGAAAGAAAAGCACAGGGAGAGCCAGAGGAGCTGCAGAGGTGAAGTGCAGAGGTACGGCGCCTCGCGGGCGCGGAAAGTGGGTGGCACCTGAGGACGCGGCTGTCTTTTTGAATCACAAGCTCCCAACTGCTCTGAACTCCGGTTCCAGGAAGTCTCTGGGGACCCAGGACTCATACCGGGAGAAGCTGCACTGTCGGGCAGCGGGCGAACTTGAGGGCGGCTTTCCCTCAGAGGTGCTTGCAGTAATTATCGGGTCACTGAGACTCGGGACTCCTTAGGGCTGGGCGGAGAATCAGCCATAGCTCTTTGCTCCGCCCTTTGATTCCCTGAGACCCCGCCCCACCCAGGCTGCGGCAGAGGCTTTTGCATGTGAATGTACCGGCCCTTTGCAAACTGATAATTACCTAACTGCAGCCGAGCCAGGCAGACCCGGAACTTCCAAGAGAAGGCCCAAGGCCCCGCAGCGGCTTGCATTGCTTCACAGCTGAGCCTCTTCGTGGCTCCTGCTGTGTGGCCTCAGGCAGAGGCTGAATTAGCACCTCCTTATATCCAGGAGCCACTGTACCCAGTGGTCAGATTGCAACCCCTCAGATCCATAAGGGACACACTCGGGGAGCAGACTCAGTGAGCACCAAAGCCCCACTGAAGCAAGTCTTGCCCCAGAAGGGTGTCTTCAGCACAGAAGTTCTCCCACTCCAGACACAGCTGATTCTCACAGCCAATTGGCCTGGAGGTCAATTCCTCCCAGTGATCCTACAACAACCAAGGCACCAAGAGTGCACCAAGAGTGTCCACCTCAGGTAACTGGGGAGGCTGAGCCACTGGGCCCTACAGGACACCTGGCGCACAGGGCCACTCTATCAACACAGGGAAGCAGCTAAAATGCGGAGACAAAGAAACAGGTCACAAATGGCAGAAATGGAGGAAAGCAAACGACTGGATATAGAGTTCAAGGCCACGTTTATAAGGTTTTTCAAGAATTTTATGGAAACCGCCGATAAATTTAATGAATCCCTCAATAAGTATAGTGAGACCATGGAGGACATGAAAAAGGACCAACTAGAAATTAAGCATACACTGACTGAAATAAAGAATAATTTACAGAGATCCAACAGCAGACAAGAGGATCCCAAGAATCAAGTCAAAGATTTGAAATACAAAGAAACAAAAAATACCCAACTGAAAAAGAAAAAAGAAAAGAGATTCCAAAAATATGAAGATAGTGTAAGGAACCTCTGGGACAACTTCAAGCGTACCAACATCAGAATTATAGGGGTACCAGAAGGAGAGAGAGGGCAAGATATTGAAAACCTTTTTGAAGAAATAATGACAGAAAACTTCCCCTACCTGGTGAAAGAAATGGACTTACAAGTCCAGGAAGCGCAGAGAACCCCAAACAAAAGGAATCCAAAGAGGACCACACCAAGACACATCATAATTAAAATGCCAAGGGCAAAAGACAAAGAGAGAATCTTAAAAGCAGGAAGAGAAAGACAGTCAGTTACCTACAAGGGAGTACCCATACGACTGTCAGCTGATTTCTCAACAGAAACCATGCAGGCCAGAAGAGAGTGGCAAGAAATATTCAGAGTGATGAATAGCAAGAACCTGCAACCAAGATTACTTTATCCAGCAAAGCTATCATTCAGAATAGAAGGTCAGATAAAGAGCTTCACGGATAAGAAAAAGCTAAAGGAGTTCATCACCACCAAACCAGCATTATATGAAATGCTGAAAGGTATTCTTTAAGAAGAGGAAGAAGAAAAAGGAACTCTTACCATTTGCCACAGCATGGATGGAACTGGAGAGCAGATAAATACCACAGGATCTCACTCATTTGTGGAATATAATGAACAACATATACTGATGAACAAGGACTGATCCAGAGACGGAGAGGCATTGATTGGACTGTCAGGCCTTGGAGGGAAGGTAGGGGAGGGGAGGGGTAAGGGGGAAAGATCAACCAAAGAACTTTTATGCAAGCATATAGGCCTAACCAATGGACACGGACAACGGGGGGGTGAGGGCATGAGCGGGGGGGGGGGGGTAGAGGGTAACGTGGGGACAAGGACACATATGTAATATCTTAATCAATAAAAAATATATTAAAAAAAAGTGGAAAAAAACATTTTCAATATAAAAATGATTTATAATTCATTTTACAGATTTTAAAAATAAGTGCCTACTGTACACCTGAAAACAATACAAAATAGCACTGAAATTAAAGTGTAATTGAAAAATTAAAAATACATAAAAATTTTAAAACCTAAATAATAAATACAACTATAATATAAATTGCTGAGTCTTCCTGGAAATAAGGATGGGGGAATTGTAGCCAAGAATTCAGTCAGTTACATAAACCCAAGCTTTGTAGTCTACTACTTTAATTGATAAGAATCAATCAGGTTGGTAGAAAGCATCCAGATAAATTATTCCATGTCATTAGATAACCTTTCTCATAAATAGCTCATTTTACACTAAAATTTGTCCTTCTTGAAGGGTTCAAAATATTTTGGCTCTGGACATATCTAGTTTAAAATAAATAATCTTTATTTAGC
Organism: Myotis daubentonii; assembly: GCF_963259705.1. Classification (NCBI taxonomy): domain Eukaryota; kingdom Metazoa; phylum Chordata; class Mammalia; order Chiroptera; family Vespertilionidae; genus Myotis; species Myotis daubentonii. The sequence continues at coordinate 96,992,039 of NC_081861.1, read as the reverse complement.
ATGCTTTCACTTTATCCTTTAATAATTAGAGAATTTAGTTTTCATCTGGAAAAAAATCAGTGCCACTTGATTAATTTCTGAGCAATGTTTGGATAGGCTCAGAAAGAGATAATTCCTATTGTGCCATCTGCATGGGGTACCACAGTCCCAGAGAAAGTCCCAAGAGATCATTCTTTGGCAAGAAAAAGCTTAGTTGCTCTTTTACAATACATAGGATTGCCCATACTATTAGGGTCTATAAACAGCTTTGGCATACTCCTTAAACTCTATGAGGTACATTGGCAAATACAGTTTAGGTTGATGGCACAGACATTGGGGCCAGGCTTAGGTTTGAGTTCTGGCTCTGCTGCTAATTAGATAAGTAATCTTGGGCAAAGTTCCTAAACCTCTGCAAGTCTCAGTTTCCCTCAGCAAAAAAAAAGGGTGATTTAATATTACTTACCTCATACAACATTTGAAAAGATTATATGAGCTCATGTACATAAAGCAGGTAACAAGTCCCTATTACAAATTAAGCACTCAATAACTAATATTATTATTATATATGAGAAGGATTAAGATATGATTATTTTGTATAGCATGCAAATGAATCAGCTCAATTATAAATTTGCAAAACATTTTCCCCTGAAGGTAAAGTAATAAAATTGACTAAAATCTCTAAAGTTTTATTAGGTTAAAAATAATGAAAACTTAGTATGAGTTTTTAAAAATTTTATACAAACAACTATAATTAAAGCACTCTATGGCACAGTACTAGGAGAATGGGCTTTGGAGACCCTCTGGAGGTGGATATGAGTTCTTCTAAGCCAGTGGTCGGCAAACTCATTAGTCAACAGAGCCAAATATCAACAGTACAATGACTGAAATTTCTTTTGAGAGCCAAATTTTTTAAACTTAAACTATATAGGTAGGTACATTGTTATTAACTTAATTAGGGTACTCCTAAGCTGGCCTTTGCTAAAAACGTCCTCAATCTGATTGAGGTACGTTCACTGAGGTCGACCCCTTCCAACTCTCCCATCCACACCCATCTTGTATACTTGTTTCATCTATCTCCTTTAGTTCATCCTCTCTATATGTCCAAACCATCTCAACATACCTTTCTCAATCCTCAACACTACATCTTTCACTCCACAATGTTCCCTAAAATTAACTTAATAAACTTTACTTAAAGTTTTAAGTCTGAGTTAAACTATAGGTACATTGAATAAAACTTGATATCATACTTAATAATGATATTATTTATTGATAAAATTAAATTCCTTACAAGTTACCTTACAATATCCATAAAATTAAATCATGACAATGACTGACAAACACTAATGCGAACAATGGCCTTGCATCTCCTTGGAAAGTTTGGGTAAGTCAGGTTTATATGTTGTTGTTTTTAATTTTAGGCACGATTCCAGGTTCTCATCAATAATACGACTTCTCAATTTACTCTTGATAAGGTTCATGCTTGAAAATGATTGTTCACATAAATATGTAGACCTGAATAAGGAAAGAACAGCAAACACTAGTTTTTTCAGTTGATTATATGAGTCAGGAATACTATTCCAGGTGTTAAAAATCAACATATCTTCCTTCTCCAGGTCTTTCAAAGAAGACCACTTGTACTGTGAACTAATTTCACATTTGTTTTTCTCCAATATTTCTATATCAGCACAAAGATGTTCAAATTTTGAGCTCCACAGTTCTTTGCTTTTTAAATCCAGCAATTGCATTTCAAAGTTGCCAATGTCAATATTAAAGAGAGAAAAAATTAATTTTGTTACAGTAGCATTGAGAGGTTTTTTAACAAAGGCTAATGTCGCTTTGCTGTTTCTGAATTCCTGAAACCTGTTGAGAAAAGCTTCCCTCATATTTAAAAGTGTTGTTTTGAAATAGCAAATGTCAATATCAGAATTATTTTCTTGGCGATGTTTCAACAGGCTTGGAAAGTGAATCAAAGTTTCTCTTTCAAAATCTTGAGCAAAAAGAGATAATTTGTTTTCAAATGAAATAACTTCTAACATCGAAAAAACTGTGTTTCCTTTCCCCTGTAGTTTACAATTAAGCTGATTTAGATGAGATGTAACGTCTACCATGAAATAAAATTTTTGGATCCACTGATCGTTCGTTACTTCTGGATAGTGAACACCCTTCTCAAGGAGAAATGCTTTAATTTCTGTTAATAAGGAAGCGAAACGTTTCAAAACATTTCCTTTTGATAACCAACATACCTTGTTATGCAGCAGAAGATCTGTGTACTCACTCTCCATTGCAACTAAAAATTATTTAAATTGGCGATGATTAAGAGCTTTAGCTATAATGGAGTTCATAATCTTAATCACCAATTCCATAACTTTGCAAATTTCTTCTGGAAATGTCTGCGCATAAAGTGCTTCTTGATGAATGATGCAATGGTAAGTATCTTGTGATTAATTTTTTCTTTCAAAATAGCAACAAACCCGTTTCTTACGCCGGTCATACTTTTCGACCCGTCTGTTGAAATTGAGACGATTTTATCGAGTGGAATATGGTGTTTTTCAATGCACTCAATTACAGAATTTGCTATATCCTCTCCACGTGTTTGACCTTTGGGTGGCAATAATCTTAAAAGTTCTTCTTTAGGACCTGTAGATGAAATAAATCATACAAAAAGTGAAACTTGCGCTGTATCATTTATGTCACAAGACTCGTCAGCTACTATTGATAAAGCTGAAACCAATTTAAGATCTTCGACTTGCTGGTTGGTTATATTCAAAGACATTTTGACTGGTCTATCTCTCACTGTTTTAGCAGACAATGATAACTCTTTAATCTTTTTTTAATAATATCTGCTTTGTTCTTAAAATCCCGAAATAGCTCTTTGGATGCATTTATAAAACAACTTTTTATGTATTCACCATCTGTATATGGTTTTCCTCTCTTAGCAATCTCTTGACTAACCACAAAACTTGCAATATTAACATTGTTGGAAGATTGCATCCAGTAATTAAATACAGAACTTGATTTTTCTTGACTCTTCTAAAGTTCCTCAACTACTTTCTTCCTTGCATCACCAACAGGATATTTAGTACTAAATGACACGTGTTTAGTTGTAAAGTGTCTCTCCAAATTTGATTTCTTGTTATGCGCCAATTTTTCCTAACAAATAAGACAGGTCAGAAGGCCATTTAAGTTTTTGAATAAATGCGAAAGTCTTGGTACATTCAACTTTAAATTCACGGTTTTTGTCTTCCGTTTTTCTTTGCTTCTTCTTTGTAGCCATCTCAAACAGGGCACCTAAAAAAAATGTTTCCTTTTATAATAATAAAGCCACCAACACAAAATAATTACAACTCTTAAATTGATGACAAAAATACCTGTAGGATTTGCAGCTGGTTGGAAAAATACAGGTAACTTTATGCTTCGAGTACATACTTTTGTCACTTGCGCGTGATTTGCAGACACGACTAGCACTAACCACTGCACAATGAGAATCCTCACTGACTGGCTCACTCAACTTGTGCATGAATCGCGCGTATCCCGCGGCCCACCTGCGCCGTGTCTCCCATTGCCCGACCGACCCACACACCCCCCCTTCTTCTAACCCCACTTCTTCAAAATAAACTCGCGCAGGCCGAAAACCAACTTCTGCGCATGGGCCACAAAGTTTCAATTGCACTGTACATGTGCACCCACACATGGTATTTTGTGGACAAGCCACACTCAAGGGGCCAAAGAGCCGCATGTGGCTCGTGAGCCGCGGTTTGCCGACCACTCTTCTAAGCTATGTATTCTTGGGCAACCTTTAAGCTTCCATTTTCTCACTTGAAAAGGAGGGGTTACAAGAGAACCTACTTTTTATGAGCTTTTTGAGAGGATAAAATTAGATGATTCAAGTTAAATTACTCAGAGTGGTGTTTAAAGGAGAATAAATGTTCAATGAATGTTCCCCTCAAGAAAAGGGGAGATGGTTTTCAAGATGGCAGCAGAGTAAGTGGATCTTTCTTGCATCTCCTCTGAGAACCAAAACACAAATAAAAATAAATTCGGGAGCATTCACTGTGAATTACCAACTGAAGACTAGCAGAAGAGGATACTTTTAACAAGGAAGGGCAGATACTACCACTAGATTGAACTTGGGAAGGCCACAACAAAGGGTGGTACAAAGGGTGAAGTAGCATGAGAGGCTGGCCCAGCTCCCACAGGCAGCAGGCCCAGGGTGAAGAGGGATATCTTGGTGGGGGCAGGGGAGGGGGGAGGATTCCAGGAGAGGAGTGAGGCCCAGACCCAGGGCTCTTCAGCCCAAAGCACCAGAGCAGAGAACAGTGACCCACATAACATACAGCCATGAAAGGCAGCAGGGCTTCTATCCACCAGGGAGAGAAGGAGACTGTTAGAGACAAAGCTACTTTATTTAATAATTGATTTCAAAGAGGAAGGAAGTGGGAGAGAGAGATAGAAACATCAATGATGAGAGAGAATCGTTTTGGCTGCTTCCTGCATGCCCCCTACTAGGGATTGAGCCCGCAACCCAGGCATGTGCCCTTGGTCTAAGCAAGTGGAATGTCCACTGTGAAGTGGCCTAAAGGTCAGTTCCCAGGGGAGGGCATATCAATTCAATTCTTTGATCAGAGCTAACAATATCACTTTCTGAAACTACATTCTTTATTTTTTGTGCATTTTTAACATTAAAAAATATTTCATCACAACTGAAACTTAGGAAGGAAAAGATAATGGATCCCTATGTACCTGCAACCCAGCTTAGTCATATCTTAACATTTTATTATATTTGCTTTAGATCTTAAAAATAATAATTTAGTGAAGACCCCTGTGTTACCATTCTCGAATTCCAGTCTCTTTGTTTTTGTAGATTTATTCCTATTTTATTCCTTTATGTTACTTTGGTGGAGTTTGGAAAGAAGAAGAGACAAATAGATTTGATTAACACAATCATGATTATCTACATGTCCAACATATTTATAAACTTAATACCAAACACAGACAAGGATTATACAAGAAAATTATATGTCAATCCTACTTATGAACATAAATGAAAAATTAGAGAAATAAATAGTGAACTCAATCCAGCATTGTAAAAAATAATACATCAAGACCAGTAGGCTTTATCCCAGAAATACAAAGATGACTGAATATATGGCCATATACTGATGTATTCTATAGCTGTTGGAAGTAGTTTGCCTATATGTCCCTTACATTAACAATGTTAATTATCCATATGATAGACAACTTTTAAAGAATAAATATCATATATAAAAAACACAATTCAGAAAAGATATTCAATAAAATTTCACACTCATTCAAGATTTTGAAACTCTTAGTTAACTAGAAATATAAAGGATCTTCTCTAAATTGACAAAGGTTATCTCTCCCACCATAAAAAAAAAATCTATTTCAAGCATTTTACTGAATCATTAGACTTTTAGTAGTGTTCTCCTTAAAGGCAGGAATATGCCAAGGATGCCCACTTACCCACCTACTATTTGACATTGTATTGGAAGTAATAGCCAATACAATAAGATAAAAATATAAACAAAAGTTATTAGGATTGAAAAAGTGAAGACAGCAGTAATTTGTAGATTATATCATTTTCCAGATAAAAAATAATCTACAGATAAACTAATTAAAAAGCAATAAGAAAGTTAAATAAGTTCGCTAAGTAGAAAGTCAACCCCCCAAATCAGTACCCCGTAGAGGATATAAAGTTTTTTAATTTATTTTTTATTGAATTTATTGGGGTTACATTAAATAATAAAATTATATAGGTTTCAAGTGTACAATTATATAATACACCATCTGTATATTGTATCGTGTGGTTACCATTCCAGGTCAACTCTCCTTCCATCACCATTTATTCCCCTTTACCTTCTTCTATCTCCCCCCACACCCCTTCCCTCTGGCAATCACCATACTGTTGTTTATGTCCATGTATGTTAACTTGTCCAAATTTTCCAAACCTTTAATACTTATTTTGGGTTTTGTTCTATCAGCATTAAAATGTCCCACTATGATTGTGAATTTGTTGATTTCTCCTTGTAACTTGGTCAACTATTGTTTTATATTAGTTGATATTATGAAGTGGATACAAGTTCATTGTAACAAGTTTGTTACAGCTTTGTGGTAGCTGATAAAAGATTATAAAGTCACCTCCTTTTAATTTATATTAATAATTTTCACCATGAATTATCTTTTGTCTGATATTAATATTGCCATATCTTTACCTAGTGTATCTTTTTCTACCCCTTTATTGTTAGCTTTTCTGTGTGGTGATGTTTTAGATGTGTCTTTTGTAATCCACATGACTCCTGGTTTTGTTTTCATATCCAATATGAGTTGTTTAATAGACACCTATGATTAATTTACAGTTATATTTAATTATAAATGTTTTGGGACTTGTTTTTATAATGTTATCTTGTATTTCATTTGTGCCATTGTTTGTTTACTTCTTTATCCCTCCTTTTCCATTTTCAGCTGATTTGACTTTTCCCCCTATGACTTTGAAAATTATGCATGTGATTGATATTCTTTCAGTGGTTACATTTATAATTTTTATTGCAGAACTAAACCATTTTATTTATTTATTTTATTATTTTTTTAATTTTCTTTTATTGCTTAAAGTATTACAAAGAGTATTATATATATCTCCTTTTTTCCCCCCTTGCCCTTCCCCCAGCCTCCTCTACCCCCAGTGTCTTGTGTCCTTTGGTTATGCTTATATGCATGCATACAAGTCCTTCGGTTGATCTCTTACCCCCCACCCCTCAACCCACCCGGCCTTCCTGCTATAGTTTGACAGTCTGTTCTATGTTGCTCTGCTTCTGTATCTATTTTTGTTCATCAGTTTATAATGGTCTTAATTATCCATAAATGAGTGAGATCATGTGGTATTTTTCTCTCATTGACTGCTTATTTCACTTAGCAGAATGCTCTCCAGTTCCATCCATGCTGCTGCAAATGGTAAGAATTCCTTCTTTTTTACAGCAGCATAGTATTCCATTGTGTAGATGTACCACAGTTTTCTAATCCATTCATCTACTGATGGGCACTTAGGCTGTTTCCAAATCTTAGATATGGTAAATTGTGCTGCTATGAACATAGGGATGCATATATCCTTTCTGATTGGTGTTTCTGGTTTCTTGGGATATATTCCTAGAAGTGGGATCACTGGGTCAAATGGGAGTTCCATTTTTAACTTTTAAAGGAAACTCCATACTGTCTTCCATAGTGGCTGCACCAGTCTGCATAACCACCAGCAGTGCGCGAGTGTTACCTTTTCTCCACATCCTCTCCAGCACTTGTCGTTTGTTGATTTGTTGATGATAGCCCTTCTGACAGGTGTGAGATGGTACCTCATTGTTGTTTTGATTTGCATCTCTCAGATGATTAGTGACTTTGAGCATGTTTTCATATGACTCTTGGCTTTCTGAATGCCCTCTTTTCAAAAGTGTCTATTTAGGTCCTTTGGCCATTTTTTGATTGGATTGTTTATCTTCCTTTTGTTAAGTTGTATGAGTTCTCTGTAAATGTTGGAGATTAAACCCTTATCAGAGATAACATTGGCAAATATGTTCCCCTATGCAGTGGACTTTCTTGTTGTTTTGTTGATGGTTTCTTTTGCTGTGCAGAAGCTTTTTATTTTGATGTAGTCCCATTTGTTTATTTTCTCTTTAGTTTCCAATGCCCTAGGAGCTGTATTGGTGAAGAAATTGCTTCGGCATATGTCTGAGATTTTCTTGCCTTTGGATTCCTCTAGTATTTTTATGGTTTCCCATCTTACATTTAAGTCCTTTATCCATTTTGAGTTTATTTTTGTGTATGGTGTAAGTTGGTGATCTAGTTTCATTTTTTGCATGTTATCTGTCTAATTTTCCTGATGCCATTTATTGAAGAGACTGTCTTGAATCCATTGTATGTTCTTGCCTCCTTTGTCAAATATTAATTGAGCATATTGGTTCGGGTTGATTTCTGGGTTCTCTATTCTGTTCCATTGATCTATATGTCTGTTCTTGTGCCAGTACCAGGCAGTTTTGAGAACAGTGGCTTTGTAATACAGTTTGATATCTGGTATTGAGATCCCACCTATTTGTTACATTTATAATTTTTAAGATACATATGTTACTATACATTTTTCTAACAGTCTATAGTTAACATTTATGGCCTTCTCCTTACAAAAATAAAAATCTTATAACTCTCAAGCTTATCCTTCTATCCTCTATAATAGTTCAGATTTTAATTCTATAAACCTCTTCAAATTAATTATATCAAGATTTTTCAATCAATACTTACCTGGATTTTTTTCAACATAATTTACTGATTTCTTTACTCAAAATTCATTAATTACATCACACTCCTTAGGAAAAAAATTGTGTATGGCATTGACAAGAAGGAGAACTACAATCACAACCAAAACAACTATAGTTTGCACATCCAGGGCCGTGGTGCAATGCAAAACACTGTAGTGTTCCAGGTGGTGGAGTGGCAGATTGGGATATGTCAGTCTCTGTTCTGTCAGACTGTCTGTCCATACAGCCACCATTCTAGAAAGGAGAGGAGGAAATCAGATGATTAGTGGGGAGGGAGAAGGTGTACAGGGGAGCTTGCTTCCCCTCATTCTCAGAATTGAGCTGATTTTTCTCCCCTAACTGAGAAATCTTAGCTTGCACTGAAGTCAGCAGAGTCCAACATTCTCTCTCAGGTGCCACAGCAAAGGCAAAATTCTGGCTTTCAAAGGGAAAGCAGGAGGAACCAGTGCAAGGTTCTCCAGTGCCTGCTAGTTCAATTTGTCCTGACCAGCATGTGTCTACCTGCTTGGCTTCCTGTCAGTCTTGGTCTCCCCTACTTCTAGTTCAATAGCTTTCCTAAGCTCCTTTGCTCTGTTCACAGAGCTACTGGCTGCAGCCACTCATTCCAGCCCTACTTCACTGGCTCTCCCTCTTCTTTCCCCCTGAAAATTTTTGTTTAATTCTCACTTTTGCATAATAGTTCAAGTGATTATCACATTCTAAAATGATAATTACTCCATTAGATTTCCTTAGACCTATATTTTCCTATTACATATTCTGATTTTCTTTTTTGGTGATAATATTCCTTATATGCTTTATAATATAGGGCAGTGGTTCTCAACCTTCTGGCCCTTTAAATACAGTTCCTCATGTTGTGACCCAACCATAAAATTATTTTCATTGCTATTTCATAACTGTAATGTTGCTACTGTTATGAATCGTAATGTAAAGATCTGATATGCAGGATGGTCTTAGGTGACCCCTGTGAAAGGGTCGTTCGTCCGCCAAAGGGGTCGCGACCCACAGGTTGAGAACTGCTGATATAGGGTAGCCCCCAAAAAATGTATATAAGCACTTTGAATAATTATAAAGGCAGTGCTTATTAAGATACATTTTATTTTCAAAATTGAGCTATCAGCTGTTAAAGTGTGTATACATTTTGGGGGGACTCCTTATATTTTTTAATGATATTTTTTGTTAGAGAGTTGTTTGCCTGCCCTGACAGGGTAGCTTAGTGTCTGGATATGCCAAGGTTGTGGGTTCAATCCCTGGTCAGGGCACATATAAGAAGCAATCAATGAATGTATAAATAAGTGGAATAACAACACAATGTCTTTCATCAATAAAATAAAATTTTAAAAAGAGAGAGAGTTGTCTTCCCTATGAGTTCTGCATGTACACTAGATTGTAGAGGTATCACTAATGGCACAGTTTTGTGTTTGCTTCTGCAGTGTCCCTATAAAAATTTGCGACCAGTTTTTATTTTTTTACATTTTATTTTCCACACTATATATGGACCCCACACTCATGCACAGTGCAGATTTTTGATGGAGGACTCTCAGCTGAGAATGGACTTCCTGCATATATTCATAGGCTGTGTCATAGTCTTAGTAGTACTTTTTATTGCAGGAAGCCCACTTCTAACTCACTACCCACACACTGGGTCTGTGGCTCTCAACCATTTCAACAGGACCTTAAATCCTCAGCCACATGGGGTTTGACTCCAAAGGAACTTTGAAGATTTGGGGAGGATGGTAGAATGTTTCATATCTTGATTGTGGTAGTTATTACACTACTATTTTCATGTAAAGAACTGATCATCAAAAGAATGATTTTACTTTATACCTTAATTTTAAAAAGAAAAAAAGAATATTTATAATTAAATATTTTTTCTAAGGAGTGTGATGTAATTAATGAATTTTGAGCAAAAATTCTGATTCCTCTATGAGGCATTGAGCTTCAACTCTGTTTGCTGTTTTTCTTTTACTTTCCTCTTCATTTCTGACCCCTAGAAAGTTTCTTTGATTGATTTCAAAGTCAATTATGTATCTAAAAAAAAAAAAGCTTTGGGGGGGGGTGCTGTAACATTTATCCTACTTTTCTAACTGTTTGAAGTGTATAGAAGAATTTATCTCACATCTCATCAGTTAACCCTGTTGACTCCATTGCATACTTCTTTTTTTTTTTAAATATATTTTATTGATTTTTTACAGAGAGGAAAGGAGAGGGATAGAGAGTTAGAAACATCGATCAGAGAGAAACATCGATCAGCTGCCTCTTGCACATCCCCTATTGGGGGTGTGCCCGCAACCAAGGTACATGCCCTTGGCCGGAATCGAACCTGGGACCCTGCAGTCCCCAGGCCGATGCTCTATCCAGGGAGCCAAACCGGCCAGGCCATACTTCTTTTTTAAAAAAATATATTTTTAATATGTTTTTGTTGATTTGTTTAGAGCAGGGGTGGGCAAACTTTTTGACTCGAGGGCCACAGTGGGTTCTTAAACTGGACCGGAGGGCCGGAACAAAAGCATGGATGGAGTGTTTGTGTGAACTAATATAAATTCAAAGTAAACATCATTACATAAAAGGGTACGGTCTTTTTTTTTTTTTTTTTAGTTTTATTCATTTCAAATGGGCCGGATCTGGCCTGCGGGCCGTAGTTTGCCCACGGCTGGTTTAGAGAGAGAGGAAGGGAGAGGGATAGATGATAGAAACATCAATGAGAGAGAAACACCATCAATTAGCTGCCTCCTGCACGCCCCCCACAGGGGACTGAGCCCACAACCTAGGTGTGTGCCCTGACCGGGAATCAAACCAGTGGCCTCTTGGTTCGTGAGTCAACGCTCAACCTCTGAACTACACTGGCCAGGCCATTGCATACTTCTTTACTGGTATTTATACTTTGAGGAGATACAACCCAAAAATTAAAACAAAAGAGGAAAATTAAGATAAATGGCATGAAGATATTTATATTAATGTTATTCATTATTCATTAAATTCCACATATAAGTGAGATCAAGTGATATTTGTCTTTCTCTGACTGGTTTATTTCACTTAGCATAATAATCTCTAGGTCCATCCATACTGTGGAAAAGGGTAAGAGCTCTTTGTTGCAGTCGAATAGTATTCCATTATGTAAACACTAGAGGCCGGTGCACGAAATTTGTGCATGGGTAGGATCCCTAGGCCTGGCCTGCCATCAGGGCCGATCAGGTTCCCCACCTCCCAGCCTCCCTGCCTCCTCCTTCAATTGCTCCTTCAGCACCCTGCCAGTGCTGCTGGTCACCCACCATGTTTCATGCCACCCCCCGGTGGTAAGTACACATCATAGTGAGTGATCAAACTCCTGGTCTTGCATTCGAACTCCCAAGGGGGCAATTTGCATATTTGCCTTTTATTATATAGGATACCAGGGCTTTTTTTTTTTTTTGTCTACTCATCTACTGATGGGCACTTAGAAGGTTTGCAGATATTAACTATTGTAAATAACACTGCTATGAACATAGGGGTGAATATATTCTTGCTGATTTGGTATTTCTGGATTCCTAGGATATAGTCCCAGAAGTGGGATCAGTGGGTCAAATGGCATGTCCATTTTCAATTTCTTGATGAAACTCCATATAATTTTCTACAGTGGCTACACCAGTCTGCATTCCCATCAGCAGTGTACTAGGGTTCCTTTTTTACCACATCTTCGCCAGCACTTGTTGTTTGTTGATTTATTTATGGTAGCCACTCTGACAGCTGTGAGGTGATATTTCATTGTCATTTTAATTTGCTTTTGAATGCTGGGAGTTTTTTTATTACTGCTTCTATTGCCTCAGTTGTTATTGGCCTATTCAGGTTTTCTGATTCTTCCTGATTGAGATTTGCAGGATTGTACGTTTCTAGGAATTTGTCCATTTCACCCAGTTTGTTGGCATATAGTTGTTCATAGTATTTGCTTACAACCCTTTGTATTTCTGTGGTGTCCGTTGTTATATTGCCTCTTTCATTTCTGATTTTATTTATTTTGGTCCTCTCTCTTTGTTTCTTGATGAGTCTGGCTGGGTGAAATGGAAAATTTTCTAGAAACATACAATCTTGCAAAACTCAATCAGGAAGAATCAGAAAACATGAATAGGCCAATAACAACTGATGAAATTGAACCATTAAGTAAAAAATTCGCTGAAACCGGTTTGGCTCAGTAGACAGAGCGTCGGCCTGTGGACTGAAAGGTCCTAGGTTCGATTCCGGTCAAGGGCATGTACCTGGGTTGCAGGCACATCCCCAGTAGGAGATGTGCAGGAGGTGGCTGATCAATGTTTCTCTCTCATCGACATTTCTGACTCTCTATCTCTCTCTTCCTCTCTGTAAAAAATCAATAAAATATATTTTAAAAAAATAAAATAAACCCTTTCTTTAAAAAAAAAAATTAGAAAAAAAAATTTCCAGCAAACAAAAGTCCTTGAGCAGATGATTTACAGGTGAATTTTACCAAACATTCAAAGAAGAACTAACACTTACTAGTATCATCCTAAAACTATTCCAAAAAATTCAAGAGGAAGGAACACTTCCAAGCTTTTTTTTATGAAGCCAGCATTATCCTAATTCCAAAAGCAGGTAAGGACACTACAAAGAAAGAAAAGTACAGGCCAATGTCTATGATGAACACATATGCTAAAATACTCAACAAAATAATAGCAAATCAGATCTAGCAATATATTAAAAAGATCATACACCACGATCAGGTGGGATTTATTCCAGGGATGCAAGGTTGGTACAATATTCACAAATCAATAAACGTGATGCATCACATAAACAAATTGACAGATAAAAACTAAATGATCCTAAATGATCATATCTATAGATTCAGAAAAAGCATTCGACAAAATCCAGGACCATGGTTTTTTTATTTTTTGATTTTTTAAAATTTTGTTTTATTGCTTAAAGTATTACAAAGAGTATTACATATGTCACCTTCCCACTCCCCAACCCCCTTGATATTCTCCCGGCATCCCCTACCCCCAGTGTCTTGTGTCCATTGGTTATGCTTATATGCATGCATACGAATTCTCCAGTTGATTTCTTACCCATACCCCAACCCTCCCTGGGCTTCCCACTGTAGTTTGACAGTCTACTCAATGCTGCTCTGCCTCTGTATCTATTTTTGTTCATCAGTTTATAATGGTCTTTGTTATCCAGAAAGGAGTGAGATCATGTGGTATTTTTCTCTCATTGACTGGCTTATTTCACTTAGCAGAATGCTCTCCAGTTCCATCCATGCTGCTGCAAATGGTAAGAATTCCTTCTTTTTTACAGCAGCATAGTATTCCATTGTGTAGCTGTACCACAGTTTTCTAATCCACTCATCTGCTGATGAGCACTTAGGCTGTTTCCAAATCTTAGATATGGTAAATTGTGCTGCTATGAACATAGGAATGCATATATCCTTTCTGATTGGTGTTTCTGGTTTCTTGGGATATATTCCTAGAAGTGGGATCACTGGGTCAAATGGGAGTTCCATTTTTAACTTTTTGAGGAAACTCCATACTGTCTTCCATAGTGGCTGCACCAGTCTGCATAACCACCAGCAGTGCGCGAGTGTTACCTTTTCTCCACATCCTCTCCAGCACTTGTCGTTTGTTGATTTGTTTTTTTTTTTTAATTAAATCTTTATTGTTCATATTATTACATTTGTTCCTTTTCCCCCCCCCATAACTCCCCTCCTCCCAGTTCCCGCCCTACCCTCCGCCCTCACTACCCACCCACTGTCCTCATCCATAGGTGCACGATTTTTGTCCAGTCTCTTCCCACATCTCCCACACCCCTTTCCCCCCCAAGAATAGTCAGTCCATTCCCTTTCTATGTCCCTGATTCTATTATAATCAACAGTTCATTCTGTTCATCAGATTATTTATTCACTTGATTCTTAGATTCACTTGTTGATAGATGCATATTTGTTGTTCATAATTTGTATCTTTACCTTTTTCTTCCTCTTCCTCTTCTTAAAGGATACCTTTCAGCATTTCATATAATCCTGGTTTGGTGGTGATGAACTCCTTTAGCTTTTCCTTATCTGTGAAGCTCTTTATCTGACCTTCAATTCTGAATGATAGCTTTGCTGGATAAAGTAATCTTGGTTGTAGGTTCTTGGTATTCATCACTTTGAATATTTCTTGCCACTCCCTTCTGGCCTGCAAAGTTTCTGTTGAGAAATCAGCTGACAGTCGTATGTGTATTCCCTTGTAGGTAACTGAGTTTCTTTCTCTTGCTGTTTTTAAGATTCTCTCTTTATCTTTTGCTCTTGGCATTTTAATTATGATGTGTCTTGGTGTGGTCCTCTTTGGATTCCTTTTGTTTGGGGTTCTCCGCGCTTCTTGGACCTGTAAGTCCATTTCTTTCACCAGGTGGGGGAAGTTTTCTGTCATTATTTCTTCAAATAGGTTTTCAATATCTTGCTCTCTCTCATCTTCTGGCACCCCTATAATTCTGATGTTGGTACGCTTGAAGCTGTCCCAGAGGCTCCTTACACTATCCTCGCATTTTTGGATTCTTTTTTCATTTTGCTTTTCCGGTTGGATGTTTTTTGCTTCCTCGCATTTCAAATCATTGACTTGATTCTTGCGCTCCTCTGGTCTGCTGTCGGGCGTCTGTATAATATTCGTTATTTCAGTCCGTGTGTGCTTAATTTCTAGTTGGTTCCCCAATATAAGATCGAGGGTCTTATTAGTTTTCATGTAGATCTCATTAAGTTTATCGGCAGCTTGTAACAGTTCTTGAGAGACCTTAAAAGTGTGGTTCTGAACTCTATTTCTTCCATTGACAATTTTGTCCTGTTTCTTTGTCTCCGCATTTTGTTATGCTTCCTTGGTGCACCCCCTAGTGGTCTTTGTTCGCAGTCTTATAGATAAATCTTGATTGCTGTAGCTAATTCCAGGGAGGGTTTGACCTCCAGGCCAAGTGGCTATGAGATTCAGCTGTGTCAGCGGTGAGAGAACTTCTGTCCTCTAGGGAGGTGCTAATCTAGCCTTTGCCTGAGGCTATCTGGCAAATGCCTCTGTGCAGGGCTTGGGCAGGGCGGGTCGAACAGGATCAACAGCGTGGGCCGGAGAGAGCAGTTATGGCGGCTCTCAGTCCTGTCCCAAGGGGCTCTGCCTCTCTGAGTCCCAGCACCTGCTGCAAAGCTCGGAGAGAAAGCTGCCCTGGGTCTGACCGAAGCCAGACAGTCCCGCTTCTCCCGCCTGAGTCTGGGTCCCTAAAGACTCGCCCGGATCTGGAGCTCAGAGTCTGCGACTCCCTCCCGATTGAAAACAACAACCACGCCCTCCGCCGCCAGCCCGCTCCACGCACTCCGCACCTCAGAATTTGACTTCAGCACTGCGCCTCCTCTGAGTGTCCGTATGCGTTTCTCTTTCCTCCTAGTTGTAGGACTTCCACTCAGCCAGCGCCTCTGTGGTTCTGGGTGATGTCCCTTCCGTTTTTTGGTTTCACTTTTGAAGTAGTTGTTCAAAGCAGCAAACTCCGACGTTAACCTATGCCGCCATCTTGGTTCTCTCTCCTCCACTTGTCGTTTGTTGATTTGTTGATGATAGCCCTTCTGACAGGTGTGAGATGGTACCTCATTGTTGTTTTGATTTGCATCTCTCAGATGATTAGTGACTTTGAGCATGTTTTCATATGACTCTTGGCTTTCTGAATGTCCTCTTTTGAAAAGTGTCTATTTAGGTCCCTTGCCCATTTTTTGATTGGATTGTTTATCTTCCTTTTGTTAAGTTGTAAGAGTTCCCTATAAATGTTGGAGATTAAACCCTTATCAGTGATAACATTGGTAAATATGTTCTCCCATGCAGTGGGCTTTCTTGTTGTTTTGTTGATGGTTTCTTTTGCTGTGCAGAAGCTTTTTATTTTGATGCAGTCCCATTTGTTTATTTTCTCTTTAGTTTCCAATGCCCTAGGAACTGTATTAGTGAAGAAATTGCTTTGGCATATGTCTGAGATTTTGTTGCCTTTGGATTCCTCTAGTATTTGTTTTTTTTTTCTTTTTTTGTTTTGTTTTTGCCTTTTAAAGATCAACTTTATTGAGGTATAATTTTCATACAATAAGATAAACCAGTTTTGAGTGCAAAGTTCTATAAGTTTTGACAAATGTATCATTTAAAATATATATATAATAAGTTCAGGAATCTTGTAAGCCTGCTACTCTTTATTTATTTATTTATTTATTTATTTATTTATTTATTTATTTATTTTTTTCCCATTTATTCCTTAAAGTATTACAAAGGGGATTACATATGTGTCCATTTTTCCCCCCGCCCTAGACAGTCCCCTAGCCTCCCCTATCCCCCAGTGTCTTATGTCCATTGGTTATGCTTATATGCATGCATACAAGTCCTTCGGTTGATCTCTTACCCCCCACCCCTCAACCCACCCGGCCTTCCTGCTATAGTTTGACAGTCTGTTCTATGTTGCTCTGCTTCTGTATCTATTATTGTTCAAAAGTTTATAATGGTCTCTACTATCCATGAATGAGTGAGATCATGTGGTATTTTTCCTTCATTAACTGGCTTATTTCACTTAGCATAATGCTCTCCAGTTCCATCCATGACGTTGCAAATGGTAAGAGTTCCTTCCTTTTTAGAGCAGCATAGTATTCCATCGTGTAGATGTACCACAGTTTTCTAATCCATTCATCTACTGATGGGCACTTAGGCTGTTTCCAGATCTTAGCTATGGTGAATTGTGCTGCTATGAACATAGGGGTGCATATATCCTTTCTGATTGGTGTTTCTGGTTTCTTGGGATATATTCCTAGAAGTGGGATCACTGGGTCAAATGGGAGTTCCATTTTCAGTTTTTTAAGGAAACTCCATACTGTCTTCCATAGTGGCTGCACCAGTCTGCATTCCCACCAGCAGTGCACAAGTGTTCCTTTTTCTCCACATCCTCTCCAGCACTTGTCGTTTGTTGATTTGTTGATGATAGCCCTTCTGACAGGTTTGAGATGGTACCTCATTGTTGTTTTGATTTGCATCTCTCGGATGATTAGTGACTTTGAGCATGTTTTCATATGTCTCTTGGCTTTCTGAATGTCCTCTTTTGAAAGGTGTCTATTTAGGTCCTTTGGCCATTTTTTGATTGGATTGTTTATCTTCCTTTTGTTAAGTTGTATGAGTTCCCTATAAATTTTGGAGATTAGGCCCTTATCAGATATGACATTGGCAAATATGTTCTCCCATGCAGTGGGCTTTCTTGTTGTTTTGTTAATGGTTTCTTTTGCTGTGCAGAAGCTTTTTATTTTGATGTAGTCCCATTTGTTTATTTTCTCTTTAGTTTCCAATGCCCTAGGAGGTGTATTAGTGAAGAAATTGCTTTGGCATATGTCTGAGATTTTGTTGCCTTTGGATTCCTCTAGTATTTTTATGGCTTCCCATCTTACATTTAAGTCCTTTATCCATTTTGAGTTTATTTTTGTGTATGGTGTAAGTTGGTGATCTAGTTTCATTTTTCTGCATGTATCTATCTAATTTTCCTGACGCCGTTTATTGAAGAGACTGTCTTGACTCCATTGTATGTTCTTGCCTCCTTTGTCAAATATTAATTGAGCATATTGGTTCGGGTCGATTTCTGGGCTGTCTATTCTATTCCATTGATCTATATGTCTGTTCTTGTGCCAGTACCAGGCAGTTTTGAGAACAGTGGCTTTGTAATACATCTTGATATCTTGTATTGAGAGCCCTCCTACTTTGTTCATCTTTCTCAGGATTGCTGCAGCTTTTCGGGGTCTTTTTAATTCCAGATGAATTTTTGGAGAGTTTGTTCTAGGTCTGTGAAATATGATGTTTGTATTTTAATGGGAAGTGTGTTGAATTTATAGATTACTTTCGGTAGTATGGACATTTTAATGATGTTGATTCTACCAATCCATGAACACGGTATGTTCTTCCATCTGTTTATGTCTTCCTCTATCTCTTTTTTCAGTGTCCTGCAGTTTTCCGCATATAAGTCTTTTCCTTCTTAGTTAAGTTTATCCCTAGGCATCTTAATTTTTTTGATGCGATGGTAAATGGGATTGCTTTTTTAGTCTCACTTTCTGTAAGTTCACTATTGGTGTAAATAAATGCCATAGATTTCTTGGTATTAATTTTGTATCCTGCTACATTGTGGAATTCATTTGTTAAGTCTAATAATTTTTGGATGGAGTCTTTAGGGTTCTCTATGTACAGTATCATGTCATTTGCAAATAAGGACAGTTTTACTTCTTCTTTTCCAATTTGGATGCCTTTTATTTCTTCTTCTTGTCTAACCGCAATGGCTAGTACTTCCAGTACTATGTTGAACAGGAGTAGTGAAAGGGGGCATCCCTGTCTTGTTCCTGTTCTTATGAGGAATGGTTTTAGTTTTTTGCCCATTGATTATGATGTTGGCTGTGGGTTTGTCATATATGGCTTTTATTATGTTGAGGTATAATCCTTCTATTCCTATCTTGCTGAGAGTTTTTATCAAGAAAGGGTGTTGGATTTTGTCAAATGCTTTTTCTGCATCAATTGATATGACTATGTGGGTTTTATCTCTCAATTTGTTTATGTGATGTATTACATTTATTGATTTGCGGATATTGTACCAACCTTGCATCCCTGGGATAAATCCAACTTGGTCATGGTTTATGATCTTTCTGATGTACTGCTGGATCTGATTTGGTAGGATTTTGTTGACGATTTTGGCATCTATGTTCATAAGGGATATTGGCCTGTAATTCTCTTTCATTGTGTTGTCTTTACCTGGTTTTGGTTTTAGGGTGATGCTGACTTCATAGAATGAGCTTGGCAGTGTTCTTTCCTCTTGAATTTTTTGGAATAGTCTGGGGAGAATAAATTTTAGGTCTTCCTTGAATGTTTGGTAAAACTCCCCTGTGAAGCCGTCTGGCCCTGGGCTTTTGTTTGCTGGAAGCTTTTTGATGACTGCTTCAATTTCCTCCATAGTTATTGGCCTACTGAGATTTTTAAATTCTTCCTGATTAAGTTTTGGAAGGTTGTATTTTTTCTAGGAATATGTCCATTTCCTCCAGGTTGCCTAGTTTGTTGGAGTAGAGTTGTTCATAGTATTTTTTTTAACAATCATTTGTATTTCCGTGGGGTCTGTTGTTATTTCTCTTCTTTCATTTCTGATTTTGTTTATTTTGGTCCTCTCTCTTTGTTTCTTGGTGAACCTGGCTAGAGGTTCATCAATCTTGTTTATCCTTTCAAAGAACCAGCTCTTGGTTTTGTTGATCCTTTGTATTGATTTTTTTTTGGTCTCTATGTCGTTTATCTCTGCTCTGATCTTCATTATTTCCTTCCTTCTGCTTACACTGGGCTTTTCTTTTTGCTCTCTTTCTAACTCTGAGTTGCAGGGTTAGGTAATTTATTCTCATTGTTTCTTGTTTCTTTCAGTAGGCTTGTAGAGCTATGAACTTCCCTGTTAAGACGGCTTTCGCTGTGTCCCATAGGTTTTGGATTGTTGTGTTTTCATTGTCGTTTTTTGTCATGATGTTTTTTATTTCTTCTTTGATCTCTTTGGTAACCCAGTCATTGTTTAATGGCGTGCTATTTAGTCTCCATGTGTTTGATTTTTTGGATTTTTTTTTATTGTAGTTGATTTCCTTTTATGCCATTGTAATCTGAGAAGATGCTTGATAGTATTTCAATTTTCTTGAATTTGAAGAGACTTTGTCTTTGACCCAGTATATGGTCTATCTTTGAAAATGACCCATGTGTACTTGAGAAGAATGTATATTCTGTGGCTTTGGGGTGAATTGTTCTGAAGAGGTCAATTAATTCCATCTGCCATCTGATCTAGTGAGTCATTTAGGATTGCTGTTTCTTTGCTGATTTTTTCTTTAGAGGATTTGTCCAATGGTGATAATGGGGTGTTAAAGTCCCCTACTATCGTTGTATTGCTGTCAATCTCTCTCTTGATCTCCTCCAGAAGATTTCTTATGTATTTGGGTGCTCCTATATTGGGTGTGTATATGTTTACTAGAGTTATTTCTTCTTGTTGGATTGCTCCCTTTAGTATTATGAAATGGCATTCTTTCTCTCTTTTTATGTCCTTCAATTTGAGATCTAATTTGTCAGATATAAGTATTGCTACCCCGGCTTTTTTTTTATTTCCATTCGCCTGAAAAACCTTTTTCCATCCTTTCACCATCAGTCTGTCTGCATCTTTTTTTGAGGTGGGTTTCCTGTAGACAGCAGATATATGTGTCATGTTTTCTTATGCACTCAGTTACCCTATGTCTTTTTATTGGGGCATTGAATCCATTTACATTTAAAGTTATTATTGATAGATACTTGTTAGTCGCCATTTTTATTCTTTACCCCTGTGTTCCTTCTTTGTTTCCTATTTTTTTCTTTTTACAGCAGACCCTTTAGCATTTCTTGCATTGCTGGTTTGGTGATAATAAACTCCCGAAGTCCTTTTTAGTCTGTGAGACACCTGATTTCACCCTCAATTTTGATTGATAGCCTTGCTGGGTATGGTATTCTTGGATTCAGACCCTTCCTTTGCATGACTTTATATATTTCATTCCATTCCCTTCTTGCCTGATGTGTTTCTGTTGAGAAATCAGTCGCTAGTCTGATGGGGGCTCCTTTGTAGGTGACTTTCTGTCTCTCTCTGGCTGCTTTTAAGATTCTTGCTTTTTCATTGGTGTTTGCCAATTTAATTATAATGTGCCTTGGTGTTGGTCTTTTGGGGTTCATTATTTTGGGGACTCTGTGAGCTTCTTGGATTTGTGTGAGTTTTTTTGTTCCTATATCAGGGAAGTTTTCTGTCATTATTTTTTCAAATAGGTTTTGTATTCCTTGCTCAGTTTCCTCTCCTTCTGGCACCCCTATTATGCAGATGTTGTTTCGTCTCGTGTTGTCCCAGAGTTCTCTTTGGCGTTTCTGCTGCTTTTTACTTTTTTTTTCTAGAAGCTGCTCTGCTTGGGTATTTTTTCCTACCTTTTCTTCTAGCTCACTGATGTGGTCCTCTGCTTCTTCTAGTCTACTCTTGATGCTTTCTATTGTGTTCTTTATAGCAGTGATATCATTTTTCATTTCTTCTTGGTTCTTATTCATTTCCTCTTGGTTCTTACACATATTGTTGAATTTGTCTTCCATTCTTTTCATCCACCTTATGACCATTTCTCTAAATTCGTTCTCTGGCAGGTTGCTTGCCGCCATTGCCTCCATTTCGTTTACTTTCTTTTCTGGTGATGCCTGTTTTTCTTTCATATGCGGGCTGGTTCTTGGTCTCCCCATGATCTCTCTTCTCCAGGTGTTTGGTTATGTAGTTCTCTCTCTGCTGCATTGATTTAAAGGCACAAAATACAACACAACAAGGCATAATGTACAAGGCACTGAACACAAATGTATTCACGATATTAATAACCCCAAATAAAGGTGACCACCTGAGCAAAGAGAATTAGGGGATAAGGAAGAAAGAAGAGAAAAAGATAAAAGAGAAAAAGAAAAAAAAACAGGAGTGCAAAAGTGAAATTGGGAAAAGGGAGAAAAAAAGGAAGAGAGAAAAGAGAGAGAATGAAATAGAAGAGGGGAAGAGACTATTTATATTGGGAGAAAACTCCGATAGAACCGCCACTAATCCCAACAAATTCCAGCAACAGATCCCTGGAGATGAATGCAAACTACAAACAACCACTAATATCAAGAGAGGCAAGGGAAGACAGAATAAAAAAATAACCAGATGCCGAAACAGGTTTGGCTCAGTGGATAGAGCGTCGGCCTGTGGACTGAAAAGTCCCAGGTTCGATTCCGGTCAAGGGCATGTACCTGGGTTGCGGGCACATCCCCAGTAGGCAGCTGATCGATGTTTCTCTCTCATCAATGTTTCTAGCTCTCTATCTCTCTCCCTTCCTCTCTGTAAAAAATCAATAAAAATATATTTAAAAAAAATAAAAAAATAACCAGAAAATAAAGAAAAAAACAACAGAAAAAGAAAAAGCAAAACAACCTCTCAAACAAGCATGAAAAAACCCAATATACTCAACAATCAAGCAAACAACAACAAAACAACAGAGAGAGAGAGAAAAAATTTGGATAGTGAAGAAAGATAAGGGAGAGGTGTATATGGATTTAGAGCAGGGGATTGGAAATCCTATCTAATAAAAGAGAAACATGGTAATTAGCTGTTCGTCTGCTACCCTTCCCATTGGCTAAGCAGGCGATATGCAAATTAACTGCCAGCCAAGATGGTGGTTAACCACCAACAACATGGCGGTTAATTTGCATACGTAGCCGCAATGCTGGGAGGCAAAAGGGGAAGGACTGAAGAATGGTGATGGCAACCCAGGTGGCAGGCAAGAGCTGGGGGGTGGGCAAAGGCCGCCTTCAGTTGGTGATGGCCATTCGGAAAGCCGGTTGGGGTTGCAGGCTGGCCTGCGTGGAGCGATTGCCATGGCGATTGGAGGGCGGGAGGTCCTGCCCCGCTATCGGAGGGTGGGAGGGCGGGGCACAGGCCAGGCGGCAACCCTGGTACCCCCAGGGGCAGGTTGCCGGCTGGCCTGCACCCAGAGATCGCCATGGCAATCGGAGGGAGGGAGGGCCTACCCCTGCGATGGGAGTCCGGGAGGGCCAGGCCCAGGTCAGGCTGCAACCCTGGACTCCACCGTGGCCAGGGTTGCCGGCTGGCCTGCACCCAGCGATCGCCATGGCGATAGGAGGGCGGGAGGGCCAGGGCACAGGCCAGGGGGCAACCCCAAACTCCCGGGGCTGGTGGCTGGCCTGCGCCTGGAGATCGCCATGGTGATCAGAGGGCGGGAAGGCCCGGGAGCAGGCCAGGCGGCAACCCCAACCCCCCAGAAGCCGCCTGCCCGCGCCCGTGTGCAGCCACAGAAACCGCCTGCCCGCGCCCGTGTGCGGCAGCAGAAGCCGACAGCCCAAGCCTGTGTGCAGCCTCTGAAGCCGCCTGCCCACAGCATGTGCAGCCACAAAAGCCGCCTGCCACCGCCTGTGACCTGATCCGGTCTGGGTTGCAGGCCCGTGCCTGTGTGCGGCTGCAGAAGCCACCAGCCCGTGCCTGTGTGCAGCCGTAGAAGCCGCCTGCCTGCCTCATCCCACCATGATCCACTGAGTTATGAGGCTAGAGAGCAAGGAGAACTTCCAGTCCTGAGTCAAAGTGGGGAGAGGAGGACACGGCCTCCCCTCCTAATGTCACCAAAGGACAGGATTTAACCTAAGCCACATCCTCTGAGACAGCCCGGCAGGCACCACTGACCCTCCCTGCAGGCTGGGCCCCCCTCCCCCTTCCCCTGTCCCTGCACAGCTCCCATAGCCCCCCCCGCTGGCTGAGTCAGGCACAACAGGTTTGCAGCCACAGGGGCGATTTAGCAGCTAATGAAAAATGCGAGAACGAACAAATGAAGCAACTACTGCAGTGGGGAAAAGACGTTCATCAAATTCTTTGTCTGTGAGAAACTGAGGCAGCCAGCACAGGCCCCTGCACTGGACAAGGCTTCTGCTTCTAAAGAAATGTCCTGGGGTTAGAGGTGAGGGGGTGTTGCCTTTCCCCCTCGGAGCTCTCAGAGGAGTCTGTGCTCCCCCTCCTGGTATTCTTAACACCCAGAGACCCCTCCCCAGTCCAGGCAGGAATGTTCCACGCTGACCGCCTCCAGATAGCAGAGAACAAAGAGGCACTTCTTGACTTCAAGCCTCTAAACCAGTGGTTCTCAACCTTGGCTGCACATTAGAATCACCTGGGAATCTTTTTAAAATCCTGATTTCTGGGCCTCATCCTCCAGAAATTCTGTTTCTTTGTTATGGGGTGGGGCCACAACATTAGTAACAAAGAAACAGAATTTCCGGAGGATGAGACCCAGAAATCAGGATTTTAAAAAGATTCCCAGGTGATTCTAATGTGCAGCCAAGGTTGAGAATCACTGCTCTAAACAGACTTGACCACTGCGGGCAAAGACCTACAGCTGAGAGGGGGCAGGTTCTGGGTGTTGAGGTCCAGAGCGTGGAAGACCTCCTGGGGGAGCAGTGGATCTGGAAGCCTGTGTGCTGGGTCAGAGACACGCCTGCCTCCCACCCTCCCCTGCCCTGCACATTGATGTGCCTGGACTGGGGTGAGGAGGAGAAGGAGAACTAGAGTGAAGGAACACTGAGTGTTTGTTGGCGGCCATGTAAAAAGGACTGTGACCCTCCCCTCCCACTGAGTCACTCCCTAAGGCAGCAGGAGACGGAGGGTCTGAGAGCAGCCACACAGCTTTGTGGCCATGACCAAGGCACCAAGATGGTGTCCATGCAACGGGGCTGAGGAGGTGTCAGAGGACCTCACCCCAGAAAACCCAATAGCTCTTTGTGTGAGAGAGAGAAGGTGGCAGGGAGGGAGGGAGAGAGCAAATTGGACTCAAGTGGCCTCAAGGCCCAGATGAGGAGAATATACCAGGGATCAGCATGGACTTGAGCTCTGAGGTGAGGGTCAAGGGCAGCTGGGTTGGGGCCAGCCCAGACAGAGACTGAGGTCCAGATGTTCTTGACCCTGCTCGGTTCTTTGGCACCTCTGCCTGAGATATAAACTGTCTGACATGGAAGTACAACTCCAGAGAAGGGGGTGGGAAACCTAAGTTAAATAATATTTTGTTTTTGTTTTTTCACTTGGCAGAATGGGGTCTGAAGTTGAAGTTAGGTTTGGTTACTAAACAATAAAGAAAGCAACATTTCTTGCACACCCGACTGTGTGGTCTGAGTTTACTGCTGCCTATAAACCGAGAAAAAGTTGTAAAATGAAGTACTAATATCTAGGGTTTAGGTCAGACCGAGGAGTAGTGCCACTCAGCCAGAAGCTGGCTCATGGCTGGCCAGTGCAGTGATGGTGGCAGGAGCTTCTCCCACCTCCGTGGCAGCACTAAGAATGTCCAACTAACAGTTTAGGCCCGACCCTTGGGGGCCTAAGCCTTTAGTCGGACATCCCCCGAGGGCTCCCTGGCTGCCAGAAGGATGTCTGACTGCAAGCTTAAGCCTGATCCCCCGGGGAGTGGGCCTAAGTCAACAGGTGGATATCCCCCAAGGGGTCCTGGACTGCAAATGGGCGCAGGCCGGGCTGAGGGATGCACCCTCCCCCCCCCCCGTCCCCGAGTGCACAAATTTTGTGCACCGGGCCTCTAGTTGGATATATAAGTAGGGTGAAATTTTGACAGGGGGTAAAAAGAAGGAATATGGAAAATCTAAGGCAGGAATAGGGTAAGAGAAACAGGACAATAAAGGGGAAAAGTGAGGAAGAGTGTTTTGGCATAAAGGTAAAGTTGAGGTAGAGAAAAATGATGCTAAAGGAAGGATGAAAATAGAATGTAGAACACTAATCCCAAAATAAAATAAAGAGAAAATAAAATGACACTTTAAAAAATGGTAAAATGGTAGTAGTAATAATACTGGTTAAAAATAAAAATGTAGTAATTAAAAGGGTAAAATCAGGTGATGAAAAAAGAAAAAAAATTGGTTTCTTAATTAAAAGGTGAAAAAAGAATAAAAAAATAAAAATAAAAATGTGCAGTAGTGAAGGTCCTTCAGTTCTACTCTTCTGTCGGGCACACATTAGTCCTACCAGGTATTCAGGAGAGTGTTGAATTTCCCTGCGATACACTGTTCCTCCATGTTGTAAACCACAGTCCTGATTTTAAAGCATGCCGTATTTGTTTCCCAGACTGCCTTTATTTGTATTTACAGAAGAGTCAGTTTGTGGCTCTGCCTCTGGGTGGCAGTGTGTCTGGATTGACCTCCGAGGCTATAAGTCCTCTCTATCCAGTAGTTAGTGTTTATTTTCTCTATTGTACTTAAAACTGGTTTGGCAAAGTCCACTGCGCAGAGCTGGTTCTTTAATCGTTACTCCCGCTCTGTTTCCCAGGTTCCACAAAAACAACTTTCCCCTACAGGCTCTGTGAGTGTCCCCAACTGGGCAATCCCATGCACTGGGGGTTTAATAATCAAATGCAAAGATTTAAGGGGAAGGGAAAAAAACAAGAGCCTGAGAAGTTGTGCAAATTCGCAACCCTTCACCTTCCAACTCTGTGCGCAGTCTCCTCTGCGCGCCCCCTCTCCCCTGGCACCAAGCAGCCGGCACACTGGCAAAACACGAGGTTGCCTTTTTGCATCCAGTTCAGCTATGGGCTTATTTTTAGCGTTCCCTTCTGCTAGCAGCCCTGTGGGAGCCCTTCCACACTCATGGATCATGCTGGCCCCAAAGGCCGCGGACTTTGTGGGGTGCAGACCTCCCTGCACACGTTCCTCTCCCCAACCTGAATTGCAAACTGCACCTTTAGGCGAAATCTGACCTTTCCATGAGGAGAAGCAGGGCTCCACGTAGTCACGCTGTCCCAGATCTGGTGTTTCCGGGTTAGCAGCCCATCTCTGGATGCCAGGTCTTTGGATGTATACGCTTTCAATAACAGCCACTCAAGATGGCGTGGTTTCCGCGGCTGAGCCGGCGCTCCGGGAGAGATTCCAGCCACAGTCTCCAAACATCACCTTTCTCCAGGAGTCCTCCGCCTTTCCTGGCTGCAAACTGTCTCTCAGCTGAATATCCTCTGCTTATTTGGGCTGTATGTTACCTGCTTCAGCTGCTCACCCTATCTGCTCTGGGACAAAGCATGGGACACGTCCAACTATACCTCCGCCATTTTTTACCCCTCCCCCTCTGAGGTTTGATGGTCTGATCAATATTTCTCTGTCTCTGGATCTGTTTTTGTTCATCAGTTTATGTTGTTCATTATATTCCACAAATGAGTGAGATTATGTGATATTTTTCTTTCTCTGACTGGCTTATTTTGCTTAGTATAATGCTCTCCAGTTTTATCCATGCTGTTGCAAATGGTAAGAATTTCTTCTTTTTTCCTGCAGCGTAGTATTCCATTGTGTAGATGTACCACAGTTTTTAATCCACTCATCTGCTGATGGGCACTTAGGCTGTTTCCAAATCTTAGCTATGGTAAATTGTGCTGCTATGAACATAGGGGTGCATATATCCCTTCTGATTGGTGTTTCAAGTTTCTTGGAATATAATCCCAGAAGTGGAATCAATGGGCCAAATGAGAGTTCCATTTTTAGTTTTTTTAAAATATATTTTATTGATTTTTTACAGAGAGGAAGGGAGAGGGATAGAGAGTCAGAAACATCGATGAGAGAGAAACATTGATCAGCTGCCTCCTGCACATCTCCTACTGGGGATGTGCCCGCAACCCAGGTACATGCCCTTGACTGGAATCGAACCTGGGACCTTTCAGTCCACAGGCCGACGCTCTATCCATTGAGCCAAACCGGTTTCGGCTCATTTTTAGTTTTTGAGGAGACTCCATACTGTTCTTCACAGTGGCTGCCCCAGTCTGCATTCCCACCAGCAGTGCAGAAGAGTTCCTTTTTCTCCGTATCCTCACCAGCACTTGTCATTTGTTGATTTGTTAATGATAGCCATTCTGACAGGTGTGAGATGGTACTACATTGTTTTGATTTGCATCTCTTGGATGATTAGTGACTTTGAGCATGTTTTCATATGTCTCTTGGCCTTCCTTATGTCTTCTTTTGAAAAGTATCTATTTAGGTGAGTTGCCCATTTTTTGATTGGGTTGTTTATTTTCCTTTTGTTAAGTTGTATGAGGTCCCTCTAAATGTTGGAGATTAAACCCTTATCAGTAATAACATTGGCAAATATGTTTTCCCATGCAGTGGGCTTTCTTGTTGTTTTGTTGATGGTTTCTTTTGCTGTACAAAAGCTTTTTATTTTGATGTAGTCACATTTGTTTATTTTCTTTTCAGTTTCCAGTGCCCTACAAGCTGTATCGGTGACGAAATTGTTTCAGCATATGTCTGAGATTTTGCTGCCTATGGATTCCTCTAGTATTTTGACTCCATTGTATGTTCTTGTCTCCTTTGTCAAATATTAATTGAGCATAGTGGTTTGGGTAAATTTCTGGGTTCTCTATTCTATTCCATTGGTCTATATGTCTGTTCTTGTGCCAGTACCAGGCAGTTTTGAGAACAGTGGCTTTGTAATACATCTTGATATCTGGTATTGAGATCCCTTACTTTATTCTTCTTTCTCAGGATTGTAAAGCCTTTATTTTATGACTGAATTTAATGACCTGACTCTAGTCTGAATTACCCACTTAAGCTAGAGTGGTTTAATGGACATGCAAATTTGATCATGTTACTCTCCTGATTAAAACCCTTCACTGGCTATATAATCAATTACTAACTTCTTAGAGGCCTTTTCACCATTAGTTCACTTGCTCACCCAGGCTCATCTCCTATTACTCTGCGATACACTCCCTAAACTCCTGAACCTGGAAAAGTTTTATGCCTTTTTTTTAGCATGCCATTTCATTTATATGGAATTCTCTTCCACTGGAAAAGTAATCTTATTTAAATAACTCTGCTCAAACATCATCTTACATTGAAACCTGAAATATAATATGAATCTTGAAACAAAGTAAAGCTAACTTCTTGGGCCAGGCATAGTCTTTGCCTTCATCAGACTTATCATTAGTCCAGGGTAGTGGTTGGCAATCTGCGGCTCGGCAAACTGCAGCTCGCGATCCACATGCGGCTCTTCGGCCCCTTGAGTGTGGCTCTTCCCCAAAATACCGACTTCTGCGCATGGGCCACGAAGTTTCAATCCCACTGTACGTGGGCGCCCGCACGTGGTATTTTGTGGTATTTTGTGGGAGAGCCACACTCAAGGGGCCAAAGAGCCGCATGTGGCTCGCGAGCTGCAGTTTGTCCACCACGGGTCCAGGGTGTGTCTACATAAGGAGTTCATAATTATTTGCCTGTGCTCTCTGACAGGTTTGAGAAAGCAGCAATGAATATAAAATTGCAATTGCATTATTGTCTCCATGGTTTCAAGTAACATTTACACTTGGAAATGCAGTTTCCCAAATAACTAAACATATTTCAACATCATTTTGTTTGATGACAGTGGTGTCAAAAGAATATAACCCTGTTGCCTTAGCTGGTTTAGCTCAGTGGGTAGAGCATTGGCCTTTGGACCAAAGGGTCCTTCCTGGGTTTGATTCTGGTCAAGGGCACATACATACCTTGGTTTCAGGCATTCTCTCACATTGATGTTTCTCTCTTTCTTTCTCTCTCTCTTTCATGCACCCTAAAAATCAATGGAGAAAAAAAATCCTCAGGTGAGGATTAACAAAAACAAACAAAAAAAGAATATATCCGTGTCTTTAAACATGAATTTTATATACATTTACATTTTACTATCTCTCATCTAATCTAGCTGTTTTGAAATAATTAAGGATGCTGCAGAAAACAAAGGGAAGAGCTAGAGATGCAAATTAGCGCAGTAAAGCTGTATGTAAAACCGTCCCAAAAGCAACAGACCAGACTGCAAGGGTCCTCAAACTGCGGGCCACATGCAAATACAAATATTGTATTGTTCCCGTTTTGTTTTTTTACTTCAAAATAAGATATGTGCAGTGTGCATAGGAATTTGTTCATAGTTTTTTTTTTAACTATAGTCCAGCCCTCCAACGGTCTGAGGGACAGTGAACTGGCCCCCTGTTTAAAAAGTTTGAGGACCCCTGGACCAGAGGATAACCACTACTAGGTTGGCACAATCAGACAACTAAAAGCGCTTAAAATACGAAGAGGCCATGACTAGGATGAAGCCCCTTCCCTGGGGAAATGAATATTTGTAGTTTAATCTACCCCACGTGTTAGTGCACAGGAGAGTGAAGATAAGAATATGCAAAGGGAAAACGCAGAGTGGAGCGTGGTACTGAGTTGGAGGTGATAAGAGGCGAGTGAAATGATGGACAAGATAAGTTTGCTAGATTTAGCAAATTTAATATTTGAGATATATCTATATTTAAAAATGGAACAAAATAGATCCAGAAACATAGAAGCATGAAACAGACGGACGAATTTCAGAGAGAAGGCAGGAGTGGGGTGGGTGGGAAGGGAGAGATTAACCAGAGTATTTATATGCATATATGCATAGCCTACGGTGTGGTGAAGGCTGGGAGGGGCGGGTGCGTTGTGAAGGCGATCAATGGGAAAAAAAAACAAAAACGAAGGGGATATCTGTAATGCTTTCAACAATAAAGAGAAGTTAAAAAATAAAATTAAAAATTGAAAAAAAATGATACATTATTTATCTGAAATTCAAATTTAACTGCGCATCCTGTATTTTATCTGGCAAACCTAGGAAAAGAGAAAAAGACAGTATTACTCTGATGTTCCCGGTTGTGTAAGAAAAACTTGCAAAGGCCGGCCCTACTAGAAAAAAAGCGGTTGCACTAAGGTACCTGAATCTTAAGAGAAGCTATTTCCGGTCTTGGGCCCTGGGAAAACGAGGGGGGAGGGGAAGAAAGGACTAAGGCCTCTAAGTTCAGTCCTCCAGTGTCCCACAATCCTCTGCTCTCGCTTCCTCTTTCCTCGCTCAAGATGGCGCTGCTCGCGATACATTCCTGGCGCTGGGCTGCCGCGGCGGCTGCTTTCGAAAAGCGTTTGCACTTCGCGATTCTGATCCGGCCTCTAGTCTCTGTGTGCGGATCAGGTCCGCAACGGGGGTCACGTCAGCTCGGCGCCCCAGGAACTGCTCGAATTTCCCAGGTAAGATGCCTTTCACATGGAAGAGTAGGGTTCTGAAGGGCAAGGGGGGGAAACGTTGCCCTCTTAACCTCGGATCAGAAAAGGAGCCAAGAAGAAAGGTTGTCAGGGCTATCTCGGAGTAGCAGTAAGTGAAGTAAATTAGGGTTAGTAATTTGAGAAAGGGGTGAAGGAAACCTTTGGGGTACAGCAAATGGGAATGGGACCGGCGGTTCTGGACAGAGGTCAGCCGGAACACCAGTAACTCGTAGGGTTTACAGTGTTCTCTTAGTTTAAGAGATGGGGTGGACACCATTCCCATACTGCTTACCTTGGTAAATGCAAGGAAAACTGACTACTTTCCAAAGTTAGTAATGGAATTTGGGACCAATTTGCCAGTGCTTCTGATTTTACTCGGAAGTAGCATTTGGAGAGTACTCAAGAAGATGGCAAACTAGGTATAAACAAGCGGCAAATTGGGTTGGCACCAGTTATCCCCCTTGCTGACAGGGCTCCTTGATAAGCCAAAACCGTAATTATCTTTTTCTCCAAAACATAGGCCTTTGGGTGTTTGCTTTTGTATCCATCACTGAAGGCAATTTTCTCCTAAATTTATATGTAAGCATGATTGTCCTTTGAACCGAAAATAGTGCTCTTCTGTGTACACAGGTCGCTTTGGAAGCCATAAGGCTACTTATCTTTAACTACTGAATTATAGTGCCTCTTAATATTTGTGTCCATTATTATCTGTTAAGAACAGGGTTTTAAAGTTTTTTATTTGCATTTGCTCTACTTCAGTGTACCTTTTTATTTCTTACATATCAACCAAACATTTAATTGCCACCACTTGTTCATCAGTATTACTAAAGTGTTATCAGCTTTGTACGAGAAATAACCTCTTAAATTTTGATTCTTCATCAACAAATATTTAATATCTACTATGTACATAGCACTATGCTACATAATGGGGTACCAAGAGAAACATCTTAATGCCTTCAAGATTGGTCAATTTCATTAAGGAGATTGGATCTATGCATTACAAGAGTCACTAAAAAACATTGTAGTAGTTGTAGTTGCTGTAGACATCCAGAGGAAATAGTGATAATGAAGGGCCAAATTATAAAATGGATCTCATACTGGTGATAGAACTGGGAGAACATTCCAAGCAGGGACAATAGGTAATGATGCTAGGCATGTGGAATGAATTCATTCATTCAATAATTAATGAACAGAACAAAATATAGGCCCTGTCCTTAAAGTTTAAAAGTCTAGTAGTGGAAATAGATTCAGTAAACAGGCAATTATAATACAATAGTGCAATGATGGAAAAGGTCCAAAGTACTGGAAGATATACATGAGGGGCATCAAGTCTAATCTTGAGGTGGAGAAAATTGCCTTCAGTGATGGATACAAAAGCAAAGACCTGAAACATTAGGAGAAGTTTGCCAGTTAAAGAGGGAATAACATGTGCAAAGGCCCAAATGTAAGAGAGAACATGGTCCTTATGCAGAACTGTATATGGTTTACACTAGTGACTAGTGAGTTCAAGATAGGAAGTGGCAGATTAGGCTAGAGAAGCAAATCCAGATCGTTTTCTTAAGGTTTTAGGAATACTTTATTGTTGAAAGTTTGTAACATGATCTCCTGGGAACCATTCTTGTTCTGTAGTCCTCTAATAAGCCAAATAAAATTTAGATAAAATTTGTAGGACTTTGTCCGCCTGGAAGAATGAAGGGGAAAAGAAGTTATTAGGTGTTTCAGAGGAGGTGATGGCAATAAAACGTTAGCGTTCTCTTTTTATGAACACTATCCCCACAACTTACTTACTCCACTGTCCTCTACACTCTACCATTTCCTTTGATTACAATGTCTGTGATGTGAAAAACAAGGGGAAGATGTTTCCTTTGCCTACTCCTTCTCAGAGGCATGCAACTCTTGCCACCTTTTTTAAAAAAATGCATTTAACAGGGAGATGAAGGAACTATTATAAAGCTTTTAAAGTAGAACCTGATATAATATGAGGCACATTCAAATTACTTAGTGACTTGTGATTTAAGATTACAAAGTAAATATTGAATGCAATCTTTTAGGACAATCATTAGTATATAGCATAATATTTTAGAGCTGGAAAGAAACCTTATTGGTGTGTTACAAAATGTTAGTGGGTTGGATCAGCACTTTTTTAAAGGTGAAATTTAGTAGAATAGGAAAGGAAGTATTGCTGTGTACATGTTAAAGGACATACTGCTTTATGTACTTTTATATGTTTATACACATACACATTCCCACATGTATATGATTACTGGGATGCATTGTAAATGTGTTTTTCACACTAGAGCCTGTGTATAATATGGTAGTAATTAGCTTCATGTGTCTGTTTAAATTAAATTAAGTTAAAAACTTAATTTCTCAATTGCCACATTCTAAAGTCTGAATAGCCACATGGATATGGAACATTTCCATCATTGCCGGAAGTTCTGTTGAACAGTGCTGCTATGGAGAGAATACCATATCCAGCCCTTCTAATTCTGCAGATGAGGAAACTTAAGTCCTATTAATTGACAGCCTTTAAGGCCATTCATTCATTTATTGTCTTCTGTGGGTCAGGTATTTATAGAAGGGTTGCTAAGACTCTGGCAGACACTAGGCACACAGTGTTTGTTGAATCGTTATGATACTGGTCTAATAATTAATAGAGGGAAACACCTTAAACATAAAAGTTTTTCTTAAAATTGGAAGATTTTGTGTGATAAGATTTAAATTGTAATGATTTATTATACAGTTGCCTCTCTGTGATGTTAGTTGATAATAAAAGGACTTATGAATTTTGAATGATAGAATTTTGGGTTCATTTCATGAATATTTAAATGGTAGAAACTGAATTAATCTATAGCACCTTTTATCTAAGTTTAAAATGTCCTTGACTCTTGATCATATACTTCATTTTTTAAAATTAAATTTATTGGGGTGCATTTGTTAATAATATTATATAGGTTTCAAGTGTATAAGTCTATAAATTCTATAATACATCATCTATATATAGCATTATGTGTTTACCACCCAAAGTCAAATGTTCTTCTGTCACCATATATTTGACCCTCTTTACTCTTTACTACCTCTCCCCCAACCCCCTTCCCCTCTGGTAACCACCATACTGTTGTCTGGTCTATGAGTTTTTGTTGTCTTGTTTGTTCATTTGTTGTTTTCAGTTTTATATCCCATACGAGTGGAATAATAAGGTATTTGCTTTTTCTATCTGACTTATTTAGCTTAGCATGATATTCTTAAGAACTATCTATGTTGTCACAAATGGCAGTATTTCATCTTTTCTTATGGTATTCCATTGTATATATGTACCACATTTGTTTGTTTTTTAAACAAATTTATTGAGATTAATTCAAATATCATACATTTAAAGTGTGCAATTCAATAATAGATTTTAGTATATTCAATAATATGTGCCACTGTTACCATAGTCAACTTACATTTTTCATTACATCAAATACCATATGATTTCATTAATATGTGGAATATAATGAACAAAATAAACTGACGAACAAAATAAAACCAGAAGCATGGATACATGGAACAGACTGGCAAGTGCCAGAGGGGAGTGGGTGGGGGTAACTGGATAAAGAAGGTGAAGGAATTAGCTAAAGAACATATATGCATAACCCATGGACAGGGAAAATAGTGTGGTGAAGGCCAAGGGAGGAGGAAGCAGAGGTGAGTGGAGGTGGGAAAAGGTGGGTTATTGGGGGGACATCTGCAATAGTGTTGACATCAAAAAATTTTAATAAATAAAAATAAAACTATTACCATTTTGGCTATCACCTCCCATTCCTCTCCCCAACCTGCCCTAAGCAGCCAGTAATCTATGTTCAGTCTCTATAGATTTGTCCATTCTGGACATTTCACTTGCATGGAATTGAGACTGACTTCTTTCACTTAGCATTATGTTTTCAAGGATCATTCACGTTGGGCATGTATTAGGTACTATATAGTTTTTCATTGTCATGTAATATTCCATGATGCGGATATATAAGATATTATGCATTGCTTGGTTGATGGACATTTGAGATATTTCCATCTTTGGGCTGTCATGAATAATGCAACAATAAGCATTCATGTTCAAGTTTTTTATGGACATAAGTTTTCATTTCTCTTGGGTGTATACTTAGGGATAGAATTGCTGGGTCATATGGTAACTCTATATTTAATTATTTAAGGAACTGCCAGACTTATTTTCAAAGTGACTACACCATTTTGCATTACCATAAGAAGTGTATGAGGGTTAAAATTTTTCCACATCCTTGTTGATGTTGGTCAAACATTTAATTAACTCACTTTAGTCAAGCCATCTTAGTGGATGTGAAGTGTTATCTCATTTTTTAAATATATTTTTAATTTATTTCAGAGAGGAAGGTAGAGGGAGAGAGAAATAGAAACATCAATGATGAAAGAGAATCATTGGCTGTCTCCTGTACACCCCCTATTCGGGATCTAGCCCGAAACCCAGGCATGTGCCCTTGACAGGAATCGAATTGGGGACCCTTCAGTCTGCAGGCCCACGCTCTATCCACTGAACCAAATCAGCTGGGGCTCATTGTGGTTTTGATTTTTATTTCCCTGATGACTAAAGATGTTGATCATCTATCCGTGTGCTTATTGGCCATTTGTATATCTTTGGAGAACTATTTATTCAGGTTGTTTGCCCATTTTTAAATTGGATTATTCTTTTATTATTGAGATGTGTAAGTTTCTTATATATTCCAGATTCAAGTCCCAGATCAGATATATGATTTACAAATATTTCTCTAATTCTGTTATTTTTTTCTCTCTTGATAGTGTCCTTTGAAGCATAAAATTTTTTCATTTTGAAGAAGTTAAATTTATGTTTTTCTTTTGTTAGTCAAACTTTTGTTATTATAGCTCTAAATCCATTGCCAAATATGAGGTCATGAATATTTACCCAGGTGTTTTCTTCTACTGAGATATAGAAACATTATTCTTGTATAGCTGTCATTCCTTTTCTCTGTTTTGCTTTACATATAGTGCAATTATAAACATTACAATCCTAATGGTACATTATCATAATTACTTTACATAATTTTTTGACTTTTAAGGAAGCAGAGATAAGAAATGACAAATAAATATTTATGGCTTTTGTTAATATTCTCTACATTTGTTCTTTTGTGTTTGAGTTTCCAGGTGGAGTCATTTCTTCATCCTTCATCCCAGAATAGTGTGGTCCTACCCATCTCCTTTGTGATGTCATTGGCAAATATATTGCATCTCTGTATGTTATAATCTCTACAATACATTATATACATACTAGAGGCCTGGTGCACGAAATACGTGCATGGGTAGGGTCCCTAGGCCTGGCTGGAATCGAGGCTGATCTGTGGGCCAACCGGAGAGGCGATCTGGGAGCCCCCGCTAGCACCCACCTTGACCAGCCTGGCGCTGCCCACTCGCTCCCCTGCCCCCCGCCGCCACCACCAGTTGCCTCCCTCTGTGGGGCAACTGGTGGAGCGATGGGGGGGAGGGGGGGAGGCCCTGCTAGGACCCAGCTTGGCTGGCCTGGGGCCTGCAGGCTGGGGGCAGGTCCTGCATTGAGCGTCTGCCCCCTGGTGGTTAGTATGCATCATAGCGACCGGTTCCACTAATCATTCCGCTACTTGGTTGACTTGCATATTAGTCTTTTATTATATAGGATTATTTGTGGACATAAGAACATCCAAATTAGTAGAGAACTTTTATAAGAATTTATTTAAGTCCTGACTGGGTAGCTCAGTTGGTTGGAGCCTTGTCCCAATATGCCAGGGTTGTGGGTTCGATATCATGTCAGGGTACATACAGGAATCAATCAATGAATGCATGAATAAGTGGAACAACAAATTAATATCTCTCTCTCTCTCTCTCAAATAAATAAATAATTTTTTAAAATAATTTATTTAAGCCAAATTAGTGATAGTTGATCTCAAATGCTCCTGAGAATGACAGTTTTTCAGTTTCTTTTATAGTTTTGGAATTAAGGACATAAAGATTACATGGAAGTGGGAGAAAGCAAGTTGGGGCTTGGATTATAGCAGGGGTGGGCAACATTGGGCCCATGGACCGTATAAGGCCTGTGAAATCATTTGGTCTGGCCCTGCCAAGACATTAGGGGTAAGTTAATTAAATGTTTGACCAAATATAGCAGGCTAATTTTTTTTTTTGGTTGATTCTTTTTTTTTTTAATTAAATCTTTATTGTTCAGATTATTACATTTGTTCCTCTTTTTTCCCCCCCCCATAACTCCCCTCCTCCCAGCTCCCGCCCCACCCTCTGCCCTCACTCCCCACCCACTGTCCTCATCCATAGGTGCACCATTTTTGTCCAGTCTCTTTCTGCATCTCCCACACCCCTTTCCCCCCCAAGAATAGTCAGTCCATTCCCTTTCTATGTCCCTGATTCTATTATGATCACCAGATTATTTATTCACTTGATTCTTAGATTCACTTGTTGATAGATGCATGTTTGTTGTTCATAATTTGTATCTTTACCTTTTTTTTCTTCTTCCTCTTCTTAAAGGATACCTTTCAGCATTTCATATAATACTGGTTTGGTGGTGATGAACTCCTTTAGCTTTTCCTTATCTGTGAAGCTCTTTATCTGACCTTCCGTTCTGAATGATAGCTTTGCTGGATAAAGTAATCTTGGTTGTAGGTTCTTGGCATTCATCACTTTGAATATTTCTTGCTATTCCCTTCTGGCCTGCAAAGTTTCTGTTGAGAAATCAGCTGACAGTCGTATGGGTATTCCCTTGTAGGTAATTGGGTTTCTTTCTCTTGCTGCTTTTAAGATTCTCTCTTTGTCTTTTGCTCTTGGCATTTTAATGATGATGTGTCTTGGTGTGGTCCTCTTTGGATTCCTTTTGTTTGGGGTTCTCTGCACTTCCTGGACCTATAGGTCTATTTCTTTCACCAGGTGGGGGAAGTTTTCTGTCATTATTTCTTCAAATAGGTTTTCCATATCTTGCTCTCTCTCATCTTCTGGCACCCCTATAATTCTGATGTTGGTGCGCTTGAAGCTGTCCCAGAGGCTCCTTACACTATCTTCGTATTTTCGGATTCTTTTTTCATTTTGCTTTTCCAGTTGGGTGTTTTTTGCTTCTGCGCATTTCGAATCTTTGACTTGATTCTTGCGCTCCTCTGGTCTGCTGTTGGGTGTCTGTATAATATTCTTTATTTCAGTCAGTGTATTCTTAATTTCTAGTTGGTTCTTTATCACAACATCGAGGGTCTCATTAGATTTCTTGAGGATCTCACTACATTTATCGGCGGTCTCACCAGTCTTTTCGAGGGCCTTACTAAGTTTATCGGCAGCTTCTAGACAGTTCTTAAGAGACCTTAAAAGTGTGGTTCTGAACTCAATATCCTCCATTGACAGTTTTGTCCTGTTTCTTTGTCTCCGCATTTTTTATGCTTTCTTGGTACACCCCCTAGTGGTCTTTGTGCGCAGTCTTGTTGCCTTTAAGCCTTGATTGATGTCGGCAATACCGGGGGTGATTTGACCTCCAGGCTAACTGGCTATGAGAGTCCGCTGTGTCTGCAGTGGGAGGGCTTCTGTGCTGGATCTCTAGGGCGGTGCTAATCTAGCGTTTGCCTGAGGCTATCCGGCAAATGGTTCTGTGCAGGGCTTGGGCAGGGCGGGTCCCCGGGGATCTACAGGGCAGGCGGAGCAAGCAGTTATGGCTGCTCTCAGTCCTGTCCCCAGAGGCTCTGCCTCTCAGAGTCCCAGCAATGGCTGCAAACCTCGGAGAGAAAGCTGCCTTCGAGTTCCGACCGAAGGCAGACAGTCCTGCTTCTCCCATTTGAGTCTTGGTCCCCAGAGACTCGCCCGGATCTGGAGCTCAGAGTCTGAAACTCCCTCCTGATTGAAAACAACAACCGCGCCCTCAGCCGCCAGCCCGCTCCGCGTGCGCACTCTGCACCTGAGTATTTCACTTCAGCACTGCACCTCCTCTGAGTCTGGGTATGATATTCTCTTTCCTCCTAGTTGTAGAATTTCCACTCAGCCAGCCTTCCTGTGGTTCTGGATGATGTCCGTTCTGTCCTTTAGTTATATCTCTGAAGTGGTTGTTCGAGGGCAGCAATCTCTGGCGTTAACCTATGCCGCCATCTTGGTTTCTCCGCAGGCTAATTTTTAACTTGATAATTTTGTATTTGTCCCCAAATGATGTTATA
The DNA here is from genome assembly GCF_963259705.1 of Myotis daubentonii. Taxonomy (NCBI): domain Eukaryota; kingdom Metazoa; phylum Chordata; class Mammalia; order Chiroptera; family Vespertilionidae; genus Myotis; species Myotis daubentonii. The sequence goes on along the minus strand of NC_081861.1, from coordinate 96,952,979 downwards.
AATATCCAAGTGGCCCTTGGCAGAAAAAAGGTTCCCCACCCCTGGATTACAGGATAGTTAACTATATTATGTGTGCTCAGGGGTCTGAAAAAACATTATTACTCTGGCATTTCAAAGGTGTGTTAACCTAGATGCACAAGAACAATGAACAGGGATTTCTTAAGGCAAAGATAAACTTTTTACTAAAGAAGTTTTGTGCCTAGGGCATGACCTGCCCAGTTAGGAATTTAGGATCAGATCACCCTGTGAGATTACTTTAAGTTTGATTTATTAAAGCACCCCCCTTTTGAAAGTAGAAAAAGTGTGCATTTATAGGGTCTTTTATAGTCCTACTAGAGGCCCAGTGCACGGGTTCATTTACTGGTGGGGTCCTTCAGCCTGGCCTGCACCTTCTCACAATCCAGGACCCCTCGGGGGATGTAGCAGTGCGCAAAGCAGCAGGCGGCAGGGAAGGAGCCCCAGCTGGAGCCAGGCGCCACGCTGCTCCCCCTCATCCTGGTCCTGGTGCGCCTGCTGCCACAGCTGGCTGCTGGGTAGTGCTGCTGCAGCAGTGGGAGAGGCTCCTGCTGCAGCAGCTGTGCTCGCCAGTCATGAGCCTGGTTTCTGGCTGAGCAGCGCTCCCGCTGTGGGAGTGCAATGACCACCAGGGGGTGACTCCTGCGTTAAGCGTCTGCCCCCTGTCGTCAGTGTGCGTCATAACGATTGGTTGACTGGTTGTTTGGTCGACTGGTTGTAACAATAGCTTAGGCTTTTATATATATACTAGAGGCCCAGTGCAGGAAATTCGTGCGGGGCGGGGGGGAGAGTTGTCTCTCAGCTCAGCCTGCACCCTCTCCAATCTGGGATTCCTCTCGCAATCTGGGACTGCTGGCTCCCAACCGCTCGCCTGCCTGCCTGCTTGTCCCTAACCACTTCTGCCTACCAGCCTAATCACCCCCTAACCACTCCCCTGCCAGCCTGATCGATGCCTAACTCCTCCCCTGCTGGCCTGGTTGCCCCCAACTGCCGGTCTGGTCTCCCCTAATTGCCCTCCCCTTCAGGCCTGGTCGCCCCCAACTGTCCTCCCCTGCTGGCCTGATCACTCCTAACTGCCCTCCCCTGCTGGTCTGATTGCCTGTAACTGCCCTCCCCTGCCGGCCAGCTTGTGGCTGTAGGCGCTGCCATCTTTGAGGACATGGCAGTCAATTAGCATATTCCCTTATTGGCTGTGGGCACCACCATCTTTGCAGCCTGCTGCTCAGTCGTTTGGTCATCCCTCACTAACCCCCCCGCTGCCAGCCTGGCCGCCCCATGCAACCTGCTGCTCAGTCGTTTGGTCGTCCCTCACTAACCCCCTGGCAGCCTTGTCGCCCCATGCAGCCTGCTGCTCAGTCATTTGGTCGTCCTTCACTATCCCCCCTGCCAGTCTGGTTGCCCCACGCAGCCTGTTCGGTTGTGATGGTCACTTAGGCTTTTATATATATAGATAGATACAGTCATGTGCTGGTTAAGTATTGGATATATTTTGAGAAATGCGTTATGTTGTAAGAATGTTCACACCTGTAGAGAATTTTTTTTTGTTAATCCTCCCCCAAGGATATTTTTTCCATTGATTTTTAGAGAGAGTAGAAGGGAGATAGGAAGGGGTGGAAAGCGGGGGAGGGATGGGATAGAATGAGTGAGAGAGAGAGAGAGAGAAAGAGAAAGAGAGAGAAATCTCGATGTGAGACACACTGATTGGTTGTCGCCTGCACCAGGCGCGGATAGAACCTGCAACTCAGGTACGTGCCCTTGACCGGTAATTGAACCTGTGACCTTTTGGTGCACAGGCTGACACTCTAACCACTGGACATACCGGCCAGAGCCTGTAGAGATATGTATTTGAGCCAAAAAGAATACACTTGGAAGCAAGATCTCAACAGGCTGAGATAAATGTTTTGTAGAATAGCAGTTTGCAGTTTCTTTTATGCATTTGAGATTAAGGAGGGAAGTAGGTAAGATTACAAGAAGGTGGGAAGAAGCAACTCGGGGATGGGATTACAGGATAGTTAAGATTATGTGCTTTCTTGAGGGGTCTGAAAGGGGGCATTTCAAAGGTGTTTTAACCTAGATGCACAGAAATAATGGACAGGGCTTTTAAAAAAATATATATATTTTTATTGATTTCAGAGAGAGGAAGGGAGAGGAAGAGAGATAGAAACTTCAGTGATGAAAGAGAATCATTAATCGGCTGCCTCCTGCACACCCTCTACTGGGGGATCGAGCCTGCAACCCCAGCATGTAACCTCACTGGGAATTTAAACAAGGACCTCTTGGTTCATTCATGGGTTGATGCTCAACCACTGAGCCACACCTGCCGGGGTTGGACAGGGTTTGCTTAAGGCAATGATAAGCCTTAGTAAATAAGTTGTATCGCCGTGGCATGACTACCCACCATGACTTCCCAGTTATGAATTAAGATCAGAACATCCTGTGAGGTTACTTTCCACAGAACTCCCTTTCCAGTCAACAGTTGTTAGACCATGTTGATGTCAACAACGTCCAAAGATATAGAGAACTTTTATAAGTTTATTTGAGTCAATTTGATAATTGCCAGGAAGCAAAATCTCAACATATTGCGAAAATGTCCCAAGGGCCTGCGGACTGAAGGGTCCCAGGTTCAATTCTGCTCAAGGGCACATGCTGGGGTTGTGGGCTCGATTCCCCAGTAGGGAGCATGCAGGAGGCAGCCAATCAATTCACTCTCATCATTGATGAGTCTGTCTCTCTCCCTCTCCCTTCCTCTCTGAAATCAATAAAAAAATATAAAAAAAATGCTCCTAAGGATGGCAGTTTTACAGCTTATTTTATACATTAGCATCAAAAGAGGATTCATAAGGAAGGTTACATGAAATTCATTAGTGGAAGATTAGGGACACAGGAGAAAGCAAAGTTGAGAAGTCTGTGATTGGATAAAGAGTAAAATGGAGAAAATTTTACCTTGGTGGGTACAGGATAGTTAATAATTAACATTTATAGCACATAGAGATGGTATGCGGGGAACAAGATACCAGGATGGTTCTGTGGTCTTTGCTCTAGTGTGGTGGGTATGTCTTGAGTGGTCTGGAAAAGGAGAGTACTTAGATGCAAAAAGACAGTAAAACAGACTTACCTAAGATACAGATTGACCTTTGTGAAGGAAGCTATAGGCCCAGAATGAGACTACCTGCCAAGATTCGCTTTTAGTTAAGAATTTTTAAGTTCAGACCATCGTATGTGGTTACTTTTGTTCTCTTGAGTTGGTAAGGCCTGCTATGCAGGCTTCCTCTGGGCTTGTCAGATTTACTATGTGGCCCTTTTTTCATCCACAGTGATTTTCTGATTGGGCAAACATCATGGAGTGTGCTTACTAGTATAGCCTACTACACAGCTAGGTTAGGTGGTGTAGCCTCTTTCTCTGCAGAGGAAGAATAATTTTTCCTTTACGCTTCTGGGTTCTTGGCTGAGATGTCACTGTACTAAATGACGAGAAAAACAAACAAAAGTTTAATAAAATGTTTTCCTCCTCTATACATGGGAGAGATCTAGGAAACTGAGTAATTCACCAAAATGGCTGAAGTCAATACCTTAAATATCGTCTTCAGCTGAAGACAGAAGAAGATGTTGGGAATGGGACAGTTATGGGAGGTTGCCAGGAAAAGCATAGTAAACAGGGGTAAAGCTTGTTAGGGTTTGGCAGGTGATGCGGGCTGTGAAAGAATTCACAACTAAGAGAAGAGATGAAGTGAGGAAATTTATTTAACTTTCCATGGGAGGAAAGGGCCAGTGTATTGCTATTCAATACGGCGGAGGTAAGAAAGAGTGGTTTGCACTTTTAAAGAGAGGGGGATTGTGTTGAAGTTGACAAGATTTGGGGGTGGGGTGTCTTGAAGAGTTACAGTTTGCTTGCTTTCCAGGAGACAGTCCAGCCGATGCCCTAAGGAGGACATTAGTATTTTCCCCCAAGCCTATAAAACAAAAGTTTAGAACAAAAGTTATTATAAGTTCAAAAGGGGAGGGGGAAGGGAATTTTTTTCTAACTAGAGACTCCTTATTGTGAATTATTCCCGAGTTGTTAAGTAAAATAGCTGGGAGGAGGGGGTTGTGGGGAAAGTGTTGCCTTTAATTCAGCCCTTACCTGTCCTGCTTTGAATAGAGAGAGAGGCAGCTTGAATCAAGAGAGCCAGCAATCGCTGCCTTTAATTACCAGGTGCTTCTCATAAATTGTGGAAGGCCACAGCAAAAGAGAGGCCTTTTTCTGTGCTTACATGGTTGTTATGCAGATTTAAGTCTCTATCTTCTGCATTGATAAAAGTTTGTAAAAATAAGGTCATTGACCTCTTCCTGGTACAGTCCAGGGAGACACCTTTTACAAATGTAAATGTGAAAAATAGAGTACCTTACTTCTGGACTTCTATTAACTGAAGTGGGAATATAATAACACTAGGGAAATGATCTTTTTAAAATCTTCACCTAAGGATATTTTTTCCATTTATTTTTCAGATAAAGTGGAAGAGAGGGTGGAGAGAGAGAGAGAGAGAGAGAGAGAGAGAGAGAGAGAGAGAGAGAGAGAGAGAGAGAGAAAGAGAAAGAAAGAGAGAGGGGAACATGGATGCCTCGTGCACTTCTGCACTTGCCCTGACCTGGGCCTGGGATCAAACCAGAAACTGAGGTACCTGCTGCCCTTGACCGGGAATTGAGCCTGAGACCCTTTGGTCCCTAGGCAGATGCTCTAACCACGGAGCACTAGCCAGGGGGGAAATTCTTTTTACTCTGCTTTTTATTTATTTTTATTTTATTTTATTATTTTATTTTTAAAAATATATATTTTATTGATTTTTTTACAGAGAGGAGGGGAGAGGGATAGAGAGTTAGAAACATCGATCAGCTGCCTCCTGCACACCCCCTACTGGGGATGTGCCCACAACCAAGGTACATGCCCTTGACCGGACTCGAACCTGGGACCCTTGAGTCCGCAGGCTCTATCCATTGAGCCAAACCGGTTAGGGCTATTTTTATTTGTTTTAAATTAAATCTTTTTCATTGAAAGCATTACATATGTCCCTCTTTTTTCCCCATTGACCGCTTCTAGCACACCCCAGTCCCCTACCCCAGTCCTTCACCACTCTATTGTCTGTTTCCATGGGTTATGCATATAAGCATACAAGTTCTTTGGTTGCTCTCTTCCCACCCCACCCCCGCCTTCCCTCTGAGATTCCACAGTCTGTTCCATGCTTCTATGTCTTTGGATCTATTTTGTTCAACAGTTTATTTTGTTCATTAGATTCCACATATGAGTGAGATCATGTGATACTTGTCTTTTTCTGACTGGCTTATTTTGCTTAGTATAATACTCTCCAGGTCCCTACATGCTGTCTCAGGGTAAGAGATCCTTCTTTTTACTGCTGCATAGTATTCCATTGTATAATGTACCACACTTTTTTTTATCCACTCATCTACTCTGCTTTTTAGAGATCCTAGTTTTTAGATTTCAAAATAGAAGATGCATATCAAGGAACTACAGTGATTACTGAGAAGACAGAATGTAATAAGAGAGTGAAAAACAGAGCTTGGGGAAAAATTGAGGATGTTTTTAAGTGGATTATTTTGCATGGAAATAAAGAGGGTGAGAGGTGTTCCAGTGACATTTAAAGTTCACAATAATCCCTTATGATACTTTTTATTTCTAAGGTATCTGTTTTATTGTCTATTCTTTCATTTCTGATTTTATTTGAGTCTTTTTTCTTAGTCTAACTAAATGTTTGTTGATTTTGTTTATCTTTCCAAAGAAACAACCAATCAACAATTTTTGGTGTGTTGATTTTGTTCTCTATTTAATTTATTGCTGCTCTACTCTATTATTTCCTTCCTTCCTCTGTCTTTGGGTTTAGTTTGTTGTTTACCTGCCTGGAAGTGAAAAGTAAGGTTGTTTATTTGAGATTTTCTTAGTTCAGGCTTCTTTAATAAAGTACTGGTGGCTTCTAAATAACTGAAATTTATTTTTCAGAGTTCTGAAGGCTGGGAAGTCTAAGATCCAGATGCCCCAGGAGCTTCAGTGTCTGGCGAGGGCCTGTTTCCTGGTTCATAGATAGCTGTCTTCTTGCTGTATCTTTACATTGTGGAATGGCCCAGGGATCTCTCTGGGGTCTCTATAAGATGGCAATAATCCCATTCATGAAGCTGTCCCTTTCCTTACCTGATCACCTCTCAAAGGCCCCACCTCCAAATATGATTGCTTTGTGGATTAGGTTTAAGCATATGAATTTTGGGTGGAGGGGACACATTCAGTCTATTGGAGAGGTCTTCCTTTTTACTGAAGTATTTATCACTATAAACTTACCTGTTATTATTTTGCTGCATCCCATACATTTTGGTATATTGTGTTTTAATATTCGCTTATCTCAAGATACTTTTTACAATTACCTTTGATTTCCTCTTTGGTCCAATAGTTGTTCAAGATTATGTTGTTTAGTTTCCAAGTGTTTATCACTTATCTTTTTGTGGCTGTTACTGATTTCTAGTTTTATTCTGTTGTGGTTGGAGAATATACTTGGGAATAATTTCCATCTTCTTAAATTTGTTAATACTTGTTTTGTGACCTAACACTTGATCTGTCCTGGAGAATGTTGTGTGTGAGCTTGAGAAGATTATGTATTCTGCACATGTCTGTTAGGTCTATTTGCTCTATGGTATTGCTCAAGTCAGCTGTTTCTTTATTATTTGTATGTTTTATCCATTATTATAAAAGAGTATTTAAGCCCTCTACTACCCTTAGATCTGTCAATATTTGCTTTTTATGTTTGGACTAGAGGCCTGGCGCACAAAATTCATGCAGGGTGGGGTACCCTCAGCCCAGCCTGTACCCTCTCCAATCTGGGACATCCCTGTCACAATCCAGGAATGCTGGCTCCTAACTTCTTACCTGCCTGCCTGATCGCCCCTAACTGCCCCCCCCCCCCGCCAGCCTGATCACACCTAACCACCTCTGCTTGCTGTCCTGATTGCCCCTAACTGCCCCCCCTGCTGACCTGGTCACCCCCAACTGCCCCCCTCCCTGCCGGCCTGGTCATCCCCAACTGCTCCCCTCTGCCAGCCTGGTTGTCCCTCACTGCCGCCCCTGCCAGCTTGGTTGCCCCCAACGGCCCCGCCACCGGCCTGGTCTCCCCCAGCTTCCCGCCCCCCGCTGGCCTGGTTGCCCCCAACTGCCCCTCCCATCTCTGCCGGCCTGGTCGCCCCACGCAGCCTGCTGTTCAATTGTTTGGTCATCCCTTACTAACCCCCCTGCTGGCCTGGTCGCCCCACACAGCCTGCTGCTCAGTCATTTGGTCGTCCCTTACTAACCCCTCTGCCGGCCTTGTCATCCCATGCAGCCTGCTGTTCAGTCGTTACTGTTACTGTGACGGCGTCCTGGACAATTTGCATATTCTTCTATTATTAGTATAGATGTTCTGATGTTGGGTGTGTATATATTTAAAATTTTATATCTTCCTGTTGAATTAGCCCTTTTACCATTAAAATGACATTTTTCTTTTGGTCTCAAGAGACAGGTTTAGACTTAAAGTCTATTTTTTCTGATTTAATAATGATCATCTTTGCCCTCTTTTGGTTACCAATTGCATGAAATATTTTCTTCCATTCCTTCATTTGCAGCTTATGCTTCTTGTCTTTTTTACTTATATTTTTTTGCAGAGTAATCACCCCTTAGAGACAGGGACTACAAGGCCTAGCACATCTGGTTCCTAGTGACAGTCTCGCTACAATAGCTGAGTGATGAGGAAATGGCCTGAAGCATGTATGTGTGCCCAGGCTCTCTTAGTTATATCTCTCCATAGAGGTGTCTGTCCAAATATGCAAATTTTGACTGTCCTCAGGCAGCAATGGGTTTTATGTTTGAGGAACAGAAAGAAGCTGGTGTGGCTATAGGAGCCCAAAACACAGTGAGATGAGTCCTGAGAGATGGACCAAGGCCAGTCAACTAGAGCCTTGAAAGACATGGTAAGGCATTTGGATTTTGTCTTCAGAAATGAGAAACCACTGACTCTTTGATGCAGAGAGTGCTATTTTCCTGTGTCTCCCGTAGAACCATGTTTTGCTGTCTATTTCGTGCACTACTAGACTTGGAGTTCTTTAAAGGCAAGAGCTCCATATTGTTCATAGGGTAGCTCCAGGGCTTGGCTTTGAGTGACATGCAGAGGCATTTAATGAATTTGTTTGTTTATAATTGTTTGTTACTTTATATCGGTCAATGAAAAATAAAAAGCAACTCAAAGTCAAATTAGGATTAATATCGTACAAATGTCTGTTTTGGCACCAGTAAATACATCATTCATCCACATCACACTATCTTGGAATTTACGAAAAATCCAGGTGAGCACAAGGCTGAGGATCACTTTTATTCAATAAAAAGAAACATTTGCTGAGTAAATTAATAGTGCAAATGAGACTGAAAAAGAAAGATTAAATTATACATGGAAACTGTTTACTATATTTTAATAGGGCCAATTTAAATTTAAAAATTTTATACTTGAGTTGCCAGCTGCTTGTTTAACTATACCATAATTCAGGAAGCTTCTTACCCATACCCACAAGAAATATTAGTTTGAATTAATAATTTTTAACTGTATCTGGGTGATTCAAATTAAATTATTTTCCAGTGCTCAGTTTGTTGGTTAATAACATGTGGTGGTTATTGTGATCAACTCCAAATAAACCAATGATTACACATGTGCATACTCACACACATACTAGTACATGTCAAAACTGGTTCTGGTTTTTTGTTGACTTTTAATCTTATGCAGCCCTATACCTGAGCCTAAGTTTGTTTTTCTTTGCTTATTTTTTATTTTCTCAGTCTTACACTGTAATGTTATTGACATAATATTATTGTATTAGTTTAAGGTATAACATAATAACTTTTATATATGTACATACTGTGAAATAATTACACAATATGTTTAGTTAATATGTATTACCTTACAATTGCAATTTTTATTATTTTTCTTATGATGAGAATTTAAGATTTACTCTCAACAACATTCAAATATACAGTACAGTATTGTTAACTATAGGACTGTGCCATATATTATATTCTGAAGAATTTATTTTATAACTGGAAGTTTGCACCTTTTGATCACCTTCACCCATTTTCCTCACCTCCCACTGCTGACAACCCCCATCAGTCTGTTCTGTTTCTATGAGTTTGGTTTTTTAGACTTCACATGTAAGTGAAATCATACAGTATTTGTCTTTCTTGGTCTGACTTTTTAAAAATACTTAGCATTACGCCCTCAGGTTCCATCCATATTGTTGCAAATGGCAGGGTTTCCTTTTTTATGGCTGAATAATATTCCCTTTTGTACATTTTCTTTATCCAGTCATCCATCAATGGACACATAGGTTGTTCTCATGCCTTAGCTATTGTAAATAATTCTGCAATGGCTAAAGGGTGCAGATATCTCTTGAGACAGTGATTTTGTTTTCTTTGGATAAATATGTAGAAATGGAATTGCTAGATCTTATTGTAGTTCTATTTTTAATATTTTGTGGAACCTCCATACTGTTTTACATACTAGCCACATTAGTTTACATTCACGCCATCAGTGTACAAGGGTTCCTTTTTCTACACATCATTGCCAACAAATATTGTCTCTTGTCTTTTTGATGATAGCCATTTTAACAGGCAAGAAGCGGTATCTCAATTTGGTTTTGATTTGCATTTCCCTGATAATGATGTCGAGCCTCTTTTCGTGTACTTGTTGACCATTTACGTCTTCTCTCGAGAAATATCCATTTCTTCAATTTTTAAATTGGATTTTTAGTTTTTGCTAATGAGTTGTATGATTTCCATGTATATATTTTAGATATTAACCCTTTATCAGATATATGGTTTGCAAATATATTCTCCGACTCAATATGTTGCATTTTCAGCTTGTTGATTGTCTCCTGTGATGTGTAGAGTTTTACAGTTTAATGTACTTCCATTTGTCTATTTTTGCTTTTGTTTTTGATGTATTTAAGAAAACATTGCCAAAACTAGTGTCATGACATTTTTTCCTCTTGTTCTTGAAGTTTTATAGTTTTTGTACTTATTTTTAGATCTTTAATCCATTTTGAGTTGACTTTTGTGTAAGTGCTCAGCTTCATTCTTTTGCATGTGAATATCCAGTGTACCCTTACCATTTGTTTAAGAGACTGTCTTTGATTGTGTGGTGTTTGCACTCTTGTGAAAGACCATTTTGCCATATAGGGAGGACTGTATTTCTGGCCTCTGTTTAAGTTCTGTTGATTTGTATGTCTGTCATTATACCAGTCTCATACTGTTTTTATTACTATTGCATTGTGATGTTTTCAAATCAGAAAGTGTGAGGCCTCCAACTTATTTTGTCAAGATTGTTGTGGCTCCTCAGGGACCCTTGAGTTTCCATATGAATTTTAGGATTTTTCCCCCCATTTCTACAAAGAAATGCTACCTTGATTTTGATTGATATTGCACTGAATCGGTAGATTGCTATGAGTAGTATAGATTTTTAAAAATAGTTTTTTAAACAGAGAGGAAGGGAGAGGGAGAGAGATAAAAACTTTGATGTGAGAGTGAAGCATCGATTGGCTGTCTTCTGCACACCGCCTAATAGGGATCGAGCCCACAACCCAGCATGTGCCCTGACTAGGAATTAAATCTGCAACTTTTCAGTGCTCAGGACCACAACCAATCAACTGAGCCACACCCTACAAGACTGTTCCTATGTATTTTTTTATGCAATTGTAAATGTAATTATTTTTTTTGTTAATTTAAAAAAAAATTTTCTTTTTTTTCCTTTATTGATTAAAGTATTACATATGTGTCCTTATCCCCCCATTGCCCCCCCGCAACCCCCAATTCATGCCCTCAACCCCTGGTGTCTGTGTCCATTGGTTAGGCTTATATGCATGTACACAAGTCCTTTGGTTGATCTCCCCCCTTACCCCCACCCTCCTCGACCTTCCCTCTGAGGTTTGACGGCCTGATTGATGCTTCTCTGTCTCTGGATCTGTTTTTGTTCATCAGTTTATGTTGTTCATTATATTCCATAAATGAGTGAGATCATGTGATAGTTATCTTTCTCTGGCTGGCTTATTTCGCTTAGCATAATGCTCTCCAGTTCCATCCATGCTGTTGCAAATGGTAAGAATTCCTTCTTTTTGACCGCAGTGTAGTATTCCATTGTGTAGATGTACCACAGTTTTTTAATTCACTCATCTGCTGATGGGGACTTAGACTGTTTTCAAATCTTAGCTATGATAAATAGTGCTGCTATGAACATAGGGGTGTATATTTTCTGATTGATGTTTTTAGTTTCTTGGGATATATTCCTAGAAGTGGGATCACTGGGTCAAATGGGAGTTCCATTTTTGTGTTTTTTTTGAGGGAACTTCATACTATTCTCCATAGTGGCTGCACCAGTGTGCATTCCCACCATGAGGGTTCCTTTTTCTCCATATCCTCGCCAGCACCTATTCTTTGTTGATGATAGCCATTCTGACAGGTGTGAGATGCTACCACATTGTTTTGATTTGCATCTCGGATGATTAGTGACTTTGAGCATGTTTTCTTTTTTTTTTTTTAAATTTTATTGATTTTTTACAGAGAGGAAGGGAGAGAGATAGAGAGCTAGAAACATCGATGAGAGAGAAACATCGATCAGCTGCCTCTCGCACATCCCCCACTGGGGATGTGCCCGCAACCCAGGCACACGCCCTTGACCAGAATCGAACCTGGGACCCTTCAGTCCGCAGGCCGACGCTCCATCCACTGAGCCAAACCGGCTTCTGCTTTGAGCATGTTTTCATATGTCTCTTGGCCTTCCTTATGTCTTCTTTAGAAAAATATTTATTTAGGTCCGAAAAGTATCTATTTAGGTCCGTTGCCCATTTTTTGATTGGGTTGTTTATCTTCCTTTTGTTAAATTGTATGAGTTCCCTGTAAATGTTAGAGATTAAATCCTTATCAGAGACCACATTGGCAAATATGTTCTCCCATGCAGTGGGCTTCCTTGTTGTTTTGTTGATGGTTTCTTTTGCTGTACAAAAGCTTTTTATTTTGATGTAGTTCCATTTGTTTATTTTCTCTTTAGTTTCCATTGCCCTAGGAACTGTATCAGTGAAGAAATTGCTTCGGCCTATGTCTGAGATTTTGCTGCCTGTGGATTCCTCTAATATTTTTATGGTTTCCCATCTTATGTTTAAGTCCTTTATCCATTTTGCGTTTATTTTTGTGAATAGTATAAGTTGGTGGTCTAGTTTCATTTTTTTGCGTGTATCTGTCCAATTTTCCCAACACCATTTATTGAAAAGACTGTCTTGACTCCATTGTATGTTCTTGCCTCCTTTGTCAAATATTAATTGAGCATAGTGGTTTGAGTCTATTTCTGGGTTCTCTATTCTGTTCCATTGATCTATGTGCCTGTTGTTATGTCAGTACAGTGGGGCCTTGACTTATGAGTTTAATTCGTTCCTTGACGGAGCTCGTAACTCAAATAACTTGTATGTCAAATCAAAAAGTGAATGAGTGAGACACATGATGCTGGGCTGATGTTGTGGTGTTCACTGTGATGTTCGCTGTGCCAACTAGCGGTGGGGTATCTGAAGCTGGCTTGTAACCCGAATTTTACCTCGCAACTCAAAGCAAAAAATCGGCCGAGAGACAGCTCGTATCTCGAAAAACTTGTTAGTCGGGAGACTCGAAAGTCAAGGCCCCACTGTACCAGGCAGTTTTGAGAAAAGTGGTTTTGTAATACAGCTTGATATCTGGTATTGAGATCCCTTACTTTCTTTTTCTTTCTCAGTATTGCTGCAGCTATTTGCGTTCTTTTTTTAATTCTGGATGAATTTTTGGAGAGTTCGTTCTAGGTCTGTGAAATATGCTGTTGGTATTTTAATGGGGAGTGCATTGAATCTATAGATTGCTTTGGGTAGTATGGACATTTTAATGATGTTGATTCTACCAATCCATGAACACGGTATGTTTTTCCATCTGTTTATGTCTCTCTCTGTCGCTTTTTTCAATGTTCTGTAGTTTTCCGAGTACAGGTCTTTTACCTCTTTAGTTAAGTTTATTCCTAGGTATCTTAACTTTTTTGGTGCGATGGTAAATGGGATTGTTTTTTGTTTAGTCTCTCTTTCTGTAAGTTCACTATTGGTGTATAGAAATGCCATAGATTTCTTGGCGTTAATTTTGTGTCCTGCTACATTGCCAAATTCATTTATTAAGTCTAATAATTTTTTGATGGAGTCTTTAGAGTTTTCTATGTACAGTATCATGTCATCTGCGAATAATGACAGTTTTACTTCTTCTTTTCCAATTTGGATACCTTTTATTTCTTCTTTTTGTTTAATTGCTATGGCTAGCACTTCCAGAACTATGTTGAACAGGAGTGGTGAAAGTGGGCATCCCTGTCTCATTCCTGTTCTTAGGTGAAATGGTTTTAGATTTTGCCCATTGGGTATGATGTTGGCTGTAGGTTTGTCATTTAAGGCTTTTATTATGTTGAGGTATTATCTCTCTATTCCCATTTTCTGAGGGTTTTTATCAGGAAAGCGTGTTAGATTTTGTGAAATGCTTTTTCTGCATCAATTGGTATGACTATGTGATTTTTATTTCTCAATTTGTTTATGTGATGTATCATGTTTATTGCTTTGCGGATATTGTGCCATCCTTGCATCCCTGGGATAGATCCTACTTGGTTATAGTGTATGATCTTTCTGGTGTAATGCTGGATCCAATTTGCTGGAATGTTGTTGAGGATTTTGGTATCTATGTTCATGAGGGATATTGGCCTGTAATTCTCTTTTCTTGTGTTGTCTTTATATAGTTTTGGTATTAGGGTGATGCTGGCTTCATAGAATGAGCTTGGAAGTGTTCCTTTCTCTTGATTTTTTAGGAATAGTCTGAGGAGGATGGGTTTTAATTCTTCCTTGACTGTTTGGTAAAACTCCCCTGTGAAGCCGTCTGGGCCCGGGCTTTTGTTTGCTGGAATCTTTTTGATGACTGCTTCAATTTCTTCCAGAGTTATCGGCCTACTGAGATTTTTAGATTCTTTCTGATTTAGTTTTGGGAGGTTGTATTTTTTCTAGGAATATGCCCATTTCCTCTAGGTCTGGGGTGGGCAACCTCTGGCACGCGTGGCAAATACAGCACACCAGTAACTTTGCTGGCACGCGAAATCCTCTCTTATAATCTTCCATTTACAATTTTTTTCTTAATATTGACTTTTTTATTTTTCAGATAAATTCAGTGTAGGTGCATCTTAGATAAATAAATAATTTTACATAGCAAGTTTTCTTAAAGACCATAGACATGGATTGACGAGAGAAGGGAAGAGCAATTTCTATGCCTCTGCCTTAACTCTCCCTGCCTTCCTTAGATCTGACCAGGGTTTTGGTTTCATCCACATACGCTTGTGAATCTTTGTTCTCAGTGATGAATTTTGTTAAGTCTCATAATAGGAGTAGCCTAACGGATGAAAGTAGTAGCTCGTGCACATCTCTGAAGGTCACGAAATATAAACCTGATGTAAAATCTCTGTCATCAGTGATGCAGCAGCAAAAGTCCCACTGATAATATCAAACGGAGTCATAAAGTTTTCTGTTGGACTACCAGTGTACATGTATACATTAAAAAATAAATGCATTTTTCATCATCATATACTGTGTTTTTGTCGCTCGAATGAATTTTATTATTTCTTCAAGGTTCTTCACATATGTACACCTTAAGAGATATCAAGTAGGTGTAACATGTTCTCAAAAAATTAGGGCTGGCACGCAGAAGAATTTTGAGTCAGAACTTTTGCTGGTTTTGGCACGCACTCACAACAAGGTTGCCCACCCCTGCTCTAGGTTGTCTAGTTTGTTGGAATAGAGTTGTTCATAGTATTCTTTAAATAGTCCTTTTTATTTCTGTGGGTTCTGTTGTTATTTCGCCTCTTTCATTTCTGATTTTGTTTATTTGGGTCCTCTCTCTTTGCTTCTTGGTTAGTCTGGTTAGCGGTTCATCAATCTTGTTTATCCTTTCAAAGAAGCAATGTTGTTTATCATTTTAACTTGGTTTCATTGATCATTGTATTTTTTTGTCTCTATGTCATTTATTTCTGCTCTGATCTTTATTATCTCTTTCCTTCTGCTCACTTTGGGCTTCTCTTGTTGCTCTCTTTCTAATCCTTTAAATTATAGAGTTAGATTATTTACTACCATTTTTTAGTGTTTTTTGAGGTAGGCCTGTAGAGCTATAAACTTCCCTCTCAGGAATGAGTGCTTTCATTGTGTCCCATAAATTTTGGATTGTTGTGTTTTCACTGTCATTCGTTTCCTTGATGTTTTTGATTTCTTCTTTGATCTCTTTGGTAACCCAATCATTGTTTAATAGCATGCTATTCAGCTTCCAAGTGTTTGAATTTTTTTTGATTGTTTTTATTGTAGTTTATTTCTAATATTATGCCATTGTGATCTGAGAAGATGCTTGATATTATTTCAATCTTCTTGAATTTGGATAGACTTTGCTTGTGACCCAATATGTGGTCTATCTTTGAAAATGTCCCATGTGCACTTGAGAAGACTGTACATTCTGTGGTTTTGGGGTGGAATGTTCTGAAGATGTCAGTTAAGTCCATCTGATCTAGTGAGTCATTTCGGATTGCTGTTTCTTTGCTGATTTTATTGGCTAGAGCATTTATCCAGAGATGTCAGTCCCTTTTTCTAGGCATCAAAGTCCCCTTCAATGATTGTATTGTTGTTGTTGATCTCTCCCTTGATATCTTCCAGGAGTTTTTTAATGTATTTGGGTGCTCCTGCATTGGGTGCATTTATGTTTATCAGAGTTATATCCTCTTGCTGTATTGATCCCTTTAGTATTATGAAGTGTACTTCCTTATCTCTTGTTATAGCCTTCACTTTGAGGTCTATTTTGTCAGATATAAGTATTGCTACCCCAGCTCTTTTTTAAATTTCCATTTGCCTGAGAGATATTTTTCCATCCCTTCACTTTCAGTCCGGGTGAGTCTTTTGTAGACAGCATATATATAGGTAATGTTTTTTTTTTTTTTTATCCATTCAGCCACTTGATGTCTTTTGATTGTAGCATTTAGTCCATGTATGTTTAAAGTTATTATTGATAGGTACTTGTTTGTAGTCATTTTTTGTGTGCCTGTGTTCCTTCTTCTTTTTTTATTTCATCTTTTTTTCACCAGTCCCTTTAGCATTTCTTTTCTTTTTTTAAAATATATTTTATTGATTTTTTATAGAGAGAAAGGGAGAGAGATAGAGAGTTAGAAATATCGATGAGAGAGAAACACCGATCAGCTGCCTCCTGCACACTCCCCACCGGGGATGTGCTCGCAACCAAGGTACATGCCCTTGAGTGGAATCGAACCTGGGACCCTTGAATCTGCAGGCCGACGCTCTATCCACTGAGCCAAACCAGTCAGGGCCCTTTAGCATTTCTTGCATTGCTGGCTTGGTAGTGATAAACTCCCTTAGCCATTTTTTTTTCGGTCTGTGAAGCTCCTTATTTCCCCTTCAAATTTGAATGACAAGCTCACTGGATAGAGTATTCTTGGATTCAGTCCCTTGCTATGCTTTACTTTGTAAATTTCCTTCCATTGTTTCCTGGCCTGTTGTGTTTCTGTTGAGAAATCATTTGATAATCTAATGGGAGATCCCTTGTATGCAACTTTCTGTTTCTCTCTTGTAGCCTTGAAGATTCTCTCTTTGTCTTGAACATTTGCCATCGTAGTTATTACATGTCTTCATTTCCGGGTTCATCTTGTTTGGGATTCTCTGTCCTTGTGTGACTTTTTTTCTTCCCTACATCAGGGAAGTTTTCTGAGATTATTTCTTAGAATAGGTTTTCTAAGCCTTGTTCCTCTTCCTGTTGTTCTGGCACCCTTATGTTGCTTCATTTCTTGTTGTCCCTTAGGCTCTCCTCCTGTCTTTTAATTTTTTTCTCCAGTTGCAGTTCAGATTGGGTGTGTTTTGCTTCCCTGTCTTTTAATTTGCTAATTCATTCCTCCGCTTCCCTTAGTCTACTGTTGAAACTTTTCATGGTGTTTTTTATTGCAGCTATATCACTCTTTATTTCGTCTTATTACATAAGTTGTTGATTTTTTTCATCCATCAGGTTTATGAACTGTATGAGTTTTATTCTGAACTAGAGGCGTGGTGCACAAAAATTTGTGCACTCGGGGGGGGAGGGGTGTCCCTCAGCCCGGCCTGTGCCCTCTCACTATCTGGGACCCTCGGGGGATGACCACCTGCTGGCTTAGGCCTGCTCCCCTGGGGATTGGGCCTAAGCTGGCAATCAGACATCCCACTGGCAGCCTGGGAGCCCTCGGGGGATGTCCACTTGCCAGCGGGGAGCAGGCCTAAGCTGCAGTCGGACATCCTTAGCGCTGCTGAGGAGGTGGGAGAGGCTCCCACCACCACTGCTGTACTGGCAGCCATCAGCCTGGCTTGTGGCTGAGCAGAGGTCCCTCTGTGGGAGCCCACTGACCACCAGGGGGCAGCTCCTGCATTGAGCGTCTGCCCCCTGGTGGTCAGTGTGTGTCAGTGACCAGTCATTCCCAGTCGTTCTGCTGTTAGGGTCAATTTGCATATTACCCTTTTATATAGGATTCTTTTTCTGATATCTGTATGCTTCTGTTTCACTTAGCTGCTTTTTTGGGAATTCCTCCTTTTCTTTCCTTTGAGGTTTAATTTGTCTACCCATTTCTGCTTTCACCGAAGGATCTAGGTGTTGAGTTGTGCAGGGGTTGTTCCACACATGCCAATGGCTCTTTGCATGTCGGCTGCTACTCGGCGGGTTGTGGCAGCGGCTGCTCCTCAGTTGGCAGCGGCTCCTCTGGTTGGCATTGTTCACAATGGTGGTGGCTCCTCTGGCTGGCAGTGGCAGGCTGCTCGTGCAGCTCCTGCTCCTCAGACGGGGCGGGCTGCTTATGAGGCTGCTGCTCCTTGGACATTGGTGGCCTGCTCTTGCGGCTGTTGGTCCTCGGACAGGGGCAGGCTGTTCACGGGGCTGCTGTTCCTCGGATGGGAGCTGGCTGCTCGCATGGCTGTTGCTCTTGGAACCGGGATGAGCTGCTTGCGTTCTGCTGCTCCTCAGATGGGGGCGGCCTGCTCATGGGGGCTGTGCTTCTCTGACGGTCATGGGCCGCTCGTGAGGCTGCTGCTCCTTGGACAGTGGCAGATTGCTCACAGGGCTGCTGTTCCTTGTATGGGGGTGGGCTGCTTGTACGGCTGCTGCTCCTCGGATGTGGGCAGGCTGCTTATGGTGTTGTTGTTCCTTGGATGGGGGCAGGCTTCTCCCATGGCTGCTGCTCCTCAATAGTGTGTGGGCCAGTCACAGAGCTGCTGCTCCTTGGTTGGGACTGAACTGCACATGAGGCTGCTGTTCCTCGAACTGTGGGAGGGCCACTTGCACAGCTGCCACTCCTCGGACGGGGGCGGGCTGCTCACGTGGCTCCTGCTCACATGTTCGCAGTGCCCTGGGCTAAAGTGTTTTGCTGGTCAGAGGAGAGCATTCTTCGGAACTCACAGGAGCCTGCACCCAGGGTGGATGGAGTCTCGGTGACTGTGGGCCTGCAGCTGAGCCAGCGGGTCCTTGGCGAGGGTGGATGTAGAGTCCTGGGTGTTATCTGAGGGCACCCTTGGTGGAGATGAGGCTGGGCTCCCAGTCACAGCAGCTCTCCCCTTCAAAAAGGTGAGGCCTCTGTGGAAGAGCTGGCTGCTCTGGTACTGTTTGCAAAGTAGCAGAGGCTGCCTGGTTAGGCTAGCCTGGTTAGCCTGCCCCCGAATGTCCTGTGGGATCTAACTATGACACACAGACACACACACACACACACACACACACACACACACTGCACACAAGCACACACTCTTTTGTTCCCTCACTCACTCACGGTATCTGGTATCTCCCTCACTGCTGCCTTCTTCCTTCGTCTGTAGTTGGGTCTGGAGTGTTATTGACCTGTTCGTGGATGGAGTCTCCTCTCCGGGTGTCTGCTTATGTGACTCGCTCTCTAGGACGTTGGCCAAACAGGATAAAATTCACCCTGACAAGACACGACACAAAGGGAACAAAATATGAATGTACTTATGACACTGATAACCCCAATATAAGTGACCACCAGAGAGAAGAGAATTAGGGGAGAGAAAAGAGAGCATATATGATATCAAGGAGAGAAAAAAATGGTATGAGAAAAAAGAAAAATAAGAAAAAGGAAGAAAAGGGGAAAAAGTATATATGGGGAGAAAACACCATAGAACAAACAGAAAAACCAAAGCATACAAACCCCAAATACCCAGTAAAGAGGGTGGAGGCAGAATATTATTTTCAGAAAGTAAGGTTAAGAGTTGGATGGATATGGGGAGGACCTCAGTTGAGGAAGTAGAAAGAGGATGATTGGAGAAGAACAAACAGAAAGAGAATAAAAAATTAATAAAAAATTTAAAAAAAATTGAGTAATAAATAGGTTAAAAATTAAAAATATTAGAATGATGGAATAATAATGTGAAAAGAAATAGGAAATAAAGACACAAATGAAAAATGGAAAATAAAAAAGAAAAAAGATCACAAAATAATAACAAAATAAAATAAAAATAAAAATGAAAAAGTGAAGTGTGGTTCATTTGGCTGCTTTAAGGTTCCACTCTTCTGTACTTGTTGTGGCTTCTCAGTTTCCTGTTTCTGGGACTGAAGGCCTCTCTTTAGGCCAGTCCCTGTGGACTCTTAGGGACTATTCAGATTTTTTTTGGTATCCTTTTTGCCATTCAGGGTGTAGTCTGGGTGAGGATGTATTGGTTGCCTGAAGACTGCAGGGAGGGGCTCTCTCTCCAGGAGAAAATGGCTTCCTATGTCCCGCAAGTCAGGTATGACTCAGCGACAGACTTGCGGCCACCTCTCCCAGACCCTCTCCTCTCCCCAGCCTCTCCCCAGACTCCACAAGTCCACACCTCCACCTGCACCTCAGCCACAGGTGAATGTTCGTATCTGAAAGGTGCTATGAACTAGGTTCAATGAACAAAAGCAAAGACCAAAAAGGGGAAAGAGCTGCGTCACTGCGAGCCGCTCTCTCCCTGGCACAGCATGGCCTGGGCAGCCGTCCAAAATGCCCCCTCTGGACTCAGTGTCTTGTGACTGTGGACCCAGATCCAGAATTCCCTACCACCAGCAGTCCTGTGGACCTCCTTTCCACAGTCAGACGCTTTGCCTGTCCCAAGGGATGCGGCCTCGGTGCTGTCTGGTTTTCCTCTGGTCCTCTGGGCTCAGAGGTCTCCCAGTTTTCTCCAGCCCAGATCCCTGATTTTACCGTTCTCCAGGTGTCCTCCTGGCTGTGAATTTTCTCACCAGCTGTGTCTACTTCACCAGTTCAGGGTGGATGTTATTCAATTTAGTTACTTGTTCTGTTTGCTCCGGGACAAGGCTTTGTACACATCCATCTATCTGATCGCCATTTTGTCTCTCCACTGTCATTATTTTCTTAATTTCTCTTTCTGATTGTTCATTACTGGTGTATAAAATGCAACTAATTTCTGAATATTAACTTTTTATCCTGCTACCTTACTGAACTCATTTATCAATCCTAAGAGTTTTTTTGGTCAAATCTTTAGGTCTCTCTTTTTTAAAAAAATATATTTTATTGATTTTTTACAGAGAGGAAGGGAGAGGAATAGAGAGTTAGAAACATCAATGAGAGAGAAACATCGATCAGCTGTCCCCCGCACCCCCCCTACTGGGGATGTGCTTGCAACCAAGGTATATGCCCTTGACTGGAATCGAACCTGGGACCCTTTAGTCCACAGGCCAGTGCTCCATCCACTGAGCCAAACCGGCTAGGGCTAGGTCTCTTAATATACAGTACCATGTCATCTGCAAATAGTGACAGTTTCATTTCTTTCTTTCCAATTGGGATTCCATTTATTTGATTTTATCGTCTGGTTGCTGTGGCTAGGACTTCCAATACTATGTTGAATAAAGTGGTGAAAGTGGAGATCTTTGTCTTTTTTTGCATCTTAAGGAAAATGCTTTTAGTTTCTTCCTGTTGAGTATGATGTTAGCTGTGGGTTTGTCATATATGGCCTTTATTATTTTCAGGTAACTTCTTTCTATTCCCACATTGCTGATAGATTTTATCATAAAAGTATGTTGGATTTTTTTCAAATGCTTTTCCTGCATCTATTGATATGATCATATGACTTTTATCCTTTATTTTGTTCATGTGGTGCATGACCTGAATTGATTTGCAGATATTGTACCAACCTTGTATTCCAGGAATAAATCCCAGTTGATCATCTTTTTAATGTATTGCTGAATTTGATTTGCTAATATTTTCTTGAGGATTTTTGCAATTAGTTTATCAGGAATATTGGCTTAATATTGTATATGTTTGTAATATCTTTGCCTGGTTTTGGAATTAGGATAATGCTGGACTCATAAAATCAATGTGGTAGCCTTTCCTTTTTTTGAATTTTCTGAAATAGTTTGAGAAATATAGGTGTTAGTTCTTTGAATGTTTGATAAAATTCACATGTGAAGCGATCTAGTATAAGAGTTTCTTTTTCTAGTATATTTTTATTGATTTCAGAGGAAGGGAGAGGGGGAGAGAGGGAAAGAAACATCAATGATGAGAGAATCATTGTGTGGCTGCCTCCTGCATGCCCCACACTGGGGATCGATCCTGCAAATGGGGCATGTGCCCTTGACTGGAATCTAACCCAGGACCCTTCAGTCCGCAGGCCGACACTCTATCCACTGAACCAAACCAGCTAGGACTGTTGGGAGTTTTTTGATTCGATTTTGTTGGTAGTAATTATTCTGTTCAGATTTTCTGTTTCTTTTTGATGCAGTCTTAGAACATTGTATGTTTCTAGGAATGTATCCATTTATTCCAGATTATCTTTTTGTTGTCATATACTTGTTCATAGTATTTTCTTATAATCCTTTTTATTCCTATAGTGACTTGTTCTCCCTTATCCTCTTTCATTTCTGACTAGTTAAAAGGGAATTAATTAGAGGAAACATTTTAATATTGCTATTTGCCATTTCTCTATATAGAAGTGTCAGAGATGAAAGAAAATTAGTAAAATGTATATGAAAATCTTTCTCCTGTCAGAGTCTGGGGCACGCCATGGGAACCAGAGTCAAGGCCCTGCCCACCCATGTGCGCCTTGAAATCGTGCAGATCCAGACCCAGCCGGCCCCACCCCCATCAAGCCCCGCTGGGTGAGGGGCGCGGCCTGACATTCCCTGGCCCAGGCTGGGGGGTGCATCTTGGGCCAGGGGGCACGGCCTGAGGTCCCCTGTCAAACCCCGCCAGGTGGGGGGTGCAGCCTCAGATCCCCCAGCCTGGCACTGGAGCGGGGGTGCCACCTGAGGTTCCCCAGCCTGGGCCGGGGCCTGGGCCTGGGGTGTGCCTTGAGGTCCCCCATCAATCCCCGCGGGTGAGGGGTGTGGCCTGAGGTCCCCCGTCAAGTCCCATGGGCGGGGGCTGTGGCCTGATGTCCCCATCAAGCCCCACATGGCAGGGTTGTGGCCTCAGGTCCCCTGTCCTGATGCCGGGGCAGTGGGCACAGCCTGAGGTCCCCCGTTAAGCTCCGCTGGGTGGGAGATGGGGCCTGAGGTCCCCCATCAAGCCCTGCCGGGTGGGGGTGCAGCCTGAGGTCCCCTGGCCCGGCGCTGTGGCGGAGGGCATGGTTTGAGGTCCCCTGGGCTGGCGTCAGGGTGGGGGGCGCAGCCTCAGGTCCCCTGTCAAGTCCCACCAGGTGGGGGGTGCAGCCTTAGGTCCCCTGTCCTGGCCCAGTGCCACGCAGCCTTAGGTCCCTGCTGATTGCTTGCTAAGGATCATTATGGGAACTTGGCCTCCTCTGTGGACGCAGCCATCTTGTTACGGTGTGATGGTCAATTTGCATATTCCCTCTTTATTAGATAGGATTACATTTACTTGGATCCTGTCTCTTTTTTTCTTGATGAGTTGGGTTAAAGGTTTATCCGTTTTGCTTATCTTTTCAAAAGAATTAGCTCTTGCTCTCTTTGATCTTATGTATTGTTTTTTTAGACTCTTTTGTTTAGTTCCACTCTTTATTTTCTTTCTTTAATTCCCTGTAGGCTTTGTTATTTTTCTAGTTCCTTTAGGCGATTGGTTAGGTATTTTTTAATTTGAGATTTTTCTTGTTTCTTGAGGTTGCCTTTATTGCTATGAATTTCCCTTTTAGGACAGCTTTCTCTGTGTCAGATAGATTTTAGGTCAAATTTTATTTTCATTTGTCTCAAGGTATCATTTGATTTGTTCCTTGAATTCACTGTTTAGTAGCATGTTATTTATACTCCATGTGTTTGTGTGTTTTTCAATTTTCTTCCTTTAATAGATTTCTAGTTTCATATTATTGTGTTTGGAGAAGATACTTGATGTGATTTCAATCTTCCAAAATTTATTGAGACTTGTGTTTTATCCCTACCTGTGGCCTATCCTGGGAAATGTTTTATGTGTAATTGAAAATAATATATGCTTTGTGTTGAAATGCTCTAAAAACATCAAGCCTATTTGGTTTAACATGTTATTTAAGACTGTTGTTTCCTCATTTTTCTGTCTGGAAGACCTATCCATTGATGTCAATGGAGAGCTAAAGTTCCCTGCTGTGACTATATTACTGTGGATCTCTCCCTTTACGTCCATCAATAGTTGCTTTATGTATTCCCACATTGGATGCATAAATATTTATAAGAGTTATAGCCTCTTGTTGGATTGATCTTTTTATCATTATGAGATGTCCTTCTTTGTCTTTTATAATAGTCTTTGTTTTAAAGTCTATTTTGTCTGATACAGATATTGCTATCCCAGTTTTTTTTGTACTATTTGCATGAAGCATCTTTTTCATTTTTTAGTTTCATCCCGTGTGTCTGTGAATCTTTAGTGGGTCTCTTCTTGTTTTTTCATCCATTCAGCCATCCTATGTTTTTTGATGGGAACATTTAAACCATTTACATTTAAAGTGATGATTAATAGGCTCATAGTTATTCCATTTTATAATTTATGTTTATGTTCTTTTTCCCCCTTCTTATCGAAGTTCTATTAACATTTCTTGGTGGTGAAGAACTCCTTTAGCTTTTACTTGTCTAGTAAGCTCTTTCTCTCTTTCAGTTTTAAATGATAGCCTTGTTTGGTAATCTTGGTTGTAGGTGTTTTCTTTTCATTACCTTGAATATTTTCTAATTCCTTCTGGCCTAAAAAGTTTGTGTTGAGAAATATGCTAATAGTCTTAGGGGAACCTCCTTGTAGGAAACTAAGTGCCTTTCTTTTACTGCTTTTAAGTTTCTCTCTTTTACTTTACCATTCACCATTTCTTTCTTTCTTTCTTTTTTTTTTTTTGAGTTGATAGATTCAGGATATATTTGAAGATAGAATCAACATGATTTTGTTTGACTGGATTTGGGATATGAGATAAAGAACAGAATCATGAAGGACTTCAAGGATTTGGCCTGAGAAACTGGAAAGACAGAGTTGTCATTTATACTGAAATCGGTTAAATCTATAGCTAGATAAAAAAAAGTAAAGAGAGCCAACCAACACGGCTCAGTGACTGAGTTTTGACTTACGAACCAGGAGGTCACAGTTCCATTCCCGGTCAGGGCACATGCCCAGGTTGCAGGCTAGATCTCCAGTGGGGGGCATGCAGGAGGCAGCTGATCAATAATTCTCTCTTATCATTAATGTTTGTATCTCTTTCTCCCTCTCTCAAATCAATAAAAATATATTTATATATATAAAAAAAGTTTAGATAGAGATCAAGGGAAAGATCTGAGTTGGAGATATAAAAATTTAGGAATATATAAAGGTATGAAAAGCCACAGAACTGGGTAAGATCATTAAGAAAGCTGGTGTAGACTGAAGTGGTCTGGGGCAGACAGCCTCACCCTCAAGGTAACTTAGTGCCCAGTCACCAGAACAAGCTTCCCACGTGATTTCCAAAGTATGAAAAATTCCACTGACAAATGTTAAGATAAACCTCAGGCTGAGCTACTGAATTTTAACTAAGTTTAGTAGTATTTATGCTATAAAATGAAAGCTACTTTTTTGCTAACAGTTCATGGAAGTTTTTCGTGAAAAACAAATACCTATCATAAATTAGACCATTAACTCCAAATTCCTTCAATTTCTTCCTGTTTTCCGGGTTGTTGGTATCATCACCCCAGCAGAATATGACTAGTCCCTTAGCTTTTGCCTCTTCAATGTAGGATGGGTTTCTGAGCAGATCTTCAGTATGTGCATTTTTCCCCAGTAGATTTTCAAACTGTGCAAAACTCATTGCAATAGCAGTTGTCCGAGATCTGAGGTCCATGAGTTCAGGGTAAATATCAGACTTTCCTTGAGTCGAAAATAATATGGGATATTTGTTCTGTTTGTGCCGAACCATTGTGCAAATAGCTGCATCAAATGAAGAAAACACTATTCTTCTCTTTCCAGAATTTTCTAAGACAGTTTTTAAAATGATATCCAAAAACAGATTCATGTCAAAATATGTTGATAAGTTACCATCCCAAATTCCATCCCTTTGTTGGCAGATCCACTTTATTTCTATGTTATACCCTACATCTTCTGGCAACGACTCTAAAACCATCTTAAGAGAAGGAAATGGCTGATTATCAGATAAAGAATTTTCTTCTTCAACCACAGATTCTTTTAGATCTTTAGATTTTAGTGCAGTCACATGAGTAAGCTTTAACAACTGGAGTTGGTCAAATGTTAATTCCTTTACTGTAATTTCAAATAATTCAACAGGATCAGCCTCAAATTTCTTTTTCATAGTCAAACAACAGGTGAGGTCATGATACACCACAGGCACAAAATCTTTTGAAAGATGTACATCAAATTCCACAAAGGCTGCACCATGATTAGCAGCATTTCTTAAAGAAGCAATAGTATTTTTTTGAACTTTAGCAAGCTTAGCAGTTGTTGTAGAATTCCACGCACCTCGATGTCCAACATCCAGTGGTGTTCTTGGCTTCCAATACTTGGAAAATGAAAATTTCATGTCACAACTGTATTCCGGTAATGGCTTAATAATTATATAGTCAACTCTTACTTTGCCTATAGTTTGGAATTTCTGCTCATGATAGGAAGAGTGAGGACTCCAGCACTTTTCCCACTCTCATCAATGGTAGATGATGAGGCATGCTGTACCCACATGTCTAGGAAGAGTATCACCCTGAACTACATGTTCACCGAGATCTTCCTCAAAAAAATCAAATATTAGTTCCAAATTATCTGGCTCTATTGTCTGTATGCTATATTCTGTCCAACGATCAGGCTGTAAACCATACCCACAATCCGGCTGTGAATGCTTGCACTTGAACTCAGTGTCGCTTATCAAGGATATCTCCAGGGTATTGGACATTTTGTGAAGAACAGTGGGAGACACCGTATCATCATCGTCTTCCTCCAGACCCTCTAGTGTCAGCTTCACTCTAAATCTAGATTTTTAAAAAATATATTTTATTGATTTTTTACAGAGAGGAAGAGAGAGAGAGATAGAGAGTTAGAAACATCGATGAGAGAGGAACATCGATCAGCTGCCTCCTGCACATCTCCTACTGGGGATGTGCCCGCAACCCAGGTACATGCCCTTGACCGGAATCGAACCTGGGACCTTTCAGTCCACAGGCTGACGCTCTATCCACTGAGCCAAACCGGTTTCGGCTAAATCTAGATTTTTTTAAATTTCTTCTTGGTTATAGAGACAGGAGGCTTTTCAGAATAATGCAAACGTAATCTTATTTCAGTCTGACACGTCAGCCATCCTGAATCCAAATTCTCAACACCATTGTGGATTCCAAATTGTCCATCGTCAATAATAATTTCACTTTCTAAAGGGGTTATTGATCGTGGTTGTAGATGAGTCTCCCACTTGTGAACTATGACTTGACACGGACCACCGATAGTCTTTGGTTCTAAAAAGCACCCTTTGAAGTAGCGATACTGAACTGATTCTCCTCTACTGAGTACAATGGTTGCTTTCTAAAACATGCTTTCATCTGTCTCATTCTCTGGAAGGAGAGCCACAGCATTTTGAGGATTCCAGTTTCCCAAAGCATCACAGCTTCCACATATAGCAAAAACTTCTCCTGGAAACAGAGTTCCTCTTATTTCAAAGGTAACCTGAGAAGGTGTCATTCTGATGGATTTATTTGAGGATGTTTTGCTGCCGGTCCTCGTCTGCGGGCAGGGGTCGCTGCCGCCACCCCGCCATCGGAGAGTGAGTGCGAGAGTCAGTGCCGCGGGCCGAGCTGCCGGGCTCCGGGCGTCCGCGCCTCGCCTCGCCAGCGCTCCCCAAGGTGGCCCCCGGCGTCGCCTGGCTACAGAAAGCGGCTGCGCTCAAACTGGTTTCAGCTGCTCCAGACCCTCCGTTCACCATTTCAATTAGATGTGTCTTAGTTTGGTCTTCTTTGGGTTCATCTTGTTTTGGAATCTCTCTTCTTCCTGGACTTGGGTGTCCTTTCTATTCACCAACCTAGGGAAGTTTCCAGTCATTATTTATTCAAATAGTTTGTAGTCTTTTGCTCCCTCTCCTCTTTCTGATACCCCTCTGATACAAATGTTGTTTACTCTTGATATTATACCAGCGGTCCCTTAAACTATATTTTTTTTAAAAATTTTTTTTCTGTTTTGTTTGGGTGTTTTCTGCACCTTTACTGCTAATTGGATCCTCTGCCCTTAATTTCTTTTAGAGCAATCTTTCTTTCATTTATTGTATTCTTTATTTCAGGCTGGTTCTTTTTATGGATACTATGTTCCCTTTTATGCTTACTATTTCTTTGTTGAAGTTCTCCCTAAGTTCCTTGAGCATCATATATAACCAGTGTTTTTTTTATATATATATTTTTTATTGATTTCAGAAAGGAAGTGACAGAGAGAGAGAGAGAAACGCCAATGATGAGAGAGAATCATTGATCGGCTGCCTCCTGCATGCCCCCTACTGAGGGTTGAGCCTGCAACCTGGGCATGTGCCCTTGGCCTGAATCAAACCCAGGACCCTTCAGTCTATAGGCCGACGCTCTATGCACTGAGCCAAACCGGCTAGGGCTAACCAGGGTTTTGAACTATGTTTCAGGTAGACTGCTTGCCTCTATTTCATTAGTTCTTTATAAGTACCGCGCGCTAACCGATTGCGCTACTGGAGCTCCTATTTCATTAGTTCTTTAGAGTTTTGTCTAGTTCTTTCATTTCAGACATGTTTCTTTGTTTCCTCATTTTGTCTATGTTTCTGTGTTTCTGTGCATTAGGTAGTTGTTCTGTGTCTCCCAGCCTGGGCAGGGTGGCCTTATGTATGTAGTAGGTGTCCTGTGCAGCCCAGTGGCGCTTTATTCCTGATACCTGAGCCGAGTGCTCCAGGAATGTCCCTTGTGTGGGTTTTGTTTACCCACCTATTGCAGTTGAGCCTGGATTGCTGTTGGCTTATCAGTAGGTTGGATTGATCCTCAGGCTGACTGACTGGTTGTCAGAATTGGCCATGACCACAGCACATGAGTTGCTGTGCGGGAGCTGACCCCACACTGGGATTTGCCTCCATGGATTCTGGTGTCTGTTGAGACCACTCTTTGGTTGTGCCACTTGTGGAGCTTATTGGGTGGTGTTCTGTTGTCTTCTGAAGCCAGCATCAGGTGTGTTGGTTTGGAGCCTCTTGGGAGGGGCTTTGGTGAAGGCCCATGTCAGCGGCTTTCTGTGAATGATTCTGCACTCACAGAAAGTGATCTGTGCTGGACTTAGAAGTATGTGAGAGGGGCCACTGCGCAAACCAAGTCTCATTGCCTCCAGTACTATGCCTGGGCCAGTTCATCATAAGATAAGGCGTAGGGTACCCTGAGTCCTGTTGCCTGCTGGCTGCCAGTACGGTTCACCTGTTGAAAGGGACTTGGTCTGTATGTGAGTTGGATGAGGCAGGGTGTTGGTGAGTCACCAAGGTGTGGGGAGTTAATTTCACTAGATTTATACAAATTCAGATTTGGTGCCAGTGCTGGTTCTTGGGCTACTCGGGAAAAGGCACAGGGCACCCTGAGGCTAGCCACTACCCACCTGCCATCTACTGACCTTTGAGAATTTATTTATTTATTTATTTAAAAATATATTTTATTGATTTTTTGCAGAGAGGAAGGGAGAGGGATAGAGAGTTAGAAACAACGATGAGAGGGAAACAACGATCAGCTGCCTCCTGCACACCCCCTACTGGGGATGTGCCTGCAACCGAGGTACATACCTTTGACCAGAATAGAACCTGGGACCCTTCAGTCTGCAGGCTGATGCTCTATCCACTGAGCCAAACCAGTTAGGGCCCTTTGAGAATTTTTAAGAAAGACTGCAGTGGGGTTTGAGGTTGACTGCCTGCTGCTTAACACATTGCGCCGGATCACGAGAATTCTTGCTTCATATTACACAGTATCATATTTTAAAAAGATATTAGCTTGTAAGAACATGTAATAAAAACTTCAAAATGCAATGGTTATTTAATTTTAAAATGTGCCTTTAACATTTATGTAAAACGTTTTTTTGTACTTGTTCAATAGAAACTTATCTGGCCACTGGGTAAATCTAGCAATAAAACTACTGGTCCGCACTGTGTTAAGTAGCTTCTGGCAGTATGCAACTTGGGTGGGGCAGGGTCTCAGGGATTCATCAGAGTGGAGGGAACAGAGATCACCAGGCTAATGCAGATTCAGATTTAGTTGTGTTGGGGGAGAGCTCAACATGGTTTCCACCCACTGGCCATGCAGGGGGAGGGCTCAACACAGACTGGTAGCTGTCCTTTCAATCATTGCCCTGAAACACACAAGTCACTTTATCTCTATATGCCTCTCTGAGAGCCAGTTTATTCCTGTATATCCCTCTAAGAGTCCAGAGTGAGTGCCTGTGAGTGAGCAAGTCTGTGTGAGGGCTGTTTTAAGAGGACATCTGGCTTTCCAGCGGTGTTCTTTCTCACCTGAATGGATGGAATACCCACTCATTTTCACAGCTACGTGTTTTGGGGGCTCCTCTTCCTAGCACTGATGCTCTGGGCTGGGTAGCATGGTGTGCAGCTGGAACCCCTCGATCCTCAGGGAGGACCTTTGTAGCTGAGATATCCTTTGGATTCTTCATTGCTGCCCTTCAGTCATCACACAGGGGTGTTGAGACAACCAGTTTTGTGGCTCTGCCTCTCCTACCAGGCTTGACATGGCTTCTTGTTTATATCCTTAGATTTAGGACTTCTGTGCAACTAGGCTTCAGATGGTTCTCCAGGTTGCTTGTTTATAATTTAGTTGTAATTTTGATGTTATGGGAGGAGGAGAGCACAGAGTTCACCGAGTCTATTGTCTTGTCTAGACCTTTCATTCATTTTGAATTTTATTTATTTCAGTCTTCTTCCTTTTCTTACCTATTCTGGCTAAGAGTTTTTCAGTTTTCCAAAAGACCAACTTAGTTTTATCAATTTTTTCCCTTCTCAATTTTTAAATTTATACTCTAATCTTTATTATTTTCTTTCTTTTATTAACTTTGGTTGTAGTTTTTTCTTGTCTTTTTAGTTCCTTAAGATGTAATGTTAAATGGTTGATTTGAGTTTTTTATTCATTTTTAGCATTAGTATTGCTATAAATTTCCTTCTCAGTACCAATTTTGCTGTATCTTATAAGTTTTTGGTATGTTGTGTTTTCATTTTTATTTGCCTAAGGATCTATTCTAATTTATCTTGAGATTTAATTGGTTAACAGTGTGTTCAATTTCCTTATATCTGTGAATGTTCTAATTTTCTTTCTGCTATTGATTTCTAGTTTTGTTCCATTTTGGTGGTAAAAGATACTTGATATGAGTTCAGTCTTTTAAAATTTGTTGTCTTGTGACCAAACATGTGGTCATTCCTTGAGAATATTTCACATACATTTGGAAAAATGTGTATTCTGCTTTTGTTGCATGTTGTGTTATATATGTTGCTCTAAAGCATTGTTTAAATACTTGGTTCCTTATTGATATTCTGTATGGTGGTTTTGGATTGAGCTTATTATACTACAGGTTTTTTTCGGTCTCTTGTAACAACTTTTTTTTCTTAAGGTGTATTTTGTCTGTTATTAGTTTTGCCACTCCAGGTCTCTTTTAGTGGTTATATGTGTGGAATATCTTTTTCCATCCTTTTACTTTCAACGCTTTTTAAAATCTTTGGGTCTAAACAGTGTTTCTTAGATTGTGTTTTTATTTTATTTTTATTTTTAATATATTTTATTGATTTTTTACAGAGAGGAAGGGAGAGGGATAGAGTTAGAAACATCGATGAGAGAGAAACATCGATCAGCTGCCTCCTGCACACTCCCTACTGGGGATGTGCCTGCAACCAAGGTACATGCCCTTGACCAGAATCGAACCTGGGACCCTTGTGTCCGCAGGCCGACGATCTATCCACTGAGCCAAACCGGTTAGGGCTAGATTGTGTTTTTAAATCCATTCAGCCAATTCCTGGCTTTTGATTGGTGAGTTTAATTAATGTACTTAAACATTTTTTTTAATTGATTTCAGAGAGGAAGGGAGAGGGAGTGAGAGATAGAAACATCAGTGATGAGAGAGAATCATTGATCAGCTGCCTCCTGCATTCCCCACACTGAAGATGCAGTGCACAACCCAGGCATGTGCCCTGACTGAGAATCGAACTTCATAGGTTGACACTCAACAACTGAGCCACGCCTGGCTAGGCTAATTCATTTACTTTTGTAGTTATTTCTAATTAGGAAGGATTTCTGCCTTTATTTGTTTTCACTATGTTGTTAACCATTTTTCTCCTTCAAATCTTGCCCTTTTCAGGTATAGTTGATTATTTTTGTGTACCACTTTGATTTCCTTCTCATTTAATTTTGTATATATTTTTTAGAAATTAATGTGTACTGTAGGGATTATAATTAACATCCTAAATTTATAACAATGTAATTTGAATTAATTATAATTTAGCTTCAATAGCATACAAAAATGGTGCTACTATATAGGTGCACTCTAACTCCATTACATTATTGTTATCATATATATATTTTTTATTTTTTTGTTAATTTTTTTTTTAAAATTCTTTATTGTTTAAAGTATTGCATATGAATCTTTTTTCCCCCATTGACCTCTCCCTGCTTGTTCCCACCTTCCTAGGACATGCCCTCAAGCCCCTAAGGAATGTGTCCATGGGTTATGCTTATATGCATGCATACCAGTCCTTTGGTTGATCT
The DNA here is from genome assembly GCF_963259705.1 of Myotis daubentonii. Classification (NCBI taxonomy): domain Eukaryota; kingdom Metazoa; phylum Chordata; class Mammalia; order Chiroptera; family Vespertilionidae; genus Myotis; species Myotis daubentonii. The sequence goes on along the minus strand of NC_081861.1, from coordinate 96,920,737 downwards.
CTCACCCCGCCCCCTCCACCCTCCCTGCCGCAACCCCCCTTCCCCTTGAGGATGGATGGTCTGTTCGATGCTTCTATGTCTCTGGATATATTTTTAATTTAATTTAATTTTTTAAATAAATCTTTATTGTTCAGATTATTACAGTTCTTTCTCTTTTTCCCCCCATAGCTTCCCTCCACCTGGTTCCCACCCCACCACCTACACTTACCCCCCTCACTGTCCTCGTCTATAGGTGTACGATTTATGTCCAGTCTCTTCCCACACCCCCCACACCCCGTTTCCCCCGAGAATTGTCAGTCCACTCTCTTTCTTTGCCCTTGATTCTATTCTATTCACCAGTTTATTCTGTTTGTCAGTTTTCTTATTCACTTGATTTTTAGATTCACTTGTTGATAGATATGTATTTGTTGTTACTTTATTATTCATAATTTTTATCTTTACCTTTTTCTTCTTCTTACTCTTCTTAAAGAATACCCTTCAGCATTTCATATAATACTGGTTTGTCGGTGATGAACTCCTTTAGCTTTTTCTTATCTGTGAAGCTCTTTATCTGACCTTCAATTCTAAATGATAGCTTTGCTGGGTAGAGTAATCTTGGTTGTAGGTCCTTGCTATTCATCACTTTGAATATTTCTTGCCACTCCCTTCTGGCCTGCATAGTTTCTGTTGAGAAATCAGCTGACCGTCATATGGATACTCCCTTGTAGGTAACTAACTGGCTTTCTCTTGCTGCTTTTAAGATTCTCACGTGGTCTTTTGCTCTTGGCATTTTAATTATGATGTATCTTCGTGTGGTCCTCTTTGTATTCCTCTTGTTTGGGGTCTGTGCTTCCTGGACTTGTAAGTCTATTTCTTTCACCAGGTAGGGGAAGTTTTCTGTCATTATTTCTTCAAATAGGTTTTCAGTATCTTGCTCTCTCTCTTTTTCTGGCACCCCTATAATTCAGATGTTGGTACGCTTGAAGTTGTCCCAGAGGCTCCTTACACTATCTTCATATTTTTGGGTTCTTTTTTTCTTTTTGCTATTCTGGTTGGGTGTTTTTTGCTTCTTCGTATTTCAAATCTTTGACTTGACTCTTGGGATCCTCTAGTCTGCTGTTGGATCTCTGTATGTTATTCTTTATTTCAATCAGTGTATGCTTAATTTCTAGTTGGAACTTTTTCATATCCTCGAGGGTCTCACTAAATTTCTTGGAGGTTTCTAGAAGATTCTTGAGCAGGGGTGGGCAAACTTTTTGACTTGAGGGCCACAATGGGTTCTTAAACTGGATTGGAGGGCTGGAACAAAAGCATGGATGGAGTGTTTGTGTGAACTAATATAAATTCAAAGTAAACATCATTACATAAAAGGGTACGGTCTTTTTTTTCAATAGTTTTATTCAGTTCAAACGGGCCGGATCCGGACCGCGGGCCGTAGTTTGCCCACGGCTATTCTTGAGTAACCTTATAACCATGGTTTTGAACTCTATATCCAGTATTTTGCTTTCATCCATTTCTTTCACTTGTGACACGTTTCTTTGTCTCTGCATTTTGGCTGGTTCCCTGTGTTGATAGAGTGGCTTTGTGTACTAGGTGTCCTATAGGGCCCAGTGGCTCAGCCTCCCCGATCACTTGATGTGGACACTCTTGGTGCACGCCCTTATGGGCTGTGTGCACAGTCTTGTTGTAGTTAAGCCTTGATTGTTGTAGATATCACTGGGAGGAATTGACCTCCAGGCCAGTTGGCTGTGAGGCCAGTTGTGTCTACAGTGGGAGAACTTCTGTGCTGGAGACACCCTTATTGGTCAGGACTTGCTTCAGTGGAGCTTTGGCTCTCACTGAGTTTGCCCCCTGAGTCTGTCTCTTATGGATGTGAAGAGTTGTAATGTGGATGGTCTCACTCTGACCACTGGGTACATTGACTCTTGGATCTCCAAGGAGGTGCAAAGTCAGCCACTGCTTGAGGCCACCCATCAGGAGTTACAGAGAGATCTGCAGATTCCTCTTCTTTGGGGTTTGGAGGTGCCCAGATGAGGCGCAGCTGTGAAGCAATGCAGGCTGCTGACTAGCCTTGGGCCTTCTTTTGCAAGCTCTGGAGCTCTCTGACCCAGCTGCAGTTTGTCAGGTTTTTAGACAGAGAAAGGCCAGGCCATTTGTATACAAAGGCCTCTGCCACAGCTTGAATGGGGATTGTAAATTGGGTGGGGTGGGATCTTAGGGAATCACCAGGGCAGAGCAAACTGCAATGGCTTCCCTTCAGCCCTGCCTTGGAGAGGTCCCAAGTCTCTGTGCCCTCGGCCCTGTGCAGGAACAATGAAAGCTGCGAGCACCTCTGCAAGAAAGCCGCCCTCATGTTCCGGCCCAATGCAAGACAGTCCAGTTTCTCTCCGTATGAGTCTGGGTCCCCAGATTGTCCCCCGGAACTGGAGTTCAGAGCAGTCAGGAGCTTGTGCCTCCCTCCCAGTTGAAAAAGACAACAGCGTACCCAGCTGCCAGCTCCTTTGGCACGCCTCCATACCTCCACACTTCCACCCCTCTGCACCTCCTACCGGACTCAATGCGCTTTTCTCTTTCCTTGTAGTTGTAGAATTTCCACTCAGCCAGCCTTCCCATGGTTCTGGATGATATTCGTTTTGTCTTTTAGTTGTAGTTTTAATGTGTTTGTGTGTGGCAGCAAGTTCAGGTGTTTACCTATGCCGCCATCTTGGTTGTCTCCTCTCTGGATCTGTTTTAGATCGTCAGTATATGTTGTTCATAATATTTCACATATGAGTGAGGTAATGTGATATTTATCTTTCTCTGGTTGGCTTATTTCACTTAGCATAATGCTCACCAGTTCCATCCATGCTGTTACAAATGGTAGGAGTTCCTTCCATTTTACAGCAGCATAGTACTCCACTGTGTAGATGTACCACAGGTTTTTAAATACACTCATCTGCGATTGGGCACTTAGGCTGTTTCTAAATCTTAGTTATTGTAAATTGTGCTGCTATGAACTTAGGGGTGCATATATCCTTTCTTATTGGTCTTTCTGATTTCTTAGGAGATATGCCAAAAAGTGGGATTACAGAGTCAAATGAGAGTTCCATTTTTAACTTTTTGAGGAAATTCCATACTGTTTTCCACAGTAGCTGCACCAGTCTGCATTCCCACCAGTAGTGAACAAGAGTTCCTTTTTCTCCGCATCCTCACCAGCACTTGTCATTTGTTGATTTGTTGATGATAGACATTCTGACAGGTTTGAGATGGTACCTCATTGTCATTTTGATTTGCATCTCTTGGATGATTAGTGACCTTGGGCATGTTTTCATATGTCTCTTGGCCTTCTGTATGTCCACTTTCAAAAAGTTTCTGTATAGTCCTTTGCCCATTTGTTGATTGGATTGTTTATCTTCCTTTTGTTAACATGTAAGAGTTCCCTATAAATGTTGGAGTTTAGGCCCTTATCAGATATATCATAGGCAAATGTGTTCTCCCATGCAGTGGTCTTTCTTATTGTTTTGTTGATGGTTTTCTTTGCTGTGCAGAAGTTTTTATTTTGATGTAGTCCCATTTGCATATGTTTTCTTTAGTCTCCATTCCCTAGGAGCTGTATCATTATTAAATATATTGCTACGACATATGTCTGATATTTTGCTCCCTGTGCATTCTTCCAAGGTTTTTATGGTTTCCCGTCTTACATTTAAGTCCTTTTTCCATTTTGAGTTTATATTTGTGTATGGTGTCAGTTGGTGGTCTAGTTTAATTTTTTTGCATGTGTCTGACCAATTTTACCAACACCATTTATTGAAGAGACTGTCTTAGACTCCATTGTATGCTCTTGCCTCCTCTGTCAAATATTAATTGAGCATAATGGCTTGGGTTGGTTTCTGGGTTCTTTGTTCTGTTCTGTTGGTCTCTATATCTCTTCTTGGGCCAGTACCAGGCAGTTTTGAGAATAGTGGCTTTCTATTATAGCTTGATATCTAGTATTGTGATTCCTTGAACTTGGTCTTCTTTCTTGGACTGCTGCGGCTATTTGGGGTCTTTTTTATTCCATATGAATTTTTGGAGAGTTTCTTGTAGGTGTGTGAAATATGCCGTTGGAACTTTAATGGGGATTGCACTAAATCTATAGATTGCTTTTGGTAGTATAGATAATTTAATGATCTTGATATTACTAGTCCATGAACATGGTTTATTCTTCCATTTGTTTATGTCTTCCCCTATCTCTTTTTTCAATGTCTTGTAGTTTCCCGAGTACAGATCTTTTATCTCTTTAGTTAAGTTTATTCCTAGGTATCTTAATTTATTTGGTTCAGTGGTAAATTGGATTGCCTTTTTAATTTCTCTTTCTGTGAGTTCATTATTGGTGCATAAAAAAGCCGTAGATTTCTGGGTGTGTTAATTTTGTATTCTGCTACATTGCCAAGTTCATTTATTATGTCTAATGGTTTTTTGGTGGAGTCTTTCAGTTTTTCTATGTACAATAGCATGTCCTCTGCGAATAAGGACAGTTTTACCTTTTCTTTTCCAACTTGGATGCCTTTTGTTTCTTTTTCTTGTCTTACCACTATGACTAACACTTAGAGTACTTTGTTGAACTGGAGTGTTGATAGTGGGCATTCCTGTCTTGTTCCTGATCTTAGGGGAAATGGGTTTAGTTTTTGCCCATTGCGTGTGATGTTGGCTGTAGGTTTGTCATATAAGGCTCTTATTATGTTCAGGTATTATTGCTCTATTCCCACTTTTCTGAGCATTTTTATCAAGAAAGAGTGTTGGATTTTGTCAAATGCTTTTTCTGCATCAGTTGATATGACTATGTGACTTTTATCTCTCAGTTTGTTTATGTGGTGTATGAAGTTTACTGATTTCTGGGTACTGTATCAGCTTTGCATCCCCAGAATAAATCCCACTTGGCCATGGTGTATAATCTTTCTAATGTAATGCTGGGTCTGATTTGCTAGAATTTTGTTGAGGATTTCAGCATCTATGTTCATCAGAGATATTGAGCTGTAATTCTCTTTCTTTGTAGTGTCTTTATCTGGTTTTGTGATTAGGGTAATGCTAGCTTCATAGTAAGAGCTGGGAAGTGTGTCTTCCTCTTGAGTTTTTTGGAGTACTCTGAGGAGGATAGGTTTCAGTCTTCTTTGAATGATTGGAAAAATTTTACTGTGAATCCCTCCAAACCAGGGCTTTTGTTTGCCGGAAGATTTTTGAGTACTGCTTCAATTTCATCAGTAGTTTCAACTGTTCAGGTTTTTAAATTCCTACTGATTGAGTTTTGGAAGGTTGCATTGTTCTAGGAATATGCCCATTTTGTCTAGGTCAGTGGTCGGCAAACTGCGGCTTGCAAGCCATGTGCGGCTCTTTGGCCCCTTGAGTGTGGCTCTTCCACAAAATACCACATGTAGGCATGCATGTACAGTGCAATTGAAACTAAGTGGCCCATGCACAGAAGTCAGTTTTCGGCCTGGGTGAGGCTATTTTGAAGAAGTGGCGTTAGAAGAAGTGGGGGGTGTTGGTCGGTCGGGCGAAGGGAGACGCAGCACAGGCGGGCTGTGGAATACGCAGTGCGGGGGAGGTACATTGTTTTGAGGTACATTCGCTGAGGTCGACCCCTTCCAACTCTTCTATCCACAGTCATCTATCTGAAACAAGTATACAAGATGAGTGTGGATTGTAGAGTTGGAAGGGGTCAACCTCAGCGAACGTACCTCAATCAGATTGAGGACGTTTTTAGCAAAGGCCAGCTTAGGAGTACCCTAATTAGGTTAATAACAATGTACCTACCTATATAGGTTAAGTTTTAAAAATTTGGCTCTCAAAAGAAATTTCAATCGTTGTACTGTCGATATTTGGCTCTGTTGACTAATGAGTTTGCCGACCACTGGTCTAGGTTGTCCAGTTTGTTGGAGTAGAGCTGTTCTTAGTATTTTTTTTTACAGTCCTTTGTATTTCTGTGCGGTTGGTGGTTACTTGCCCTTTTTCATTTCTGATTTTGTTTATTTGGATCCTATCTCTGTTTTTAGTGAGCCTGTGTAGAGGTTCATCACTCTTGTTTATCTTTTCAAAGAACCAGCCCTTGGTTTTATTGATCATTTGTATATATATATTTTTTGGTCCCTATGTCACTTATTTCTGGTCTCATCTTCATCATTTCCTTCCTTCTGTTTATTCTGGAGTTTTCTTGTTGCTCTGTTTCTAATTTATGGAGTTGTAGGGTTAGATAATTACCATTTTTTCTTTTTTTTTTTGAAGGAGGCCCATAGAGCGATGAATTTCCGTCTCAGGACTGTTTTCACTGTGTCCCATAGATTTTGGATTGTTGTGTTTTCATTGTCTTTTATTTCCATGATGCTTTTTATTTCTACTTTGATCTCTTTGGTAACCCAATTATTGTTCAATAGAATGCTATTTATCCTCCAATTACTTGTGGGGTTTTTATTTTGCATTTTTTATTGTAGGTCATTTCTAATTTTATGCCATTGTGATCTGAGAAGATGCTTGATATGATTTCTATCTTCTTGAATTTGAAGAGACTTTGCCTGTGTTCTAGTATGTGGTCTGACTAAAAATTTCCTGTGTACACTTGAGAAAAATGTATATTTTGTAGCTTTGGTGTCAAATGTTCTGAAGATGTTAATTAATTCCATCTGATCTAGTGAGTCATATATGATTGCTCTTTTGTTTGTTGATTTTTTTGTTTAGAGCAGTGGTTCTCAACCTGTGGGTTGCGACCCCTTTAGGGGTCGAATGACCTTTTCACAGGGGTTGCCTAAATACATCATGCATATCAGATATTTACATTATGATTCATAACAGTAGCAAAATTACAGCTATGAAGTAGCAACAAAAATAATTTTTTGATTGGGGGGTCACTACAACATGAGGAACTGTATTAAAGGGTTGTGGCATTAGGAAGGTTGAGAACCACTGGTTTAGAAGATTTATCCAGTGGTGTCAGTGTGGTATTAAAGTCCTCAACTCTGATGGTAGTGCCATTGATCCTCCCTTGATATCTTCCATAAGTTTTTTTATGTATTTGGGTGCTCCTGTATTGGGTGCATATATGTTTACCGGAGTTATATCCTCTTTTTCAATTTTTCCCTTTAATATTATAAATGGCCATCCTTATCTCTTGTAATGGTGTTCATTATTATACATGTTGAATATGTTTTCCATCCTTTTCAGTGTCCTGCTAACCATTGCTCTAAATTCTTTCCCTGTCAAATTACTTGCCTCTATTTCATTTATTTCCTTTTCTGCTGATTCCTCCTTTTCTATCCTATGGAGTGTGTCTTTGTCTCCCCATTTTCTTTTTTCCTTTGTGATTGTTTTTGTGTTCTTAGATAACACTGCTATGCCACCCAGATTTTTTGTTTGTCTTATCTAGTAGATGCTTTGTGGGGCCCAGTGATGCAATCTCTCAGGTCTTCTGGGGTGGGTATTTTAGGGATGCCGTCTACTTGGGATTTTTGTGTTCTCTTGGTATAGTTGGGTCTTGAGTTTTATTGTCCTGTTCATGGATTGAGTCACAGGTTGTCTGGTTATGTGGCTTGCTCTCTACCATGTTGACCAAATAGCGTAAACTTCAACCCAACAACACACAACACAAAGGGATCAAAACACGAATGTACTCACGACACCAGTGACCACCAGAGGAAAGAGAATTAGGAGGGAGAAAAATAGAGCATAAATTATATCAAGAAAAGGAAAAAAGGTAATAGAGAAAAGAAAAGGGAAAACAATTATGGGGAGAAAATACCACAAATCAAGCAAATAAACCAAAAAATGCAAACAACAACCACCCTGAAAACGGGGGCACAAAATCTGTGGAAGAAGAGCTTATGTACAGAAAGTAAGGTTAAAGAATTGAGTGAATAGGGGAAGGTATCGGTTACTTTAGAGGAGATAGAAAAAGAATGAGTGGGTAAGAAGAAAACAAAAAAAAGACAAAACAAAAAAGTTATTCGTGTATTTTTGGAAAAGAATAGAGAGAGGAGAACCAAGATGGCAGCATAGGTAAACACCTATACTTGCTGCCTCTCACAACCACATCAAAATTATATCTAAAAGGCAGAACTACTACCACTCAGAACCATGGGAAAACTGGCTGAGTGGAAGTTCCACAAGTAGAGAGGCGAAGAAAGCGCATTGAGACTGGTAAGAGGTGCAGAGTCACGGAAAGCGCTGGCAACTTCATGTGCTGCTCTTTTAATCGGGATGGAGATACAAGCTGCCACTTGCTCTGAGCTCCAGTTCCAGGTGAGACTCTGGGGACCCAGACGCATGTGGGGAGAAACTGGACTGTCTGGCATCGGCACCGAAACGCGAGGTCGGCTTTCTCTCAGAGGTGCGTGCTGCGATCATTGTTCTTGCACGTGGGGTGGGGGGGGGGCACGGGACACGGAGACCTGGGGACATCTCCAATGAAGGGCTGACTGGCAGCCATCGCTGTTTGTTTCGCCGTATTGATTCCCAGAGACCCCGCCCCACCTAATTTACAAACCCACCCAAGTTGTGCGCATCACCTTTTGCATATGAATGGCCTGTACTTTCTCTGCTGAAAACCTGTCAAACTGCAGCTGGGTCAGAGAGCCCCAGAGCTTCCAAAAGAAGGCCCTAGGTCAGCCGTGGGCAAACTACGGCCTGCGGGCCGGATCCGGCCCGTTCAGCTGTTCTGTCCGGCCTGTGGAGCTGAAAGAGCGGAGGGTTCTCTTGCTCTCCCCTCCGCTCCTTCACCAGCAGCAGTGTTAACATGGCAACGTCGGGAAACACAGCCGCAGCTCCTTCTTCTGAGTCCAGTTTAAGAACCCATTGTGGCCCTTGAGTCAAAAGTTTGCCCACCCCTGCCCTAGGTCCAGCAGCAGCAGCCTGCCTTGCTTCACAGCTGGGCCTCGTCTGGGCACTTCCAAACCCCATACAAAGAGGGGGAATCTGCAGATGTCTCTGTAGCTCCTGCTGGGCGACCCCAGACATTGGCTGACCTTGCACCTCCTTGGAGATCCAAGAGCCAGTGTACCCAGTGGTCACCGTGAGACAGTATCTGATTACAACTCTTCACATTCATTATAGACACACTCAAGGGACAGACTCGGTGAGCACCAAAGCCCCACTGAAGGAAGTCCTGCCCCATAAGGGTGTTTCCTGCACAACAGTGTAGACACAGCTGGTCATCACAGCCAACTGGCCTGGAGGTCCATTCCTCCCAGTGATACCAATAGCAATCAAGGCTTAACTACAACAAGACTGTGCATACAGCCCACAAAGAGGTGCCCCAAGAGTGTTCACCTCAGGTGACTGGGGAGGCTGAGCCACTGGGCCCTATAGGACAGTTACCACACAAGGCCACTCTATCAACTCAAGGAGACTTAGCAGCTACCCAATACATAGATACAAACAAAGGGAAGCAGCCAAAATGCAAAGATAAAGAAACAAGTCGCAAATGAAAGAAACGGATGAAAGCAAAATACTGGATATAGAGTTCAAAACCACAGTTATAAGGTTGCTCAAGAATCTTCTAGAAACCTCCAAGAAATTTAGTGAGACCCTCGAGGATATGAAAAATAACCAATCAGAAATTAAGCATACACTGACTGAAATACAGAATAATATACAGAGATCCAACAGCAGATTAGAGGATCCCAAGAATCAAGTCAAAGATTTTAAATATGAAGAAACAAAAAACACCCAACTGGAAAAGCAAAAGAAAAGAGAATCCAAAAATATGAAGATAGTGTAAGGAGCCTCTGGGACAACTTCAAGTGTACCAACATCTGAATTATGATAGTGCCAGATGAAGAGAGACAGCAAGATATTGAAAACCTATTTGAAGAAATAATGACAGAAAACTTCCTTTACCCGGTGAAAGAAATAGACTTACAAGTCCAGGAAGCGCAGGGAACCCCAAACAAGAGGAATCCAAAGAGGTCCACACCAAGACACATCATAATTAAAATGCCAAGGGCAAAAGACAGAGAATCTGAAAAGCAGCAAGAGAAAAACAGTTACCTACAAGGGAGTACCCATACGACTGTCAGTTGATTTCTCAACAGAAACTATGCAGGCCAGAAGGGAGTGGCAAAAAATATTCAAAGTAATGAATAGCAAGAACCTTCAAACAAGATAACTCTACCCAGCAAAGCTATCATTCAGAATTGAAGGTCAGATAAAGAGCTTCACAGACAAGAAAACACTAAAGGAGTTCATTACCACCAAACCAGTATTAAATGAAATGCTGAAGAGTATTCTCTAAGAAGAGGAAGAAGAAGAAAATGATAAAGAGCGAAAATTATGAACAACAAAGTGACAACAAATACATATATCTATTAACAAGTGAACCTAAAAATCAAATGAATAAAAAAACTGGATGAACAGAACAGACTGGCGAATGTAATAGAATCAGGGGCATAGAAAGGGAGCAGATTGATAATTCTTGGGGGGAAGGGGTTGTGTGGGGTGTGGGAAGAGATTATACAAAAAGCTTACCCCTATGGACGAGGTCAGTCGCAGGGGGTGGGGGGGTGAGGGGGGACCAGGCCTGCCTTGAGGTGGGAACTGGGTGGAGAGGAGCTTTGGCAGGGGAAAAAGAGGTGCATCTGTAGTAATTTGAATAATAAAGATAAAAAAAACAATAGAGAGAGCAGTAACGCTTGATTTTAGTGATTAAAACTAAACAATTAGAAGAAAAGCAGGGGAGGATAGGAAAAACAAAAGCATAAAAAATGACTAGCAAAGAAAAAGAGAAGGGTGCATGTTCTTGGAGTAGCGCAGAGGAATTTAGATATATGAGTATGCCAACAGAGACTACAATAACATGTCAATAAAGCAGATAAAGATAAATTTTTCACAAGGGGTAAAAAGAAAGGAAAGAGAAAAACTGAAGTGGGGACAGGAGAAAACAGGATGAAAAGGGAGAAATGAAGAAGAAATGGTGGAAAAAAAGAAAACATAAGATAAAATAAAATTGCAATAAAAATAAAAATATATAGAAAACATAATACAAAAAGGAAAAAAATACAAAAGAAAGAAAAGAAATTTTTTTTAAAAAATAAGGGTAAAAAATAAAAAATGAAGTGGTGTTCTCTTCAGCCTAGTTTTAACACTAGATTGCCCAAGGAAGTCATTTTGACTGCTTTTTAATTTCAGTTAGAAAAACAATTATGCATATAAGGACACAATGTTCTTAGAATTTTGTGACTTTTTGTACAACATATAAATGCGTTTATTAATAATTGTAGTTACCTCCCCCTCCTTCATTTCCGGTATATATATATATATATATATATATATATATATATATATATATATATTATACCTATATTGCCCAAAACAGTCATTTTGACTGCTTGGGGAAATTTTAACTCTTATTATTGAATTGAGTAAATTTCTTATATGACCAGTTCGGCTCTGTATTGAAATAACAGTTTTCATTTTTTTTCCATTACCGTCACATGATAACATACAAGTACATGATAAATTGTCGATACTTGATAAGTTGCATTTGCTCAATAAGCTAAACTAGTACTTGTTATTCGAATCTTTATGCAGTGATACTTGTTCTAATAAGTTGTTTATTTTATTTCTTTTGCGCCCTAAATTCATGAAAGAAATGTCGAATAGAAGTGAGTTATTGGAAAAGCTAAGGAACATAAGTGAAGAGTGCTCCGATATTACTCTTTCACAATGCAGTCATTTTGACTGCTTTTGGGCAATATAGGTATATACTAAATTTCAGTCTTTCTAGTGTTAAGCAACTTTATTCTATATATATAAAAGACTAAGTTGAGTTGCACATGTGCAATACATATAAAGCTCTCACTGGTGCCAATCACACGTGTGTGTGTGTGTTTCCACTTGTCATTGTAGATCATGAATTTGGTTGACACTTCTATTATAGAGAATAGGGATATTAAAATATTTCTTCTAATTGTCTTTCAGTGTGCATGAATTCGTGCATCGGGCCACTAGTTACTACAGAATTGTTGATACCTTGCAGATCATGTGGCTGTTGGTGTTTTCCTCCCTTGTTCTTGCATTTTGAAGGTCAAGGGGATTTCTTATGTCCCAGTGTGTTGTACCTGTTGTTCGTACATTCTATACAGTTATTTTGTTTGTAATGTGATAATTCCAGCAGATGAAAATGCTATGCTTCCACTGCTTTGCCATCTCCTCCATCATGTTTTCTAACTATTTTTTTTCTTTTTGTGGTAAAAATCACATTATGTGAGATCTACTCTCTTTAAAAAAAGTAAGTGTTCCTTATAATTATGAGCATAATATTGTACAGGAAATATATAGGACTTATTCATCTTCTATAACTAAATCTTTATACTATTGTATAGCAACTTCCATGTCCTATTCCTCCAAGCCCCAGTCAACCACCATTCTACTTTCTGTTTCTATCATTTAAAATTTTTTAAATTGATTTCAGAGATGAAGGGAGAGGGAGAGAGAGATAGAAACGTCAATGATGAAAGAGAAACATTGATAGGCTGACTCCTGCATGCCTCACTCTGGGGGTCGAGCCTGCAACCTGGGCATGTGCTCTGACCAGGAATAGAACCATGTCCTCCTGGTTCATAGATTGATGCTCAACCACTGAGCCTCGCTGGCTGGGCTGCTTCTATGACTCTGAATACACTAGAAACCTCATATAAGTGGAATCATTCAGTATTTATCTATGTCTAGCTTATTTGACATAGCATGATATCCTCTAGATTCAGCCATGTTGCCATATGTGACAGGATTTCATTTTCATGGCCAAATAGTATTCCATTTTATGTATGTGCATTTTACTTATCTATTCATCCATTGATGGACATATACATTCCTTTTACAGTTGGGCTCCTGTGAATAATGCTGCAATAAATACCGGAGTGCAAGAATGTTTTTGAGATTTTGATTTCAATTCTTTTGGATAAATACCCAGATCTGAAATTGGTGGATCATATGTTACTTCTATTTTTTAACATTTTGAGGAACCTTCATACCATTTTCCATAGCAGCTGCATCAAAATTTCTACCAGCAGTGTACAGCATTCCAATTTTTCCACATCTTCAACACTTTTTGTTTTTTCATAATTGCCATCCTAACAGGTGTAAAGCATTATCTCACTGACATTGATTTATATTTTTCTTCTGCCATTAATTTCAAGTTTTGTTTTATGTTTGGCAAATGATTTGTATAATTTCAGTCTTCTTAAATTTGCTTAAATTTGTTTTGTTATCTAATAAGTGATTTATTCTGGAGAATGTTCTGTATGTACTTGAGAAGAATGTGTATTCTATTATTGTTAGGTGAAATGTTTCCTTTACACTAGAAAGACTAAAATTTAGTATATACTTATATTGCCCAAAAGCAGTCAAAATGACTGCATTGTGAAAGAGTAATATCGGAGCACTCTTCACTTATGTTCCTTAGCTTTTCCAATAACTCACTTCTATTCGACATTTCTTTCATGAATTTAGGGCGCAAAAGAAATAAAATAAACAATTTATTAGAACAAGTATCACTGCATAAAGATTCGAATAACAAGTACTAGTTTAGCTTATTGAGCAAATGCAACTTATCAAGTATCGACAATTTATCATGTACTTGTATGTTATCATGTGACGGTAATGGAAAAAAAATGAAAACTGTTATTTCAATACAGAGACGAACTGGTCATATAAGAAATTTACTCAATTCAATAATAAGAGTTAAAATTTCCCCAAGCAGTCAAAATGACTGCTTTTGGGCAATATAGGTATAACACACACACACACACACACACACACACATATATATATATATATATATATATATATATATATATATATACCGGAAATGAAGGAGGGGGAGGTAACTACAATTATTAATAAACGCATTTATATGTTGTACAAAAAGTCACAAAATTCTAAGACATTGTATCCTTATATACATAATTGTTTTTCTAATTGAAATTAAAAAGCAGTCAAAATGACTTCCTTGGGCAATCTAGTGTTAAATTCATTTGGTTTACAGTGTTATTCAAGTTCTCTAATTTCCTGTTGATCCTTTGTATTTTTTTCTGTTATTGAAAGAGGGATCGTAAAGTTGCCAACAATTATTGTGTTGCCCTGTATTTCTCCCTTCATTTCTGTCAGAGTTTGCTTCATATATCATGTACTCAGATGTTGGATGCCTATCCTAATATATAAAAACCCGGGGTCTGTAATGACCGAACAGACTACTGGTCTATCCATCCCCCCCCACCCCCCTTCCCGGCCTTCAGGCTCCATTGATCAGGGGATGGCTAACGGGGGAACCAGGGTCACTCAGGCTCCAATGAATCTGTAGCAGCAGTGACTGGTGAGCGGGCAGAAGGCAGATCGCTTGGTCCCTCCCCCAGCCCGCAGGCTCCCATTGATCAGGGGATGACTAACAGGGAACCAGAGTGAGTGGCATGGGGACTGGGGAGCAGCTGGAAGGCAGGCCTGGCCCTCAGATTCCAATTAATCAGTAGCTGAGGTGGAGCAGAACTGGGGACTGGCTTTCTTAGTAGTCCTGTAGGTTCAATCTCCAGAGGACAGGCCGGGCAGCAATGGACCAGCGCTTCCTGCACGATCCCGACAGTGCTGCGGGCCTCCTGGAACTTGGCCTCGGGCACTGCAACTGCTTCTCCTCCATAGACGCTCCACAAGAAAGAAAGGATACCACCAACAGCGGCAGGGGTGACCAGTGGTGACTGACTGCTCTCCCTGTGCTTCCTCCAGGTCACTTGAGCCAGCCCCCGCCCGCCCCACTCTATATGAAGTGTGATCACTGCAATTGGAAGGAATGTAGTAAAAAAACGAAAACCGATAACCACAAGAATGCTGCAATCAACATCCAGAGTCCAGCTCAGGAGAACAGAGAGAAGGGAGAATTCCATAAGGTGGCCGATGCCAAGATATTTCTGAGTGACTGCCTGGCATGTGACAGTTGTGTGACCACAGAGGAAGGAGTCCAAGTTTCTCAACAGAACACCAAGGACTTCTTCTGTGTTCTGAACCTTAATAAGAAATGTGATACCTCACTGCACAAGGTGCTGGCAGTGTCCGTGTGCCTTATTTTGCTGGTAAATTCAGCCTCAGTGTCATTGATGCATCCAGAAGGCTCTGCAGCTTTCTCAAATGCTTTTGGGCGCAGTGTCTTTGACATGAAGATAGCTGTGGGCTTCAGCAACCTGGAGAGTCAGAAGGAATTTGTGTGTCTGTACATGAGGAAGAGCCCCGGCCACCCATGCTGACCTCTGCCTACCCCAGCTGGGACCAATATGCAGAGCGTGTGCTGGGTCACCCCATCACCCCCACCTCTGCATGGCCAAGTCTCCCCAGCAGTACATGGGCTTTTTGGTGAAGAATTACTTCAACAGATCACAGAACCTGTCCCCAGACAAGATTTTCCACGTCATTGTGGCCTGTGTTATGACAAGAAACTGGAGGCCCTTTGCAAAGATGTTCCCACAGCTTCACACAGTTCCCAGGGTCCTGACTGTGTGTTGACCTTAGGTGAAATTGCCCAGATAATGGAGCAAAGTGACCTCGCCTCGAATGACGCCGCTGTGGACACGCTGTTTGCAGACATGAAGGAGAAGGAGGTGAGGCTCCACGAGGGTGCTAGCTCTGACAGGTACCTGGTGCACATCTTCAGGCACATGGCCAAGGAACTGTTCAATGAGGACGTGGGAGTGCTCACCTACCGCACTCTGAGGAACAAAGACTTCCAGGAGGTCACCCTTGAAAGGGACAAAGAGGTTCTGCTACGCTTTGAAGCTGCTTGCGGCTTTCGGAACATCCAGATGTGGTCCTGAAGCTGTAGATGGGCAAGTTCCCCTGCCACTTTGTGGAGGTCCTGGCCTGCTCCAGGCATGCCTAAGCGGCAGGGGCCAGGGCCTGGCCCAGGCGGATGACGGGTGTGCAGACAGGGCACTGCGGTGGCAGATGGAAGGCATCTACGCTGCCATCTCGGTGTGGCCCCTGGAGACCAGAACCCATGTGCAGGAGCTATACCAGGAGTGGCTGGGGAGGCAGGGGGGAGAGGCGGGGCTGGGGGCGACTCCCCCTGGGCCCAGGTGGCCCTGCACATTGCTTAGCAGGACCCAGGGCAGCTTGCCAGGATATCAAGTGGTAAAGGTCCAGCAGATGCCCAGGCAGCAGGCCGCCTGAAGGGGGCTGTCAGACATGTGAAGGAAAGGCTTAGCATCTCTGTTATTCAGAATTTGGTATTCAGAATTCCCTGCTCCCCATCTGTCAGCTCCCTCCCTCTGAGGAGCGCTGTCGTCGTCACATGGATGCAACTGGAATATTGTATCTCAAGAAGATTGCCCCAATGTACGTATCCTTTTATCCGACGACGAAAACATCCCAAAGAACGAGAATGGCGACAGACTACTATCCTTTAGGCTTAAAAAAAACCCGGAAGTGTCCTGCGAAGAGCTGAGACTTGGTTCTGTTCACTTGCCTCACAGAGATTGGATGAGGAAATGGCCCAGTTTGGCCCTGACTTTACCTACTTATGTTACTCTTGAAAGTGTCTTTGCCACATTGTGAATAAACTGCCACCTTTTAGAATAGGGGCTCGTACGAAAGTCTGCATTCCCAACTTTTTTTTAAACAGATCTATGTTCTGCAACTGTGGCCTCCGTCCTGAAATCAGGTCCTGTTGCTGGGAATCAGGAGGCACTGGAGTGGAGCCCCCCCGCCCCCCAGCATGCCCTTTTACATTCAGGGATTGAGCTTAACTCACTTTGGGGGAGGCCTGGCAATAGTGACAGGTGTCACAGATGGAAGGATGGAGAATGGAGAGGCCGACACCCTGCTCAGTCCCTCCCTGGGTGGGGTCAGGCAGATGAAGGCCAGCCAGCCCGCCTCACAATTGGGTGAGATAGCCTCCTCTGTGTCCACCTCTCACCCCGTGGGCCCAGCCACTCCCCTCAGCTCTGGGCAGCTCTCTGCGTTCCATGACAGTGCACTCTGCCTTCACATGCTTTTCGCCCTAAGTGAGAAGGGAGAGAGCAGTTGGCCCACTGACAACTACACAGAACGATAGGGCTCATGGCTGGTGAGCGCAGTGGCAGTGGTGGGAGCCTCTCCTGCCTCCATGCAATGATGCTAAGGAGCAGTGAGCTGAGTGGTAAGGAGCAGTGAGCAGGTGGGTGGTAAGAAGCGAGGGATCCCGGACTGCGAGAAGGATTTCCAACTGTCGGCTTAGGTCCACAGGGAATGGGCCTAAGTTGGCAGGCAGACATCCCCTGAGGGGTCCTGGACTGCGAGAGGGTGCAGGCTGGGCTGAGGGACACCCCCCCCCCCCCAGTGCACGAATTTCACGCACCAGGCCTCTAGTGTATTTATAATTGATAAGTCTTTCTGGTAAATTGAAGCTCTTATCATTATAGGGGGGCCCAGTGCATGAAATTGTGCACCTTGAAAGGAACTGTGGTTCACGAGGCTGCAGTGGGCACAGGGGCAGGTCTCAACCCATCCTCTGTGCCCCCGCCTGTCCCTCCCACAGTGGCCCCCAGTACTCTCTCTGCCGGCAGCCCTGCTCCAGGCACCACCGCTTGCACCCGCTGATGGCATGGAGCGATTGGGGCCGTGCCAGCAGTGGGTGTGAGCAGCAGTTGCTGCCCAGATCACCCCTCTGGAGCAGGGGCAGGTGGAGAAGCCCTTAGGGGCCATTGGGGCCGGTAGCTGTAGCTCGAACCCGCTGATGGTGCCGAGTGATTGGGACTGGCACAGGGCACCGGCAGCAGGTGCAAACAGTGGCTCCGGCACCGTCTGTGGGTGCGAGCAGGGCCAGCGCCCGTAGCAGGTGCGAGCTCTGGGTGGGACCGCGGGGTGCAGGAGCAAAGAATTTTCAGTAATCACTAGAGGCTCGCCCAGATGACAACGACTGGCATCCCGCCTTGGTCTGGTGCCCCCACTCAACCTGCTCCACCATTCTCCCACAGCCGACGCCCACCATGTTCCACCCTCTGCCGCCTGCTGCCGATGCCTGTCATGTTCCGTGCATGCCTCCTGGTGGTCAGCACACGTCATAACGACCAGTTGTTCGGTTGTTCCACTGTTTGGTCTTTCTGCATATTAGGGTTTTATATGTATATATAAAACCACTTTTCGCCCACCCCCACCTCTGACCTCAGGTCTTTTCCATCCTATTGCCTGTGTCCATGGATTATGCATATCCTGTCCTATATAATAAAAGGCTAATATGCAAATTGTCCCCTCGGCAGTTCGACCAGGAGACCGGAGGTTCGATCGGGAGACCGGAGGTTCGATCGCTTGCTGTGACATGCGCTGACCACCAGGGGGTGGCGCAGAACATGGTGGGCGACCAACGGCGGTGGCAGGGCACTGGGAGAGTGGGGGGAGGAGGAGGCCGGGAGGCCGGGAGGCGGGGAACCTCGTGGTGGTGGCAAGGAGGCGGTGAGGGAAGAAGGAGGCTGGGAGGCCGGGAAGTGGGGAACCTAATTGCTGTTTGGAGACATGTCCAGGCATGTCTGTCCAGGTATACGAATTTCATGCACCGGGCCACTAGTAGGCATATAAGTTCTTTGGTTAACTCTTCCCACCCCGCCTTCCCTCTGAGATCCACTGTCTGTACCATGCTTCTATGCCTCTGAACCTATTTTGTTCATCTGTTTATTTTGTTCATTAGATTCCACATATGAGTGAGATTATGTGATACTTATCTTTCTCTTACTTAGCCTGTGTGTCTTTACTAGTAAGTCTAAAGTAAGTCTTTTGTAGACAGCATAATTGGATCTTGGTTTTTCTTAAATCTATTCAGCCACTTTATTTTGATTGGAGAACTTATCTTTAAAGTTTAAAATAATTATTGATAAAAAAGGACTTGGCTATTTAATGTATCTCAATTAAATATTTCTAGTTATAGTTATTATTTATGCTTTTATTTTTAATTTCTGTACTAGAAAAAGTGGGTTTTGTACCACTTTTAGAGTATTATGGTATTCTTTATTTGTCTATGTACAGGGTGGGGCAAACGTAGGTTTACAGTTGTTCATATGAAAAATAATACAATAACTAAAATTAACAATACAAGAATAAAATCTGTGTTTCATGTGCTCAGAACTGTAAACCTACTTTTGTCCTACCCTGTATTTACCTTTACCAAGTTGCTTTTATACTTTCATATACTTTTGTGTTGCTGTTTAACTCTATTTCATTTCAACTAGAACAATACCCTTTATCGTATCTTGTAACGGCAGCTCTACATTGATGAATTTCCTCAACATTTGTTTATCTGAAAGTCTCTCTCTCCCCTTCATTTTTTGAAGGACATTTTTGCTGTATAGAGTATTTTTGTTTGGCAATAATTTTCTTTTATGACTTTTAATATATCATTCCATTCCCTTATGTTCTACAAAACCTCTGATGAGAAATCTATTAATAGCCTTATTAGGGCTCCCTTTTATGTGATGAGTCACTTTTCTCTTTTTGCTTTCAAAATTCTGACTTTGTACTTGAGTATTGACAATTTAATTATAATGTGGCCTGCTGGGGACTTCTTTGATTTTATCTTTTTTAGTCTGTTTGAGCTTCTTGGATCTGGTTATCCATTTTTCTTTCTCCAGATTTTGGAAGTTTTCAACCACTATAATATTTATGTACCTTTCTCTCTTCTCATTCTGAGATGCCTATAATATGAAGAGCAAGCATGTCAAACTCAAAGGCTAACATGGGCCAAATGGACAATATTTAAGTTTATGTGGGCTTCAAAAAACCAAAAACTTCAATTTTCATAGGAATGTAGGTTTGTTTCGATAGAGACATGCTGAATACAAAGGGCTGAAATAAATGAGTAATCGTTAACATAAAATAATAGAACATTTTAATAAAAATTAATATTTTTTCTTGAACATTAACTTACCAGACACTGAATAAATGCAAAATTAATAAGCATAACGCAAATAATCCTATTTTTCTTGTTCTCCGAAAGCGAAGTATTTCCTGTTGTGCACACCAAACAAGTCAGTACAAGACTAATGACATGGAAATTGGCTGCTAAAATATTCACTGCTAGTATTAGTGAAGAGAAATGGTGCGCTTGTGCATAAGGCGCGTAAGGGAAATGAATGCAACATGATTATAGTAATCAGCCATTAGCGAACGTTGTAGTTCATTATCAACACTAATAAAAGAGAAAAATGGTAATTGGCGTACGAGCTACCCTTTTCATTGGCTAATCAGGGCTATATGCAAATTAACTGCCAACAAGATGGCGGCTAATTTGCATATGTAGGCACAATGCAGGGAGGTGAAAGGGAAAGCAGGAAGAAGCCCCCTGCCACTGACAGTGATAGGAAACCCAGGGGGGAGCTAAGAGTTGGGGGGCAGGGCAAAGGCGGCCCTGGGGCCGCCTTTGCCCTGCCCCCCAGCCATGATCAGAGAATCAGGCGCCTTTTCCGCCCTGGCCGGTGATAGCAGGAAGTAGGGGTGGAGCCAGCGATGGGAGCTGGGCATGGTCGAAGCTGGCAGTCCCAGGAGCTAGGGGTCCCTTGCCTGGGCCTAAAGCGAAGCCCACGATCGTGGGGCTGCTGCAGCTGCAGGTCCCCGCTGCCCGGGCCGGACGCCTAGGCCAGAGGTGTCAGGCCTGGGCAAGGGGCTGATCCTGAGATTGGAGGGTGATGGGGGTCAACGCCTGAGGGCTCCCAGTATGTGAGAGGGGGCAGGCTGGGCTGAGGGACACTCCCCCCCCCCCCCACACACACCCAGTGCACGAATTTCGTGCACCGGGCCCCTAGTTATGTATAACAGGATATTGTAAAAGTTAAGTTATGAAATTTTTATTAAAATGGTTCTTACATACCATTATATTGTCTGGGCCGCAAAAAATACTCGTTTGTGGGCCGCATGTGGCCTGTGGGCCGCGTGTTTGACATGCTTGATGAAGAGTGATTCATGTGTCCCTTAAGTCCCATAGGCTTTCTTCACTCTTTTTCATTCTTGCTCCTGTTTACTCTTCTGACTGGATAATTTCAAATGACCTTTCATCAAGTTGGCTGATTCTTTGTTCTCCTTGATCAAGTCTTCTGTTGAACCCAGCTATTGAATTTTTCAGGTCAGATTTTATATTATTTAGCTCCAAAACTTTCTTTTTTATATTTTCTGTCTCTTGACATTCTCATTTTGTCCGTGTGCCATTTTCTCAAACTCATTGAAAATCTTTATGATAGTTATTTTAAAAATTTTGTCAGATCATTCATATACCTTCATTTCTTTAGTGTAAGTTTCTGGAGCTTCATTTTTTCCCCTTCAACTGGACCTTCTTTTTCTCTTTTCATGTTTCTTTTACCTTATGTTGGTATCTGCACATTTGAAGAAATAGCCGTATCTCCTAGTCCAGTGGTTGGCAAACTCATTAGTCAACAGAGCCAAATATCAACAGTACAATGACTGAAATTTCTTTTGAGAGCCAAATTTTTTAAACTTAAACTATATAGGTAGGTATATTGTTATTAACTTAATTAGGGTACTCCTAAGCTGGCCTTTGCTAAAAACGTCCTCAATCTGATGGAGGTACGTTTGCTGAGATCGATCCCTTCTAACTCTCCCATCCACACTCGTCTTGTATACTTGTTTCGTCTATCTCCTTTCTGAAAACTGACTTCTGTGCATGGGCCATGAAGTTTCAATTGCAGTGTACGTGCGTGCACGCATGTATTTTGTGGAAGAGCCACACTCAAGGGGCCAAAGAGTCGCATGTGGCTCGCGAGGCGCGGTTTGCCAACCACTGTCCTAGTCTATATGCACTGGCTTTGACTGGGAAAGACCTTCACCAATCAGCTAGAGATTTTGGGGGCCCGTGGTTGTATTTTCTCTGGACTTGTATTTATAGATTTGTAATTAGAGGGATTTGTTGGTTTCTTTTTCCAGGCCCTCATTATCAGGAGGAAAGCCTTAAATTGCGTGTCTCCTCCCAATCGTGCAAAGCCATGTTAACTGTATCAACACACCAACTGCTTTTCCTTTGTTCTTAGCTGCCACCAGGCATCCAATTTTTTCTGGTTTCATCAGTACTAATTAGTGAGCTGAGACAGAAACCAGTACTTTATGTAGTTCTCTGTGATTCTGGAATATTGTATACACTAGAGGACTGGTACACGAATTCGTGCACCCTTGGGGTCCCTAAGCCTGGCCTGCGGGATCGGGCTGAAATTGGCTCTCCAACATCCCCTGAGGGGTCCCAGATTGTGAGAGGGCACAGGCCAGGCCAAGGGACCCCACCGGTGCACGATCGGGGCTGGGGAGGGAATGGGAGGTTGGCCAGCTGAGGAGGGACCGCAGGAGGGCTCCAGAGCATGTTTGGCCTATGTTGCTTAGTCCCGATTGGCCGGACCCAGCAGCAAGCTAACTTACCAGTTGGAGCTCTGCCCCTGGTGGTCAGTGCACATCCTAGCAACTGGTCAACCGGTCGACTGACTGCACGTCATAGCGAGCGGTTGAGCAGCCTTAGCATAGCATATCATTAGCATATTACTTTTTGATTGGTTGATCGGTCGACCGGACACTTAGCATATTAGGCTTTTATTAATAGGATGCTTCACTCTCTTTTCTCACCTGCTGGAGAAGTCGTAGGATAGGATGATTTTTCTTGGTGTTGAGCTCTGTCAGCTTAGGGGAGGGGTTTATGTAAAGTGAAATTGTTCTTTTTACCTTTTTCAGTGCAACTGTTCTGACTTTGTTATTGTCTAGGGCACTGTAGCATCTTAACTGGGATGTGGAATTCTCATAAAGGTATTTTGGTCCATGTATCATTGTTAACTTAGTATTTCCTTGGGAGAAAAAGTGCTGAGATTTCCTTTTCTGATATCTTGTGATGTCACTCCTTTAACTTTTTAAGTGTGACATATTTGCAGAAAAATGCAAATATCATGTATACAGCTTGATGACTTTTTTTTACAAAGTGACCAGACCCATGGGAATTTGTGTCCATAATGCCATCATATTCAAAAGACAATTTAGTTGCATATAAAACTCTGTTAGACATTCTTTTCCCTTCAAGGCTTTGAAAATCTTACTCCATTGTCTTTTTGCATCAGTCAAACTTGTTGAAAAGTCTGATGTCAATCTGATTCTTTTTACTTTATTTGTTCTTTCTAGCCTCTTATAGAATTTATTCTTATACTTTGATATTTCTAAGTGAATATGTCTAGATAACACTTTTGGTGGTGCCACTCTTTATTTATTTTTATTTTTTTAAAAAATATATTTTATTGATTTTTCACAGAGAGGAAGGGAGAGGGATAGAGAGAAACATCGATGAGCGAGAAACATCGATCAGCTGCCTCCTGCACACTCCCTACTGGGTATGTGCCCGCAACCAAGGTACATGCCCTTGACCAGAATCGAACCTGGGACCCTTGAGTGCGCAGGCCGATGCTCTATCCATTGAGCCAAACAGGTTAGGGCAGCCACTCTTTATTTTTAACATCACAATTGCATTGATGATTTTGCCACAAATTAAACAATATCACATGTGCCATGTTAACAACAGCAAAATTAACTAGATGTTCAAGGGTGTCAATCGGGAAGGTGACAGTTAGTACCAGTAAGCTCACTAGCTCCAGTACTGTTACTGATATTATTAATATCAATAATGTTAGGAACAAGCATCTTCATTCTACCACTTCCTGGCTATATTAACTTGAGCAAGGCAGCCTCTCTGAGCCTCTGTATCTAATCTGTAAAATGGGAATAATAATAATTATAAATACTTGTAGGGTTGTAGTGAGCATGAAATGAGATAATGTAGTGTTGAGCAGGAGGCCAGCCAAATAGTGAGTACTTCTTGAACGATTCTTACTAAAAATTAGTATAGGTCTTTCTAATCCACATTGTAATGCAAAAATGTTTAGCAAAAGAAAACCGCAATGAAAATATGAAAAGTGAATAAAATACTAACTGTCCTGCCCTTCAATGAGTCTGTTATTTTGTTCTGGGCTAAGTGTCTTCAGTGATGAACTAAAATTGAAGTTTATTTTTTAGGTGGATGAGAGAGGGCAGTCAAGATATATCTTACCATTACATTTGTCTTACTGTGATATTTATGCCTGCATCTGTCAGTTTTAGATTATAAACTTCTAAAGCATAAAGGATCATGTATTTACATTTTTGGTTGATTACAGTGGGTAAGATAAAACCCTTTTTGTAGTACAAAAGTGAATCCTAATTTAAGAAGATTGTTATGGTAATTTAGAGCAAAGTTGATTTACTCTTGAAACATTCTCAAGTGACTTTAAGGTTCTAGTTGCTTCTCTTAAAGGCATTTACAAAAAAACCCAGTTTTTAAAATGCTTCTAAGAGAGATATCAGTTTCTTTTCCTGGCATTATGTGAAAATACGTGTTTTAGCTATTGTATGAGTTATAGTCATAAGGAATTTTCAAAGTGCGGTTGCAAAGAATATTGATATTTTTAGAAAAAATGGGTAGATTTTCAGGGCTCAGATACATAAATGATATAAGTGAGAGGCAGTCAAATTAATGCATTTTTGTGTATGTTTGAGAGGGTGCGATATCTTTTGAAAGGGTTATGTTTTTCATTTGAAAAGCTAATGCAATTATTTTTGGCAATAATTGTTTTACCAGAAATACATTTGGATTTTATATCATGTCTCTGTTTATGATGTGAGGAGATAATGGAATAGAGGTTAACAACCTTCTCAGTTTGAGTGCTATTAACAGTACTGAAATGACAAAAAATAGGTGGATACATTCAGATGTCCAATAGACATATGAAAAAATGCTCAACATCAGTAATCATCTGAGAGATGCAAATTAAAACATCAATGAGATATTACCTCACATCTGTCACAATGGTTATCATCAATAAATCAACAAACAGCAAGTTCTTGGGAGGATGTCAAAAAAAGGGAACCCTCGTGCACTGTTGGTGGGAATGCTGACTGGCACAGCCACTATGTAAAACATTATGGAGTTTTCTCATAAAATTAAAAATGGAACTACCATTTGACCCAGCGATTCTATTCTGGGACTATAGACTCAGAATCTTGAAACATCAATCAGAAAGAATATATGTATCCTGTGTAAATAGCCCAAGCAGTGGTAGGTACATTTACACAATGGAATACTACCTGGTTGTAAAAGAAAAAGGAACCCTTACCTTTTTGTGATAGCATTGGTGGACCTGGATATTATTAGGGCTAAGTAAAATAGGCCAGTAAGAGAAAGACAAATACCATATGATCTCACTTATATGTAGAATCTAATGAACAAAATAAACTGATGAACAAAATAGTATCAGAGGCATGGAAACAAGGGCACTGGATGAAAGAAGTTCAAGAGTTAGCCAAAAAACATATATGCCTAACCCATAGACACAGGTAAGAGTGTGGTGATGGCCAGATGGAAGGGGATCGGGGAATGGGGACATCTGTAATAGTGTCAACAATAAAAATAAATGAAGGCAGATAGAAGAGAAAGAGAAATCTACCAGTACATGAAAAGATAATTTTTATTTCCTTAACCTGAGCAGTAGTAATCTTAAGGCCTTTAAAAATTATAAAAGACAAGATGTTTGTGTATTTTCAGGGCTAGTTGGAATATTTGTAGATAGCTCAATTTTATAAGCTAATCCAACAAGCATTGAAATCTACCCTGCCCATATGCAGAACACTGTGGTATGTTCCATGGGAGATATAAAAATAAAACAGACTGTCCCTAATATTAAGAAACTAGAGGCCCTAACCGGTTTGGCTCAGTGGATAGAGCGTCAGCCTGCGGACTGAAGGGTCCCAGGTTCGATTCCGGTCAAGGGCATGTACCTTGGTTGCGGGCACATTCCCAGTAGTGGGTGTGCAGGAGGCAGCTGATCGATGTTTCTCTCTCATCGATGTTTCGAACTCTCTATCACCCTCCCTTCCTCTCTGTAAAAAAATCAATAAAAAAAAAGAAAAAGAAAAAAGAAACTAGAGGCCCGGTGTACAAAATTCATGCATGGGGGTGTGCATGTCCATTAGCCTGACCTGCACCCTCTCCAATGTGCGAGCCCTCAGGGGATGTCCTACTGATGGCTTAGGCCCACTCCCCGTGGTTCTCTGCTCTCTGCGGGGCCTGCCTGCTCCACACCACAGTGACTGCCAAGCAGGCCATGCTGGGTGGTGCCTGCAGGTGGCGCTTGCTTGCTCCCAGGTCGCCACGGCGACGGCCAAGCAGGCCGTGCAGTGCTGGGAACTGCCTCCTCCCTGCTGTCAGTCTCTGCCGGGGTCCAGCCCCAGCGGTCCAGGGGTTCCCAAAGGTGTGGACAGAGTCGGCGAAGAATGTTTTACACGTAGACAGCGTTCAGAACTCTCTAGCTCTCTTTAGTCTCCGTGGATCTTTCTCTGTGGCCTCAGCCAGGCACAGGAAGATCCACAGAGACTAAAGAGAGCTAGAGAGTGCTGAACGCTGTCTCCGTGTAAAACATTCTTCGCCGACTCCGTTCACACCTTTGGGAACCCCTGGCCCGCTGGGGCTGGACCCCGGCAAGTCTCCACGGAGGCGCTGAGGTTAATTTGCATACTCAAGCCTGATTGGCTGATGGGCATCACAAAGGTATGGTCAATTTGCATCTTTCTCTTTTATTAGTATGGGTTTACCATGTAATAGGAGAGACAACACATGTGTGCAAGTTACTATAACATAAGATGGACGGTGAAGTATTAAAAAATACTTTGTTTCTAAATGTTTATATTTCAGGCAAACTAAGAAAAATAATCAGTGTGTAAAATCAACTATATTAAATTATAAAGGAAAACTGTACAGACATGGAAAGCAATAATTAACTGTATAATATGCTCGGTATCATTTTCAACTAGGCTCTCCAAGCATGGCCGCTGATAGAAAAGAGGACATGTTGGCATGGTCACGCAGGAGGAGGACTCCACACAGACCCGAAAGAAGGGGTAAGAGCAAGTAACAAGTAAATGGAAATTCTTATAGATGACTGTGTTTGGATAAAAAGTATATCAAATATTATCATATGCCAGAATATTTGGATTTTGGTTTATTTTATTTTATTTTATTTTTTGTTTGTTAGTTTACTATCTTAAGCTTTACATATGTCTCCTTTTTCCCAAACTGACCCCCCCCCCCCCCAACCATTCCCACCAGGGCAGGCCCCTACCGCCCCAGAGTCTGTGTCCATTGATTATGCCAGTGGTTCTCAACCTTCTGGCCCTTTAAATACAGTTCCTTATGTTGTGACCCAACCATAAAATTATTTTCGTTGCTACTTCATAACTGTAATGTTGCTACTGTTATGAATCATAATGTAAATATCTGATATGCAGGATGGTCTTAGGCGACCCCTGTGAAAGGGTCGTTTGACCGTCAAAGTGGTTGTGACCCAAAGGTTGAGAACCACTGGATTATGCTAACATGCATGCATACAAGTCCTTTGGTTGCTCTCAAAACCCCCCACCTCCCCTGCCATCTATTTTTGTTCACCAAATTATGTTGATCATTATATCCTACATATGTGTGAGATAATGTGATATTTATCTTTCTCCGACTGGCTTATTTCACTTAGCATAATGCTCTTCATTTCCATCCATGCTGTTGCAAATGGTAAAAGTTCCTTCCTTTTTATAGCAGCGTAGTATTCCATTGTGTAGATGTACCATAGTTTTCTAATTCATCTGCTGATGGGCACTTAGGTTGTTTCCAAAGTTTAGCTATTGTAAATCGTGCTGCTATGAACATAGGGGTACATATATCCTTTCTGATTGGTGTTTCTGGTTTCTTGGGATATATTCCTAGAAAAGTGGGATTACTAGGTCAAATGGGAGTTCCATTTATAACTTTTGAGGAAACTCCATACTGTCTTTCACAGTGGCTGCACCAGTCTGCATTCCCACCAGTAGTGCACGAAGGTTCCTTTTTCTCCCTATCCTTGCCAGCACTTGTTGTTTCTTGATTTGTTGATGATAGCAATTCTGACAGGTGTGAGATGGCATTTCATTGTCATTTTGATTTGCATCTCGGATGATTAGTGACTTTGAGCATCTTTTAATATGTCTCTCAGCTTTCTGTATGTCCTTTTTTCAAAAAGTGTCTACTTAGGTCCTTTGCCCATTTTTTGATTGGATCATGTATCTTCCTTTTGTTATGGTATATGAGTTCTCTGTAAATTTTGGAGATTAAACCCTTATCTGAAATAGCATTGGCAAATATGTTCTCCCATGCAGTGGGCTCTCTTGTTGTTTTGTTGATGGTTTCTTTTGCTGTGCAGAAGCTTTTTATTTTGATGTAGTCCCATTTGTTTATTTTCTCTTTATTTTCCATTGCCCTAGGAGCTGTATCGGTAAACGACATATTTCTGATATTTTGCTGCCTATGGATTCTTCTAATATTTTTATGGTTTCCCATCTTACATTTAAGTCTTTTATCCATTTTGAGTTTATTTTTGTGTATGGTGTAAGTTGGTGATCTAGTTTCATTTTTTTTTTTTCATGTATCTGTCCAATTTTCCCAGGACCCTTTATTGAAGAGAGTGTCCTAACTCCATTGTATGCTCTTGCCTCCTTTATGAAATGTTAATTGAGCGTAATCGCTTGGGTTAATTTCTGGCTTCTCTCTTTGGCTCCATTGAACTATATGTAAATTCTCGTGCCAGTACCAGGCAGTTTTGAGAACAGTGGCTTTGTATTACAGCTTGATATCTGGTATTGTGATTCCTCCAACTTTGTTCTTCTTTCTCAATATTGTGTCTATTCAGAGTGTTTTTTTATTCCAAATGAATTTTTGGAGAGTTTTTTCTAGATCTGTGAAATATTCCGTTGGTATCTTAATGTAGATTACATTGAATCTATAAGTTACTTTGGGTAGTATGGATATTTTAATAATGTTGATTCTACCAATCCATGAACATGGTATATTCTTCTATTTGTTTATGTCATCCTCTATCTCTTTTTTGAATGTCCTGTAGTTTTTTAATTAAAGGTATTTTACCGCATTAGATAAGTTTATTCCTAGATATCTTAATTTTTTTTTTTAGTGCAGTGGTAAATGAGCTTGTATTTTCAATTTCTCTTTCTGTGAGTTCATTATTGGTGTATAAAAAAGCCATAGATTTCTGGGTATTAATACTGTATTCTGTCACATTGCCAAATTCATTTATTATGTCTAGTAGTTTTTTGGTGGAGTCTTTAGGTTTTTCCATGTACAATATCATGTCATCTGCGAATAAGAACAGTTTTACCTTTTCTTTTCCAATTTGGATACCTTTCATTTCTTGTTCTTGTCTGACCGCTATGGCTAACACTTCTGAATACTTTGTCGAACAGGAGTGGTGACAGTGGGGATTCCTGTCTTTTTTTTTTTTTAAATATGTCTTTATTGTTCAGATTATCACAGTTGTTCCTCTTCCCCCCCCAAATAGCTCCCCTCCACCCAGTTCCCACCCCACACCATGACCTTACCCCCCCATTGTCCTTGTCCATAGGTGTTCAATTTTTGTCCAGTCTTTTTCTGCACCCCCACACCCCCTTCCCCTCAAGAATTGTCAGTCCACTTCCTTTCTATGCCCCTGATTCTTTTATATTCACCAGTCTATTCTGTTCATGAGATTTTTGTTCACTTGATTTTTAGATTCACTGTTGATAGATATGTATTTGTTGTCACTTTGTTGTTCATAATTTTTATCTTTACCTTTTTCTTCTTTTTCTTCTTCTTAAAGAATACCCTTCAACATCTATACATATAAAAGCCTAAGTTACCAAATGTCCTCATGACCGAACAACCAGTTGACCGGTGACTATGATGCGCACTGACCACCAGGGGGCAGACACTCAATGCAGGAGCTGCCCCTTGGTGGCCAGTGAGCTCCAACAGCTAACCTCTCGTGGCTGGCCAATCTCCCCTGGTCCCTCCCCCTGGCTGGCTGGCCAGCCCCAATGGACCCTATCACTGGCCAGGCCGAGGGACTTGCATGAATTCGTGCAGCAGGCCTCTAGTTTCATACAATACTGGTTTGGCGGTGATGAACTCCTTTATCTTGTTCTTAGTTGTGAAGCTCTGTATCTGACCTTCAATTCTAAATGATAGCTTTGCTGGGTAGAGTAATCTTGGTTGTAGGTTCTTGCTATTCATCACTTTGAATATTTCTTGCCACTCCCTTCTGGCCTGCAAAGTTTCTGTTGAGAAATCAGCTGACAGTCGTATGGGTACTCCCTTGTAGGTAACTAACTGTTTTTCTCTTGCTGCTTTTAATATTCTCACTTGGTCTTTTGCCCTTGGCATTTTAATGATGATGTGTCATGGTGTGGACCTCTTTGTATTCCTCTTGTTTGGGGTTCTCTGTGCTTCCTGGACTTGTAAGTCTATTTCTTTCACCAGGTAGGGGAAGTTTTCTGTCATTATTTCTTCAAATAGGTTTTCAATACCTTGCTCTCTCTCTTCTTCTGGCACCCCCACAATTCGGATGTTGGTACGCTTGAAGTTACCCCCAAGGCTTCTTACACTATCTTCATATTTTTGGATTCTTTTTTCTTTTCCAGTTGGGTGTTTTTTGCTTCTTCGTATTTCAAATCTTTGACTTTCTTCTTGGGATCCTCTAATCTGCTGTTGGATCTCTGTATATTATTCTTTATTTCAGTTTGTGTAAGCTTAATTTCTGCTTGGTCCTTTTTCATATCCTTGAGGGTTTCACTACATTTCTCAGAGATTTCTACAATATTCTTGAGTAACCTTATAACCGTGGTTTTGAACTCTATATTCAGTTTTTTGCTTTCATCCATTTCTTTCATTTGTGACATGTTTCATTGTTTCCACATTCTGGTTGCTTCCCTGTGTTGATAGAGTGGCTTTCTGTGCTAAGTGTCCTCTAGGGCCCAGTGGCTCAGCCTCCACAGTCACTTGACGTGGATGCTCTTCATGCACCTTTTTGTGGGCTGTGTGCACAGACTTGTTGTAGTTAAGCCTTGATTTGCTGTTGCTATCACTGGGAGGAATTGATCTCCATACCTATTGGCTGTGAGGACCAGTTGTGTCTACAATGGGTGACCTGCTGTGCTGAAAACACCCTTATGGGGCAGGACTTGCTTCAGTGGGGTTTTGTTGCTCACTGAGTCTGCCCCCTGAGTGTGTCTCTTGTGGATCTGAAGAGTTGTAATCTGGTGTTTTCTCACTCTGACCACTGGGTACACTGGCTCTTGGATCTCCAAGGAAGAACAAAGTCAGCCACTGCTTGAGGCCACCCAGCAGGAGCTACAGAGAGATATGCAGATTCCACCTTTTTGTTTGTGGTTTGGAGGTACCCAGATGAGACACAGCTGTGAAGCAATGTAGGCTGTTGACTAGCCTTAGGCCTTCTTTTGGAAACTCTGGGGTTCTTTGACCCAGCTGTAGTTTTTTAGGTTTTAGATTGCAAAGGCCAGGCCATTCATATGCAAAAGCCTCTGCACAAAGCTTTGGTGGGGTTGTAAATTGGGTGGGGCCGTGTCTCAGGGAATCACTGGGTGGTGCAAATAGCAATGGTTGCCTTTGGTGCTGCCGCGGATAGGTCCTGGGGTCTCTGTGTTCGGCGGCCCCATGCAGGAACAATGAATGCTGTGAGCACCTCTGAGAGAAAGCCACCCTTGTGTTCCAGCCCGATGCCAGACAGTCCACTTTCTCCCCATATGAGTCTGGGTCCCCATAGTCTGGCTCCAAACTGGAGTTCAGAGTAATCGGGAGTTTGTATCTCCCTGCCGATTGAAAAAGACCACAGTGTACCCAGTTGCCAGCACGTTTTGTGCTCCTCCGTACCTCCGCTTTTCCTCACCTCTGCACTTCCTACCAGTCTACATGTGCTTTTCTCTTTCCCTATAGTTGTCGAAGTTTCAGTCAGCCAGCCTTCCTATGGTTCTGGATGATATCTGTTTTGTCTGTTATTGTAATTTTGATGTGGTTGTGCGAGGCAGCAAGGTTAGTTGTTTACCTATGCTGCCATCTTGGTTCCTCTGGGCATTCCTGCCTTGTTCCTCATCTTAGGGGAGATGGTTTTAGTTTTTGCCCATTGAGTATGATGTTGGCTGTAGGTTTATCATATATGGCCTTTATCATGTTGAGATATGCTCCCGGATTTCCCACTTTGATGAGAGTGTTTTGTTTTGTTTTCTATCAAAAATTGGTGTTGGATTTTGTCGAATGTTTTTTCTGCATCTTTTGATATGATTATGTGATTTTTGTCTTTCAATTTGTTTATGTGATGTATCATGTTAATGGATTTGTGAATATTGTACCAGCCTTGCATCTCTGCAATAAAATCCACTTGATCATGGTTTATGTTCTTTTTAATATATTGCTGTATGAGATTTGCTAATATTTTGTTGAGGATTTTAGCATCTATTTTCATCAGGTATGTTGGTCCATAATTCTCTTTCTTTGTAGTGTCTTTATCTGGTTTTGGAATTAGGATAATGCTGGCCTCATAAAAAGAGTTTGGAAGTGTTCCTCTTGGATTTTCTGAAATAGTTTGAGGAGTATAGGTGTTAATTCTTCTTTGAATGTTGGGAAAAACTCCCCTGTGAAGCTGTCTGCAGCTGGGCTTTTGTATGGTGGGAGTTTTTTGATTACTGCTTCTATTTCATTGGTTGTTATTGGCCTATTCAGGTTTTTTGATTCTTCCTGATTCAGTTCTGGGATATTGTATTTTTTTAGTAATTTGTCTATTTCATCCACATTGTCCAGTTTTTTGGCATATACTTGTTCATAGTATTTGCTTACAAACCTTAGTATTTCCGTGTTGTCAGTGGTTGCTTCTCTACTTTTATTTCTGATTTTATTTATTTGGGTCCTCTCTGTTGTTTCTTGATGAATCTGGCAAATGCCTTATCAATTTTGTTTATTCCTTCAAAAAACCAGCCCTTGGTTTCATTGATTTTTTTTCATCTCTATGTTATTTATTTCTGCTCTAATTTTTATTATTTCCTTCTACTTACTCTGGGCTTGTCTTGTTGTTCTTTTTTCTAGTTGTTAAATCAGGGGTCCTCAAACTACGGCCCGCGGGCCACATGTAAATACAAATATTGTATTTGTTCCCATTTTGTTTTTTTACTTCAAAATAAGATATGTGCAGTGTGCATAGGAATTTGTTCATAGTTTTTTTTAAACTATAGTCCGGCCCTTCAACGATCTTAGGGACAGTGAACTGGCCCCCTGTTTAAAAAGTTTGAGGACCCCTGGTTTAAATCATAGGGTTCAATAGTTTAGTCCTGATTTTTTTTTTTTACTACATTTGTATTGATTTCAGAGATTAAGGGAGAGTGAGAGAGATTGAAACATCAATGATGAGAGAGAATCATTGATTGGCTGCCTCCTGCACACCCCACACTGGGGATTGAGACCAGAAACCGGGCATGTGCCCTTGACTGGAATTGAACCCGGAACCTTTCAGTCCTTAGGCCAATGCTCTTTCCTGAGCAAAACCAGCCAGGGATGATTATTCTTGGTTGTTTTTTTTGTTTTGTGTTGTTTTTGAGTTATGCCTGTAGTTTTATGAACTTCCCTCTCAGGACTGCTTTTGCTGTGTCCCAGAGATTTTGGCTTGTTGTGTGTACATTTTCATTTGTTTCTAGGAAGTTTTTTATTTCTTTCTTGATCTCATTTGTAATTCATTCATTCTTTAATAACATGCTATTTAGCCTCCATGTCTTTGAATGTTTTGGGGTGTTGTTACTATAGTTGATTTCTAATTTCATTCCACTGTGATCTGAGAAGATGCTCGATATGATTTCAGTCTTCTTGAACTTGTAGAGACTTCTTTTGTGACCAACATATAGTCTATGTTTGTTAATGATCCTTGTGCACTTGAGAAGAATGTATATTTTGCTGTGTTGGGGTGAAATATTCTATAAATGTCAATTAAATCTATTGTGTCCTTTGGAGTCCCTGTTTCCTTGTTAAGATTTTGTCTGGAAGATCTATCCAGTGAAGTCAGAGTGGTGTTAAATTCCCCTACTATAGCTGTATTGACAATCCCTCCATTAAAGTCCTCTAGAAGTTTTTTTATATCTTTAGGTGCTCCTATATTGGATGCATGTACGTTTATCAGGGCTATATCCTCTTGTTGGATTGATCCCTTTAGTATTATGTAGTGACCTTTTTTGTCTCTTTCGATGGTCTTCATTTTAAATTCTATTTTGTCGGATATGAGTTTTTCCTCTCCAGCCTTTTTTCCTTTCCATTTGCAGGGAAAATTTTTTTCCAATCCTTCACTCTCATCCTGTGTCTGTCTTTTGTTTTGAGGTGGGTCTCTTGTACACAGCATATAGTTGGGTCATGTTTTTGTATCTATTTAGCTACCCTACGCCTTTTGATGGGAACATTTAATGCATTTACAAGTAGAGTTTTTATTGATACGTACCTATTTATTATCATTTTTATTCTGTATGGCTATGTTTCTCTGTTCCTTATTTTAATTATAGCAGTCCCTTTAGTATTTCTTGTAATGCTGGCTTGGTGGTGATGTAATCCTTTAGCCTTTGTCTTTTTTGTGTCTGGGACACTACTTATTTGACCGTCTATTTTGAATGATAGCCTTGCTGGATATAGTAATCTTGGTCTCAGATCCTTGCTTTCCATTACCTTGAGTACTTCATCCCATTCCCTTCTGGCCTGTAGAGTTTCTGATGAGAAATCAGGTATTAGCCTTATGGGAACTCCTTTGTAGGTAACAGTTTGCTTTTTTTTTTTTTTTTAATATATTTTATTGATTTTTTTACAGAGAGGATTGGAGAGGGATAGAGTTAGAAACATTGATCAGCTGCCTTCTGCACACCCCCTACTGGGGATGTGCCCGCAATGAAGGTACTTGCCCTTGACCGGAATCGAACCCGGGACCCCCCCCCAATCTGCAGGCCAACACTCTATCCACTGAGCCAAACCGGTCAGGGCAACAGTTTGCTTTTCTCTTGCTGCCTTTAAGATTCTCTCTTTGTCTTTAATTTTTGCCATTTTAATTATGATGTGTCTGGGCGTCTGCCTCTTTGTGTTCTTCTTGGTTGTGGTTCTCTGTGCCTCCTGAACTTGTGTGACTCTTTCCTTTACCGAGTTAGGGAAGTTTCCTGCCATTATTTCTTCAAACACCTTCTCTTTGCCTCTCTGCCTATTCTGGCACACCTATTATTGTAATACTAGTAGCCTGGTGCATGAAATTCATGCACATTGAAAGGGAATTAATTAGAGGAATGTAATTTGGACTCACTTTCTAATATCAATAATATGTGAGCATGAGGCAGTCCGTGTTTCTGAAATTCAATGACATGAATTTTAGCTATTACTTTGCCAAATAAATGGAATTTACAGATACCATTTAAAAGAGCATTCAGCTTAATATTAAAAACTCTGGCTACCAAGTCAGGTCTGTTTTCAACTTTTTGCCAGCATTGTAAATTGTTTGCAATATCTTTTCATTTGGGGTTGCATGTCATGGTTACGAATAAATCGGGCTTGCCATACCTTGTTACAATTGCCATAGCATCCTGATATCGCTGCTGCATATTTCTGGGACTACCCTTAGAAGATGATGGAAGTATTATCATTTTACCAATTGGCACATTGATATTTTCAGATCTAGATTTGAGATAATCCATCAAACCACTATATTTTTTAACTCTCAACTCAGATTGGTTTGCTTTGATGAAATTTATCCAATTGGCCTCCATTTTTTAATACGAATCCACGATAAACTGTTGAGTTAATTTTCCTGCATTTAAAATAGGATTAAACGTGTCTCACACAGAGAGATGAAATCCATAATACTGCATTTATGTGACTCGTGTTCTTACATTTTGTCTAGTATTATTGTCGATTACACTGTTATCTCTGAGTCTTAATGCAATATCTGTTCCCCAGCTTTTTTCACCATGTGGAAAAAGAATAGGATATGTCATTGCATCTAATGTAGGAAACAGGATATTGATTTGTTTCATTTTAATGGCATTGGGATTTTTAGGATCTGGTTTACAATGAATGAGCAAGTCCCTTTCAAAAGGAGGTTCTCCATCTTTGTTTCTGAATATGACAGCAACCTCGGTTACACGGGGAGAATTATATCTACCTGGGTCTCTGTTACGATCGTATTTAATTGCCATTGTTACTTCTGTGGGAGCAATACCTTTTGCTGCTGCTTCAGATTGGGCTTCCTTTTCTACCTCATGTAGCATCTTGTAGGATTTTGTTAATTCATTTATTTCATCTATGAGATTGTTGATGTTGATCATGAGTCATTCTGAGCAGCCCTGGTTTTCTGGCATTGCTAATCTTTTACTTGTAGCTTCGGCTGTATCCAAAATATAGAGTTGAGCAAACTTCCAAGAAACACCATCCGGAGGATGTAAAGTTCCAGTAAGATGATTAACTTACCCGTGTATTCTAAAACAGTATGGCCCATATCCTGATGGCAATGCATTATTTGCATCCATGGAAGCAAAAGCAAAAGAACTATTTATGGAACGAATATTTTCTAGGAAATTTTTACTGTCAGAATCGTTGTTTTGTCATTAAGCTTTTTAAATATACCGGGTAATCTGGAAAATGTATATCATTTGGACAGACTTTCCCTTTGCTACAACATCGAGTAAATTTCCCATCAGATGAATTTTCATCAGAGAAATTTAGTGATAGGCAAAATTCACATCAAACAGTCATTCCACCACAACTGTGTTTGAGAATTGCAATGTCATGTACTCCATTTTTGCTGATAAGGCAGTTCCTACCGGTATTGGTAGTACTTGTTTGATGACTGTTCTCTATACATATTCTGTCGTCACCACTGCCTTCTTTCAACTTCAAAGGCACGCTGGTCTTTAGACATTTCCTGTCGATAATGCCATGTTTTTTGGTATCAGAATGACGTTTTTCCAGTAGCTGGTGTTCAGATACATTCTGTCGCAGGTGCCGCCTTCTTTCAAGATACGATGCACACTGCTCTTCAGATATTTTCTGTTGATATCGCCGGCATCTTTCGGCTGCAGAGCTGTGTTTTATCAACAGTTATTCTTTAGACATAGTCCCACCTCTCTACTCTCACGGTCTGAGATGCAGTGAATGAGAGTCCTGGATGTCAGGCCGCTGAGAGCTGTCTGACCAAAGGCTGATTCTGGCTGATTCTGTGGGGGTAGGACTTCCTCCTCCCTGCTGTCAGTTTCCACAGCTGTGATGAGGAAGCTGCGGTGACAGAGGGAGCCGCACCCTCCAAGCCGCCCTCTCTCTCGCTCTGCTCTATGTCCCGTGGTCTCCTGCTCTGCCAAGTCCTCCAAACCTCCTGCTCCTTTCTCGCTCTGCTCTCCACTGGCAAGGTCCTGGGAGCCCATGGGTGTGGCTACGGCCTCACCTCCCAGGGCTGGCGGAGGTCCCAGGAGCCTGTGGGCGTGGCTTGGAGCGGCAGGCCTTGATTCTTGGGCCGGCAATGGTCCCGGGAACCCATGGTCGCCGTCACCTCCTGGGGCGCTTGACACCTGCGTATGCAAATTAACTGCCATTTTTGTCCCATTAATTTGCGTAGACACTCTGGTTTGTTGGTGTGGCTTGTGGGTGTGGCTTGAGTGTAGCAAAGGGACGGTTAATTGGCATGTTTCTCTTGTTATATAGGATTGTTGGTTTTCACATTTTCCCACAGCTCCCTTAAGCTGTCCTCATGTTTTTTAATTTTTTTTTCTGATCAAATATTTTCAAATCTGTCTTCTAATTCACTGATTCTATCGTTAGCTTCCCCTAATCTGCTGTGTATTCCTTCCAGTGTGTTCTTTATTTGTGTTACGTCATTCTTTATCTCAGACTGTTGTTTTTCCATAGTTACTAGGTGTACCAGTTAATAATGGGGATTTTTTTTAAATAGATGGAGTTACACATATGGTGATATATATGCAATTTGATATGTATGCTATTTTGTTGTATTGACAGCAAGCTTCAAATCTTCATATGTCAAATTTTCTGAAGGTGTTAACATCCTAGATATTTTTATGCTTAAAAATGTTGAATTTCGTGCCAAAAAAAGAGCATTTGCGCGAAGTTTTAATTCATTGTTTTGAAGAAAAAGTTATCGTATACTTCGGGAAGCTTATGGTGAACATGCTCCATCTCAAGATACTTGTGAACTCTGGTTTAAACACTTTAAAAGTGATGATTTCTATGTGAAAGACAAAACATGTCCAGGTCAATCGAAAAGGTTTGAAGACCAACAATTACAAGCATTATTGGATGAAGATGCGTGTCAAACTCAAAAACAACTTGCAGAATGATTAAAAGTTGCTCAGCAAACAATTTCCAATCTTTTACAAGCAATGGGAAAGATTTGAAAGGAAGGAAAATGGGTGCCACATCAACCGAACGAAAGATAAATGGAAAACCGAAAAGTCATCAGTAAAATGTTGCTTCAACAGCACGAAAGAAAGTCTTTTCTGCATCGAATTGTGACTGGCGATGAAAAGTGGATTTATTTTGGAAATCCCAAATGCACAAAATCAGAGTTGATCCAGGTCAACCATCAACATCGACTGCAAGGCCAAATCGCTTTGGAAAGAAGACAATGCTCTGTGTTTGTTGGGATCAGGAAGGTGTGGTGTTTTATGAGCTTCTAAAACCAGGTGAAACCATTAATACTGATTGCTACTGACAACAAATAATCAATTTGAACCACGCTTTGATCGTGAACTAACCAGAATGTGCCAGAAGACATGGCAAAGTAATTTTGCTTCATGATAACGCACCATCACACACTTCAAAACCAGTTAAAGACAGGTTAAAAGATTTTACCTGGGAAGTATTAACCCACCCGCCCTATTCACCAGATGTTGCTTCTTCAGATTACCACTTGTTCCAATCAATGGCATACACACTTTCTGAGCAGCACTTCAAAACATATGAAGAAGTGGAAAATAGGGTCTCTGAATGGTTTGCCTCAGAACAAGAAAAGTTCTATTGGGACAGTATCCACAAATTACCTGAAAGATGGGGGAAATGTATAGCTAGTGATGGACATTACTTTGTGTAAAACACTTTTGATGTTTCTTTTTGAATTATCCTGTTTTCTTTGATTACAAAATCTGCCATTTTTATCCGGTACACCTAGTACTATATCTTTTTGCACGCTGTTCAGCATTTTTACCATCATTACTCTGAACTCTGTTTCAGATAAATTTTTTTAAATTTATTTTTTATTTATTTTTATTTCTTAAAGTATTACAGAGTATTACACATGTCTCCTTCCCCCCCCCTTGACATTCCCCCGGCTTCCCCACCCCCCAGTGTCTTGTGTCCATTAGTTATTCTCATATGCGTGCATATAAGTCCTTCAGTTGATCTCCTACCCCCACCCCCAACCATCCCCAGGGTTCCCACTGTAGTTTGACAGTCTTCTCAATGCTGCTCTGACTTTGTATCCATTTTTGTTCAACAGTCTATAATGGTCCTTATTATCCATAAATGA
This sequence comes from Myotis daubentonii, assembly GCF_963259705.1. Classification (NCBI taxonomy): domain Eukaryota; kingdom Metazoa; phylum Chordata; class Mammalia; order Chiroptera; family Vespertilionidae; genus Myotis; species Myotis daubentonii. The sequence continues at coordinate 96,881,342 of NC_081861.1, read as the reverse complement.
GTGAGTTCATGTGGTATTTTTCTCAGCTTCCCAGGGGCCGTCTCAGTCTCACAGGGCCCATCTCAGCCTCACAGGGGCCGTCCCAGCCTTACAGGGTCCTTCTTAGCCTCACAGGGGCTGTCTCAGCCTCACAGGGGCCGTTTCAACCTCACCGGGGCTGTCTCAACCTCACCGGTGCTGTCTCAACTTCACCGGGGCCGATTCAACCTCACCGGGGCCTTCTCAGCCTCACCGGGGCTGTCCCAGCCTCACAGGGGCCGTCTCAACCTCACAGGAGCTGTTTCAACCTCTCCGGGGCTGTCGCACTGTCACCGGGGCTGTCTCAACCTCACCGGGGCTGTCTCGACTTCACCGGGGCCGTCTCAACCTCACCGGTGCCGTCTCAACCTAACCGGGGCTCTCTCAACCTCACTGGGGCCGTCTCAGCCTCACCGGGACCATTTCAGCCTCACCGGGCCCATTTCAGCCTCACCGGGGCCGATTTCAACCTCACTGGGGCCGTCTCAACCCCACCGGGGCTGTTCCACCCCCACCGGGGCCCCCCAGCCTCACCAGGGCCGTCTCAGCCTCATGGGGCCATCCCAGCCCCACAGGGGCCATCCTAGCCCCCAGGGGCCGCCTTGCCCCTTTGGGGACCGCTTCGGCCTCATGGGGGCCGTCTAAGCAACATGAAGTTTGGCATTCTGTCCTTTGTTGGGCGGCTCCTTGCTGGACAAAATCTCCAGGCGTTCCTTGTGGCTGAATATCTGGTATGCTTGCTTGGATTTCGTTTTCTACCCAGTGCACAGACTGCCTGTCTGCTGTCTCCCAGTGTCCCATGTGAGGCTGGATCTGGTAGACCTGCCTGTGCATTTGCTGGTACAGCAGTTCCACGTCACCGGCCCAGCCGGGTCTGGCTCCGGCTTCCTCCGAATGTGATTTTGCTTCTTGAGTGTGTCCCTTATGTATGCAAGGAGTTGAAATCTGCATTCTGCTGGGATGGGCTCCAAAAGTGCTGGTGGTTCTCTTTGTGCCACTAGCACAGCTTGGGTGGGGATATAAATTGAGTAGGGCGGGGTCCCCAGGAATCACCATGGCGGAGCAAGGGGCAATGGCGTCTCTGCAACTCCTCACCTCTCCGCGACTCTGCCTCTCACATCCCCGAGTGCTGGCGAGTAGCTCCGTGAGACAGGCACTCTCACTCTCTGGCCCATTGCAAGGTCGTCCCGCCTCTCCCCGTAGGGGTCTGGGACCTCAGTATCCTGCCCCAACCATGCTCAGTGGATTTGAGAGTCTGCATCCCCTTCTGATTGAGAAAAACCGCGCATCCAGTTTCAGCCAGCCTGGCTCGAAACTCCGCACCTCTGTTCTTGGCGAATCACCAGGGCAGGGCCAAGGGCAATGGCGTCTCTGCGACTCCTCACCTCTCTGCGACTCAGCTTCTCGCGTCCCCTAATGCTGGCAAGCAGCTCCGCGAGACAGCCACTCTTGCTCTCAGGCCAGTTGCAAGGCCATCCTGCCTCTCCCCGTAGGGGTCTGGGACCTCAATATCCCACCCCAACCACGCTCAGTGGATTTGATAGTCCGCATCCCGTTCTGATTGAATAAAACCATGCATCCATTTGCAGCCCGCCTGGCGCGCGACGCTGTACCTCCATTCTTGGAGCCTCTGCACAACCTACTCAGTCTCAATGCTCTTCTTTCTTTCCTTCCAGTTGTAGAGCTTCCACTGGGCCAGCTTTCCCATGGTTCTGAATGATAACTGTTTGTTTTATAGTTGGTAGTCTCGATGTTGTTGTGGGAGGCAGCACGCACAGGTCTGTACCTTACGCCGCCATGTTGGTTCTCATCAGATAAATTTCTTGTCTCTGCTTCATTTATCTGTTCTTCTGGAGAATTCTTTGGTTCTTTCATTTGGGCGTTGTTTGTCTCCTCATTTTGGCTTCCTGTTTGGGTGTGTAAGTATCTATTAGGTAGATCCTCTACATTTCTCAATCTCTAGTGCAGGACAGTTTTAAAGGCTGTTTCTGACTAGTTATATCAGGCATAGACTCAGTGTTTCCAGCGACAGTCTCTGCCTACAGTCTGATAGGATTCTGACTTGTGCCCCCCCATTCCCCCAGGCAATTGTTCTCAGGTGTGGTGAGAGTTTTTTCAACTGTGTGAGGCATTTGCTTCTGCCTGGAGGCTAATTGTTATTTTTAATCTCTTAAGTGGCCTCGGGGCACTGTATTTTCCAATAGGGTGTGTCAACTGTCTTCTCCCCAGGGAAGGCAAATGTCTATGTGGGAAAGATGTCCTCCCCTGGGTGAGGGAATGACTCAGCCTGGGAAACTTGGGGTGTCTGCCTTCTGAGCTCTTTCCCCTAGTCCGCAGTCTTGGCTTCTGTTCTCACAGCTCTATCTACTTCACCCCCCTTCTGCTGGTGCACAAGATAGGTGTCTCCACAGTGAATTTTGTTTGTTGGTCCTTTAAGAGGGTTCCTGAATTTTCAACTTTTACTCCCTGGCAGACAGCACCCCACTGCTTTTCACAGCCAGCTGGATTCCCTCCTCAGTTTTAGTGCTCTCTGATGGGGATTAGATCCCAGAGTTCTCAGTGGCAATCTCCCACAGCTGAGATATGTCTCTGGTTGCGTGGCCAGCCCTTTCGCACCTCTGCCCCTCCTACCAGTCCTTAGGTGGTGTCCACTTTCGGTCCTCAGGTATCAGGGTTCTCTCCTGTGAGTTTTCCGTTGATTATTCAGGAAATTTTTCTGTATTTTACTTGTAATACCAGCTTGATCCTGGGAGCATGTCTGTGCAGCATCCACTGACTCTGCAGCCATTTTAATCCTCTTTTGAGCTTTAGATAACCCTTTTGTCTTTTAGGATTACTATTGGTTGTCCAGTATGAATTAACTGTGATAATTTGGGAAAATGGTAGATTGTCTTTCAGGATTTTATTTGAAGCCTTCAATTTTTTTTTTCTTGTGCAGCAGGAATAAGTTGGTTTAAAATTCTTTAAATATGTGCTCCAGCCTCTGAAATGCCTGTTTGATTTGGCTGTAGTTTTTAAAAATGACGTTATTTTTCAAACTTTATAATTTATCTAAATTAAACTGAAGAAATGTTCTTTAACAACTTAATGGAATCACAGTGCATGATTACACAACTTCAGAACCTAGTTCATTATATGAAGTGGTGACGTTTTATGTTCTATTATGCCAATTACAATAATTTTCTTGCTCTCAGTTATAGTTTCTCTGTCTTTATTGAAAAAATTGTGGGGTGTGTTGTAGAAGGTTTTGACATGAGAGAGTTTTTCTAATGATACTGGAAACAGGGCCTTTTGCCTTTATTCCATCAAGAAAAATAAAACTGAACTTGTGAAATGAAAAAGTGGTTGAAATGCCCCTGTTCATGTTATAATGTATTAAACTATATTTATTTAGTAATAGTTTGATTAGAAAAGTGAATTTTTTTCTTTTATTTTTAAATTTTTTGAGGTAAGATTGGTCAACATGAACATATAAGTTTCAGTTGTGGGTTTCTGTGTTGAAAAGTGAATTTTAAAATTACAGCCTTATTCTCTTTTAAAAACACCTTACCAGTTAAGAGTGCATGTGTAAGTCTTGTTTTCAGTACAACATGAATACTTTTATTTCTGTCATTGACCTGCAATCTGAAAATTACCTAACAAACTGCAGCTGGGTCAGAGAGACCCAGAACTTCCAAAAGAAGTGAATTTTAAAATTTCAGCACTTACACATGCACTCTTAACTGGTAAGGTGTTTTTAAAATTCACTTCTTATTTCTTTACTCAGTAAGAAAACTCACTAAAGATGTTGGAAAAATAGTTTGCTGAGCCTTGGCTGAAATAACCATAATATAAGACTACCCTGTATTATATAATTTGTTGTCCAAGGTTTCTGATATAGTTTCTTTCCCCTTTAAAAATAAATTATATATTTTTCTTATTATATGTGAGCTACAGAGAATGCAAGCAAAAAATATATAAAAAATCATCAATGAGTCCTCTTATAGGTACTGATGTTAACACTTTTGGGGGGTATTGTTTTGTAGATACATTTGTGTGTGTTTTTTTGTTTTTTGTTTTTATTATTATTATTATTATTTTTTAAATTAAATCTTTATTGGTCAGATTATTACAGTTGTTCTTCATTTTTCCCCCCATAGCTCCCCTCCAGTCGGTTCCCACCCCACCCTCTGCCCTTATCTCCCCCCCACTGTCCTCATCCGTAAATGTACAATTTTTGTCCAGTATCTTCCCGCACCACCCACACCCCTTTCCCCCCCGAGAATTGTCAGTCCACTCACTTTCTATGCCCCTGATTCTATTATATTCACCAGTTTATTCTGTTCATCAGATTATTTAATCACTTGATTTTTAGATTTACTTGTTGATAGATGTGTATTTGTTGTTCATAATTTGTATCTTTACCTTTTCTTCTTCTTCCTCTTCTTAAAGGATACCTTTCAGCATTTCATGTAATACTGGTTTGGTGGTGATGAACTCCTTTAGCTTTTTCTTATCTGTGAAGCTCTTTATCTGACCTTCAATTCTGAATGATAGCTTTGCTGGGTAAAGTAATCTTGGTTGTAGGTTCTTGCTATTCATCACTTTGAATATTTCTTGTCACTCCCTTCTGGCCTGCAAAGTTTCTGTTGAGAAATCAGCTGACAGTCATATGGGTACTCCCTTGTAGGTAACTGACTGTTTCTCTCTTGCTGCTTTAAGATTCTCTCTTTGTCTTTTGCTCTTGGCATTTTAATTATGATGTGTCTTGGTGTAGTCCTGTTTGGATTCCTTTTGTTTGGGGTTCTCTGCGCTTCCTGGACTTGTAAGTCTATTTCTTTCACCAGGTAGGGGAAGTTTTCTGTCATTATTTCTTCAAATAGGTTTTCAATATCTTGATCTCTCTCTTCTTCTGGCACCATCATAATTCGGATGTTGGTACGCTTGAAGTTGTCCCAGAGGCTCTTTATGCTATCTTCATATTTTTGGATTTGTTTTTCTTTTTGTTTTTCCAGTTGGGTGTTTTTTGCTTCTTCGTATTTCAAATCTTTGATTTGACCTTGCAATCCTCTAGTCTGCTGTTGGAACTCTGTATAATATTCTTTATTTCAGTCAATGTATGCTTAATTTCTAGTTGGTCCTTTTTTATAACCTTGAGGGTCTCACTAGATTTTTTGAGGGTCTCACTAAATTTATTGGTGGTTTCTAGAAAATTCTTGAAAAACCTTATAAGTGTGGGTTTGAACTCTATATCCAGTAGTTTGCTTACCTCCATTTCTTGTCATTTGTGACCTGTTTCTTTGTCTCTGCATATTTTATGCTTCCCTGTGTTGATAGAGTGGCTTTCTGTGTTAGGTGCCCTATAGGGCCCAGTGGCTCAGCCTCCTCAATTACTTGAGGTGGACACTCTTGGTGCACCCCCTTGTTGGCTTTGTTGTAGTTAAGTATTGATTGTTGTAGGTATCACTGGGAGGAATTGACCTCCAGGCCAATTGGCTGTGAGAATCAGCTGTGTCTGCAGTGGGAGATCTTCCATGCTGGAGACACCCTTCTGTAGCAAGACTTGCTTCAGTGGGGCTTTGGTGCTCATTGAGTCTGCCCACTGAGTGTGTCCCTTATGGATCTGAGGAGTTGTAATCTGGATGGTCCCACTCTGACCACTGGGTACACTGGCTCTTGGATCTCTAAGGAGGTGCTAATTTAGCCTCTTCCTGAGGCTACCCAGCAGGGGCTATGGAGAGATCTGCAGATTCCTCTTCTTTGTTTGCAGTTTGGAGGTGCCCAGATTAATCCCAGCTGTGAAGCAGTGCAAGCTGTTGTGGGGCCTTGGGCCTCCTTTTGGAAGTTCTGGGTCTCTCTTGACCCAGCTGCAGTTTGTTAGGTAATTTTCAGATTGCAGAGGGCCAGGCCCTTTCATATGCAAAAGCCTCTGCACACAGCTTGTGTGGGGCGGGGTCTCAGAGGATCACCAGGGAGGAGCATGCAGCTATGGCTGCTCCTCAGTCCTACCCTATGCGGCCCCGTGTCTCAGTGTCCCAGTAATCGCTGCAAGCACCTCTGAGAGAAAGCCGCCCTTGAGTTCCACCCGATGCCAGACAGTCCAGTTTCTCCCTGTATGAGTCTGGATCCCCAGAGACTCGCCAGGAACTGGAGTTCAGAGCAGTCGGGAGCCTGAGACTCCCTCTCGATTGAAAAATACAATGGAGTCCTCAGTTGCCAAGCTTTCCACGTGCGCCTTCGTATCTCTGCACTTTACTCCTGCACCTCCTCTGAGTCTCAGTGTGCTTTCTCTTCCCTTCTGGTTGTAGAATTTCCACTCAGCCAGCCTTCCTGTGGTTCTGGATGATGTCTGTTTTGTCTTTTAGTTGTATTTTTGAAGTGGTTGTACGAGGCAGCAATTTCTGGTGTTTACCTATGCTGCCATCTTGGTTTTTGTAGGTACATTTGTATGCATGTGTAAACTCTTATACATATTACATTATTTTCCTCGTTTAAATAACTTCAACTCTGCTTTTTTAACTTCCTGTGTGTCTGTGTGACTACATACATTTCTAAATGGCTATAGTTTATATGTATTCACTGTAATTTCTTTGCAAGTTTTTACATTGTTGATCATATAGGCTGTTTAACATTTTTTTCCTATTAGAACAGTATGGGAATAAAGTATCCTTATAGCAAAATACTTTGTTCAAAAAATATTTGTCGAGTACCTAATGTATGTCAGCCACTGTATTTGGTATTTGGTTATAACAGTTACCACAAAACACAAAGTTACTGATCACATGGAATTTAAATTCTAGCAGGAGAGCAGATATTATCAAATCTAACCACATTGCTGTACATGTAGTTTATAACTGAAATGAATACTCTGTAAGAAAGGAATACTGTTCTGCAAAAAAAATACAGCGAAGGATCCTGACTAGTGTTAGGGAAGCCCTCATTGAGAAAGTGCTGCTTGATCTGGCAATTAACTAGTTGTAAGAGGTTTTCGGTGGTGTGGATTGGCATTTTAGAGAGAAAGATTATTCCAAACAGAGTGAATGTTATTGTACAAAGGCCTTGTTGCAGAGAAATTATATCATATCTAAGAAACTTAAAGCCAGTGTGGTATGGACACTAAAAGTAGTGGTGTAACATAAGGCTAGAGATGTAGTCAGGGACCTGGTTAAGCAGAGCCTCATAAATGATGTTATGGACTTCATCCTAAGAGGGAAAGGATACCTTCAAAGGGTTTTAAGTTGGGAGTAATATTTGATTGTACAGTGAACTAATTGTACAGGGAACAGAGTGGATGCAGGAAGATCAGATAGAAGGTTGATGCAATGGGTTAGGTAAGAAATGATTGCTTGGATTAGGTTGGTGGAGGAAATAGAAGTAGAGAAATTCAAGAAATTTTTAGAAAATAAAATTGTTTTAACTTGGAACATTCTTAAGTATTTTTTTAAAATATATTTTATTGATTTTTTACAGAGAGGAAGGGAGAGGGATAGAGAGTTAGAAACATCGATGAGAGAGAAACATCGATCAGCTGCCTCTTGCACACCCACTCCTGGAGATGTGCCCGCAACCTAGGTACATGCCCTTTACCGGGATTGAACCCGGGACCCTTCAGTCCACAGGCTGATGCTTTATCCACTGAGCCAAACCGGTTAGGGCTGAAGTATTTTTTAAAGCATAAGTTTTCAGAGATGGAATTCTCAAGACAAAGAATTATTTTTAAAATCTTATGGTAGATATTGAATTGCTTTCTAGGAAGATTGTTTCAGTATACTCTCCCATTAACTGTGTATTGGAATGCTCATTTCCATATCTTCCTACCAATAATGAGCATTAACTTTTCTATTTTTTAATTTTTTACTTTTTAATACCTTTTCGAGAAATTGAGTAATTACTTCAAATTTTAATATGGTTTTTTTTTTAACCAACTGTAATAATATAGTAGCTTTGGAATACAGTAGTCCCCCTTATCTATGGTTTTGCTTTCTGTGGTTTCAGTTACCGGAGGTCAACCATGGTGCAAAATATTAAATGGAAATTCCAGAAAAAAATAAATTCATATGTTTTAAATCGTGCAACATTCTTAGTAGTGTGATGAAGCCTTGCACCCTTCCACCCTAGATTTGAATCATCCTTTTGTCCAGCGTATCTGCATTGTATATGCTATCTATCCATTTAGTTGTCTTGGTTATCAAATCAACTGTGTGGTATTGCAGTGCTTGTGTTCAGGTAACACTTATTTAACTTAATAATAGCCTCAAAGCCATTCACATAACTTTTATTACAGTATATTGTTATAATTGTTCTATTATTGTTGTCAGTAATATATTAAATGTTAATATATTAAACTTTATCATATATATATGAAATTTCATAGTATATTTAGGGTTTGATAGTATCCACAGTTTCAGGCATCCACTGGGTGTCATGGAATATATCCCCTGTTGATAAGGGAGGACTACTTTATATTTTGGCTTTAGAAAGTGTGGTTTTGATTCTTAACACTAGAAAGACTGAAATTTAGTATATACCTATATTGCCCAAAAGCAGTCAAAATGACTGCATTGTGAAAGAGTAATATCGGAGCACTCTTCACTTATGTTCCTTAGCTTTTCCAATAACTCACTTCTATTCGACATTTCTTTCATGAACTTAGGGCGCAAAAGAAATAAAATAAACAACTTATTAGAACAAGTATCACTGCATAAAGATTCGAATAACAAGTACTAGTTTAGCTTATTGAGCAACTGCAACTTATCAAGTATTGACAATTTATCATGTACTTGTATGTTATCATGTGACGGTAATCGAAAAAAAAAATGAAAACTGTTATTTCAATACAGAGCCGAACTGGTCATATAAGAAATTTACTCAATTCAATAATAAGAGTCATTTGATTATTTAAAATTTCCCAAGCAGTCAAAATGACTGCTTTTGGGCAATATAGGTATAACACATATATATATACTGGAAATGAAGGTGGGGGAGGTAACTACAATTATTAATAAACACATTTATATGTTGTACAAAAAGTCAAAAAATTCTAAGACATTGTGTCCTTATATACATAATTGTTTTTCTAATTGAAATTAAAAAGCAGTCAAAATGACTTCCTTGGGCAATCTAGTGTTAATATTGTACCTTTAAAAGCTAAAACTAAAACAAAGGGTTTAATGGGAATGTTTCCTCGGGAACATGGTGAAAAGAAATATAAGGTAGACTTAAGGTAGATCAAGCATTAGTGTAATAACCCACCCTCTGCCAAGACACCTACCTTCCTAAACATTATATTGTAACACTGTTGTATCATTAGTTTGGGCTTAGGGCTTCAAACCATTTTAAGTAAATGTACTGATAAAAACCCCAAAAGTATATAATGATTTTGACCACAAAGATGGAAATGTTTAAATTTTTATATAATGTGTTAATAGTTAATTAGTAAGAAATAAATGTATAGTGCATATCCCCTTCACCCCCAGTTAGTAACTTTTTGGCATTATAAGGATAACTATAGCTGAAAGTAGGAAATTAAGAGAAATGAATAGCTTTTTCAAAGCAATTGAAAGTTTCTTTTTTCCAAAATAGTTTGAGTTTGAAAGATACTGACCTTAGATTCAGTATACAAGTTATGTTTGTAATCTTTTTATATTTTTCTCATTAGGGACATAATTCTACATTATTAAAATATAGTTATATTTGAAATAACATGTTACTCACTGCTTTGTTTTCTCTCAACAGTTAAAAGATGTTGATACTCGGAAAATCATAAAAGCAATGCTTTCTTATGTGTGGCCCAAAGACAGGCCAGATCTACGAGCTAGGGTTGCCATTTCCCTAGGATTTTTGGGTTGCGCAAAGGTAAGAGAAATTATGTGTTGATCATTGTTATAAGAAATGCTATGATATTTTCTAGTATTGAAACTTGGGCTGACTTAAGGCACTTTTGGGGGAGTATTGTCAACTTTTAGGATCCTATCATAACTGTTGTATGCAATTAGCAGAAATTATATGGTAATGTCTGATTTATCTGTGGATCAAACTTAGAACAGCCTCAGCTTAATGGAATTCATTCCTGATCTCCAATACAAGATCATTTATTGGAGTCAAACTTAAGGAAAGTTTATAAAAGAAACTCCTCAGTGTCTTGTTGGCTTTTATTTAATACATATTTAATACATTGTTCTCAGTTCCCAGTAACTTGAATAAGATAAAGACATTTTAGGCAGAATGATAGTCCTAAGTGGTAAACAACAGTGTGATATCAAAGGAAAAAAAGAGGGAAAGAAACGACAACAAAAGCTGGGCATTTTGGTACCATTCAATATAGGGGCTCTCTATATATTAGCAGCCTCCTTAGTTTCTTGCTGTATTGTAACACATATCAATAAGGCAAACTTATAATAATGACTGAGCTTTTAATAAACATCCCTTATTTTTATTCACATTTTAAGTCAGTGATGTACATATCTTTAGGTACAGTATACAGTAATGGTACAATTATAGACTGTGGAGCCAGACTTCCTGGGGTAACCTTGCACAAGTTGCTTAGTCTCTGTGCCCCAGGTTGTTAATTTAATTTGTAAAATAAAGCAAAATAAGGTTGTTATAAGGAATAAATAATTTAAAATACAAAAGGCTTAGAACTGTGCCTGGCACACAGTGAAACATAATATACATGCTAAAATCAAAATAAATTCAGATTTTCATCAGAAATATGGTAAAAACAAAGTCTACTTAAAAGTATAAATGAGGTTTGGCTATAATTTGGTTACCAGTCTTACATATGTGTTAATATTTTGTTTTAGAACTCAGGTCTTATAATTTACTTCTCTATATCATGTGTGTTCCTGTTTATTTACTCACTAGAGGCCCAGTGCGCACAAAATCGTGCGCCAGTGCTTCCGCTTGCCTCAGCTGGCCTCCCTTCCCATCGCTGCTCATAGCTCGCGTCCCGCCTACCATGAGAGCTGCTGCTCATTTGGTTGTTACAGCATGACGACCACAGGCCTTTATGATATAGACTAGTGGCCCGATGCATGCAATTCGTGCATGGGGGGGGGGGGCATGGTGGTTCCCTCAATCCAGCCTGCACCCTCTCCAATCGGGGATCTCTGTGGGATTGGGCCTAAACCGGCAGTCGGACATCCCTCTCTCAATCTGGAACCGCTGGCTCCTAACCACTCACCTGCCTGCCTGCCTGATTTCCCCAACAGCCCTCCCCTGCCGGCCTGATCTCGCACCCAATGGCCCTCCCCTGCCGGCCAGTTCTCACCCCCAACTGCCCTCCCCTACTGGCCTGATCTCGCCTCCAACTGCCTTCTCCTGCTGGCCTAATCTCATCCCCAACTGCCCTTCCCTGCTGGCCTGATCACCCCTAACTGCCTCTGCCTTGGCCCCCACCACCATGGCTTTGTCCAGAAGGAAGTCAGACGTCCGGAAGATGGCCGGTCGACCCAGTCTAATTAGCGTATTACCCTTTTATTAGTATAGATCAGGGGTCCTCAAACTACAGCCACATGCAAATACAAATACAAATATTTTATTTGTTCCCGTTTTGTTTTTTTACTTCAAAATAAGATATGTGCAGTGTGCATAGGAATTTGTTCATAGTTTTTTTTTAAACTATAGTCCGTCCCTCCAACGGTCTGAGGGACAGTGAACTGGCCCCCTGTTTAAAAAGTTTGAGGACCCTTGGTATAGATTATATAGGATAGGATTTCTTAAATTTGTGGGGCGGGGGGGACCTTTTTCAGCAGGAGGAGATTCTCTTGGCAGACAAAAATACATATACCTGTATCTGGACTGATAGCCAGCCATATGCACTATACTGCCAAACCGGTCATTAAAAAATTGAACCGCTTTCTTGCATCTTACACCAAATAGCTGTTGCCCTTAAAACCCCTCCTCCACCCCCAACTTAGGTTCTGGCTTTGCAGTTCACCCAGATTAGGTTCTGATCGGTTGGTTTCTATGCCAGTCAGTGTCTCCAGGCCTATCTCCCAGCCTGTTCAGAGAGGCGGGGCTGATCAGCAGCCTCCAGGACTGCTGGTGAGGCCCAGAAAGAAAGAGAGGCATGGCTGCTGCTGAGGCCCGGAGAGTGAGAGAGGCAAGGGCTGATCAAAAGCTGCCATGGAGGCTGTGGATCAGACCCTGCTTCTCTCTCTGGGCCTGATCCGCAGCCCCCTTGGCAGTCAGTGCTGTGTCGTGGCGCCCGAAGCAGTGGCAGTCAGTGCTGGGTTGCCATGGCTGCAGGACTGATTTCCAGTGTTTGGGTCCTTTTGGTCGTTTTGGACGTTATGGACCCTGGCTCTTTATATATATATATCTTTTTTCCTACCCCAAAAGTATTTATTGAGAACTTGTCATTCAAAGTACTATTTTTGGCCCTGCAGAATATTCTGATATAAATAATGCACATTTCTTCTCTCAAATCATACAGAATAACACACGTTTTATTTTATTGCTATAATACAAAGTAGGTCATAAATGATTTAAAAAAAGTGTTGACGGTGTTTCAAAGGAAAGAACCTCAATGATGGGGAGGCAGGAAAGATTTCATAGAGGAGGTGATGTCTGAGACAGGCCTGGATTAATGAATAGGATTGTTATAGATACAGGAATAAGAAGAAGAAGATGAGAGGGAACATAGAGTATGTATAGAGAAGTGAGTAGTACAACTTCCTCCAGTGAGAGGGTAATGTTTCCGAGGAATTGAAAGTACTTTTGAAAAGATAAATAGAGCTCCTAAGGCAAAATTCCTTAACTGTACAATAAAAATTTATTTAATTATGTTGGAAACTATTACATTATGTTGGAAGTAGTAAACTCTATTTTGAGTAGTAAGGTAGTAAAGTTAGAGCTTTAGTTTAGGAAATTAATCTGACCCTGATGTATAAGATGGATTAGGGTAATGAGAGACCTAAAGTACAGATACCATTCATTTTCAATTCATGCATTCATTCAGCAAATATTTATCTACTTGTTATGATACTAATTTAATAGTCTAAATGAGAAGTAATAGTTTGTACTGGAGTAGTGGCATAAATGGTAATATGGAGGGAAAAGATGCCAGAGATATTGTGAGGTAAGGGAGGTAGAATTAATAAGACTTAGCAACAGATAAAAAGAAGAATAGGATTCAAAGATATTGTCAAGAATTAGAGAATGATAATGCCTTTTTAACAGAAGTATGTTGGGAGGTCTTTGTGATGATGAAAATTTTGGTTTTAGGCATGTTAAGTTTGAGGTGCTGGTAAAACATCGAGATAGAGATGTTTAGCTGGTAATACAAAATATATGACAAACTGAGGAAGGAGCCCAGGGTTAGAGAGATTAGTAGATACTAGTTGAAACAATGCAAGTTGATGAATTTACCAAGGAAAAGAACAGAAATAGAAGACGACTAGAGACAGACCCTGTGATAAATATGTTCCTATAGGAAAGAAACGTAAATAGTAGTGGAACCATTGGAAAGAGTGATTGGAGAGGTAAGAGTTAAACCAAAATACTTTAGTCGGTCACCTTTCTCATCTATGGACTCTGTTAAGTTCTCTCTCAATGAACCAGACCCTTCTCTGGGAGAGGAATTAAATCAGGATGCTGAGCAACAGACCAAGAATCCATACTTTATTCAATTTGTTTAAGCTTAGAGAGAGAATACCATTATAAATCAAATGTTGTAATTTAAAAACTCATATTCATTTTTAGTACAGTTCTGGTTGCTAAATTATCTTCTATCCACAAGTTACTCAAGGGTAAAGCTTATACTGAGGCAGAAGTAGCAAATTGGCCTTTATTCCTTCATTAGCTGAATGTAAGTACCTTGCTGACAAGTTAAAGGCAGACTGTTTTCTAAAACATGACTAATTTAGTCAAATAATGGCATTTGGATAGACTATTTTTAGAGTGAATTCCACTCTTTCTTGAAACACAGATTTCTGTTACTTGGTGATAGGTAACATCAGGATATGAAATCTAGATCAATCTAATGTCCTTAAGGACAGAATTATTTTTACAAGGCTAATATTTGATTCTCTGTCAACAAATAATTAGTACCTATAGTTTGTAAACTGTTGTACTAACCTCTTATAAACTAGTTAAAAGTAATTAGAAATGAATATAGAAAAATTAATCCTCAGAGGGATCCAACACGACAGAATGGGTAAATGTTGCCCTTACCTCCTCCCATGACTATATCAAAATTACAACTCAGTTATCTGGAGAACTATTTGAAGAATAGCTGAACAGAAGTTTTATAACTGAGGACATAAAGAAGAAGCCACGTCTAGACCTGTATGAGGGACAGAGATGTGAAACGCCCTTGGATACCTGAGGAGGGGTTGAGAATCCAGAGCGATATTTCAGCTTTAGAGGACCCCCTTAGGGCATGGGGACCTCAGCCTGCCACGGGGTTCCTCAACTCAAAGCACCACTGCTGGGAAGAGTAGCCCATGAAACATCTGGCTGTGAAAATCATCTGGGATTCCGTCTACTGGGCTAAGACAGAAGGCTAATAGAAACCCAGGCATGCTGTTAAAGGGCCAGCACACAAAATTTTGCTCACAAACACTCACCCTAGGCTTCCAAGGAGGGGGCAGCAGCTCAGCAATTACCAGAATCATACAGGGAGAGACTGAGTTTTGTGGTTTCAGGGACCGGACTGGAGAGACAGTGCTAATGTCCTTGTGTTGATTGCCTCACCTCAACTGCCAACGGGACACCATCTTTTCTGGACTTAGTAATCCTCTTATATGGCTAGGGCAGTGATGGCGAACCTATGACACGCGTGTCAGAGGTGACACGTGAACTCATTTTTTTGGTTGACTTTTCTTTGTTAAATGGCATTTAAATATATAAAATAAATATCACAAATATAAATCTTTGTTTTACTATGGTTGCAAATATCAAAAAATTTCTATATGTGACACAGCACCAGAGTTAAGTTAGGGTTTTTCAAAATTTTGACACGCCGAGCTCAAAAGGTTTGCCATCACTGGGCTAGGGAGGTACCCTAGCCCCATCATGATGACTCCTGATACCCCACTCTGCCAATCTCACATATGGCTGTGGGCTCTGCCCATGTGGACTGGTGAACATGGGCCCATGTTGCACTCTTTCTTTAAAAAAAAATGCTCAAGGAATTCCGGGGAAACATGGAGGTACCAGAGACACGCAAGGAGAGACTGATTATGTGTGATTTTAAAACGAAGGCCATCTCCCTGTACACAGGACAGTAATAAAAAAACTGCCAACAAACAAATGTCCTGGATGGTTTCACAGGTGAATTTTACCAAGCATTCAAAGAAGAATTGATATCTTCCCAAAAATTCAAAAAGAGGGAAGACCTCTTTAGGAGGCCAGTTTTATCCTAATCCCAAAAGCAGATAACAACACTACAAAGAAAGAAAAGTAAAGACCAATATCCCAAGTGAACATAGGTACAAAATCCCTGAACAAAATATTAGCAAACTGAATCGAGTAATACATGGAGCAATTCATACACCATGACCAAGTGGGATTTATTCCTGGGATGCAAGGTGGGTACAGCATCCACAAATCAATTAATGTGATATACCACATAAACAAATGATAAAAATTAGAAGGTCACATTAATAGGCAAAGAAAAACCATTTGATAAAATCCAGCACCCATTTATGATAAACACTCTCAGCAAAGTGGGATTAAAAGGAACTTATCTCAACATAATAAAGGCCATATATGACAAACCCATTGTTAACATGCTCAACAGGTAAAAACTATAAGTTGTTTAAGATTAGGGACAAGACAGAGTTGTACACTCACTATTCTTATTCAACATAGCACTAGAAGTCCCAGCCACAGCAATTGGACAAGAAGCAGAAATAAAAGTCATCCAAATTAGAAAGGAAGAAGCAAAACTGTTTGTTATTTGCAGATGACATTATAGTACATACTAGGGGCCCGGTGCACGAAATTCGTGCACTGGGTGTGTGTGTGTGGGGGGGGAGTGTCCCTCAGCCCAGCCTGCCCCCTCTCACATACTGGGAGCCCTCAGGCGTTGACCCCCATCACCCTCCAATCACAGGATCGGCCCCTTGCCCAGGCCTGACGTCTCTGACAGAGGTGTCAGGCCTGGGCAGGGGACCCTCATTTCCCCCCATCACTGGTTCTGCCCCCAGCCCAGGCCTGATGCCTCTGGCCCAGGCATCAGGCCTGGGCAGGGGACCCCCAGACCCCTCTGATTGCTGGCTCTGCCCCTTGCCCAGGCCTGATGCCTCGGCCAGAGGCGTAGACCCCCATCACCCTCCGATCGCCTGATCGGCCCCTTGCCCAGGCCTGACGCCGACGCCAGAGGTGTCAGGCTTGGACAGGGGACCCCCATCTCCCCCCGATCACTGGCTCTGGCCCCCGCCCAGGACTGAGGCCTCGGCCAGAGGAGTTGACCCTCATCACCCTCCGATCACCAATCACCGGATCGGCCCCTTGACCAGGCCTGAGGCCTCCGGCAGAGGTGTCAGGCCTGGGCAGGGGACCCCCAGCTCCCCGCGGTTGCAGGCTCCACCCCTGCCCAGGCCTAACGCCTCTGGCCTAGGGGTCCAGCCCGGGCAGCGGGGACCCGCAGCTGCAGCGGCCCCACGATCGTGGGCTTCGCTTTAGGCCCAGGCAAGGGACCCCTAGCTCCTGGGACTGCCAGCTTCAACCGTGTCCAGCTCCCATCGCTGGCTCCACCCCTACTTCCTGCTATCACTGGCCAGGGCGGAAAAGGTGCCTGATTCTCCGATCATGGCTGGGGGGCAGGGGAAAGGCGGCCCCGGGGCCGCCTTTGCCCTGTCCCCCAGCTCTTAGCTCCCCCCTGGGTTTCCGATCACTGTCAGTGGCAGGGGGCTTCTTCCTGCTTTCCCTTTCACCTCCCTGCATTGTGCCTACATATGCAAATTAGCCGCCATCTTGTTGGCAGTTAACTGCCAATCTTAGTTGGCAGTTAACTGCCAATCATAGTTGGCAGTTAATTTGCATATAGCCCTGATTAGCCAATGAAAAGGGTATCGTCGTACGCCAATTACCATTTTTCTCTTTTATTAGTGTAGATTGAGAACCCTAAAGATTTTACCAAAAAAATACTGGAACTGATAAATTAATTCAGTAAAGTAGCAGGATACAAAATAAATATTCAGAAATTTATTGCATTTTTATACTCCAACTAGAGGCCCGGTGCACAAAAATTTGTGCACTCGGGGGGGGAGGGGGGGTCCCTCAGCCCGGCCTGTGCCCTCTCGCAGTCTGGGACCCCTCGGGAGATAACGACCTGCTGGCTTAGGCTTGCTCCCGGGTGGCAGAGGGCAGGCCCAATCCCTAGGTGCAGCCCCTGGTCGGACTCAGAGCAGGGCTGATTGGGGAGTTGGGGTGCTGCCCCCTGTCACACTCAAGGCAGGGTCGATGGGGAGGTTGTGGAGCAACCCCCTGTCACGCACAGAGCAGGGCCCATCAGGGGGTTGGGGTGCTGCCCTCTATCACCCACAGAGCAGGGCGGATCAGGGGGTTGGGGCGCCGCCACTCTCACACTCAGGGCAGGGCTGATGGGGAGGTTATGGCTCTACCCCGTCACACACAGAGCAGGGCCCGTGGGGGGGGGGGAGCTCCCCCCTATCAGGCACAGAGCAGGGTGGATAGGGAGGTTGTGGCCCCGCCCCCCGTCACACACAGAGCCGCAGGACGATCAGGGGGTTTGGGTGCTGCCCCCTGTCACGCTGATCCCGGTGCCGAGAGGCATATTACCCTTTTACTATATAGGGTAGAGGCCTGGTGCATGGGTGGGGCCGGCTGGTTTGCCCTGATGGTGTCCTGGATCAGGGTGGGGGTCCCCACTGGGGTGCCTGGCCAGTCTGGGTGAGGAGCTGAGGGCTGTTTTCAGGCTGGGGGTGACTGAACTCCCAAACGCTCCTTTTTTCCTTTTTTCCTTTTTTTTTTTAAATTCTGGGCCAGCTTTAGCTTGAGGCTTGGCTCCAGCTCTTAGGCCTCCGGCTGAAAGTAGGTTTCTGGCCTTTGCTTACAATGTTGCGAATCTGCTGGCTGAAGTTGGGCGTATTTGTTACAATGTTTCTTAAACTGCCCGCTCAGAGGCCTGCAGCCGCAGGCGGGGAACGTTGGAAACCAACGATTCTCTGTCACTGAGGCAACCAAGCCTCATGTTAGTTTCAAGCTGCCTGGCTGCCGGCCGCCATCTTGGCTGACAGTTAATTTGCATAACTCGCTGATTAGCCAATGAAAAGGGTATCGGTCGTACGCCAATTACCATGTTTCTCTTTTATTAGATAGGATAATGAACTACCAGAAAGATAAATTAAGAAAAATACCTAATTTGCAATTGTATCATAAAATATAAATTATCAAGTAAGAAATTTAACCAAGGAGGTAAAACACCTGTATTTGGAAAATTATAAGACATTGAAGAAAAAAATTAAAGAAGTTTCAAATAAATGGAAGCACGTACTCTGTTCATGGAAAGGAAGAATTAACATCATTAAAATGTTCATACTAACCAAATTTGTCTGTGGATTCAACACACTTCCTATCAAAATACTAATGGTGTATTTCACAGAACTACAACAAATTCTCCAAAGATTTATATGGAACCTCCAAAGGCACCAAACAGCCACAGCAATCTTGAGAAAGAACAAAGTCAGAGGTATCACATTACCTGATACCAAACAGTACTACAAGGTGTTAGTAATCAAAACAGCATGGTACTGGCATAAAAACAGACATATAAATCAATGTAACAGAACAGAGCCCAGAAAAAAACCCACTCCTTTACAGACAATATTTGACAAAGGAGGCAAAAACATACATTGGGATAAACATAGTCTATTGAATAAATGGTGTTGGGAATATTGGGTAGATACATGCAGAAAACTAAAACTGGATCACTTTCTTACTGCTTATATAAGAATAAACTCAAAGTGAATTAAAGACTTACATGTAAGACTCGAAACCATAAAACTTACAGAAGAAAACAGTACAATCTCTTGACATTGCTTTTTGTAATATTTTTTGTGATATATCTCCTTGGGCAAGGGAAACAAAAGAAAAGTGACTATATCAAGTTAAAAAGGTTTAAACAGCAAAAAAAAAAAAAAATCAGCAAAATGGAAAGACAACCTACTGAATGGGAGAACATATTTGCCAATACATCTGATAAGGGGTTAATATCCAAAATTTATAAAGAACTGGTAATGGTCAACACCAAAACAATCAAACAATCCAATTAAAAATTGGGCAGAATATCTGAATAGACACTTCTAAAAGGATATCCAGATGGCCAGTATGTAAAGATGCTCAATGTCACTAATTCTCAGGGAAATGCAAATTAAAACCACAAGGAAGTATCATCTCACAGGTGTTAGAATAGCTACCATCAATAAATCAACAAACAACAAGTATTGGCCAGGTTGTGGAGACTATGGAACCCTTGTGCACTGTAGGTGGGAATACAGACTGGTGTAGCTACAGTGGAAAGCAGTATGGAGTTACCTAGAAAAAAATAAAAAATACAACTGACTTATGACCCACCAATTCCACTTCTGAGTATATATTAGAAGAAACCTCAAATAGTATTTGAAAGTACATGTTATAGTATGTTGATTGCAGCATTATTTACAATAGCCAAGATATGGAAACAACCCAAGTACCCATCAATAGTTTAGTGGATAAAAATGTTCTGGTAGATATATTTTATACAGCATTACTCAGCTATAAAAAGGAGTGAAATCTTAACATTTGCAACGGTATGGTTTTCCCTAGAAGTTACTAAGTGAAATAAGCCAGTCAGAGGAAGACAAATACTATATAATTTCACTCATATGTGGAATCTAAAGGACAAAATAAATGAACAAAGTATAAACAGACTCATAGATACAGAGAACAGACTGATGGTTGCCAGAGGGGAGGACAGTTGGGGGACTGTTTGAAAGATGAAGAGATTACAAAACACAGATTGGTAGTTACAAAATAGTCATAAGGATATAAAGTACAGCTTAAGGAACATAGTCAATAATCTATACATATAAAACCCTAATATGCAAATAGACCAAATGTCAGAACAACGGAACAACTGGTCATTATGTGCGCTGACCACCAAGGGGCGCACGTGGGACATGATAGATGTCGGCAGAGTGTCAGCCGTGGCAGGATAGTGGAGCAAGTGAGTGGGAGTGCCAAACCAAGGCAGGCACTGGTCACTGTCATCTGGGTGAGCCTCTGGTGGTTACGGAAAATTCTTTGCTCCCGTGTGCCACGGTCCCGCCTGGTGCTTGCACCCGCTGCCGGCGGTTGTGAGCGGTGACTCCCAGTCCCAATCACCCCTCAGGAGTTCTCCACCTCCCCCTGCTCCTGAGGGGCAATCGGGGCCATCAGCTGGCTGTGCTTGCACCCACTTCTGGCTCCAGAGCCACCACTCGCACCCACTGCTGGTGCCTGGCGCTGGTCCTGATTGCTCGGTGCCGTTAGTGGGTGCAAACAGTGGCTGCTGACCCCAGTCGCCCCTGAGGGCTTCTCCACCTCCCCCTGCTCCTGAGGGGCGATTGGGACAGCAGCTGCCACTTGCACCTGCTGACGTCACCGGCCCCGCTCGCACCCCCTGCTGGCACTGGCCCCAATTGCTCTGCGCTGTTATCGGGTGCAAGTGGGGCTGGCGCCGTCAGCATGTGGGAGTGGCGGCAGCAGAAGCGGGGCTACCAGCAGAGAGGGGACTGGGGGCTGTGTTGGGAGGGGTCAAGTGGGGACGTGGAGGATGGGCCGACATCCGCCCCTGTGCCCACCGCAGCTTCACAGCTCACCGTTCCTTTCAAGATCACAAATTCGTGCACTGGGCCTCTAGTATTGTAATAACTATGATTGGTTCCAGTTGGGTACTTGGAATATCAGGGGGCTCACTTTGTAAATACGTGATTGTCTAAAATACTATGCTATACACCTGAAAGTAATATAAGATTTAATATAAACTTTAATTGAAAAATAAAATTTAAAAATAGAAAACAGAAAAATCTATCCTCAAAACATACGTTTGATTCCTTTTGGTTCAGAAATAGGAAGAAATTGCCAGATGTTATTATGTGTACTTGCTCGGTACTTTCAGAGCATATAGAAAAACAGTTTTCTTTTTATTAGAGAGGAATCAGACCATAGAATAACTTTACGAATAAAGAGCATAGTAGCATTTAAACATTCCTAACATTGTTTTTCCATCTTCTGTACTGTCCTCACTTTAAAAGTGATCACTCTCCCAAATATTTAAAACCTGGTCATTGTTTATTTCTGAGTAGTATTGCAGTTGTTATTTATAATTGGTGTGTAAAGATGGATTATTATCCTTTTCATTCCTTGGCTTCCTATTTTTTCCTGAACTTGTTTATATGCTTTGGCATATGAGTACTTTGGACCAACCTGTGCTCCTTTATACTCTGGTCTTCTTTATCTCCTCTACATACTTCTGAGAACTTTAGGATAGGGTTCAAGATCTTTCTTAGCTCTAAAAGAATGCTGCCCTGTCATCGGAATGGGGTGGTGATTTCATAATGAGGCCTGAGGCATCCATCAGAGAGATGGAAGACAGAAAATGAGAAATACCAACTGAGAATTAAAAAGGAGCAGGATTTCATTCTTAATATATGGGGCTACAGCATACCATCTGTTTACTTATTTGCGTTTTGATGTTCTTTTTATTCCGAGGGTCTTAATGCTATCATTGTCTCCAGCAAAGCATTTCAAGATAAAATGTATTATTTAGAGAGGCCTTGCAGCCTAGAGTAAGACAAGAGGATGTGTTGATAATTTATCCAAGTAGTAACAATTCTATTACATTACATTACAGTTCAGTATGACATGTTTTAAGGGTTCGTCTGCCAAGAGAGATACAGAGAAAACACTGTTTGGCTTCATTTCTTAAATTCCTACAAATAATATCTAATGCCTTTTCTTACCATACATACATATGTTATAGGAGCATCACATATCCTTAATCTGGGGATTTTGAGATCTTCTAAGAATTTTTTAAATACAACCTTTCTATTAGTATTTTACATACAACTGTACCAAGATTGAAAGGAAATATAAAACATATTTACTGCCTTAGCTGATTTGGCTCAGTGGATAGAACATCAGCCTGAGGATTGAAGGGTCCCAGCTTCAATTCGGTCATGAACACATGTCTAGCTTGCAGGCTCAATCCCCAGTAGGGGACATGCAGGAGGTAGCCGATCAATGATTCTCATCATTGATGTTTTATCTCTCCTTCTCCCTTTCTCTCTGAAATCAATAAAAATATATTTTAAAAATAAAAAATAAAACATATTTACTGAACTCTGATTTCATAAAATAAATGTTTATTTTAATACTAGTGGCCTGGTGCACGGATTTGTACACATCGAAAGGAAATTAATTAGAAGAAATATTTTAATATCGCTATTCGCCCTTTCTCTATAATAGAAGTGTCAACCAAATTCACGATCAACAATGACAGATCAAAACACATGTGTGCGATTTGTGCCAGTGAGAGCTTTATATGTATGTATTGTGCATGCACAAGTCAACGTTTATTTTTAAATTGCCAGTGGGCGTCATATGTACTGGACAGTAGGATGGCCATACGGTCGGTCACTTAGCCTTTTATATATATAGACTAGAGGCCCAGTGCACAAAAATTTGTGCACTCGGGGGAAAGAGGGGGTCCCTCAGCCTGGCCTGTGCCCTCTCGCAGTCTGGGACCTCTCGGGAGATAACGCCCTGCTGGCTTAGGCCTGCTCCCGGGTGGCAGAGGGCAGGCCCAATCCCTAGGTGCAGCCCCTGGTCGGGCTCAGAGCAGGGCCGATTGGGGAGTTGGGGCGCCGCCCCCTGTCATGCACAGAGCAGAGCGGATTGGGAGGTTGCGATGCTACCCTCAGTCACGCTCAGGGTAGAGCCGATTGGGGGGTTGGGGCACCGCCCCCTGTCACACTCAAGGCAGGGTCGATGTGGAGGTTGTGGCACCACCCCCTGTCATGCACACAGCAGGGCCAATCCGGGGGTTGGGGCGCTGCCCCCTGTCACTCACAGAGCAGGGCCCATCAGGGGGGTTGGGGCTCCATACCCTGTCACTCACAGAGCAGGGCCCATCAGGGGGGTTGGGGCTCCGTACCCTGTCACGCACAGAGCAGGGCCAATCAGGGGTTTGGGGCGCTGCCCCTGTCACTCACAGAGCAGGGCCCATCAGGGGGGTTGGGGCTCCGTACCCTGTCACGCACAGAGCAGGGTCGATCAGGGGTTGGGGAGCTGCCCCCCTGTCACGCACAGAGCAGGGCCCATCAGGAGGTTGGGGAGCTCCCCTCTGTCACGCACAGAGCAGGGCCCATCAGGGGGTTGAGGAGCTCCCCCCTGTCACTCACAGAGTAGGGCCGATAGGGGAGTTGGGGCACCGCCCCCTGTCTCCCACAGAGCAGGGCGGATCAGGGGGTTGGGGCGCCATCCTCTATCACCCACAGAGCAGGGCCGATCAGGGGGTTGGGGCGCTCCCACTCTCACACTCAGGGCAGGGCCAATGGGGAGGTTATGGCTCTACCCTGTCACACACAGAGCAGGGCCGATCAGGGGGTTGGGGCGCCGCACCCTGTCACACACAGAGCAGCAGGGCAATCAGGCGGTTGGGGAGCTCCCCCATATCAGGCACAGAGCAGGGCTGATCAGGGGGTTGGGGCGCCTTCCCCTGTCACGAACAGAGCAGGGCGGATAGGGAGGTTGTGGCCCCGCCCCCTGTCACAGAGCTGCAGGGCGATCAGGGGGTTTGGGCGCTGCCCCCTGTCACGCTGATCCCGGTGCCAGGAGGCTTCTTGGCTCCGCTGATCCTGGTGCTGGGAGGCATATTACCCTTTTACTATATAGGATAGAGGCCTTGTGCATGGGTGGGGCTGGCTGGTTTGCCCTGAAGGGTGTCCTGGATCAGGGTGGGGGTCCCCACTGGGATGCCTGGCCAGCCTGGGTGAGGGGATGATGGCTGTTTGCAGCTGGTCACACACCCTTCAGGGTGGGGGTCCCCACTGGGGTGCCTGGCCAGTCTGGGTGAGGGGCTGAGGGCTGAAGCTCCCAACTGCTCCTTTTTTTCTTTTTCTTTTTTTATTCTGGGCCAGCTTTAGCTCTGGCTCCAGCTCTGAGGCCTCTGATGCTGAAAGCAGGTATCTGGTTTGTTTGGGTTCTATAATCGAAACAATGTATAACTCCACTTCTGAGATCCCGGCTCGCTGAAAGCAGGTTTCTGGGGTTTTATTTAGCTTCTATATTTGTTATAATGTTTCAAACTGCAGGCTCAGAGGCCGGCGAGGCAGGCGGGGAACGTTGGTTTCCTCCGTCACTGAAGCAAGCAAGCCTCATGTTAGTTTCAAGCTGCCTGGCTGCCGGCCACCATCTTGGCTGGCAGTTAATTTGCATATCTCGCTGATTAGCCAATGGGAAGGGTAGCGGTCGTACGCTAATTACCATGTTTCTCTTTTATTAGATTGGGTTATAAAAGTTTACTCATTACTCATATTCTCTAACCACCATCACCTTGGGAAATACTTAGTTGACAGAGAATTTGGGGGCACATTAAGTTAAAGTATCATGTTCAAAAATATGTTCTCAATAATCTGTTGGAAATGAAAATCAACCACATTTAAAATTATAAAATAATTTTACAAGAACGTATTCTCTATAAAAATATAATCAATACCCCCTTTATCCAAGAAAGCATTATCTATACTAATAAAAGTGTAATATGCTAATTAGACCAGACATCCTTCTGGACAAAGTGATGGTGGCGGGGACAGGGAAGAGCAGTTAGGGGCAATCAGGCCTGCATGGGAGGGCAGTTAGGGGCAACCAGGTTGGCCGGCAAGGGAGGGCAGTTAGGGGCGACCAGGCCAGCAGGGGAGGGCAATTTGGGGTGACCAGGCTGGCAGGTAGAGGTGGTTAGGAGCAATCAGTCAGGCAGTCAGAGGGGTTAGGGGCAATCAGACAAGCAGTGTGGTTAGGGGTAATCAGGCAGGCAGGCAGATGAGTGGTTAGGAGCCAGCAGGGATTGGGCCTAAACCAGCAGTCGGACATCCCCTGAGGAGTCCCGGATTGGAGAGGCTGGGCTGAGGATCTGGACCTCTAGTATAAAATAAGGGATAATATATGTGTCTTAGTCCATTTTGACTGCTATCATATAATAAAAGGGTAATATGCAAATTGACTCTAATGGCGGAACAACCAGGAATGACCTGTCACTATGACGTGCACTGACCACCAGGGGGCAGACGCTTAACATAGGAGCTGCCCCCTGGTGGTCAGTCTGCTTCCACAGGGGGAGCTCCGCTCAGCCATAAGCCAGGGAGTGGGCCAGAGCTGGCAGGTGGACATCCCCTGAGGGGTCCCAGACTGCAAGAGAGCGCAGGCCGGGCTGAGGGGACACGCGCCCCCCCCCCCCCCCCCCAGTGCACGAATTTTCATGCACCGGGCCGCTAGAAACAGAATAACATGCATTGATCCACTGGTTTTCATTTTAACCTCACATGATGTAAGGGGCAAAAGGGATCTTTGGGGATTCTTTTATAAGTGTATTAATCCCATTTGTAAGTCCTCTGCAGTTATGACCTAAACACCTCCTAACAGCTCCATCTCCTAATACTATCACCCTGGGGGTTAGAATTAAACCTATATATTGAGTGGGGGTGGCGCAGGAGCAGGACACAAACATTCATGCCATAGTGATATGTGTTGAGCAAACATTTGTTAAGTGACTGTTAAATACAAGGAACTGTGCTTTGCAACTGGGAATACAAAAATAAATAAAATGTGGTCCTTGCCCTTCTGGAGTTGTAGTGTATTGAAGGATAAAATATATAAACAATGATAATGTATAACATTAAAAATACCCAAAGGAAGTCACAAATGAAGCTGTATGGGAATCTTAACAATTAGGCATTTAGGAAAGGCTTCATGCATGACCTAGAGCCGTGGTTGGCAAACTGCGTCTTGTGAGCCACATGCGGCTCTTTGGCCCTTTGAGTGTGGCTCTTCCTAAGCCTTAGGAGTACCCTAATTAAGTTAATAACAGTGTACCTACCTATATAGTTTAAGTTTAAAAAATTTGGCTCTCAAAAGAAATTTCAATCGTTGTACTGTTGATATTTGGCTCTGTTGACTAATGAGTTTGCCGACCACTGAGCTAGAGCTTTTCAGTAACTATGAACTTGATGTTGGTAACTTCAAATAACTCATGCACTTCTTGCTTAGCTTTGGTTCTTTAAAATTTTATGAAAAATACTTTTTAACATGTAACAGTGCTACTTAAATCCTTTTAAGTTGAGTAGTATGTTTTATACCCTGGAGTACTTTTAAAAATTAAAATACTATATTTTAAGCTTACAGAAAAATTAAGCAATAAGTATAGAATGTTCTTTATTTAAAAAATTCTTTATTGTTTAAAGTATTATATGAGTCTCCTTTTCCCCCCCCATTGATCTCTCTCCCACCACCCCCTCCCCCAAGCACAAGCCCTCTAAAAAACATTGTTTTTTTTCTATTACTACCATTTTGCATTAGTGTACTACATTTGTCATAATTGATATACCAATTATAAAAAATACATTATTCTTATTAACTAAATAGTTTAGGAGTCACTGTTTTGTAGTTTATATCAGTTCGTGGAAATGCATAATGTTATGTATTCATCATTAAAGTATTGTACAGAATAATTTTCACTGCCTTAAGAATTCCATATGGTCCACCTATTTATCTCTCTCTTCATCTTCCCAGATCCTTGGTAACCAATGATCATTTTACTCTCTGAAATTTTGGCTTTTGTCAGACCGCCATATAATTGGAAATCATATAACATGTACCCACTTCAGACTGGCTGGTTTCACTTAGCAATATGCATTTCAGAGTCATTTATGTCTTTTTGTGACTTGAGAGTTTATTTCTTTTTTATTGCTGAATATATTCCATTATATGGATGTACCATGATGTGTTTATCCATTCACCTGTTGCTTTCAGATATGGGCAATTGTAAATAAACTGCAATAAGCATTTTGTTCAGGATTTTGTGTAACATAAATTTTCAGTTTATTTGGGTAATTACTAAGCAATGCAATTGTTAGACTATATTATAAGACTGGTTATTTTTGTGAGAAACTGCCGAACTGTCTTCCAAAGTGGCTGTTCCATTTTGCATTCCCACCAATAATGATTGAGAGTTACTGTTGCTCCACATCCTTGTCAACATTTGTCTGGATTTTGGACATTCTAATTGACGTGTAGTGTTATCTCATTTTTATTCTAATTTGATTTGCCTAATATTACTTAGAACTTTTCATTTGCTTTTTGGCCATCTGTATATATTCTTTAGTGAGGTGCATGTGGTCTTTTATCTATTTTTTTTAATTGGGTTGTTCATTTTCTATTAACTTGTAAGAGTTCTTTGTATTACATTTTGGATACCAGTCCTTGGTCAGATGTCTTGAAAATATTTCCACTCAATTTGTGGCTGTATTTTCATTCTCAGCAGAAATTGTAAATTTTGATGAAGTCCAATTTACCAGTGTTTTGTGGGTTATGCTTTTAGTGTTGCATCTAAAGGTCACTTAGCTTGTCTTTCATGTTATCTTCTAGAATTTTTAGAGCTTTGTGCTTTACATTTAGGTCTGTGATCCATTTGGAGTTAATTTTTGAAAACGGTATAAGATCAGTGTCTAAAAACTTTTTAAAAATTAGTTCCAAAACAATTTTTTGAAAATTTCCCACTGGGCTGCCTTCACACTGTTGCCAAATATCAGTTAACTATTTTTGTGTATATTTGTCTATTTCTGGACTCTCTATTCTTTCCCATTGATGTATTTGTCTATTCTTTTACCCTTATCGTACTGTCTTAATTAGTGTAGTTTTATAGTCAGTCTAAAAGTCAAGTAGGGACAGCCCTCCAACATTATTTTCTTCAATATTGTGTTGGATATTTTCGGTCTTTTTCTTTACTATATAAACTTTAAAATCAGTTTGTTCATATCTACCAAATTACTTGCTGGGATTTTGATTGGGATTGCATCGCCAATATAGATCACGTTTGGGAAGAATTGACATCTTTACAATATTGAATCACCCATGAATGTGAAATATCTCTCCAATCATTTAGTTGTTTTTTGATTTTTTTCATCAGAGTTTTCTAATTTTCCTCATATAAATTTTGTACTTTTTTTGGTAGATTTATACCTAATTGTTTTATTTTTTAGTACTCATTTAAATGTTGTTATTTTTTTTTACTTTAAATTGTGAATTGTTATTGGAGGAATATAGGAAAACAATTGACTTTTGCATATTACCTTTTTATCCTTCAATCTTGCTATATTTGCTTATTAATTCAGGGGTTTTTTGTTAACTCTTTTGGATTTTTCTACATGGATAATCATCCTATCTAATCCTATCTACTAAAAGAGAAACATGGTAATTAGCCGTACCACCGCTACCCTTCCCATTGGCTAATCAGGGCGATATGCAAATTAACTGCCAGCCAAGACGGCGGCCGGCAGCGCGGCAGCTTGAAGTGAACATGAGGCTTGCTTGCTTCAGTGACCGAGGACTCCAACGTTTCCTGCCTGCTGCTGCTGGCCTCTGAACTTGCAGTTTGAAACATTGTTACAAATATAGAAGCTACACAAAACCCCGGAAACCTGCTTTCAGCGAGCCGGGATCTCAGAGCTGGAGTTGAAACAGTGTTTCGATTATAGAACCCAGACAAACCAGATACCTGCTTTCAGCAGCCGAGGCCTAAGAGCTGGAGCCAAGCCTCAGAGCTAAAGCTGGCCCAGTATAAAGAAAAAAAAAAAGGAGCGGTTGGGAGCTTCAGTCACCCGCCAGCCTGAAAACAGCCCTCAGCCCCTCACCCAGACTGGCCAGGCACCCCAGTGGGGACCCCCACCCTGAAGGGTGTGTGACCAGCTGCAAACAGCCATCATCCCCTCACCCAGGCTGGCCAGGCACCCCAGTGGGGACCCCCACCCTGAAGGGTGTGTGACCAGCTGCAAACAGCCATCATCCCCTCACCCAGGCTGGCCAGGCACCCCAGTGGGGACCCCCACCCTGAAGGGTGTGTGACCAGCTGCAAACAGCCATCATCCCCTCATCCAGGCTGGCCAGGCACCCCAGTGGGGACCCCCACCCTGATCCAGTACACCCTTCAGGGCAAATCATCTGGCCCCCACCCGTGCACCAGGTCTCTATCCTATATAGTAAAAGGGTACTATGCCTCCCAGCACTGGGATCAGCGGAGCCGCGAGGCCTCCCAGCACTGGGATCAGCGTGACGGGGGCAGCGCCCAAACCCCCTGATCGCCCTGCGGCTCTGTGTGTGACAGGGGGCGGGGCACAACCTCCCTATCCACCCTGCTCTGTTCGTGACAGGGTGCGGCGCCCCAACCCCCTGATCAGCCCTGCTCTGTGCCTGATAGGGGGTAGCTCCCCAACCCCCTGATCGCCCTGCAGCTCTGTGTGTGACGGTGCGGCGCCCCAATCCCCTGATCGGCCCTGTTCTGTGTGTGACAGGGTGCGGCGTCCCAACCCCCCACCCCACGGGCCGTGCTCTGTGTGTGACGGGGTAGAGCCATTACCTCCCCATCGGCCCTGCCCTGAGTGTGACAGGGTGGGGCGCCCCAACCCCCTGATCCGCCCTGCTCTGTGTGTGACAGGGGGCGGTGCCCCAACTCCCCTATCGGCCCTACTCTGTGAGTGACAGGGGGGAGCCGCTCAACCCCCTGATGGGCCCTGCTCTGTGCATGACAGGGGGGAGCTCCCCAATCCACTAATCAACCCTGATCTGTGCGTGACAGGGTATGGAGCCCCAACCCCCCTGATGGGCCCTGCTCTGTGAGTGACAAGGGGGAGCGTCCCAACCCCCTGATGGGCCCTGCTCTGTGCGTGACGGGGTGGCGCCGCAGCCTCCCCATCGACCCTGCCTTGAGTGTGACAGGGGGCAGTGCCCCAACCCCCCAATCGGCCCTACCCTGAGCGTGACTGAGGGTGGCATCGCAACCTCCTGATCCGCCCTGCTGTGCATGACAGGGGGTGGCGCCCCAACTCCCCAATTGGCCCTGCTCTGAGCCCGACCAGGGGCTGCACCTAGGGATTGGGCCTGCCCTCTGCCACCCGGGAGCTGGCCTAAGCCAGCAGGTCGTTATCTCCTGAGGGGTTCCAGACTGCGAGAGGGCACAGGCCAGGCTGAGGGACCCCCCCTCTCCCCCAGTGCACAAATTTTTATGCACCAGGCCTTTAGTAATCTAATAAAAGGATAATATGCAAATTAACCATCACTGTATCACAGATGATGGTGCCCATAGCCACAAGATGGCAGTGCCCAGTCCTCTTAGCCCCATTGGAGTCCCCCAGTCCCGGGGTGTTGGCCACTGAGAGTGGGCAGTGTGAGCGGCCTGGCTGGGTAGCGGGCACAGAGGGGTGGGGTAGAGGTGGGGAGGAACGCTTGCGTCGTCGCCCTGGCGACAAGGCAAGCATTCTGTGCCTGGCCGCAGATGGGCCTCTGGACATGCTGGGGCGCAGATGGGCCCCTGGCCAGGCCAGCGGGCGGAATGCTTGTGTTGTCGCCCTGGCGACATGGCAAACATTCTGTGCCCAGCTACAGATGGGCCTTTGGTCAGGCTGGGGCATGGAATGTTTCCGTCGTTCCCCTGGCGATGAGGCAAGTGTTCCGTGCTTGGCCGTGGATTGGCCTCTGGGCCACGGAGAGTCTCTGTGCAGCGTGCGCGGAGCGGCCAGGCCTGCAGAGAGTTACTGGTGCACAGATTCGCCAGTAGCTACTAGAGCAGGGGTGGGCAAACTTTTTGACTTAATGGCCACAATGGGTTCTTAAACTGGACCAGAGGGCTGGAACAAAAGCATGGATGGAGTGTTTGTGTGAACTAATATAAATTCAAAGTAAACATCATTACATAAAAGGGTACGGTCTTTTTTTTTTTTAGTTTTATTCATTTCAAACGGGCCGGATCCGGCCCGCGGGCCGTAGTTTGCCCACGGCTGTACTAGAGTAATCATATAATCTGCAAAAATTATTTCTTTCTTTCTTCCTAATATGTATACCTTTTATTTATTTTACTTGCTTTTATTTCCGTTTCTTGCTTTATTTTACCATGTTGAACAATAGCAATAAGACAGGACATCCTTGCCTTGTTGCTAATCTTAAGAGAAAACCATCTAGTTTTCCATAATTAAGTATATTATGAGCTATAGAGTTCTATGTATATATTCTTAACCCTTTGAATGCCAACCAATATCCTAGGAATTATGTTAAAATTGCCAAGGCATTTTTGCTGATTTTACAGCAGTTTAGGAAAAAAAATTATGAATTGCAAGTAAATGAAGTTACATATTCAAAAACTTAAGGAAACCTTTACTACGTTTGTTTTCATCTTTGACATATATTGTTTCCTGATTGTATTATAAAATACTAGTAGAAAAAAAAATTGCCAACCACTGGCTAGCCTGAGCTCTAGATGTGCTCCAAGGGCCCCGAGACTTTCAAAGCTTCACACACCTGTTCCACTCTATCATTTTAATGGATTTATTGTTGTTGCTTTTTGATAACAGACTTTAATGAAGTATAATTTATATGCAGTAAAGTACACAATTCCTTAATGAATATTGCTCAGTACCGTTTTGCATAAGATTCTTGTGTCCTCAATGCCTGTGGTCAATTTTAGAACTACAAATATTTGGCATCATAAGTAATCTGCACTTAGGTGCCATCTGTCAATAAAGAGTGAACTGCTAGCATCTAATAGTGACACTGCAGGAGGAGCGTGATCGCGCTCCCCTGCACTAAAAGGGTTAAACAAGTTGAAGAAATCCCCCTCTTTTTCCAGCTTGCTGAAAGTTTTTATCATGAATAGGTGCTAGATTTTGTCCCATAGTTTTTTTTGCATCTATTGATATTATTTGATATATTTTCTTTAGCCTGTTAAAGAGATAAATTACATTATAGCCGTCCATCAATTAAAAAAAAGGGATATGTTTTGAGAAATGCATTGTTAGGTGATTTTGACATTGTGAAAATAATGTAAAGTGCATTTACAGGAATAGCTTATTGCTCCTAGGCTACAAACCAGTACATGTTACTATACTGAATACTCTGGGCAATTATAACACAACTAGAGGCCCGATGCACAAAATTCGTGCAAGGGGCTCGGCACCCGCCACTGCAGTGGCCTCCTCAGCCCCTGCTGCTGTGGCTTTATCCAGAAGGTCGACTGAAAGGATGTGTGGTCTAATTAGCATATTACACTGTTATCATTATAGTTGATAAGTATTTGTGTATATAAACATAGAAAAGGTACAGGAAAAAATACAGTACAAAGGATATATAAAATGATACACCTATATAGGGCACTTACCACAAATGGAGTTTGCAGGACTGGAAGTTGCTCTGGGTAAGTCAGTGAGTGAATATTGAGAGAATATGGTGTCCTTAAGGTGGACAATTGGGAATAAATGGAGAGGCAAGAAGGGAGGAGAGCCCAGACGGCCACAGATGTAGCCCTGAAGCCAGGAGGTGGGTAACAGCTCTACCGGAGTGGGGAGGAACCTGGTGGTAGAAGATGCTTCTGTGGGCTGATAAGAACAGAGAGTCTGGGTGGGTGGGCTCTCCAGCAGGGGTAGCAGTGTGAATAGCAGCTGAGCCAACTGAGACGCCTTGATAAGGACACAAGATAGGGGACAAGGACACAACATAGGGTTTCTGCCGCAGCTTTCTGCTTTCAGGTGTGGGTGTTTCAGGCAAAGAAATGAAGCAATAGAGCTTTGCCGCCCCATGGACTCCCCAAACTAGCCTCCACTTGTCCTTGGTGTTGGGGTGAGGAGCACATTTTCTGAAAACAGAGGGCTATTGCAGTAGAAATGCTTTTTTCCCTCTATGATTGATCCCCAGTTGGGGTAAATGGGTTGTGGCTGAAGTCCCAGCTGGTCAAAACAAATCCCACCCACAAGCATGTCTGTACTGTCTGACAGAAACCCAAGAAGTTCAGCTCTGGGAGATCATAGAGGTAAAATCTTGTGATTCAGCGACACCTACCGGAAAATAGAAGAAAAACCTCTTCAGAGAAAGCTACTAGAGAAAGGACAGTAATTTGATAGATGCCTAGACAGAGGAGACCAGCGATTACCATGAATAACCAAGGTAATGAGGACCCTTAGAAAGAAAATGAAAAATCTCTAGAAAGCAAGCTGGAACACCTGGAAATATGGTATATAAATGACAGAGAATTCAAGATTGCAGGTCTGAAAATACTCAAGGGAGATGTGAGAAAATAAAGACAGGCAATTCACTGCACTCATTAAACAAATTAATTAACTAAATGAGTACTTTACAAAAGAGCTTGACATTTTTTTAAAAAGATCCAATCAGAAATCCTGGAAATGAAGCATGAAATTAGAGATTAGGAGTGAACTACCGAGCATAGGAAACAGAGCTGACCAGATGAAGGAAAGTATTTGTGACATTGAAGATAGGAATCTAGAAATGACAAAGATGGAAGAAGAAAGAGACCTGACCATAAAAATAAATAAAAGAGACCTACAAGAACTATCTGACTCCATTAGAAAAAGTGCATAAGAATTATAAGAATACCAGAAGGAGAGAGGAACAGAGATACTCAAACAAATAGTGGAAGAGAACTTCCCAAAGCTATGGAAAGAGCTAGATTCTCAAATCCAAGAAGCAAACAGAACACCTAGTTACTTCAATTGAAAGAGGCTCTCTCCAAGACACATTATATTAAAATTGTAAAAAATAAATGACATAAAAATCTCAAAGTAGGAAGTGACCTACAAAGGAAAACCCATCGGAATTTTGTCTGACATATCAGCAGAAACTCTACAAGAGTGGAACCAAATATTCAAACAACTGAAAGAGAGAAATTTCTAGCCAAGAATACTATATCCAGCAAAATTATCCTTTAGATATGAAGAATAAATACGTTCCCAGACATACAGAAACAGAGGGATTTAATCACTAGAAAATCTTAATTGCAGGAAATATACAAGGCAGTTCTATCTGAAACAAAAAGCATAAGGTTGCAATGCTAAAAGTAAGATCACCCAAAATATATAACCTTCCTAGAGTATATCATGAAGAATTGGAAAATCTAAATAGACTGATAATCATTGAGGAAATTTAAACAACCATCTAAAACCTCCCTAAATTTAAAAGCCCAGGACCAGATGGCTTCACCAGTGAATTCTACCAAACATTCAAAATTTTTTAAATCTATGCAATTGTAAAAAAGTGGGATCTCTTTCTCGTTGTGACAGAATGAATGGACCTAGAGAATATTATGCTAAGTAACATAAGCCCATCTGAGCAAGACAAACATCACATGATCTCATTATTTGTGGAATCTTAAGAATAAAATGTATTGGCTGGAAGCATGGAGGCATAGAACAGACTGACATACCTTGATGTGGGGACAAAGTGGGGGAGGGGTGGCGGAGGAACAAGAAGCGATAAACCAAAGAACTTATATACTAATGCATAGCCTTGGGCAATAGGGTAGTGAAGAACTGGGGGAGTGAATAGGGCCTGGGAGGTGGAGGGTAAAGGAAGGGAAATGGGAGACATCTGTAATACTATCAACAATAAAAATTACTTCTAAATAAATAAAACCTGCCTTTCTGAAACTCTTCCAAAAAATTGAAGAACAGACAACACTTCCGAACATATTTAATGAAGACAACATAACTCTAGTAGCAAAAACCTGGCAAGGATAACAGAAGAAAAGAAAACTATAGACCAATATCTCTGATGAATCCTAAACAAAATACTATCAAATCAAATACAATACATAAAAAAATGATACATCACGATCAAGTAGGGTTCATTCCAGAGGTACAGGGATGGTTCAACATATGCAATTCAATCAATGTAATGCACCACATCAATAAAAGTGGATAAAAATCATATTATGTTATCAGTAGATGCTGGAAAAGTATTTGATAAAATACAACATCCATTTATGATTAAAACACTAAATAGAATAGGAATAGAAGTAAAGTACCTCAACATAATAAAGGCCATCCTATATAATAAAAGACTAATATGCAAATTGACTGAACGTTAGAATGACTGGTTGCTATGATGCACACTGACCACCAGGGGCCAACACTGAACACAGGAGGTGCCCCCTGGTGGTCAGTGCGCTCCCACAGGGAGAGTTCACTCAGCCAGAAGCTGGGCTCACAGCTGGCGAGTGCAGTGGTGGTGGTGGGAGCCTCTCCCAACTTCATGGCAGCGCTAGAGATGTCCGACTTCCGGCTTAGGCCCACTCCCCACAGACATCCGTCAATTCGACATCCCTTAAGGGCTCCTGGATTGCGAGAGGGCACAGGCCAGGCTGAGGGACCCCCCTCCCCCGAGTGCATGAATTTCATATGCTGGGCCTCTAGTATACGATAAAACTTCAGCTAGTATTGTACTCAATGGCAAAAAAACTGACATCTTTTCCTCTAAAATCAGGAACAAGACAAGGCTACCCATTCTCACCACTCCTACTCAACGTAGTTCTAGAAGTCCTACCCAAACCTAGAAGCTAAGAAAAAGAAATAAAAGGCATCCACATAGGGAAAGAAGAAGTAAGTGTCACTTTTATCAGATGACATGATTCTGAACATAGGAAACCCTAAAGAGTCCACCAAAAAACTACTTGAAATAAATACAGCAAAGTTCCAAGATATAAAATCAATGTTCAAAAATCCATTGCCTCCCTGTATACTAACAACAAAATGTCAGAAAAAGAAATGAAAACAAACAAACCCACAATTCCTTTTGCAATTGCAACCAAAAAAATAAAATACTTAGCAATAAACTTAACAAAAACCATGAAAGACCTATATACTGAAAACTTCAAAGTATTAAAAGAGATTATAAAAGGGACCTAACTGGTTTGGTTCAGTGGATAGAATGTCAGCTTGCGGACTGAAGGGTTTTGGTTTCAATTCCAATCAAGCGCACATGCCTGGGTTGGGGCGTCAATCCCTAGTAGGGGGCATGCAGGAGGCAGCCAATCAATGATCATCTATCATCTTTGACGTTTCTATTTCTCTCTCCCTCTCTCCTCCTCTCTGAAATCAATAAAAATCTCTTTTTTTAATGTATTAAAAATAAAAGAGTGTAAAAGGCACAACAACAAAATGGGAAAATATCCCGTGTTCATGGATGGGAAAAATCAACATAGTTAAAAATGGCCACATTACCTAAAGTAATATACAGTTTACAAAAAATTATCAGATTTGTATGGGACCACAAAAGACCCCAAATAGCTAAATCAATTCTGAGAAGAAAAAAAAAACAAAGCCTGAGGTATCACACTACCTGACTTCAAATTATACTATAGAGCTATGATAATCAAAACACCATGGTAATAGCAGAAAAACAAGAGGTACAGATCAGTGTAACAGAATTGAGAGCTCAATTGAGATATAAAACCACATGCATATGGGCAGATAATTTTTGACAAAGTCCCAGAAAACACAATGGAGTAATGAAAGCCTCTTTGATAAATGGTGCTGAGAAAATTGAAAGCCATATACAAAAGAATAAAACTGGATTACACTTTGTCCCTATGTGCAAAAATTAACTCAAAATGGATTAAAGATCTAAAAATATTTGAAACAATAAATTACATAAACTCAAGATGGCGGACGAGAGTGAGACAGCAGTGAAGTCACCGGCCCCTCTGCGGCTGCAGATGATGGAAGGGAACGGAAAGGGCCATGAGCACTACAGCGACTGGGAGAACGAGGAGGACAACAGCTGCAACCGGGGGTAACGAGATCCTTGGAGTCCAATTCCTGTTCAGTCTCCCACCACCTGGGTTTCTGGGGTGCGGGGAAGTCACTGGGAGCTTTAGTGTAACTCCACCCCCATATTCTTATTGGCTGAGGCATTGATATTCTGCCTGGTGATTGGTTGCTTTCTTTGTCATTTACCAGGGGTGGGTGCTCAGTATATTAAGGGCCGGAGACATTCAATACTTTTATTATGTAAAAGTTCTGTGTGTGCTTCAGGCGCCTCCCGGAAAAAGAGCCTGTAGGATGATGGTTTTCGATGGCACAACACAGTACCACATAACCGTACAGTTCAAAGGGAACATTACTTAAAGAGGTGTTGTGTGAACAATGTGATTAGCAATAACTAATAAAACACTTCACTGCGCTTCGTCTTCAAGGAGAAAGTTAACCAGGCTATACAAACCATAATTATGTTGTAAAATGTCCCTACCAGAGAATCTGAAAATATAAACTCACCTTATAAACCCTAAAAATAATGATGATAATAATAATAATAATAATAATAACAAATTACATAGAAGTAAGCTCAGGTACAAAACTTATGTGCTTATCTTGATATTAGAGTACATTTTAAGAACTTAACTTCAAAGGCAAGGGAAGTAGAAGCAAAAATAAATGAATTGGACTATATCAAACTAAAAGGCTTCTGCACTGTAGAAGAAACTGACAATACAAAGAGGCAGCCGACCAGAAGGGAGATATTAGCAAATACTATTTCCATCAAAGGTTTAATACATAAAATATACAAAGAACTCATAACACTCAACAACAAACGAACAACCTAATTAAAAAATGGGAAGAGTACTTGAACAGGCACTTCTCCCAAGAAGACATATAACCACCCAATAGATACATGAAAAGATGTTCAGCCTTACTAGCATTTATGGAAATGCAAATCAAAATTACAATGTGATACCATCTCACACCTGTTAGAGTGACTCTGATAAAAAGGAAAAGCACTAACAAGTGTTGGAGAGGTTGTGGAGAAAAGGGAACCAACCATCATTCACTGCTTGTGGGAATGTAGACTGGTACAGCCACAATGGAAAACAGTCTTGCAGTTCCTTCAAAAATTAAGAATAGAGCTACTATATGACCTAGCACTGCCTCTCCTGAGTATATACCAAAAAAAAAAAAAAAAAAAATGTATTCTTAAAGATGGATGCTCCCCTGTGTTCATTACAGTATTATTCACATTGGCCAAGACACTGAGGCAACCAAGGTGTCCTTCAATATGATTATGGATAAGGAAGATGTATTTATATACAATGGAATACTACTCAGGTATAACAAAAGATGAAGTATTGCCATTTGCGATAACATGGATAGATCTTGAGAATTTATGCTGAGTGAAATAACTCAGGCAGACAAATCTAAGAACCATATGATTTCATTCATATGTGAGATATATAACTGAAAGTTGTGGACAGAAACAGCTATCTCATTGTCACCAGAGGAAGGGGTTTGTGGAGTTCAGGGGATGAAGGGAGGCTAATATATGGTGAGGGGAGATGATTTGACTTTGGTTGGTGGGCACACAGTACAATATACACATCTTGTAACATAACAGTCCACACTTTAAACATATCATCCCGTTCCCCATTGTCACCCAAATATATGTAATAAAAGTAAATGTAATAGAATAATATAAATTACAACTAGTCGGACTTCTAAAACCCCAAAACTGATCCCTTTTTCAACACACAAACACAACTGAAAAATCCAAGGATGGTAGATTATAATGAGCAGCGGAGCCTGTATGGAGAAAGGACAGAGACAGTTTCCTAAGATTAAGCTCGGTGCCTATCCTGGCTCCATAGTGCATGGAAGTAATGGAGAAATTGGGCTGCAACCCATACAGTGTAGCCTGGAGCGTAAGCGAAGCAGATGTAGTTATCCCCCATGAAAAGACATCTTGCTTCCTCATTCCCTATCATGTCAGACCCATCAGAATGGGTGGCTCAGAAGCTTGCCTCCCTAGTTGCACCCTTCCCTGAAGAGCCTGGCAAAGAAAGCTAAGAAGTCACAGACAGTCTGGTGGTGCTCAAGATAATTGCTGGTGGCATTTCAGGGTCAGATAGTAGCACTGCAGAAAGCAAATCTGCCTCATGCTTCCCAGCAGAGCCCATGAAAGAAAGCTTTTTACCCAGAGACAGCACAGTTTGTACCCAGTTCTCTTATTGGCAGAGTGGCACAGCCTAAGCAGCAAAAACTTGCTTTCCTTTCCTCACCCATCCTAACAGTCTAGTAGTGGCAGTGGAGACACCTTCAAACACATAGTGAGGCCAACAACATTAATAAGAAGGAAATAGCACAGGGAACTTGCAATATCATTTCTTCACCACTCCCACATTTCTTCACCACAGTGATGGTGCCGGTAACTTAGGCAAGCCAGTCACAGAGGGGACACCCACAATCCCAGTGAGTATGTGGCATATTCCTTAACCTAAGTGATGCCATTTCACCTCAATCCCAGATGCAAAAAAAGTGCTAGTAAGAGAAAAAAGGTTGCATTCAAATACCATTCACTGGTAGACAAAAGAAAGTACCTGCCTATCAATAAATGCTCAAAATTGTTGATAGCAAAGTCATCCTCCTATATAATAAAAGGGTAATATGCAAATTGGCCACACAGTGGAACAAACAGTCACTATAACTTGCACTGACCACCAGGGGGTAGACACTCAACACAGGAGCTGCCCCAAGCTCGCAGGCCCTGATCAGGGCCTGCTGGCCAACCTCTTGGTCATTTTTCCTTGTCGGCAGGCTCCAATAATTCAGTGGAGAATGGGGAACCAGGGGTTGGTGGCGGTGGATGTGGGCAGCGCCAGGCCAAGGCCCCTAGCCCGCTGGTCGACCCACATACAGAGGGCGACCTGCAGTGGGAAGCGGGGCTGGCAAGCGGGCAAGAACGGCCAACTTCTTGGTTTCTCCCCCTGGCCTACAGGCTCAGATCACCCGATGGGGAATTGGGAACTAGGGGTTGGTGGCGGCAGTGGGCGGGGCTGGCAAGTAGGCGGGAATGGCCAACCTCTCAGTCCCACCCCCCTGCCCCCACAGCTGGCAGGCTCCGATCACCTGGTGGTGAATGGGGGACTGGTGGGTGGTGGTGGGTGGGCAGGGCCAGCTGTGGCAGCCAGGGAAGAAGGCCCTGATTGCAGGCGAGGCCTAGCAACTGTACCCATACATGAATTTCATGCA
The DNA here is from genome assembly GCF_963259705.1 of Myotis daubentonii. Classification (NCBI taxonomy): domain Eukaryota; kingdom Metazoa; phylum Chordata; class Mammalia; order Chiroptera; family Vespertilionidae; genus Myotis; species Myotis daubentonii. The sequence goes on along the minus strand of NC_081861.1, from coordinate 96,841,284 downwards.
CCGGGCCTCTAGTATCTAAAGAAAAAAAGAGTTCACTACCTCAAATGTGCAGGCAGAAACAATCTATCAAATACCCTGAAAAACCAAGGTTACATGGGAGTACTAAAAGAAAAGTCTCCAGAAACCAAAGTTGTAGAAGACTGTGACTTAAAGGACAGAAAATTTATGATTGTAGCTATGAGGAAGCTCAATAACACACAAGAGAACTAGCAAAGGCAGTGAGTTCAGAAATAAAATTAATGAAGTTTCCCTCCTTTTACCAAAGGGATGGAAACTAAAACAAAAAACCAAACAAAATACAAATTCTGGAGCTGAAAAAATTAATAAATGGGATGAAGAATGTATTAGCATTAGATATAGACCTGAGCACATGGAAGAGAGAATTAGTGGGCTCAAAGATAGAAACCTAGAAATGACTCAGGAGAGAGAGAGAACTAAGAGTTTATAAATTAAAACAACTCTTTGAGAATTATCTGACTCCAATAGAAAGAGCAACATAAAGATGTTGGATATACCAGAAGGAGAAAAGAGTGAGAACAATACAGAGAGCATATTCAAACAAATAATTGATGAATACTTAAACCTAAGCAAAGAACTGGATCCCTGAATTCAAGAAGTTAACAGAACACCTAGTTATTTATGCAAAATGACCTTGTTCAAGATACATTATAATAAAATTGTTAAAAATTAATGACAAGTAAAATTTCTAAAGGCGTCAAGGATAAAAAGAGTAACCTAGACAGGAAACCCAATTAGATTTTCATCAGGTCTTTTATCAGAAACTTTATAAGCCAGGAGATGGATGAAATCTTCAAAATATTGAGAGAGAAACCATTGGCCAAGAGTAATACAAGGTGAAGCAAAAGAGGTTTACACTTGTGAATAAGGGAAACAATTTATTATTGTGTTATTATTAATTACTAGAGGCCCGGTAACAAAATTCGTACACTCGGGCGGGGGGGGGGGGGGGTCCTTCAGCCCAGTCTGCGTCCTTTTACAGTCCAAGAGCGCTCGGGGGATGTCCAACTGACAGCTTAGGCCTGCTCCCCGCAGTTAGACATCCTTAGCGCTGTAGCAGAAAAAGGAGAAGCTCCTGCCACCACCATTGCACTCGCCAGCTATGAGCCTGGCTTTTAACTGAGCCATGCTCCACCTGTGGGAACACACTGACCACCAGGGGGCAGGTCCTGCATTGAGTGTCTGCCCCCTGGTGGTCAGTGTGCATCATAGCGACCTGTCATTCTGCTTTTCTGTCGATTTGCTTATTAGCCTTTTATTATATAGGATTATATAATTTTCCATATTGGCAACTGTTAATCTACTTTTGCCACATGCTCTATATTCAGCAAAGTTATGCTTTGGATAGGAAGGAGAAATAAAGACTTACCCAGTCAAAAACAAAAACTGAATCACAGAAGATGGAGAGCAAGAAAACAACGCCAGCAGAGTCCCCACTGTTGCCTTTCTCTCTATCCCACAGCAGGGACCAGAGCCAGGTCCTCCCTCCATCTTTGGAATGCAGACTAGTAATTCATTGATAACAGTTATGAGGGTCTCCCTGTGAATAGCCAGTATAGCTCCTTTCTTTTCTGGAAGATTCCCATTCTAGAGCTGGATCTGTCAGAGCTGGAAAGTCTGGATCTGTCAGATACATCGACCTACAAGGTCAAGGACAGCAGAATTGTCAGAATGATCCAGCAAGGAAGTGAAACAGAGCAGGAGAAAATCCCTGAAGGTGATGCCCTCCTTTAGTGCAGCACCTTCAAGTTCTGGAGAACCCCCATTGCCAGCATCCACTCCTTCCAACTGGACTTACTCTAAGCCCAAGACTTTTATCACCCACAGTGCTCTCATTGTCTTCCCTTTCAAGCCTCTTCCTTTCTCTCCTTTTCCCCTATTAATCTTGCTCTGTCCCCTCAATTGTGTTAAATCTGCCAGAGTTGTGTTTTATTTATTCATTTATTCGTTCATTTGTTCATTCATTTATTGTATCAGTTTTTCTCAAAAGCCCTCAAGGCACAAAGCAAAGTGTTCAAGCAACGGAGTACTTACTGTGCTACATGGATTCCTCCTTCCCACCCCTTATTTATTCCAGAAAATTCCTGATGGGGGAACCAGAGAGTGGTATAGCCTGATAAAATAGAAGGACTGATTTTTTTTTTAACCTCATTTTAATCAGATTTAGAGATTGCTCCAACCTTCCTAATTTTCTGCTCTAGGTCAATAAATACAATCTTTTCTTCAAGGGTTGATGAATACCTTGTAAGTTTTAATGTGAGGTTATCTGCTACAAGACAGTAGGATTTCTAAAAGGTAAGGTGATAAGACACTTGCTTTTTTGATTGTTCTCCTTCTCTTAGAGAAATTGTGGGTAAAGGTGTGAAACAAGCAGCAATAATGTCTTGGAACATGAAAATAGGGGAAAGACCTGAATCATTTTAGAAATAGCTAATTTCTCTTAAAAAGGTATTTTTTCTTCAAGCCTACTCACTTTACAATTTTGCTCCTAATTGGAGGTTGACAACTCTGAGGAAAATCACTCAATTTCAAATCTTACAATGCAATTTTGCTGACTATTAATATTTGGTATGGTTTTGATTCTGTTTCTAAAAGACATCAGGTTAGGTCCTTAGTATTTTAGATTTGCCTTCCTGTATTTGAGATGTGTGTGTGTATATATATATATATATATATATATATATATATATATATATATATATATATTTTAAATATATTTTATTGATTTTTTTACAGAGAGGATGGGAGAGGGATAGAGAGTTAGAAACATCGATGAGAGAGAAACATCGATTCAGCTGCCTCCTGCACACCCCCCACTGGGGATGTGCCTGCAAACAAGGTATATGCCCTTGACCGGAATCGAACCTGGGAACTTTCAGCCCGCAGGCCAATGCTCTATCCACTGAGCCAAACCGGTTAGGGCTGAGATGTATATTGATCAATGGGTCTCAGGGAAAGTTTTTCACATATCTTGAGACCATGAAATGAAGAATCATATTCTGACCCTACATCCTGTTCTAACTCCTTACAAATTTTTGATGCTGATTTGTACTTCTATTTAATAATTTCTGTAACAAAGATATTCAATCCCAGAGAGGAAAAAAGCTAAGAGAATTTACCTCCACAAGATCTGCATTTCAAGAAATATTGAATGGAGCAATTGTACCTGAAACAAAAAGACAAAAGTATGCAAAACTTTGAGTAGGATGACAAAATAGACAGACAGAAGGGGCAAAGTGCAACCTTTTTTCAAAAGAGTATTAAACACTTAACTATATTATAAAGGTTAAAGGGGAAATGTCTATTTTTTATTGCTTACGCTATTACCAATGTTCCCCCCCCCAACCCTGTGCTTTCCTCCACCCAGCCCCCACAGTGCTCATTGACCTTCACCACATTGTTGTCTGTATCCATGGGCCATAGATATATGTTCTTTGACTAATCTCTTCACCTTCTTTTATCCAATCCCCCACCCTCCTCCCCTCAGACAGCTGTCAATCTGTTCCATGTATTCATGCCTCTAGTCCTCTTTTGTTTATCCGTTTATTTTATTCATTAGATTCCACATATAAGTGAGATCATATGGTATTCGTCATTTTCTGACTGGCTTATTTTGCTTAGCATAATAATCTCTAGGTACATCCATTCCTTTGAAAAGGGTAACACTTTCTTTTTTAAAATTGTGTAGTATTCCACTGTGTATATGTACCACAGCTTCTTTATACAGTCATCTACTGATGGGGACTTGGGCTGCTTCCAGATCTTGGCTATTTTAAATAATGCTGCTATGAACATAGGAGTACATATATTTATTCTGATTGATGTTTTGGGATTCTTAGGATATATTCCCAGATGTAGATTGGTGGGTCAAAAGGCTATTCTGTTTTTACTTTTTGAGGAAATTCCATACTGCTTTCCACAGTGACTATACCAGTCTGCATTCCCACCAACAGTAATATAACTTGATATGTGGTATTGTCATCCCTCCAACTTTGCTCTTCTATCTCCGAATTGCTCTGGCTATTTGGGATTTTTTTTATTCAATATAAATTTTTGGACAGTTTGTTCTAGGTCTGAGAAATATGCCGTTGGTATTTTAATGGGGATTGCAGATAGATTTGGGTAGTATGGACATTTTAATAATGTTTATTCTACCAATCCATGAACATGGTATATTCTTCCACTTGTTTATATCTTTTCACAGGGGTTGCCTAAGACCATAGGAAAACACATATATATCACTATGCTTTAATTATGTTCAATTTGTAACAATGAAAATACATCCTGCATATCAGATATTTACATTACGATTCATAACAGTAGCAAAATTACAGTTATGAAGTAGCAACGAAAATAATTTTATGGTTGAGGGTCGCCACAACATGAGGAACTGTATTAAAGGGTCGCGGCATTAGGAAGGTGAGAACCACTGCTCTAGTGCTATAAGTTGTAGGGTTAGATAAGTTATTACCAGTTTTTCTTTTCTTTTCTTTTCTTTTCTTTTCTTTTCTTTTCTTTTCTTTTCTTTTCTTTTCTTTTCTTTTCTTTTCTTTTCTTTTCTTTTCTTTTCTTTTCTTTTCTTTTCTCTCCTCTCCTCTCCTCTCCTCTCCTCTCCTCTCCTCTCCTCTCCTCTCCTCTCCTCCCCTCCCCTCCCCTCCCCTCCCCTCCCCTCCCCTCCCCTCCCCTCTCCTTCTTTCTACCAGTTTCTTCCTTCCTTCCTTCCTTCCTTCCTTCCTTCCTTCCTTCCTTCCTTCCTTCCTTCCTTCCTTCCTTTCTTATTTTTTTAGCTAGGGGTGTAGTGTTATGAACTTCCCTCTCAGGACTGGTTTCACTCTGTCCCATAGATTTTGGATTGTTGTATTTTCATTTTCATTTGTTTCCAATTTTTTTAAAATTTCCTCTTTGATCTCTTTGGAAACCCATTCATTGTTTAATAGCATGCTATTTAGCCTCCAATTTTTTTCGATTGTTTTTTTTTGTAGTTTTCTAATATTATGGCATTGTGATCTGAGAAGATGCTTGATATGCTTTCAATCTTCCTGAATTTGTAGAGACTTCATCTGTGTTCTGAAATATGGTGTATCTTTAAAAATGTCCCATGTACCCTTGAGAAGGATGTATATTCATTCCATAGCTTTGGGGTGCAATTTTCTGAAGATGTCTATTAATTCCATCTGATCTAGTGAGTCATTTAGAATTGGTGTTTCTTTGCTGATTTATTGTCTAGAGAATTTATCCAGTGATGTCAATGGTGTATTAAAGTCCCCTACTATGATTACTTTGCTGCCAATCTCTGCCTTGATATCTTCCATAAGTTTTTTTATGCATTTGGGAGCTCCTGTATTGGGTGCCTATATGTTTACCAGAGTTATACCTTCTTGTTGAATCAATTCCTATAGTATTACTAAAGGCCCAGTGCACAAATTCATGCACCATTGGGGTCCCTCAGCCTGGCCTGCGGGATCAGGCCAAACGGGCTCCCCGACATCCCCTGAGGGGTCCCGGATGGCAAGAGGGTGCAGGCCAGGCCGAGGGACCCCACTGGTGCCACAATAGGGGCCGTTGAGGGATGCGGGAGGTTTCCCAGCCAGGGAAGGACCGTGGGAGGGCTCCAGTGCGTGTCTGGCCCGTCTCGCTCAGTCCAGATTGGTTGGACCCCAGCAGCAAGCTAACCTACTGGTTGGAGCTCTGCTCCCTGGTGATCAGTGCACGTCATAGCGACTGGTCAACCGATCAACTGTCTGCTCCCTGGTGGTCAGTGCACGTCGTAGCAAGTGGTTGAGCGGTCTTAGCATATCAATAGATATTATGCTTTGAATGGTTGAACAGCCGACTGGTCAACCGGACACTTAGCATATTAGGCTTTTATTATATTGGATTAAGTGGCCTTCCTTATCTCTTGCTATGGTCTTCACTTTGAGATCATTTTTGTCAGATATAATTATTTCTATCCCAGCTTTTTTTTTTTTTTTTCATTTCCATTTGCCTGAAGAATTATTTCATCCATTCACTTTCAGTCTGTGAGACCTTTGTTCTGGGGTGGGTCTCTTGAAGATAGCGTGTGTGTGTGTGTGTGTGTGTGTGTGTATCATGTTTTTTTATCCTTTCAGCTACCCTATGTCTTTTGATTGTAGCATTTCTTGCATTGCTAGCTTGATGGTAATAAACTCTCTTAGCATTTTTTTTGTCTGCGAAGCTCCTGATTTCACCCTGACTTTGAATGATAGCCTTGCTGGATAGAGTATTTTTTAATTCAATCCCTTGCTTTGCATCACCTTGTATACTTCATTCCATTCCCTTCTGGCCTGTTGTGTTTCTGTTGAGAAATCAGTTGGTCTGATGGGAGATCCCTTAGTTGTAACTTTCTGTTTCTCTCTGGCAGCCTTTAAGATTCTTACTTTGTTGTTGATGATTGCCAATTTAATTACAATTTCCCTTGGTGTCAGTCTTTTCGAATTCATCTTGATTGGGACTCTGTTCTTCTTGTACTTGTGTGACTTTTTTCTTCTCCAGGTCAGGGAAGTTTTTGTCATTATTTCTTCAAATTGTTTTTTATTTCTTTTAAAAAAATATATATTTATTTATTTATTTATTTATTTATTTTTAAAATATATTTTATTGATTTTTTTACAGAGAGGAAGGGAGAGAGATAGAGAGTCAGAAACATCAATGAGAGAGAAACATCGATCAGCTGCCTCCTGCACATCTCCTACTGGGGATATGCCCGCAACCCAGGTACATGCCCTTGACCGGAATCGAACCTGGGACCTTTCAGTCCACAGGCTGACGCTCTATCCACTGAGCCAAACCGGTTTCGGCAAAATATATCTTTATTGATTTCAGCAAGGAAGGGAGGGAGAAAGAGAGATAGAAACATCAATGATGAAAGAGAATCATTTATTGGCTGCCTCCTGCATGTCTCCCACTGGGGATCAAGCCTGCAACCTAGACATATGTCCTTGACCAGAATCGAACCTGGGACCCTGATGATCCATCCACTGAGCCAAACCAGCCAGGGCTGTTTTTTATTTCTTCAAACTGGTTTTCTGTTCGTTGCTTAGCTTCCTCTCATTCTGGCACCCTTCTTATGTTGATATTGTTTGTGTGTGTGTGTTTTCCCAGAACTCCCTTAGGCTTTCCTCCTAATTTTTAAAATTTTTTTCAGTTGTTGCTCCTCTTTGGTGTTTTTTCTATCCTATCTTCTACATCGCTGACTCAGTCCTCAGCTTCTTCTAGTCAACTGTTGATACCTTCTATTGTATCTATTATTGCAGCTATGTCATTCTTCATTTCCTCTTGATTCTTACACATGGTGAGTTTCTCATCCAGATGTTTGAACATCCTTATAACCATTAATCTGAATTACTTCTCTGAAAAATTGCTTGCCTCCATATCATTTAGTTCTTTTCTAGTGATTCTTCCTTTTCTCCATTTGGGGATTATTTCTTTGTCTCTTCATTTTTGCTCTTCCTTTGTAATTATTTCTATGTATTAGATCAAACTGCTATGCCACCTAAATGTTTTTGAATTGGTCTTATGTAGTAGATGCTTTGTGGAACCCATTGGTGAAGTCTCTCATTACTCCTGGATTGGGAGTTTTAGGGAGGCCCCCTACTTGAGATATTTGGGTGCTCCTGATGTAGTTCAAATGTTAATGTTTCATTCCTGGATGGAGTCTTTTCTCAGGGTGTCTGATTATGTGGCTCGCTCCCTACTACATCGTGCCAGCTGTTGTGGAGGTGCTGATTGAACAGCACAAAATACAACATGTCAAGACACAACACAGGACAAAACACAAATGTACACAAGACACCGATAACCCCAATAAAAGTGACCACTGGAGAAAAGAGAATTAGGAAGGAGAAAGGAGAAAAAGAGTGATAGCGAGAGCCCTAACCGGTTTGGCTCAGTGGATAGAGCGTCGGCCTGTGGACTGAAAGGTCCCAGGTTCGATTGTGGTCAAGGGCATGTGCTTTGGTTGCAGGCACATCTCCAGTAGGGAGTGTGCAGGAGGCAGCTGAATCGATGTTTCTCTCTCATCGATGTTTCTAACTCTCTATCCTTCTCCCTTCCTCTCTGTAAAAAATCAATAAAATATTTTTTTTAAAAAAGGATAGCAAGAAAAAAATGACTGTAGGGATAAAACACAACAAAACAAACAAATAAACCAACAAGCACCAACAAAAAACACCCAGAAAAAAGTGGGGCAGGGTCTGTAGATGCAGAGATTAAATAGAGAAAATAAGGTTGAGGAATTGTACAAATAGGGGAAAGACTATGTTTTAGAATAGAGGAAGGAGAAAAGAAATGAGAAATGAAGAAAAAATACAAAGATATTTCATTTTTGAAAAGGAGAATGGAGGAGAGAGCAGAAAGGCCTAAATTTAGGAAGTGAAACAATTTTTAAAAAATTAGAAGAAAAAAAGAGAGAGAAAAATTGAGTAGAGAAGGTAAAGGAAAGAGATGTGTAAATGGGATAGGAGCAGGAAGAGGAAATCCTATATAATAAAGAGCTAGGGTGTAACTACCGTTTTGACCTAAGGCTCAACCAGACCGGAAGTCAGTGCTGTGTTGCTGTGGTTGCAGGTCGACTATGCTGCGCGTGAGTCAGTCCAGGGCAGGAGCCAGTCCCGAGCGGGAGTCAGTCCTGGTCCTGGCCACGCCAGATGGGAGTCAGTCCAGGTGGGAGCCAGTCCGGATGAGAGTCAGTCCGGGTCCCGGCTGCGAGTCAGTTCCGGGCAGGATTCAGTTCCGAGTGGGAGCCAGTCCTGGGCGGGAGCCAGTTCCGGGCGGGAGCCAGTCCTGGGTGGGAGTCAGTCCAGGTGGGAGTCAGTCCTGGGTCATGTAAGTGGAAGCTGTAAGAAACAGAAACAAGGCAGACCTATCCCTCCACATGGGGAGATACTGGCAGAAGAATAGCAGGGAGCCAGAACTCCCACCATCTCATAACAATAATGAATACCCATCCCCCTCCCCCGACGCACACACCTACAAACCTTGGGCCAAGTGGGGAACCTGGACTTCTACTCTCTTCTTGAAATAATGAGGTGGCATCTCACCCTTCCCTTACCAGAGCCCTATCAAAGCAAAGCCAGATAACATAGGGTTGAAAAAGATCCAGAGTATCATAATGCTCAAAATTTCTAGGTTTCAATTATCAAATTATTCATACAAAGAAGCAGAAGGATCTAAAACTGAATAAAAAAGATAATAGATACTAACACTGAGATAGTAGAGATGATAGAGTTATTTGATAATAAATTTAAAGCAGCCATCAAAATAATCTTTACATGAGTGATTTTGAACATCCTTAAATCACCGAAAGTCGCTTAAATGGGTAAAAAAAGTTATGGCAAGTAAATAGAAAGTCTCAGCAAAGAAAATGAAGCTATAAAGAAGAACCAAATGAAAATTATAGTACAGAAGAATATAATAATTGAAATAACTCAGTGACTAGGCTCAAAGCAGAATGGATGGAACAGAGAAAACACTCAGGGAACTAAAAAATATAACAATAAAAATATCCAATGAGAATAAGGAGAACATTGGTTTGAAAACAACAACAGAAAAAGATTAGAACCACAAGAACCAGTGGAATCATAACAACAACAACAAAAATAAATAAATAAAACTGTAACATTTGGAGTCCAGGAAGAAATGAAAGGAGATGAAGCTGAAAGAGTACTTGAAGAAATAATGGCTGAAAACTCTTCCAATTGGTCAAAAGACAGAAATCCTCAATTTTAAGAAGGTGAGGAAATACAAAATGAGAGAAACCCAAAGATAGCAACACCCACATCATAGCCAAACTTCTGAAAAATAAAAACAAAGAAAAAAATCTTGAAAGTTCTGAATGACAAATAACACTTTATCTATAAGGAAAAAGTAATTCTCATGACAATAGGTTTTCCAATAGAAACCATAAAGTCTAAAAATAAAAGAACTGTCAATAGAGTCCTATTTCCAATGAAAATATCCTTTAGCAATATGAGGAAAATCAAGGCACCTCAGGAAAGAGAAAACACAAATGTAAACAAGAATTGATAATGAATAATATCCAAATCTCAAAATATAAATGAAATATATTCAATAGCATCTCTCCAGGTAAACTCAAATTTATTCCTCCATTACTTACCAGGATAGCTAAAATTAAATAGGTTTATAATGTTAATTATTGGCAAGTATCTGCAGGATCTGGAACTCTCATTCACTGCAGGTGGTTGTATAACTTGGATAAAAGGATGCAAAACTGTTTCTACTAAAACTAAACATATGCCTACAGCATGAGCCATTAAATTTACTGCTTTTATATATCCAAAAGATGTGAGCATATAGGTCCTCAAAATCATATGTGAAAGGATGTTTAGCATATCTGTATTCATAATATTTTTAAATTAGAAACGACTTACAAATCTGCCTACAGGAAAATGGAAGAATGGTAGTAAATTCAAATACTAGAATACTACACACCTACAAAAAAAGAATAAAATCCTGATATGAAGAACAGTATGGGTTAATTTCATAGATATTATGTTGAGCAAAAGAAGTGAGACACAAATGAGAATATATCATATAAATCCACTAATATGAATTTCATGAACTGATGGTACTATCAATGATTATAAAGGTCAGAAAATTAAGAAATTCTGAGGGTAATAGTCAGAAAGGGGGATGAAAGAAACTTCTAAAATCTTGAAAAAGATTCTACATCTTATACTGGGTGTTACATATGTAAACAAGTTTGATCTCTACATTTATGTTTCATGCACAGGTGAAGTTAAATATAAGTGTTTTTTAGCACTGTAAGTCACTTATTATTTGAGCTTGGGTTCCTCAACTTTCAGAGTCCATGCTAGTCTCCATTATGTCATATTACAATCTGAAGATAAATAGTGACATCAAGATCTAATTCTACAGCTCAGTAACCCTGAAAAATGAAAGAGGATTTATCCTGATTAAAAACTCTGAAGAAATCGTACTAACAATTCAATATAATTCACCAAATATTCTGTATAAAATATCATCTCAAATGGAGTACCATTTATGATTCAATAATTGGCATTTAAGAGGAGGTAAAAGAGTAGGTCTTTTGTTATTCTCATAGTTTATGGACTCAGTAGTAATACTGATAAACTATTGAAAAAGTAGATTTTTACTTTTTCTACAAATATTTAAATTGTTTGGGTAATACCAAAAGACGAAATTTTTAGCCTAAACATACTTTAATATGTTTTTATTGTTAATTTTAGAGAGGAAGGGAGAAGGAGAGGAAGATATCATTGATCGGCTTCCTCCTTCATACCCCACACTGGGGATCTAGCCTGCAACTCGTTCATGTGCCCTGACCAGGAATCGAACTGTGACTTCTTGGTTCATAGGTTGATGCTCAACCACTGAGAAACACCAGCCAGGCAGCCTAAACATACTTTAAAAAGTGACTGTTATATATTGGGAAATTAGACGTTAAAGTTATATGTAATTCTAAATAATAAAAGGCTAATATGCAAATTGACCAAGCAGGAGAACGACTGATCGCTATGAATGCACTGACCACCAGGGGGCAGATGCTCAATGCAGGAGCTGCCCCTGGTGGTCAGTGCGCTCCCACAGGGGGAACGTCCCTCAGCCAGAAGCCCTGAGCCAGGCTCACTGCTGGCAAGTGCAGCAGTGGTGGCAGGAGCCTCTCCCATGGGGAGCAGGCCTAAGCCATCAGTTGGACATCCACCGAGGGCTCTTGGACTGCGAGAGGGCACAGGCTGGGCTAAGGACCTCCCCCCCACCCCGTGTGCACGAATTTCGTGCACCGGGCCTTCAGTTAGATATATGACTAAACCAACAGTGTCTAGAACAGTGATGGTGAACCTTTTGAGCTCAGTGTGTCAGCATTTTGAAAACCCTAACTTAACTCTGGTGCCGTGTCACATATAGAAATTTTTTGATATTTGCAACCATAGTAAAACAAAGACATATTTTTGATATTTATTTTATATATTTAAATGCCATTTAACAAAGAAAAATCAACCAAAAAAATGAGTTCGCATGTCACCTCTGACACGCGTGTCACAGGTTCGCCATCACTGGTCTAGAATAATAATACATCAATAAAGCAGGTAAGAATATCCACTTTTAAAAGGGGGGAAAAAAGAAGGAAATAGAAAACCTAAATAAAAACTGGAGGAAAGAAAGAGAAGTGAGGAACAATATAGTGTAAAAGAAGGAAAAATAAGATAAGATACAATGAAAAAAAATAATTTAAAAAATTTTAATAGAAATCTATACTAATAAAATTGTAATATGCTAATTAGACCAGACATCCTTCAGACATCTTTCCGACATCCTTTTGGACAAAGCCACCATGGCGGGGGCTGAGGCAGAGGCAGTTAGGGGCCATCAGGCCAGCAGGGTAGAGTGGTTAGGGGCAAACAGGCAGGCAGGCAGAGTGGTTAGGGGCGATCAGGCAGGCAGGAAGGTGAGCGGGTAGGAGCCAGTAATCCTGGATTGCTAGAGGGATGTCCGACTGCTGGTTTAGGCCAGATCCCACAGGGACATCCCCCAAGGGGTCCCAGATTGGAGAGGGTACAGGCCAGGCTGAGGGGACCCCCACAACCCCTGCACAAATTTTGTGCACTGGGCCTCTAGTTTAAAAATAAAAAAGTGAAGTGTTCACTTCATCTAAATTTCATTGACCAATGGGAACTGGTTTAGTACCCCACTCTTCATTCTGCTAATTCTGGGCTTCCTGTTAGGTATTTAGGTGCTGGCCACTGTCAGGCACTGTCTTTCAGCATTTAGCACCCTGCTTGAATCTCCAAGTGATCCTCAGGTCCTCTGCTTGTGTCTGTCTCCACAGGCTTTGGCTGCAAGCAGGTGGGGCCAATCTGCCCTCTTTGCCTGTTTTCCAGCTGTCAGTCTTAATCACTCAAGCATCTGTTTCTTACAGGGCTTTAGGTGGGGTTGGTGCTGTTTCACTTTCATGGAGTAAGATGGGTGTTTCTTCCTGACCCAGAGCTTCTTACTTCTCGACAAGTGACTCAAAACATTACTCTGGCCCTGGTTGGTCAGAGATTGTTGTATGGAGACCAATGGGGTTGGCTAGCAACTTGGAGTTTTTGTTGGTCTGGTTCCCAGAATAGTGGGGCAGATGACCCCTCTTCCAATTCAGTCACTGAGGGCTCTTTGGGCCTATGCAGACCTTTAAATTTAGCCTCTGCCTTTGTTTCCTTTGTGTAGTTCAAAAAGCTGGCAGGGTGTGGCAGTCTGTATTACCTGCCTTGAGGCTACTCTGAGGGGCTGGCTCTTCAAGGGTGAAATGGCCGCTTAGGTTTGGAAGCTTAAGAATGTCCCAATACCGGACTCCAGGCCACATATCCCTGCCCTGCTTACCCCCCAGCCTCTCCTCAGGCACCTGAAGTTTGTGCCTCTCTTTGTGTCAAAGCCTCGGATGAGTGTTTGCAATTGAAAAGTCCTATGTTCTGGGTTTAGGGAATAGAAGCGAAGACAAAACAACCATGATATGGTGGGTTTCTCTCCCCCTAACCTGTGTTCCTCCAGCAGCCTTTCGTGGTGCCGCCTTTTTGCTGCAGTGGTCTTAGGTCCAGATTCCCTGGCCAAAGCAGGCATGTGGATGTTATGCCTGTCGCCAAGGGACCTGGCTTTGGTGCAACACAGCTTCCTCCTCACCATCTCGGTCTGCTGGCTGACTGTCCCTCTCCAGCCCAGATCCCCATTCCTACTGTTCTCCATGCATCCTCTGCCCTTCCTTGTTGTAAATTGTCTTCTCAGCTTTGTTAATTCTGGGTGGATGTTTTCTGATTTAGTTGCTTTTCCAGTTTGGCCCAGGATAAGGTGCACAACAGGTCTGCCTATTCGGCCGCCATTTTTTCTACCCCACAAATCTCACTCACAACACTATATTAAAAAGATTATATGTCATGATCAATGGGGTTTATTTCAAGAGCACAGGTTCCGTTCATCATTCACAAATCAATCAGTGATACCCAACTTTAACAAAATAAGAGATAAAAATCATATGATTATATCAATAGATGTAGAAAAATTATTTGGCAAGAAACAGTATCCATTTTTTATTAAAACACATGGCAAAGTATATATAGAAAGAAAGTACCTCAACCTAGTAAAGGCCACATATGATAAATAATCATCCAGTGTTATACTCCATGGTGATAAACTGAAAGCTTTTCCTTTAATATCAGGAGCAAAACAGCTTGCCCACTCTTACTACTATTATTCAACATGGTATTGGAAGTTCTAGTCAGAGCAATCATACAATAAAAGAAAAAATAAAAGTCATTAATCTACAAAAATGTGTTCTGTTTCTGTATTTTAGAAAGATAAATTCCATTTATCTTTAGAAAGATAAATTCCATTTTCAACAAAAAGAAATAAACAACAGTGGAAGTGGAAGACGTGTATACTAGAAAGTACAAGACACTGTTGAAAACACAAATAAATGGAATTATTCATGGATCAGAATAATTAACATTGTATAAATGGCCATATTACTTAAAGCAATGTACAGATTTAATGCTATTCCCATCAAAATCCCGATGGCATTTTATCAGAAATGGTACAAAATTTCCCCAAATTTCTATGGAACCACAAAATATACTGAATAGCCAAAGCAATCCTGATGAAAATAAAAACAAAGGTGAACAAGGTATCACACTCCTTGACTTCAGACAATACTACAGAGCTGCTTAATCCAAACAGTATGATATTGGCAGGAAAAAACAGATACATAGACCAATGGAACAGTATTGAGAGCTCCGAAATAAACCCACACATATATGGGCAACTAATTTTCATCAAAGGAGCTAAAAATATACAATGTAGACAGGAACATCTTCAATAAATGGTTCTGGGAAAACTGGAAAGCCACATGTGAAGGAATGAAAATAGACTGCTAACTGACACCATACAGAAATATAACGGAAAATAAAGACTTGGAAATCAGACCTCAAACAATAAAATACTTAGAAGGAAAAATAAGCACTAAACTTATGGATCTTGGTCTAATAGGGATTTTTGTGAAGTTGACTCCAAAGGCAAGGAAAGTAAAAGCAAAAATAAATAAATGAATACATTAAACTAAAATGCTTCTGCACAGCTAAAGAAACCAACAAAACAAAACAACAACAAAAAACAACCAACCAAGTTAGAGAAAATGTATCTGCAAACAATACTTCCGATAAGTAGATATATAAAGAACTCATACATCTCAACAACAACAAAAAAATCTGATTAAAAATGTTTAGAGCTCTTCCATTGAAGACCTACAGGTGGCCAACAGCTATATGAAAAGATGCTCATCATAAGGGACATGCAAATCAAAACCACAATGAAATACAACCTCATGCCTATTAGAAATAATAAGTGTTAGCGAGGGTGTGGATAAAAGGGATCTCTCACACACCTCCAGTATGAATGTAAATTGGTTCCGCTGTTATGGAAAATAGTATGGAGGTTTCTGAAAAAATTCAGAATTCCCTTTTCTGGGCGTCTACCCCAAAAATTTGAAAACACTAATTCACAGAGATATTTGCACCTATATATTCATTTCAGCATTATTCACAATAGCCAAAACATGAAAACAGCCTAAATGTCCTTCTACTGATTATTGTATTAAGAAGATGTGGTACATACTATACAGTGGAATACATCTCAGCCATCAAGATGAAATATTGCCTTTTGCAACAACATGGATGGATCTTGAGAGTGTTATACTAAGTGAAATTTATCTGATAGAAAAGTACAAGAACAGTATGATTTCACTTATATGTGACATTTAAAACAATAAAGCAACAAAAAACAAACTCACAGATACAACAGAATGGTGTTTACCAGAGGGAAAGGGGAATAGGGGTAGAGGAGGAAAAATATAAAAGGGCTCAGATATATGGTGACAGAAGACTAGGCTTTAGGTAGTGAACTCACAATAGTTCACAGATGTTGTATTATAAAGTTACCTACCTGAAATTTATGTAATATTATTTACCAATTTTACCCCAATAAATTTAATTTAAACAGACACATAGTATAGCTATACAAAAATATTTTCTTTATATCTTTATTCTATAAGTTTCATATGTACTTTTTTGATAAAAAGACATAAGCACACACATTAGCTTAGGCTGACATGGGATCAGTGTCATCAGTATCACTGTCTTCTACTTCCACATCTTATCTCACTGGAAGGTCTTCAGGGGCAGTAACACACATGGAACTGTCATCTTCTATGCTAATGGTGCCTTCTGGAACACCTCCTGATGGAACTCCCTGAGGCTCATTTAGAGGAGGTGTCACTCTTCAGGAATATATCCATGGTGGTTTGCTTGATTTATTTCTTTTTTCATCATAGATTTACTTGTAAACAGATAATGCACCATGAACATTCCTCTCTTTTGATGAAAACCTTTCATAATCGGGTTCCGTATTTTCAAACTTTTTAAGGAGCATGTTGCCAAACCCTTCATTGTAAATTTTCTTAGGGGGCCCTTCTATTCCTTCTCTGGTTTCCTTTTCTCTTGCCTCTTCTTCAGCTCTGCATTCCTGTTCCTATTCCTACAACTCCTCATCTGTACCTCTAGGAGTTCCTCAATGCCATCATCCACAGACTAGGTTAAAGTTTATCATCTCTATCACAGCCTTGTTGATTTTGCAGTCTTTGCTCTATTGTGTTATGATGTCTCTAGGCAGTAGGAATTTTTCAGTTCAATTATAATGTTACAGGACCATTGTCATATGTGCTATCCATCGTTGACTGAAATGTTATGCAGCGCATTACTAATTGATTTTCAAATGTTAAACCGGCCATGCATGCCTAAAATGAAATCCACTTAGTCATGTTGTGTAATTATTTTTATGCATTATTAGATTTGATTTGGTGAGAATTTTAAAAACTTATTTCATGAGAGATAGAGATTAATAGTTTTCCTGTCATGTAATGTCTTTGTCTCATTTTGGTATTAGTGTGATGCTCGCCTCATAGAATGAGTTAGAAAATGTTCCCATTATCTCTGTTTCTCTGGAAGAGATGAATGGTTTTTACAAATTAACTAAGTGCTTTGGCCAGTATTGTTCTTGTTTTGCCTTGCTAATCAAATCTACCTTTACTGCTTTTGTCCTTTATGTTTTCTCTTCTGATCCTTTTTGGACAGTAGAGATAGGTAAAAAAAACAAACTCTTTATTCCTTTACATATCTGTTAGGTCCCTTTTGGCAGCAGTAGTTACATATCCCTTAATTGTCAGAGGCTACTGTAAAAGAAATTAATGTTTTTTTCAGGTGTACAATTTTTTTAATCTTTATTGTTGAGATTATTACAGATGTCCCTGCTCCCCCCCCCCCCACTGTCCCTCTCCACCTGGTTCTTGCCCAACCCTGGCCTTCACCACCCTAATGTCTCTGTCCATAGAGAATGCATATATGCATATAAGATTTTTGTTTAATCTCTTCCCACCCCATTCCCTCTGAGAATCATTAATCTGTTCTATTTCCATGCCTCCAATTCTATTTTATTAACCAGTTTATTCTATTATTAGATTTCTTATTTGTTTATTTTTATTTTTAGGTTCAATTGTTGATAGGTATGTATTTGTTGCCATTTTCTTGTTCATATTTTTTATCTTTTTCTTTTTCTTCTTCCTGTTCTTAAAGAATACACTTCACCATTTCATACAATACTGGGTTGGTGCTGATGAACTCCTTTAACTTTTTCTGGTCTGTGAAGCTCTTTATCTGATCTTCAATTCTAAATGATAGCTTTGCTGGGTAGAATAATCTTGGTTGTAGGTCCTTGCTATTCATCACTTTAAATATTTTTTGCCACTCCCTTCCCGCCTGCATAGTTTCTGTTGAGAAATCAGTTGGCAGTCATATGAGCATTCCTTTGTAGGTCACTAACTGCTTTTCTTTTGCTGCTTTATAAGATTCTCTCTTTGTCTTTAACCCTTGGCATTTTAATTATGATGTGTCTTTGTGTGGTCCTCTTTGGGTTCCTCTTGTTTGGGACCCTATGTGCTTCCTGGACACGTAAGTCTATTTCTTTCACCAGGTAGGGGAAGTTTTCTGTCATTATTTCTTCAAATAGGTTTTCAATATCTTGCTCTCTCTCTTCTTCTGGCACCATCATAATTCGGATGTTGGTACACTTGAAGTTGTCCCAGAGGCTCCTTACACTATCTTCATATTTTTGGATTCTATTTTCTTTTTGCTCTTCTGGTTGGGTGTTTTTTGCTTCCTCAGAATCCTCTACTGTTGTATCCGTGTATATCAGTGGTTCTCAACCTTCCTAATGCCGCGACCCTTTAATACAGTTCCTCATGTTGTGGTGACCCTCAACCATAAAATTATTTTCGTTGCTACTTCATAACTGTAATTTTGCTACTATTATGAACTGTAATGTAAATATCTGATATGCAGGATGTATTTTCATTGTTATAAATTGAACATAATTAAAGCATAGTGATTAATCACAAAAACAATATGTAATTATATATGTGTTTTCCAATGGTCTTAGGCAACCCCTGTGAAAGGGTCGTTCGACCCCCAAAGGGGTCGCGACCCACAGGTTGAGAACCGCTGCTGTATATTATTCTTTATTTCAGTCAGTGTATGCTTAATTTCTGACTGGTCCTTTTCCATTTTTTGGAGGTTTCTAGAAGATTCTTGAGTAACCTTATAACCATGGTTTTGAATTCTATATCCAGTAGTTTGCTTTCATCCATTTCTTTCATTTGTGACATGTTTCTTTGTTTCCACATTTAGGCTGCTTCCCTGTGTTTGTTTCTATGTATTGGGTAGAGCTGTTATGTCCCCTTGAGTTGGTAGAGTGGCCTTGTGAAGTAGGTGTTCTATAGGGCTCAGTGGCTGAGCCTCCCCAGTCACCTGAAGTGGGAGCTCTAGGTGTACCCCTTTGTGGGATGTGAGCACAGTCTTATTGTAGTTGAGACTTGATTGCTGTTGGTGTTACTTGGAGGAATTGACCTACAGGCCAATTGGCTGTGAGGACCAACTGCAACTACAGTGGGAGAGCTGCTGTGCAGGAGACGACACCCCTATGGAGCAGTACTTGCTTCAGTGGGCCCTTGGTGCTCACTGAATATGCCCCTTGAGTGTGTCGCTTATGGATGTGTAGAATTGTAATCTGGTATGTTCTGACACTGACCACTGGGTACACTGGCTCTTGGGTCTCCAGGGAGGTGCAAAGTCAGCCACTGCCTGGGGCCTCCAAGCAGGAGCTACAGAGAGATCTGCAGACTCCTCCCCTTTGTATCAGGTTTGGAAGTGCCCAGGTGATGACCAGCTTGAAGCAAGGCATGCTGGTGCTGGTGCCTGGTCTTGGGGCTTTTATTGATAGGTTTGGGTCTCCTAGAACCAGCTGCAGCTTGCTGGATATATTTTACCCTGAGCAAGGACAGGCCATTCATATGCCAAAGCCTCTGTACACAGCTTGGATGGCATTGTAAATTGGATGAGTCGGGGTCTTAGGGAATCACCAGGGTGTAGCAAACAGAAATGGTTGCCAGTCAGCCCTGCAACCCAGGAGGTCCCAGTATAGGAACAATGATCCCTGTGAGTACCTCTGTCTGGGAGAAAGCTGCCCCTGAGTTCCTGCCCCATGCCAGACAATTCAGTTCCTCCTCATATGTGTCTGTGTTCCCCGTAGCCTCTCCCTGGCACTGGAGCTCAGAGGAAGCAGGCCCTTGTAAGTTCATTTCATTGTGTTGGCCTTTTAAGAGGAACAGCTGGGTCTCCAGCAGCCTCTGTGTCACTGAGCCCCAATCTGCACTGGTTTTTACATCCCATAATTCTTACTGCCTATGGGGACTTCTTTTCCCAGCTCTGGGACCCTTGGCTGGGTGTCCAGTGTGGGGCTGGGACCCTTGCTCCTCTGTGTGGCTTCCACAGAGACAATCCCCCTCCCAATTAAAAAAGTGGCACATGTGGATGCCGGACCAGGCCGTTCCATGCCTCCACACCTCCTACCAGTCTCAGTGTGCTTTCTTCACTTCTTTAATTGTAGTACTTCCTTTTAGTCAGCTTTCCAGCAGTTTTGAGTGATGGTTGTTCTGTATTTTAGTTGTAATTTTGATGTAGTTTTGGGAGGCAGCGAGTACAGGCGTTTATCTATGCCACCATCTTTCTCAATCCAGATTAATTGTTGAGGAATTTAGCTATTAGAAGATCTAAATTGAGAAAAATTGAATCTCTCACATGAAATAGATAATTCTTTAATGACGAGGAAGAGAAAAGTCATTTAAACCTGGAAAAAGACCCTCAGTAAACTGATCATATTGACCATCACTTTTTTGTATCATATAGATACAGCATACCTTTTGCTGTCCTTTAGATAATTTTACTTTTTCCTTAATGCCTTTCTTCAATCAGTGTCCCATTTTGTGTTAAAATTAAATGAATTTAGTTTTCATATGGTATACCAGTCCCTTAAACTTCCAGAGGTTTGTAGATTATATATGTAGTTTAACCTTTTGATCTAGGAAAGAAAAATGTTTTGTGATAAGAAGTCCCTTTATTTCTCTTGTGTATAAATTAATGTGTATATTGTAGTTATAGCTGAAATATACTTTTTTGTCACATGATTATAATCTAGTAAAAATAGCCAGTTTCTCAACATTTAGAAAGCAACAGGGGAGGAGAGTTCATATTGAGTCCATTTTGATTGAAATACTCTATCTTCTGACCTCACTTTTAGCCTTCTCCAGCCTATAGAGAGCCAGGTTTGCTGTGACCTGAGACATTGGCTTTATATTGTGAAATTTATTTTTAATATACCTGCTGTAAAATGAACTATTTTTGGTACATAGTTCTATGATTTTTAACACATGTATATATTTATGTAAGTATTAGGGGCCCAGTGCATGAATTTGTGCACCTTAAAGGAACTGTGGGCTGTGAGCCTACATTTGGCACAGCGGCGGGTCTTGGGCTATTCTCCACACCCCTGCCTGGCCCCTCCCCCTGCAGCCCCCAGTCCCCTGTATGCTGGCAGCCCTGCTCCTGCTGCCGTCACTCCCACACACTGACAGCACCAGCCCTGCTCGCACCCGCTGAAGGCGCAGAGCAGTTGGGGCTGGTGCCAGCAGCAGGTGCAAGTGGGGTCGGCACTCTCAGTGAGTGCGAGTGGCAGTTGCTGCCCCAATCACCTCTCAGGAGCAAGGGGAAGTGGAGAAGCCCTCAGGGACAATTGGGGCCATGCCGGGGTCCAGCCCCAGCGGGTCCAGGGGTCCCCAAAAGTGCGGACGGAGTCAGCGAAGAAGGAATGACACGGAGACAGCACCCAGCCGACCAGCAGCCCAGCCAGGATCTCCAGCCAGGATCTCCAGCCAAGTTCTGTTCAGGATCCCCAGCGAAGCTCTGGTCTGGATCTCCAGCGAAGTTCTGGCTAGGATCTCCAGCCAGGCTCTGTGTCCATGTTCCCCCGCTAGGCTCTCCAGGCTCTCCAGCCAGGCTCTGCAGCCATGTTCCCTCGCAAGGTTCTTCAGCCAGGTTCTGTCCAGGTCCTCCAGCCAGGTTCAGTCCAGGTTCTTTTGCCATGTTCTCTCCAGCGAAGTTCTTCTGTCTGTAGGTTCTGTGTAGGTTCTGTCTTCTGAGTTCTAACTTCTAAGTTCTGTGTTCTAAGTTCTGTCTGTAGGTTCTCTCTTCTCAGTTCTGTCTTGTTACATCTGTATTTATACCAGTTGATTCCAATCCTATCAATCTCTATTCCAAAGGTTAGGGCGTTTCTTATCTCCATTCAGGGAGTAAAGATTATGTAGCTTAAGCATGATTGTTTGTAGTTAAAGTGATTAATTACCCACCTGGCACTTAGTTAAGAGGTTTTATTCCCTCCCTAACTTCAGGGGAAAATCCCTACCTGGGGAAACAACCTTTCTCAGAGACCTTGGTTAAAACACATAGTGCCAAGAAGGTGAGCAAACATATTAAGAACCGTATGCCATATATGCCAGGTCCCTTGAAACAGCAAGGATGGACCAGCTCCCGGCAGGGCCAGCAGCCGCTGCTTGTACTCACTGATGGTGCCAAGCGATCAGGGCCGACTCCAGGCACCGGCAGTGGGTGCAAGCAGGGCTGGCACCTGCAGCAGGTACAAGCACTGATCACGACAGTGGTGCGCAGGAGCAAAGAATTTTCAGTAACCACCAGAGGCTCACACCGGTGACAGGGACTGGCGCCCCGCCTTGGTCTGGCACCCCCGCTCACCTGCTCCACCATCCTGCCACAGCTGATGCCCACCATGTTCCACGCTCTGCCGCCTGCTGCTGACACCTGCCATGTTCGCATGCCTGTGGTGGTCAGCGCACGTCATAGCAACTGGTTCGGTTTTTCCACCATTCGGTCTATTTCCATATTAGCCTTTTATTATATAGGTTTACCACTGTCAGGATATGGAAATGTGCCATTACCTCAAATGTGTACTTTGTGTAACCCATTTATAGACATACACTCTCTCGACCCTTAGCTGCTGGATGCCATTAATTTATATTCTATCACTATAGTTTTGTCATTTTGAGAATACCATATAAATCAGTGGTCACCAACCTTTCGGACCTCACCACCAGTGGTCCACGGACCACCGGTTGGCGACTGCTGATATAAATAGACTCATATAGTATGTTTGCCTTTTGATCTGGCTTCTGTCACTTAACATACTGTTTTTGTTGTTCATCCCAATCATTGAATACTGGAGGCCTGATGCACGAAATTCATGCAAGTGTAGGCCTTTCTTCCCCTGGCTACTGGCATTGGCTTCCTCTGGCACCCGGGACCTGGGCTTCCCTCTGGCCACCAGCTTCATCCGGGAGGTCGTCCAGTCTAATTAGCATGTTGCACTTTTATTATTATAGATATTAGCAGTTCTTTTTTACTGCCTTGTAGCATTCCATATTATGGATGTACTAGAGTTTGTTTATGCATTCACCCATTGGTGGATATTTGGTTTCTTTCCACCCTTTGGCAATTATAACTAGAGTTGCTATAAACACTCAGGTACACATTTTTTTGAGAACCTGAATTTTCATTTCCCTGTGATAAATACCTAGAAGAGATTGCAGGGTAAATGTATTTTTAACTGTAAGGAACTACTAAACTCTCTTCCAAAATCACTGTTTTTGTCTTCCCACCAGTAATATATGAAAGTTTCAGTTGCTTCACATCTGTGCCAACATTTGGTATTGTCAGGTATATAGTGCAGTGGGGCCTTGACTTACAAGTGTCCCGACTAATGAGTTTTTCAAGATACGAGCCGTCTCTCGGCTGATTTTTTGCTTTGAGTTGCGAGGTAAAATTCGGGTTACGAGCCAGCTTCAGATACCCCACCGCTAGTTGGCGCAGCGAATATCACAGTGAACGTCACAACATCAGCCCAGCATCACGTGTCTCACTCATTCACAATTGATTTGACATACGAGTAATTTGAGTTACGAGCTCCATCACAGAACGAATTAAACTCGTAAGTCAAGGCCCCACTGTGCTACCTATGGTTTCAATATGTATTTCCCTAATGTTAATGATGTTGAATATCTTGGTATGTGCTTAGTCGTCATCCATATATTCACTTTGAAGTGTTTGTTCAAGTGTTTTTTCCATATTTTAGTTGAGCTGTTGTTTTTCCCATTGAATTTTGTGAGTTATTTATGTACAGGTTCCCTCACTATCCCACAGTAGAGCATTCCTATGAAACCTTTTGTAAGTCAAAATGGCATAAAGCGAAGAATATCCTCTGCTGTCCAAAGTTCTCATTATGCCACTTGGTTTTATGAAAGATCTACGTTAGTATGGTAACAGCTTTTTTCATAAAACTGAAAATCCTCTTAGGATTTTTTTCATTTGGTGAAAACAGGTAAAGGGTGTCCCAAAATTCACGCAAGAAGTAATTTTGATAGAAAACACAGGTTTTTAATTAAAAATTGTAAATTTTTTATTGATTCATAAAGTATACCATATAGGGTTATGTATGGAATAGCATATCGTGTAAATGGCCTCCACGGCACAAAAAACTGGATTATCATGTCGCAGTAGCGAGCATCATTAACTGTTATTGTCTGAGCAGCCGCATTTTGGTCAACAAAAGAGTGCGTATGTGCCAGCAAAGCCATGGAGGCCATTTACCCGATATGCTATTCCATACATAACCCTATACTGTATATTTTATGAACCAATAAAAAATTTACAATTTTTAATTATAAACCTGTGTTTTCTATCAAAATTACTTCTTGCATAAATTTTGGGACATGCTTTACTAATATAGGTCTTTCATAAAGCAAGGTGGCATAACAAACATTCAGAAAGTGGAGGATACCTGTCTTTATTTCATCCAAATATATAGCTTTTTTAAATTCCTTTCATAGTGTCTTATAGAACAAAAGTTTTTAATTTTGATAGGTTGCAGTTTATCATTTTTTTTTTATTTTATGGATTATGCTTTGATTGTTTTGTCTGAGAACTGTTTCCCTAACTGAAGGCCATTAAGATCTGTGTTTTCTTCTAAAAGTTCTATTTTTACCTTTTACATTTAGATCTGTGATTCATTTTAATTCTTGTATCCAGTTTATATGAAGGTTCATTGTTTTTTCTAGTTGTTTCTATCCTCTTTCCTATTAAATTTCCTTTGTTACTTATTGCTGCTATAACAACTTATCACAAACTTAATAGTTTAAATCAACACAGATTTATTATTTTACATCTCTGAAGGTCATAAGTACAAAATTAGGTTTCACTGGATCAAAATAATGGCATTTGGCAGGACTGTGCTCTCTCCAGAGGCTCTTGGGGCAGGTCTGTTTCTTTGCCTTCTCCAGCTCCCAGAGATCACCTGCATTCCTTGACTTGTGGCCCCTTCCTCCATCTTACAGCCAGAAGCATCTTATTCAGTCTTTCCTTCATCCTCTCCATTATGGCATGAAGCCCATCCATTCAGGTTTCTTTTTAAATTTCAGTTTCTAAGTTTTTATTTGTATTTTGTTTATGTTCTTTATTTGCTGAGACATTCTATTTTTTGTTGTTTCAAGCATGCTCATAAATTATCCTTGAAGCACTTTTATAGTGGCTACTCTGAAATCCTTGTGAGATAGTTCTGACATTTGTGTTCGTTTATTGTTTTCTCATTCAAGTTGATATCTTAGTAGTCTTTGGTGTGATGAATGATTTTTTTTATTGAAACCTGTTTATTTTGGGTACTGTTATGAGACTATGGATTTTATTTAAAGCTGTTTAGCAAGCCTCCTGTGACAGTGTTCCAAATAGGAATGGGCTGCTGCCCCATTACTTCAGGTGGAGATGAAAGTCCAGGTTCTCACCTCAGCCTCCATTCATTCCTAGGGGAAGGGACTGCTTATGACTGCTAGGTGGTGTAGAAGTTCAGGTTCTTCATATAGGATGAAAGACAAGCTATATAGTGGTCTATGTCTAGAATATACATAAAGAACTCTTGAAACTCAACAGTAAAAAAACACACAAAACAGTCCAGTTATAAAATATGAATAAATATATCACCAAAGAGGATAAATGATGGCAAATAAACACATGAAAAGATATTCAACTTCTTTGCCATTAGGGAAACACAAATTAAAACTACAATGAGATATAATTCTGTACCTATTAAAATGTTTTCAAATTTTTAAAAAGTGATGATACCAAATGTTGAGGATGTAGATGAACTGCATCATTCATACTATACTGTAGGAATATAAAATGGTACAGCCACTCTGAAACAGTATGGCATTTTCTTAAAAAGCCAATGTAGACTTACCATACTACTTAGCAGTTTTACTCTTGAGCATTTATCCTAAAGATATGAAAACTTATGACCACATGTATGAAAATGTTCATAACACCACTATTTGTAATAGTGCCAAACTAGAAAAAACCAAAATGTTCTTCAGGGGTGAATCGTTGAAATATGTTGTTATACTAGAGGCCCAGTGCACAAAATTCATGCACTGCGGGGAGGTCTCTCAGCCCATCCTGTGCCCTCTCACAGTCCAGGACCCTTCAGGAGATGTCCACCTGCTGGCTTAAGCCCGATCCCCCCAGCAGTCAGACATCCCTCTAACAGTCTGGGGCTCTCACAGTCCAGGACCCCTCACTCCTAACTGCCTGCCTACAGCAGAGGTGGGAAAGTCTCCTGCCATGGCCGCTGTGCTCGCCAGCCGTGAGCCCGGCTTCTTGCTGAGTGGCACTCCCCCTGGTGGTCAGTGCTCATCATAGCAACCGGTCGTTCCACTGTTTGGTCAATTTGCATATTAGGGTTTTGTTATATAGGACTAGAGGCCCGGTGAATGAAAATTTATGCACTGGGGGTGGGTCCCTCAGCCCGGCCTGCCCTCTCTCACAGTCCGGGAGCCCTCAGGGGATGTCTCTCTGTGGGAGGCACCAGGATGATGAGGGGAAGGTGCCACTCCAATCACCTCGCTGCTGCCGCCACTGCCGGTTGTGGCGGCTGTGAAGCCTGAGCCCCGGGCCTCACAGCCGCCGGGGCTCATGGCTGCCTGAGCCCTGGGCATCGCAGCCACCAGGGCTCACGGCTGCCTGAGCCCCGGGCCTCTCAGCCACCAGGGTTCACTACTGCCTGAGCCCATACCTGTGTGAGGCCATAGCTGCCTGAACCCTGGGCCTTGTGGCCGCCGGGGCTCACAGCTGCCTGAGCCCATGGCTGCCTGATCTCTGGGCCTCGCAGCCACCAGGGCTCACAGCTGCCTGAGCCCATGGCTGCCTGAGCCCACGGCTGCCTGAGCCCTGGGCCTCGCAGCCACCGGGGCTCACAGCTGCCGGGGCTTTGTCTGGATGGACGTCTGCTCTTATTAGCATATTACCCTTTTATTAGTATAGACTAGAGGCCTGGTGCACAAAAATTTGTGCACTGGCCGGGGGGGGGGGCTGTCCTTCAGCCCCACTTGTGCCCTCTCACAGTCTGGGACCCCTCGGGAGATAACGACCTGCTGGCTTAGGCCCACTCCCGGGTGGCAGAGGGCAAGCCCAATCCCTAGGTGCCTGCCCTGCAGCCCCTAGTCGGGCTCAGAGCAGGGCCAATTGGGGAGTTGGGGCGCTGCCCCCTGTCATGCACAAAGCAGGGCGGATCGGGAGGTTGCGATGCCACCCTCAGTCACGCTCAGGGTAGGGCCGATTCGGGGGTTGGAGCGCCGCCCCCTGTCACACTCAAGGCAGGGTCGATGGGGAGGTTGCGGCGCCACCCCCTGTCACGCACAGAGCAGGGCCCATCAGGGGGGTTGGGGCTCTGCACCCTGTCACACACACAGCAGGGCCCATCAGGGGGGTTGGGGCTCCGTACCCTGTCACATACAGAGCAGGGCCGATTAGGGTGTTGGGGAGCTCCCCCCTGTCACGCACAGAGCAGGTCCGATCAGGGGTTTGGGGAGCTCTCCCCTGTCACGCACAGAGCAGGGCCGATCAGGCGGTTGGGGAGCTCCCCCTGTCATGCACAGAGCAGGGCCGATCAGGGGGTTTGGGCGTTGCCCCCGTCACGCTGCTCCAGGGGCCAGGAGGCCTCGCGGCTCTGCTGATCCTGGTGCTGGGAGGCATATTACCCTTTTACTATATAGGATACAGGCCTGGTGCACGGGTGGGGGGCAGCTGGTTTGCTCTGAAAGGTGTCCTGGATCAGGGTGGGGGTCCCCACTGGGGTGCCTGGCCAGCCTGGGTGAGGGGATGATGGCTGTTTGCAGCTGGTCACACACCCTTTAGGGTGGGGGTCCCCACTGGGGTGCCTGGCCAGTCTGGGTGAGGGGCTGAGGGCCATTTTCAGGCTGGCGGGTGACTGAAGCTCCCAACCGCTCCTTTTTTCCTTTTTTTTTTTTTTTTTTATTCTTGGATTTATGGCTGTCACTGGAGCTGAGAGCCGGCTTTAGCTGTGAGACCTCGCTGCTGAAAGCAGGTTTCTGGCTTTGTTTACTTTCTGTATTTGAAACTTTGTTGCAACTCCAGCTCTGAGATCCCGGCTGACTGAAAACAGGTTTCTGGGGTTTTGTTTAGCTTCTATATTTGTAACAATGTTTCTTAGCAGCTCAGAGCCCAGCAGCAGCAGGCGGGGAACGTTGGAGTCCTCTGTCACTTAAGCAAGCAAGCCTCCTGTTCGTGTCAGTAGCCTGGCTGCCGGCCGCCATCTTGGCTGGCAGTTAATTTGCATATCGCCCTGATTAGCCAATGGGAAGAGTAGTGGACATACGGCTAATTACCATGTTTCTCTTTTATTAGATAGGATGATAAGTTCTTTTTTTTTTTTAATTAAATCTTTATTGTTCAGATTATTACATTTGTTCCTTTTTTTTTTCCCCCCATAACTCCCCTCCTCCCAGTTCCTGCCCCACCCTCCGCCCTCACTCCCCACCCACTGTCCTCATCCATAGGTGCACGATTTTTGTCCAGTCTCTTCCCACATCTCCCACACCCCTTTACCCCCCAAGAATAGTCAGTCCATTCCCTTTCTATGTCCCTGATTCTATTATAATCAACAGTTCATTCTGTTCATCAGATTATTTATTCACTTGATTCTTAGATTCACTTGTTGATAGATGCATATTTGTTGTTCATAATTTGTATCTTTACCTTTTTCTTCCTCTTCCTCTTCTTAAAGGATACCTTTCAGCATTTCATATAATCCTGGTTTGGTGGTGATGAACTCCTTTAGCTTTTCCTTATCTGTGAAGCTCTTTATCTGACCTTCAACTCTGAATGATAGCTTTGCTGGATAAAGTAATCTTGGTTGTAGGTTCTTGGTATTCATCACTTTGAATATTTCTTGCCACTCCCTTCTGGCCTGCAAAGTTTCTGTTGAGAAATCAGCTGACAGTCGTATGGGTATTCCCTTGTAGGTAACTGAGTTTCTTTCTCTTGCTGTTTTTAAGATTCTCTCTTTATCTTTTGCTCTTGGCATTTTAATTATGATGTGTCTTGGTGTGGTCCTCTTTGGATTCCTTTTGTTTGGGGTTCTCCGAGCTTCTTGGACCTGTAAGTCCATTTCTTTCACCAGGTGGGGGAAGTTTTCTGTCATTATTTCTTCAAATAGGTTTTGAATATCTTGCTCTCTCTCATCTTCTGGCACCCCTATAATTCTGATGTTGGTACGCTTGAAGCTGTCCCAGAGGCTCCTTACACTATCCTCGCATTTTTGGATTCTTTTTTCATTTTGCTTTTCCGGTTGGATGTTTTTTGCTTCCTCGCATTTCAAATCATTGACTTGATTCTTGCGCTCCTCTGGTCTGCTGTCGGGCGTCTGTATAATATTCGTTATTTCAGTCTGTGTGTGCTTAAGTTCTAGTTGGTTCCCCAATATAAGATCGAGGGTCTTATTAGTTTTCGTGTAGATCTCATTAAGTTTATCGGCAGCTTCTAAACAGTTCTTGAGAGACCTTAAAAGTGTGGTTCTGAACTCTATTTCTTCCATTGACAATCTTGTCCTGTTTCTTTGTCTCCGCATTTTGTTATGCTTCCTTGGTGCACCCCCTAGTGGTCTTTGTTCGCAGTCTTATAGATAAATCTTGATTGTTGTAGCTAATTCCAGGGAGGGTTTGACCTCCAGGCCAGGTGGCTATGAGAATCAGCTGTGTCAGCAGTGAGAGAACTTCTGTCCTCTAGGGAGGTGCTAATCTAGCCTTTGCCTGAGGCTATCCGGCAAATGCCTCTGTGCAGGGCTTGGGCGGGGCGGGTCGCACAGGATCAACAGGGTGGGCCGGAGAGAGCAGTTATGGCGGCTCTCAGTCCTGTCCCAAGGGGCTCTGCCTCTCTGAGTCCCAGCACCCGCTGCAAAGCTCGGAGAGAAAGCTGCACTCGCTCTGACCGAAGCCAGACAGTCCCGCTTCTCCCGTTTGAGCCTGGGTCCCTAAAGACTCGCCCGGATCTGGTGCTCAGAGTCTGCGACTCCCTCCCGATTGAAAACAACAACTGCGCCCTCCTCCGCCAGCCCGCTGCGTGCACTCCGCACCTCAGAATTTGACTTCAGCACTGCGCCTCCTCTGAGTGTCCGTATGCGTTTCTCTTTCCTCCTAGTTGTAGGACTTCCACTCAGCCAGCGCCTCTGTGGTTCTGGGTGATGTCCCTTCCGTTTTTTGGTTTCACTTTTGAAGTAGTTGTTCAAAGCAGCAAACTCCGGCGTTAACCTATGCCGCCATCTTGGTTCTCCTCTCCAAGGAACTCGGATGATAAGTTCTTGATACATGCATCATCTTCAGTGAACCTTAAGGATATTATGCTGAGTGAAAAGCCAATCTCAAAAGGTTACATACTATTATGATTTCATGTATATAATATTCTCAAAATCACTGAACTATAGAGATTATGAACAGATTGGTGATTCCCAGAAGACAGGGACTGGATTGAGGCAAGGTGAAATGGGAGTGAATATAAAAGAGGTAATACAAGGGAGTTCTTTTGTGTTAATGGGATAGTTCTCCATCTTGATTGTGTACATAGATCTAAACCTGAGATAACATTGCATAGAACCATATACATGATTCAAACCAGACACACATACATGAATACACATTTTAAAATGGGAAAACTGAGTTCTATAGTCTAGTTAACAGCACAACATAGTAAGGCTGTGAGTTATGAGAATTATCTGCTAGCTGTAATTATCACTTTATTTCTCTCTCAAGTATATTGAAATGCAAATGAGAGGATGTGGCTATATTATATGGAAAACCTGAATCTGCTCAAATTTATCCAAATTACTTATACCATATTTTACAACTATAGCTGTTTGAGAGCATCCATTTTAGGGTACAAAAGTAGTAAAATATGGTTTCTAGCTTATATGCTGCTAACATGGCTATGGTATAATAGAATTTCAAGTCAGACCTGGATTTTAATCCCAGTTCTGCTGCTTACCAGATCTGCATTTTCTCAATTGTAGGCATAATACCCATTTCATTGAATTGTTTTCATTCAACTATTTGTGAAAGGTGCCTAACACCATATCCAACTCACATAGCTGTCGTTCACAAAATGTTTTGTGTGGGGTTTTCTTTTGCTACAAAAAGTCATTGAGGTTGAGATGGTAGTATATTCATGCACCTATAGACAAAGTGAATGATAAATATACACTAAAAATGATAAATATTGAGGTATAATCTACAAAAAAAAAAGAGGAGTTGGAAAATGGTAAGTGCCAAGTAGGCTGTGGTTGTCAGAGAAGGCATTATGATAGGAATGGGATTCCAAGTAGGTTTTGAAGAATGGAGAGGTCTGGAGAGGTAAATCAGGTGGGAGACCATTATAAGCAAAAGCAAGAGCCTGAGGTTATATGGTTATATGGAAATCACAATTGAGAAGTAACCTGCTATCCCATTAGATTATATTTTGGAAGTTAGAAATCTTGAAAGCTTTAAGCAATTGATCCCATAGTGTTACATTCTTAAAAGTACCCCAATATCTGCTGTGTATTTTAATGATATTGCTTGGTTGCTAAGACACTTGTGTACCTTAGTTTGCAATCTTGATTTACATAGCTCCTGACAGTTGTAGGTAAATTCAGGCTTTTTGATAAAAAATTCTTTATGTTTAACAAAAATGAAAGATATAATAATAAAATATTAACAAGATCTGGGTTTTCATTGTTTTCGTCAACCCTTATACAATTGTTTTCACATGTTATTAATGTATATGAATTTAATTTCTTCAAATAAAACTTAGGCAGTTTAATAAACTTCATGTTTCTAAATGAAGGTTGTTTTTGATACTATAACTTTGCATAGAAATGTGAGTGGTTGAATGTTTGCCCTTAATATATGAAAACATTATATCCCTAATTTTCATATATTGTGGGAAATTCTTGTGGAGAAATAGGTTAGTTTTGAAAGTTAGTTTGTTATTTAGTGGTTTCATTTTGTATGTGTTGGAGCAAAGGAATCTTTATGGGGCAAGTAGGTCTATCACTGTTATTTGGTCTTCCAATGGTGAATCAGCCACACATGATAGTAATTTATTTGCTTTTGAGATCCTCTTTGCTATATAATTTCAGTTTTACCATTATTTTGGGGAATGAATAATTTTATATGCATGTATTAAATACCCTTTATATACGAAGCATTGTGTTCAACATGGGTAGGGCAGAAAGAGAAATATGATACAGATCATCAAGGATGTAGTAGGAAAGAAAAATATATACACAAATAACTATAAGGCAATTTGCCACAAGTGCCATGAGCTCTGTAGGATATCAGATAATGGAGAGATCTTTTTTAGTGAATGATCAGGGATGATTTTATGATCAGGCAGGAGCAATTGACTAATGCATATAGGTTATAAATTAACGTTAACATGGCGGTCAGTGTGAGGTAGAAATCCTGAAATGACAGCTCTTCTAATGTCAAAGATTTTATCTTTATAAACTGGGAAAATCATTCCAATACTTGAAATGGTTAATATGGTTAATTTAAGGTAAATATTTATACTTTTATAAATAAACTAGAGGCCCAGTGCACGACATTCGTGCGGGGGGGGGGGGGGTGCGCATTCTTCAGCCCAGCCTGTGCTCTCTCATAGTCCCAGACCCCCTCGGGGGATGTCTGCCTGCCATGGGGAGCAGGTTTAAACTGGCAGGTAGACATCCCCCGAGAGGTCCTTAGCTCTTCCCCGGAGGCGGGAGAGTCTCCCACCACCACCTCTGCACTTGCCAGCCGTGAGCCCAGCTTCTGGCTGAGCCCACAAAAGGAGCACCTGTATTGAGTGTCTGCCCCCTGGTGGTCAGTGCACATCATAGCAACCGGTCATTCCGCCATTCGGTTGATTTGCATATTAGCCTTTTATTATATAGGATATTTTCATATGATGGGTAATTGCTGCTTTTATGTTTTTAGGCCATGAATATTGTGGTTCCTTTCATGTTTAAATATGCTGTAGACAACCTCAACCAGATGTCAGGAAGCATGCTGAACCTGAGTGATGCACCAAATACAGTTACAACCATGGCAACGGCAGTTCTGATTGGCTGTATGTATGATTCTTTGATCTGTCTACAGGTGTTGACTTTCTTCAAGAGGGTTTCATCATGTTTGAGCAGATGACCTTTTCACTACAAACACAATTTAGCATTTTTTATATGTATTGTTTTATGTGAGATTTTTTTGATATAGTTTTAAAAATTCTTTGTATCAGATATTTTCCAAAAATTCTGTTAATAATAGTCTCATTCTCCAAGTTCTAGAAAACAGTAATATGAAATGAGGCATTAAAATTATAGCAACCACTTTTAATAGGCTTCTTGTAATATACCTTTAAAGAGTGAGGCAAGCTAGTTTCTTGATGTTGTTTTTATTAGCAGTTAAAAAGGAAATAGCTAAATAATGATTAATTAATTATTGTGCATTAATGCTTTATTAAATTATATCAAATAGCCATGACACAGAGAATATGTAAAGCAGAGAATATGATGCTTTGTGTCCCCATGCATTAGAAAGGACATTTTATGAGACTTAGGAGACTTGAATGGGGCCATGCTTTAGTCCAAGGGTGGGAACCTTTTTTCTGCCAAGGGCCATTTGGATATTTATAAAATCATTTGCAAGCCATACAAAATTATCAGCTTAAATTTAGCCTGCTATATTTGGTCAAACATTTAATTAACTCACCCTTAATGCCTTGGGAGGACCAGACCAAATGATTTTGTGGCCCACAGGGCAAATATTCCCCATCCCTGCTTTAGTCCATGAAGTTGATTTTTCAGTATCTCAATTTCATCAATTGTTATTTGGGGGAATTTAATCAGATCAAAAAACTCAGCAGATACTGTGTATTTATCTACAATAAGGCCATATGGGCTATTGTGTATTAAAAATATCTAGTTGGAGAAAAATCTTTCAACACCTGAGGCAATAGGGGGAATAACATTGAAAGGGATCCATGGTGGTGGAAAGATTGGTACTCACTAAACTAGATGCTTTTTAGATTTCTTTTAGTGTAAGTATTCAGTGATGAATTCATTCATTACACAAATACTTTTGGGCCTTTATCATTTTTACATTCCTAGGATTCTAATGTTTTTATGCCCCATTTTTTCTTTTGTCTGTATTATTAGATGGTGTATCAAGAGCTGGAGCTGCCTTTTTTAATGAAGTTCGTAATGCAGTATTTGGCAAGGTAGCCCAAAATTCAATACGAAGAATAGCCAAAAATGTCTTTCTCCATCTTCATAACCTGGATCTGGCTTTCCACCTCAGCAGACAGACCGGAGCTTTATCGAAGGCTATCGACAGAGGGACAAGGGGTATCAGTTTTGTTCTGAGTGCTTTAGTATTTAATCTTCTGCCCATTATGTTTGAAGTCACTCTTGTCAGTGGTATTTTGGTAAGTAAAACATTTTTCATAATGAGCTTTTAATTTCTCATTAGTAGCTATTTAATACTTGAAGTTATTGTGGTATTGTGTGTCCATGGTTTGAAAGCACAATACCGTGATGCTAGAGAATTATGCAATATATTAAATTATTTACTACAAGCTTCAATGGACTGTCCAAAATCTTTATCATGTTATTTTTCTTATTTGATTTCAGAGAGGAAGGGAAAAGGATAGAGATATAGAAACATCAGTGATGAGAGAGAATCATTGATTGGCTGCCTCCTACACACCCCCTACTGGGGATTGAGCCCACAACTTGGGCATGCGCCTTGACTGGGAATCAAACCAGGACCTCCCGGTTCATAGGTCGACACTCAACTCCTGAGCCATACCAGCTGGGCTTATATTGTTATTTTAAAGAGCTGTTTAGTTCTAAACATTGATCAATAATTTAGCTGGTGTTTGCGATTATTGTTAACAGATTTTTTTGTATAGAACTTTAGACTGGTATACTCAAATTATCTGGGTTTCTATTCACCATTCATGACATTTTAGACAATTTCATATTTTTAAATTAAAATGTATATATATTATTCCTCTCATGGATTTTTGCACTGTTATTATCAACATTTGACAGTAGCATCAGTGTGGCCGGTGCAGTTTGGCTTTCTTCCCTTGTTACCTAAAGTAGATTTTCTAAGGTATTTTCTTTCTTCCCCAAATAATTATTCATTTATTCACCAACATATTTTTTAAACTCTTTTGAATAAAATTTGTTATTGTATATTATAAACTATTTGACAAGAACAGTGACTATTTCTCTTTTCTTCTTTTGCCTTCTTCAGTATTACAAATGTGGTGCCCAGTTTGCATTGGTGACTCTTGGGACACTTGGTGCATATACAGCATTCACAGTTGCCATCACCCGGTGGAGGTAAGGTATTCCCATGAGGCCAGTCAAGATTTGGAAATTAGTTATGCTTCTTTAACAAATATTTCATGCCTATGCAAATTTTTGTCTTACAGAACTAGATTTAGAATAGAAATGAACAAAGCTGATAATGATGCAGGTAACGCTGCCATAGATTCGCTGCTGAATTATGAAACTGTGAAGGTACTATGTTTTATTATACTTTTCCTCGGCCTTTAAATTGTGCTAAGATTTGTTTTGCCATTTAATTTAATAGTTACTATAACTTAGAGCTTCAGATTAAGATAGTATCTATAGGTGTGATAGAATAATAGTACCTTTATTATTTTTCTTTTATTTAGAAATTGTCCTTTATTTCCACATTAATTTTTTTGTGACACCATCAGAAAGTGATATGAGTATGGTTAGCATTTTGATGTAGAATGAACACTAAGCTAATGAATTTAGCATGTAAGTTCTTGGCTCTCTATCCTTTAGAGTGCCTATCATAGTGCTTTCATTTTGCTTATTTGTTAATTTTTCCATTTAACAATTATTATTGAACTAGAGGCCCGGTGCACAAAAATTTGTGCACTCGGGGGGGGGGGCGTCCCTCAGCCCAGCCTGTGCCCTCTCGCAGTCTGGGACCCCTCGGGAGATAATGACCTGCTGACTTAGGCCTGCTCCCGGGTGGCAGAGGGCTGGCCCAATCCCTAGGTGCAGCCCCTGGTCGGGCTCAGAGCAGGGCCGATTGGAGAGGTGGGGCGCCGCCCCGTCATACACAAAGCAGGGCAGATTGGGAGGTTGTGATGCCACCCTCAGTCACACTCAGGGTAGGGCCGATTGGGGGGTTGGGGCACCGTCCCCTGTCACACTCAAGGCAGGGTCGATGGGGAGGTTGTGGCGCCACTCCCTGTCACGAACAGAGCAGGGCCCATCAGGGGGGTTGGGGCACCGCCCTCTCTCACCCACAGAGCAGGGCTGATCAGGGGGTTGGGGCGCCGCCACTCTCACACTCAGGGCAGGGCCGATGGGGAGGTTATGGCTCTACCCCATCACACACAGAGCAGGGCCCGTGGGGGTGGGGGGTTGGGGAGCTTCCCCCTATCAGGCACAGAGCAGGGCTGCTCAGGGGGTTGGGGCCCTGCCCCCTGTCACACACAGAGCCGCAGGGCGATCAGGGGGTTTGGGCGCTGCCCCTTGTCACGCTGATCCCGGTGCCGGGAGGCATATTACACTTTTACTATATAGGGTAGAGGCCTGGTGCATGGCTGGGGGCAGGCTGGTTTGCCCTGAAGGGTGTCCTGGATCAGGGTGGGAGTCCCCACTGGGGTGCCTGGCCAGTCTGGGTGAGGGGCTGAGGGCTGTTTTCAGGCTGGGGGTGACTGAAGTTCCCAACCGCTCCTTTTTTTCTTTTTTCTTTTTTCTTTTTTTTTTTTATTCTGGGCCAGCTTTAACTTGAGGCTTGGCTCCAGCTCTTAGGCCTCAGCTGAAAGTAGGTTTCTGGCCTTTGCTTACAATGTTGCCAATCTGCTGGCTGAAGTCCGGAGGTATTTGTTACAATGTTTCTTTTCTTTTTTTTTTTCTTTTTTCTTTTTTAAATATATTTTATTGATTTTTCACAGAGAGGAAGGGAGAGAGATAGAGTTAGAAACATCGATGAGAGAGGAACACCGATCAGCTGCCTCCTGCACATCCCCCACTGGAGATGTGCCCGCAACCCAGGTACACGCCCCTGACCGGAATCGAACCCGGGACCCCTCAGTCCGCAGGCCGACGCTCTATCCACTGAGCCAAACCGGTCTTGGCTACAATGTTTCTTAAACTGCCTGCTCAGAGGCCTGCAGCCGCAGGTGGGGAACATTGGTTTCCTCCAACGATCCTCGGTCACTGAGGCAAGCAAGCCTCATGTTAGTTTCAAGCTGCCTGGCTGCCGGCCGCCATCTTGGCTGACAGTTAATTTGCATATCTCGCTGATTAGCCAATGAAAAGGGTAGCGGTCGTATGCCAATTACCATGTTTCTCTTTTATTAGTGTAGATTAGAGGCTGGTGCATGAAATTCATGCACGGGGGTGGGGGGTGTCCCTCAGCCCGGCCTGCACCCTCTCCAATCCAGGACACCTTGGGGGATGTCCGACTGCCTCTTGCAATCTGAAACTGCTGGCTCCTAACCGCTCACCTGCCTGCCTGCCTGCCTGATCACCCCTAACCAGATTTGCCTGCCTAACTGATCGCCCCTAACTGTGCCCCTACTGGCCTGATCACCCCTAACTGCTCCCCTGCTGGCCTGATTGCCCCTAACCACCTATGCCTCACCCCACACCTGGGACCCTGGATTCCCTCCTTCTGGCCAACCATAGGCACCCAGGATCTGGGCCAGCTTCACCTGTGCCAGCCACAGCCGTAGGGGACAATGGGTGGACAGCTTTGCCCAGGCCACAGCTGCAGGTGCCTGGGACCGCAGGGCAGGCAGCTTGTCCATCTCCTGTGCCACAGCCTGGCTGGTCTCCATTCCTCTCTCACCAGCTCATTTGTGCCTGGCTGGTCCCCATTCCTCTCTCGCCAGCTTATTTGTGCCTGACTGGTACCCATTCCTCTGTTGCCAGCTCATTTGTGCCTGGCTGGTCCCCATTCCTCTCTCCCCAGTGTTGAGTGTCTGAGCCGTTATGGCATGAGGGCATGATGACCATTTGCATATTAGTTCTTTATTATATAGGATGCCTCTTGTTTGCAAAGCACTAAGTTCTGTGTAAAAAAAGAATGCTTCATATTTAATCCTTACCCTCCCAGAATTTGTTAATCTACTGAGAGAGTTAAAGTATGCCAATGACTGTACAAGAGGCATATTGCAGTGGGGACAATGACAACTGTCAACTTAAAGTTCCAGGAGATATGGGGAAGGTTTGTGAATGAAGTACCCTTGATGGCTTTTTTTAAGATATGGGTATGTCCGACCAGCGTGGCTCAGTGTTTGAGGGTTGACCTATGCACCAGTCGGTCACTGTTCGATTCCCAGTCAGGGCACATGCCTGGGTTGCGGGCTGGATCCCCAGTGTGGGGCATGCAGGAGGTAGCCAATCAATGATTCTCTCTCATCAATGTTTCCATCTCTTTCTCCCCTTTTCAGCTCTCTGAAATCAATAAAAGTATATTTTAAAATAAATAAATAAAATGGAGTGGGTACTACAAAATTTTTCTGTACATGAAAGTCTGATAAAAAAGATAATAATTACTTTAAGAGAATAAATTCTAATATACGTGTTTGTAGTTACTATTTTTATATATTTTTTGTAGTATTTTAATAATGAAAACTATGAAGCACAAAGATATGATGGATTTTTGAAGACATATGAGACTGCTTCATTGAAAAGTACCTCTACTCTGGCTATGCTGAACTTTGGTCAAAGTGCTATTTTCAGTGTTGGTTTAACAGCTATAATGGTGCTTGCCAGTCAGGGAATTGTGGCAGGTAATGGATCTATGGTTTTAACATTCATGGATGTTTTATTTAACCTTTATAAATAAAGATTAATGAAATTAATGTGTGTAGTCTTCATTATAAAGCATATTCAATAATGTGCTTTAACATCCTTGGAGTACTTTCCTTTGTGTATCAGAATGTGTTTTCTTGATTGTATAGTAATGTTTTTTTCCTTCATTTGGTTTAGCACTACAATTTTAGCATTGACTCTCTCATTGGTTGGAATTACTATTTATATATTTTTCGGGCCTACAATCTGATTGTTTGAGGAGTAACTTTTTTTAGCATCTAAAGTTTCTAATTCTCTTATTGAACTGAAAATCAATGTAACTAGTCCTTACTCCAAAGGACTAAAACTCAGTCTTTTCTTTGAATTACTAGTAACCTTTTAACCTTTCTAATAGTTTTTCATTTGAAAAACATTTTAAAAATTAATAATGTCTATACCTCATTTTTGTTACCTGCCCACTCAAGTTAGGATTCATTTATTCACTGTGACCTTAATACATGGTTTATCATTTTCAGTCATGACATGCATTTGCTCCAATTTTTTAATATATACTCTTGTTTAAATTTCTTTTTTATATTACAAAGAAACTAGCTTAAGGAGAGATTTTCAGCCTTTGGTTTTTATCCTCACTTAAGCCATACTTTTGTGTGTATAATGTATAGTGTATGGGTTGACTTTTCCTATTCTACTTAGCATATATCAAGTGCCCTGTCTTCCTAAATTATGGACTAAAGCAGTGGTTCTCAACCTTCCTAATACCGCGACCCTTTAATATCGTTCCTCATGTTGTGGTGACCCCCAATCATAAAGTTATTTTTGTTGCCACTTCATAACTATAATTTTGCTACTGTTATGAATTGTAATGTAAATATCTGATATGCTATTTTTGTTTTCCGATGGTCGTGACCCACAGGTTGAGAACCGCTGGACTAAAGGGTAAAGGGGGTCAAATATAGGGTGATGGAAGAAGATTTGACTTTGGGCATTGGGCATACAGAGCAATATATAATATATAGATGGTATATCATAGAAATGTACATTGAAACCTATATATTTTATTAACTAATGTCACCCCAATAAATTTAATTTAAAAAATGCTTTGAAATTTAAGTAGGCCTAAGGGTTGCTGATTTTGTACATTTTTTATTTTGTACATTTTGAACTGTATTGCAGAGTAATAGACTTTCTCTACTTTAAATTGGAACAGTTCATAACATCTAAAATACCTTCTTTTCTTCTGTTAATTGCATATTAAGGTACCCTTACCGTTGGAGATCTAGTAATGGTGAATGGACTGCTTTTTCAGCTTTCATTACCCTTGAACTTTCTGGGAACTGTATATAGAGAAACTAGACAAGCACTCATAGATATGAATACCTTGTTTACATTACTCAAGGTAGACTCCCGAATTAAAGTAAGTAATTTATTTATACCTTTTAAAAAGCATGTGAGCTTTGTCACTTTAATGGAATTATTCTAGGGGAATATTCTTGCATGACCATGGTAGGAAACCAATTTCATTTTTGCAGAAATTGAGATTATCATATCTATTAGGAAATCGTTACAGTTTTTACTTCTATCTTTAGAAACCTTACAATGTTAACAAAGAATATTATGTCTAGAAGCTAAATATTGTTAACTGGAATTATTTGTACTTACACTTGATTTATTTTTGATAATAATGATTATACGATGTGCAATTGCCTCTTCTTACTTCCTCTACTTCCTTACTCCCCTGTCCAGTATCCCTTTACCTCCCTCCCAAAATACTGAAAAATTAAAGCATCCAAGATTTTTTACCTTAGCAGTGAAAAGCAAGTCTTTAAAAGCATGCTTGGAAGTGGTCTAACTGTACTTATAAACTTCCTTCTTCCCATTATTTTCCTTTTTATCTCCGTGAACTAGAAAATTATCTGCATAGTTGTGCTCTAGGAAGTATTAAAGTGGCTGTTTTTGTGTTTTTTGTTTTTATCTCTTCTCTGCTAGGACAAAGCGATGGCATCTCCCCTTCAGATCACACCACAGACAGCTACGGTGGCCTTTGATAATGTGCATTTTGAATACATTGAGGGGCAGAAAGTTCTTAGTGGAATATCTTTTGAAGTCCCTGCAGGAAAGAAAGTGGCCATTGTAGGAGGTAGTGGGTCAGGGTGGGTAATTTAGTTATTTATAAAATTCTACATCATTGATTAATGATTCCCAATATAATATTTTTTCTTTATCAAGATAGAATGAATACTGTTGTTTAAAACAAGGATTTCCTAATGTCATTAGGAGCTAAATAACCTTTCCTTATCTCCAATTTCAGGAAAAGCACAATAGTGAGGCTGTTGTTTCGCTTCTATGAGCCTCAAAAGGGTAACATTTACCTTGCTGGTCAAAATATACAAGATGTGAGTCTGGAGAGCCTTCGGAGAGCAGTGGGAGTAGTGCCTCAGGTATTTAAATGAAAGAAGAAAACTACTTGGGGGGGAGATTTATTGGGTTGGTGGCTCTTTTACCAGAATAATTTGTATCCAAGGAGTCAATATGTTCTAATTAGGAAACATTAAGCCCTGTAGGTCAAATTCTGTTACCAAAAAGACTGAAAAAAAGTGAATGGAAAGTCTACACGAAGGAATGATTTTTTTTAAGCCTTAGAAAGACAGAGTAATATAGAGGAAAGAGCCAACACTGGTATCAAACAGAACCTGATTCTAACGCCAGCTCTAACCCTTATAAATTCTGTGGTTTTGGC
Source organism: Myotis daubentonii (assembly GCF_963259705.1). NCBI lineage: Eukaryota > Metazoa > Chordata > Mammalia > Chiroptera > Vespertilionidae > Myotis > Myotis daubentonii. The sequence continues at coordinate 96,799,799 of NC_081861.1, read as the reverse complement.
CTCAGTTTCCTCATCTATAAAACAAGGATACTATATCTCTTATAGGATAGAATTATTATAGATTAGAGATAATATGTGTAAAGCACCAAGCACAATGTTCATTATACAATTTTTCAGGAAGTGAAAATTATTATTGTAATTTTGAACAGTTTTAGATATAGTAAATTTACAAAAATTACAAAGCAGTTTGGCTGCCAACTTCAAGTTTGTATGCCTTGTTCACCACTGTCCCTTCAGTACCAAGCACAGTTCCTGACCCATAGTAAGCATTTAACAAGTATTTGATGAATGACTTTGGGGTGGAGGGGTGGAGGAGTAAAGTAAAGCCAGAGTAAGAGTGTAGAAGACAAGAAGGAGATAGCTTTTATAGGATGTGAGTTTTTCTTATGCTGAAAGCCAATAGAGAGACCTGGGAATAAGTTGCAGCCTAGAATCAGAATCAGATTCCCTGGGAGAACTGTAGAAAAGGGATCAGACAGGTATGTGTAACTTGTAAAAGGTCCCCAAGTGATCTGATACATTCCATTCTGCTTTGTCCTCCCTTTCACTGAGAATCCCAAATGTTAGTGTACATGAATTACATAGGGAGATTATTGAAATACCAGCTCTCTCTCACACACACCTTGGTTCTCATTTAGGATTGCAATATGGGGCTGAGAAACCCGTATTTTTTAATATGCCACCTAGGTGATTCTGTTACAGATATTCATAGACTATATGTTGGAAAACACTGACTTAAACTGTATATTAAGTAAACTGAATTATGAGCTGTGCCTACTTAGGGCTCATTGTTCTCATCCATATAACTATGTATAACTAGATTCCATCCATTCTTTTGAAAAATAAAACATTTTATTCATTAAGGATTAATATATGTGATCAATAAAGGAAAGAGGAGATGTTCATCCTCATTGGAGGCCTTAGCAATATAAATTAAATCAAGCATGGAATGCCATTTTTTACTTACCAGATTGTCAAGGATTTTAAAATTTATGGCATCCAGTTTGGTCAGGGCTATGAATTAAATGGCCAGTCTCTTGTTTTGCTGGTGTAAGTATACAGCTTTCCTGATGAGCAAATTGGCAATATATATCAAGAGCCTGAAATATACTCACACACTTTATTCCAATAATTCTGCCCCTAGGAAGTTTTAGTAAGGAAATTAATAGATGCAAACAGATTTTTATATGCAAAGATACTCATTACAGCAGTATTTATAATAGCAAAATTAGAAAAAATATAAATTTCTAATAATAAATAGATGGTTAAATTATCATAGTATCAAATGTCATACAGCCATTTGTAAATACCAAGTTTTTAAAGAATATTGAGTGTTGGCAAAATACTCAGATATAAAGTTTTTTGAAAAAGAGGATACCAAAACAAAACATAATATCCCCAGTTTTTAAATATTAAATGAATACATGTCAGTAGAGAAAAAAAGATAGGAGAAACATTTTGGATAATAGTAGTTATTGCTGGATGGTAAGATTATAGATTACTTAATTCATTTTTATTTTACCTTATTTTTTGTATTTTCACGGTTTCCAGTTAGCATTTGTTTAACTTTTTCTGAATATAAAGTATTTAAAAATAAGTATTTTCTCTTTATAGAACTTTAAGCTCATTTGGTTTAATTTCCAACTTAATAAAATAATATTTTATATTAGTAATAAAATAATATTTTATATTAGTAGTAGGAATATAAATGATTAGAATATTATTTAAATAATATCTAAAATTCTGATTATGATGTTAAAGAAGTTTTAATTGAGTATCCTTGTTCATTTGAACTAATGGAATCATTTTATTTCATCTCACTAACTATTGCTTTCCAATCATTTGGAGACTTAAAGAGAAGTGGGAGATGGATGCTCTAATTAAATTAGGTTTAGTTTGTTATGTCAGGATAAATTGAAATAATAAATGAATGTTTGCAGTGAACTTTCATATTTTTTTCTGTGTTTTAAGTTCAATTTCAAAGCTTTGAGAAACATATGTTTTTGTAAAGACATATTCTACCTCACTAGTAATTTGGGAAATGCTAATTTAAACCAAAAGCACATTTTACTTCTAAAGTAGCATCAACTAAAACTTACTAATATCCAGGATTGCTGAGTATATGGAGCCTTGGCACCCTTATACACTATTGGTTGGAATGTGTACTTACTTGTCAGCATTTTAAGACTGTAGGGCAATACTATCAATGGATAAACATATGATTACCTTTTAACTCTGTCTACTTATAGGAATCCTTCTTACAGAAAGAAATAGATGGGTGCACAAAGCATATATACAATGATATTTCAACATTCTTTGTAGTAACAAAAATTTAAAAACTACATTAATGTCCATCAATAGAGGAATGGATAAACTATGATGTACCCTTAGTATTACACAACTGTTAAAAAGAATGAAGTAGGTTTCTATTACTGATATATACAATCTCCAGGATGTGTTAAGTGAAAAAAGCAATTTGCGAAATAATACATATAATATGTCACCATTTGTGTTGAAAAAAGGTGTATGTTTAGGCCTATAAATGGATTGAAAAAAGTCAGCAATAATACACAGCAAATTGTTAATGGTGATTATCTCTGGGAAGGGAAATGGGATTGCAGGGATGTGGGGGGTGATTTGGGGGTTATCATGTTTTAGTCTTTATGTCTTTACTGTTATTTTAATAATCTTTATAATGAACATAAATGTGTGTGTGTGTGTGTGTGTGTGTGTGTGTGTGTGTGTGTGTGTGTGTGTGTCTGCTTGCTCCAGGATGCTGTCCTCTTCCATAATACCATTTACTACAACCTGTTATATGGAAACATCAGTGCTTCACCTGAGGATGTGTATGCAGTGGCAAAATTAGCTGGACTCCATGATGCAATTCTTCGAATGCCCCATGGATATGACACCCAAGTAGGGGAACGAGGACTCAAGCTTTCAGGTAATCAGATTTTAGATTTGCGCCCCCCCCCCCCACACACACACACACACAAACACACATACACACACACAGACCACCACCACACTTGGATACTCCCTTCAAACTTTAATTTGTCATAGCCATTTTCTAGAAAATATAGTAGCAGTATTCAAAACTAATGCTTAGCCAAGTGCTTTAGACAAGGTCCCCAAGCCTCCCTATCCATCACTGTAAACAATCTAATATACCAGAAGTAAGTGTTCTCAAATCATACAAGTCTTTTTTTTCTTTTGCAGCTGCAAACACGTTAAGTGCTTAATATTAAGTTATGGATATATGCTAAAATCAGTATTAACTTATTACCCATATTCTTAATATTAAAGGAAAGCCAGGTTCATTATTCTTCTGGGAAAGTAGTAAAAGTAGAGAGAAATAATTTGCTAGTGACTAGTGGATCTCATAATTTCCTCGATTATTCTGTAATGTTTTGAATACTTTAGACTTCCTTGTACAGGATATACTTAACTATTACACTTTTTTTGTAAATTATTTTTATTATAGTTGACATTCAATATATATTTGTTTCATATGTATAACAGTGGTTAGACTTTCATATACCCTATGAAATGATCACCCTGATAAGTCTAGTACCCAGGTGACACCATACTTTCCTTACAGCAATCTTCATTTACATTTCCTTGATTCAATGGTCAAGTAAATTTTGGGGCTTCTACATTTTTATTTAAGTGTTTAATTATGAGATTGATAAAGTTTAATAATGAATTATCCTAAAAGAACTGAATTTTTGGAAAGTCCATAAATATGTTTCTTTGCCCCAAATTATTTGAATTCCAGAGTAAAACAATATCTAATGCCTGAAAGTATTAATGTAACTCATATACTAAATCCTTTACATTTATTCTTCACTAGTGGCCCGGTGCACGAAATTCATGCACATTAAAAGGGGATTAATTAGAGGAAATATTTTAATATTGCTATTTGCCCTTTCTCTATAATAGAAGTGTCAGAGATGAAAGAAAATTAGTAAAATGTATATGAAAATCTCCCTCCTGTCAGAATCTGGGGTGTGTCCCGTGACCCAGAGTCAAGTCCTCGACCACCTGCACATGCCTCGAAATTGCGCGAGACCCAGACCCTGCCGGCCCCACCCCCGTCAAGCCCCACAGGGCGGAGGGCGCAGCCTCAGGTCCTCCGGCGCCGGGGCGAGGGTGCAAGGGCGTGACAACCATTTGCATATTACCTCTTTATTATATAGGATTCTAATTTAGTTTAAGGGGGAAATTTACAGAGTAGGGATAGGGGTAAGGCAAAAGGGGAATAAAGAATAGTATGCATGAATTTTAATATATCCCCATTTCTCTTTGTTACAAACTGGTTTCAGTCACATTGATTAAGTACATACTACCTGTAATCTACTATGCTAAATGATTTAAGAGTTAAAAAGATGAAGCATAAATCAATCTTTCAAGGAATTTAGTCTATTAGAAAGTTTTGATCTAGGTTTAGAAAATGTTAAAGATTATTTTCACACTTAGTTGGTTTGTAATAGTTATTTGGTCATTAATCAGTAATAAAAGGTGCCTGTATCATTCCAGTTCACTTTTATACTTTACCATTGCTTTTAATAGAAGTAATTTCCTATTAACTAGCTCACACTCAGATTATTTTTTCCATTTGGCTGACTCTGGAAATTCCCAATTTGTCACATAATATGGGCTTCCTTCCTCAACTTATGACTTTGACTCAGATGACTATGCCACATTGCATTTTCCAATCCTTTATTTTCCCCTCTCAGCATACTTTTGAGAGTAGGGATGGCTAAAGAAATGTTATTTTTACCTGATACCCATCGCCTTACAACCAGGCATCTCAAAATGAGCAGTGTATTAATTGGCATATATGCTCATAATTCTGGTAGAGATAAACAAATGCTCTTCTTCAAGTTCCAAAATTATATTCAATAAAATCAGAACTGGGTTGGTTTCCATTTGAAATTTGGGAGGCACATCAAAAACATTGGTTGGTGAATACACAATGTAATATACAGATGATGTATTATAGAATTGTACACTTGAAACCTATATAATTTTATTAACCAGTGTCACCCAATGAATTTAATTAAAAACCTCAAATTAAAGAAACAACAAAAAGAATCCTTCTGCTGAGTGTCTGCTTCTTTTAGGAGCTTTCTGTTGCTGAGTTACTAGGTGGATCAGCAGAGAGTTCTGTCATGGTGTTTGCTTTGATAGGGAAATTTTGATCTTATGAAATGGGGAGGAGTGCAGATAGTATGAATATATACTTAAGCATTAATATTAGATATAAGGAGTCCTTTTATATGTTGAAGAAAAGAAATTGCAGAACAAATATACTTAGTGTACCAGATAATAAAAAGGTGGAACTTGTTTTCTAAAGAGGTTACTGAAGCTGAAAAATATTTTTTCAGATATTAATAAATTAATAGATAACAGACAAGAAAAGAAGCCAAAAGAGGCATATTAAGTAAAGTACCACCTTTTATATAGATACTAAAGTCTCAGTGCATGACATTCATGCACTGGGCGGGGGGGCGGGGAGTCCCCTCAGCCCTACCTACACCCGTTCGCAGTCTGGGAGCCCTCGGGGGATGTCTAACTGACAACTTAGACCTGCTTTCTCCAGGGAGTGGGCCAAAACTGCAGTTGGACATCCTTAGCACTACCATGGAGACAGGCCGCTGCACTTGCCAGCCGTTAGCCAAGCTTGTGGCTGAACAGTCCTCCTCCTCTTGGAGTTCACTCATCACCAGGGGCCAGCTCCTGCATTGAGCATCTGCCTTCTGATGGCCAGCGCACATCATAGCGACCAGTCGTTCTGCTCTTTGGTCGATTTGCATAGTACCATTTTATTATATAGAATACCTCAGAGATATTTTGGATTTGCCTCCAGAGTACTGCAATAAAATGAAATATTACAATAAAGCACATCACAAATTTTTTGGTTTTTCAGTGCATATAAAAGCTAAGATTATATTATATTATAGTCTATTAAGTATATAACAAAATATGTCTTAAAAATAATATATGCGAATTTAAAAATATTTTATTGCTAAAAATCCTAATGCCCATTTGAGCCTTCAGCGAGTCATAATTTTTGCTGGTTGGAGGAACTTTTTAAAAATTGTTGACATTATTACAGATGTTCCCCATTGTCTCCCCCTTTGTCCACCACTATCCAGACCTTGCCCTCCTCACCTCTGGACCTCACCACATTGTTTTCTGTGTCCATGGGCAATGCATATATGTTCTTTACCCATTCTCTTCACCTTTTGTCATCCCATCTGCACCACCCACCTCCCCTCTTATCTGTCAGTTTATACCATCTATCCATGCCTCTGGTTCTATTTTGTCAGTTTATTTTGTTCATTAGATTCCACATATAAGTGAGATAATAGGGTATTTGTTGTCTTTTTCTCTGACTGGCTTATTACACTTAGCATAGTGTAATATCCTTTGAGAGAGCTGCATAGTATTCCATTGTGTAAATATTCCACGGCTTTTTTATCCATTCTTCTACTGGTGGGCTGTTTCTAGATCTTGGCTATTTTAAAATATTGCTGCAATGATAGGGGTGCATATATTCTTTCTGATTGGTGTTTCAGAATTCTTAGGATATCTCTCCAGAAGTGAGATTACTGGATCATAAAGTAGTTTCACTTTGAATTTTTTGAGGAAACTCCATAAAATTTTCCTCAGTGGCTGCACCATTCTGCATTCCCCACCAATAGTACACTAGGGTTCCCTTTTCTCCACATCCTCCTCAAAACCTGTTGTTTGTTGATTTATTGATGGTATCCATTCTGACAGGTGTGAGGTGCTATGTCTTTGTGGTTTAATTTGCATCTCTCTAATATTTAATGACAGTGAGCATTTTTTTTTCATTTGTATGTCCTCTTTGGAAAAGCGTCTATTCACTTCCTATACCCAGTTCTTAATTGCATTGTGTGTCTTCCTGGTGTTGAGTTGTATGAGTTCTTTATATATTTTGGAAATTAACCCCTTATCAGACATATCATTGGCAAATTTGTTCTCCCATACAGTGGGTTCTCTTTTCATTTTGTTGATGGTTTCTTTTGCAGTGCAGAAGCTTTTTATTTTGATGTAGTCCCATTTGTTTATTTTATCCTTAGTTTCCTTTGCCCTAGGAGATGTATCTGTAAACATCTTGCTACGAGAGATGTCTGAGATTTTGCTGCCTATATTTTCTTATAGGATTTTTATTGTTTCACAACTGTTTCACAATTTAAGTCTTTTATCCACTTTGAGTTTATTCTTATGTATAGTGTAAGTTAGTGGTCTACTGTCATTTTTTTGCATGTAACTTTCCAGTTTTCCCAGCACCATTTATGGAGGAGACTGACTACTCTTGCCTCCTTTGTCAAATATTAATTGTCCATAGAGGCATAGGTTAGTTTCTGGGCTCTCCATTCTGTTTCTTTTGTCTATATGCCTGCTTTTTTGCCAGTACCAGACTCTTTTGATTATAATGGCCTTGTTGTATAGTTTGATATCCAGTATTGTGATACCTCCAAATTTGCTCTTCTTTGTCAAGATTGTTGTGGCTATTTAGGGATGGATATATATATATAGTTTCAGAGAGGAAGGGAGAGGGAGAGAGAGCAACATCAATGATGAGAGAGAATCATTAATTGGCTGCCTTCTGCATGCCCCCTACTGGGGATCAAGCCCGCAACCTGGGCATATGCCCTTGACTGGAATCGAACCCGGGACCTTTCAGCCCACAGGCTGACGCTCTATCCACTGAGCCAAACCAGCTAGGGCTGGGGTCTTTTTTTATTCCATTTGATTATTTTTCATGGTTTTTATGTCCTTTTCTTTCTATCTTTTTTTGTTTGTTTGTTTTTTTGCTGTCGAGCATCCTTATAACCATTATTTTGAGCTCTATTTCTGATAAATTGCTTGCCTCCAACTCATTTAGCTCTTTCTCTGAAGATTACTCCTGTTCTTTCATTTGGGTCCTGTTTCTTTGTTTCCCCATTTTGGATATCTCTTTATGTTTGTTTCTTTGTATTAGATAGAACTGCTATGACTCCCACTCTTGGCGGGGTGGCCATTGGTAGACGGTCTTGCCTTGATGTTGACAGCTGCTGGCTGCTCAGGGTTGGTTATTGCTGAAGGTTGGGGTGGCTCTGGCAATTTCTTAAGATAAGATAATGAAGTGTGTCTCATCAATTGACTCTTTCACAAACAATTTCTCTGTGGCATATGATGATGTTTGATAGTATTTTACCCACAGATCTTCTTTCAAATTGGAGCCAGTCCTCTCAAACCCTGCTGCTGCTTTATGAACTAAGTTTATAAAATATTCTAAATCTTTTGTCATTACTTCAACAATCTTCACAGCATCTTTACCAGCTGAAGATTCTATCTCAAGAAACCACTTTCTGGTGGGAAAACATATTTGCCAATGTCATATCTGATAAGAGCCTAATCTCCAAAATTTATAGGGAACTCATACAACTTAACAAAAGGAAGATAAACAATCCAATCAAAAAATGGGCAAAGGACCTAAATAGACACCTTTCAAAAGAGGACATTCAGAAAGCCAAGAGACATATGAAAACATGCTCAAAGTCACTAATCATCCGAGAGATGCAAATCAAAACAACAATGAGGTACCATCTCACACCTGTCAGACTGGCTATCATCAACAAATCAACAAACGACAAGTGCTGGAGAGGATGTGGAGAAAAAGGAACACTTGTGCACTGCTGGTGGGAATGCAGACTGGTGCAGCCACTATGGAAGACAGTATGGAGTTTCCTTAAAAAACTGAAAATGGAACTCCCATTTGACCCTGTGATCCCACTTCTAGGAATATATCCCAAGAAACCAGAAACCAATCAGAAAGGATATATGCACGCCTATGTTCATAGCAGCACAGTTCACCATAGCTAAGATATGGAAACAGCCTAAGTGCCCATCAGTAGATGAATGGATTAGAAAACTGTGGTACATCTACACGATGGAATACTATGCTGCTCTAAAAAGGAAGGAACTCTTACCATTTGCAATGTCATGGATGGAACTGGAGAGCATTATGCTAAGTGAAATAAGCCAGTCAATGAAGGAAAAATACCACATGATCTCACTCATTCATGTATAATAGAGACCATTATAAACTTTTGAACAATAATAGATACAGAGGCAGAGCTGCCTCAAACAGATTGTCAAACTGCAGCGGGAAGGCCGGGGAGGGTTGGGGGGCAGGAGGTAGGGGGTAAGAGATCAACTAAAGGACTTGTATGCATGCATATAAGCATAACCAATGGACATAAGACACTGGGGGATAAGGGAGGCTAGGGGACTGTCTAGGGCGGGGAGATAAAATGGAGACATATGTAATCCCCTTTGTAATACTTTAAGCAATAATAAAAAAAAACACCCTATACACAGTTGTTTATTAACAAAGTTATCTTTTTTTGGGGGGGGGGGGGGAAGAAAAAGAAAGAAACCACTTTCTGTACTTGTCCATAAGAAGTAACTCCACATCCATTACAAGTTTATTTTGAGATTGCAGAAATTCAGTCACATCTTTGGGCTCCACTTTTAATTCTAATTCTCTTACTATTTCCACCACATCTGCAGACTTCTTCCACTGAAGTCTTTTTTTCTTTTTAATTGCTTAAAGTAATACAAAGGGTATTACATGTGTGTCCATTCCCACCCCCCCCCCCCACCCTAGACAGTCCCCTAGCCTCCCCTATCCCCCAATGTCTTATGTCCATTGGTTATGCTTATATGCATGCATACAAGTCCTTTGGTTGATCTCTTACCCCCCTACCTCCTGTCCCCCAACCTTCCCTGGCCTTGCCGCTGCAGTTTGACAATCTGTTTGAGGCAGCTCTGCCTCTGTATCTATTATTGTTCAAAAGTCTATAATGGTCTCTATTATCCATGAATGAGTGAGATCATGTGGTATTTTTCCTTCATTGACTGGCTTATTTCACTTAGCATAATGCTCTCCAGTTCCATCCATGACGTTGCAAATGGTAAGAGTTCCTTCCTTTTTAGAGCAGCATAGTATTCCATCGTGTAGATGTACCACAGTTTTCTAATCCATTCATCTACTGATGGGCACTTAGGCTGTTTCCAGATCTTACCTATGGTGAATTGTGCTGCTATGAACATAGGGGTGCATATATCCTTTCTGATTGCGGTTTCTGGTTTCTTGGGATATATTCCTAGAAGTGGGATCACAGGGTCAAATGGGAGTTCCATTTTCAGTTTTTTGAGGAAGCTCCATACTGTCTTCCATAGTGGCTGCACCAGTCTGCATTCCCACCAGCAGTGCAAAAGTGTTCCTTTTTTCCACATCCTCTCCAGCATTTGTCGTTTGTTGATTTGTTGATGATAGCCAGTCTGACAGGTGTGAGATGGTACCTCATTGTTGTTTTGATTTGCATCTCTCCGATGATTAGTGACTTTGAGCATGTTTTCATATGTCTCTTGGCTTTCTGAATGTCCTCTTTTGAAAGGTGTCTATTTAGGTCCTTTGCCCATTTTTTGATTGGATTGTTTATCTTCCTTTTGTTAAGTTGTATGAGTTCCCTATAAATTTTGGAGATTAGGCTCTTATCAGATATGACATTGGCAAATATGTTTTCCCACACAGTGGTTTTTCTCGTGGTTTTCTTGATGGTTTCTTTTGCTGTGCAGAAGCTTTTTATTTTGATGTAGTCCCATTTGTTCATTTTTTCTTTAGTTTCAAGTGCCCTAGGAGCTGTATCAGTGAAGAAATTGCTTCAGCATATGTCTGAGATTTTGTTGCCTTTGGATTCTTCTAGAATTTTTATGGTTTCCTGTCGTACATTTAAGTCCTTTATCCATTTTGAGTTTATTTTTGTGTATGGTGTAAGTTGGTGGTCTATTTCATTTTCTTGCATATATCTGTCCAATTTTCCCAACACCATTTATTGAAGAGACTATCTTGGCTCCATTGTATGTTCTTGCCTCCTTTGTCAAATATTAATTGAGCATATTGGTTCGGGCCGATTTCTGGGCTCTCTATTCTATTCCATTGATCTATATGGCTATTCTTGTGCCAGTACCAGGCTGTTTTGAGAACAGTGGCTTTGTAATACATCTTGATATCTGGTATTGAGATCCCACCTACTTTGTTCTTTTTCAGGATTGCTGCAGCTATTCGGGGTCTTTTTTTATTCCAGATGAATTTTTGGAGAGTTCGTTCTAGATCTCTGAAGTATGCCCTTGGTATTTTAATGGGAAGTGCGTTGAATTTATAGATTGTTTTGGGTAGTATGGACATTTTAATGATGTTGATTCTACCAATCAATGAACACGGTATGTTCTTCCATCTGTTTATGTCTTCCTCTATATCTTTTTTCAACGTCCTGTAGTTTTCTGAGTAGAGGTCTTTTACATCTTTAGTTAAGTTTATTCCTAGGTAGCTTAATTTTTTTGGTGCGATGGTAAACAGAATTGTTTTTATAATCTCTCTTTCTGAAAGTTCACTATTGGTGTATAGAAATGCCTCAGATTTCTTGGGGTTAATTTTGTTTCCTGCTACATTGCCAAATTCATGTATTAAGTCTAGTAGCTTTTTGATGGAGTCTCTAGGGTTTTGTATGTATAATATCATGTCGTCTGCAAATAAGGACAGTTTTACTTCCTCTTTTCCAATTTGGATGCCTTTTATTTCTTCTTCATGCCTAATTGCAATGGCTAACACTTCCAGTACTGTGTTGAACAGGAGTGGTGAGAGGGGGCATCCCTGTCTTGTTCCTGTTCTTAGGGGAAATGGTGTTAGTTTTTGTCCATTGAGTATGATGTTGGCTGTGGGCCTGTCATATATGGCTTTTATTATGTTGAGGTATGATCCTTCTACTCCCGCCTTACTGAGAGTTTTTATAAAAAATGGGTGTTGAATTTTGTCAAATGCTTTCTCTGCATCAATTGATATGACCATGTGGCTTTTTTCTTTCAATTTGTTTATGTGATGTATCACGTTTATTGATTTGCGGATATTGTACCATCCTTGCATCCCTGGGATAAATCCTACTTGGTCATGGTGTATGATCTTTCTGATGTACTGCTGGATCCGAATTGCTAAGATTTTGTTGAGGATTTTGGCATCTATGTTCATGAGGGATATTGGCCTGTAATTCTCTTTCATTGTGTTGTCTTTACCTGGTTTTGGTATTAGGGTGATGCTGGCTTCATAGAATGAGCTTGGAAGTGTTCCTTCCTCTTGAATTTTTTGTAGTAGTCTGAGGAGGATAGGTTTTAGTTCTTCCTTGAATGTTTGGTAAAACTCCCCTGTGAAGCCGTCTGGTCCTGGGCTTTAGTTTGATGGAAGCTTTTTGATGGCTGCTTCAATTTCTTCCATAGTTATTGTCCTGTTGAAATTTTTTTACTCTTCCTGATTGAGTTTTGGAATGTTGTATTCTTCTAGGAATTTGTCCTCTCCTCCAGGTTGTCTAGTTTGTTGGAGTAGACCTGTCCATAGTATTTTTTAACAATCATTTGTATTTCTGTGGGGTCTGTTGTTATTTCGCCTCTATCATTTCTGATTTGGTTTATTTGGGTCCTCTCTCTTTACTTCTTGGTGAGTCTGGCTAGAGGTTTGTCAATCTTGTTTATCCTTTCAAAGAACCAGCTCTTGGCTTCGTTGATTTTCTGTATTGTTTTTTTTTTCGTCTCTATGTCATTTATTTCTGCTCTAATCTTTATTTTCTCCTTCCTTCTGCTCACTCTGGGGTTTTCTTGTTGCTCTTTTTCTAATTCTCTGAGTTGTAGAGTTAGATGATTTACCACCATTTTTTCTTGTTTTTTGAGATAGGCCTATAGAACTATAAACTTCCCTCTCAGGACTGCTTTCATTGTGTTCCATAGGTTTTGGATTGTTGTGTTTTCATTGTTATTAGTTTCCAGGATGTTTTTAATTTCTTCTTTGATCTCATTGGTAACCCAATCAATATTTAATAACATGCTGTTCAGCTTCCAGGTGTTTGAGTAGTTTGCGTTGTTTTTATTGTAGTTTATTTCTAATATTATGCCATCGTGGTCTGAGAAGATGCTTTTTATGATTTCAATCTTCTTGAATTTGGGGATACTTTGCTTGTGACCCAATATATGGTCTATTTTTTAATATGTCTTATGAGCACTTGAGTAAAATATATATTCCGTGGCTTTGTGGTGAAGTGTTCTGAAGATGTCTATTAAGAACATCTGATTTAGTGAGTCATTTAGGATTGTTGTTTTTTTGATGATAGTTTGTCTAGAGGACTTATCCAGTGCTGTCAGTGGTGTATTGAAGTCCCCTACTATGATTGTATTGTTGTCAATCTCTCCTTTGATATCTTCCCGAGATTTTTTGTGAATTTGGGTGCTCCTGCATTGGGTGCACATATGTTTACCAGGGTTATATCTTCTTGTTGTATTGATCCCTTTAGTATTATGAAGTGGCCTTCCGTATCTCTTGTTATGGTCTTCACTTTGAGGTCTATTTTGTCCGATATAAGTATAGCTAACCCAGCTTTCTTTTCCTTTCCACTTGCGGGAAAGATATTTTTCCATCCTTTCATTTTCAGACTGTGTGAGTCCCTTCTAATTAGGTGGGTCTCTTGTAGACAGCAGATGTGTGGGTCATGGTCTGTTATCCATTCAGCCACTCTATGTCTTTTGCTTGGAGCATTTATTCCGTTTACGTTTAAAGTTATTATTCAAAGGTACTTGTTTGTAGCCATTTCTTTTTTTGTGTGGCTGTTTTCTTTCTGAGCTTTTTATTTCTTCTTTTTACACCAGTCCCTTTAGCATTCCTTGCATTGCTGGTTTGGTGGTGATAAACTCCCTTAGCCTTTTTTTGTCTGTGAAGCTTCTTATTTCCCCTTCAATTTTGAATGATAGCCTTGCTGGATTGAGTATTATTGGATTCAGTCCTTTGCTTTGCATCACTTTGTAAATTCCCGTCCATTCTTTTCTGGCCTGATGTGTTTCTGTTGAGAAATCATTTGATAATCTAATGGGAGATCCCTTTTATGTAACTTTCCATGTCTCTCTTGCAGCCTGTAAGATTCTCTCTTTGTCCTGAACATTTGCCATGGTCATTATGATGTGTCTTGGTGTGGGTGTTTTCGGGTTCACCTTGTTTGGGACTCTCTGTGCTTGTGTGACTTTTTTCTTCCCCCCTCAGGGAAGTTTTCTGATATTATTTCTTCGAAAAGGTTTTCTAATCCTTGTTCATCTTTCTGTTGTTCTGGCACCCCTATTATTCGTATGTTGTTTCGTTTCATGTTGTCCCAAAGCTCCCTTAGGCTTTCCTCCTGTCTTTTAATTTTTTTCTTCAATTGCAGTACATTTTGGGTGTGTTTTGCTTCCTTGTCTTCTAATTCACTAATTCGGTCCTCCGCTTCTCCTAGTCTACTGTTGATACTTTCCATGGTGTTTTTTATTGCAGCTATATCACTCTTCATTTCTTCTTGGGTCTTACTTAAGTTCTTGATTTTTTCATCTTTTTCTTCTACCTTCTTCCATATGTTATTGATTTTTTCATCTGTTTCTTCTTGCTTCTTGCATAGGTAGTTGACTTTTTCATCTGTTTCTTCTTGCAGAAGTTGTTGATTTTTTCCTCCATCCGGTTTATGCACTCTAGGACCCTTACTCTGAATTCTTTTTCTGTCATGTTGCATGCCTCTGTATTACTTAGCTCCTTTTCTGGAGAGTCCTCCTTCTCTTTCCTTTGGGGGTTTCTTTATCTACCCATGTTTGATCTCACTGACATATCTAGACGTTGAGTCGTTCACTGGCTGCTCCCTGGGTGGCAGTGACTCCTTGGTCTGTGGTTGCTCTTCGGGCGGTTGCAGTAGCAGCTGCTCTTCATTTGACAGCAGCTCCTCTGGTGGGTGCTGTTCACTGCTGTGGTGGCTCTTCTGGCTGGTGCGGGGAGGTTTCACGTACAACTGCTGTTCCTCAGCAGAGGGTGTGGTGCTCAGTAGGCTGCTATTGCTTGGATCTACTGCGTTGATTTAAAGGCACAAAATACAACACAACAAGGCGCCACGTACCAGGCACTATACACAAATATATTCACGATATTAATAACCCCAAATAAAGGTGACCACCCGAATTAAGAAAATTAGGGGATAAGGAAGAAAGAAGAGAAAAAGATAAAAGAGAAAAAAGAAAAGAAAAGTAGGAACCAAAAAAAGGAGTGCAAAAATGAAATTGGGAAAAAGAAGGGGGGAAAATAAAAGCGAGAAAAGAAAAGAAAAGAAAAAAAAAAGCGAAAAGAGAGAATGAAGTGGAAGATGGGAAGAGACTTTTTATATGAGGAGAATACTCCTATAGAACCGCCACGAATCCCAACAAATTCCAGCAACAGCTCCCTGGAGATGGATGCAAACTAGAAACAACTAATAATATAATGATGAAAATAGAATGGAGGACACTAATCCCAAAATGAAATAAAGAGAAAATATAATGGCACTTTAAAAAATGGTAAAATGGTAGCAGTAATAATACTGGTTAAAAATAAGAAGGTAGTAATTAAAAGGGTAAAATCGGGTGATGGAAAAAGAAGAAAAAAAAAAGAAGAAGAAAAAAAAGGAAAAAAAATTGGTTTCTTAGTTAAAAGGTGAAAAAAGAAAAAAAAATTTCAGTAGTGAAGGTCCTTCGGTTCTTCTATTCTTCAGTCTGGCTCGCCTTTAGTCCTGCCCGGTATTCAGGAAAGTGTTGAGTTTCCCTGTGATACACTGTTCCTCTGTGTTGTAAACCACAGTCCTTATTTTAAAGCAGGTCGTATTTGTTTCCCAGACTGCCTTATTTTGTGTTTAGCAAAGAGTCAGTTTGTGGCTCAGCCTCTGGGTGGCAGTGTTCTGGGGTTGGCCTCTGAGGCTATACGGCTTCTCTATCGCATTTAAAACTGATTTGGAGAGGTCAGCTATCCAGAGCTGGTTCATTAATAGTTACCCGCTCTGTGTTGTTGCTGGGATTGAAAATCCCTCTATAGGCCAGATCCTGTTAACTCCCAGGGACTGATCAGATTATTTTAATCCTTGATCTTTTTCAGGGTGGAATCTGGGTGTGGCTGTGCTCCTTGCCTGGGGGCTGGGGGGAGGAGTCTCACTCTCTGGAGAAAATGGCTGCCCCTGTCCTGGGCTCAGGGGTGTCTCAGCACTCAATTCGCTGCCACCTCTCCCGGCCCCCCTTCTCTCCTCAGTCTCTCCCCAGATTCCACTCCTCCGCACCCTCTCCCTCTCTTCAGCACAGGTGAGTGTCTGTATCCGAAATGTCTTATGAACAGGATTCAGTGAAAACAAACAACCAAAGCCGGCCGTGGAAACGGGGAAGGCTTGGTTTCTGTAAGCTCTTCTCTTACCGGCACTGCATGGTCTGGTCAGCTATTCAGGCTGCCCCCTTTAGACTCAGTCCTCCGTTATCACAGAACCCAGCTCTCAAATCCCCCGGCGGCGCCAGGAATCCCGCGGATCTCCTTTCCCCCCCGTCAGGGGTTGTGCCTGTCCCAAGGGACGCGGCTGTCTGCCACGCGGTCTCCCTCTGACCCTTTGGGATCAGAGGTCTGGCAAACTTTCCTGCCCAAATCCCTGGGTTTTTTACCTTTCCAAGGGAGTTCTGCCCTTCCCGGCTGCAAACCGTCTCACCAGCTGAGCAATTTCGCCAATTCGGGGTGGGTGTTTTTAGTTTCCGCTGCTCACTCCATTTGCTCCGGGACACGACCTGGTACGCGTCTGCCTATATCGCCGCCCTCTTCCGTTTCAGCCACTGAAGTCTTGAACCCCTCAAAGTCATCCATGAGATTTGGAATCAGCTTCTTCCAACCTCCTGTTAATGTTGATATTTTGACCTCTTCCCATGAATGATGAATGTTCTTAATGGCATCTAGAATGGTGAATTCTTTCCAGAAGCTTTTCAATTCACTTTGCCCAGATCCTTCAGAGGAATCACTATCTATGGCATCTATATCCTTACTAAATGTATTTCTTAAATAATAAGACTTGAGACTCAAAATTACTCTTTGATCCATGGTCTTCACAAAGGATATTGTGTTAGCTGGCATGAAAACAACATTAATCTCATTGTAAATCTCCATCAAAGCTCTTGGGTAACCAGGTGCATTGTCAGTGAGCGGTATTTTTGAAAGAAATCTTTTTTTTTTTCCTGTGGAATAGGTCTCAAAAGAGAGCTTACAATATTCAGTAAATCATGTTGTAAACATGTGTACTGTCAGCCTGGCTTTTTTCCATTCATAGAACACAGCAGAGCAGGTTTAGCATAGTTCTTAAGGGCCTTAGGATTTGCAGATGGTAAATGAGCATTGGCTTCAACTTAAAATCACCAGTTGCATTAGCCCCTAATAGGAGTCTCAGCCTGTCCTTTGAAGCTTTGAAGCCAGGCACTGACTTCTCCTCTCTAGCTATGAGAGTCCTAGATGGCTTCTTCCACTATATAACTGTTTCAGATATATTGAAAACCTGTTGTTTAGTGTTGCCACCTTTATAAATGTTCCTAGCTAGATCTTCTGAATAAGTTGCTGCAGCTTCTACATCAGCACTTGCTTTTACCTTGCATTTTTATGTTATGGAGTTGGCTTCTTTCCTTAAATCTCATGAACCAAACTCTCCTGGCTTCATACTTCTGTTCTGCAGCTTTCTCACCTCTCTAAGCCTTTATATAGACGTGAAGGCAGTTAGGACTTTGCTCTGGATTAAGCTTCAGCTTAAGGAAATGTCATGGTTTATTTGATTTTTCTATACAGACCACTAAAACTTTTAATCATATTAGCAATAAGACTGTTTCATTTTCTTATTATTGATAATGTTCACTGGTATAGAGCTTTTAATATTCTACAAGAACTTTCCCTTTTCATTCACAATTTGGCTGTTTGGCACAATCTAGATTTCAGCTTGTCTCAGCTTTATCATGCCTTCCTCACTGAGCTTAATAAATGCTGTCTTTTCATTTAAAGTGAGAGGTGTGCAACCTTCCTTTCACTTGAAAGGCCATTATAGAGTTATTAATTGACCTAATTTCAATATTGTTAATGTCTTAGGGAACAGAGAAGTCCAAGGAGAGGGAGAGAGACAGGCAAACAGCAGATTAATGCAGCAGTCAGAACACACACATTTTTTATTAAATTCACTGCCTGATATGGGCATAGTTCATGGTGCCCCAAAACAATTATAATAGTAACAACAAAGATCACTAATCAGAGATCAACACAAACAATATAATCCTATCTAATTAAAGAGTAATATGCAAATTAACCATCACTTGCTCAATCCATCACAAAGATGGCGGTGGCCACGGAGCTGGAGCGAGCAGGTGGCTTGGGTTGCCCCAGCGATGGAGGATGCCAAGCTTCCTGCCTGCCCTGCCGGCCCTGGGTTCCGCTCAAGGCTACAAAGTTCAATTATAGAAGATAAATAAATGCCAGATACCTGCTTCCAGCTGGTGTGGCCTCCGCTCAAGGAGGGGCTGGGAGCTAGGGTTGCCAAGGGCAACCCAGGCTTCGAGACAGACCAAGGCTACAAAGTTTCAATTATAGAAGTTAAATAAATCCCAGATACCTGTTTCCAGCCTGCGGGCATGGCCATTCTGAAAACCGCCCTCAGCCCCTCACCCAGGCTGGCCAGGCACCCCAGTGGGACCCCCACCCTGAAGGGGCTGTGGCCAGGCTGCAAGCAGCCATCAGTCCCTCACCCAGGCTGGCCAGGCACTCCAGCAGGACCCCCACCCTGATCCGGGACATCCTTCAGGGCAAACCAGCCAGCCCCCACCTGTGCACTAGGCCTCAATCCTATATAATAAAAGGGTAATATGCAAATTGACCCCAACAGCAGAACGACTGGGAATAACTGATCACTATGACACACACTGACCACCAGGGGGCAGACGCTCAATGCAGGAGCTGCCCCTTGGTGATCAGTGCCCCCTGGTGGCCAGTGCACTCCCAAAGGGGGAGCTCTGCTCAGCCACAAGCCAGGCTGACGGCTGCCACACAGCAGTGGTGGCGGGAGCCTCACCCTCCTCCTCAGCAGCACTGAGGATGTCTAACTTTGGCTTAGATCTGCTCCCCACTGGCAAGTGGACATCCCCCGAGGGCCCCTGGGCTGCCAGAGGGATGTCTGACTGCCAGCTTAGGCCCATTCCCCTGGGGAGTGGGCCTAAGTCAGCAGGTGGACATCCCCTGAGGGGTCCCAGACTTCAAGAGGGCACAGGCTGGGCTGAGGGTCCTCCCCCCAAATGTACAAATTTTTGTGCACCGGGCCTCTAGTCTATAATGATAAAAGTGTAATATGCTAATTAGACTGGACAACCTTCTGGACGAAGCTGGGGCTGCGAGGGAAACCTGGATCCTGGGTGCCAGAGGGAAGCCGGTGCTGCCAGCCAGGGGAAGGAAGGCCTACTCTTGGACAAATTTCGTGCATCGGACCTCTAGTAATCTATACTAATAAAAGGGTAATATGCTAATTAGGGAGGACGTCCATCCGGACAAAGTCACAACAACTGCGAGGCCTGGGGCTCAGACATCTGTGAGCCCCAGAAGCTGCGAGGCCCGGGGCTATCAGCAGCTGTGGGCTCACGGCAGTTGTGGGCTCAGGCAGTTGCAAGGCCCAGGGCTCAAGCAGCCATGAGCCCCAGCAGCTGCGAGGCCTGGGGCTCAGGCAGCCATGAGCCCCGACGGCTGCGAGGCCTGGGGCTCAGACGGCCATGGTCTCAGGCAGCCATGAACCCCGGCAGCTGCGAGGCCTGGGATTCAGGCGGCCATGGTCTCAGGCAGCTATGAGCCCCACTGGCTGCGAGGCCTGGGGCTCAGGCATCTGCAAGCCCCGGCAGCTGCGATGCCCGGGGCTTAGGCCTTGCTCCCACCACGGCCGGCAGTGGCAGCAGCAGCAGGGTGATGGAGGTGGCACCTTCCCCTGATCAGCCTGGTGGCCTCCTGCAGAAGGAGGCCAGGTTGCGGCTTAGGCCCGCTCCCCCTCAGGGGAGCGGGCCTAAGCCGTCAGTCGGACATCCCCTGAGGGCTCCCGGACTGTGAGAGGGGTCAGGCCAGGCTTCCCCCACCTTCAATGCACGAATTTTCGTGCACCTGGCCTCTAGTTATAATAATAATGTTGGACATTGTGAGCATTACCACAATGTAACACAGAGATACAAAGTGAACAAATGCTATTGGAAAAATAGCATCAATAGATTTGCTTGATGCATGGTTGCCACAAACCTTCAATTTGTTAAAAAAAAAAAAAAAAAGTATCTGTGAAGTGCAATGATGCAAAGTGCAATAAAACAAGGGTACTTGTACTTCCAACTATAGTTCTATGGAAGACTGATGATGACCGTAGACCTACAGGAACCCCAGTAAAGAAAACAATATTGCTTTATTTTCCCTAGAGCATATCCTATCTAATAAAAGAGAAACATGGTAATTAGCCGTACATCTGCTACCCTTCCCATTGGCTAATCAGGGCGATATGCAAATTAACTGCCACCCAAGATGACGGCTGGCAGCCAGGCAGCTTGAAGTGAACAGGAGGCTTGCTTGCTTCAGTGACCGAAGACCCCAACGTTCCCCACCTGCCTTGCCGGCCTCTGAGCTTGCAGTTTGAAACATTGTTACAAATGTAGAAGCTAAACAAAACCCCAGAAACCTGCTTTCAGCCAGCCGGGATCTCAGAGCTGGAGTTGAAACAGTGTTTCGATTATAGTACCCAAACAAACCAGATACCTGCTTTCAGCAGCAGAGGCTTTAGAGCTGGAGCCAAGCCTCAGCGCTAAAGCTGGCCCAGAATTAAAAAAAAAAAAAAAAAAGGAGCGGTTGGGAGCTTCAGTCACCCGCCTGCCTGAAAACAGCCCTCAGCCCCTCACCCAGACTGGCCAGGCACCCCAGTGGGGACCCCCACCCTGAAGGGTGTGTGACCAGCTGCAAACAGCCATCATCCCCTCACCCAGGCTGGCCAGGCACCCAAGCAGGACCCTCACCCTGATCCAGGACACTCTTCAGGGCAAACCAGCCGGCCCCCACCCATGCACCAGGCCTCTATCCTATATAGTAAAAGGGTAATATGCCTCCCAGCACCAGGATCAGCGGAGCCGTGAGGCCTCCCGGCACCAGGATCAGCGTGACAGGGGTCAGCACCCAAACCCCCTGATCGCCCTGGGGCTCTGTGTGTGACGGGGTGGGGCCACAACCTCCCTATCTGCCCTGCTCTGTTTGTGACAGGGGAAGGCGCCCCAACCTCTTGACCAGCCCTGCTCTGTGCCTGATAGTGGGGAGCTCCCCAACCCCCTGATCACCCTTCAGCTGTGTGTGTGACAGAGGGCGTGGCCACAGCCTCCCTATCCGCCCTGCTCTGTTCGTGACAGGGGAAGTCTCCCCAACCCCTTGACCAGCCCTGCTCTGTGCCTGATAGGGGAGAGCTCCTCAACCCCCTGATCGGCCCTGCTCTGTGCATGACAGGGCGGAGCCCCCCAGCCCCCTGATCGACCCTGCTCTGTATGTGACAGGGTACGGAGCCCCAACCCCCCTGATGGGCACTGCTCTGTGAGTGACAGGGGGCAGTGCCCCAACCCCCTGATTGGCCCTGCTCTGTGCGTGACAGGGGGCGGTGCCCCAACCTCCCCATCAACCCTGCCTTGAGTGTGACAGGGGACGGTGCCCCAACCCCCCAATCGGCCCTACCCTGAGTGTGACTGAAGGTGGCATCACAACCTCCCTATCTGCCCTGCTCTGTGCATGAAAGGGGGCAGCGCCCCAACTCCCCAATCAGCCCTGCTCTGAGCCTGACCAGGGGCTGCACCTAGCGATTGGGCCTGCCCTCTGCCACCCGGGAGCAGGCCTAAGCCAGCAGGTCATTATCTTCCAAGGGGTCCCAAACTGCAAGAGCGCACAGGCCGGGCTGAGGGACCCCCCCCTCCCCCCAAGTGCACAAATTTTTGTGCACCGGGCCTCTAGTCTATATAATAAAAGCCTAAGCAACTGTTATGGTGGAACTATATAATAAAAGCTTAAGCAACTGTTATGGCAGAATGACCAGAACGACCCATTGCTATGATGTGCACTGGCCACCAGAGGGAAGTCGCTTAACGCAGGAGCTTGCCCATGGTGGTCAGTGTGCTCCCACAGGGAGAGTGCCACTCAGCCAGAAGTCAGGCTCACAGCAGCACTAAGGAGCAGCCAGCCAAGTGGTAAGGAGCAGCGAGCAGGCATACATCCCCTGAGGGGTCCTGGACTGCGAAAGGACACAGGCCAACGTCCTCTGAGGGGTCCCGGACTGCAAGAGGATGCAGGCCAGGTTAAGGGACACCACCACCACCCCGCCCCTCCTCCAGTGCACAAAATTCGTGCATCGGGCCTCTAGTTTAGAAATAAAAGTGCACTTGCACCTTGTGATAGGAAGAGCATTAGACTATGCATCAATTAGTGCCGGGGTCCAACCCCAGCAGGTCCAGGGGTCCCCAAAGGTGTGGACGGAGTCGGTGAAGAAGGAACGATACAGAGATAGCGTTCAGTTGATCATCATAGCCGGGTTTGCTTGTCGGGGTCTCCAGCCAGGTTCTGTACAGGTACTCCAGTCAGGTTCAGTGTCCAGGTTCCAGTCAGGTTCTCCTGCCAATCTCTGTAGTCAGGTTCAGTCCAGGATCCCTTGCCATGTTCTCCCGCTAGGCTCTGTCTCTAGGCTCCGAGGCCAGTCCCTCTCCAGGATCCTCCAGCATGCTCTCTCCAGTGAAGTTCTTCTGTCTCTAGAGAATGTTCTGTGTAGGTTCTGTGCCTAGGCTCTGTCTCTCTTGGTCCTGTCTTCCAAGCCCTGTGTCCTTAGTTCTGTGTTCTGAGTTCTGTGTGTTTCTGTCTTGTTACAACTGTATTTATACCAGTTGATTCAATCCTATCAATCTCTATTACAAAGGTTAGGGCGTTTCTTATCTCCATTCCAGGGAGAAAAGATTATGTAGTTTAAGCATGATTGTTCGTAGTCAAAGGGATTAATTACCCGCCTGGCACTTAGTTGAGGGGTTTTATTCCCTCCCTAACTTCAGGGGAAAATCCCTACCTGGGGATTCAACCTTTCTCGGAGAGGTGACCTTGGTTAAAACACAGCGCCAAGAAGGTGAGCAAACATATTAAGAACAGTATGCCATATATGCCAGGTCCCTTGAAACAGCAAGCATGGACCGGCTCCCGGCAAATTAGGTCTAATCTGGATTCAACAAAGTCTTTTCTCTGTGACCTTGAACAAATCACTTAACTTTTCTGGACATCTGTTTTGTTTGTTTGTTTTGGGTAAAGTAAGTCCTTTTTTGGGGGGTGACATTAGTTAATATAATTATATAGGTTTCAAGTATACAACTCTTATGATACATCATCTGTATATTGCATTGTGTTTACCACCCAAAACTGTTTGTTTTATATATATATTGATTTCAGAGAGGAAGGGAGAGGGAT
Source organism: Myotis daubentonii (assembly GCF_963259705.1). Lineage (NCBI taxonomy): Eukaryota > Metazoa > Chordata > Mammalia > Chiroptera > Vespertilionidae > Myotis > Myotis daubentonii. The sequence goes on along the minus strand of NC_081861.1, from coordinate 96,776,374 downwards.
AGAGAGATAGAAACATCAATGATGAGAGAGAACCACTGATTGGCTGCCTCCTGCCCACCCCCCACTGGGGGAGATCGAGCCCGCAACCCAGGCATGTGTCTTGGCTGGAATCCAACTTGGGACCCTTCAGTCCACAGGCCAAGCTCCATCCACTGAGCCAAACCAGCTAGGGCTGTTTTAAAATTCTTAAATGCTAAGAACCCAATAGTAAATAAGGCAAAATAAGAGGTATCTAGTATATACCCTTAATTTTGAAGAGTGCTACAAAAATAATAGCTTTATGACAAAAAATCATTGAGAATACTGGCTGAATGATACCTTTTAATGTTAAGAGATAAATTGTTTTATGTCTTCAGGTTTCAGGTATTGTATTTGTTTTTGGCTTTTTTAGTTCTCTAATAGTGACATTTTTCTATCTGAGATTGCTGTTTCTGGGGAAGTGATATAAAGTACATATAAAGTAACATGTAATGAGAATATTTCTGGTTTGAGGAATAATTCTGGAATCAAAGTTTTTACTTCCCCTCTTCATTGTTTCACTTGCCATGAAGTCAGAATCAAAAATTACATTTATGTTCCAAGGAATGTAGTTTGTCAAAGGATGTCATGTATAAACTTAAATTCTTATAACTGAACAGGTAAATGTTGAAGGTATTTTATTTGATGGTTATATTCTATGCAAATACTAGAAACATAAAATATGTCTTTATGCTATGCTTCCTTTAACTAATTTTTTTTTAACCAGGGGGAGAAAAGCAAAGAGTAGCAATTGCAAGAGCCATTTTGAAGGACCCTCAAGTTATTCTCTACGATGAAGCCACTTCATCATTAGATTCAATTACTGAAGAGGTAAATGTTAGTGAAAATATAAAACTCTTCAATTATCAATGCTTAAATTTTCTCCTTGGAAATTTTAATAAAATAGCTATATTCATTTGTATTTTGAGTGAACTTCAATGGGAGGTGCTATAGAGCAAAATACTTAGCCACTTTTTCCTAGATAACAATTGTTGATAGTAAGAATGCCAGACTGCATTGAAAGATCACATTGTTCAGCTCATTTGCAAGTATGCCTTCTTTTGGAACTGTATGATACCTTATGCTCTTGTTGCATTGCCCTTGCATTTTTACAAAGCTGTCAAAATTCTCTAGTCTGCTGGCAAAGGAAGAAGATTTTAGTCTTTCTGCTATTACCACTTAACACTCATTAAAACAAGTCATGTAAATGATTGTGATACAGTATACACCAGAAAGCCTTTCACTTGTCATGGAGCAACTCACTGAAGTGCAAACAGGCACACACAGCCTGTAGTGCTGGTATCAATTTATATTTATTTCACAACAAGTATTATGAAACTGATGTCATGGTATTATTACCCATCAACTACATTAGACTTCATAACAACATTTTTGTATTAAATACAAAGTCTTAATAACAATGACAAGTTCATGAATAAATTTCCTTAGTCTGCATTGAAGATAGCTAGATGTTATTTGTCAGTTGTTTCCTTTCACCCATATTTACTTGAATATATAGTTAAAACCTAGTGTTGAAGGATAGGCCTAATTTCAGTTTTATAGCATATATGACATAATTTTTGCATAAAGGAGTTAAGATCCAGGGCACATTATTTGATTTGTCATGTGCTTAAAACAGTTTAATTTCTAAGTGAATTGTTTAGTATCAGGATTTGTTACATTTGAAGGGAACCTTAAACAGGACAGACCCCATTCATAAGCAGAGTAGGAATCTATATATATAAAAGCCTAAGCGACTGGACAACTGGACAACCAGCCGGTAGCTATGATGCGCACTGACCACCAGGGGGCAGGCACTCAACACAGGCTATGCCCCCTGGTGGTCAGTGCACTCTCACAGCGGGAGTGCCACTCAGCTGATAGGTGGGCGCTACACCCCAGGCTCACGGGTAGCAAGCACAGCTGTGGCAGCAGTGTGAGCCTCTTCTGTGGACACTCCCCCTGTGCACCTGAGCGGTGCCCAGCCCGGGATCCGGCTCCTCCCTAGCCTCCTGCCGCTTCTAGCACTACTTCGTACTGTGCAGGATCAACACGGACAGCAGGCTGGAGCCCTGGAAAGTAAAGCCGGACTGCAGTGGCACCGAGGTCCACTGATCCCCACAGGCCAGCCTAGGGACCCCACAGGCCATGAGTCTGTTTATAAAAAGTTTATACCTAAAAATATTTCCTCCATGTTTATTACAAATTAAGAGTCTCAACAGTCATTTGAGCCACGTAGCTTTATCATCTTATGTAGCATAACTCATTAAGAGGTAGCAGAGACAACTCCCCAAGGGAATGAGTTACCAACAGATTTGGTAAATTTTAATGGTCCTTTTTAATAGATCCATAGAGCACGTCAAAGTAATTTCTTGAGGATTAGGAAGTGGAGTCCCCACAAACATCACAGTTTTTCTTAGAATTGGTCCTGCACTTCCTTTTCAGTCTGCAGTAGTAAAATATAAGGTCTTCTTTTCCTGGGTAACCATGTGCTCTTGATAATTTTATTTCTTTAATAAATACAATGTTTAGAAATATCTGTAGGAAGACATTTGGTATATCCCCATCTCCCACATGCCTATTTCCATTTAGCTAGCTGTATTTAGACCCAGGTTTCCAAATATAGCTGTGTGTGTGTGTGTGTGTGTGTGTGTGTGTGTGTAAAGTATATATATACACTTTACAGGCTGTCAAGAAAAATGTGTTCTCCAGAATGTATTAAGTAGTCAGAATTGTTTTAAAAATAAGTTTCCTCAAGTTATACATGCACAGTTTTCTGTGTCCTTTCTGTCCTCTGAGTTTGAAGGAAAAGCAAATGCTCATGTCCCCATTGAGTCTCATATATTTCTCTTGATCTTTTTTTTTTAATTTCTCTGCATCTTACCACTTGAGTCCCTCCTTATTTCATTTTTGCTCTCATTGACCAAATAAACATCATATCTGGCTATGCTCCTAATGTCACTGTATTCATCATTATGGTTTGTTTGTTTTTAAGTATAGAGAATATCCACCTTCTCCCAGACTAAAATTTACAGAAATGTTGCTTTTCTTAAAGGTAATTTTTTCCATGATAATGTGGTCATATTTACCTTCCCTTTTTGATTGATTTTCTTCTTAGTTATTATTAGATTAGGTCAAATATTTGGTAATGGTATAAAGTTTATGTAATATAAAATTGATATTTTATATTTCTTTAAGGAATGTATGATTATTTTTTAATTTACCTAATAGATAGATCTTTTTTTCTCTTTTATTCTTTTGTTCCCAAACTTACAGACAATTCTTAGTTCCATGAGGGATGCAGTCAAACACAGAACTTCTATTTTCATTGCACACAGATTATCAACAGTAGTTGATGCAGATGAAATCATAGTCTTGGACAAGGTAAGAGATTTAACTTTAAAATTTAGTATTTGAAGAACATTGGGAATTTTAACAAACACAAGTAAATGAAATCGTTTCTCTAATAGTTTTTATCATGGGGAAAATAGTAAAATGGACAACCCACTTTCTTCTGTGGGAATTAATATAAAAGTGCACTGTCTAAATGTCCTAAATAAATCAAAGTACTACTATTGTAATTGGTGGATTTGAAAATTGTAATAGTTTTTCTTTTCTACTTTCTATAAGGACTTCTCCCCACCCCTGGTACATTATCTAACATTATTAAGTTTTTCACCTTTCATTCAGCATTTTCCTTGATTATCTTTCCCTACTAATAAATGAACCTTCAATTCTTTATCATTTTTGAAAGCCCGAGTACTGGAAGTTAAGGGAGAAGAAACATTCTCATATACTTTCCATATTAAGTTACTGAGATAGAATTTTTCATGCCACTAAATGTTGTATAGGATGTTCTATGGTGTGTATGTATATTATTCCCTTTATAAGTTACCTGTGTATTGGAGACCCTAGGTCTTTTTATTTATTTGTTCATCACTGTGTTCATTCATTAGAAAATAAAGTGATTTTTTTTCCCATTGTGATTCAACCAGAATATCTTAAATGGGAAATTTTGTGGATATACTTCATTATCTCATTGATGTTCAAGAATTTGAAATAAAATCTGCTGTTTTGTGCTTTTTTTTTTTTTTACTACACTTTCCAATTTTATGCAGTTATGCAAATAAAGCCTTTTTTAATAAAATGTTAGTACTTTAGCAGGCATGTGCTTACCTGCCTCATGACATGGGGTTCACAGTATTTATACAGTTATATTACAACATTGCCCCTTGGAGTTTGGATTATAATTGGAAATAACTTATTAATGATTATGGCACTTGTATATAAAATTTCTTTGGGTTCATAATTTGATGGTTCTGTAATTGCATGATCTTGAAGATCAGAGATTTTTATTTTCTAGTGAAACTACTGTGACCTCATTCTGTCAGCAGTCTCTTATAATATTAATGTTGCGTCTACATGAGAAATAGCATTCCCACTGTTCGCTCAGTGGTTAGAGCATTGGCCTGTTCACCAAAGGTTCAAGGGTTCGATTCCTAGTCAAGGGCAGGTGCCTGGGTTGCAGGTTCAGGAGGCAACCAATGGAAGTGTCTCTCACATCAATGTTTCTTTCTCTTCAGTCCCTCCCACTCTCTCTAAAAAAAAAAAAAAAATCAATGGAAAATATATCCTCTGGTGAGGATTAACAAAAAAAAGAAAAAGAATAGCATTCCTAAGACCCTTCCTCACCCTATACATCCTAGTGATTACCCCTTCCCCAGCCTTGGTAGGAGGCTAGATTTTTGCTTGTCAGGAAATTGAGTCAGAGAGGCTCTGGACACATTAAAGTTACCAAACAAATTAACAATGAGGGGCTAGATTAAGTGGGAATCAAAACATACCAAAAAAACAAGACCACAGACTATCTTGTGCCACTGGCTCCAAGAACCTTGCCAACCAGTTGTTTATTTCTGCTATCATCATTCCTTCCCTCATCATCAGATAATTGGAAAATTCTTCTCTGGAGAAAAAAATGGTAGCCTCAGAAAAAGAGATATTTGAATTTGAGGGCCCCAACAAAAGGACCAGCTACCCATGTGATCATCCTTCCATGAAACCAAACAGTTGAAAAGGGCACTCCCAAGTCAGCTTTTTTAATGCACAATTATCAGCGGATAATAAAAGGAAGACTTCTTAGACAAGTTAAAAAAAAAAAAAAAAGGTTGATTAAATAGCTTCTGCACAACAAATGAGAGATTTCATAGAGAAGGCTGAGAAACTGTGAGACCTTTCTGGGATCTGAGGACTCTCCAGGATAGGAGGAATCTGTGACTGACGTTGTTTTCATATCTCTTCACTTGGATAATGCAGGCAGGAACTCTATCCGTGTGCTCCAACTGACGCCTAAGGCCAGCTGGAGCTTGATTCAGTGGGTCGAACAGGTTATAGCACTATACGTATTAGGCCACTGCTGTGTGTTCTCACAGGGCTGCCCTGCTATGACTGTTCCATTGGCAAAGAGCTGGAACAACAGGGAGTTACCACAGATGTGTGCATACCAGGCTATCCTTCCCCTATCCTACTCTTTGTGGCCAGGCTACAACCGAGGTGCCACATACTCCAGTCCTGATTTGAACCAGCTTACATAAACCAACTGGCACCCAGTCTACATAAAGGCCACTTCTACACAGACCACTTTTTCACGATTAGGAGAGATACCTATCACATCTATATTATAGGAACAACCAGAGAAAGTCAAAATAAGAAGAGTAATATGCTCCAAATGAAGGAACAAGAGCAAAATCCAGAAAAATTTCCTAATGAAGTGGAGATAAGTAATTCCCATTATAAAGAATTCAAATAAATGACTACAAGGATGCTCAACAAACTTGAGAGTATAATAGGGAAACTCAGAAAGAAAGAAGAGAGTTAGAAAATATAATAAAAAGCCAAAGATAAAGAATGCAGTAACTGAAATGGGAAAACACATTAGAAGGAATCAACAGTAGATTTCATACAGAAGAACAGAGTAGTGATCTGGAGACAGAATAGTCAAAATTCACCAATCAGGATATTGATAAGAAAAAAGCATTTTCAAAAACAAGGATAGTATAAGGGGCCTTTGGAACATCAAGCACACTAGGGATACACACATTATGGGGATACCAGAAGAAGACAGAGAAAGGGGCAGAAAGTATATTTGAAGAAATAATGGCTGAGAACATTTAAATCTGACAAAAGAAACAAAACAAACATTCAGGTCCCAGAAGCACAGTTTCAAACAAGATGAACCCAAAGAGGCCCACACCAAGACATATTGTAATTAAAGTGGCAGAAGGTAAGGATAAAGAGAGTCTTGAAAGCAGCAAGAGGAAAACAATTCACATACAAGGGAAACCCCATAAGTTTTTATCAGCTGATTTCTCAGCAGTAACTTTACAGGCCAGAAGGGAATGTCAGGAAATGGTTAAATTGTTGAAAGAAGAGAACTTACAACCTAGAAATATTGTATCCAGCAAAGTTATTGTTCATGGGAGAACCAAGATGGCGGCGTATGGTACAGACCTGTTTGTGCTGCCTCCCACAACATTGAAAATACCAACTATAAGACAAAACAGCTATCATTCAGAACCATGGGAAAGCTGGCCCAATGGAAGTTCTACAACTGGAAGGAAAGAAAGAAGAGCATTGAGACTGAGTAGGATCTGCAGAGGCACCAAGAACAGAGGTACGGAGGCGCGCGCCAGGCAGGCTGCAACTGGATGCACGGTTTTTTTCAATCTGAAGGGATTATAAACTCTCGAATCCACTGAGCTTGTTTGGCGGGGGATTCTGAGGTCCCAGACCCCTACAGGGAGAGGCGGGACGGCCTTGCAGCGGGTCAGAAAGCGAGGGTGGCTTTCTCACGGAGCTGCTTGCCAGCGCTCGGGGACGCGGAGTCGCGGAGAGGCGAGGAGTCGCAGAGACGCCATTGCTGTTTGCTCCGCCCTGGTGATTCCCTGAGACCCTGCCCTACTCAATTTACATCCCCATCCAAGCTGTGCCAGATGCACAAAAGTTATTGTTCATAATTGGAGGAGAGATTTTTCCAGACAAGCAAAAGTAAAGGAGTTTATCACCTAAACCTGTTTTACAGGTTATCTTAAGTGGTCTTTGTACACAAAAGACCATAACCAGAAATAAGAAACTTTAGGAAAGAAAAAAAAGCAGGTATGTAAAAGCAAAGAGAATTAACCGTGAATCAGCCACTTAAAATGCTAATATGAAAGTTAAAAGGCAAAAATAGCAAGATTAACTATAACTACAATAAATAATTAGATGATACAGAAAATAAAGAGATATACAATATGACATCACAAACATACATGGTGGAGTGGTGAGTAAAATGCTGGTGCTTTTAGGATGTGTTTGAACTTAAAGGCCTATCTGCTTATAATATCAGCTATAGATATAGATTTATATGTATGCATCTCATGGTAATCTCAGACCAAAAACCTAGAAAAAATACACAAAAAATAAATAGAAAGGAATAAATCCTCCTCCTCCCCCCAAAGAAAACTAGTAAATTTAATGGAAAGAGACCAGGAGATTAAAGGAATAGAAGAATTACAAAACAACCAAAAACCAAGAAATGGCAAGCACGTACCTATTAATAATTACTTTAAATGTAAAGGGCCTAAATGCGCCAATCAAAGACATAGGGTAGCTGAATGGATTAAAAAAACAAGACCCATCTATATATGGCCTACAAGAGACACATTTCAGATAGAAAGACACATAGACTAAAAGTAAAGAGACAGAAAAAGCTATTCTGTACACATAGAAGTGAAAAGAAAGCAGGGGTAGCAATACTCCAGACAAAATTGACTTGAAAACAAAGTTTGTAAAAGGATAAAAAGCTGTTATATAATGATAAAGGGGTCCATCCAGGAACATATAACAATCATTGATATCTATGCATCCAACAGAGGAGTACCTAAATATGTAAAGCAAGTAATAACAGACATAGAGAAATTGACAGCAATACAATAATAGTAGGGGACTTTAATACCCCACTATCAACAATAGATTTATCAGATAGAAAATCAATACTTTGTCTTAAATGTCACATTAGATCATATCAACTTAATAGATATTTAAAGAACACTTCATTTAAAAACTGTAGAATACACATTCTTCTCAAGTATACATGGAACATTCTCCACAGTTGAATATTGAAATCATATCAAGTATCTTTTCCAATCTAAACAGTTTGAAACTAGAAATCAACTACAAGATGAAAACTAGAAAGAATACAATCACATGGAGACTAAACCACATGCTACTAAACAACCAATGGATCAAAGTGGAAATCAAACCAGAAAACAAAAACTACCTTGAAGCAAATAAAAGAGAAAAATACTGCTCTGAAAATTTTTTATAATACAGAAAAAGCAATACTAACAGGTTTATAGCTATACCTGCTTACCTCAGGAAACACAAAAGATTTCAAATAAACATCTTACCTTTAAACTTATGAACTAGAAAAAGAAGAAGAATTAAAACCCTAAGTAAGTAGAAGGAAGTAAATAATATAGATTAGAGCAGAAATAAATGAATTAGATACTAACAAGTAATAGAAATGATCTATGAAACTATGAGATGGTTCTTTAAAGGATGAACAAAAATGATAAAGCTTTAACCATCCTCATCAAGAAACAAAGAACCCAAATAAATCAGAAATGAAAGAGGGTAGGTTACAACCAACACCACAGAAATACAAAGGATTGTTTAAAAAATACTATAAATACAATAAGTAATATACCAGCAAATTGCACAAACTAGAAGAAATAAATTTCTAGAAACATACAACCTTTTAAGATAGAACCATGAATAAGCAAAATTGGAACAGACTGATAACGAGCAAGGAAATTGATGTAATAATGGAAAAGCTTTCATCAAACAAAAGTCCAGGATCAACATAGTATTGGAAATCTTGTCCACAACAGTTACACAAGAAAAAGAAACAAAGGGCATCAAAATTGGCAAGTAAGAAGTAAAACTGTCACATATGTTTTAAGATTGGATTATTAAAACATATGTGACAGTTTTCTTTTGTAGAGTCTGTGATGCTATGTTTAGAGAACCCTAAAGACTATAAAATACTAATGGAATTAATAAGTGAATTCAGTCAAGTATCAGAATACAAAATTAATATATAGGAATCTTTCATAATTTTATACACTGATAACAGATGATCAGAAGGAGAAATTAAGAAATGAATCACATTTACAATTGCAGTAAAAAGAATGATATACCTAGGAATAAATTTAAACCAGGTGAAAGATCTATACTCTGAAAACTGTAAGATACTGAAGAAGTCAAAGAGGACACAAATAAATGGAAGGATACACCATGCATATCATTAAAAAGTATTTACTACTCAAAGCAATTTACTGATTCATTGCTATCCTTATTAAAATACTAATGGCATTCTTTTCAGAACCAGGACAATTAAATGGAATTACAAAAGACCCCAAATAGTCAACACAATCTTGAGAAAGAAGAACAAAGTTGGAGGTATCATGCTCCCTGGTTTCAAACTATATTATAAAACCATCTTAAACAAAACGCTATGGCACTGGCCCAAAAGCAGACACATCAATGGGACAGAATAGAACCTGCAAATAAACCCTCACTTATATAGTCAATTAATCTTCAACAAATGGACATGAATATACAATGGAGAAATGATTCTCTTCAATAAGTAGTGTTGGGAAAACTAGATAGATACATGCAAAAAAATGAAACTGGATCCCTCTCTTATACCACATACAAAAATAAACTCAGAATGGATTAAAGACTTATGTAAGACCTGAAACCATAAAACTTTTGGAATGAAACATAAGTAATAAACTATTTGACATCATTTATAGCATATCTTTTTAGATATGTCCCCTCGAGCAAGAGAAACAAAAGCAAAAATGAACAAATGGGGTTTCATCAAACTAAAAATCCTCTCTACAGTGAAAGAAACGATCAACAAGATGAAATGGGGGACTCTCATAGCCAGTTAGCCTGGAGGTCAAATCACTCCCGGTATTGCCGACAACAATCAAGGCTTAACTACAACAAGACTGCGCACAAAGACCACTAGGGGGTGCACCAAGAAAGCATAAAAAATGCGGAGACAAAGAAGCAGGACAAAACTGTCAATGGAGGATATTGAGTTCAGAACCACACTTTTAAGGTCTCTTAAGAACTGTCTAGAAGCCGCCGATTAATGTAGTGAGATCCTCAAGAAATCTAATGAGACCCTCGATGTTATCATAAAGAACCAACTAGAAATTAAGCATACACGGACTGAAATAACGAATACTATACAGACTCCCAACAGCAGACCAGAGGAGCGCAAGAATCAAGGCAAAGATTTGAAATGCGAAGAAGCAAAAAAACACCCAACCAGAAAAGCAAAATGAAAAAAGAATCCGAAAATACGAAGATAGTGTAAGGAGCCTCTGGGACAGCTTCAAGCGTACCAACATCAGAATTATAGGGGTGCCAGAAGATGAGAGAGAGCAAGATATTGAAAACCTATTTGAAGAAATAATGACAGAAAACTTCCCCCACCTGGTGAAAGAAATAGACTTACAGGTCCAGGAAGCGCAGAGAACCCCAAACAAAAGGAATCCCAAGAGGACCACACCAAGACACATCATAATTAAAATGCCAAGAGCAAAAGACAAAGAGAGAATCTTAAAAGCAGCAAGAGAAAGAAACTCAGTTACCTACAAGGGAATACCCATACAACTCTCAGCTGATTTCTCAACAGAAACTTTGCAGGCCAGAAGGGAATGGCAAGAAATTGTCAAAGTGATGAATGCCAAGAACCTACAACCAAGATTACTTTATCCAGCAAAGCTATCATTCAGAACAGAAGGTCAGATAAAGAGCTTCACAGATAAGGAAAAGCTAAAGGAGTTCATCACCACCAAACCAGTATTATATGAAATGCTGAAAGGTATTCTTTAAGAATAGGAAGAAGCCCTGACCAGTTTGGCTCAGTGGATAGAGCATCGGCCTGCAGACTGAAAGGTCCCAGGTTCGATTCTGGTCAAGGGCATGTACCTTGGTTGTGGGCACATCCCTAGTAGCAGATGTGCAGGAGGCAGCTGATTGATGTTTCTAACTCTCTATCCCTCTCCCTTCCTCTCTGTAAAAAATCAATAAAATATATTTAAAAAAAAAAGAATAGGAAGAAGAAGAAGAAAAAGGTAAAGATACAAATTATGAACAACAAACATGCATCTATCAACAAGTGAATCTAATAATCAAGTGAACAAATAATCTGGTGATCATAATAGAATCAGGGACATAGAAAGGGAATGGACTGACTATTCTTGTGGGGGAAAGGGGTGTGGGAGATGCGGAAAGAGACTGGACAAAAATCGTGCACCTATGGATGAGGACAGTGGGTGGGGAGTGAGGGCGGAGGGTGGGGCGGGAACTGGGAGGAGGGGAGTTATGGGGGGGAAAAAGAGGAACAAATGTAATAATCTGAACAATAAAGATTTAATTTAAAAAAAAGGGAAAAAAGATGAAATGGTAACCTACTAAATGGGAAAAGATATTTGCAAATGATATATCCCATTAGAAGTTGATATTCAAAATATATAAGGAGCTTATACAACTCCATAGCAAAAATAATCCAAGAAAAAATAGAGGGCACGGAATATTTCTCCAGAGAAGATGTACAGATGGTCAACAGACATCAAAACATGCTCAACATCACTAATGATTAGGGAGATGCAAATAAAAACCACAATGAGATATCACCTCACACCTGTCAAAATGGGTATCATCAAAAAGTCAATTAGCAAGTGCCAGCAAGGATTTGGAAAAAAGGTAACCCTTCTGCACTCTTGGTGTGATTATAAATTGTTGTAGCCACTATAATAGAAAACAGTATTGATATTTCTCAAAGTTAAAAATAGAACCATCATACAAATCAGCAATTTCACTTCTACATTTTTATCCAAGGAAAACAAATACTAATTTGAAAAGATATATGCATCCCTGAGTTCATTTAGCAATATTTACAATAGCTAAAATATGGAAGCAATCTAGGTGTCCATCAATAGCTGAATAGATAAAGATGTGATCTTTAGTTAGAAAATATTATGTATTTTCAGTTATTTTGCTAGTTGCATGACCTTTCTCTATGTTTCATTTGCTTTTTTTTAGGGTAAAGTAGCTGAACGTGGTACCCATCATAGTTTACTTGCTAATCCTGGCAGTATCTATTCAGAAATGTGGCATACACAGAGCAGCCATGTGCAGAACCTTGATAACTCCAAATGGCATGCAAAGAAAGAAAATGTATCCAAAGAGGAGGAAAGGAAGAGACTACAAGAAGAAATTGTGAACAGTGTGAAAGGCTGTGGAAACTGTTCCTGCTAAGTCACATGAGACATTTCCTTTTTATTTTTATTTTTTGAATATACATTTGCACTGAAGCAAAATTGTTTCATTAAAAAATTATATATTCCCATTATCCATACTCCTTCTTTTAGATAAGATTTATTTGAAAGTTGATTTGAGTTTTATATCTTTTACAAACTCTTAAACTATATTTAGCCCCAAATTATTTTCTTGTTATTGCCTTCACTTTGCTCAAATCATTATTTTTGTTACTGTCTGACTTTATCCCATTTCCATTTTTGAGGCCTGAGAGCCATTTGATGATATTCACAACCAGATGAATCGGATTGGTTCCAAATTTTTATAGTTTTTAAAACCTCCTTTATGCTGACAATTTCGGTGGAAAATGTCTGTTTGTTTTTATTAAAAAAAGAGGATAGTAAGGTTCATTGTTTTTCTTTTCTGCAACCTCCATTAAAATAATTCTGTGATAGATATCTATACTTACATTTTTAAAGTGTTCTCCACTATAACCTTTTTGAAGAAAAACCTCAATTCTCATGTTAGTTAATATAGAATGTTCTTCGTCATTAACCAGCATTATAACTATCATCTAGTGGTGAGAATTTTATTTTTTTTCCACCAAAATAAGATACTGATTTTGTTTTGGACCAAAATTTATATATTTCTCTTTAAAGACTAAAGAACCCTGATATAATTTGATATTTGCCATACTGGCAGTAATACCCTCGGAAATTAATAGCTTTTTCTGTTTCCATCTTAAATATACTGCTTTTGTTATCTGAAGTTACACAAAGAAACAAATAAATGAGATATGTGCATGCATGTGTGTGTGCACACGTTCACACGTGAATATAGTAACATCCACTTAAACATTCTTAGAGACCTTTAGATAAATAGGAGAGGGTTAGATGGACAGGACTCTAATCTGTATTGACACTTCAGAGTTACTTTATTTCAACATCTCCTCTTTTTCAGTAATTTAATGAGCCCCTTTAAGCTTGATTTAACAGGAGGAGCCCAAATGAAATATTCAAGTTTTACCTGCTGGAAATAATTAATAAAATGTTGATACTTGTTCACTGAGAAAGCTCTTCTCTCTTATAATTTGAATTTGCTTTCATTTGTTTGGTAGTAATCATTCAGTTTGAGAAACTGTATTTCATGACCAACCACATGACTATATTATGAGTCTTTATTTATCAGAAAAGGTTTTAAAGTAGTTATTTTATTGGTTTATGGGTTAGTGTGTTTTAAATGATAATTTGGTCTGGGTGAGACTAATGTTTCCTTGTTTTGTATATTCATTTGTGGGCGGATACTTATCTAACTTGAGTATCCAGTTTTGTTATATAAAGGCAATTTGACAAGTGGCTTGAACCAGTATTTCATGATTAGTCTTTGACATCAGAGTAAGTGATGCAGGATCTTGCTTTTGAAGTTGTAGTTAATACTGAGATGCATAATCAACTGAAAAATGGGGGAAAGAATGAACATTTCTTAATTTGAAGCCATAGACATTATTACTCTTCTGAAGGGAAAAAAAAAAGCAATTCCTTTAAACAAATCAGCTGTATTACTAGAAACGTGCTTATTCTAGATAGAAATTTTGTTTCTGTTAACTCCTTTTATACATTTTCAATGACGCTGATGGAAAAGATTTAGCTTAGCTGTATAATCAAGCAGGTAAAATTGAAGTAGCCATCAGAAATAGTCATTTTGAGTGTGAATAGTGATATTCAAAGTAAGTGATTCTGTAGTGTGTGAAACATTTAGCCAAAAACATTTAGTCAAAGAAAAATAGGAATGTTTTTAAGTTGGGGGTAATTTCCCCAGTAAGGGTTTTGAAGCACTTTTTTTTTTCCATATGATTGGAAGTGGTTTCTAGACCATTGGGTCATTGTGGTCATTAACCAATATTTTCAGCTAATAAAAAGTTACCTGAAACACACAAATTTTGTAGGGGTCATAACTAAATCTTAAATATTTTTCTCTTCATCATATTAAGGTGAGTCCTTACAGTGAAATAATAGACTAATTAAAATGAAAGAAAAGTTTTCTAGGATGATTCAGAAGAAGTGGCTAGAAAAAGAGCTTTTAGTATAATTACATTACAATATTACATACACAAAAGGATAAAGTGTATGAATTTTGCAAATCAGTACTGCAACATAGTTTTTTTAAAATATATTTTTATTGATTTCAGAGTGGAAGGAAGGAGAGAGAGCTAGAAACATCAATGATGAGAGTGAATCACTGATTGGCTGCTTCCTGCATATCCCCTCCTGGGGATCGAGCCTTGTACCTGGGCATGTGCCCTGACATGGAATCAAACCATGACCTCCAGATTCATAGGTTGGTACCCAACCACTGAGCCACACTGGCTGGGCTGCAACGTAGTTTGTTATGTATTGGGATAAGTTGGAGTTTTGAAAAAGAGGCTCTTAAGATGGAGCATGATGATAGGGTTTTATCTCATCTCATTATTTTAAATATTTACTTTCTTCATAAGGGAATTCCAGTTTACAAAAATTAAATTGAAAGCGAGGTAATTTGGGATCATAAAAAATGGGCCAGATGTCTTCTTGAAGGTTTTTAACATAGAAATAACTTGATGAGCACATAACCTCATTTGGAAATTGAAGGTCATTCTTAGAATCAGAAAGAAATCTTAGCATTTGAACAAGCTCACAGTATGTATTTACTTTTCTTCAGGGATTTGTACCTCTTATATACCCTAAGATAAATATTTTGCCTTTCCCTTTAGATACTGACAAAGCTCAGTTTTTAAAGATGGCTAGTTCAAAAATATATTTTACTTTAAAGACAAGATAGTTCAAAATTATATGATTCCTTATTTTGGATCACTTTGACCATACTGCCGTATTTCCTAATTGCTGGCTGTGTCAGTAAGTAGCAACTTTTGTCATTGTATATACATAATTCTCCAACCTTGTAGCTTTATCATAGTACTTTTGTTGTGGATTAGTAGTTGCAAGCATTTGAATGTTTGTAATGGCAGCTTTCTTAAATTATAGATTAAGGTTCCTTTTCTCTCTGCATTAAGTATGTAGATATTGAATGTAATGGTATTAAGTGACAATATTAAGTCAAAGAAGCTGGTTGAAACTGATTAGTTAAGACAAAATTAGTTAAGAGTAGCAAGAGAGACCCTTAATGACAGTTTGCTTTTACAGCAGTATGTGCAGATAATCAGCAGTGGGTGTCCCAATAAAGCAACTTTTTTTGCAATGCACAGGCAGAATTGATATTTTGTCCCTCACACACTTAAAATAAGTACAGATAATTAATAGGCACTGAGAAAATTGCCTTACAGTCTTATGCAGAAGGTGAAAACTTGGAATTATTTCAGAAAGAAATTAATTGCTTGGATAGCTTATAATATGGCTTAAAAGGTAACAAATTATACTTTTTTCTCTTAGAATTGAGCTGTCATACTTTTTTTTATTACAAATCAGTGAAAGGTAACTTTTTATTGCCCAGAGTTTCTGTTCTTAATGGTCAAGAAGGAAACTTTTGGGGTGGAGAAATGTCTTAACTGCAAACCATTCATTAAATTAGCATTTTGACTAGCGAGAGGCAGTTGAAATGAAATATGTTCTAGTTACATAACAGGTTAGAACATTTTTTATTTTAAAAAGGCAGCAGGGCCCTGACTGTTTTGGCTCAGTGGGTAGAGCGTCGGCCTGTGGACTGAAAGGTCCCAGGTTTGATTCCAGTCGAGGGCATGTGCCTTGGTTGCGGGCACATCCCCAGTGGGGAATGTGCAGGAGGCAGCTGATCGGTGTTTCTAACTCTCTATCCCTCTCCCTTCCTCTCTGTAAAAAATCAATAAAATACATTAATAAAATAAAATAAAATAAAATAAAAAGGCAGCAGAGCCCAGCCAGGGTTGCTCAGTGGTTGAGATTCTATCTATGAACCTGGAGGTCATCATTTGATTCCCGGTCAGGGCACATGCCTGGGTTGCTGGCTCAGTCCTCAGTAGGGGGCATGCAGGAGGCAGCCAATCAATGATTCTCATCATTGATGTTTCTATCTCTCTCCCTCTCCCTTCCTCTCTGAAATCAATAAAAATATTTTTTAAAGGCAGCAAGTTATTTCCATATTTCTTGTTCAATTTCTATTTCATAAAATCATAGGATTTTAGAGTTGGAAGGAATTTAGAGGCCCTTTAATCAATTTACTTCTACAAATGTGGAAACTGAACTTCAGAAGAAGTCACTGAGCTTGCTAGAGACCATGCTGGAATGAAAACTCTGGCTCCTGAACACCCAGTCCATTTCTATTTTTGCTGGACTACATTTCCACTCAGATATTATATTAAAAAATATAGTTGCCTCTTGAACAGCATAATCTGTGTATAAGTGGACCCACACTCAGGACATAAAAGCAGAATGTGAGACAGACTTAAAAGCATTTTCCAATACATGCAGATCTGTGACACAGGGTGTCATGGTTCCCACACAGGGTAATAAGTTTGCTGGCACAAGAAACTTTGCCAAACTGAGCAAAAAGTTGCTCTGCTCCACAGGTGACTCCTAGAAACATGGGCCTAAAAATAATATCACACTCATCCCTGGCAATCTGGAAGGCAATGTGTATGACCAAGGCTGTGCCTTCGCAGGACAGAAAAGGAATCACCATGCTACAAGTCCCTGGCTGAACATCAATCAAAAGTAAATTCCCTAAAATATGTTAGTGGCCTCCAAGCACACACACAACCAATAGTGAAGGTTAAGATCTTACCAGTAAATGTGTTATGCTGACTCAGGGACAATCAGGTAGCTAGAATAAAAGATAACATAGGAATGCATACTGCAGGGGAAATAACCAAGCAAATAATGATCCCTCAGAGGAGGAGGATCATTATCCATAGTTGTTATCCTATCTAATAAAGTGGTAATATGCAAATTGACCATCACTCCAACACAAGATGGCCGCCCCCATGTTGACACAAGATGGCCAGCAGAGGAGGGCAGTTGCGGGCGATCAGGCCTAGAGGGGAGGGCAGTTGTGGGTGATCAGGCTGGCAGGGGAGGGCAGTTGGGGAGAACCAGGCCTGCAGGGGAGGGCAGTTGGGGGGGACCAGGCCTGCAGGGGAGGGCAGTTAGGGGGTGATCAGACTGGCAGGCAGAAGCGGTTAAGGGCAATCAGGCAGGCAGGCAGGTGAGCAGTTCGGAGCCAGCAGTCCTGGATTGTGGTGGGATCGGGCCTAAACAGGCAGTCGGACATCCCTCGAGGGGTCCCAGATTGAAAAGGGTTCAGGTTGGGCTGAGGGACACACACACCCATGCACAAATTTCATGCACCAGGCCTCTAGTTTGTGTAATAATTCAAAACCTCTAAGTTTTATCATTTCCAGGACGAATCTTGTTCTCAAATAGGATAAACTAAAATAAAAGGATTATATTGGGATGTGCCTTAATCACTGATTTTGTTTATGAAAAGATGGTCTTGTTGGACCAGAGTAAAGAAGGAGAAACATGGGATAATGGTGATACACCTAAAACAAAAATGATCAAAGTCTCCCCAGCTCACGTCAGATGGAAAGACACGTACAAACTGAAAGTAAAGGAATAGAAAAAGATATTTCATGAAAATGGATACACAAAAAAAGCTGAGGTAGCAATACAACAGATAAAACAAAGGCTATATAATAAGAGACAAAGAAGGATCCAGCAATTGACTTCAGGGTATTTATCCAAAGAGACCCAAAACACTAAATCCAAACACATATTACTTACAATAGGCAAGATTTGGAAGCACCCTAAGTGTTCATCAACAGATGAGTGGATGAAGAAGTGGTACATATACACAACGGGATATTACCCAGCCATAAAGAAGATGAAATGCTGCCACCTGCAACACCCTGGATGAACCTTGATGGTATTATGCTGAGTGAAATGAGTCAGACAGAGGAAGACAAATGCCAGATGACTTCACTTATATGTGGAATATAAAGAACAAAATGAACAAACAAGCAGAACAGAAACAGACCCATAGATAGAGAACATTTTGATGGTTGCCAGATGGGAGGGGGGGGTTGGGGGGATAGGTGGAAAAAGTGAAGGGATTAAGAAGTAGAAATTGGTAGTTACAGAATAGTTATAGGGATGTACAGTACAACAGAAGGTATATAGCCAATAATCTATAATAATAAAAGGGTAATATGCTAATTAGACCAGACGTCCTTCCAGAGGAAGCTGGGGCCAGAGGGAAGCCCAGGTCCCAGGTGCCTGTGGGCAGCCAGAGGGAAGCAAGCCTGGGTCCCGGGTGCCTGCCAGCAGCCAGAGGGAAGCAAGCCCAAGTCCCTGGTGCCAGAGGGAAGACAGTGCCGGCAGCCAGGGGAAGGAAGGCCTACCCTTGCACGAATTTCTTGCATCAGGCCTCTAGTACTATATAAAATGTCTGCTTTATAACAACAAAACATGAGACATGCAGAGAAACAGGAAAGTGGCACCCATACACAAGAAAAATAAAAGACAATAAACACTGCCTTACAAGAGGCCCAGATGGGGAGAATAGCAAAGATCAGTAATATATATATATTTATATTTATATTTTTTTAAAAATAGAAATTTTTAAGTTGAGAAGCATAATAACAAATGAGAAATTTACTAGAGGAGCTTAATACTATATTTGAGCTAGCAGAACAATCAACAAACGAAGATAGGTCAGTAGAGAAGACATCAATATGGAGAAGAGAGAAAAAACAATGAAGAAAATAACCTCAGAGAAATGTGGGACATCATTAAGTATACCAGCATAGGCATAATGAGAGCACCAGTAAAAAGGAAAGTAACACAAAAATATTCAAACAAATGGATGGAAATGTTTAATTTGATGAAACACCAAATAGGCTCAAAACAGGTCACACTCAGACACATTAGTTAAAAGTGGAAAGCTAAAGATGAGAAAATTATTAAAGCACTATGAGAAAAATGACAAGACATATAGGTGAACCCTAATATGATTAACAGGTAAAGTTGCATCAGGGACAGTGAAAAGATGGTATTTTCAAATTGCTGAGAGTTTTAAAAAGTTTTTATCAACCAGGAATAATTTATCCAAAGCTATCATTCAAAAATGAAGGTGAAATAAAGATGGTGCCAGATAAGTAAAAAGGAAATCAATTGTAATAGACCTGTATTATAAGAAGATTTCATACCTATCCTCAAGCTCTTCCAAAAAATTGAAAAAGCATTACTTTCTAACACATTACCCTGATAGCAAGAGCTGGCAGGGATGACACAAAAACAGAAAATTGCAGATCAGCAGCTCTGATGAATCTTATCTAAAAAAAGAGAAACATCCAAATTGACCGTACCTCCACTACATCCACAAACCACGCCCACCAGCCACACCCACCAGCCAATCAGAGCGACTATATGCAAATTAACCCAACCAAGATGGTGGCCGGCAGCCACAGAGCAGGAGCAAGCAGGCTGCTTGGTTGCCCTGCGATGGAGGAAGCCAAGTTTTCCGCCTCCCCTGGCCAGCTGGGGCCTCTGCTCAAAGCAACAAAGTTTCAATTATAGAAGATAAATAAATCCCAGATACCTGCTTCCAGCCAGCCTCCACTGGGAGCTTGGCTGGCTGGGGGCTGTGGCCAGCCTGCAAACAGCCATCAGCCCCTCACCCAGGATGGCCACACCCTCATGGGTTGAAGGTCCCCACTGGGGGGCTTGGCCAGCCTGTAAACAGCCATCAGCCCCTCACCCAGGCTGGCCAGGCACCCCAGTGGGGACCCCACCCTGAAGGAGCTGTGGCCAGCCTGAAAACAGCCATCAGCCCCTCACCCAGGCTGGCCAGGCACCCCAGTGGGACCCCCACCCTGATCTGGGACACCCTTCAGGGCAAACCAGCCAGCTCCCATCCATGCACCAGGCCTCTATCCTATACAATTAAAGAGTAATATGCAAATTGACCCTAACAGCAGAATGACTTGGAATGACTGGTCACTATGGCACACACTGACCACCAGGGAGCAGATGCTCAATGCAGGAGCTGCCCCCTGGTGGTCAGTGCGCTCCCACAGGGGGAGCTCTGCTCAGCCACAAGCCAGGCTGACAGCTGCCAGTACAACGGTGGTGGTGGGAGCCTCTCCCGCCTCCTCAGCAGCACTAAAGATGTCCAACTGCAGCTTAGGTCTGCTCCCCGCTGGCAAGTGGACATCCCCCGGGGGCTCCTGGGCTGCCAGAGGGATGTCTGACTGCCAGCTTAGGCCCAATCTCCTGGGGAGCTGGCCTAAGCCAGCAGGTGGTCATCCCCTGAGGGGTCCCAGACTGTGAGAGGGCACAGGCTGGGCTGAGGGACCCCCCTTGAGTGCACATATTTTTGTGCACCGGGCCTCTAGTACAGATATAAAATCCTGAACAAATGCTAGCAAACAGAATACAACAGTGGGTTAATTTCAGGGGCACAAAGATGGTTCAACATATGCAAATCATATGATCATATCAATGGATGCAGAAAAAATATTTGACAAAACAAAACATCCATTTATGATTAAAACACTCAATAAATTGTGTATACAATGAATCCTGGTTGGTGTGACTCGGTTGAGGGTCATACCATGCACTAGAAAGTCTCTAGATTCAATTACCCCTCATGGTACATGCCCCTTAGGGGCGCGTGTGAGAGGCAGCTGATTGATGTTTCTCTCTCCCTCTCCTTCTCTCTTCTAAATTCAATAAAAACATTTTTTTACAAAAGACTGAGTTTTGGGACACCTCAGCTGGGAAAACCATAGGGAAGGTACAGCAGCACAGCTCCTGACCCCTGGGAGCATGGGGTCTTTTGCCAGAGGCAGGGATCCTCAAACTAGAGCAACAGAGAAGTGAAGGGGAATCCACGTAGCATCTAGCAGTGGAAATCAGTGGAAATTCAGTCCATCAGGGGAACTTGGATTGCCTTATCCAAGGCAAAAAGCGAGTGCTGGGTTACAATACCAACCTGGGAAGCTAGCCTGGATTGGTATCTTTGGGCCACTCAGCAGAATGTCTGACTGGTAGAGTGGTCTTAGCAGACCACCCAGCAGTGAATCTGAAGGGTTGATTATTCTCTGGAAGAACTTTCAGCAGAGAGTAGGATGGGTGCCAGTCTGAGTGTCCTGGGAGAGGTGTGATACTCCCTACCTCAAATGAAGAGGAGGCACCTTTTCCTCTACCTATGGAACAGCTCTAGGCTGGAAATCTGCACCTGTGCCAGGGACTTGGACATCTGGTCTAGGGGGAGCCTGAGCAGAAGCCCTGACTAGTGATTGATTGGTGGCTGTACTGAAAGATTACAGAGCCAAGTGAAGTGGGTTTTTTATTGTTTTGTTTGTTTGTTTGTTTGTTTGTTTGTTTGTTTATTTATTTATTTATTTATTGTTTAAATCCCTGCTAGAGGTGGCAACAGAGTGTGCCAATGACCCAGGCAGATCTGAGGCATTGTAAGGAAGGAAGCACCTGCCCACCTCTCCTACAACCGATGGTCACCCCCTCCCCCCCACTGCCCAATGCAAAGTTGTTGAAACCATTCTGACTGGGATCAGATAACCCATAAAGCCCAGTCCTGTAGTGGAAGGGAAAGCAGCCCAGAACAACTACATTCAAGGGGCAAGCCTGAAGCAGACCCAGCCTCTGGGCTAACCTAGCCCCGCTCACTGGAAAACTTGAGGACCCACCCTGCAGGCCTTCAGCCAGCCAGGCTGCCTAGGGCAGGCAGAGACCGTGACTCACATTGGCCTGCACCAGAGAACTGCCCAGGAGGCCCAAGACCCACACACCAAGGGGTCAGATACAGCAGCACAGAAACAAATTCCAGTGAGCTCCACAAATACCAAAGCCAAAGCTTTTTTGTTGTTTATGTTGTTGTTTGTTTGTGTGTTTGCTTTCCTTTTTTTTTGGTTTGTTTGTTTTTTTTATTTTCTCTCCTTTTTTTAAACCATATTCTCTAATTGCTATCTTTTATTGTAGTTTAATTTTTTTCTTTCTCATTCTCTTTATTTTGTGTTGTTATTTTTAATTCAATTTTTCTCCTTTTCTCCCTTCTTTTCCCTTTTTTTCTTTTCCTATACTATATTTTATTTTATTTAGTATTATTACTTTAAAAAATATTATTATTTTACTAATTATTTTCTATATTTTATTTTTATACTTATCCTATTTCTGGTCTCTTCTTTGCTGTAATATTTTCTTACAATTATTTTAGTGTTTTTGTTTCCATCTCTAATTTTTCTGGTCTCATGTTTTCTAGTATTTATTTTTTGAGTCTGTTTGTTTGTCTGATTGTTTTTTAGTCTTGGGGTTGAGGGTGTTATTTTAATTATTGTTGGTGTTTTGTTCTTTGTTTCGTTGTTTTTGCTTTATGTTTTTGTGTTTTTTTTTCCTTGATGTTCTTTTTTATTTGGTCTGGTTTTGATTTGTTTTGTTCTGTCAGCACCTGTATAACAGTTGGCATGATGTGGTTTGGGTTGAGACTCACAGTCAACAAGCCTGAAGGTTGAGCCCACCCACAAATGGAACAACACTCAAGACCCAAATTCAACAGGAGAACCTATATAACCCACACAAGAATAATTCCTAGAGTATCCAGCACAGAAGATCATGGAGACTACACCACTGGGTCCCACAAGAAGGTGACCTACCAAGACTAGAAGGCACAGCAGTTTTTTTCTGACACACAGAAACAAACAAAAACAGAAAAAAATGGGGAAACAAAGAAACATGCCCCAAATGAAAGAACAGAAGGAATCTCCAGAAAAGAACTAAATGAAACTGAGGTGAGCAATTTATCAGATATAGAGTTCAAAGTAATGTTTACATGGATGCTAAAACAACTTACTAGTAAAGAGATGTGTAAGGAGCTTAGTGTAAACTATATCAGCATGAAAACAAATATACATGAATAAGAATCAATTGGAAATGAAGGCTGACACACCTAAAATAAAGAATATGCCTAGAGACCAGTAGAAAGAATGGCAAAGGCTCAAGAGGGGTGGCAAGATGGCAGGTAGAGGGAGAGGAGGAAGCTGCGTTACAGGAGTATCAATTCCCTCAGAAAAATAGAAGCCCAGCCCAGGCTGAGCACTAGAGCCCAGTCCCTTGGTGGCAGGCCTAACATCCAACTGTGAAAAGGAAAAGCCTCAGTGCTGCTGGCTGCTAGGGAGTCTGGACCTGAGACCACAGCCTCAAAAGGCTGCCTTGTCTAAGGCAAGCCCCCAGAAAACGCAGCCCTGTGCAAGGGAAAGCAGCCTGTGCTAGGGGGAGAGAAAGCCAGAGTATCATTGTTGTTTTTGTTTTGTTTTGTCTTTGTTCTTATTCTCTAAACCCAGAATACAGAACTTTTCAGTTGCAATCACTCATCCAAGGCTTTGGTGCAGGGAGGGAGGTGCAGAACTGAGGTGCCTGAGGAGAGGCTGGGGAGGGAAGCAGGGCAGGGAAACGTGGCCAGGAGATCTTATATCTTAAGTTCTTAGGCTTCCAAACCTAAACAGCCATTTCTCCCCAGAGTAGCTAGCCCCTCCCAATAGCCCCAGGGCAGGAGAAAAAGCATGCAGCACCCTATATTTTGAGCTTTACTGAGAAAACAAAGGCAGAGACCAAGCTTACAGGTCTGAATAGTCTAAAGAAGCCCTCAGTGACTGGATTGGAAGAGGGGCTGTCCACCCCACTATTCTGGGAACCAGACTGATAAAAAAACCCAGGTTCCCAGCCAACCCCATTGATCTCCATACAAGAATCTCTGTCCAACCAAAGGCACAGTAATATTTTGGGCCATTTGTGGAGGAGTAGCTCTGGATCAGGAAAAAAAATCACCCATCTTATTCCCTGAAAACAAAACAGCACCAACCTCACATAAAGCCGTGTCAGAATCAGATGCTAGAGTGATTAAGATTGACAGCTTGCAGACAGGCAAAGGGGGCAGATTGGCCCTTCCTGCTTGAAGCCAAGGCCTGTGGAGACAGACACAAGCAGAGGACCAGTGGATCACTTGGAGCATCAAGCAAGATGCTAAAAGCCAAAAGACAGTGCCTGACATTGGTTAGCACCTGAGTAACTAAAAGGAAGCCCAGAATTGGCAGACAGAAGAGTAGGGTCCTAAACCAGTTCCCATGGGGGTATTAAAGCTCAGCTGAAACAAATGATACTCCACTTTTTTTAAATTTTTTACTAGAGGCCCAGTGCTCGAATTCATGCACCAGTGGGATCTCTCGGCCTGGCCTGCGGGATAGGGCCAAAACTCACTCTCTGACATCCCCTGAGGGTTCCCAGATTGTGAGAGGGTGCAGGCCAGGCCAAAGGACCTCACCAGTGCACGATCAGGGCTGCGGAGGGATGCGGGAGGTTGGCCAGCCAGGGAGGGACTGCAGGAGTGCTCCAGGGCATGTCCGACCCATCTCACTCAGTCCTGATCGACAGGACACCAGTAGCAAGCTAACCTACTGGTCAGAGCATCTGCCCCCTGGTGGTTAGTGCATAACGAGTGGTTGAGAGGCCTTAGCATGTCCTTAGCATATTACTCTTTGATTGGTTGAATGCCAATTGGATGACCAGACACGTAGCATATTAGGTTTTTATTATATAGAACTAGGGGCCCAGTGCATGAATTTGTGCACCTTGAAAGGAACTGTGGGCCAAGGTGTACGCAAGAGGCGGGTCTCGGTGCATCCTCTGTGCCCCAACCCAGTCCCTCCCACCATGGCCCCTATCCCCTGTCTGCAGTTAGCCCCGCTCCTGTCGCTGCCGCTCCCACACACTGACAGTGCCAGTCCTGCTTGCACCCACTGACAGCGTGGAGCAATTGGGACCAGCATCAGCAGTGGGTGCAAGCGGGGCCTGTGCCCTCAGTGGGTGTGAGCAGCAGCTGCTGCCTTGATTGCCCCTCAGGAGCAGGGGGAGGTGGAGAAGCCCTCAGGGGCGATCTGGGCTGGCAGCCAGCACTCTCACCCGCTGATGGTGCTGAGCGATTTGGACGAGTGCTGGGTGCCGGCAGTGGGTGCAAGTGGCAGCTCCAGCACCAGCTGTGGTGCAAGTGGGGCCGGCGCCAGCAGTGGGTGTGAGGAGGGCTGTCACTGGCAGCGGGTGTGAGAGGCAACAGCTGGCCCTGATCACCCCTCAGGAGTAGGGGTGATGGAGAAGCCCTGAGAGGTGATTGGGGCGGGCAGCTGCTGCTTGTACCTGCTGATTGTGCAAAGCGATCGGGGCCAGCAATGGGGCACTGGCAGCGGGTGCAAGTGGAGGCTCCGGTGCCAGCAGTGGGTGCAAGTGGGGCCTGCACTGGCAGCAGGTGCAAGTATGGACAGGACTGTGGTGCATGGGAGCAAAGAAATTTTAGTAACCACCAGAGGTTCGCCCCAATGACAGCGAACAGCGCTCTGCCTTGGTCTGGCCCCTCTTCCACCATCCCACTGCGGCTGATGCCTGCCATGTTCCACATTCTGCTGCCTGCTGCCAACACCCTCCATGTTCTGCATGCGCCCCCTGGTGGTCAGCGCACATCATAGCAACTGGTTGTTTAGTTTTGCCATTCGGTCTATTTGGATATTAGGGTTTTATATAGAGAGATTTTAAAATATTTATTTTATTTTTGCATGTTTTTCTTCCTCTTTTTTCTTTTTTCCTCCAATTTTTCTTCTCCTTTCTCCATTTTAGTTTCTCTATTTCCTTTCTTTTCCCCCCTTTTTAAAAATTGATCTTTAACTGCTTTATTGATATCTTATTATTATAGTCTCTGTTGGTTTATTCATATATCTAATTCCCTCTTCCCTGCTTCTACTGCACTTCCCCTTCTCTTTTCTTTTTCTTCCCAACACATTTTTTTCTCTATTCTCTTGCTCTTTACTTCTCTGAATTTTTTAAACTTTTTTCACTTCTTAAATTTAGGACTATCGGCTCTCTCCTCTATTCTGCTTTTCAAAAAAACTTTTTTCTTGTTTTCTCATTTCTTTTCTCCCTCCCCTATTCTAAACGGTGGTCCTTCCTCTATTCCTCCAATTCCTTCACCTTATTTTCTTTATTTAAGATCTACATCTGCAGATTCTGCCCCACATTTTTTCTTTTTAAAATCTTTTTGTTTGGTTGTGCTTCTTGGTTTCTTTGTTTGTTTTGTTGTGTTTTCTCCCCATATTCCTTCTTTCTTTCTTTTCTTTATAATTTTTACTCTCTTTTCTCTGTTCTAATTCTCTCTTCTCTGGTGGTACCTTTTGTTGTGGTTATAAGTGTCTTATGTACATTCATGTTCTATTCCTCCTGTGTTGTGTCTTCTCATGTTTTATTTTGTGCTGTTCAGTCAGTACCTCCACAATGGCTGACACAGCATGGTAGGGAGAGAACCACACAATGAGACACCCTGAGAGGAGACTCTATCCATGAACAGGGCAATAACATTCAAGACATAAGTAAATCAGGAGAACCCAAATATCACAAGTAGGGGGCCTCCCTAGAAGACTCAGCCCAGAAGACCTGAAAGGCTGCACCACTGGGTCTCACAAAACATGTACTACATAAGACCAATCCAAAGAAAAATCTGGTAGGCATAGCAGTTTGATCTAAGACATAGAAACAAGTATAAAGGAACAGAAATAATGGACAGTCAAAGTAACAACCCCCAGATGAAAGAAAAGGAGGAATCACCAGAAAAGGAACTAAATGAAATGGAGGCAAGCAATTTGTCAGAGAAATAACTCAGAGTAATGGTAATAAGGATGCTCAAAACGTCTGGATGAGAAATTCACCAACATCTGTAAGACTCAAGAGGAAATGAAGAATGACATAGCTACAATAAAGAACACAATGGAAGGTTTCAACAGTAGAATACAAGAAGATGAGGACCAAATGAGCAAGTTAGAAGACAAGGTAGAAAAAAACCCAAGCAGAGCAACAAATGAAAAAAAAATTAAGAAGCAGGAGAAGAGTCTAAGGGAGGTTTGGGACCACACAAAACAAAACACCACCCCTATAATAGGGTTCCTAGAAGGATAGGAAGCTGAGCAGGGAATGGAAAACCTGTTTTAAGAAATGATGACAGAAAACTTCCCTGACTTTGGAACTTAAGAGCCACGCAAGTACAAGAAGAACAGAGATGAACACCAAAAGACCAATGCCAAGACACTGCATAATTAAACTGGTAAACGTAAAAGACAAAGAAAGAATCTTAAAGGCTTCCAGGGAGAGACAGAGAGTTACCTACAAAGGATCTCCCAACTGATTTCTCAACAGAAACACAGCAGGTAAGAAGGGAATGTAATTAAGTACATAAAGTAATGAAAGGCAAGGAACTGAATCCAAGAATACTCTATCCAGAAAGGCTATCATTCAAAATTGAAGGTGAAATCAGGAGCTTTGATGACAAAAAAGAGGGAGTTTATTAACAGCAAACCATCACTGCTAGAAATGCTAAAGGGACTGTTATAAAAAGAAGAACTAGAAAGGGAAGAAGGAACGCAGGCATAAAGAATAAAAATGGCAACAAAAAAGTACCTATCAATAATAACCTTAAAAGTAAATGCATTAAATGCTCCAATCAAAAGACAAAGGGTAGCTGAATGGATAAGGAAACATGACCCATATATTTGCTGTCTACAAGAGACCCACCTTAGAACACTTAGAACAAAGGATTCACAAAGACAGATATTGAAGGGATGGAAAAAACTTTTCAGACAAATGGAAATGAAAATAAAACCTAGGGTAGCAATACTTATATCTGACAAAATAGACCTCAAAATAAAGACCACAACAAGATAAAAGAAGGCCACTTTATAATACTATTTTTTTGGGATCAGTACAAGAGGCTATGACTCTGGAAAACATTTATGCACCCAATACTGGAGCATCTAAGTATATTTAAAAAATTAAACTTCTGGATGATACCAAGGGAGAGATTGACAGCAATACAATCATTGTAGGGGACTTTAATACCCCATTGAAGTCACTGGATAAATCTTCTAGAAAAAAAATCAACAAGGAAACAGTAATCCTAAATTACTCACTAGATCAGATGGACTTAATTGACATCTTCAGAATATTTCGCCTGAAAGCTACAGAATATACATTCTTAAGTGCACATGGGTCATTTTCAAAGATAGGCTACATATTAGGACACAGGAAAAATCTCTTCAAATTCAAGAGCATAGAAATCATAACAAGCATCTCAGACCACAATGGCATACAATTAGAAATCAACTACAATGAAAACAATGAGAAAAACAAACAAACACCTGGAGGGTAAATAGCATGCTATTACACAATGACTGGGCTACCAAAGAGATCAAAGAAGAAATAAAAAGCATCCTGGAACAAACAACAATGAAAACACAACAATCCAAAATCTATGGGACACAATGAAAGCAGTCCTGAGAGGGAAGTTCATAGCTTTACAGGCCTACCTCAAAAAACAAGAAAACTGGTAATAAATGATCTAAACTTGCAACTTAAAGAATTAGAAAGAGAGCAACAAGAAAAGCCCAGAGTGAGCAGAAGGAAGGAAATAATAAAGATCAGAGCAGAAATAAACTTCATAGAGATGAAAATAAAATAAAAAAAAACAATACAAAAGATCAATGAAACCAAGAGCTGGTTCTTTGAAAGATAAACAAGATTGATGAACCTCTAGCCTGGCTCACCAAGAAACAAAGAGAGAGGATCAAAATAAACAAAATCAGAAATGAAAGAGGCAAAGTAGCAATTGTCCCCACAGACATACAAAGGATTGTAAAATAATACTATGAGCAACTCTACTACAAAAAACTGGACAACCTTGACAGAATGGGCATGTTCCTAGAAAAATCAAATCTTCCAAAACTCAATCATGAAGAATAAAAAAAAAACTGAATAGGCCAATAACTACCGATGAAATTGAAAGAGTAATCAAAAAGCTTCCAGCAAACAAAAGTTCTGGACCCAATGGCTTCACAGGGGAGTGTTACCAAACATTCAAAGAAGAACTAAAACCTAAAACCAGTCCTTCTCAGACTATTCCAAAAAATTCAAGAGGCAGGCACACTTCCAAGCTCTTTATATGAAGCCAGCATTACCCTACTCCCAAAATCAGATAAAGACACTACAAAGAAAGAGAATTACAGACCAATATCCCTGATGAATATAGATGCTAAAACCCTCAACAAAATTTTAGCAAACTGGATCCAGCATTACATTAGAAAGATCATACACCATGACTGCCGGGAGCCGGTCCATCCTTGCTGTTTCAAGGGACCTGGCATATATGGCATACGGTTCTTAATGTGCTTGCTCACCTTCTTGGCGCTGTGTTTTAACCAAGGTCACCTCTCCGAGAAAGGTTGTTTCCCCAGGTAGGGATTTTTCCCTGAAGTTAGGGAGGGGATGAAACTCCTTAACTAAGTGCCAGGCGGGTAGTTAATCAATTTAACTACAAACAATCATGCTTAAGCTACATAATCTTTACTCCCTGGAATGGAGATAAGAAACACCCTAACCTTTGTAATAGAGATTGACAGGATTAAAATGAACTGGTATAAATACAGATGTAACAAGACAGCAAGACACAGGGCTTGGAAGACAGGACCAAGAGAGACAGAGCCTAGGCACAGAACCTACACAGAACGTTCTCTAGAGACAGAAGAACTTCGCTGGCAAGAGCATGCCGGAGGATCCTGGACCGGGACTGGCCTCGGAGCCTGGAGGCAGAGCCTGGCGAGAGAGCATGGCAGGGGATCCTGGACTGAACCTGACTGCGGAGATTGGCAGGAGAGCCTGACTAGAACCTGGTGACTGAACCTGACTGGAGAACCTGAGCAGAACCTCTCTGGAGATCCAGACCAGAACTTGGCTGGAGATCCTGGCTAGGCTGCTGATCAACTGAACGCTGTCTCCGTGTCATTCCTTCTTCGCCGACTCCGTCCTCACCTTAGGGGACCCCTGGACCTGCTAGGGTTGGACCCCAGCACATGACCAAGTGGGATTTATACCAGTGATGCAAAGTTGGTACAATATCCACAAATCAATAAAGTTGATACATCACATAAACAAATTGAGAGACAAAAATCACATAATCATATCAATTGATGCAGAAAAGGCATTTGACAAAATTCAACACCCTTTTCAGATAAAAACGCTCAGCAAAGTGAGAATAGAGGGATCATACCTCAACATCATAAAAGCCTTATATGACAAACCTACAGCCAACATAACACTCAATGGGTAAAAACTAAAACCGTTTACCCTACGAACAGGAACAAAACAGGGATGCCCTCTTTCACCACTCCTGTTTGACATTGTATTAGAAGTGCTAGCCATAGTGATCAGACTAGAAGAAATAAAAGGCATCAAAATTGGAAAAGAAGAAGTAAAATTGTTGTTTTTCGCAGATAACATGATATTGTACATCAAAAACCCTAAAGACTCCAGCCAAAAACTACTAGACTTAATAAATGAATTTGGCAATGTAGCAGGATACAAAATTAACACCCAGAAATCTCTGGCTTTTTTATACACCAATAATGAACTCACAGAAAGAGAAACTAAAAAAAAAGAATGTCATTTAACATTGCAAAAAAAAAATTATGAGACCTAGGAATAAATTTAACCAAGGAGGTAAAGAACCTGTACTCAGAAAATTACAGGATGCTGAAAAAAAAGATGGAGGAGACATAAACAAATGATAGAATATACCGTGTTCATACTACCAAAAGCAATCTATAGATTCAATGCACTCCCCCATTAAAATACCAATGGCATATTTCAAAGACTTAGAACAAACTCTCCACAAATTCATCTGGAATAAACAATGACCCCGATTAGCTGCAGCAATATTGAGAAAGAAGAACAAAGTTGGAGGGATCACAATACCAGGCATCAAGCTATATTACAGAGCAGGTTGGAGAGAAAGCCGCAGTTTCTTTTTTGTTTGTTTGTTCGTTTTTCTAAACCCAGAGCACAAGATTTATCATTTGCAACTACTCACCTGTCTTTGATGCAGGGAGGGAGGTGTGGACTTGAGGTGCATAAGGAAAGGCTAGGGTGGGAATCATTGCAGGGAGACATGGAAAAGCAGCAGTCAGGAGTCCTGTATGTGGTTGTGTGTCCCCAAACCCAAATCGCCATTTTTCCGGAGGGGAGCTAGTAGCTCCCTTTAGCCACAGGGCAGCTACCGAAAATAAAAACCGCCCTAGATGATACAGCCCTCCTCACCCTCTAGCGCCCTGCCTGCCACACCCTGCCATTTGACCTTTTCAAAGAAAACAAAAGCAGAGGCCAAGTCTACGGTTTGTAACAGTCTCAGGGGACATCAGTGACTGGATTGTGGTAGGGGCCTTTCACTTCACTATCCTGTGAACCTGACTTGTAGGTTCCCTACAAGGAAGAGCTGATAGAAAATCCAGGTTTCCAGCTTATCCTACTGTATTACATACAAAGATTTCTGTCCAGCTGAGGGTAGAGTAATATATTGGGCCACTTGCAGAGGAGTAGCTCTGGGACAAAGAAACACACCAAACACATTCCCTGAAATCTGAACAGCACCTCCCCTACCTAAAGTCCTTTCAGAAATAAACTTTTGAGTGTTTAAGATTGACAGCTGTCTAGCAAGCAAAGGTAGACAGAGGCAGAGTCTAAGGACTTAGGGGAAGTTTGCTTACCCAGCCCAGGTCCCTATGCTGCTAACAAACTTGCTTTAGAGGGCCACTCCTGCTTGCAGCTAAGTCCTGTTTGGGTCGTTTAAAGCTTCAAGGAAGTTACTGAACACCAAAGGAGGTCAGTTTCTGACAGTGGGTAGCAGATAAAATCTCACAGGAAGTCCATAAGTGCCAGACAGAATAGTCTGCCACACTAATCAGAACAGTAGGATCCAAAGGTAGCTCTCATGGAGACTGTAATCTGCTAAAACAAATGCCACTTCACTTATTTCTTTTTCTTTTTTCTTCTATTTTTCTTTCCCCTTTTAAATTTTTTTTCTCTTTTTGTTCTATTTGGTTTGCTGTTGTTGTTGTTTAAATTTCTCATCTTTATATGTCTGGTTTATTGATTTGTTATTATTCTAGTCTCTATGGTTTTGTTTATATATCTAGTTTTCCTCTTCCCTTTTCATACTCAACCCTTTTCTCCCCCTTTTCTTTATTTTCCTTTTCCCCTGCTGTCTTATCTTTTTTACTTTTCGTATTTGGGGTCTACCTGCTTTCTCCTCTATTTAGCTTTTCAAAACTTTTTTTCCTTTTCTTTTCTTTCTCTCTCTTTTTAAAACTGTTTCCCTTCCTATATCCCCCCAATTCTTTATTCTTATTTTCTTTATTTCAGCTCTGCACTTACATATTCCTTTTTCTCCACCTACCTTTTTTGTCTTTTTTGTTTTGTTTGTTTGTGTGAGGTTTTTTGTTTGTTTTGTAATTTTTCTCCTAATATTTTTTCCTTTATTTTCTTCCACCATTCTTGCTCTCTTTTCTCTTTCCTAATTCTTTCTTCTATATTGGTTGCTTTTATTGTTGTAATACGGGTCTGGTGTATGTTATTATTTTGCTTCGCATTTTGTTGTTTTGTATTTTGTTCTGTTCTGTCAGCACCGCCACAACAGCCCCCATGATGAAATCAGGGGTGAGCCAGCCTGAGAGGAAATTCCATTCATGAATGGGACAATAACATTCAAGACCCAACTACAACAGGAGAACCTAAATAACACATCAAGGGGCTTTCCTAAAGCACCCTGCTCAGGAGAATGCACCAATGGGTCCCACAAAATAACCATTACATAAGACCACCCCACAAAGTCTTGGAAGCATATCATTTTGATCTAATACATAGATATAAATATAAAGGGACAGAAAATGGGGATATAAAGAAACAACCCCCAACTGAAAGAAAAGGAGTAATCACCAAAAAAGGTACTAAATGAAATGAAGGCAAGCCATTTGTCAGATAAAGAATTCAGAGTAATGGAGCCCACGCCATCTTGAAGGGGAGAGTGGCCTCTTCTAGGAACTCATCAGCACAACTACCCAGACAGGCCTTGGACACTGCCCACGACCCAGCAGCCACTCCAGCCAAAATCCTGCTGCCCCACCCACAGACCCACAGATCCTGGGACCTCTGCCTCCAAAGGTGCACAGCTCCCACGGCAGTAAGTGCAACTTCCCCCCTCCCCAGTGGCAGACCTCCAGACACCACATCAACACGTTTCCAACATTCGCGTGTTTCCAGTACGCAGACTTCCAGGACACACAACTCCATAGGCAGCTTTTGGGAGCTACTATGAACCCCAGCTGGGTGTGATTTTGTACAGACATGGGTGCGCTGCCCCACAGTAGAAATTCTGAATTCCCTCTTCCTTAATAACTGCCCACAGACAACCCAGTTGCGCAACTTCAGCGCCAGGGTCCCTCAGAGTAATTCAGAGCTCTGCACCAACAGAGGCACTGCCACAGTCATGCATTTCCAATGAGCAGGCACCCTGAGCCCATCTATCCACAGAGTTCTCTGGGGACCTGCTGTGAGCCCTGGCTGGGTGCGATCTTGGACAAACAGGGATGCACTCCCCCAGAAGTAGAAATTCTGAATTCACTCAGCGTGGACACCTGACCACAGACGCCTCGATTATGCGGCTTCAGTGCCAAGGCCCTTCAGAGTGCTTCAGTACGCTGAGCTGCCAAACGCACCGTGCGTGCCCCTGTGAGCCGCCACTGGGAGAGGGCACCATTCCACCACAGATGCAGCAGCAAAAACTGTGTCTTCCCACCCCACAGCTGCAGATCTCTGAACCCTAAAGGCACACGCTTTTCCAGCATGCAGCCCTCCCAAGCACACCCCCCCACAGGCAGCCCTTGGGCGCTGCTATGAGCCCCGCTGGGTACGCACTTATACAAACAAGAAGGGACGCACTGCTAGGCTGTAGAAACGCTGAATTCCCTCTTCTGGGATACCTTCCCACAGACACCGCAATCCTGTGGCTTCAGTGCTAGGGCCCTTCAGAGTGCATCAGTACACCCTGCTGGCAAATGCACAGTGGGTGCCCCTGTTAGCCACCACTGGGGGCACGTGTATCCAACCATGGAGGCAGCAGCAAAAGCTGAGTCTGCCCACCCCAAAACTACAGAACTCTGGACACCACAGTCACACCTTTCCAGAGCACAAGCCTCCTGAGCCCCACCACCATAACAGACTATTCCTGGGTGCCACTGTGAATCCCCACGGGGAATGCACCATTTCAAACAAGGGTGCAAGACAGCTCACTTCTAGACACCACAGTTGTGCCTTTCCAGCTCGCAAGCCTACATCAAGAGAACTCAAATAGCTGAAGCCGGTTTGGCTCAGTGGATGGAGCATCAGCCTGCGGACTGAGAGGTCCCAGGTTCGATTCCGGTCAAGGGCATGTGCCTGGGTTGCGGGCATATCCCCAGTAGGAGATGTGCAGGAGGCAGCTGATCGATGTTTCTCTCTCATCGATGTTTCTAGCTCTCTATCTCTCTCCCTTCCTCTCTGTAGAAAATCAATAAAAAAAATATTAAAATAATAATAATAAAAAAATAAAAAATAAAAAAAGGGAACCCAAATAACTCAAGTAGGGAGCTACGCTACATACCAGGCCCAGGAGACCTGAGAGATCACACCAGTAGCACCATCTCCAAAAGAACCTGGGGAGCAAAGCAAACAGATCTACAATTAAAATGTTACAGCAAATCATGTGAAGACAAAAAAGCAATCCCCAAAGGAAAGAAAAATAAGAATCACCATAAAGGGAGTTAAATGAAATTGAGGCATGCAACATATCAGAGAAAGAATTCAGAGTAATGGTTATACGGATGCTCAAACAGCTGGATGACAAATACACACAACTCAATGGCAAATACACACAACTCAATGAGAATCATAAGGAGCTGAATGAGAATGTCACCACATGAAAAGGAACCAAGAGGAGATGAAGAATGCCATAGCTGCAATAAAGAACACAATGGAAGGCTAAACAGTAGACTAGAAGAGGCTGCGTACCACATCAGCGAATTTTGAGACACGGTAGGAAAAAACACACAAACACAGCAGCAACCCAAAAGAAGATTTAAAAAGCAAGAGGAGAGCCTAAGGGAGCTTTGGGACAACACAAAATGAAACAATATTTGCATAATAGGGATACCAGAAAGAGAGGAAGAGAAGCAAGGAATAGAAAATCTGTTTGAAGAAATAATGACAGAAAACTTCCCTGATATTGGCAAGAAAATAACTACACACATCCAGGAAGCACATGGAGTCCCAAACAAGATGAACCCCAAAAGACCGACACCAAGACACATTATAATTAAATTGGCAAACACCAACGACAAAGTAAGAATCTTAAAGGCTGCCAGAGAGAGATAGAAAGTTACCTACAAGTGATCTCCTATTAGAATATCAACTGATTTCTCACCAGACCAGAAGGAATGGAATGAAATATACAAAGTGATGCAAAGCAAGGTACTGAATCCAAGAATACTATACCCAACAAGGCTATCATTCAAAATTGAAGGTGGAATCTGGAGCTTCACAGACAAAAAAAGGTTTAAGAGAGTTTATTGCCACCAAGCCAGCAATGCAAGAAATGCTAAAGGGACTGCTGTAAAAAGAAGAAACAGAAAAGTAAGAAAAAACACAAGCATTAAGAATAAAAATGATGACAAACAAGTACTTATCAATAATAACATTAAACATAAAAGGATTGAATGATCCAATCAAAAGACATAGCATAGCTAAATGAATAAGAAAACGTGATCCATGTATTTGCTGTCTGCAAAAGACCCACCTCCAAACAAAGGATTCACACAGACTGATAATAAAAGGACAGAAAAAAAATTTTCAGGCAAATGGAAATGAGAAAAAAGCTGGGGTTGCAATAGTTATATCTGACAAAATAGACCTCAAAGTAAAGGCCATAACAAGAGATAAGGAAGGCAACTACATAATACTAAAGGAAGCAATTCATCAAGAAGATATAACTTTGGTAAACATATATGTACCCAGTACAGGAGCACCCAAATACATAAAACAACTTCTAGAAGATATCGAGGGAGAGATCAATAGCAATACAGTCATAGTAGGGGACTTTAATACTCCACAGACACTACTGGATAAATCCTCTAAACAAAAAATCAGCCAAGAAACAGCAATTCTAAATGACTCACTAGATCAAATGGACTTAATTGACATCTTCAGAACATTTCATCCCAAAGCTACAGAATATACATTTTTCTCCAGTGCATACGGGACATTTTCAAAGATAGACCACATATTAAGATACAGGCAATGTCTCTTCAAATTCAAGAGAATAGAAATCATAATAAGCATCTTCTCAGATCACAATGGCATAAAACTAGAAATCAACTACAATAAAAACAATAAAAAAATCAAACACTTGGAGGCTAAACAGCATGCTACTAAACAATTATTGGGTTACCAAAGAGATCAAAGAAGAAATAAAAAGCATCCTGGAAAAAAATGATGATGGAAAGAAAACAATGTAAAATCTATGGGACACAATGAAAGCAGTACTGAGAGGGAACTACATAGCTCTACAGGCCTACCTCAAAAAACAAGAAAAACTGGTAATAAAGGATCTAACCTTGCAACTTAAAGAAGTAGAAAGAGAGCAACAAGAAAGTCCAGAGTGAGCAGAAGGAAGGAAATAA
Source organism: Myotis daubentonii (assembly GCF_963259705.1). Lineage (NCBI taxonomy): Eukaryota > Metazoa > Chordata > Mammalia > Chiroptera > Vespertilionidae > Myotis > Myotis daubentonii. The sequence continues at coordinate 96,739,365 of NC_081861.1, read as the reverse complement.
TAAAGATCAGAACAGAAATAAATGATATAGAGACCAAAAAACAATACAAAAGATCAATGAAACCAAGAGCTGGTTCTTTGAAAGGATAAACAAGATTGATGAAACACTAGCCAGGCTCACCAAAAAGCAAAGAGAGAGGACCCAAATAAACAAAATCAGAAATGAAAGAGGCGAAATAACAACAGAACCCACAGAAATACAAAAGATAGTTAAAAAATACTACGAACAACTCTATTCTAACAAACTAGACAACCTGGAGGAAATGGACATATTCCTAGAAAAATATAACCTTCCTAAACTCAATCAGGAAGATTCTAAAAACTTGAATAGGCTGATAACCATGGAAGAAATTGAAGCAGTCATCAAAAAGATTCCAGCAAACAAAAACTGGAGCCAGATGGCATCACAGGGGAGTTTTACCAAACGCTCAAGAAAGAACTAAAACCTCCCCTCCTCAGACTATTTCAAAAAATTCAAGAAAAAGGAACACATCCAAACTCATTCTATGAAGCCAGCATCTACCCTAATACCAAAACCAGATAAAGACAACACAATGAAAGAGAATTACAGGCCAATATCTCTCATGAACATAGATGCCAAAATCCTCAACAAAATTCTAGCAAATCAGATCCAGCAGTAGTTCAGAAAGATCATACACTATGACCAAGTAGGTTTTATCCTGGGGATGCAATGATAGTACAGTATTCACAAATCAATAAACGTGATACATAAGCAAATTGAGAGATAAAAATCACATAGTCATAGCAATTGATGCAGAAAAAGCATATGACAAAATCCAGCACCCTTTCTTGATAAAAACTCACACACAGCAAGGTGGGGATAGAAAGATCATACCTCAACATAATAAAATCCATATATGACAAAACCACAGGCAACATCGTACTCATGGGAAAAAACTAAAACCATTCCCCTAAGGACAGGAACAAGGCAGGGATGCCCACTCTCATTGCTATTATTCAATACAGTACTGGAGGTACTAGCCATTGATATCAGACAAGAAGAAGAAATAAATGGCATCCAAATTGAAAAAGAAAAGTAAAACTGTCCTTATTCACTGATGATGATACTATACATAGAAAACACTAAAGACTCCATCAAAAATTATTAGAATTAGTAAATGAATTCGACAATGTAGCAGGATACAAAATTAATGCCACGAAACCTATGGCATTTCTATACACCAACAATGAACTTACAGAGAGACTAAAAGAGCAATCCCATTTACCATCACACCAAAAATTTAATATACCTAAGAATAAACTTAACTAAGGAGGTAAAAGACCTGTATGCGAAAAACTACAGGACATTGAAAAAAGAGATAGAGGAAGGTACAAACAGATGGAAGAACATACCGTGTTCATGGATTGGTAGAATCAACATCATTAAACTGTCCATACTACTCAAAGCAATCTATATATTCAATGCGCTCCCCATTCAAATACCAACAGCATATTTTACAGATCTAGAAAGAACTCTCCAAAAATTCATCTGGAATAAAAAAAATATCCCAAATTGCTGCAGCGATCCTGAGAAAGAAGAACAAAGTAGGTGGGATCTCAATACCAGATATCAAGATATATTACAAAGCCACTGTTCTCAAAACTGCCTGGTACTGGCATGAGAACAGACATATAGATCAATGGAATAGAATAGAGAACCCAGAAATCAACCCAAACCACTATGTTCAATTAATATTTGATAAAGGAGTCAAGAACCTACAATGGAGTCAAGACAGTCTCTTCAGTAAATGATGATGGGAAATTTGGTCAGACACATGCAAAAAAATGAAACTAGACCACCAACTTACACCATACACAAAAATAAACTCAAATTGGATGAGGGACTTACATGTAAGATGGGAAACAATAAAAATATTAGAGGAATCTAAAGGCAGCAAAATCTCAGGCAGAGGCCGAAGCAATTTCTTCACCGATACCACTCCTAGAGCAATGGAAACTAAAGGGAAAATAAACAAATGGGACTACATCAAAATGAGAAGCTTCTGCACAGCAAAAGAACCCATCAACCATACAACAAGAAAACCCACTGCATGGGAGAACATATTTGCCAATGATATCTATGATAAGGGTTTAATCTCCAACATTTCCAGGGAACTCATACAACTTGACAAATGGAAGACAAGCAACACAATAAAGAAAATGGGCAAAGGATCTCAATATATACTTTTCGAAAGAAGACATAAGGAAGGCCAAGAGACATATGAAAACATGGTCAAAGTCACTAACCATCTGAGAGATGCAAATCAAATCACCTGTCAGAATCGCTATCATCAACAATCAACAAATGCCAAATGCTGGAGTGCATGTGGAGAAAAAGGAACACTCGAGCACTTCTGGTGGGATTGTAGACTGGTGTGGCCACTGTGGAGAACAGTATGGAGTTTCCTCAAAAAACTAAAAATGGAACTTCCATTTGACCCAGTGATCCCACTTCTAGGAATATATCCCAAGAAACCAGAAACACTAAACAGTAAGGATATATGCACCCTTATGTTCATAGCAGCACAATTTACAATAGCTAAGATTTGGATTCAGCCTAAGTGCCCATCAGCAGATGAGTGGATTAAAAAACTGTGGTACATCTACACAATGGAATACTATGCTGCTGTAAAAAGGAAGGAACTCCTACCATTTGCAACAGCATGGATGGAGCTGGAGAGCATTATGCTAAGTGAAATAAGTCAGTCAGTGGAAGATATATATCACATGATTCACTCATTTGTGAATTATAATGAACAACATAAACCAATGAACCAAAATAGATCTAGAGACAGAGAAGCATCGATCAGATGCTCAAACTTCAGAGGGAAGGCAGGGGCAGGTGGGGATAAGGGTGAGAGATTAACCAAAGGACTTGTATGCATGCATGTAAGCATAACCAATGGATACAGACACTGGGGGTTGAGGGCATGAGTTGGGGGGTTGGGGAACAATGTGGGAATAAGTACACATTTGTAATACCTTAATCAATAAAGGGAAAAAAAGAATTCAGAGTAATGGTAATAAGGGTGTTCAAACAATTTAGTGAGAAGTACAAACAGCTTAATGAGAATTATAAGGAACTCAATTGGAATTATAAGAGACTTAATGAGAGTTACATCAACATGTAAAGAGAGTTGAAACAATAAATAAGAGTCAATTGGAAATGAGGAATGACATAGCGGAAATAAAGTACGCTGGCAACATTAAACAGTAGACTAGAAGAAGCTGAGGACTAAATCAGCAAATAAGAAGACAAAGTAGAGAAACACCCATTCAGAGTAGCAGATGGGGAAAAAGTTAAAAAGCTGAAGGAGAGTTTAAGAGAGCTGTGGGACAACATGAAACATAATAGCATTCACATCATAGGGGAACTAGAAGGAGAATAATCCAAGTAAGGAAGAGAGAACCTCTTTGAAGAAATAATGACAGACAATTTCTCTAATTTAGTGAAGGAAATAGTGATTCAACTTCTCAAGATCAGGAAATACAGAGAGTTCCAATCAAGATGAACCTCTAAAGAGGTTAATTAAAATGGCAAATATTAAAGACAAATAAATAATCTTAAATGCTGCAAGAGAGAGACAGGAAGTTACTTCCAAGGAAGCTCCATTTGAACTGTTAAATTATATCTCAATAGAAACACTTCAGGCCAGAAGGGAGTGGCATAAAGTATATACAAAGTAATGAAAACAAAGGGGCTGAACCCAAGACTACTCTGTCCAGCAAGGCTATCATTCAAAATTAAAGGTGAAATAAAGACCTTCTCAGCCAAAAATGGCTAAAAGAATTTATTACCACCTAACTAGCACTGCAAGAAATGCGAAAGGGAATGTTGTAGTAAGAAGAGAGAAAGATTAGAACATTAGTATAAAGAATAAGAATGACAACAAGTAAATACCTGTAAATAATAACCTTAATTGTAAATGTCTTAAATGAGCCAATCAAAAGATATAGGGCAGCTGAATAGATAAGAAAATATTATATATATATTATGTTTATAATATATATTATATATATACTAGGGGCCCGGTGCACGAAATTCGTGCACTGGGTGTGGGGGGAGGGGAGTGTCCCTCAGTCCAGCCTGCCCCCTCTCACATACTGGGAGCCCTCAGGCGTTGACCCCCATCACCCTCCAATCGCAGGATCCACCCCTGCCCAGGCCTTTGCCCTGCCCCCCAGCTCTTAGCTCCCCCCTGGGTTTCCGATCACTGTCAGTGGCAGGGGGCTTCTTCCTGCTTTCCCTTTCGCCTCCCTGCATTGTGCCTACATATGCAAATTAACCACCATCTTGTTGGCAGTTAACTGCCAATCTTAGTTGACAGTTAACTGCCAATCTTAGTTGGCAGTTAATTTGCATATAGCCCTGATTAGCCAATGAAAAGGGTAGCTCGTACGCCAATTACCATTTTTCTCTTTTATTAGTGTAGACTAGTGGCCCAGTGCACAATATTCATGCACGGAGGGGTTCCCTCAGCCCAGACTGCACCTTCTCCAATTGGGGACCCTTACGGGGATGTCTGACTGCTGGCAGTCAGACATCCCTCTTGCAATCTGGGACCACTGTCTCCTAACCACTCACCTGCCTGCTTGTCTGATCACCCCTAACCCCTCTGCCTGCCTGCCTGATTGCCCCTAACCACCTCTGCCTGCCTGCCTGATCGCCCCTAGCTGCTCCCCTGCTGGCCTGATTGCCCCTAACTGCTTCTGCTTCACGCCACACCTGGGACCCGGGCTTCCCTCCCTCTGGCCAGCCACAGTCACCCAGGACCCAGGCCAGCTTCACCCAGGCCGGCTGCAGCTGCAGGAGGCCTTGGGCGAGCGGCTTCACCCAGGCTGCAGCCACAGGCACCCGGGACCACAGGGCGTGTGGCCTGTCCCTCTCCTGGGCCGCAGGCACAGGCGCAGCTGCTGGTGCCCAGGACCGCAGGGCAGGCAGCTTGTTCCTCTCCTGGGCCGCAGCTCCAGCTGCTGGCACCCAGGACTGCGGGGCATGTGGCTTGTCTCTCTCCTGGGCAAGAGGCACAGGCGCGGCTACTGGCACCCAGGACCCTGGGGTGGGTGGCTTGTCCTTGTCCTGGGCCACAACCTGGCTGGCCCCCATTCCTCTCTCCCCAGTGTTAGAGTTTCTGAGCCATTATGGCATGATGGCATGAGGGCGTGATGACTATTTGCATATTAGCTCTTTATTATATAGGATTTTAACTTATCATGGTCTGTATTCAAGTGGATATTATACCACTTCACATTTTGTATAGAAACTTCACTGTAACAAAATTTCATTTTTCCTGGGCAATCTTTGTGCTATTGGTGTCATGTATTTTACTTTCACAGATGTTATAAAACTGACATTACATTATAATTTTTTTAAATAGTTAATTATCTTTAAATATCCTATTTAATAAAAGAGAAACATGGTAATTAGCGTACAACCGCTACCCTTCCCATTGGCTAATCAGGGAGATATGCAAATTAACTGCCAGCCAAGATGGCGGCCGGCAGCCAGGCAGCTTGAAACTAACATGAGGCTTGCTTGCTTCAGTGACAGAGGACTCCAACGTTCCCTGCCTGCCGCTTCAGGCCTCTGAGCTGCAACTCTAACCAACTATGTAACAAATATAGAAGCTAAACAAAACCCCAGAAACCAGCTTTACTCCACCCGGTCTTCAGCCAGCAGGATCACAACATTGTAAGCAAAGGCCAGAAACCTACTTTCAGCAGTGGAGGCCTAAGAGCTGGAGCCAAGCCTCAAAGCTAAAGCTGGCCCAGAATAAAAAAAAAAAAAAAAGAAGAAAAGGAGCGGTTGGGAGCTTCAGTCACCCCAAGCCTGAAAACAGCCCTCAGCCCCTCACCCAGACTGGCCAGGCACCCCAGTGGGGACCCCCACCCTGAAGGATGTGTGACAGGCTGCAAACAGACATCATCCCCTCGCCCAGGCTGGCCAGGCACCCCAGTGGGGCCCCCCACCCTGAAGGATGTGTGACCAGCTGCAAACAGACATCATCCCCTCGCCCAGGCTGGCCAGGCACCCCAGTGGGGACCCCCACCCTGATCCAGGACACCCTTCAGGGCAAACCAGCAAGCCCCACCCATGCACCAGGCCTCTATCCTATATAGTAAAAGGGTAATATGCCTCCCAGCACCGGGATCAGCGTGACAGGGGGCAGCACCCTAACCCCCTGATCGCCCTGTGGCTCTGTGTGTGACAGGGGGCGGGGCCACAACCTCCCTATCCGCCCTGCTCTGTTCGTGACAGGGGAAGGCGCCCCAACCTCCTGATCAGCACTGCTCTGTACCTGATAGGGGGGAGCTCCCCAACCCCTGATCGCCCTGCGGCTCTGTGTGTGACAGGCTGTGGCGCCCCAACCCCCTGATTGGCCCTGCTCTGTGTGTGACAGGGTAGAACCATAACCTCCCCATCGGCCCTGCCCTGAGTGTGAGAGTGGTGGCGCCCCAACCCCCTGATCCGCCCTGCTCTGTGTGTGACAGGGGGCAGTGCCCCAACTCCCCTATTAGCCCTACTCTGTGAGTGACAGGGGGGAGCTCCCCAACCCCCTGATGGGCCCTGCTCTGTGTGTGACAGCGGGGAGCTCCCCAACCCCCTGATCGACCATGCTCTGTGCGTGACAGGGTAAGGAGCCCCAACCACCCTGATGGGCCCTGCTCTGTGCATGACAGGGGGTGGCGCCGCAACCTCCCTATCGACCCTGCCTGAGTGTGACAGGGGGCGGTGCCCCAACCCCCCAATCAGCCCTACCCTAAGCGTGACTGAGGGTGGCATCACAACCTCCCAATCCACCCTGCTCTGAGCCTGACCAGGGGCTGCACCTAGGGATTGGGCCTGCCCTCTGCCACCCGCGAGCAGGCCTAAGCCAGCAGGGCGTTATCTCCCGAGGGGTCCCAGACTGCGAGAGGGCACAGGCTGGGCTGAAGGACCCCCCCTTACCCCCCTCCCCCGAGTGCACAAATTTTTGTGCACTGGGCCTCTAGTATTTAAATAATAAGAAACATATTTTTTCCTATGAATTTACTGTCTTTGCATTTCTTGGCGTAGATCGTTATTTCTATCAGGCAAATTTTTATTTCTGCTTTCAGGACTTCTTTTACTATTTCTTACACTCCAAATCTGCTGGTGATAAAAAAATTTCAATCTTCTATATATGAAAAATATTTTTCTATTTAACTATTTTTGAAAATATTTTCACTCAGTCTAGAATTATAAATTGAGATGCACACAGTACTCTTGTGAGTACTTTAATGATGTTGCTCTTCTATCTTCTCCTTTACACTGTTTCTGATGAGAAATCTTTTGTAATCCTTATATTTATTCCATGAATAGCATGTCTCTTTTCTTCTGACTACTTAAAAGTTTTTTTTTTAATATATTTTATTGATTTTTTTACAGAGAGGAAGTGAGAGAGATAGAGAGTTAGAAACATCGATGAGAGAGAAACATCGATCAGCTGTCTCCTGCACATCTCCTACTGGGGATATGCCCGCAACCCAGGTACATGCCCTTGACCAGAATCGAACCTGGGACCTTTCAGTCCGCAGGCCGACGCTCTATCCACTGAGCCAAACCGGTTTCGGCAAAAGACTTTTCTTTTCATCATTGGTGTTGAGCAATGTGATTTTTATGTGTCTTGATGTAGCTTTATTTATGTCCTGTGCTTGCTATTCATTGAGCTTCTTTGATCTGTGGGTTTATATTTTTTACTCTATTTTGCCAAATTTGGAAATTTTTGAATCATCCTTTCTTCAGATTATTATATATATATATACTAGGGGCCCGGTGCACGAAATTCGTGCACTGGGTGTGTGTGTGTGGCGGGGGGGAGTGTCCCTCAGCCCAGCCTGCCCCCTCTCACATACTGGGAGCCCTCAGGCATTGACCCCCATCACCCTCCAATCGCAGGATCGGCCCCTTGCCCCCCATCACTGGTTTTGCCCCCAGCCCAGGCCTGATTCCTCTGGCCCAGGCATCAGGCCTGGGCAGGGGACCCCCAGACCCCTCCGATTGCTGGCTCTGCCCCTTGCCCAGGCCTGATGTCTCAGCCAGAGGTGTAGACCCCCATCACTGTCTGATCGCCTGATCGGTCCCTTGCCCAGGCCTGACGCCTCCGCCAGAGGTGTCAGGCTTGGACAGGGGACCCCCATCTCCCCCCGATCACTGGCTCTGACCCCCGCCCAGGCCTGAGGCCTCTGGCCCAGGAATCATGCCTGGGCAGGGGACCCCCATCTCCCTCTGATCGCTTGCTCCACCCCCCGCCCAAGCCTGACACCTCTGACCCAGGCTTCAGGCCTGGGCAAGGGGACCATCATATCCCCCCAGTCCCCGGCTCCGCCCCCCGCCCAGGCCTGATGCCTCGGCCAGAGGAGTTGACCCTCATCACCGTCCAATCACCAATCACCGGATCGGCCCCTTGACCAGGCCTGAGGTCTCCAGCAGAGGTGTCAGGCCTGGGCAGGGGACCCCCAGCTCCCCGCAGTTACAGGCTCCACCCCTGCCTAGGCCTAACACCTCTGGCCTAGGCGTCTGGCTCGGGCAGCGGGGACCCGCAGCTGCAGCGGCCCCGCGATCGTGGGCTCCGCTTTAGGCCCAGGCAAGGGACCCCTAGCTCCTGGGACTGCCAGCTTCGACCGTGCCCAGCTCCCATCACTGGCTCCACCCCTACTTTCTGCTATCACTGGCCAGGGCGGCAAAGGCACCTGATTCTCCGATCATGGCTGGGGGGCAGGGCAAAGGCGGCCCCAGGGCCGCCTTTGCCCTGCCCCCCAGCTCTTAGCTCCCCCCTGGGTTTCTGATCACTGTCAGTGGCAGGGGGCTTCTTCCTGCTTTCCCTTTCGCCTCCCTGCATTGTGCCTACATATGCAAATTAACCGCCATCTTGTTGGCAGTTAACTGCCAATCTTAGTTGGCAGTTAATTTGCATATAGCCCTGATTAGCCAATGAAAAGGGTAGCATCATACGCCAGTTACCATTTTTCTCTTTTATTAGTGTAGACAAGTTTGGGTCTCTAGAGGGGGCTGGGGAGGAAGAGGAGTGAATCCAACCATAAGGTCAGGACCTCGGCTGGCAATTGAGTGTGGGGATGGCCAGCAGGGCCATCCCTGCAGTGGCCAATTCATGACCAGCTGCCTGAGACTGGCTTTTTCCTGGGCTGGGGGGTTTCATGAATCTGCTCTGTGCTGCCCAGCAGTGCGGTGCCCGTTGGGGCTGTGCGTACCTTATGGGGAAGGCATGGCCTGGGGAGCCAGAACCTTGATCCCACGCAGTAACCAGATCTGGGCATTGGGCAAGTGGCCGGTTCTCTGCACCTTGAGTCATCCCATGGTTTTGTTCCCAGAGCAGTCATGGTGCCTTCTTCCATCACAGTCCCCTAAGCTCGCAGTGATGGAAGTGTGCTGTCATAGGTTTGGGTGAATGGAACATGGAAGAACCCTGGGTGATAGCAGGTGCAGGGTGCTGGCTGGGGAGGCGGTCGTGTGGGTTTGCGTGAAGCGCTCACAGTCACAACCTTGGAAGCCTCTTTCTTAGTTTCTCAGAGACCTCAGTGGTGAGGAAATGCAGGTCTCGTCCTGCATTGCAGTTTCCGTGGGAAACCTCACCTTTGGGGGTGTCAGAGGGGTTGGCCGGGAGTGCCTGCGGCAGAGAGACACCATTCTCCAATAACCTCTTTGCAGGCGGACTCATCGCCAGATGCCCTGGAACTGCTCAGCAGATCCCTGCTATTCCACAGAGTTCTCTGAGCAGCCACCCATCGTCCGTGGGAAGAAAGGTGTGTGCTTGTGCACAGTCACTGCCCGGCCCTGGGTGAGCAGTGGCACCCCAACCTCAGATGTGTTCTCTCACTGGGTTTGCAGAGGTCGGACAATCGTTGTCCAGAATTCCCTTGTTTAACAAAGAAAGTTAAGTTCCTAGTGAGGCCCATGGTTAGAAAGGGAGGGGATTGGGGAGAAGAGGAGGAGCTGAGCTGCCTCTTCCTTGCCCGCTGGAAGGCGCGGAGCCCAAGACATGTCCTCCAGCCCACTCACTTGCCCCGGGAATCTGTGTCCAGAGAGACAGTGAAGGCTGGGCTCTGCTCCTGTATCCTGGTGAGTCTGAAAAGCAGGAGGCAGAGCCATGTTCTCACCTGGGCCTTGGTGCAGTGGCCTCCTGGTTCTCGGCAGAGATGGTGGCCCTGGGGTCTGATTGCTCCTCAATGGTTGGAACTGTGTGTAGGAGCCGCTGGTGCAGTTGTGCCCCTGGGAGTCAGATACAGCGGGCAAACCATCGACTCATTGCCGGGGTGACAATGCCAGTGTCCCGCCCGGCCGCTATGGATGCCTCCATCTTTGTTGTGGAGTGACAGTTAATTTGCATATTCCCTCTTTATCAGATAGGATATTATAGCATTATGCTCAAGAAACCCACCTCAGAGCAAAAGACTCACACAGAATGAAAGTGAAGAGATGGGGTAGAAACAAGATGATGGCATATGTAAACACCTGTACTTGCTGCCTCCCACAACCACATCAAAATTACAACTAAAATAAAGACCAACCATCATCCAGAACCACTGGAAAAGCTGGCTGAATGGAAGTCTTATAACTAGAGAAGAAGAAAGCGCACTGAGACTGGTAGGGGGGGCAGAGCTGCAGAACAGGTTAGTCCGACACCCACATGTGCTGCCTTTTTAATCAGGAGGGAGATCATCTCTGCAGAGGCCATTCATGAGAAGCAAGGGGTCCAAGCCCCACAGCAGAAGCCCATCCCAGGATTCCAGAGCTGGGAAGAGAAATCCCCATAACTAAAAGCTGTAAAAACCAGTGCAGACTGGGGCTCAGTGACACAGAGGCTGCTGGAGACTCAGCTGTTCCTCTTAAAAGGCCAATGTATGAACAGAATTCACAAAGTCCTACTTCCTCCCACTTCCTCCTGCTTCCTCTGAGCTCCAGCACCAGGGCGAGGCTCTGGGGGACATAGATACCCACAAGGAGGAACCGGATTGTCTGGCATCAGGGCAGGAACTTGGGGTTAGTTTTCTCCCAGATGGAAGTGCTCACAGGGATCATTCTTCCTATGCTGGGAATTCCTCTGTCACAGGGCTGACTGGCAGCCATTTCTGTTTGCTCTGCCCTGGTGATTCCCTAAGACCTTGCCTCACCGAATTTACACCCCTACACAAGCTGTGTGCAGCATCTTTTGCATATGAATGTACTGTCCTTGCTCAGGTTAAAATCAAACACACTGCAGCTGGGTGAGAGAGTCCCAAACCTATCAATACAAGGCCTTTGGTTCATAGCTTGGCTTTGTCTGGGCACTTCAAACTCCATAAAAAGAGAAAGAATCTGCAGATCTCTCTATAGCTCTTTCTGGGTGGTCCAGACAGTGGCTGACTTTGCACCTACTTGGAGACCCGAGGGCCAGTGTATGCAGTGGTCACTGTTAGACTATACCAGGTTACAACTCTACACATCTATAAGCGATACACTCAAGGGGTAGACTCAGTGAGCACCAAAGCCCCACTGAAGCAAGTCCTGCTCCATAGTGGGGTCTCCTGCACAGCAGCTCTCCCACTGTAGTTGCAGCTGGTCCTCACAGCCAATTGGCCTGGAGGTCAATTCCTCCCAGTAACACTAACAGCAATCAAGTCTCAACTATAACAAGATTGTGCTCACAGCCCACAAAGAGCTACACCTAGAGCTCCATCCTCAGGTGACGACTGGGGAGGCTGAACCACTGGGCCCTATAGAACACCTACTTCATAAGGCCACTCTACCAACTCAAGGAGACATAGCAGCTCTACCCAATACATAGAAAGAAAAAAAAACACAGGGAAGCAGCCAAAATGCAGAGACAAAGAAACATGCTACAAATGAAAAAAATGGAAGAAAGCAAACTACTGGATGTAGAGTTTCAAACCACGGTTATAAGGTTACTCAATAATCTTCTAGAAACCTCCAAGGGACGTAGTGATTCTTTCAAGGATCTTAATGAGAATTTTAAAAAAAGGGAAAAGGACCAGTCAGAAATTAAGCATACACTGACTCTAATAAACAATAATATACAGGGATTCAACAGTAGAGTAGAGGATTCCGAGAATCAAATCAATGTTTTGAAATATGATGAAGCAAAAAACACCCAACCAGAAGAGCAAAAAGAAAAAAAGAAACCAAAAATGAAGATAGTATAAGGAGCCTCTGTCACAACTTCAAGCATACCAACATTCACATTATGGGGGTACCAGAAGAAGCACCCCCATAATGCAAATAGAGTAATCATACATCAAAGTAATAAAGGCCTTATATGACAAACCTACAGCCAACATCATACTCAATGGCTAAAGACTAATAGTATTTCCCTTAAGAGTAGGAAGAAGACAGGAATGTCCACTTTGACCACTCTTATTCAGTATAGTACTGAAAGTCAGCCACAGCAATCAGAAAAGAAGAAAACATAAAAAGCATACAAATTGGAAAAGAGGAAGTAAAACTGTCATTATTTACAGAGGACATGATATTGTACATAGAAAACTATAGACTCTACCAAAAAAACTACTAGACTTATCACATAAATTCATCAATGTAACAAGATAAAAAATTAGCACCCAGAAATCAATGGCATTTTTAAACCAATAATGAACTGTCGGAAAGAGAAACTACAAAAAACAATCCCATTTACCATTGCAACAACAAAAAATAAGATACTTAGAAAAAAAAACTTAACCAAGGAGGTAAAAGACCTGTACTCTGAAACAAGAGGACATTGAAAAAAGAAATAGAGGAAGATACAATCAAGTGCAAAAATATACCATGTTCATGGATTAGTAAAATCAACATCCTTAAAATGTCTATACTACCCAGAGCAATGTATATATTCAATGCAATCCTTATTAGAATACCAATGGCATATTTCAAGGATCTAGAACAAATGCTTCAAAAATTTGTATGGAACCATAAAATACCCCGAATTGTTACAGCAATCTCTCTCTCTCTCTCTATCTCTCTCTCTCTTTTTATACTAATTTTTATTTATGTATTTATTTAAAATTAAATCTTTATTGTTCAGATTCTTACAGTTGTTCTTTTTCCCCCCATAGCTCCCCTCCACCCAGTTCCCACCCCACACTCTGCCCTCACCCCCCCGACTGTCCTCATCCATAGGTGCACGATTATTGTCCAGTCTCTTCCCGCATCCCCCACACCCTTTCCCCCCTGAGAATAGTCAGTCCACTCCCTTTCTATGTCCCTGATTCTATTATGTTAACCAGTTTATTCTGTTCATCAGATTATTTTTTTAAAATATATTTTACTGATTTTTTACAGAGAAGAAGGGAGAGAGATAGAGAGTTAGAAACATCGATGAGAGAGAAACATCTATCAGCCGCCTCCTGCACACCCCCCACTGGGGATGTGCCCGCAGCCCAGGTACATGCCCCTGACCGGAACCGAACCTGGGACTCTTCAGTCCGCAGTCGACGCTCTATCCACTGAGCCAAACCGGTTTCAGCCATCAGATTATTTATTCACTTGATTTTTAGATTCACTTGTTGATAGATGCATGTTTGTTGTTCATAATTTGCATCTTTACCTTTTTCTTCTTCTTCCTCTTCTTAAAGGATACCTTTCAGCATTTCATATAATACTGGTTTGGTGGTGATGTACTCCTTTAGCTTTTCCTTATCTGTGAAGCTCTTTATCTGACCTTCAGTTCTGAATGATAGCTTTGCTGGATAAAGTAATCTTGGTTGTAGGTTCTTGGCATTCATCACTTTGAATATTTCTTGCCACTCCCTTCTGGCCTGCAAAGTTTCTGTTGAGAAATCAGCTGACAGTCATATGGGTACTTCCTTGTAGGTAACTGACTATCTTTCTCTTGCTGCTTTTAAGATTCTCTTTGTCTTTTGCTCTTGGCATTTTAATTATGATGTGTCTTGGTGTGGTCCTCTTTGGATTCCTTTTTTTGGGTGTTCTCTGAGCTTCCTGGACTTGTAAGTCTATTACTTTCACCAGGAAGGGGAAGTTTTCTGTCATTATTTCTTCAAATAGGTTTTCAATATCTTGCTCTCTCTCTTCTTCTGGCACCCCTATAATTCGGATGTTGGTGTGCTTGAAGCTGTCCCAGAGGCTCCTTACGCTATCTTAGTATTTTTGGATACTTTTTTCATTTTGCTTTTCCATTTGGGTGTTTTTTGCTTCTTCGTATTTCAAATCTTTGACTTGATTCTTGCCATCCTCTACTCTGCTGTTGGGAGTCTGTATAATATTCTTTATTTCAGTCTGTGTATGCTTAATTTCTAGTTTGTCCTTTATCACAACCTCAAGGGTCTCACTAGATTTCTTAAGGGTCTCATTAAGTTTATCAGCAGTTTCTAGAAAGTTCTTGAAAAACCTTAAAAGTGTGGTTTTGAACTCTATATCCAGTAGTTTTCTTTCCTCCATTTCTATCATTTGTGTCCTGTTTCTTTGTCTCTGCATTTTTTATGCTTCCCTGTGTTGGTAGAGTGGCTTTGTGTGCTAGGTGTCCTATAGGGCCCAGTGGCTCAGCTTCCCCAATTACCTGAGGTGGACACTCTTGGTGCATCCCTTTGTGAGCTTTGTGCACAGTCTTGTTGTAGTTGAGCCTTGATTGTTGTAGGTATCACTGGGAGGAATTGACCTCCAGGCCAATTGGCTGTGAGAATCAGCTGTGTCTACAGTGGGGAACTTCTTTGCTGGAGACACTCTTATGGGGCAAGACTTGCTTCAGTGGGGCTTTGGTGCTCACTAAGTGTGCCCCCTGAGTGTGCCCCTTATGGATCCGAGGAGTTGTAATCTGGATAGTCCCACTCTGACCACTCAATACATTGGCTCTTGGATCTAAGGAGGTGTTAATTTAGCCTCTGCCTGAGGCTACCCAGTAGGAGCTAGGAAGAAATCTGCAGATTCCTTTTCCTTGTTTGGGGTTTGGAGGTGTGAAAATGAAGCCCAGCTGTGAAGCAATGCAAGCTTCTGTGGGGCCTTGGGCCTTCTCTTGGAAGGTCTGGGTCTGTCTGGCCCAGTTGCAGTTTGTTAGGTAATTTTCAGATTGCAAAGGGCCAGGGCATTCATATGCAAAAGCTTCTGCCGCAGCTTGGGAGGGGCGGGGTCTCAGGGGATCAACAGGGCAGAGCAAGCAGCTATGGCTGATCCTCAGCCCTGTCCTATGGGGCCCCGCATCTCAGTGTCCTGGTAATTGCTGCAAGCACCTTCGAGAGAAAGCCGCCCTGAAGTTCCGTGTTCTGCCCGCTGCCAGACTGTCCAGTCTCTCCCTGCACGAGTCCGGGTCCCCAGCGACTTCCCGGAACCGGAGTTCAGAGCAGTCGGGGGCTTGTGACTCCCGATTCAAAAAGACAGCCGGGTCCTCAGTCCCAAGCCCTTGGCGCGTGCGCCTCCATACCTCTGCACTCCACCTCCGCAGCTCCTCTGAGTCTCAGTGTGCTTTTCTCTTTCCTTCTAGTTGTAGAATTTCCACTCAGGCAGCCTTCCTGTAGTTCTGGATGATGTCCATTTTGTCTTTTAGTTGTATTTTTGAATTTGTTGTGGGAGGCAGCAATTTCCAGTGTTTACCTATGCTGCCATCTTGGTTTCTATCCTGTTACAGCAATCTTGAGAAAGAAGTACAATGTTGGAGGGCTCACAATACTAGATATCAAGTTATACTACAAAGCCTTTGTAATCAAAATAGCCTGATACTGGCACAAGAACAGGCATATAGATCAATGGAATAGAACAAAGACCCCAGGTACTGACCCAAGCCAGTACGCTCAATTAATACTTGATAAAGGAGGCAAGAGTATACAATGAGAAAATATAGTCTCCTCAATAAATGGTGTTGAGAAAATTGGACAGGTACATTAAAAAAAAAAACAAATAGGAGAAAGAAGATGGCGGCGATATAGGCAGACGCATCCCAGGTTGTGTCCCGGAGCAAATGGAGTAAGCAGCTGAAACTAGTAGCACCCGCCCCGAATTGGCAAAATTGCTCAGCTGATGAGACGGTTTGCAGCCGGGAAGGGCAGAGCTCCCCTGGAAAGGTAAAGGGAACCAGGGATTTGGGCAGGAGAGTTTGCCAGACCTCTGAGCCCGGAGGGTCGGAGGGAGACCGCATGGCAGACAGCCGCGTCCCCTGGGACAGGCACAGCCCCTGACGGGGAGGAAAGGAGATCTGCGGGATTCCTGGCGCTGCCAGGGGATTTGAGAACTGGGTTCTGTGACCACGGAGGACTGAGCCTAAAGTGGGCAGCCTGAAGAGCTGACCTGACCATGCAGTGCCAGTAAGAGAGGAGCTTACAGAACCTAAGCCTTCCCCGTTTCCGCGGCCGGCGTTTGTTTGTTTGTTCTCACTGAATCCTGTTCATGGGACATTTCGGATACGGACACTCACCTGTGCTGAAGAGAGGGAGAGGGTGCGGAGGAGTGGAATCTGGGGAGAGACTGAGGAGAGAAGGGGGGCCGGGAGAGGTGGCAGCGAATTGAGTGCTGAGACACCCCTTAGCCCAGGACTGGGGCAGCCATTCTCTCCGGAGAGTGAGACTCCTCCCCCCAGCCCCCAAGCAAGGAGCACAGCCACACCCAGATTCCACCCTGAACAAGATCAAGGATTAAAATAATCTGAGCAGTCCCTGGGAGTTAACAGGGTCTGGCCTATAGAAAGATTTTCAATGCCATATAGCCTCAGAGGCCAACCCCAGAACACTGCCACCCAGAGGCTGAGCCACAAACTGACTCTTTGCTAAACACAAAATAAGGCAGTCTGAGAAACAAATAAGGCCTGCTTTGAAATAAGGACTGTGGTTTACAACACAGAGGAACAGTGTATCACAGGGAAACTCAACACTCTCCTGAATACCTGGCAGGACTAAAGGCGAGCCAGACTGAAGAATAGAAGAACCGAAGGACCTTCACTACTGAAATTTTTTTTTCTTTTTTCACCTTTTAACTAAGAAACCAATTTTTTTTTCTTTTTTTCCCCTTTTTTTTCTTTTTCTTTTTTTGTCCATTTCTTTTTTCTTCTTCTTTTTTTTTTCTTCTTTTTCCTGATTTTACCCTTTTAATTACTACCTTCTTATTTTTAACCAGCATTATTACTGCTACAATTTTACCATCTTTTAAAGTGCCATTTTATTTTCTCTTTATTCTATTTTGGGATTAGTGTTCTCCATTCTATTTCCATCGTTATATTATTGGGTGTTTCTAGTTTGCATCCATCTACAGGGAGCTGTTGCTGGAATTTGCTGGGATTGTTGGCGGTTCTATAGGAGTATTCTCCTCATATAAAAAGTCTCTACCCCTCTTCCACTTCATTCTCTCTTATCGCTCTTTTTTTTTCTTTTCTTTTCTCGCTTTTATTTTTCCCCCTTCTTTTTCCCCATTTCATTTTTGCACTCCCTTTTTTGATCCCTACTTTTCTTTGCTTTTTTCTCTTTTATCTTTATCTCTTCCTTCTTCCTTATCCCCTAATTCTCTTTATTCGGGTGGTCACCTTTATTTGGGGTTATTAATATTGTGAATATATTTGTGTTTAGTGCCTGGTACATGGTGCCTTGTTGTGTTGTATTTTGTGCCCTTAAATCAACGCAGCAGATCCGAGCAATAGCAGCCTACTGAGCACCACACCCTCGGCTAAGGAACAGCAGCTGTACGTGAAACCGCCCCCCACCAGCCAGAAGAGCCACCACAGCTGTGAACAGCACCCACCAGAGGAGCTGCTGCCAACTGAAGAGCAGCTGCTACCGCAACCGCCTGAAGAGCAACCACAGACCAAGGAGTCACTGCCACCCAGGGAGCAGCCAGTGAACGACTCAACGTCTAGATATGTCAGTGAGATCAAACATGGGTAGACAAAGAAACCCCCAAAGGAATGAGAAGGACTCTCCAGAAAAGCAGCTAAGTAATACAGAGGCATGCAACATGACTGAAAAAGAATTCAGAATAAGGGTCCTAGAGTGCATAAACCGGATGGAGGGAAAAATCAACAACCTCTGCAAGAAGCAAGAAGAAACAGATGAAAAAATCAACAACTTAAGTAATACCCAAGAAGAAATGAAGAGTGATATAGCTGCAATAAAAAACACCATTGAAAGTATCAACAGTAGGCTAGGAGAAGCAGAGGACCGAATTAGTGAATTAGAAGACAAGGAAGCAAAACACACGCAAAATGTACTGCAATTGGAGAAAAAAATTAAAAGACAGGAGGAGAGCCTAAGGGAGCTTTGGGACAGCATGAAACGAAACAACATACGAATAATAGGGGTACCAGAACAACAGGAAAATGAACAAGGATTAGAAAACCTATTTGAAGAAATAATATCAGAAAACTTCCCTGAGGTGGGGAAGAAAAAAGTCACACAAGCCCAGAGAGTCCCATACAAGGTGAACCCAAAATGACCCACACCAAGACACATCATAATTACCATGGCAAATGTTCAGGACAAAGAGAAAATCTTACAGGCCGCAAGAGAGAGACGGAAAGTCACATACAAGGGATCTCCCATTAGATTATCAAATGATTACTCAACAGAAACACATCAGGCCAGAAAAGAATGGACAGAAATTTACAAAGTGATGCAAAGCAAAGGACTGAATCCAAGAATACTCTATCCAGCAAGGCTATCATTCAAACTTGAAGGGGAAATAAGAAGCTTCACAGACAAAAAAAGGCTAAGGGAGTTTATCACCACCAAGCCAGCAATGCAAAGAATGCTCAAGGGACTGGTATAAAACGAAGAAATAAAAAGCTCAGAAAGAAAACAGCCACACAAAAAAAGAAATGGCTACAAACAAGTACCTTTCAGTTCGCAGGCTGACGCTGTATCCACTGAGCCAAACCGGCTAGGGCAGAAACAAGTACCTTTCAATAATAACTTTAAACGTAAACGGAATAAATGCTCCAACCAAAAGACTTCAAGTGGGTGAATGGATAAAAAAATATGACCCATACATCTGCTGTCTACAAGCAACCCACCTCATTAGAAGGGTCTCACACAGACTGAAAGTGGATGGATGGAAAAATATCTTTCAGGCAAATGGAAAGGAAAAGAAAGCTGGGGTAGCAATACTTATATCGGACAAAATAGACCTCAAAGTGAAGGCCATAACAAGAGATAAGGAAGCCCACTTCATAATACTAAAGGTATCAATACAACAAGAAGATATAACCCTGGTAAACATATATGCACCCAATGCAGGAGCACCCAAATTCATAAAAAAACTCCTGGAAGATATCAAAGGAGAGATCGACAACAATACAATCATAGTAGTTGACTTTAATACACCACTGAAAGCACTGGATAAGTCCTCTAGACAAACAATCAGCAAAGATACAGCAATCCTAAATGACTCACTAGATCAGATGGATTTAATAGACATCTTCAGAACACTTCACCACAAAGCCACGGAATATACATTCTACTCAAGTGCTCATAAGACATATTAAAAAATAGACCATATATTGGGTCACAAGCAAAGTATCCCCAAATTCAAGAAGATTGAAATCATAAAAAGTAAATTGGCAGACCACGATGGCATAATATTAGAAATAAACTATAATAAAAACAAACCAAAATACTCAAACACCTGGAAGCTGAATAGCATGCTATTAAATATTGATTGGGTTACCAATGAGATCAAAGAAGAAATTGAAAACATCCTGGAAACTAATGACAATGAAAACACAACAATCCAAAGCCTATGGGACACAATGAACGCAGTCCTGAGAGGGAAGTTTATAGCTCTACAGGCCTATCTCAAAAAACAAGAAAAAATGGTAGTAAATCATCTAACTCTACAACTCAAAGAATTAGAAAGAGAGCAACAAGAAAACCCCAGAGTGAGCAGAAGGAAGGAGATAATAAAGATTAGAGCAGAAATAAATGACATAGAGACCAAAAAAACAATACAGAAAATCAACGAAGCCAAGAGCTGGTTCTTTGAAAGGATAAACAAGATTGACAAACCTCCAGCCAGACTCACCAAGAAGCAAAGAGAGAGGACCCAAATAAACAAAATCAGAAACAATAGAGGCGAAATAACAACAGACCCCACAGAAATACAAATGATTGTTAAAAAATACTGTGGACAGCTCTACTCCAACAAACTAGACAACATGGAGGAAATGGAAAAATTCCTAGGAAAATACAACATTCCAAAACTCAATCAGGAAGAATCTAAAAATCTCAACAGGCCAATAACTATGGAAGAAATTGAAGCAGTCATCAAAAAGCTTCCAGCAAACAAAAGCCCAGGACCAGACGGCTTCACAGGGGAGTTTTACCAAACATTCAAGGAAGAACTAAAACCTATCCTCCTCAGACTACTACAAAAAATTCAAGAGGAAGGAACATTCCAAGCTCATTCTATGAAGCCAGCATCACCCTAATACCAAAACCAGGTAAAGACAACACAATGAAAGAGAATTACAGGCCAATATCCCTCATGAACATAGATGCCAAAATCCTCAACAAAATCTTAGCAAATCGGATCCAGCAGTACATCAGAAAGATCATACACCATGACCAAGTTGGATTTATCCCAGGGATGCAAGGATGGTACAATATCTGCAAATCAATAAACGTGATACATCACATAAACAAATTGAAAGAAAAAAAACCACATTGTCATATCAATTGATGCAGAGAAAGCATTTGACAAAATTCAACATCCATTTTTGGTAAAAACTCTCAGTAAGGCGGGAGTAGAAGGATCATACCTCAACATAATAAAAGTCATATATGACAGGCCCACAGCCAACATCATACTCAATGGACAAAAGTAACACCATTTCCCCTAAGAACAGGAACAAGACAGGGATGCCACTTCTCACCACTCCTGTTCAACATAGTACTGGAAGTGTTAGCCATTGCAATTAGGCAAGAAGAAGAAATAAAAGGCATCCAAATTGGAAAAGAGGAAGTAAAACTGTCCTTATTTGCAGATGACATGATATTATACATACAAAACCCTAGAGACTCCATCAAAAAGCTACTAGACTTAATACATGAATTTGGCAATGTAGCAGGATACAAAATTAACCCCAAGAAATCTGAGGCATTTCTTTCTATACACCAATAGTGAACTTTCAGAAAGAGAGATTATAAAAACAATCCCGTTTACCATCGCACCAAAAAAATTAAGCTACCTAGGAATAAACTTAACTAAAGAGGTAAAAGACCTCTACTCAGAAAACTACAGGACGTTGAAAAAAGACATAGAGGAAGACATAAACAGATGGAAGAACATACCGTGTTCATGGATTGGTAGAATCAACATCATTAAAATGTCCATACTACCCAAAGCAATCTATAAATTCAACGCACTTCCCATTAAAGTACCAACAGCATACTTCAGAGATCTAGAACGAACTTTCCAAAAATTCATCTGGAATAAAAAAAGACCCCGAATAGCTGCAGCAATCCTGAAAAAGAACAAAGTAGGTGGGATCTCAATACCAGATATCAAGTTGTATTACAAAGCCACTGTTCTCAAAACTGCCTGGTACTGGCACAAGAATAGGCATATAGATCAATGGAATAGAATAGAGAGCCCAGAAATCGGCCCGAACCAATATGCTCAATTAATATTTGACAAAGGAGGCAAGAACATACAATGGAGCCAAGATAGTCTCTTCAATAAATGGTGTTGGGAAAATTGGACAGATATATGCAAGAAAATGAAACTAGACCACCAACTTACACCATACACAAAAATAAACTCAAAATGGATAAATGACTTAAATGTACGACAGGATACCATAAAAATTCTAGAAGAATCCAAAGGCAAGAAAATCTCAGACATATGCCGAAGCAATTTCTTCACTGATACAGCTCCTAGGGCACTTGAAACTAAAGAAAAAATGAACAAATGGGACTACATCAAAATAAAAAGCTTCTGCACAGCAAAAGAAACCATCAACAAAACAACGAGAAAACCCACTGTGTGGGAAAACATATTTGCCAATGACATATCTGATAAGGGCCTAATCTCCAAAATTTATAGGGAACTCATACAACTTAACAAAAGGAAGATAAACAATCCAATCAAAAAATGGGCAAAGGACCTAAATAGACACCTTTCAAAAGAGGACATTCAGAAAGCCAAGAGACATATGAAAACATGCTCAAAGTCACTAATCATCCGAGAGATGCAAATCAAAACAGCAATGAGGTACCATCTCACACCTGTCAGACTGGCTATCATCAACAAATCAACAAACGACAAGTGCTGGAGAGGATGTGGAGAAAAGGGAACACTTGTGCACTGCTGGTGGGAATGCAGACTGGTGCAGCCACTATGGAAGACAGTATGGAGTTTCCTTAAAAAACTGAAAATGGAACTCCCATTTGACCCTGTGATCCCACTTCTAGGAATATATCCCAAGAAACCAGAAACACCAATCAGAAAGGATATATCCACCCCTATGTTCATAGCAGCACAATTCACCATAGCTAAAATCTGGAAACAGCCTAAGTGCCCATCAGTAGATGAATGGATTAGAAAACTGTGGTACATCTACACGATGGAATACTATGCTGCTGTAAAAAGGAAGGAACTCTTACCACTTGCAACGTCATGGATGGAACTGGAGAGCATTATGCTAAGTGAAATAAGCCAGTCAATAAAGGAAAAGTACCACATGATCTCACTCATTCGTGGACAATAGAGACCATTATCAACTTTTGAACAATAATAGATACAGAGGCAGAGCTGCCTCAAACAGATTGTCAAACTGCAGCGGGAAGGCCGGGGAGGGTTGGGGGGCAGGAGGTAGGGGGGTAAGAGATCAACTAAAGGACTTGTATGCATGCATATAAGCATAACCAATGGACATAAGACACTGGGTGATAGGGGAGGCTAGGGGACTGTCTAGGGCGGGGGGATAAAATGGATACATATGTAATACCCTTTGTAATACTTTAAGCAATAAAAAAAATAAAAAAAAAACAACAACAACAATGAGGTACCATCTCACACCTGCCAGACTGGCTATCATCAACAAATCAACAAACGACAAGTGCTGGAGAGGATGTGGAGAAAAAGGAACACTTGTGCACTGCTGGTGGGAATGCAGACTGGTGCATCCACTATGGAAGACAGTATGGAGTTTCCTCAAAAAACTACAAATGGAACTCCCATTTGACCCTGTGATCCCACTTCTAGGAATATATCCCAAGAAGCCAGAAACACCAATCAGAAAGGATATATGCACCCCTATGTTCATAGCAGCACAATTCACCATAGCTAAGATCTGGAAACAGCCTAAGTGCCCATCAGTAGATGAATGGATTAGAAAACTGTGGTACATCTACATGATGGAATACTATGCTGCTCTAAAAAGGAAGGAACTCTTACCATTTGCAACGGCATGGATGGAACTGGAGAGCATTATGCTAAGTGAAATAAGCCAGTCAATGAAGGAAAAATACCACATGATCTCACTCATTCATGGATAATAGAGACCATTATAAACTTTTGAACAATAATAGATACAGAGGCATAGCTGCCTCAAACAGATTGTCAAAATGCAGCGGGATGGCCGGGGAGGGTTGGGGGACAGGAGGTAGGGGGTTAAGAGATCAACCAAAGGACTTGTATGCATGCACATAAGCATAACCAATGGACATAAGACACTGGGGGATAGGGGAGGCTAGGGGACTGTCTAGGGCGGGGGGGCGGGGAATGGACACATATGTAATACCCTTTGTATTGCTTTAAGCAATAAAAAAATGAAAAGTAAATATGTGGGAAAATATTAGGTAAATACATGGATCAGGTAATAATCTGTAATGACAAGAAATGTGAGATGTATTTGCCTAATATTTTCCTACAAATTTACTCCCCCCCTCAAATATAATACAAATGGTAATATTTGGAAAACCCAAATGTAGGAGAAGTACCAAGTAATGACCCTGACTTTTAGATGGACACCTTGCCATGAGGGAGCATTTGATTTGTCTCCTAAGTGGAGTTAATTCTTTAGCACTTTTAGTAAGGGCAATAAAATTTACATCTTTCTCAAAAAAACAAAACAAAAAAAAAAAAAAACAATAAAATGAAGTGATGACCTTTATAGTACTCAATGGTTCAAAAAGCTTTTTCCTATGCATTGCCTCATTACTTTCTTATGACAAGCTTATAAGGATGGCAGGACTCTAGGGAACTAACAAAAAGTAGAGGTTTTCTTGTAACTTTTTTTTCTCTAGACCAAACCAAAATACAAGCCCTTCCTGGGCAGAAGGTCACTGTAAAGAGCTTCAGAAGAACAGAGAAGGTTGGATCACATTTAAGTGAGCTGAATGGAATTTCAAAAGGTGAAGGAATTAGTCAAAGAATATATGTGCATAACCCATACACACAGACAACAGTGTGGTGATGGACAGAAGAAAAGGGGTCTGGGTGGAGGTGGGCAAAGGGAAGGAAAAAGGGGACATCTGTAACAGTGTCAATAAAAGTAAAGTTAAAAATAAATAAAAATAAATGGAGTATTGCAAGATGGCTAACATTTGGATGTGTAGAGATGCCAAGGGAGGGAATAAAAGGTAACAGTCAAAGCATTAAGCTAGGAAAACTAACTCAGTGAGCACCAAAGCCCCATTGAAGCAAGTCTTGCTCCAGAAGGGTGTTTCCAGCAAAGAAGTTCTCCCACTGCAGACACAACTGATTCTCACAGCCAATTGGCCTGGAAGTCATTTCCTCCCAGTGATACCTACAACAATCAAGGCTTAACTACAACACTCTGCACAAAGCCCACAAAGGGGTGCACCAAGAGTATCCACCTCAGGTAATTGGGGAGGCTGAGCCACTGGGCCCTATAGAAAGCCACTCTATCAACACAGGGAAGCATAAAAAATGCGGAGACAAAGAAACAGGTCACAAATGACAGAAATGGAGGAAAGCAAACTACTGTATATAGAGTTGAAAACCACACTTATAAGGTTTTTCAAGAATTTTCTAGAAACCGCCGATAAATTTAGTTAGACCCTCAAGAAATCTAGTGAGACCCTCGAGGTTATGTAAAAGGACCAACTAGAAATTAAACATAACTGACTGAAATCAAGAATATTATACAGAGTTCCAACAGCAGACTAGTGGATTTCAAGAATCAAGTCAAAGATTTGAAATACGAAGAAACAAAAAACACCCAACCGGAAAAACAAAAAGAAAAAAGAATCCAAAAATATGAAGATAGTGTAAGGAGCCTCTAGGACAACTTCAAGCACACCAACATCTGAATTATAGGGGTGCCAGAAGAAGAGGGAGAGCAAGATATTGAAAACCTATTTGAAGAAATAATGCCAGAAAACTTCCCCTACCTGGTGAAAAAAATAGACTTGCAAGTCCAGGGAGCACAGAGAACCCCAAACAAAAGGAATCCAAAGAGGACCACACCAAGACACATCATAATTAAAATGCCAAGAGCAAAAGACAAAGAGAGAATCTTAAAAGCAGCAAGAGAAAGAAACTCAGTTACCTACAAGGGAGTACCCATATGACTGTCAGCTGATTTCTCAACAGAAACTTTGCAGGCCAGAAGGGAGTGGCGAGAAATATTCAAAGTGATGAATAGCAAGAACCTACAACCAAGATTACTTCACCCAGCAAAGCTATCATTCAGAATTGAAGGTCAGATAAAGAGCTTCACAGATAAGGAAAAGCTAAAGGAGTTCATCACCACCAAACCAGTATTATATGAAATGCTAAAAGGTATCCTTTAAGAAGAGGAAGAAGAAGAAAAAGGTAAAGATACAAATTATGAACAACAAATATACATCTATCAACAAGTGAATCTAAAAATCAAGTGAATAAATAATCTGATGAACAGAATAAATTGGTTAACATAATAGAATCAGGGGCATAGAAAGGGAGTGGACTGACTATTCTCAGGGGGGAAAGGGGTGTGGGGGATGTGGGAAGAGACTGGATAAAAATTGTACACATATGGATGAGGACAGTGGGGAGGGTTAAGGGCAGAGGGTGGGGTGGGAACTGGGTGGAGGGGAGCTATGGGGAAAAAAGAGGAACAACTGTAATAATCTGATCAATAAATATTTAATTAAAATAACAAAACAAAAAAACCCCTAAAAATGGAACTCTCATTTGACCCAGTGATCCCACTTCTAGGAATATATCCCAAGAAACTAGAAACACCATTTAGAAAGGATATATGCACCCCTATGTTCATAGCAGCACAATTCACCATAGCTAAGATTTGGAAACAGCCTAAGTGCCCATCAGCAGATGAGTGGATTAAAAACTGTTGTACATCTACACAATGGAATACTATGTTGCCATAAAAAGAAGGAGTTCTTACCATTTACAGCAGCATATATGGAACTGGAGGGCATTATGTTAAGCGAAATAAGCCTGTCAGAGAAAGATAAATATCACATGATCTCTCTCATTTATGGAATATAATAAACAACATAAACTGATGAACAAGAACAGATCCATAGACAGAGATGCATCGACCAGAGCATCAAACTTCAGAGGGAAGGTAGGGGAGGGTGGGGGTAAGGGGGAAAGATCAACCAAAGGACGTGTATGCATGCATATTATCCTAACCAATGGACACAGACAACAGGGGTCGAGGGCATGCGTGGGGGTTCGGGGGGTAATGTGGGGATAAGGACACCTATGCAATACCTTAATCAATAAAGAAATTAGAAAATATATTGGTACATTTACACAATGGAATAATATGCTGCTGTAAAAAATAAGGAACTCTTACCATTTGCAACAGCTTGGATGAACCTTGGAAGCATTATGCTAACCTAATAAGCCAGTCAGAAAAAGATAAATACCATATGATCTCACTCATTTGTAGAATGTAGTGAACAACATAAACTGATGACAAAAGTGGATCCGAAGACAGAGAATCATGGAACTGATTGTCAAACCTCAGAGGGAAGGCAAGGGATGGGGGGAGGGTTATTAGATCAGCCAAAGGACTTGTATGCATGTATTTAAGCACTCCCAATGGACACAGACCCTAGGAGGGTGAGGACATATGCTAGGGGGTAGATGTGGCCGGGGAGAGGTCAATGGGGGAAAGAGGAGACGTATGTAATACTTTCATCAGTAAAGAATTTAAAAAAATATTTTATCTAGATGAGTGAATTGCAAATGTTCAGCTGAGTACCTTCAAGCTTCATTAGGTTAATCACAACCCCACTATGATAAAGAATACTATTAATTTGAGAAATCCCAATAATTTTAGATGTGGTGGTCTAGAGAAGACCTGCTTGCTCTCACAAACAACCCCCATGAATTCAATTGTGTAGGTTATAAAACACTACCACATTGGATCTTCACAACCACTCTGTGAGATTAATATTACTATCCTCATTTTTTTTATAGACAAGAAAATGAAGGCATAGAGAGGGTACTGACTCTCCTAAGGTCACACAGTTCTTTATTGGTACTCAAACACTGGTCTGTAATATTGTACTTGACATTACCATCACAGCTTTCCATGTTCATTTCATTAACCAGAGATCTAGCAACCTGGTAGTTTGCCCAATTTAATTCAAAGAGGCAGACGAATATGCCAGAGAAATAACAGCTTAGTTGGCTGTCTATGGAAATACCCATAACAATATGTAACAAAAGAGTTTGGTGGGAAAGCAGTTGAAACCATTACAAAAAAAGAGATCTTTTCGCTATGTGACTACCTTCCCTATTTGGTCGGGAAACTGAAGATGGACTTAAGCTCTGTTTTCACTGAGAGTAAGTAGATCCAAGATTCTGGATCTTCAGTTAAGATACATGGATTAATGTTTTTAAATTAAGAAAAAATCTTTCCTATGTCACGATAGCATGTTTTATATATTAGGAGAAACTGACCACACTTTGTACTAATCTACTTGCACTTAGCACATTGTGTCTTGTATTGAAGTTTTTTTTTTGGTTTGTTTTTTTTGTTATCTCACCCACTGAACTGTAAGCTCCTTGAAAGCAAAGAGGGCATCTTTCTATATTACCTATGGTAGGAATTTACCATAGATATTTTCTAGTTTAGACACTAGATAAATAGCTACTTGTTCAGTGAATCAGTCAGCTCTTTTTTTGGTTAAAACTCAAGCCAATGAATGATTCTCATCCTGTTCTCTATTTTTGTGAAGTGAAATGAGAATGCTACCTTGTCACCTCCCACTGTGAAAAATCATACAGTGAAATTAAGTTTGTAAGTCTAAGTCAGTCCTGGGCAAACTACGGCCCGCGGGCCGGATCCGGCCCGTTCGGCTGTTCTATCCGGCCCGCGGAGCCAAAAGAGCGAAGCCGAAAGAGCGGAGGGTTCTCTTGCTCTCCCCTCTGCTCCTTCACCAGCAGCAGTGTTAACATGTATTAGTTCACACAAACGCTCCATCCATGCTTTTGTTCTGGCCCTCCGGTCCAGTTTAAGAACCCATTGTGGCCCTTGAGTCAAAAAGTTTGCCCACCCCTGGAAGTGAACAGCTAAAATCTCTAACAATCCTCCCTTGCTGACACTAGTGAGCTTTAAAAGTCCCTGCCCTTTTTATTTCTTTCTTTATGTAAGAACAATAAAGCAAAGTTTTATGGAAAGGTAAAAAACAATGAAGATGTTTTTAATTGAAAATGCTCTGTATAGTGAAAAACTCAAGCAGCTTCAGATGCTAATGCGCATTTGTGGGCTTCACCCTAATAATAAAAACCATTATTGATCATTTATTATTAGAAGAAAGTTATCTCACCTAATCCTTATTACAACTCATTTACATCTGCTGAAACAGAGCTTCCATTCATTTAAAGAGCTTGCCTAAGGTCACAAGGGATCTGAACCTCTAAGACTGATTGCTATCAGAGCCAGTGACCCTGACTAGCTATATTATATCCCTCTCAAAGCCTTGCTTGAGGTTTTCTACACCTGAAGGAAAGCTATCATGTGGGAAAATTGGCCCTAAAAATAATGAGACAATGGTCTTTAAATAAATATATATTCTGATTGTATCAAAAGAGATTATAACTAAATTACAAGCAGTTCAAAAAAGATTAATTACATAAAAAGATACCAGTAGTTTGTTATTTTCTGAGGATATTTATTAGAGATAGGTAGTTTCTTTTATTTATTTATTTATTTATTTATTTTTATTTTTTTAATTTTATTTTATTGCTTACAGTCTTACAAAGGGTATTACATATGTGTCCCTTTTTTCCCCCCGCCCTTGACAATCCCCTGGCCTCCCCTACCCCCCAGTGTCTTATGTCCATTGGTTTTGCTTATATGCATGCATACAAGTCCTTTGGTTGATCTCTTACACCCCTCCATCCTGCCCCCCACCCCTCCCCGGCCTTCCCGCTACAGTTTGACAATCTGTTTGAGGCTGCTCTGCCTCTGTATCTATTATTGTTCAAAAGTTGATAATGGTCTCTATTATCCATGAATGAGTGAGATCATGTGGTATTTTTCCTTCATTGACTGGCTTATTTCACTTAGCATAATGCTCTCCAGTTCCATCCATGCCGTTGCAAGTGGTAAGAGTTCCTTCTTTTTTACAGCAGCATAGTATTCCATCGTGTAGATGTACCACAGTTTTCTAATCCATTCATCTACTGATGGGCACTTAGGTTGTTTCCAGATTCTAGCTATGGTGAATTGTGCTGCTATGAACATATGGGTGCATATATCCTTTCTGATTGGTGTTTCTGGTTTCTTGGGATATATTCCTAGAAGTGGGATCACAGGGTCAAATGGGAGTTCCATTTGTAGTTTTTTGAGGAAACTCCATACTGTCTTCCATAGTGGCTGCACCAGTCTGCATTCCCACCAGCAGTGCACGAGTGTTCCTTCTTCTCCACATCCTCTCCAGCACTTGTCGTTTGTTGATTTGTTGATGATAGCCAGTCTGACAGGTGTGAGATGGTACCTCATTGTTGTTTTGATTTGCAAGAGATAGGTAGTTTCTGATCTTATGCTCATTTTCACAATGCACAGTACTATTGGTACTTTTTTATTTTTATTGAGAATTGTTATTTATACTTTTATCAGAAAATGACCAACACCCCCTTTTAACTGTTATTTTGAAGGAGTTCTTGCATTCTTGAGTGTGCACTTTCAAATTTCTTGTTTAAACCCATTTATTCTATTATGAAAGTCCACATCTGGTTTTGTAATGAAAGGCATTGAAAATATGATTTGATTAGCAAATGTGCTTTGTGGTAAGGAAGGTTTTATTTAAAGCAAATACCTTAAAATCACAGGTTAGGAAGATTTGATTTCATAGAACCATAAAATATTGCCCTTAGAAAGGAAATTAGAGGTCATTGACATCTACCCTTTCTCTGGCTCATGAATCAGATTATTAACTGCAACATCACTGACATTTTTCTAAGAAACGTACTTTCTTGTTTGTTATAGCCTCAATGCAGGTTCTTTAACTCAGCAGTTGATATAGGCTTTATTTTAGAAGGTACACACCAATTCCCTTTAAAGCAATTACTCATTTTTTGAAACTCTTTTCAGATTAATTTTGCATCTACATAAGAAAAGTAAATAATGATTTTTTTATTTGCCAAAGCTAATTGAAATTGATAATTGTGAGGTCATTGGGATTCAAGTCATTTTCTATTCAGCATGAAGACTGGTGAGTTTATTTTTGTAGACTGTATTTTAAAGTACAGTTCAGGTGTTTTATTTTAACAGAAACAACCAACTTATTCTGGAAATTTTTCCAATGATAAAACATATAATTATTTTAATAAGACATAAATATGAACTTTCAAATTGTTTACTTAATGTTAAGTGTGTGTGAGTTTGTGTGTGTAGTTAACCATAATTTTAAATAAAAATCAATTCTCTTTTCATCCAAACAACTGAAAGTATTTACTGTAAAGAACTCAGTTTTTATCTTTAACTGCCTATTTGTGCACAAGAAAGACAGATTTTTTTTTTTGAGTGTCTTAAACAATAGAAATTTATTTTTTTAGAGTTTTGCGGACTGGATGTCCAAGATCAAGGTGCCAGCAGGGTTTTTCCTCCGTGGCTTTGCTCTTTGGCTTGCAGACATGCCCTCTTGCCTCTCCATGTGGCTGTCCTGTGCAAGTGCTCCCCTGGTGTCTTCTTGTAAGGCCACCAGTTGTTGGGAGCCATTAGAGATATTGGCTTAGACAAAGCCATCTTAAGAATTATAAGTTTCTGGTTCCTCCAGAAACTCCTAATTACCAGAAACCATGTATGTCCTGAGGTTTGGTCAGCAGCTAAAGATAACCATCCTATTCCCTGAAGCAACTACCGCCACATAGGAGCCTGCTACAACCCTGCTGATAAGCTAATAGGCTTCTCCACCCCCCCCCCCCCCGCCCCGTCCCTAAAACAGTATATATCTTGCCGCGGTAAGAATAAAATTGGGAGGCTTGATCAGGACTTGTCTTGCCTCCATTCTTTCGTGTCCCTTGTTTGTTTCATTCTCCTAGGGTGTCTCTGGGTTCCCCCATTGTTGTTCCGCGGGTCGGGGCAGTCTGGCGCCCAACGTGGGTGACTTGGGGACCCCCTGCGAGAACGTCTGCTTGGAAGCGCCTGGCCAGGCACCCCTTAGAGTCGCCGCGCAGTATTGACTCGTGAGTGAAGACTCGGCATCTTGATCGCCACGGTTTCACCCGCCCGTGAGACAGATCGTTGTGAAGGTAAGCAGACGAAACTTTTCAAACAAGAATTTCAAAATACCTCTTGAGAGCCCTCACCCTCTTTGGCTGGCCCTTTTAGTTTTCTTGATCTCCCTCCAGTCCACTAATAAGCACTTCACCTCGCCGTTCGGGGAAGAGTGAAGGGTACCCGACACTGGCAGTGAAAACTCTGAATCACTGGGAAAAGTAATTCTTCTCTGGCCCAACCTGTGTCGCCCTCTCTGGCAAACTCTGAGCTCGCTATGTCTTAGTGGTTGCCATTCCTGGTATGGGGCTTATACATCCCAACCTATGACACGCGAGCAGAGGCCGTAAGGTAAAAGGAGAGTGGTTACATAAGGATCACCAGAGATTTAAGAAATTCCCAGCTGACCTGGCACGGGGTTTATACGTCCCAGAGGCTTACGTGGAGGAGGAAATCTTGAGAACTACT
This sequence comes from Myotis daubentonii, assembly GCF_963259705.1. NCBI lineage: Eukaryota > Metazoa > Chordata > Mammalia > Chiroptera > Vespertilionidae > Myotis > Myotis daubentonii. Next base: position 96,707,270 of record NC_081861.1, on the reverse strand, counting down.
CAGCCAAAATAATGGGCAACTCATTGAACTCTCATGAGGTATTTCTAGGTGGGCTCAGGGAGTCCCCCAGGACACGGGGAGTAAGGGTTAAGAGAAAGATTTAAGAATTTCTCAGAGGGCTCAGGGAGTCCCTCAAGGCGTGAGGATTTCGGATTAAAAAGAAAGATTTAAGGAATTTTTTCACTTTCGTCACTGACCTTGGCTCATGGTTTATTATAGACTTTTGATTTGCATGTTTAAAGTTTTAAAATTTTAGAAGGAAATCTTTTATAGTTTTTGCATGTTATTATAGAACATAACCCTTGGTTTCTTGAAAAAGGTACATTAAATCTTAAAAGTTTGCCAAAAAGTTAATCAAAACTTGCCAAAAATTGTTTCCCCTTGTGGAACACGGCATTTCATTTCCTAGAGGCTTTAGGAGAGGTCAAGGGGAATGAATCTCCCCGCCCCCCCCTTGCACCCTCCGCTCCTTAAAAGGAGCAGAAAAAAAAAATGGGAGAAATGGCCTTCATGGCTCCCTCCACCTCCATGTCCTAATCCTGAAACGTTTAATTTGCCGTTAATAGAATCACCTGTGCAAAAAGGCCAAATTATAAAGAAATTGGAATAGTAAAAGGTACTCCTTAAAATCAGGCTGAAAAAATAGTGCCATGGTCGTCTTAATGTGTTTTCTTATCTTAATTTGTATTTGGAATCTAAAACCTGTAATAAGAAATGAAATCCCGCTACCGAATCCGCCTCTGGTGTGGAGAGATTCAAAAGTGGCAAGAGAGAGCAGAGTTACAAGCTCTCCTGCAATGAGATTACTTAATGTTCTGTTTAAGAATTACCTGAGAACATGTCGGGAAGTGCAAAGTCTAGCCAAGGTCACCTTGGGTGCTAGCCATGACTTTAGAAAGCAAAATAGGAAAAAATTTAAAATGTCTTTTTCTATAAGCATGACTTTGGGGAAAATACGCCATCTGAGTCATTTGCTGAAACTTCCCCCAAAGCAGGGTGTGGGGGAAGGGAAGAAGGAGCACGTGGCGATCCAGTGTGGACGCCCCCTAGTGTGGACGCCCCCTCCCCAAGTATTGTAAAATTAAAGTTCTTCTTGCAACTGAAAAGCTTTTACAAATTTAAAAATGCATCCGGGATTTCTGTGCACATGTCAAGGGAAAAGGCCAGCTTAAAAACGAGTGCGCATAGTTTTGAGCTGATCTTGACCTTTTGCTGAGTACAGAATAAAAACCCGAGACTGTTTTGGTCTTAAAAATGGCAAAGATGAACCTAAGAAAGAAATGCAGACAGGTTTCCCAAGGCGATTTAAAGTAGCTCTTTTGAAATTTCCCGCCCTGAGGCAAGTACCACCAGGAAGTTTATAGTCAAGTAATTAAGCAGCTATGCCAGGCTTATTGGCTGGAAACTTAAAACTTTTAAATCATATATACATATATATATAATTTGATGGTCTTTTCAAGTTGGATTTCAAAACTATAACCAAGGAATGACTTTGAGAAATTTCACGGGCCCTGAAATGTTTTCAAAGGTTTATTCTCTCTTTTTAAAGGATATTTTAATTTAGCCAAATTTAATATACTTGAAATCACATGGGAAGCTTTATCAAATAAAAATTAATAAATATATTTTAAGTTTTTGCCTCTGAGAAAGGGCAAAACAAGTTATTTTGTTTAATATTTCTTAAAATACAGCAGTGAAATTTTAAGATATAATTTGAAATACAAAAGCTCCTCACTACTGCATTTTAAATTAGGCTGGAGGTGGGGCAGCGTTTGCACCTCGTGTATCAGACATAAAGCTTTACTGAGTTTATTAATCCTTGTAAGCAATTAAATCCTAGTAAAGTAAAATTCTTCTAAAATGGTTACTGAAGGCTTCCCATGATCCCTCTGTATATGCAAATAAACCGAAAGGGAACGCTGTTTAAAAACATTATTTTAAATTTAATAAAAAGGAGAAATTTTAATATTTTGAAATATCTTCCACTAATATTTATAGGATAACCTAATGATTTGCTGTTAAAATACCAGATCTGAAAATAAGTACAGTCACCATAAATGTTTAATGACTTTGACATGGAATACATGGCCTTGCGGCACTATCAATCAACATCCAAGAACTAACCCTATAGGTTACTTGGTGTAAAAAAGAAAGACTTTTCCTTTTTAAGGTAAAGTTCTCCAAGTGTAATCTAACAGGAGGAAGGCAAACCAGACAACCAACAGCCCAGAGACCACCTGGGGCACGGTAAAGCGAAGTATGGTAGCAATTCAGGTAAAAACTGTAATTCAGATAACATCCCTAAGTTTTACCTAGGTTACCCTGTAAGGTCCCAAGGGGGCGACGACCCCAAGTCAAACGCAGAGACCGAAACTTGATGCAAAAGCAAGAGGTTCTTTATTACAAGCGCAGCGCAGGGGCTCTCAGGCAGACAGACAGCAACACAAGGGAAGTGCTGGCTGACTGGAGCCCTGAGCAATTGCAGGACATGAGTTTATAAAGGCAAAAACCACACGCAGGTGGCCGGTAAAACAGGGAACTAGGTTAACAGTTAACAGTTTGACTCATTTCCTAAGGGGGGCAGACCTGCGTTTGCAGTTGACTCATGTCCTAAGGGGCAAGGGTGGTCTGGTTTGCACAGACCGATCCCAGGAAGAGATAAAATACCTCTGCTGTGACTAGATCAGAGCTTGCTAAACCAGAGCTTACCTGAAAGGTCAGTCAGGGTGGAGGAGGGGGGGGGAATTTTCTCTGGCCTTACATTCCCCCCTTTTCTTGGAACTTCCATCTCAATCATGAGACGGACTGCACTTTTATTTCACCGTCGCTAGGGGCCCATAGTGAGCACACAGAACTATCAACTGAACTATTTTATACACTCAACAAATGGTCCGGTGGAAGGGAAAGAAACCATTTTAGCTTTAACAACTTCTATTGAAATAGGATTTTTCTTCTTAAAATTCCTCCATGGCTATTAAAAAGCCAAATCAAGATAAATTTATTTACTGTCCGGATGTTTGCATAAACACAACAAGAATGGTAACTGACTACCTTTGCTGGAATTTCATGGTTGAACCTTAATGTGCCCCGTAGGGCCAGGAAGCCAAGCCATCCAGCTGCCATCAAGCCTGCCTGCAGTATCTGCTGAGTTAGGTGAATCCCACACCTGTAGCAACTCTACCTGAGCCCACGCTCCAGGCTTTAAGGCCCATCTCAGTAGCCCTCCTACTCGTTGCGGCCCAGAGTGTGTGGGGGTTTCGCAGGGATGCAGAGGCATCCTTATTGCTCCCCTTCTACTCTTACCAACCGCCAGTGATGGTAGGGCATGGGCCTGACGCTCCAGCGCCAGCCATCTTCAGGGCTCCCAAGCAGGATACCAGGCTTTCTTCGTGGCATTCTTAGTGGCTTCAAGTCTTTAGAGCTCAGGCAGGGCTCTTTAAAACATGATACTCCAGTCAAAGTTTTCTGTTAATAAAACCATTATTAGGAACCAGTCTCATTGGATCTATGCAAAGAAACGTACTTATTTAGCATTGCCAGATTTCGGAGGAATTACATAAGGAGAAAAACATACTGATCTACTCTAAGATTTTCTGACTTTCCTTGCTAATTCCTTTTCATGGATTTAAAACAAAACAGTAATTGTTGGTATAAAACCTTCTTTCTATGCATAACCATGCCTCAGACTTTCTAGTCTAAATAGGCTTTTTCCAGCTTCACTACCCCTGACATGGGCATGGTGACCCAGGCCTGCAAGACAGTATTACAGGCTGTCAACTGTTAGCTGTCTCTCAACAGAGACCAAAACCTGATGGGCACCCTTCCCTGCCCAGTTGGGCACCTGCCCCCTTGGCAGCTAGGCACCCTTTACTTTTGGGGGTCACCCCACACAGCTCCCTTCCAGGACAGCCAACATACATTCAAACCTGTAAAAGAATCAAAGGTTAATATAACATAAACATAATATTGGCATCATGCCGCTTCAGGTAGCCAAATCTACCACTAAACATGTGATTCTATAAATGGTCCTTGTCTCTTTGGAGCCATGTCCATGAAGATGCAGGCATTATCTAAGTGTATTACACAGTATTGTGGGGGCTCCTGGTGACAGGAGCGATCGCGAGTCATGTTACCGGCATCAGGCAGGTCAAGCACTCCGTAGCTTGAGCTTGAGCAGGTTGGGTTGATTTCGATCGATCGATGCTCCATTTGGTGATGAAGTCTTTCCGGATGGACCCAGGTTGTGATGCCGCCTACATTGAGAGCGGTGGGGGTCGTCAGCCCCACAATGTAGGGATCCTTCCAACGCGCCTCTAGGGTCTCCTGGCGGTGCCTTCTGATGTAGACCCAATCTCCTGGTCTGTGCTGATGAGGAGTTGGGGTTGGGCTGGTCTCATAGATGGCGCGGAGGCGTGGCCAAATGTCCTCGTGCGCCCTCTGGAGCCCTCTCAAGGAAAGAGATAGTTAAAGAAAAAGCGACCCAGTCCTCGCCAGTCTCTGAGTCAGATTCCTCCTCTCTTGGAGAACTTCAAAGTCCTGATGGCTTCTAAGTAACCCTGTTTATCAGTTACAGCGCTCTGCTTTCTTGCCTTTCTATCAGTTCCCTTTGTGGCAGAGCAGCAACCAGGCCTCTTTCAAGGGAGTGCGCTAGAAGGGGTACCAGCCCCTCCTTTGCTAGCAGCAACAGGTACCAAACCCTTTCAGTACATTTGACCAGCTTCATTCCTGCCCACCGTTACAGATTCTAAGGCCCATTGTCTTCCTTTAACCAGCAAGCTAAATGACACTGGCCTGTATTATTTAATTCAGCACAGGCAGGGGGAAGGGCCCATAGAATCCCTGCCCTGAGGAACTGTGAGCCCCACCCTTAAATGTCCCAATCAGACTAGAAAAGCCACAAATACCTTTTAAATCTACCCCAGAATTCCAAAATCCCAACCTAGCATAGAATATACTTCCACATTTACATGAACAAATAATTATACCCAAGTAGACATACAAACATTAAATAAACATTTATACTTACATCCTTTCAGTGAACAAATACTTTTACAGTCTTGGGATCTTGAGCAGACAGGAACAGATGGGGAGGGCTCCCTTTCTCACATCCACCATTAGTGACCAGTCCCAGCTCACTGGTATATTATTCATTTAATATATATATTTTTTTCTTTTATTATATCAAGGCCATGCTTTTCAGGTAGCTAGAACTTTTAGCCTTAATTCTTAGGTGATTAGCAATACATTTTAAGAGACACAGAAAAAAGAAAAATCTTTCTTGGGTAACCTAGGTAAAAGTTAGGAAAACATTTTCAACACTTAAAAACAGTTCTCAACATAATAGGATTTAGTCTTGACCATGGAATCAATTACTTTTAATTTGTTTATGATATTATGTATAACTGTGGTTCTACTGCTATCATACCACTGAAATTATATTAAGACCGTGATTGCTAATTTATTTTTTATTTTTATTTTTTTAATATATTTTATTGATTCTTTACAGAGAGGAAGGGAGAGAGATAGAGAGCTAGAAACATCGATGAGAGAGAAACATCGATCAGCTGCCTCCTGCACATCTCCCACTGGGGATATGCCCGCAACCCAGGCACATGCCCCTGACCGGAATCGAACCAGGGACCCCTCAGTCCACAGGCCGACGCTCTATCCACTGAGCCAAACCGGTTTCAGCTGATTGCTAATTTATTAAGTATTAAATAAATCCACGAGGCTAGCACACTTTTTGCCCCATCCGCATTTCCGAAGTAAAACTCCACCTTAAAACTCCACCTCTGAAATTCTATCCTCCCTTAGTAAGCAGACACTCTTTTTGTGACTGGCTAAGTCAGAGGGTGGGCGGGGCCTTTGCTGTTTCAAGATGGCGGTCCCCAGGGGAGCGGCAGGCCATGCGGCCAACATGGCGGCTGCCAAGTCAGGCAGCTCAAAGTGGCGGCTGTCTACACTGTTCTTTGACAGAGCAAACCGAAACCCCTAAAAGATAGATGACCAACATTATATTTTAGACAAACAGAAATCTCATTAGCTGTTTATACCTTTTATAATTATCTTAAAGCATATCAATCAAATTTAAACTGGTTTTTGTATTAAAAAAAATTTTCTGTTGAGATCATAAAATTAATCCTCCTTTTTAAATCAGACCAATGAGTAACATATTTTGAATTCCGAATCATTTAAGAGAAAACACATTTTATTTTTTCAAAAACAAGTTATACATTAGATATTTAATTAATTTCTCCCGATTCAATTTGCACTTTAAACTTTCAGAGCTTATAAGTCAAATATTAGCAGTTCTTTGATTAACTACACTTTTATATTTTTAAGAATAAATTTTAAAATCTAATAATTAACTTTAAACCATGTTTTTTCTGCACGGGGAAACTGAGAAGCGAACTTGTAGGTATTAACAGAATGACTACTGGCGGAAAGCTGATTTCAAAGGAGCCACCTTTTGGCTGCTTGACCTTTTCTTGGAAGGTCTCTAGCAAAAGGTGTAGCCATTGAAATGCAAATTAACATTCCTAAAGATGGCTGCTGGCGGGAATTGGATTACCTACATGCTAGGGGAAGGGCGTGTCTACCCCTCCTTCCATTAAAAAAAGTATGTAGCTTTAAACTTTTTCAATGGCAAGAAAAGAGACTTTTACATTTAAGGATACATTTCAAATAAAATATAAGGCATTTTCAATTAATAGATTAACTTCTATCATCTAGACTTCATACTAGGCATACTCAGATCAACATTTCAGCATTATAAATCTCAATACTTTTATATGATTTGAACTTAAAAGTTTTAAGTTTCCAGCCAATAAGCCTGGCATAACTGCTAAATTTCAAAATGGTCACAATTTTCCTGCTGGGGAAGTCAAGAAATTTCAAAAGAGCTACTTTAAATGGCCTTGGGAAACCAGCCTGTATTTCTTTCTCAGGTTCATCTTTGCCATTTTTAAGACCAAAACAGTCTCGGGTTTTTATTCTGTACACAGCAAAAGGTCAAGTCCAGCTCAAAACTATGCGCACTCGTTTTTAAACTGGCCTTTTCCCTTTACATGTGCACAGAAATCCCGGATGCATTTATAAATTTGTAAATGCTTTTCAATTACAAGAAGGATTTTAATTTTAGAATACTTGGGGAGGGGGTGACCTGTTTCCACAGACCCTCACTCAGGCGGCCGCCCGACCGCCACACAAAGGAGGGGTGAGAGCAGTCCCCCTCCCTTCACATTTATATACTTTCACCAGATATTCATTCAGAGTTTAAACAATCCATTCAACTCTTAACAACTTCCCCATTCCTGAGGGAGCTCTAAAGCCTCCCCCAATCTCCTTGAAATTATTAATCCAGCAAGTCCACAAAATAAAACGGAAACACAAACAACTAAAGGGCCCAAAGAAATACAGACTTCCAACTCCATGGAAGCAAAAACAAAGACAAAAAACAAAACAAACTGAAAGCCAGACGTTGGCTGCACGCCAACCAGCAGGAGCGACCCGCCTTTTCTCAGATTGAGGGGTTCCTACAGACCTTCCGACTCCACGGAAGCAAAATTTCCCCTCTTCAGATGGAGGATCGGGGTGCCCCCCGACTCCTCCTGCCTGTCCACAAGAATTTACCCAGATACAGAATGCCTGCTGAGGGATGATATCCCTCCCTGATGCTAGTCCGGCCGGACACGCGAGTGCCCGTTGCCGGACAGCCAGAACCAGAAGTGACCAAGACCTCCTCTTGGTCACCACCCGTCCCTGGGGCGTCCCCCAGGGTGACAGTTTTTCTGGCCGAAGCCCCTTCGACCAGAGGAGCCGACTCCTTACAGAGCCGACAACCTGTCTTCCTGAAAAACCGAAACTAAGAACGAACAAAGGACAAGACAAACACTGAACAACTCCAGAGTCTGCTTACCTCCAAGACCGATTCTGGCGCTTGAGGGGTGGCCGCCCCAAATCCCGGACGAGCCCCCAAATGTAAGGTCCCAAGACCCCCGGTGAGTCTGACGGAGGGGGCGACGACCCCAAGTCAAACGCAGAGACCGAAACTTGATGCAAAAGCAAGAGGTTCTTTATTACAAGCGCAGCGCAGGGGCTCTCAGGCAGACAGACAGCAACACAAGGGAAGTGCTGGCTGACTGGAGCCCCGAGCAATTGCAGAACATGAGTTTATAAAGGCAAAAACCACATGCAGGTGGTCTGGAAAACAGGGAATTGGGTTAACAGTTAACAGTTGACTCATCTCCTAGGGGGCAGACCTGTGTTAGTAGTTGACTCATTTCCTAAGGGGCAGGGTGGTCTGTCTTTACACATACCGATCCCAGGAAGAGATAAGATAGCTATGCTATGACCAGACCAGGGCACCAGAGCTTACTGGAAAGATCAGTTAAAAAACAGGAGGAGGGGGGGTTTTCTCTTTGTTCTTACAATAACCAGGGCTTACTGGAAAAGTTAGTTAAGAGGGGGAAGGGAGGTTTCAGCGGCCTTACAGATTCATTAGCTGAAGTACTACTACAAAATAGAAGAGGGTTAGATTTGCTCACAGCAGAACAGGGAGGAATATGCTTAGCCCTACAGGAACGCTGCTGCTTCTATGCCAACAAATCCGGGATCGTCCGAGACAAGATAAAGAAGTTACAAGAAGATCTAGTGAAAAGACGGAGAGAATTATTTGAGAACCCCCTTTGGAGCGGACTGAACGGACTTCTGCCCTACCTGCTTCCTGCTCTTGGCCCCCTTGTCAGCCTTTTTCTATTCCTAGCTTTCGGCCCCTGGGCTTTTAGAAAATTAACAGACTTTGTAAAACAGCAGGTTGATAGCGTCCTGGCCAAACCCATTCAGGTACACTACCATCGTCTAGCCATGTTAGACCGTGAATGTGATTATAATGACTGCTAAAACTCCCTCCCTGCGGGGACAGCATGACGCCAGAGGGATGCTTGCCTACTCCCCATAGAAGGAGAAAGGCATGGGCACCGACCTGGGTGCACGGCAAAGCACTGCAAGGGAAGGTCACAAAAATTTTCGACCGCCTCTGGATTTCCCTGTGAGCACACCTGGTTTGCATAGAGGTTGGTATCCATACATAACTATCGGCTCTGCCTCTCCTCCCCCAAAGATACCAAGAGCCACTTTCGGTGGGACCCCACCATCCCACGGGAGGAACCAGGTCCCTACTCCCCCAGTCGGTTAAAGCCCGCCCCTTAATAAGGAATAAGGGAGGAATTGTTGGGAGCCATTAGAGATATTGGCTTAGACAAAGCCATCTTAAGAATTATAAGTTTCTGGTTCCTCCAGAAACTCCTAATTACCAGAAACCACGTATGTCCTAAGGTTTGGTCAGCAGCTAAAGATAACCATCCTATTCCCTGAAGCAACTACCGCCACATAGGAGCCTGCTACAACCCTGCTGATAAGCTAATAGGCTTCTCCACCCAACCCCCATCCCTAAAACAGTATATATCCTGTCGCGGTAACAATAAAATTGGGAAGCTTGATCAGGACTTGTCTTGCCTCCATTATTTCATGTCCCTTGTTTGTTTCATTCTCCTAGGGTGTCTCTTGGTTCCCCCGTTGTTGTCCCGCGGGTTGGGGCAACCAGTCATGTGGGATTAGGGCCCAACCTAACAGCCTTATTTTAAATTAATCACTGTTGAGAGGTCTTATCTCCAATGTCTGAGGTATACTGGGAGTCTTTTTTTTTAAATTAAATATTTATTGTTCAGATTATTACATTTGTTCCTCTTTTTTTCCCCCCATAACTCCCCTCCTCCCAGCTCCCGCCCCACCCTCCGCCCTCACTCCCCACCCACTGTCCTCATCCATAGGTGCACGATTTTTGTCCAGTCTCTTCCCACATCTCCCACACCCCTTTCCCCCACAAGAATAGTCAGTCCATTCCCTTTCTATGTCCCTGATTCTATTATGATCACCAGATTATTTGTTCACTTGATTCTTAGATTCACTTGTTCATAGATGCATGTTTGTTGTTCATAATTTGTATCTTTACCTTTTTCTTCTTCTTCTTCCTCTTCTTAAAGGATACCTTTCAGCATTTCATATAATACTGGTTTGGTGGTGATGAACTCCTTTAGCTTTTCCTTATCTGTGAAGCTCTTTATCTGACCTTCAGTTCTGAATGATAGCTTTGCTGGATAAAGTAATCTTGGTTGTAGGTTCTTGGTATTCATCACTTTGAATATTTCTTGCCATTCCCTTCTGGCCTGCAAAGTTTCTGTTGAGAAATCAGCTGAGAGTCATATAGGTACTCCCTTGTAGGTAACTGACTTTCTTTCTCTTGCTGCTTTTAAGATTCTCTCTTTGTCTTTTGCTCTTGGCATTTTAATGATAATGTGTCTTGGTGTGGTCCTCTTTGGATTCCTTTTGTTTGGGGTTCTCTGCGCTGCCTGGACCTGTAAGTCTATTTCTTTCAGCAGGTAGGGGAAGTTTTCTGTCATTATTTCTTCAAATAGGTTTTCAATATCTTGGTCTCTCTCATCTTCTGGCACCTCTATAATTCTGATGTTGGTACGCTGGAAGCTGTCCCAGAGGCTCCTTACACTATTTTCGGATTCTTTTTTCATTTTTCTTTTCCAGTTGGGTGTTTTTTGCTTCTTCGCATTTCGAATCTTTGACTTGATTCTTGCGCTCCTCTGGTCTGTTGTTGGGTGTCTGTATAATATTCTTTATTTCAGTCAGTGTATGCTTAATTTGTAGTTGGTTCTTTATCACAACATCGAGGGTCTCATTAGATTTCTTGAGGATCTCACTACATTTATCAGCAGTTTCTAGAAAATTATTGAAAGACCTTAAAATTGCGGTTTTTAGCTCTATATCCTCCATTTCTGTCATGTTTCTTTGTCTCCGCATTTTTTATGCTTTCTTGGTGCACCCCCTTGTGGTTTTTGTGCCCAGTCTTGTTGTAGGTAAGCCTTGATTGTTGTGGGCAATACTGGGGGTGATTTGACCTCCCGGCCAACTGGCTATGAGAGTCCGAAAAACAGATTTTTTAAATATTTCTCAAAGTTCTACTAAAAATGATTTTATCTAATGGGAGAAAATAATCGTTCTTTATCAGTATAAGAAGCTTTCTGATATTAAAACCTAGATTCATCACTGAACATCTGAATCTAAATGTTTATGAAATTTTTATCCATTTGTCGGTGTAACTTTGCTGAAAGCCTCAAATAACAAGACTATATTGTTGGAGGATTGATCAATGACAAATATATTCCAAATGCCTGGTTTGTACAAAGTGCTGTGCTAAGGCTGGGGATGTAAAATTGATTCCAACTTAGACCCAGTCCCTGAGTTTAGTGGTATAGCCAGAGATTATAAAAAGCCATTGTAATGCAATGCTCTATAATATATGATTGTACACAATGTAGAGAACAAATTGACTACCTCTGCCTTGGGATATCAAGGAAGTCTTTACAGAAGAAATGACTTGTAAAACAGACTGACAGATAAATAGGAGTTCACTAGGTAGAGAAAGTGGGAAGGGCATTCCCAGTAGAGAAAATAAGAAATTACAAAGGCATGGGGGTATGAATGAGCATGGAATATTAGAAAAAATTTTTAATTTTCAATTACATTTGATATGATTTAATATTCACTTCAGGTATACAGTAGCGTGCTTAGACAATCATAATATTATTGACTATATTTTTATGCTGTACTGTACAGTTCCATGATTATTTGTAACTACCAATTTATACTTCTTTTTAAATTTATCTTTATTTTATCCCTTCAATTATTTTTATTGTGTTAAAATATATGTAACAAATATTACCATTTTAATTATTTAAAAAAATCTTTATTGTTGAAAGTATTACATAGGTCCTCCTCCACCCCCCCCCCCCCGCACACATTAACCTCTTCCAGCTCGCACCTGTCCCCCATCCCAGGCCCTCACCAACCCCATTGTCTGTGTCCACATGTTATGCATATATGCATACAAATCCATTGCTTGATCTCTTCCTGCTTACCCTCCCCTGCCTTCCCTCTGAGGTTTAACAGCCTGTTCATGCTTCTATGTCTCTGGGTCTATTTTTGATCGTTTATTTGGTTCATTATATTCCACATATGAGTGAGATCATGTGGTACTTATTTTTCTCTGACTGGCTTATTTCACTCAGCATAATACTCTCCAGGTCCATCCATGCTGTTGCAAATGGTAAAAATTCTTTCTTTTTTATTGGACAGATACATGAAACTAGACCACCAAATTACACCATAGAGGAGAATAAACTCAAAATGGATAAAAGACATAAATGTAAGTCATGAAACCATAAAAATCCTAGAAGAAACCATAGGCAGCAAAATCTCAGACATCTCTCATATCAATATGTTTACACATACATCTCCTGGGGCAAAGAAAATTAAGGAAAAAATAAACAAATGGGACTACATCAAAATAAACCACACAGCAAAAGAAACCACCAACAAAATGAAAAGGGAGCCCCATATTATTCCATTGTTTTATCCACTCATCTGCTGATGGGCATTTAAGCTGTTTCCAAGTCTTAGCTATTGTAAATTGAACTGCTATGAACTTAGGGGTGTATATATCCTTTCTGATTGTTGTTTTGGGTTTCTTAGGATATATTTCTAGAATTGGTATCACTGGGTAAAATGGCTGTTACATTTTTTAATTTTTTGAGGAAACTCCATGGTGTTTTCCACAGTGGCTATACCAGTCTGCATTTCCACCAGCAGTGTAATAGGGTTTCCTTTTCTTCACATGCTCACCAACACTTGTCATTTGTTGATTTGTTGATGATAGCCATTCTGACAGGTGTGAGGTGGTACTTCATTGTCATTTTAATTTGCTTCTCTCTGATTATTAGTGACTTTGAGCATTTTTTCATATGTCTCTTGGCTATCTGTATATCCTCTTGGGAAAAGGCTATTTAGGTCATTTGCCCATTTTTAAATTGGATTGTCTTCCTTCTGTTAAGCTGTATAAGTTCCTTATATATTTTGGATATTAACCCTTTATCAGATGTATCACTGGCAAATATGTTCTCCCATACAGTGGGCTCCCTTTTCATTTTGTTGGTGGTTTCTTTTGCTGTGTGGTTTATTTTGATGTAGTCCCATTTGTTTATTTTTTCCTTAATTTTCTTTGCCCCAGGAGATGTATCCATAAACATATTGATATGAGAGATGTCTGAGATTTTGCTGCCTATGGTTTCTTCTAGGATTTTTATGGTTTCATGACTAACATTTATGTCTTTTATCCATTTTGAATTTATTCTCCTCTATGGTGTAATTTGGTGGTCTAGTTTCATGTATCTGTCCAATTTTCCCAACACAATTTATTGAAGGGACTGTCTTGACTCCATTGTATGTTCTTGTCTCCCTTGTCAAATATTAATTGAGCATAATGGCTTGGGTTGATTTCTGGGGTCTCTGCTCTATTCCATTGATCTACATGCCTGTTCTTGTGCCAGTACCAGGCTGTTTCGATTACGGTGGCTTTGTAGTATAACTTAAAATCTGGTATTGTGATTCCTCCAACTTTGTTCTTCTTTCTCAAGATTGCTGCCGCTATTCATGGTCTTTTTTGGTTCCATATAAATTTTTGGAGTATTTGTTCTAGATCTGTGAAATATGCTATTGGTATTTTAATAGGGATTGCATTGAATATGGGTAGTATGGACATTTTAATAATGTTGATTCTTCCAATCCATTAATATCCTATAACTTTCCAAGTACAGGTCTTTTACCTCCTTGGTTAAGTTTATTCCTAGATATCTTTTTTGTTTGTTTGTTTCAATGGTAAACGAGATTGCTTTTTAAGTTTCTCATTCTGAGAGTTCATTATCTATAATAATAAAAGTATAATATGCTAATTAGACCAGACGTCCTTCTGAACAACGTTCTGGACAAAGCCAGGGCTGCGAGGGAAGCCCGTGTCCTGGGTGCCATAGGGAAGCTGGTGCTGGCAGCTGGGGGAAGGAAGGCCTACTCTTGCATGAATTTCATGCATCGGGCCTCTAGTTGATATATAAAAATGCCATCTATTTCTGGACGTTGATATTGCATTATGCTCCCTTACTGAATTAATTTAAGTCTAGTAGTTTCCTAGTGGAGTCTTCAGGGTATTCTATATACAATATAATGTCATCTGAGAATAATGACAGTTTTAGTTACTCCTTTACCATTTGGATGCCTTTTATCTCTGCTTCTTGTCTAATTGCTGTGTTTAGGACTTCTAGTACTATGTTGAATAAGAGTGGTGAAAGTGGACATCCTTGTCTTGTTCCTGTTATTTTCTTTTTTAGGGAAAACAGGTTTTTATTTAGGTAGCAATATTATTCTTTCTTTAATAATGGTTTAGACACTCTGAGATTTGAATCTCAAACCATTCCTTAGTAACATTTATAAGAGCTCACAGATTTTAACAACCAAGGAAACAAAAAGTCTCCAAGGAGTAGTTGTCCTCACCCACTAACACTAGGTTGTCATAGATCTCCAGCATCATCTTTTTGTAAAGGACCCTTTGGGCAAGGTCCATTCCACCTCTGTGAAGTCCATGGCCACATCCTTGAATGTAACAGGTTCCTACTTCAAAAATTCTTCTTCAATCACACCAGTGCACACTAAAATTTCCCCTCTCCTGTAGTACAGATAATATTGACTGCAATCCTCAAACTGGGAATTGGTCAGCTCTTCTTCCTCCTGGACAAGGTTGGAATGTTAAGGTTGTGGAACTGCTGTGCACATGAATGTGGTCCTAGACTGCCACCCAGTCACACTCTTATTCCTGTTATTAAGGGAAACACTTTTAGTTTTTGCCTATTGAGTATTATGTTGGCTATATGTTTGTCATATATGACCTTTATTATCTTGAGGTATGATCCCTCCATTCCCACTTTACTGAGAGTTTTTATTTTAAAAGGGTGCTGGATTTTGTCAAATGCTTTTTCTGCATCTATTGATATGATCATGTGGTTTTTATCTTTCAATTTGTTTATGTGATGTCTCACATTCATTGATTTGTGAATACTGGAACAGCCTTGCATCCCCAGAATAAATCCCACTTGATCATGGTTTATGATCTTTTTAATATATTGCTGGATCTGATTTGCTAATATTTTGTTGAGGATTTTAGCATCTGTGTTCATCAGGGATATTGGCCTGTAATTTTCCTTCTTTGTAGTATTTTTATCTGGTTTTGGAATTAGGATAATGCTGGCTTCATAAAAAGAGCTTGGAAGCATTCCTTCCTCTTGAATTTTTGGAATAGTTTGAGGACAGGTGTTAGTTCTTTGAAATTTTGATAATATTCACCTGTAAATAAATCCTATCCAGAACTTCCGTTTGCTGGAAGTTTTTAAATTACGGATTCAATTTTATCCATTGTTATTGGCCTACTCAGGTTTTCTGATTAATCCTGATTGAGTTTTGGAAGATTGTATGTTTCTAGGAATTTGTCCATTTCACTCACGCTGTCCAGTTTGTGGGCAAGTAATTGTTCATAGTATTTCCTTACAATCTTTTGTATTTCTGTGGTGTCAGTGTGGTTCTTTCTCTGCTTTCATTTATAATTTTATTTATTTGGGTCCTCTCTCTTTGTTTCTTGATGAGTCTGGCTAACAGTTTATCAATTTTGTTTATCCTTTCAAAGAACCAACTCTTGGTTTCATTGATTTTTTTTGGTATTTTTTTTTTAGTCTCTATGTCATTTATTTCTGCTCTAATCTTTATTATTTCCTTCCTTCTACTTACTCTGGGCAGCCGTGGTTCTTGTCCCAGCATCAAGAAGGGTTCAGGATTCTGGAGAAGGCTCTACATAGATTAAATAGGAGTCCAGAGACAAAGCATAATTTCAAAAGGCATTGGGGGTTAGAGGAGCCTAGCTGAAGGAGCTAAGATGTAAGTTCTATGGTATCAGGTCTTAAGGTCTTAAGGTCTCCTCCTCCCAGGACCTCATGCTTTTTATTAACACAATTTGTCCTGAGGCCAGGCAGAGATATACACTTCAAAGGGTCAGGGTTTCATACAGAGTCCATTGTCAGAATGGGGAGAATTAGCCTACAGCTGTTCAGGTGTTTGGCCAGTAGGAGGCAATAACATGTAGATTAAGATACCTTTTAGCTGTCTGGCAGCCAAGCAATCATTTTAATGTATCCTATTCAGGTTTGGGAAAATGCCATCAGCCATTCCCAGATTAAGCACTGCTCTCATGCTGGAATTGGTCTCCAGCACTGGGCTTTCTTGTTGTTCTTTCTAGTTAAGTTGTAGAATTAAATAGATTATTGCTCATTTTTCTTGATTTTTGAGGTAGGATTGTAGTGCTATGAACATCCCTCTCAGGACTACTTTTACCCTGTCCCATAGGTTTTGTTTGTTGTGTGTTCATTTTTATTTTTTTCCAGGAAGTTTTTATTTTTTTAAATTTTGTTTTATTGCTTAAAGTATTACAAATGTCTCCTTTTTTCTCCCCTTGGCATTCCCCCAGGCTCCCCTACCCCCCAGTGTCTTGTGTTCATTTGTTATGCTTACATGCATGCATACAAGTCCTTCTGATGCTCTCCTACCCACCTGCCCAACCCTCCCCTGTCTTCCTGCTGTAGTTTGACAGTCTGTTTGATGCTGCTCTTCCTCTGTATCTATTTTTGTTCATCAGTTTATAATGGTCTTAATTATCCATAAATGAGTGAGATCATGTGGTATTTTTCTCTCATTGACTGGCTTATTTCACTTAGCAGAATACTCTCCAGTTCCATCCATGCTGTTGCAAATGGTAAGAATTCCTTCTTTTTTACAGCAGCATAGTATTCCATTGTGTAGATGTACCACAGTTTTCTAATCCATTCATCTGCTGATTGGCACTTAGGCTGTTAACAAACTTTAGCTATGGTAAATTGTGCTGCTGTGAAAATAGGGATGCATATATCCTTTCTGATTGGTGATTCTGGTTTCTTGGGATATATTCCTAGAAGTGGGATCAGTAGGTAAAATGGGAGTTCCATTTTTAACTTTTTGAGGAAACTCCATACTGTCTTCCATAGTGGCTGCACCAGTCTGCATTCACACCAACAGTGCACAAGTGTTCCTTTTTCTCCACATCCTCTCCAGCACTTGTTGTTTCTTGATTTGTTGATGATAGCCATTCTCACAGGTGTGAGATGATACCTCATTGTTGTTTTGATTTGCATCTCTCAGATGATTAGTGACTTTGAGCATGTTTTTGTATGTCTCTTGGCTTTCTGAATGTCCTCTTTGGAAAAGTGTCTATTTAGGTCCTTTGCCCATTTTTTGATTGGATTGTTTATCTTCCTTTTGTTAAGTTGTATGAGTTCTCTATAAATGTTGGAGATTAAACCCTTATCAATGATAACATTGGCAAATATGTTCTCCCACGCAGTGGGTTTTCTTGCTGTTTTGTTGATGGTTTCTTTTGCTGTGCAGGGTTTTTTATTTTGATGTGTTCCCATTTGTTTATCTTCTCTTTAGTTTCCAGTGCTCTAAGAGCTGTATCGGTGAAGAAATTGCTTTGGCATATGTCTGAGATTTTGTTGCCTTTGGATTCCTCTAGTATTTTTATGGTTTCCCATCTTACATTTATCCATTTTGAGATTATTTATGTGCATGGTGTAAGTCGGTGATCTAGTTTCATTTTTTTTTTTGCATGTATCTGCGCAATTATCCCAACACCATTTATTGAAGAGACTGTCTTGACTCCATTGTATGTTCTTGGCTCCTTTGTCAAATATTAATTGAGCATATTGGTTTGGGTTTGTTTCTGCGTCCTCTATTCTATTCCATTGATCAATATGTCTGTTCTTGTGCCAGTACCAGGTAGTTTTGAGAACAGTGGCTTTGTAATACAGCTTGATATCTGTTATTGAGATCCCACCTACTTTGTTCTTCTTTCTGTGGCTATTCGGGGTCTTTTTTTATTCCAGATGAATTTTTGGAGAGTTCGTTCTAGGTCTGTGAAATATGCCGTTGGTATTTTAATGGGAAGTGCATTGAATTTATAGATTGCTTTGGGTAGTATGGACATTTTAATGATGTTGATTCTACCAGTCAATGAACAAGGTATGTTCTTCCATTTGTTTATGTCTTCCTCTATCTCTTTTTTAAGTGTCCTGTAGTTTTCTGAGTAGAGGTCTTTTATCTCTTTAGTTAAGTGTATTCCTAGGTATCTTAATTTTTTTGGTGTGATGGTAAATGGGATTGCTTTTTTAGTCTCTCTTTCTGTAAGTACACTATTGGTGTATAGAAATGCCATAGATTTCTTGGCATTAATTTTGTATCCTGCTACATTGCCGAATTCATTTATTAAGTCTAATAGTTTTTTGATGGAGTCTTTAGGGTTTTTATGTACAATATCATGTCATCTGTGAATAAGGACAGTTTTACTTCTTCTTTTCCAATTTGGATGCCTTTTATTTCTTTTTCTTGTCTAATCACAAAGGCTAATAATTCCAGTACTATGTCGAACAGGAGTGGTGAGAGTGGGCATGCTTGTTTTGTTCCTGTTCTTAAGGGAAATGATTTTAGTTTTTGCCCATTGAGTATGATGTTGGCTGTGGGTTTGTCATATATGGCTTCTATTATGTTGAGGTATGATCCTTCTCTTCCCACCTTGCTGAGAGTTTTTATGAAAAATGGGTGTTGGTTTTGTCAAATGCTTTTTCTGCATCAATTGATATGACTATGTGGTTTTTTTCTCTCAATATGTTTATGGGATGTATCACATTTATTGATTTGCGAACATTGTACCATCCTTGCATCCGTGGGATAAATCCAACTTGGTCATGGTGTATGATCTTTCTGATGAACTGCTGGATCCGATTTGCTAAGATTTTGTTGAGGATTTTGGCATCTATGTTCATGAGGGATATTGTCCTGTAATTCTCTTTCATTGTGTTCTCTTTATCTGGTTTTGATATTAGGGTGATGTTGGCATCTATGAATGAGCGTGGAAGTGTTCCTTCCTCTTGAATTTTTTGTAGTAGTCTGAGGATAGGTTTCAGTTCTTCCTTGAATGTTTGGTAAAACTCCCCTGTGAAGCCGTCTGGCCCTGGCCTTTTATTTGCTGGAAGCTTTTTGATGACTGCTTCAATTACTTCCAAAGTTATTGGCCTATAGAGATTTTTAGAATCTTCCTAATTGAGTTTTGGAATATTGTATGTTTCTAGGAATATGTCCATTTCCTCCAGGTTGTCTAGTTTGTTGGAGTAGAGTTGTCCATAGTATTTTTTAACAATCATTTGTATTTCTGTGGGGTCTGTTATTATTTCTCCTCTATCATCTCTGATTTTGTTTATTTGTGTCCA
The DNA here is from genome assembly GCF_963259705.1 of Myotis daubentonii. Lineage (NCBI taxonomy): Eukaryota > Metazoa > Chordata > Mammalia > Chiroptera > Vespertilionidae > Myotis > Myotis daubentonii. Next base: position 96,687,969 of record NC_081861.1, on the reverse strand, counting down.
CTCTCTTTGCTTCTTGGTGAGCCTGGCTAGAGGTTCATCAATCTTGTTTATCCTTTCAAAGAACCAGCTCTTGGTTTCATTGATCTTATGTGTTGTTTTTCTGGTCTCTACGTCATTTATTTCTGCTCTGATCTTTATTATCTCCTTCCTTCTGTTCACCCTGGGCTTTTCTTGTTGCTCTCATTCTAATACTTTGAGTTAGATGATTTACTACCATTTTTCCTTGTTTTTTGAGGTAGGCCTGTAGAGCTATAAACTTCCATCTCAGGACTACTTTTATCGTGTCCCATAGGTTTTGGATTGTTGTGTTTTCATTGTCATTAGTTTCCAGGATGTTTTTAATTTCTTCTTTGATCTCATTGGTAATTCAATCAATATGTAATAACATGCTATTCAGCTTGAAGTGTTTAAGTGTTTTACATTGTTTTTATTGAAGTTTATTTCTAATATTACACCATTTGGGTCTGAGAAGTTGTTTGGTATGATTTCAATCTTCTTGAATTTGGGGAGACTTTGCTTGTGACCCAATATGTGGTCTATTTTTGAAAATGTCCCATGTGCACTTGAGAAGAACGTATATTCATAGCTTTGGGAAGAAGTGTTCTCAAGATGTCAATTACGTCCATCTGATCTAGTGAGTGATTTAGGATTACTGTTTCTTTGCTGATTTTTTGTCTAGAGGATTTATCCAGTGATGTAAGTGGTGTATTAAAGTCCAGTACTATGACTGTATTGTTGTTGATCACTCCTTTGATATCTTCCAGGAGTTATTTTTTTATGTATTTGGGTGCTCCTACATTGGGTGCATATATGTTTATCAGGGTTATATCCTGTTGTTGTATTGAACCATTTAGTATTATGAAGTGGCCTTCCTTATCTCTTGTCACGGCCTTCACTTTGAGGTCTATTTTGTCCGATATAAGTATTGCTACCCCAGCTTTTTTTTTTTCATTTCCATTTGCCTGACAGATATTTTCCATCCCTTCACTTTCAGTCTGTGTGAGTCCCTTATTCTGAGGTGGGTCTCTTGTAGACAGCAAATGTATGGGTTATGATTTTTATCCACTCAGCCACTCAATGTCTTTTGATTGGAGCATTTAGTCCATTTACGTTTAAAGTTATTATTGAAAGGTACTTGTTTGTAGCGATTTTTAATTTTTGTGCCCGTTTTTTTTTCTTAGATTTTTATTTCTCCATTTTACACCTGTCCCTTTAGCATTTCTTGCATTGCTGGCTTGGTTGTTATAAACTCTCAGCCTTTTTTTTTTTTTTCTGTGAAGCTTCTTATTTCCCCTTCAATTTTGAATGGTAGCCTTGCTGGATAGAGTATTGTTGGATTCAGTCCCTTGCTTTGCATCACCTTGTAAATTTCCATCCATTCTTTTCTGGCCTGATGTGTTTCTGTTGAGAAATCATTTGATACTCTAATGGGTGAGCCCTCGTATGTAACTTTCTGTCTCTCTCTTGAAGCCTTTAAGCTTCTCTCTTTGTCATGAACATTTGCCATGGTAATTATGATGTGTCTAGGAGTGGCTCTTTTCTGGTTCATCTTGTTTGGGACTCTCTGCTTGTGTGACTTTTTCCTTCCCCGCCTCAGGGAAGTTTTCTGACATTATTTCTTCAAATATGTTTTCTACCCCTTGTTCCTCTTCCTGTTGTTCTGGCACCCCTATTATTCATATGTTGCTTGTCCCAAAGCTCCCTTAGGCTCTCCTCCTGTTTTTTATTTTTTTTCTCTAATTGCAGTTCAGTTTGGGTGTGTTTTGCTTCCCTGTCTTCTAATTGGGTAATTTGGTCCTCCACTTCTCCTAGTCTACTGGAAACTTTCCATGGTATTTTTTATTGCAGCTATATCACTCGTCATTTCTTCTTGATTCATACATAAGTTATTGATTTTTTTCATCCATTTCTTCTTGATTCTTATATAAGTTGATTTTTTCCTCCATCCAGTTTATGAACTCTAGGACCCTTATAATGAATCTTTTCCAGACATATTGCATGCCTGTGTTTCACTTAGCTTCTTTTCTGGCAATTTCTCTCTTTCTTTCCTTTGGGGGTTTTTGTCTACCCATTTTTGGTCTCACCAACTGTTCTAGATGTCGATTCATGCAGGGGCTGCTCCTAGGGTGACAGTGGGTCCTCAGGCTGCAGTTGCTCCTCAAGTGGTTGGAATAGTGGCTGCTACTCAGTTAGCAGTGTCTCCTCTGGTGGGTGCTGTTCTCAGTAGGGGTGTCTCCTCTGGCTGGTTGGTGAGGCTTCTTTCACAGCTGCTGTTCCTTGGAAAGGGGTGGGCTGATCATGAGGCTGCTTCTCTTGAGCTGGGGGTGGGCTGAGCACGACTGCTGCTCCTTGGACAGCAGCAGGCTGTTCACGTGGCTTCTGCTCCTCAGATGGGCGTGGACTGCTCACGTGGCTGCTTCTCATTGGATCGGGGCTGGCTGCACGCTGCTGCTTTTCCTCAAATGGGGCGGGTTTATGTGACAGCCGCTGCTGAGGTGGGGGCCCCAGGCTCACAGGTGGAGGGACTCGCTGTGGCTCAATCCTGGGAGAGGGATGGTTCCGCTGTGCACACAGCTCAGCCAGTGCCCAATAAGGGTGAGCAGCTGAAGTGGGTAACATACAGCCCAAATAAGCAGAGGATATTCAGCCGGGAGACATTTTGCAGCCGGGAAAGGCAGAGGACTCCCGGAGAAAGGGGATGGTTGGAGACAGCAGCTGGAATCTCTCTCGGAGCGCCGGCTCAGCCGCGGAGACCGCACCATCTCTAGTGGCTGTTACTGTAAGTGTATACACCCAAAGACCTGGCATCCAGAGATAGGCTGCTAACCCAAAAACGCCAGATCTTGGACAGCGAGACTACGTGGAGCCCTGCTTCTTCTCATGGAAAGGTCAGACTTCGCCTGAAGGTGCAGTTTGCAATTCAGGTTGGGGAGAGGAACATGTGCGGGGAAGTCTGCGCCCCACAAAGCGGCCTTTGGGGCCAGCATGATCTGCAAGTGTGGAAGGTTCCCCAAAGGGCTGCTGGCAGAAGGGAATGCTAAAAATAAGCCCATAGCTGGACTAGATGCAAAAAGGAAACCTCGGATTTTGACAGTGTGCCGGATGCTTGGTGCCAGGGGATAGAGTGCGCGGGGAGGAGACTTCTCACAGAGCTGGAAAGTGGAGGGTTGTGAATTTGCACAACTTCTCAGGCTCTTGTTTTTCTCTCCTCCCCTTAAATCTTTGCCTTTGATTATTAAACCCAGTGCATGGGATTGCCCAGTTGGGGACACTCACAGAGACTGCAGGGGAAAGTTGTTTTTGTGGAAGCTGGGAAACAGACTGGGGAGTAATGATTAAAGAACCAGCTCTGGGCAGTGGACTTTCCCAAAGCAGTTTTAAGTAAAATAGAGAAACTAAACCCTAACTACTGGATAAAGAAGACTGATAACCTTGGAGGTCAATCCAGACACACTGCCACCCAGAGGCAGAGCCACGAACTGACTCTTCTGTAAACACAAATAAAGGCAGTCTGGGAAACAAATATGGCCTGCTTTAAAATCAGGACTGTGGTTTACAACATGGAGGAACAGTGTATTGCAGGGAAATTCAACACTCTCCTGAATACCTGGCAGTACTAAGGCGTGCCAGACAGAAGAGTAGAAGAACTGAAGGACCTTCACTACTGCACATTTTTATTTTTTTTATTATTCTTTTTTCACCTTTTAATTAAGAAACCATTTTTTTTCTTTTTTTCATCACCTGATTTTACCCTTTTAATTACTACACTTTTATTTTTAACCGGTATTATTACTACCATTTTACAATTTTTTAAAGTGTCATTCTATTTTTTCTTTATTTTATTTTGGGATTAGTGTTCCACATTCTATTTTCATTGTTCCTTTAGCATCATTTTTCTCTACCTCAACGTTGCCTTTATGCCAAAACTCTCTTCCTTACTTTTCCCCTTTTGTTGTCCTGTTTCTCTTACCCCATTCCTGCTTTAGATTTTCCCTATTCCTTCTTTTTACCCCCTGTCAAAATTTCACCCTACTTATATATCCAATTTCCAATCCCATGCTCTAAATCCATATACATCTCTCCCTTATCTTTCTTCAGTATCCAAAATTTTCTCTCTCTCTGTTGTTTTATTGTTGTTTGCTTGATTGTTGAGTATATTGGGGTTTTTTTTATGCTTGTTTGTGAGGTTCTTTTTCTTTTTATCTTTCTGTTGGTGTTTTTTTTCCTCTTTCTGCTTTTCTCCTTTTTTCTTTTCTAGTTATTTTTGTGCTTCTGTTTTCCCTTGCCTCGCTTGATATTAGTGGTTGTTTGTAGTCTGCATTCACGTCCAGGGAATGGTTGCTGGATTTTGTTGGGATTAGCGGTGGTTCTATAAGAGTTTTCTCCCCATATAAATAGTCTCATCCCCTCTTATATTTCATTCTCTCTCTTTTCTCTCTTACTTTTATTCCCTCCCTTTTCCCAATTTCATTTTTTACACTCCTTATTTTTTCATTTTCTTTTTTATCTTTTTCTCTTCTTTCTTCCTTATCCCCTAATTCTCTTTGCTCAGGTAGTCACCTTTATTTGGGGTTATTAATATCCTGAATACATTTGTGTTCAGTGCCTTGTACATGATGCCTTGTTGTGTTGTATTTTGTGCCTTTAAATCAATGCAGCAGAGAGAGAGCTACATAACCAAACACCTGGAGAAGAGAGATCATGGGGAGACCAAGAACCAGCCTGCATATGAAAGAAAAACAGGCATCACCAGAAAAGAAAGTAAACGAAATGGAGGCAATGGAGGCAAGCAACCTGCCAGAGAAAGAATTTAGAGAAATGGTCATAAGGTGGATGAAAAGAATGGAAGACAAATTCGACAATATGTGTGAGAACCAAGAGGAAATGAAAAATGACATCACTTTTATAAGGAACACAATAGAAAGCATCAACAGTAGACTAGAAGAAGCAGAGGACTGCATCAGTGAGCTGGAAGACAAGGTAGGAAAAAATACCCAACCAGAGCAGCTTCTAGAAAAAAGAAATTAAAAAGCAGGAGAAGAATGTGAGAGAACTCTGGGACAACACGAAACAAAACAACATCCGCAAAATAGGGGTGGCAGAAGGAGAGGAAACTGAGCAAGGTATACAAAACCTATTTGAAAAAATAATGACAGAAAACTTCCCTGATATAGGAAAGAAAAAACTCACACAAATTCAAGAAGCTCACAGAGTCCCAAACAAAATGAACCCCAAAAGACTGACACCAAGGCACATTCTAATTAAATTGGCAAACACCAACGACAAAGCAAGAATCTTAAAAGCAGCCAGAGAGAGAGAGAAAGAAAGTCACCTACAAAGGAACCCCCATCAGACTAGCGACTGATTTCTCAACAGAAACACATCAGGCAAGAAGGGAATGGAATGAAATATATAAAGTCATGCAATGGAAGGGTCTGAATCCAAGAATACTGTGACCTGCAAGGCTATCAATCAAAATTGAGGGCGAAATCAGGTGCTTCACAGAAAAAAAAGGACTTTGGGAGTTTATTACCATCAAACCAGCAATGCAAGAAATGCTAAAGGTTCTGCTGTAAAAAGAATAAATAGGAAACAAAGAAGGAACACAGGGGTAAAGAATAAAAATGGCAGCAAACAAGTGTCTATCAATAATAACTTTATTTGTAAATGGACTAAATGCCCCAATCAAAAGACATAGGGTAACTGAGTGGATAAGAAAACATAACCCATATATCGGCTGTCTACAGGAAACCTACCTCAGAAAAAAAGACGCACACAGACTGATGGTGAAGGGATGGAAAAAGGTTTTTCAGGCGAATGGAAATGAAAAAAAAGCCGGGGTAGCAATACTTATATCTGACAAATTAGATCTCACATTGAAGGACATAAAAGAGATAAAGAAGGCCATTTCATAATACTAAAGGGAGAAATCCAACAAGAAGAAATAACTCTGGTAAACATATACGCACCCTATATAGGAGCACCCAAATACATAAGAAATCTTCTGGAGGAGATCAAGAGAGAGATTGACAGCAATACAATGATAGTAGGGGACTTTAACACCCCATTATCACCATTGGACAAATCCTCTAAACAAAGAATCAGCAAAGAAACATCAATCCAAAATGACTCACTAGATCAGATGGAATTAATTGACCTCTTCAGAACATTTTACCCCAATGCCACAGAATATACATTCTTCCCAAGTGCACATGGGTGATTTTCCAAGATAGACCATATATTGGGTCACAGACAAAGTCTCTTCAAATTCAAGAAGATACAAATCATATCAAGCATCTTCTCAGATCACAATGGCATAAAACTGGAAATCAACTACAATAAAAACAATCCAAAAAATCAAACACATGGAGACTAAATAGCACGCTATTAAACAATGACTGGGCTAGCAAAGAGATCAATGAAGAAATAAAAAACATCATGGCAACAAATGACAATGAAAACACAAAAATCCAAAACCTATGGGACACAGAGAAAGCAGTCGTGAGAGGGAAGTTCATAGCTCTACAAGCCTACTGCAAGAAACAAGAAACAATGAGAATAAATCACCTAACGTTACAACTCAAGGAGTTATAAAGAGAGCAACAAGAAAAGCCCAGTGTAAGCAGAAGGAAGGAGATAATAAAGATCAGAGCAGAAATAAATGACGTAGAGAACAACAACAACAAAAAAACATCTCATAAGATCAATGAAACCAAGAGCTGGTACTTTGAAAGAATAAACAAGATTGATGAACCTCTAGCCAGGCTCATCAAGAAACAAAGAGAGAGGACCCAAATAAACAAAATCAGAAATCTAAGAGGACAAATAACAACAGACCCCATAGAAATACAAAGCATTGTTAGAAATGACTATGAACAACTCTACTCCAACAAACTAGACAACCTGGAGGAAATGGACATATTCCTAGAAAAATACAACCTTCCAAAACTTAATGTGGAAGAATCTAAAAATATCAATAGGCCAATAACTATGGAAGAAATTGAAGCAGTCATCAAAAAGCTTCCAGCAGACAAAAGCCCAGGGCCAGACGGCTTCACAGGGGAGTTTTACCAAACATTCAAGGAAGAACTTAAATTTATCGTCCTCAGACTATTCCAAAAAATTCAAGAGGAAAGAACACTTCCAAGGTCGTTCTATGAAGCCAGCATCACCCTAATACCAAAACCAGACAAAGACAACTCAATGAAAGAGAATTACAGGGCAATGTCCCTCATGTACATAGATGCCAAAATCCTCAACAATATCCTAGCAAATCAGTTCCAGCAGTACATCAGAAAGATCATACACCATGACCAAGTTGGATTTAACCCAAGGATGCAAGGATGGTACAATATCCGCAAATCAATAAACGTAATATATCACATAAACAAATTGAGAGATAAAAACCTCATAGTCATATCAATTGATGCGGAAAAAGCATTTGACAAAATCCAACACCCTTTCTTGATAAAAAATCTCAGCAAGATAGGAATAGAAGGATCATACCTCAACATAATCGAAGCCATATATGACAAACCCACAGCCAACATCATACTCAATGTGCAAAAACTAAAACCATTCCCTCTAGGAACAGGACCAAGACAGGGATGCCCATTCTCACCACTCCTGTTCAACATAGCACTGGAAGTACTAGCCATTGCGATCAGACAAGAAGAAGAAATAAAAGGCATCCAAATTGGAAAAGAAGTAAAACTGCCCTTATTTGCAGATGACATGATACTGTTCATAGAGAACCCTAAAGACTCCATCGAAAAATTATTAGACTTAATAAATGAATTCGGCAATGTAGCATGATACAAAATTAATACCAAGAAATCTATGGCATTTCTTTACACCAATAATGGACTTATAGGAAGAGGGATTAAAAAAGCAATCCCATTTACCATCACATCAAAAAAATTAAGATACCTAGGAATAAACTTAACTAAGGAGGTAAAAGATTTATACGCGAAAAACTACAGGACACTGAAAAAAGTGATAGAGGAAGACTTAAACAGATGGAAGAACATACCGTGTACATGGATTGGTAGAATCAACATCATCAAAATTTCCATACTACCCAAAGCAATCTATAGATTCAATGCAATCCCCATTAAACTACCAACGGTATATTTCACAGATCTAGAACGAACGTTCCAAAAATTCATCTGGAATAAAAAAAGCCCCCAAATAGCTGCAGCAACCCTGAAAAAGATGAACAAAGTAGGTGGGACCTCAATACCTGATATCAAACTGTATTACAAAGCTACTGTGCTTATAATAGCTTGGTACTGGCACAAGAACAGACATATATATCAATGGAATAAAATAGAGAACCCAGAAATCGACCCAAACCACTATGCCCAATTAATATTCAACAAAGGAGGGAAGAGCATACAATGGAGTCAAGACAGTCTCTTCAATAAATGGTGTTGGGAAAATTGGACAGATACATGCAAAAGGATGAAACTAGACCACCAACTCACACCATACACAAAAATAAACTCAAAATGGATAAAAGACTTAAACGTAAGACGAGAAACCAGAAAAATACTAGAGGAATCCACAGGCAGCGAAATTGCAAACATATGCTGAAGGAATTTCTTCTCTGATACTGCTCCTAGGGCAATGGAAACTAAATAGAAAATAAGCAATTGGGACTTGATCAAAATAAAAAGCTTTTGCACAGCAGAGGAAACTATCAACAAAACAACAAGAAGACCCACTGCATGGGAGAACATATTTTCCAATGATATCACCAATAAGGGTTTAATCTCTAACATTTACAGGGAACTCATGCAACTTTACAATAGAAAAATAAACAATCTAATTTAAAAAATGGGCAACGGACATAGATAGACACTTTTCAAAAGAGGACATACAGAAGGCCGAAAGACATATGAAAACATGCTCAAAGTCACTAATTATACGAGAGATACAAATTAAAACGACAATGCGTTATCATCTCACACCTGTCAGAATGGCTAACGTCAACAAATCAACAAACAACAAGTGCTGGAGAGGATGTGGAGAAAAAGGAACTCTTGTGCACTGCTGGTGGGAATGCAGACTGGTGCAGCCACTGTGGAGAACAGTATGGAGCTTCCTCAAAAAACTAAAAATGGAACTCCCATTTGACCCAGTGATCCCACTTCTAGGAATGTATCCCAAAAAGCCAGAAACATCATTCGGAAAGGATATATGCACTCCTATGTTCATAGCAGCACAATTCACCATAGCTAAGATTTGGAAACAGCCTAAGTGCCCATCAACAGATGAATGGATTAGAAACTGTGGTATATCTACACAATGGATTTCTATGCTGTGGTTAAAAAAAGGAACTTGCCTTTTGCAACAGCATGGATGGAACTGGATAGCATTATGCTAAGTGAAATAAGCTAGTCAGAGAAAGATAAATACCTCATGATTTCACTCATTTGTGGAATATAGAGAACGACATAGACTGATGAACAGGGACAGATCCAAAGTTAGGGAAACAGCGATCAGACTATTAATCCCCAGAGGGAAAGTAGGGGAGGGAGGGGGCTAGGGGAAGAGATCAACCAAAGGAGTTGTATGCATGCATATAAGCCAAACCAATGGACATGGACAACAGGGGATGAGAGCATGAGTGGGGGGGGGGGAGGATGGGGATTTAATGGGGGGGATGAGGACACATTTGTAATACCTTAACTAATAAAGAGTTAAACAAAAAATTGGGTGGGCTGCTCGTGATGCTGCCTCTCTTTGTACAGGGGCAGGTTGCTTACAGGGCTATTTCTCTTTGTATGGGTGTGGGCTGCCTGCGCAGCTGCTGCTCCTCAAATGGGTGAGGGCTGCTTGCGTGGCTGCTGCTCCTAGGGCGGAGTAAGCTGCACATGCAGCTGCTGCTCCTCAGATGGGGGTGGGATGCTCACCCAGCTCTTCCTTGTCGGAAAGGTGCAGACTGCGTGTGGCTGCTGCTCCTTGGACCAGTGTGGGCCGCCACTCCTCAGATGTGGTTGTTTGGTCTGTTCGTGTGGCTCCTACTCCTTGGACAGGGTGAGCTGCTCGGGCGGCTGCTGCTCCTCGGGCTGGAGTGAGCAGCACGTGCGGCTGCTGCTCCTCATACGGGGGTTGTCTACTCACGTGGCTGCTGCTCCTTGAACAGGGGATGGGCTGCTTCCATGGCTGCTTCCCTTTGGGCGGGTGCGAACTGTACGTGTGTCTGCTGCTCCTCGGATGGGGGTAGGCCACTCACCCAGCTGCTGCTTGTTGGACAGGTGCAGGCTGTGCATGTCTGCTGCTCCTCGAACCAGTATGAACTGCGCAGGGCTGCCGCTCCTCAGAAGTAGGTGGTCTGCTCCTGTGGCTGCTGCTCCTTGGACTGGGGGAGGGTGCTTGGGAGGCTACTGCTCCTTGGATGGGAGCGGGATGCTCGTGGTGAAGCTGTTCCTCATATGAGTATGGGCTGCTCACACTGCTTCTGCTCCTTGTATGGGGGCAGGCTGCTCATGCAGCTGCTGCTCCTTGGATGGGGGCAGGTTTCTCGCACACCTACTGCTCCTCAGACAGGACACCTACTGCTCCTCAGACAGGAGGATGGTGTGGGCTGCACAGCTGCTGCTCCTCGGATGAGGGAGCGGGCCGCTCACAAGGCTGACAGCTGCTGCTCCTTGGATAGGGGCAGGCCACGTGAGGCTTCTGCTCTTAGGCCTGGGGAAGGCTGCTCACATTGCTGCTGCTCCTTGGATAGGAGTGGGCTGCTCACGTGTCTGCTGTTTGTGTGGTAGCAGTGCCCTGGGCTAAGGCGTTGTTGCCGGTCAGAGGGGAACACGCTTCAGAACACACAGTCGCCTGTGCCCAGGGTGGCTGGAGACTCGTTGACCGTGGGACCACAGCCGAGGTAGCAGGTCCCTGGCAGGGGTGTCTGTAGAATCCTAGGTGTTATCTGAGGGCACCCTGGGTGGGGGTGAGGTCTGGCTCCATTACAGCAGCTCTCCTCTTAAAAACGCTAGGCTTCTGAAGACGAGCTGGCCTCCTGGAACTGCTTACACGGTAGCAGAGGCTGCCTAGTTAGGTGAGCCCATTTAGCTTGACCCTGAAGGTCCTGCGGGATCTATCTGTGCCTCACTCACATACACACACACACATCCCACATGACCACACACTCCTCTTTTGGTCCCTCACTGACTCATGCTCTCTCCCTCACTGCCTTCTTCTTCCTGCCTCTGTAGTTGGGTCTGCGGTGTTATTGACCCGTTTGTGGATGGAGTTTCTTCTCCAGGTGTCTGGTTATGAGGCTCACTCTCTAGCACCTGGCCAGACAGGATAAAATTCACCTCAACAAGACACAACACAAAGGGACCAAAGCACGAATGTACTCACAGCAATAATAACCCCACTATAAGTGACCACCTGAGAAAAGAGAATTAGGGGTGAGAAAAGAGAGCATAAATGATATCAAAGAGAGAGGAAAAGATAAGCGAGAACAGAAAAAGGAAGAAAAGGATATATATATATATATATATATATATATATATATATATATATATATGGGAAAACACCACAGAACCAATATATAAGCAAACAAAAAAAAACCAAATAAACAAAATAATAATAATAACAATAAAATTAAAAAAAATAGAAAAAAAAACCCAAATCCCCAGCAAAGATGGTGGGGGCAGAATCTGTAGATGCTGAGCTTATATATAGAAGATAAGGTTAAGAGTTGGATGAATATGGGGAGGATCTCAGTTCAGTATAGAGCAGTGGTCGGCAAACCACAGCTCTTGAGCCACATGCGATCCTTGGCCCCTTGAGTGTGGCTCTTCCACAAAATACCACGTGTGGGTGCACACTACAGTGCGATTGAAACTTTATTAAGTTAATTTTAGGGAACGTTGTGGAGTGAAAGAAGATGTAGTGTCGAGGATTGAGAAAGGTATGTTGAGATGGTTTGGACATATAGAGAGGATGAACGAAAGAAGATAGACAAAAAAAGTATACAAGACGAGTGTGGATGGGAGAGTTGGAAGGGGTCGACCTCAGCGAACATACCTCAATCAGATTGAGGATGTTTTTAGCAAAGGCCAGCATAGGAGTACCTTAATTAAGTTAATAACAATGTACCTACCTATATAGTTTAAGTTTAAAAAAGTTGGCTCTCAAAGGAAATTTCAATCGTTGTACTGTTGATATTTGGCTCTGTTGACTAATGAGTCTGCCGACCACTGGTATAGAGGAAGTAGAAAGGGGATGGGTGAATACGAGGAAAGAGAAAAAATAATAATAACAAATTGACAAAAAATTTGATTTCAAAAAAGGTATAAAAATAGCAAATAAAAAAATAAAATAGTGATGGAAAAAATAATGTGAAAAGAAATAGAAAATAAAGCAACAAACAAAAACAGGAAAACAAAGAAAAAAGAACAAAAGAAAAAAAGAGATAACAAAGTAATAAAATAAATAAAATAAAAATGAAAAAGTGAAGTGTTCCTCTGGCTGGCTTAAGATCCCAGTCTTCTGTCTGTACTGTAGTGTTTCTCAGGTTCTGATTGCTGGGACTGAAAGTCTCTCTTTAGTCCAGCCCCTTTGTGCTCTCAGGGACTATTTAGGTTTTTATTTTTTTTTAATCCTTTGTATCATTCAGGGTGTAATCTGGGTGTGACTGTATTAGTTGCCTGGATACTGGAGGGAGGGGCTATCTCTTCAGGACAAAATGGCTGCCCAGGTCCCAGGCTCAGGCATGACTCAGCACCAAACTCGCTGCCACTTCTCCTGGACCCCCCTTTCTTCCCAGATTCCACAATTCCACACCTTCTCCCACACTCCAGCCACGGGTAAGTGTCTGTATCCAAAAGGTCCTATGCACTAAGCTAAATGAAGAAAGGCACAAGCCACAGGGGCCGGAGAGGCTGCACCTCTACCCACTCCTCTCCTGCCCACACTCTTCAGCCTTTACTGACTGTGGACCAAGATCTAGAATCCCCTGCAAGGGGGGAAAGGCTGCACCTCTGTGTGCTCTTCTGCCGGCACTCCTTAGCCTTTCCTGATTGTGGACCCAGATCTAGAATCCCCTGCCGACCAGCAGTTCTGCGTACCTTCTTTCCACTGTGCCCGTCCCAAGGGATGTGGCTTGGCGCCAGTGCTGTTTGGATTCCTTCTGATCCTCAGGGCTCAGAGGTCTGGCAGATTATCCTTCCCCGAGCCTTGATTTTACCTTTCTCCAGGAGTCCTCTGCCTTTCCCGGCTGCAAACCATCCTCCAGCTGAATCTCCTTTGCCAATTCATGCTGGATGTTACTCATTTCAACTGCTCACCCTATCTGCTCCCGGACAAGGCATGGGACACCTCCGTCCGTCTACACCACTGCCATTTTGTCTCTCTTTTCTGGGCTCCTGGAAGTTTTTAATTTCTTGCTTGATCTCATTGGTAACCCATTCATTATTTAATAACATCCTATTTAGCCTCCATGTATTTGAGTGTTTTTGAGGTTTTATTTTTATTGTGGTTGATTTATAACCTCATGCCATTGTGATCTGAGAAGACATTTGGTATTATATCAATTTTCTTGAATTTGTATAGACATGTTTTGTGCCCTAACATATGGTTTAATTTTGAGAATGTTCCATGTACACTAGAGAAGAATTTATAGTATTTTGCATTGGGATAATATGTCCTGTACATATTGATTAGATTCATCTAATCTAGTGTGTCATTTAAGGCTTCTGTTTACTTGTTAATTTTTTTGTCTGGAAGATCTATCCAGTGATGTCAGTGTGCTTTTGAAGTCCCCTACTATGATTATATTGCTGTCAATGTCTCCCTTAAAGTCCATCAAGAGTTTTTTTATGAACTTGAGTGCTACTACATTGGGTGTATATATGTTTACTAGGGTTAAATTTTCTTGTTGAATCATTCCCTTCAGTATTATGATCTTGCCTTCTTTGTCTCATGTTATGGTCTTTGTTTTGAAGTCTATTTTGTCTCACATGAGTATTGCTACCCCAGCTTTTTCTATTTGCATTGAATATAGTTTTCCATCTGTTCACTGTCAGTCTGTGTGCATCTTTTGTTCTGAGGTGGGTCTCTTGTAGACAGCATACATATATATCATGTTTGTTTTTTTATCCATGCAGTCACCTTATGTCTTTTGACTGGACTATTTATTTATTTACTTACTTACTTATTTTAACAAAAACAATTTCTTTTTAATTCAAAATCTTTCAAACCCACAGGAAAGACCCCCAATTCCATCTTCCTTTCAGCATATACACTCTCACTTCTCTTTTGATATAGTATCCAAAAGAAAGTTGCAGTGATTACAAGTTATCCCTAAATACATCAGAAGTTTTTCTTCAACAACAGTCCTATTACTGAACCTAAGAAAAAAATTATTAATTCAATAACATTAAAACAGGGTCTAAGATCAAATTTCCCCAGTTGTCCCTAAAATATTCTTTGTAGCTATCTACCCTTCACTCTACAATCCTGCCTCCAATCAAGGTTAATGCACAGCATTTGGCAGTTATGTTTTTTTAAAATTTATTTTATTGTGTAAAGTATTATAAATAGTAGTACATATGTCTCCTGTTTTTCCCCATTGACCTCTCCCCAGCCTCCCCCATCCCCTGGCACATGCCCTCACCACCCATACTGTCTTGCGTCCATTGGTTATGCTTATATGCATGCATACAAATCATTCTCTTGATCACTTACCCCGCAACCCTCCCCTGCCTTCCTGCTGTAGTTTGACAGTCTGTTCAATGCTTCTTTGCCTCTGTATCTATTTTTGTTCATCAGTTTATAATGTTCTTTATACTCTACAAATGAGATCATGTGGTATTTATCTTTAACTGACTGGCTTATTTCACTTAGCATGATGCTCTCCAGTTCCATCCATGCTGTTGCAAATGGTAAGAATTCCTTCTTTTTTACAGCAGCATAGTATTCCATCGTGTAGATGTACCATAGCTTTCTAATCCACTCATCTGCTGATGGGCATTTAGGTTGTTTCCAAATCTTAGCTATTGTAAATTGTGCTGCTATGAACATAGGAGTGCATATATCCTTTCTATTTGGTGTTTCTGGTTTCTTGGGATATATTCCTAGAAGTGGTATCACTGGGTCAAATGGCAGTTTCATTTTTAATTTTTTGAGGAAATGCCATAATGTTTTCCACAGTGTTGCACAAGTCTGCATTCCCATCAGCATTGAAGGAGGATTCCTTTCTCTCTGCATTCTCTCCAGCACTTGTTTGTTGATTTGTTGATGGTAGCCATTCTGGCAGATGTGAGATGTTACCTCATTGTTATTTTGATTTGCATCTCTTGGATGATTAGTGACTTTGAGCATGTTTTCATATGTGTCTTGGCTTCCTGTAGGTCCTCTTTCAAAAAGTGTCTATTTAGGTCCTTTGCCCATTTTTTGATTGGATTGTTTATCTTCCTTTTGTTAAGTTGTATGAGTTCCCTGTACATTTTGGAAATTAAACCTTTATCAGAGATAACATTGGCAAATATTTTCTCCCATGCAGTGGGATTTCTTGTTGATTTGTTGATGGTTTCTTTTGCTCTACAGAAGCCATATATATATATATAATCTCCATTTGTTTTTCTCCTTAGTTTCCATTGCCCTAGGAGCTGTATCAGTAAAGATATTGCTATGATAAATGTCTGCTATTTTAGTGCCTATGGCTTCTTCTAAGATTTTTATGGTTTCCCATCTTATTTTAAGTCCTTTATCCATTTTGAGTTTATATTTGTGTATGGTGTAAATTGGTGGTCTAGTTACATTTTTTTGCAAATATCTTTCCAATTTTCCCAGCACCATTTATTGAAGAGACTGTCTTGACTCCATTGTATGCTCTTGCCTCCTTTGTCAAATATTAATTGAGCATAATGTCTTATGTCAATTTTTGGGTTCTCTGTTATTTTCCACTGGTCTATATGTCTGTTCTTGTGCCTGTAGAGGCAGTTTCGAGAACAGAGGCTTTGTAGTATATCTTGATATCTTGTATTGTGATCCCACCAACATTGTTCTTCTTTCTCAAGATTGCAGCTATTCTGGGTCTTTTTTTAATTCCAGATGAATTTTTGGAGAGTTTGTTGTAGGTCTTTGAAGTATGCCGTTGGTATTTTAAATGGGGATTGCATTGACTTTATAGGTTGCTTTGGGTAGTATGGTCATTTTAATGATGTTGATTCTACCAACCCATGAACATGGTATATTCTTCCATTTGTTCATGTCTTCCTCTATCTCTTTTTTCAGTGTCCCGAAATTTACTGATTACAAGTCCTTTATCTCCTTAGTTAAATTTATTCCTAGGTATATTAATTTTTTGTTGCAATGGTAAATGGGATTGCTCTTTTAGTTTCTCTTTCTGTGAGTTAATTATTGGTGTATAGAAAAGCCATAGACTTCTGGGTGTTAATTTTGTATCCTGCTACATTGCCAAATTCATTTATTAAGTCTAGTAGTTTTTTGATGGAGTCTTTGGGGTTTTCTATGTACAATATCGTGTCATCTGTGAATAAGAACAGTTTTACTTTTTCTTTTCCAATTTGAATGCCTTTTATTTCTTCTTGCCTGATTACAATGGCTAGTACTTCCAGTACTATGTTGAACAGGATGGGTGAAAGAGGGCATCCATGTCTCATTCCTGTTCTTAGGTTAAATGGTTTTAGTTTTGCCCATTAAGTATGATGTTGGATGTAGGTTTGCCATATAAGTCTTTTACTATGTTGAGGCATCATCCCTCTATTCCCATTTTGCTGTAGGTTGTTTTTATCAAGAAAGGGTGTTGGATTTTGTCAAATGCTTTTTCTACATCAATTGATATGACTGTGATTTTTATCTCTCAGTTTGTTTATGTGATGTATCATGTTTATTGATTTGCAGATATTGTACCATCCTGGCATCCCTGGGATAAATCCCTCTAGGTCAGGGTGTATGATCTTTCTGATGTAATGCTGGATCTGATTTTCTAGAATTTTGTTGAGGATTTAAGCATCTATGTTCATGTGGGTGTTGGCCTGTAATTCTCTTTCATTGTGTTATCTTTATCTGGTTTTGGTATTAGGGTGATGCTGGCTTTATAGAATGAGCTTGGAAGTGTTCCTTCCTCTTGAATTTTTTGGAATAGTCTGAAGAGGATAGATTTTATTTCTTCCTTGAATGTTTGGTAAAACTCTCCCGTGAAGCCGTCTGGGCCCAGCCTTTTGTTTGCTGTAATCTTCTTTGAAGACTGCTTCAATTTCCTCCAGAGTTATCAGCTTATTGAGATTTTTAGATTCTTCTTGATAGAGCTTTGGAAGGTTGTATTTTTCTAGGAATATGTCCATTTCCTCTAGGTTGTCTAGTTTGTTGGAATAGAGTTGTTCATCATATTTTTTAATAATCCTTTGTATTTCTGTATGGTCTGTTGTTATTTCACCTCTTTCATTTTTTATTTTGTTTATTTGGGTCCTCTCTTTTTGCTTCTTGGTTTCATTGATCTTTTGTGTTTTTGTTTTTGTTTATTTTTGGTCTCTATGCATTTATTTCTGCTCTGATCTTTATTATCTACTTCCTTCGGCTCACTCTCGGCTTTTCTTGTGGCTCTCTATCTAATTTTATAAGTTTTAAATTTAGTTGATTTACTACCATTTTTTCTTTCTTTTCTTCTTCTTTTTTTTTTTTGAGGTAGACCTGTAGAGCTATAAACTTTCCTCTCAGGACTGCTTTCATTGTGCCCCATAGGTTTTGGATTGTTGTGTTTTCATTGTAATTCGTTTCCAGGATGTTTTCCATTTCTTCTTTGATCTCTTTGGTAACCCAATCATTGTTTAATAGCATGCTATTCAGCTTCTGATTGTTTGAATTTTTTCTGATTATTTTTATTGTAGTTTAATTCTAATATTATGCCATTGTGTTCTGAGAAGGTGCTTGATATGATTTCAATCTTCTTGAATTTGAATAGACTTTGCCTGTGACCCAGTATGTGGTCTATCTTTTAAAATGTCCTATGTGCACTTGAGAACAATGTATCTTCCTTAGCTTTGTGGTGAAATATTCTGAATATGTCAATTCAGTCCATCTGATCTAGTGAGTCATTTAGGATTGATGTTTCTTTTGTTAAATTCTTATTTTTTTTATTGTCTAAAGTTTTACATATGCCTCCTTTTTCCCCAATTGACCCCCTCCCCCATGCCTTCCCATCCCAGACAAGGCCCCACCTGCCCCAGAGTCTCCATTGGTTATGCTAATATGCATGCATATAAGTCCTTTGGTTGCTCTCTAACCACCCCCCCCAATTGTCTCTAGATCTAACTATTCTTGTTCATCAAATTATGTTGTTTGTTTGCTGATGTTTCTTTGCTGATTTTGTTGTTTCTTTGCTGATGTTTTCTTTGCAAATTATGTTGTTTGTTTGATTGATGTTTCTTTGCTGATTTTTTTTCTAGAGGATTTGTCCAGTGATATCAGTGGTGTATTAAAGTGCCCTCCTATGATTGTATTGTTGTTGATCTCTCCCTTGATATTTTCTAGCAGTTTTTTAAAATGTATTTAGGTGCTCCTGCATTGGGTGCATATATGTTTACCAGGGTTATGTCCTCTTGTTGTATTGATCCCTTTAGTATTATGTAGTGGCCTTCCTTATCTCTTGTTATGGACTTCACTTTGAATTCTATTTTGTCATAAATAAGTATTGGTACCCCAGCCTTTTTTTTCATTTCCATTTGCCTAAGAGATATTTTTCCATCTCTTTACTTTCAGCCTGTGTGAGTCCCTTGCTCTGAGGTGGGTCTCTTGTAGACATTATATACCATTTTTATTCCTTATGGCCATGTTCCTTCTTCCCTTTCCATCACTTCTTTTTACAATAGTCTCTTTTGCATTTCTTGCCTTGATCACTTGGTGGTGATAAACTCCCTTTGCCTTTTTTTTTTTTTTTCTCTGTGAAGCTCTCGATTTCACTTTCAGCTTTGAATGGTAGCCTTTCTGGATAAGATATTCTTGGATTCAGTTCCTTGAGTTGCATCACTTTGTATGCTTCATTCCATTCCTTTCTGTCCTGATACGTTTCTTTTGAAAAATCAGCTGACAGTTGTATGTATGGGCACTCCCTTGTAGGTAACTAACTGCTTTTCTGATTCTCTCCTTGTCTCTAACCTCTGGCATCTTAATTATGATGTGTCTTTTTGTGGGCCTCTTTGGATTCCTCTTCTTTGGGACTGTCTGTGCTTTTTGGACTTATAAGTCTATTTCTTTCACCAGGTAGAGGAATTTTTCTGTCATTATTTCTTCAAATAGGTTTTCAATATCTTTCTCTCTCTCTTTTCCTTCTGGCACCCCCATAATGTGAATGTTGGTACACTTGAAGTTGTCCCAAAGGCTCCTTACACTATCTTCATATTTTTGGCTTGTTTTTTATTTTTTCTCTCGGGATTCTATATTTTTTTACTTCCTTATATTCCAAATCATTGATTTTATCCTCTGAATCTTCTACTGTACTGTTGAATCCCTGTAAATTATTCGTTATTTTAGTTAGTGTATGCTTAATTTCTGACTGGTCCTTTTTCATGTCTTTGAAATGTTCATGAAGTTCCTTGCAATTTTCACTAAGTTCCTCAGAGTTCTCATTAAGTTCCTTTAGCAACGTTATAACCATTGTTTTGAACTTTGTATCTAGTAGTTTGCTTGTTTCCATTTCATTTAGTTGCTTTTCTGGAGATTTCTTTCATTGGTGACATGTTTCTTTATCTCAGCATTTTGGCTGCTTCCCTCTCTTTGTTTCTATGTAATAGGTCGATCTGCTATGTCTCCTTGATTTGGTAGAGTGGCCTTGTGTAGTAGGTGTCCTGTAGGATCTAGTGGCTCAGTCTCCCCTGTCACCTGAGCTGGGCGTTCCAGGTGCACCCCTGTGTGAACTGTGCGCACCGTCCTATTGTAGTTAAGTTTTGATTGCTGTTGGTGTCACTGGGAAAAATTGACCTCCAGGCAAGTTGGCTGTGAAGACCATCTGTGACTATAATGGGAGATCTTCTGTGGAGACACCTCTATAAAGTAAGACTTGCTTCAGTAGGGCTTTGGTTCTCACTGAGTCTGTCCCTTGATTTTGTTGCTTGTGGATAAATAGAGTTGTAACCTTGTATGATCTGAAGCTGTCCACTTGGTGCACTAGCTCTTCGGCCTCCAAAGTCAGCCATAGCCTGTGCCCTACTCATGCCCCCTCCCCCAGCATGAGCTACAAAGCAATCTTCAGATGGCTTCTACTTGTGTTGAGGTTGAGGATAACAAAGAGAGGCCAAGCTGTGAACCAGGGCAGGCTGCCACTAATGCCAACTCTAGGGCCACTTATAGAGAGGTATGGTGCATGCTGATGCTAGCTGCTGCTTGGTTGAGAGATTTTAGGAAAATCAAAAGCATGTAGCAATAGAGGCCAGCTGTATGGTAAAGCCACTGGCTTGGATGAGTCTGCAATTAGGAAGGGGCTGGGTCTCAGGGAATCACCAGGGCAGGGTGAAATGTATGAATCAGGTTGTTGGAGATTCAGATGTGGCGCAGCCAATTAGCAGGAAGGGCTCATCAAAGGAAACACTGGCCTCTGCCATCACTTCTGTCTGGGAGAAAGCTGCTCCTCCAGCTCTTGCCCTAATTCCAGACAAGTTAGTTCCACCCTGAATGTCCCAGGTTCCTTTCAAGCTGCTGCCCCAGTGAGTCTGAGTATGTTCATGTGTAGGCTCTTTAAGAGGAACTACCTGGGACTCCAGCAGCCTTTGTGTTACCCAACCACAATCCTTGCAGTTTTTTTTTTTTTTAACAGCCAGAAGTTATGGGGCCTTCTCTTCCCAGCACTGGAACCCTGGGCTGGGGACCTGTTGTGGGGCTAGTACCCCTCACTCTTCTGGAAATCCCCCACAGGCAAGATATCCCTCCTGATTTTAAACCACCACATGTGGGTTTGGGACCAGTCTGTTCCATGATTCTGCCCCGCATCTCCACCCCTCTTACCAACCTCAATGTGCTTCTTTAATTCCTAGTTGTAGGACTTCCATTCAGCTAGATTTCAAGTGGTTAAATTTTGATGTTGTTGTGGGAGGCAACATGTACCACATTTACCTATGCTTCCATCTTCACCCTATGTCTTTTGGTTAGAGAATTTATTCCATTTCCATTTAAGGTTCTTACTCATAAGTACTTATTTATTGCCATTTTTAATGCTGTGTTCCTCTGTCTCAATATTTCTTCTTCTTCTTATAGCTGTCCCTTAAACTGTTCTTGTAATGTTGTTTTGGTGGTAATGAACTCTTTTAGTTTTTGTTTGTCTGGGAAGCTCTTTATTTTGCCTTCAGTTTTAAGTGATAGCCTTGCTAGATAGAACAGTCTTGGTTGTAGGTTCTTGATTTTCATTACTCTGAATACTTCATGCCAATCCCTTCTGGCCTGAAGTGTATTTGTTGAGAAATCAGCTGAAAACCTTTTGGGAACTCCTTTGTAGGTAATTGATTATTTCTTTCTTGCTGACTTTAAGATTCTCTCTTTGTGTTTAATCATGGCCATTTTAACTATGATGTATCTTGGTGTGGGTCTCTTTGTGTTTATCTTGTTTGGGAAACTCTGTGCTTCCTGAACTTGTGTGACATTTTCCTTCACTTGGCTAGAGATGTTTTCTGTCATTAATCCCTTGCTTGCTTTTTTTTCTTTGTGGTACAACTATGATGCAGGTGTTGTTATGTTTCATGTTGTCTCAAAGATCCCTTAAATTATCCGCCTGATATTTAAGTGTTTTGTCTTTTTTCTTTTCTGAGGGAGTGATTTTTTTCTGTTTTATATTCCAATTAACTGATTCGATCTTCTGCATCATCCAGCCTATTAGTGATTCCTTCCATTCTGTATTTCAGATATGGCATTCTTTATTTCTGACTGATTATTTTTCATGGTTTCTATATCCTTATTCATGCTGTTGTTGTCACTAAGTTCTTTGAGCATCCTTATAACCATTTCTTTGAACTCTCCACCTGATAAATTATTTGCCTCCATTTCATTTAGCTCTTTTTCTAGATTTTCCTTCTAGTCTTTCATTTGGGGCCTGTTTCCTTGCCTCCTCATTTTGGCTGTCTCTTTGTTTATTGGGATGAACCTTCAGTAGTAGGTATCCTTTGGCTCCCAGTGGTGCAGTCTCCTTGATCTCCTGAGATGGGTGCTCTAGGAATGTCTCATGTGTGTTTTGTTTGTACTTCCTTTTGGAATTGGGTCTTGATTGTTGATGGCCTATTCTTGGGTTAGATCAACCCTCAGGTCGGTTGGCTATGAGACTTAACTCTGACCATGACATGCAAACTGCTGTGCAGGTGCAATCTTAAAGTGTCTTGATGGGTCTAGTGGCACAATCATTAACCCTTCAGGCTGGGTGTCTATAGAGGTAAACCTTTGTCACTATGTATGAGATTCTGTGCATAGGTTCTCCCCAAAGGTGGGGTTGTTCCCAGCAGGGTCTGGAGCCTGCTGGAATCCACCATTCAGTATGCAGTTTGTCTAGTTGGTTCGAACTCTGGTGTGGTCTGAGGCCCACCACTCATTTTGTTGGTTCTGGGTTCTTTTGGGTGGGTTTCAGATGCAGATCACTGTCAGACATTGTGTTTAACTGGCCTTGGGATGCCTGTGTGTAGTTACCTGTCTGTTACTGTGTTTGTGTCTGCTAGACCTGTGTGTTCATGCAAGGGATCAATCTGTGTAAATTGGTTGAGTTATTTTAGCTTAGAGCTGGGGGCAGGTCTGTGTTCAGACCTAAGCTCACTGAGGTCTGCCTCCACTTGTCAGCTACTCCATCTTCCCCCTGAGGAAACCTGGTCTTCCTTCAGAACCTTCTGAAGAGAGTCTGTCGGATGGGCCCAAACTATCCTAGCTCATGCTAGTGGGCCCTCTGCTTAAAGATTACATCATCAGGCACTCAATGAGGGGAAATTAGTCTCTGTTTCAAAGCTAAACTCATCTATACCAGACACCTCAACTCTAGCTCCACCTAGGATGACTTGTTGCAGGTTCAGGTTGGGTACAACCTGAAGTCTTCTCTGCAAGACAGTTTCAGCAACCCTGGGCTCAGAGGGATACATCAAAATAATCCCTGGTTGAGGATGCTGCTGGCCCAGCCTGCGGGAGGGCTAAGCACTTCCTTCTTATCCCAAACAATAGCCTCTGAGGGTCTCACACTTGGAATGTCCTGCTCTGAGCTGCTCTCCCATCCCCCACAGAACTGCACCCAAGAGGTATATCAGGACTTCACAGAGCTGCACCAGTTTCCTGTTGGGGGTAGTGTTCCAAGCCTGCAGGAGGGAGGGGCAGACTCTATCTCTTCTTCACTCCATCACTCATAGGAGCTTGGCTCAGCATCCCCACAATGCAGTCAAAGAGCTTAACACTCACCCATCTGTCTCCCTGATAAAAGTTTCCCCACAATGCAGTCACAGAGCCCAGCACTCATCCATCTGTCTCCCTCATAGAAGCCTCCCCACAATGCATTCACAGAACCTAGCACTCACCCATCTGTTTCCACAACAGAAGCCTTCCTGGGGGATACAGTCTAAAAATCGGAGCTCTATGCAAAACTGGTGCCCTCACACCACCAGTCAAAGCAGGAGGGGTTAGAAAATCAGCCAGGTGCAGGACACCAATCTCTCTGCATGGCTGGTCTCAATAATGGGGGTGAGGAGGGGCAAAATTCCCAGATCCACTTGTGCTCTGAACTTTCTGCAGTGTGGGTCCAAAATCCCCAACCTGTGCTGCTTCTTGCTGCCAACCCAGAAGGACAGGGCAGTCTGGGAGGCTCCACAGATAGGGTGAGGGGATCCAACCTTACACTTCAAGTGCGAGAAACATTTCCCTTCTCCCAAATCAGTTTAGTCACAGACTGGGGCTCTGAACAATGCCTAACAAGAAAGGCAGTGCTGTGTGTAGCCCACAAGCCCCTCCACTAGAAGCAAATATGGCAGCACAACATTGCCAGCAGTCAGAGCCGCAGCAGACTTCTCAGGCTCTGGCTGTTAACAATACAAGAGCTCCTTCATTGGAAGGTTGGTTCCAGTCTCCCAGGCAGACAGAATTTCTCTGGTTCCCTCTATCCAGTGTTATGCAGACTCTTCTTCCAGTCTCTGATGCCCTGGGTTTGGGACCCCTGCATGGGGTTGTGACCCCACACACCTAGGGGGAGGGAGTTTTTTGATTCTTTTTTTTAAAAATTAAATCTTTATTGTTCAGATTATTACATTTGTTCCTCTTTACCCCCCCCCCCCATAACTCCCCTCCTCCCAGTTCCCGCTCCACCCTCCGCCCTCACTCCCCACCCACTGTCCTCATCCATAGGTGCACGATTTTTGTCCAGTCTCTTCCCACATCTCCCACACCCCTTTCCCCCACAAGAATAGTCAGTCCATTCCCTTTCTTTGTCCCTGATTCTATTATGATCACCAGATTATTTGTTCACTTGATTCTTAGATTCACTTGTTCATAGATGCATGTTTGTTGTTCATAATTTGTATCTTTACCTTTTTCTTCTTCTTCCTCTTCTTAAAGGATACCTTTCAGCATTTCATATAATACTGGTTTGGTGGTGATGAACTCCTTTAGCTTTTCCTTATCTGTGAAGCTCTTTATCTGACCTTCAGTTCTGAATGATAGCTTTGCTGGATAAAGTAATCTTGGTTGTAGGTTCTTGGTAATCATCATTTGAATATTTCTTGCCATTCCCTTCTGGCCTGCAAAGTTTCTGTTGAGAAATCAGCTGACAGTCGTATGGGTATTCCCTTGTAGGTAACTGAGTTTCTTTCTCTTGCTGCTTTTAAGATTCTCTCTTTGTCTTTTGCTCTTGGCATTTTAATGATGATGTGTCTTGGTGTGGTCCTCTTTGGATTCCTTTTGTTTGGGGTTCTCTGTGCTTCCTGGACCTGTAAGTCTATTTCTTTCAGCAGGTAGGGGAAGTTTTCTGTCATTATTTCTTCAAATAGGTTTTCAATATCTTGGTCTCTCTCATCTTCTGGCACCCCTATAATTCTGATGTTGGTATGCTTGAAGCTGTCCCAGAGGCTCCTTACACTATCTTCGTATTTTCGGATTATTTTTTCATTTTGCTTTTCCAGTTGGGTGTTTTTTGCTTCTTCGCATTTCAAATCTTTGACTTGATTCTTGCGCTCCTCTGGTCTGCTGTTGGGAGTATGTATAGTATTCTTTATTTCAGTCAGTGTATGCTTAATTTCTAGTTGGTTCTTTATCATAACATCGAGGGTCTCATTAGATTTCTTGTAGATCTCATTAAGTTTATCGGCAGCTTCTAGACAGTTCTTGAGAGACCTTAAAAGTGTGGTTCTGAACTCTATATCTTCCATTGACAATTTTTTCCTGTTTCTTTGTCTCTGCATTTTTTTATGCTTTCTTGGTGCACCCCCTAGTGGTCTTTGTGCGCAGTCTTGTAGTTAAGCCTTGATTGTTGTAGTTAATACTGGGGGCATTTGACCTCCAGGCCAACCGGCTGTGAGAGTCAGCTGTGTCTGCAGTGAGAGAACTTCTGTCCTCTGGGGAGGTGCTAATCTAGCCTTTGCCTGAGGCTACCTGGCAAATGGCTCTGTGCAGGGCTTGGGCGGGGCAGGTCGCAAGGGATCAACAGGGCGGGCGGAGTGAGCAGTTATGGCTGCTCTCAGTTCCGTCCCTAGGGGCTCTGCCTCACAGAGTCCCAGCAACCGCTGCAAACCTCGGAGAGAAAGCTGCCTTCGAGTTCCGATCGAAGCCAGACAGTCCCGCTTCTCCCATTTGAGTCTGGGTCCGTAGAGACTCGCCCGGATCTGGAGCTCAGAGTCTGAAACTCCCTCCTGATTGAAAACAACAACCGCGCCCTCCGCAGCCAGCCCGCTCCGCGGGCGCACCTTACCTTAGTATTTCACTTCAGCACTGCGCCTCCTCTGAGTCTGGGTATGATATTCTCTTTCCTCCTAGTTGTAGAATTTCCACTCAGCCAGCCTTCCTGTGGTTCTGGATGATGTCCGTTCCGTCTTTTAGGTGTACCCTTGAATTGGTTGTTTGAGGCAGCAATCTCTGGCGTTAACCTATGCCGCCATCTTGGTTGTCTGTCGGGAGGGAGTTTTGAAGCTAATATCCCTTGGGTCTCTCAGCCACTCCACCAGCTTCAGGGGAGGGCTCCCCTTTTCCACAACTACCCTCCTCTTACCAATCTCTATATGTTTTTTCTGGTGCTCCTTAGGTATAATATGTCAAATCAGCTACACTTCACTTGATTTTTCAAGTTGTTCATGCAGGATTTTAGCTAAAAATTACTACTCTGCAGCCATTTTGCCTGTTCTCATCCCTGTGTTTGTTTTCTGATTTTATTTTATTTTTATTGATTTTAGAGAGGAATGGAGAGGGAGAAATAGAAACATCAATGATGAGAGAGAATCATTGATTGGCTGCCTCCTGCACACCCCACACTGGGGATCGAGCCCACAAGCCGGGTACATGCCCTTGGCCAGAATTGAACCAGGAACCCTTCAATCCACAGGCTGACACTCTATCTACTGAGTCAAACCAGCTAGGGCCTGTGTTTGTTTTCTAAATTTATTTTTAAATCATTTAAAAAAATTTCTTGGGGAGAGACAAGATGGCGGCGGAATAGGCAGATGCATCCCAAGGCTTGTCCTGGAGCAAATAGAATGAGCAGCTGAAATAGATAACATCCATCTCCAAATTGGCGAAGTATACTCAGCTGGTGAGACAGTTTGCAGCCGGGAAGGGCAGGGTTCCCCTGGAAAGGTAAAAACCAGGGACCTGGGCAGGAAAGTTTTCCAGATCTCTGAGCCCAGAGGGTCAGAGGGAGACCACGCGACACCCAGACGTGTCCCTTCGGACAGACACAGCCCCTGACTGGGGAAAGGAAATCTGCAAGACTGTGGGAGCTGGGGGATCTGAGATCTGGGTTCCATAATTACGGAGGACTAAGCCTAAAGGGGGCAGCCTGAAGTGCTGACCAGACCATGCAGTGCCGGTAAGAGAAGAGCTTAAAGAGACTCAGTCTCCCTCGTTTCTGTGGCCGGATTTTGTTTGTTTGTTTTCACTGAACCCTGTTCATAGGACATTTCGGATACAGACACTCACCCGTGCTGAGGAGCAGGAGAAGGTGCGGATGAGTGGAATCTGGGAAGAGGCTGGGGAGAGAAGGGGGTCCAGGAGAGGTGGCAGCAAATTGTGTGCCGAGTCACGCCTGAGCCCAGGACTTGGGCAGCCATTTTCTCCTGAGGATATAACTCCTCCCTCCAGCCCCCAGGCAAGGAATACAGCCACACCCAGATTCCACCCAGAATGGTATGAAGGATTAAACCAATCTGATTAGTCCCTGGGAGTTAAAAGGGTCTGGCCTATAGAGGGGCCTTCAGACCCAGCAACAGGAAAAAAAAAATCACAGACACTCCAGAAAACTGGGCTCTTAAGCCAGCCAAAGGAATGACATTTCAATTTTTCATTTTTATTTTTTTATTATTTTATTAGCTTTTTTTTTGCTTTTTTCTTTGTTTCCCTTTTATTGTTTGTTGCTCTTTTTCCTTTTTTCTTTGTTCTCCTTTTTTGTTTGTTGCTTTATTTTCTACTTTTCACATTATGTTTTCATCATTCAACTTTATTTTATTTTTACTTCTTATTTTCTATTTTTATACCATTTTTTAATCAATTTTTTTGAAAATATATTATTTTGTTCCCTTTCTGTCTCTTCTTATCCACTCATCTCTTTTCTACCTCCGCTATACTGAAGTGAGGTCCTCTGCATATTTATCTAATTCTTAACCTTATTTCCTGTATATCAGCTCAGCCTCTACAGATTCTACCCCAACCCTCTTTACTGGGTGTTTCGTGTTTGTATTTGTTTGGTTTATCTATTGGTTCTGTGGTGTTTTTTCCAGATATATATATTCTCCTTTTTCTTTTCTCTCCTATCTTTTTTTTTCTTTTCTCTCTCTCTCTTAGATATCATTTGTACTCTATTTTCTTTCCCCTAATTCTCGTTTGTCAGGTGGTCACTTATATTGGGGTTATCAATGTCATGAGTACATTCATGCTTTGTTCCCCTTGAGTCATGCCTTGTTAAGGTGAATTTTATCCTGTCTGGCTAAAGGGCTAGAGAGCAAGCCACATAACCAGACACATTGAGAGGAGGAGCAGCGATGCGTGCAGCTCACTCCCATCCAAAGAGCAGCAGCCATGCAAGCAGCCGATGCCCATCCGAGGAGCACCAGATTTACAATCAACCTGTCCAAGTCCAGGAGCAGTAGCCCCACAAGCAGCATACCACATCAGAGGAACAACAGCAGCCTGCAGCCAGCCGCCATTCAAGTAACAGCAGCCACATGAGCAGTCCGCCCCAGTTCAAGAAGTAGCAGATGCATGTGTAGCCCGCCCTCATCCAAGGAACAGCAGCCTCGATGCTGGGGTCCAACCCCAGCAGGTCCAGGGGTTCCCAAAGGCGTAGATGGAGTCGGCGAAGAAGGAAGGACACGGAGACAGTGTTCAGTTGATCAGCAGCCTAGCAAGGATCTCCAGCCATGATCTCCAGCCAAGTTCTGGTCTGGATCTCCAGAGAGGTTCTGGTTAGGATCTCCAGCCAGGTTCTGTGTCCATGTTGTCTTGCTAGGTTCTCCAGCCAGGTTCTCCAGGTTCTCCAGCCAGGTTCTGTAGCCATGTTCCCTCGCTAGGTTCTCCAGCCAGGTTCTGTCCAGGTTCTCCAGCCAGTTTCAGTCACCAGGTTCTAGTCAGGTTCTCTTGCCAATTTCTGTAGTCAGGTTCAGTCCAGGATCTTTTGCCATGTTCTCTCGCTAGGTTCTGTCTCTAGGTTCTGAGGCCAGTTTCTGTCCAGGATCTTTTGCCATGTCTCCAGCGAAGTTCTTCTGTCTCTAGAGAACGTTATGTGTAGGTTCTGTGCCTAGGTTCTGTCTCTCTTTGTTCTTTCTTCTAAGTTCTGTGTCTTTCTGTCTTGTTACATCTGTATTTATACCAGTTGATTCAATCCTATCAATCTCTATTACAAAGGTTAGGGCGTTTCTTATCTCCATTCCAGAGAGTAAAGATTATGTAGCTTAAGCATGATTGTTCGTAGTTAAAGTGATTAATTACCCTCCTGGCACTTAGTTGAGGGGTATTATTCCCTCCCTAACTTCAGGGGAAAATCCCTACCTGGGGAAACAACTTTTCTCAGACAGAAGACCTTGGTTAAAACACATAGTGGCAAGAAGGTGAGCAAACATTTTAAGAACAGTATGCCATATATGCCAGGTCCTTTGAAACAGCAAGGATGGACCAGCTCCCGGCACCTCATAATCAACACACCCTCTGTCTGAGGAACAGCAGCTGTGTGAGAAGCCTCCCCCCACAAGCCAGAGGAGCCACCACAGCTGTGAACAGCACCCTCAAGAGGAGCTACTGCAAACTGAGGAGCAACTGCTACCACAATCGCCCGAGGAGCAACCACAGCCTGAGGAGCCACAGTCACCCAAGGAGCAGCCCCTGAATGACTCAACATCTAGATCTGTTGGTGAGATCAAACATGGGCAGACAAAGAAACCCCCAAAGGAAAGAAGAGCACTCACCATAAAAGTAGCTAAGTGAAACGGAGGCATGCAACATGTCAGAATGAGAACTCAGATTAAGGGTCCTAGAGTGCATAAACCGGATGGAGGAAAAAATCAACAACTTATGCAAGAAGCAAGAAGAAACAGATGAAAAAATCAACAACTTATGTAAGAATAAAAAATAAAGAGATGAAAAAAATCAATAACTTATGTAAGAACCAAGAAGATATAAACAGTGATATAGCTGCAATAAAAAACACCATGGAAAGTTTCAACAGTAGACTAGGAAAAGAGGAGGACCGAATTAGCGAATTAGAAGACAGGGAAACAAAACACACCCAAAATGAACAGCAATTGGAGAAAAAAATTAAAAGACAGGAGGAGAGCCTAAGTGAGCTATGGGACAACATGAAATGAAACAACATACGAATAATAAGGGTGCCAGAACAACAGAAAGAGGAACAAGGGTTTGAAAACCTATTTGATGAATGGGGAGATGCTCCAAACAACTGAGCCACCAATCTGGGGCTTGAAAACCTATTTGAAGAAATAATATCAGAAAACTTCCCTGGGGTGGGGAAGAAAAAAATCACACAAGCACAGAGAGTCCCAAACAAGATGAACCAGAGAAGACCCACACCAAGAGACATCATAATTACCATGGCTAATGTTCAGGACAAAGAGAGAATCTTAAAGGCTGCAAGAGAGAGAAGGCAAGTTCCATATAAGGGATCTCCCATTAGATTGTCAAATGATTTCTCAACAGAAACACATCAGGCCAGAAAAGAATGGACGGAAATTTACAAAGTGATGCAAAGCGAAGGACTGAATCCAAGAATACTCTATCCAGCATGGATATCATTCAAAATTGAAGGGGAAATATGAAGCTTCACAGACAAAAAAAGGTTAAGGGAGTTTATCACCACCAAGCCAGCAATGCAAGAAATGCTAAAGGGACTGGTGTAAAAAGAAGAAATAAAAAGCTCAGGAAGAAAACAGGCACAAAAAAAATAGAAATGGCTACAAACAAGTACCTTTCAATAATAACTTTAAATGTAAATGGACTAAATGCTCCAACCAAAAGACATCGAGTGGCTGAATGGATAAAACAACATGAACCATATATTTGCTGTCTACAAGAGACCCACCTAAGAATAAGGGACTCACACAGACTGAAAGTGAAAGGATGGAAAAATATCTTTCAGGCAAATGGAAATGAAAAAAAAAAAAAAAGCTGGGGTAGCAATACTTATATCGGACAAAATAGACCTCAAAGTAAAGGCCATGATAAGAGATAAGGAAGGCCACTTCATAATACTAAAGGCATCGATATAACAGGAAGATTTAACCCTGATAAACATATATGCACCCAATGCAGGAGCACCCACATACATAAAAAAAAACTCCTGGAAGGTATCATGGGAGAGATCGACAACAATACAGTCATAGTAGGGGAATTTAATACACCACTGACATCCCTGGATAAATCCTCTAGACAAAAAATCAGCAAAGAAAGAGCAGCCCTAAATGACTCACTAGATCAGATGGATTTAATTGACATCTTCAGAACATTTCACCCTAAAGCCACGGAATATACGTTCTTCGCAAGTGCACATGGGACATTTTCAAAAATAGACCACATATTGGGTCACAAGCAAAGTCTCCCCAAATTCAAGAAGATTGAAATCATACCAAGCATCTTCTCAGATCACAATGGCAAAATATTAGAAATAAACTAAAACAAAAACAACCCAAAATACTCAAACACTTGGAAGCTGAATATCATGCCATTAAATATTGATTGGGTTACCAATGAGATCAAAGAAGAAATTAAAAACATCCTGGAAACTAATGACAATGAAAACACAACAATCCAAAACCTATGGGACACAATGAAAACAGTCCTGAGAGGGAAGTTTATAGCCCTACAGGCCTACCTCAAAAAACAAGAAAAAATGGCAGTAAATCATCTAACACTACATCTCAAAGAATTAGAAAGAGAGCAACAAGAAAAGCCCAGAGTGAGCAGAAGGAAGGAGATAATAAAGATCAGAGAAGAATTAAATGACATAGAGACAAAAAACAATATATAAAATCAATGAAACCAAGAGCTGGTTCTTTGAAAGGATAAAGAAGATTGATGAACCTCTAGCCAGGCTCACCAAGACGCAAAGAGAGAGGACACAAATAAACAAAATCAGAGATGATAGAGGTGAAATAACAACAGACCCCCCAGAAATACAAATGATTGTTAAAAATTACTGTGGACAATTCTACTCTAACAAACTAGACATCCTGGAAGAAATGAACATATTCCTAGAAAAATACAACATTCCAAAACTCAATCAGGAAGAATCTAAAAATATCAATAAGCCAATAACTATGGAAGAAATTCAAGCAGTCATCACAAAGCTTCCAGCAAACAAAAGGCCAGGGCCAGAGGGCGTCACAGGGGAGTATTACCAAACATTCAAGGAAGAACTAAAACCTATCCTCAGACTACTACAAAAAATTCAAGAGGAAGGAACTCTTCCACACTCATTCAATGATGCCAGCATTACCCTAATATCAAAACCAGATAAAGACAACACAATGAAAGAGAATTACAGGCCAATATCCCTCATGAACATAGATGCCAAAATCCTCAACAAAATCTTAGCAAATTGGATCCAGCAGTTCATCAGAAAGATCATACACCATGACCAAGTAGGATTTATCCCAGGGATGCAACTATGGTACAATACCTGCTAATCAATAAACGTGATACATCACATAAACAAATTGAGAGGAAGAAAACCACATGGTCATATCACTTGATGCAGAAATAGCATTTGACAAAATCCAACACCCATTTCTGATAAAAACTCTCAGCAAGGTGGGAATGGAACGATCATACCTCAACATAATAAAAGCCATATATGAGAAACCCACAGCCAACTTCATACTCAATGGAAAAAAACTAAAACCATTCCCCCTAAGAACAGGAACAAGACAGGGATGCCCACTCTCACCACTCCTGTTCGACATAGTACTGGAAGTATTAGCCATTGCAATTAGACAAGAAGCAGAAAGAAAAGGCATCCATATTGGAAAAGACGAGGTAAAACTGTCCTTATTTGCAGATGACATGCTACTATACATAAAAAAACCCTAAAGACTCCATCAAAAAACTATTAGACTTAATAAATGAATTCGGCAATGTAGCAGGATACAAAATTAATGCCAAGAAATCTATGGCATTTCTATACACCAATAGTGAACTTACAGAAAGAGAGACTAAAAAAGCAATCCCATTTACCATTGCACCAAAAAAATTAAGATACCTAAGAATAAACTTAACTAAAGGGGCAAAAGACCTCCAATCAGAAAACTACAGGATTTTCAAAAAGAGATAGAGGAAGACATAAACAGATGGAAGAACATACCATGTTCTTGGATTGGTAGAATCAACGTCATTATAATGTCCATACTACCCCAAGCAATCTATAAATTCAACACACTTCCCATTAAAATACCAACAGCATACATCAGAGATCTAGAACGAACTCTCCAAAAATTCATCTGGAATAATAAAAGACCCCAATAATTGCAGCAATCCTGAGAAAGAAGAACAAAGTAGGTGGGATCTCAATTCCAGATATCAACCTGTGCTACAAAACCACTGTTCTCAAAACTGCCTGATACTGGCACAAGAACAGGCATATAGATCAATGGAATAAAATAGAGAGCCCAGAAATCGACCTGAACCAATGTGCTCAATTAATATTTCGCAAAGGAGGCAAGAACATACAATGGAGTCACCACAGTCTCTTCAGTAAATGGTGTTGGGAAAATTGGACAGATACATGCAAAAAAATGAAACTAGACCACCAACTTACACGATACACGAAAATAAACTCCAAATGGATAAAGGACTTAAATGTAAGACAGGAAACCATAAAAATACTAGAGGAATCCAAAGGCAACAAAATCTCAGAAATATGCCGAAGCAATTTCTTCACCGATACAGCTCCTAGGGCATTGGAAACTAAAGAGAAAATAAACAAATGGGACTACATCAAAATAAAAATCTTCTGCACAGCAAAAGAAACCATCAACAAAACAATAAGAAAGCCCACGACATGGGAGAATATATTTGCCAATGTTATCACCGATAAGGATTTAATCTCCAACCTTTATAGGGAACTCATACAACTTAACAAAAGAAAGATTAACAATCCAATAAAAAAATGGACAAAGGACCTAAATAGATACTTTTCAAAAGAGGACATTAAGAAAGTCAAGAGACATTTGAAAACATGTTCAAAGTCAATAATCATCTGAGAAATGCAAATCAAAATAACAATGAGGTACCATCTCACACCTGTCAGAATGGCTATCATCAACAAATCAACAAACGACAAGTGCTGGAGAGGATGTGGAGAAAAGGGAACACTCGCGCACTGCTGGTGGTTATGCAGACTGGTGCAGCCACTATGGAAGACAGTATGGAGTTTCCTCACAAAACTGAAAATGGAACTCCCATTTGACCCTGTGATCCCACTTCTAGGAATATATCCCAAGAAACCCAAAACACCAATCAGAAAGGATATATGCACCCCTATGTTCATAGCAGCACAATTCACCATAGCTAGAATCTGGAAACAGCCTAAGTGCCCATTAGTAGATGAATGGATTAGAAAACTGTGGTACATCTACACGATGGAATACTATGCTGCTGTAAAAAAGAAGGAATTCTTACCATTTGCAACAGCATGGATGGAACTGGAGAGCATTATGCTAAGTGAAATAAGCCAGTCAATGAAGGAAAAACACCACATGATCTCACTCATTTATGGATAATTAAGACCATTATAAACTGATGAACAAAAATAGATACAGAGGCAGAGCAGCATTGAACAGACTGTCAAACTACAGTGGGAAGATGGGCGAGTTTTGGGCAGGTGGGTAAGAGAGCATAGGAAGGACTTGTATGCATGCATATAAGCATAACGAACGGACTCAAGACACTGGGAGCATGGGAGGCTAGGGGAGGGTCAAGGGGAGAAAAAAGAGACATATAATACTCTATAATACTTTAAGCAATAAAATAATTAAAACAATTAAAAAATTTCTTTTCTTTTATATTTTATTTATTTATTTATTGTCACATTGCTCTGCTAACCAGATTCATTCAACAGTATTTTTCTCCATTAAGAACTTGTTTGCCCTAGCTGGTTTGGCCCAGTGGATAGAGCATCAGCCTGTGTACTGAAAGGTCCCAGGTTCGATTCCGGTCAGGAGTATATGCCTGGTTGCAGGCTTGGCAGCTGATCAATGATTCTCTCTCATCATTGATCTTTCTATCTCTCCATCTCCCTCCCTCTCTGAAATTAATAAAAATATATTTAAAAAAGAAAGAAAAAAAACCATTTCCAAACTCTTAAAAAAATAAAAGAATTGGTTTCACTTTGGGAGGTGATGGACATGTTCATACTCTCGATTGTGGTGATGATTTCACAGATATATACCGATGTCAAAATTTATCAAGTAAAAAATTTACAAAGTTATAACATATGCCTGGTTGATTGTATCTGCTAAGGCTGATGGACTTACTTAGCTGACTTACCCTATCTGAACTGCATAATCATTTTAAGGGAGTTGAAAGTTGCAATCCTATCTAATAAAAGAGAAACATGGTAATTAGCCATAACTTCGCTACCCTTCCCATTGGCTAATCAGGGCAATATGCAAATTAACTGCCAACCAAGATGGTGGCCGGCAGCCAGGCAACTGATGCGAACATGGAGGCTTGATTGCTCCAGTGACGGAGGAAGACAACATTCCCGGCCTGCCACTGCTGGGCTCTAAGCTGCTCTCTACGAAACATTGTTACAAATATAGAAGCTAAACAAAACCCCAGAAACGTGCTTTCAGCTGGCCGTGATCTCAGAGCTGGAGTCGCAACAAAGTTTCAAATACAGAAAGTAAACAAAGCCCAGAAACCTGCTTTCAGCAGCCGAGGTCTGAGCTAAAGCCGGCTCTCAGCTCCAGTGACAGCCATAGAAGGTAAATAAATCCCAGAATTAAAAAAAAGGAAAAAAGGAGAGGTTGGGAGCTTCATTCACCCGCCAGCCTGAAAACGGCCCTCAGCCCCTCACCCAGACTGGCCAGGTACCCCAGTGGGGACCCCCACCCTGAAGGGGGTGTGGCCAGATGCAAACAGCCATCATCCCCTCATCCAGGCTGGCCAGGCACCCAAGCAGGACCCCCACCCTGATCCAGGACACCCTTCAGGACAAACCAGCCGCCCCTTGCCCCCGTGCACTAGGCCTCTATCCTATATAGTAAAAGGGTAATATGCTTCCCAGCACTGGGATCAGTGGAGGAGCGAGGCCTTACTGCCCCTGTGTCAAGCAGAGCCATGAGGCCTCCCAGCACCGGGATCAGCAGAGCAGCGAGGCCTCACTGCCCCTGTGTCAAGCGGAGCCGCGAGGCCTCCCAGCACCAGGATCAGGGGAGCAGTGAGGCCTCCTGGCCTGGGATCAGGGAAGCCACGAGGCCTCCTGGCCTGGGATCAGCGCAGTAGCGAGGCCTCCCGGCCTGGGATCAGCGGAGCCACAGGGCCTCCTGGCCCCTGGAGCAGCGTGACAGGGGGCAGCGCCCAAACCCCCTGATTGCCCTGTGGCTCTGTGTGTGACAGGAGGCAGGGCCACAACCTCCCTATCTGCTCTGCTCTGTTCGTGACAGGTGAAGGCACCCCAACCCCCTGATCGGCCCTGCTCTGTGCTTGATAAGGGGGAGCTCCCCAACCCCCTGATCCTCCCTGCTCTGTGTGTGACAGGGGGTGGCGCCCCAACCTCCCCATCGACCCTGCCTTCAGTGTGACAGGGGGCGGCACCCCAACCTCCCTATTTTCCGTACCCTGAGTGTGACTGGGGGTGGCATCGCAACCTCCTGATCTTCCCTGCTCTATGCATGACGGGGGGGGGTGCCCCAACTCCCCAATAGGCCCTGCTCTGAGCCCGACCAGGAGCTGCGGGGCAGGCACCTAAAGATTGGGCCTCTGCCACCCTGGAGTGGGCCTAAGCCAGCAGGTTGTTATCTCCCGAAGGGTCCCAGACTGTGAGAGGGCACAAGTGGGGCTGAGGGACACCCCGCCCCCACCAGTGCACAAATTTTTGTGCACCGGGCCTCTAGTCTATAAGTATAAAAGGCTAATATGCAAAGTGTCCCCTTGTGAGTTCGACCAGGAGACGGGGAGTTCGAATGCTCACTATGACATGCACTGATCACCAGGGAGTGGCACAGAATGAAGGAAGGCCCTGGTGGGCAGCTGGCAGCCAGGTAAGTAAGGCCCTGGCTGGCAGCCAGAAGGCCCCAATTGGCCCTCATGGCTGGCCAGGGTTAGGGACCCTACCTGTACACAAATTTTGTGCACCAGATCTCTAGTGTTTTATATTGCACGTTTTATCTCCAGATTCCTTTTCATTCCTGTCCCAGTGATGGAAAATACCAGCACTTCCCCTTCCTTCACCCTTTTACTGATGCCTTCAAGGCTGGACTATACCACTCCTTTCAACTCCAAGTTTGAAATCTATTTGAATATCAAATCAATCTGAAATAAAATCACTGCAAGAGAAACAAGTATGTTGAAGATTTCTTAAAACTATTTTAGTCTTGTAATACTTTGACTATGTATAAGCCTTTCAGATACATACACCCTGAGAGACTTTGTACAAATCATGAAATAAGGTCAATAAGTCAGGTAGCACCCTAACCGGTTTGGCTCAGTTGATAGAGCATCAGCCTGCAGACTGAAGGGTCCCAGGTTTGATTCCATTCAAGGGCATGTACCTTGATTGCAGGCACATCCCCAGTGGGGGGTGTGCAGGAGGCAACTGATCGATGTTTCTCTCTCATCGATGTTTCTAACTGTCTATCCTTCTCCCTTCCTCTCTGTAAATAATCAATAAAATATATTAAAAAAATAAATAAATCAGGTAGCTCAGGGACACAGGTTCTCCACAGGCAGATGATAAACTATTCTCTTTTCTGTTTAAAATTTTTATTGTTGAAAGTATTATATATGTCCTCCTTCCCCCCCCACCATTGATCTCTCTCAGCCCACCAGTGCCCCCCAACCCAGGCCTTTGCCACCCTATTTTTTTTTTTATATTAAAGGAAACACTTAGTTTTCCCCTGTTGAGTATGATATTGGCTGTGGATTTGTCATATATGGCCTTTTTTATTTTGAGGTTTGTTCCCTCTAGACCCACTTTGCTGAGAATTTTTATCACAAATGGTGCTGGATTGTGTCAAGTGCTTTTTCTGCATCTATTGATATGATCATATGATGTTTATCCTTCATTTTGTTTATGTGGTGTATCACATCAATTGACTTGTGAATTTTGAAGCATTCTTGCATCCCAGGAATAAATCTTTGTCAATTATGGTTATGAGCTTTTTCATATATTTCTGGATTTGGTCCGCTAATATTTTCTTGAAATATTTTGCATCTATGTTCACTACGGATATTGGCCTGTATTTTTTTCTTTGTAGTGTCTTTATCTTGTCTTGGAATTAGGATAATGCTGGCATTATACACTGAGCTTAAGAGTGTTCCTTCTTCTTAATATTTTTTGAATAGTTTGAGAAGATTAATGCAAACATTTAATCCAGGACTTTTGTTTCTTGGGAGTGTTTTATTATTATTATTATTATTATTATTATTATTATTGTTGTTGTTATTATTGACTTGATTTTATTGCTTTTAATTAGACTGTTCAGACTTTCTGTTTTTCTTTTTTAATTCAATCTGGGAAGATTGCATATTTCTAGGAATTTTTCCATTTCTTTCATATTGTCCAATTTTTTTTAATTTTTTTTAATTTATTGCTTAAAGTATTACAAAGGGTATTACATATGTGTCCATTTTATCCCCCCGCCCTAGACAGTCCCCTAGCCTCCCCTATCCCCCAGTGTCATATGTCCATTGGTTATGCTTATATGCATGCATACAAGTCCTTTAGTTGATCTCTTACCCCCCTACCTCCTGCCCCCCAACCCTCCCCGGCCTTCCCGCTGCAGTTTGACAATCTGTTTGAGGCAGCTATGCCTCTGTATCTATTATTGTTCAAAAGTTTATAATGGTCTCTATTATCCACGAATGAGTGAGATCATGTGGTATTTTTCCTTCATTGACTGGCTTATTTCACTTAGCATAATGCTCTCCAGTTCCATCCATGCCGTTGCAAATGGTAAGAGTTCCTTCCTTTTTAGAGCAGCATAGTATTCCATCGTGTAGATGTACCACAGTTTTCTAATCCATTCATCTACTGATGGGCACTTAGGCTGTTTCCAGATCTTAGCTATGGTGAATTGTGCTGCTATGAACATAGGGGTACATATATCCTTTCTGACTGGTGTTTCTGGTTTCTTGGGATATATTCCTAGAAGTGGGATCACAGGGTCAAATGGGAGTTCCATTTTCAGTTTTTTGAGGAAACTCCATACTGTCTTCCATAGTGGCTGCACCAGTCTGCATTCCCACCAGCAGTGCACAATTGTTCCTTTTTCTCCACATCCTCTCCAGCACTTGTCGTTTGTGGATTTGTTGATGATAGCCAGTCTGACAGGTGTGAGATGGTACCTCATTGTTGTTTTGATTTGCATCTCTCGGATGATTAGTGACTTTGAGCATGTTTTCATATGTCTCATGGCTTTCTGAATGTCCTCTTTTGAAAGATGTCTATTTAGGTCCTTTGCCCATTTTTTGATTGGATTGTTTATGTTCCTTTTGTTAAGTTGTATGAGTTCCCTATAAATTTTGGAGATTAGGCCCTTATCAGATATGACATTGGCAAATATGTTTTCCCACACAGTGGGTTTTCTCGTTGTTTTGTTGATGGTTTCTTTTGCTGTGCAGAAGCTTTTTATTTTGATGTAGTCCCATTTGTTCATTTTCTCTTTAGTTTCAAGTGCCCTAGGAGCTGTATCTCGGGCACGGTTTCCCAGGTGCCTTGCTGCCAGGCTCAGGAGCACGCTTTTCACCGTATTTTGGACATGGGGCTGTCCAAAAATAGTGATTTAGATTAAGCTTCCGGAGTTCACCTTTTCCACCGTCAGCAGGACCTGGTTCATCCACTCTATTTCCGGAATCATGACTCCGTTTTTGCCGAAGATGGGGTCAGCCAGACATGCCTCCAGGTAAAACACCAATGCTTCTCTCAGCTCCAGCGCAGGAAACCACCAGGGCTGGGTGCGAATCCATGGCAGTGGAAGAGGCATCTTCAACAGCCTGTCCAGGGCCTGGGCGGACATCCATGGGTCCTCCTGGACCACAACACAGGGCTGGTCGACCATGCTGGGACCTGCAGCTCCAGAGCGAGGTCGAGTGTCTCTCACAGAACTCCCTCTCCATATTGTTTTTGACAGTGGCTGCACCAGTCTGCATTCCCACCAGTAGTGTACTAGGGTTCCCTTTTCTCCACATCCTCCTCAGCACTTGTGGTTTTTTGATTTATTGATGGTAACTATTCTGACAAGTATGAGGTGATACCTCACTGTAATTTTAATTTGAATCTCTGATGATTAGTGACATTGGGCATTTTTTCATATTTCTCTGGGCCATCTGTATGTCCTCTTTGGGGATGTTGTCTATTCAGGTTTTCTGCCCATTTTTTAGTTGGATTGTTTGTCTTCCTTTTGTTAATTTGTATGAGTTCTTTATATATTTTTGAAATTAATTCCTTATTGGGTGTATCATTGGTAAATATGTTACCCCAATCAATTGGTTACCTTTTCATTTTGATGCTGGTTTCTTTTGCTGTGCAGAAGCTTTTTATTTTTATCCAGTATTTATTTGTTTACTTTTTCCCTTTGTTTCTCTTGCCCTAGAACAGTGATGGCGAACCTTTTGAGCTCAGCGTGTCAGCATTTTGAAAAACCCTAACTTAACTCTGGTGCCGTGTCACATATAGAAAATTTTTGATATTTGCAACCATAGTAAAACAAAGACATATTTTTGATATTTATTTTATATATTTAAATGCCATTTAACAAAGAAAAATCAACCAAAAAAATGTGTTCGCGTGTCACCTTTGACACGCGAGTCATAGGTTCGCCATCACTGCCCTAGGAGGTGTATCGGTGAAAATTCTGTTACATGAGATATCTAAGATTTTATTGCCTATGATTTCTTCTAGGATTTTTTATGGTTTCACTACTTACATTTAAGTCTTTTATCCATTTTGAGTTTATTCTTGTATATAGTGTAAGTTGGTAGTCTAGTTTCAATTTTTTTTTTTTTACAAATACCTGTTCAATTTTCCCAGCACCATTTAATGAAGAGACTGTTTTTACTCCATTGTATGCTCTTGTCTCCTTTGTCAAATATTAATTTACCACGATGGTGTGGGTACATTTCAGGGTTCCTGCTCTATTCCATTGATCTATATGCCTGTTTTTGTGCTGGTGCCAGGCTGTTTTGGTTACAATTGCTTTGTAGTATAGTTAGATATCCCATATTGTGATCCCTCCAACTTTATTCTTTTTTCTCAAGATTGCTGAGGCTATTTGGGGTCTTTTTTGTTCCATATAAATTTTTGGAGTATTTGTTCTAAATCAGTATGCTGATGGTATTTTAATTGGAATTGTGTTGAATCTATAGATTGATTTGAGTAGTTTGGACATTTTAATTATGTTAGTTCTTCCCATTAATAAATATGATATATGTTTTCACTTGTTTGTATCTCTCTATTTTTTTCAAAGCCTGGTAGTTTTTCCAGTATAGGTCTTTTCTTCATTTTTTAAAGTTTATTCCTAAGAAGGTATCTTATTTTTTTTTTCATTGCAATGGTAAATGGGATTGTTTTTCTAGTTTCTCTTTCTGAGAGTTTATTATTGGTGTATAAAAATGCCATCGATTTTTGAATGTTGATTTTATATCCTGTTACTTTGCTGAATTCATTTATTGAATCTAGTAATTTTTGGTGTATTCTTTAGGGTTTTCTATGTACAATGTAATGTCATCTGCATATAATGACAGTTTTACTTCTTTTCTAATTTAAATACCTTTTGTTTTTTCTTCTTTTCTCTTCACTGTGGCTAGAACTTCCAGTACTATGTTGAATAAGAGTGGTGAAAGTGGAAAGACCTATCTTATTCCTGTTTTTAAGGAAAATACTTTTAGTTTTTGCCCATTGAATATGATTCTGGGTATAGGTTTGTTATATATTGCTTTATTATGTTTTCTTATTGATTTTCTGTCTGGTAAATATATCCTTTAATATCAATGGGGTATTAAAATCCCCTGCTATAAAATAAAATAAAAATATAACCCCCTGCTATGACTATTACTGTAGACCTCTCTCCTTATGTCCATCAATACTTGCTTTATATATTTATACTAGAGGCCTGGTGTACGAAAATCATACATGGAGGAGGAGGGTTCCCTCAGACCAGCCTGCACCCTCTCCAACTGGGGACCCCTTGGGAGATGTCCGACTGCTGGTTTAGGCCCGATCCCTGTGGACATCCCTCTCGCGATCTGGGACCACTGGATCCTAAACACTCACCTGCCTGCCTGATTGCCCCTAACTGCCTCTGCCTGCCAACCTGATCACCCCTAACTGCCCTCCCCTACCAGCCTGGTTGCCCCCAACTGCCCTCCCCTGCCAGCCTG
Source organism: Myotis daubentonii (assembly GCF_963259705.1). Lineage (NCBI taxonomy): Eukaryota > Metazoa > Chordata > Mammalia > Chiroptera > Vespertilionidae > Myotis > Myotis daubentonii. The sequence goes on along the minus strand of NC_081861.1, from coordinate 96,645,744 downwards.
ATCTCGCCCCCAACTGCCCTCCTCTGCTGGCCAATTTGGTTCTGATTGGTCAGTTTCTATGCCAGTCAGCATCAGAAGCTCTGCCTCCTAGGCAGCCATTGGCTCCCCATAGCACCCACATCTGGTTCTGATTGGTGATTCCTATGCCAATCAGTGTCAAAAGCTCCACCTCTTAGACAGCCATTGGTTCTTAACAGCACCTACATTTGGTTCTGATTGGTTGGTTCCTATGCCAATCAACATCAAAAGCTCTGCCTCCTAGGCAGCCATTGGTTCTTCAGAGCACCCACATTTGGTACTGATTGGTTGGTTTCTATGCCAGTCAGTATCTCTGGGCCTCTCTCTGGGCCTGATCAGAGAGACGGGGCTGAACAGCAGCTGCCCCCCCCCCCCCCCACCAGAGGCTGGGAGAGAAAAAAGGCCCAGCTGCTGGCGAAGTCTGGAAAAAAAGAGGGAGAGAAAGAAAGAGGCAAGTACTGATCAACAGCTTCCACTGAGGCTGTGGATCGGAACCTGCCTCTCTCTCTCTGGGTTTCAGCCCCCTGGGCAGTCAGTGCTGGGTCACCATGGAAACCCAGTCCTGACTGAAGGACTTTTGGTTTGGTCAGCCTTTGGTCGTTACTACCCTGGGGTTTATATATTAGGACTAGAGGCCCAGTGCACAAAAATTTGTCACTGGCGGGGGGGGGGGGTATCCCTCAGCCCCACTTGTGCCCTCGCACAGTCTGGGACCCTGGGGAGATAATGACCTGCTGGCTTAGGCCCAGTCCCGGGTGGCGGATTGCAGGCCCAATCCCTAGGGGCCTGCCCCGCAGCCCCTGGTCGGGCTCAGAGCAGGGCCGATTGGGGAGTTAGGGCGCCACCCCCTGTCATGCACAGAGCAGGGTGGATCAGGAGGTTGCGATGCCACCCCCAGTCATGCTCAGGGAAGAGCCAATTAGGGGGTTGGGGTGCCGCCCCCGTCACACTCAAGGCACGGTCGATGGGGAGGTTGCGGCACCACCCCCTGTCACGCACAGAGCAGCTCAGATCAGGGGGTTGTGGCGCCATCCCTGTCACATACAGAGCTGGCTGATCAGGGGGTTGGGGTGCTGCCGCCTCTCACACACAAAGCCGGCCGATCAGGGGTGGTTGGGCCTCCATACACTGTCACACACAGAGAAGGGTCGATCAAGGCGTTGGGGAGCTCCCCCCTGTCACCCACAGAGCAGGGCCGATCAGGGGGTTGGGGAGATACCCTGCCATGCACAGAGCAGGGCAGACAGGAAGTTGCGATGCCACCCTAAGTCACGCTCAGGGTAGGGCCAACTGGGGGGTTGGGGCACCTCCAACTGTCACACTCAAGGCAGGGCCGATGGGAGGTTGTGGCTCCACCCTGTCACACACAGAGCAGGGCCGATCAGGGGCTTGGGGAGCTCCCCCCTATCAGGTACAGAGCAGGGCCGATCAGGGGGTTGGGGCACCTTCCCCTGTCACGATCAGAGCAGGGCGGATAGGGAGGTTGTGACCCCGCCCCCTGTCACATACAGAGCCGCAGGGCGATCAGGGGGTTTGGGCGCTGCCCCCTGTCACACTGCTCCAGGGGCCAGGAGGCCTCGCGGCTCCGCTGATCCCAGTGCTGGGAGGCCTCGCGGCTCTGCTTGACACCAGGGCAGTGAGGCCTTGCTCCTCCGCTGATCACGGTGCTGGGAGGCATATTACCCTTTTACTATATAGGATAGAGGCCTGGCGCATGGGTGGGGGCCGGCTGGTTTGCCCTGAGGGGTGTCCTGGATCAGGGTGGGGGTCCTGCTTGGGTGCCTGGCCAGCCTGGATGAGGGGATGATGGCTGTTTTCATCTAGTCACACCCCCTTCAGGGTGGGGGTCCCCACTGGGGTGCCTGGCTACTCTGGGTGAGGGGCTGAAGGCCGTTTTCAGGCTGGTGGGTGACTGAAGCTTCCAACCTCTCTTTTATTTCTTTTTTATTTTTTGTTCTGGGATTTTATTTAACTTCTATGGCTGTCACTAGAGCTGAGAACCGTCTTTAGCTCTGAGGCTCGGCTCCAGCTCTGAGACATCGGCTGCTGAAAGCAGGTTTCTGGACTTTGTTTACCTTCTGTATTTGAAACTTTGTTGGGACTCCAGCTCTGAGATCCTGGCTGACTGAAAGCAGGTTTCTGGGGTATTGTTTAGCTTCTATATCTGTAACAATGTTTCTTAGAGAGCAGCTCAGAGCCCAGCAGGGAGGTGGGGAACCTGGCTTCCTCTGTCACTGGAGCAAGCAAGCCTCCATGTTCGCGTCAGTTGCCTGGCTGCCGGCCGCCATCTTGGCTGGCAGTTAATTTGCATATTGCCCTGATTAGCCAATGGGAAGGGTAGTGAAGTTATGCTTAATTACCATGTTTCTCTTTTATTAGATAGGATGCTCCTTTGTTGAGTACATAAATGTTTACAAGGGTTATAACTTCCCTTTATCATTATACTTATAATATTATTCTTTGTCTCTTTATAGCCTCTGTTTTTAAAAATATTTTTATTTATTTCAGAGAGGAAGGGAGAGGGAGAGAGAGATAGAAACATCAATGATGGAGAGAGAATCATTGATCAGCTGCCTCCTGCACACCCCACACTGGGGATTGAGTCTGCAACCTGGGCATATACCCTGACTAGGAATTGAACTGTGACCTCCTGATTCAAAGGTCGATGCTCAACCATGGAGCAATGCCGGCTGGCTATAGCTTTTGTTTTAAACTCAATTTTGTCTGATATAAGTATTGTTATTACCATTGTCTTGAAATATATTTTTCTATCCCTTTAATTTCAGTCTGCACATGTTTTTTGATCTGAAGTAGGTCTCTTGTAGACAGCATATATGTGAGTCTTATTTTTTATCCATTTAGCTACCCTATGCCTTTTGATTGGATGTTTTAATCCATTTACATTTTTTTAATATATTTTTTATTGATTAAGATATTACATATGTGTCCTTGTCCCCACGTTACCCTCTACCCCCCCCCCCCCCCCGTGCTCATGCCCTCACCCCCCCGTTGTCCGTGTCCATTGGTTAGGCCTATATGCTTGCATATAAAGTCCTTTGGTTGATCTTTCCCCCTTACCCCTCCCCTCCCCTACCTTCCCTCCAAGGCCCGACAGTCCAATCAATGCCTCTCCGTCTCTGGATCAGCCCTTGTTCATCAGTTTATGTTGTTCATTATATTCCACAAATGAGTGAGATCCTGTGGTATTTATCCGCTCTCCAGTTCCATCCATGCTGTGGCAAATGGTAAGAGTTCCTTTTTCTTCTTCCTCTTCTTAAAGAATACCTTTTAGCATTTCATATAATGCTGGTTTGGTGGTGATGAACTCCTTTAGCTTTTTCTTATCCGTGAAGCTCTTTATCTGACCTTCTATTCTGAATGATAGCTTTGCTGGATAAAGTAATCTTGGTTGCAGGTTCTTGCTATTCATCACTTTGAATATTTCTTGCCACTCTCTTCTGGCCTGCATGGTTTCTGTTGAGAAATCAGCTGACAGTCGTATGGGTACTCCCTTGTAGATAACTGACTGTCTTTCTCTTGCTGCTTTTAAGATTCTCTCTTTGTCTTTTGCTCTTGGCATTTTCATTATGATGTGTCTTGGTGTGGTCCTCTTTGGATTCCTTTTGTTTGGGGTTCTCTGTGCTTCCTGGACTTGTAAGTCCATTTCTTTCACCAGGTAGGGGAAGTTTTCTGTCATTATTTCTTCAAAAAGGTTTTCAATATCTTGCCCTCTCTCTCCTTCTGGTACCCCTATAATTCTGATGTTGGTACGCTTGAAGTTGTCCCAGGGGTTCCTTACACTATCTTCATATTTTTGGAATCTCTTTTCTTTTTTCTTTTTCAGTTGGGTATTTTTTGTTTCTTTGTATTTCAAATCTTTGACTTGATTCTTGGGATCCTCTTGTCTGCTGTTGGATCTCTGTAAATTATTCTTTATTTCAGTCAGTGTATGCTTAATTTCTAGTTGGTCCTTTTTCATGTCCTCCATGGTCTCACTATACTTATTGAGGGATTCATTAAATTTATCGGCAGTTTCCATAAAATTCTTGAAAAACCTTATAAATGTGGCCTTGAACTCTATATCCAGTCGTTTGCTTTCCTCCATTTCTGCCATTTGTGACCTGTTTCTTTGTCTCCGCATTTTGGCTGCTTCCCTGTGTTGATAGAGTGGCCCTGCGTGCCAGGTGTCCTGTAGGGCCCAGTGGCTCAGCCTCCCCAGTTACCGGAGGTGGACACTCTTGGTGCACTCTTGGTGCCTTGGTTGTTGTGGGATCACTGGGAGGAATTGACCTCCAGGCCAATTGGCTGTGAGAATCAGCTGTGTCTGAAGTGGGAGAACTTCTGTGCTGAAGACACCCTTCTGGGGCAAGACTTGCTTCAGTGGGGCTTTGGTGCTCACTGAGTCTGCTCCCTGAGTGTGTCCCTTCTAAATCTGAGGAGTTGCAATCTGGATGGTCCCCCTCTGACCACTGGGTGAAGTGGCTCCTGGATCTAAGGAGGTGCTAATTCAGCCTCTTCCTGAGGTTACACAGCAGGAGCCACGAAGAGGCTCAGCTGTGAAGCAATGCAAGCCGCTCGGGGCCTTGGGCCTTCTCTTGGAAGTTCCGGGTCTGCCTGGCTTGGCTGCAGTTAGGTACATTCACATGCAAAAGCCTCTGCTGCAGCCTGGGAGGGGCACCATCTCAGGGAATCGAAGGGCGGAGGAAGCAGCTATGGCCGATTCTCCGCCCAGCCCTAAGGAGTCCCGCGTCTCAGTGACCCGACAATTGCTGCAAGCACCTCCGAGGGAAATCCGCCCTCAAGCTCGCCCGCTGCCCGACCGTCCAGCCTCTCCCTGTATGAGTCCTGGGTCCCCAGAGACTTCCCAGAACCGGAGTTCAGAGCAGTCTGGAGCTTGTGATTCAGAAAGACAGCCGCGTCCTCAAGTGCCACCCCCTTTCCGCGTGCGCGAGCCGCCGTACCTCTGCACTTCACCTCCGCAGCTCCTCTGGCTCTCAGCGTGCTTTTCTTTCCCTCTAGTTGTAGAATTTACACTCAGCCAGCCTTCCTGTTGTTCTGGATGATGTCCACTCTGTCCCTTGCGGTATTCTTCAATTGTTGTGGGAGGCGGCAACTTCCCGGTGTTTATCTATGCCGCCATCTTAGTTTCTCTCCTCAGTCATTGAAGACTTTTAAGGACGGAGTGGAACTATCTGATTTACACTAAAACTTTTCATTACTGGTGTCTTGGAAGTGGGCTGGGAGTCTGGGTGTCATTTCCTGAGTTGGGAAAGAGTCAGCCTGAGGTAGGAAATCAAGGATGTGTTGTTTCAAAGGCGTGTATCAATCCATTTACATTTAAAGTGATGATTGATAGGTACATACTTAACTGCCATTTTATTATTAATATTTATGTTTTTTCTTTCTTCTTAAGTGAGTTTCTTTAATATTTCTTGTCATACTGTTTGTTTTTTTGTGTTTTATTTTCCTAATGAACTTCTTTAGCTTTTTCTTGTCTTAGATAATCTTACTTTCAACTTCTTTAGCTTTTTCTTGTCTGAGATAATCTTACTTTCTTATTTAAATTTGCTGGGTAGAATAGTCCGGGTCCTTGCATTTCTTCAATTTGAATATTTTGTGCCAATCTCTCCTGGCTGGAAATGTTTCTGTTGACAAATTAGTTGACAGTTTTATGGAAGCTCCCTTTTAGGTAACTGTTTTCCTCCTGCTGCTTTTAAGTACCTCTCTTTCTCTTTCAACTTTTCCATGTTGGGAGAAACCAAGATGGCAGCATAGATAAACACCAAAATTGCTGCCTCCTACAACAACTTCAAAAATACAACAAAAAGACAAAATAGACATCATCCAGAACTACAGGAAGGCTGGCTGAGTGGAAATTCTGCAACTAAAAGGAAAGAGAAAAGCACTCTGAGACTCAGGAGCTGCGGAAGTAAAGTGCAAAGGTACGGAGGCTCGAGCGTGCGGAAAGGGGCTGGTACCTGAGGAAGCGGCTGTCTTTTTTTTTTTTTTTAACTTTTTTTAAAAATATATTTTATTGACTTTTCACAGAGAGGAAGGGAGAGAGATAGAGAGTTAGAAAGATGGATGAGAGAGAAACATCGATCAGCTGCCTCCTGCACATCTCCCACTGGAGATATGCCCACAACCCAGGTACATGCCCTTGACGGGAATCGAACCTGGGACCCCTCAGTCTGCAGGCCGACGCTCTATCCACTGAGCCAAACTGGCTTCGGCAACAGCTGTCTTTTTGAATCAGGAGGGAGTCACAAGCTCCCGACTGCTCTGAACTCCGGTTCCGGGAAGTCTCTGGGGACCCAGGACTCATACGGGGAGAAACTGGACTGTCTGGCAGCAGGCAGAACTCGGAACTTGAGGGCGGCTTTCCCGCAGAGGTACTTGCAGCAATTAAATTCCCGGGACACCGAGATGCGTGGCCCCTTAGGGCAGGGCTAAGGATCAGCCATAGCTGCTTGCTCTGCCCTGTTGATTCCCTGAGACCCTGCCCCACCCCAGCTGCTGCAGAGGCTTTTGCATATGAGTGCCCTGGCCCTTTGCAACCTGAAAATTACCTAACAAATTAAAGCTGGGCCAGACAGACCCAGAACTTCCAAGAGAAGGTCCAAGGCCCCACATCAGCTTGCATTGCTTCACAGCTGGGCCTCATCTGGGCACCTCCAAACTCCAAAAAAGGAAGGGGAATCTGCAGATCTTTTTGTAGCTCCTGCTGGGTAACCTCAGGCAGAGACTAAATTAGCACCTCCTTAGATACAAGAGCCAGTGTACCCAGTGGTCAGAGTGGGACAATCCAGATTACAACTCCTCAGATCCATAAGGGACACACTCATGGGGCAGACACAGTGAGCACCAAAGCCCCAATGAAGCAAGTCTTTCCCCAGAAGGGTGTCTCCAGCACAGAAGTTCTCCCACTTCAGACACAGCTGATTTTCACTGCCAATTGGCCTGGAGGTCAATTCCTCCCAGTGATACTTACAACAATCAAGGCATAACTACAACAAGACTGTGAAGAAAGCCTACAAGGGGGTACACCAAGAGTGTCCACCTCAGGTAACTGGGGAGCCTGAGCCACTGGGCCCTATAGGACACCTAGCACACAAAACCACTCTACCAACACAGAGAAGCATAAAAAATGCAAAGACAAAGAAACAGGTCACAAATGACAGAAATGGAGGAAAGCAAACGACTGGATATAGAGTTCAAGGCCACGTTTATAAGGTTTTTCAAGAATTTTATGGAAACCGCCGATAAATTTAGTGAGACCCTGGAGGATATGAAAATGAACAACTAGAAATTAAGCATACATTGACTGAAATAAAGAATAATATACAGAGATCTAACAGCAGACAAGAGGATCCCAAGAATCAAGTCAAAGATTTGAAATACAAAGAAACAAAAAATACCCAACCAAAGAAGCAAAAAGAAAAAAGAATCCAAAAATATGAAGATAGTGTAAGGAGCCTCTGGGACAACTTCAAGCGTACCAACATCAGAATTATAAGGGTGCCAGAAGAAGAGAGAGGGCAAGATATTGAAAACCTATTTGAAGAAATAATGACAGAAAACTTCCCCTACCTGGTGAAAGAAATAGACTTCCAAGTCCAGGAAGCACAGAGAACCCCAAACAAAAGGAATCCAAAGAGGACCACACCAAGACACATCATAATTAAAATGCCAAGGGCAAAAGACAAAGAGAGAATTTTTTTTTTTTTAAAGAGAGTATCTTAAAAGCAGGAAGAGAAAGACAGTTAGTTACCTACAAGGGAGTACCCATACGACTGTCAGCTGATTTCTCAACAGAAACCATGCAGGCCAGAAGAGAGTGGCAAGAAATATTCAAAGTGATGAATAGCAAGAACCTACAAGCAAGATTACTTTACCCAGTAAGCTATCATTCAGAATTGAAGGTCAGATAAAGAGCTTCACAGATAAGAAAAAGCTAAAGGAGTTCATCACCACCAAACCAGCATTATATGAAATGCTGAAAGGTATTCTTTAAGAAGAGGAAGAAGAAAAAGGAACTCTTACCATTTGCCACAGCATGGATGGAACTGGAGAGCAGTATGCTAAGTGAAATAAGCCAGTCAGAGAAGGATAAATACCACATGATCTCACTCATTTGTGGAATATAATGAACAACATAAACTGATGAACAAGGACTGATCCAGAGACGGAGAGGCATTGATTGGACTGTCGGGCCTTGGAGGGAAGGTATGGGAGGGTGGGGGTAAGGGGGAAAGATCAACCAAAGGACTTATATGCAAGCATTTAGGCCTAACCAATGGACACGGACATCGGGGGGGGGGGTGAGGACATGAGCGGGGGGTGGTGGGGGGGTAGGGTGTAACGTGGGGATAAGGACACATATGTAATATCTTAATCAATAAAAAATATATTAAAACAAAAAAACTTTTCCATGTTAATTATGATATGTGTAGGCCTCTTTGGATTCATCTTGTTGGGACTCTATGTGCTTCCTAAACTTATGTCTTTTTCCTTCACCAGGTTAGGGAAGTTTTCAGTAATTATTTCTTCAAATAGGTTCTCAATCCCTTCCTTTTTCTCTTCTCCTTTTTGTATGCCTATGAGGCAGATACTGTTATGCTTGATATTGTTCTAGCAATCCCTTACATTTTACTTATCTTAACAAATTCTTGTGTCTTTTTACTGCTCTGATTTGGTGTTTTTTGCTACCTTGTTCTCCAAATCGCTTATTCTGTCCTCTGCTTCATCTAATCTGATTCCCATTTCTTCTTGTGTATTTTTCATTTCAGATATTGTATTCTTCATTTCTGACTGATACTTTTTTATGCTGTTGAAGTTCTCACTAACTTCTTTCAGCATTCTTATAACCATGGTTTTGAATATTGTATCTTGTAGATTGCTTGCCTTTAATTTAGTTGGTGCCATTTCTTGAGATTTTTTTCTTTTTTTGGGGGGGGGTCTTGTTTCTTTGTCTCCCCATTTTGGTTGTCTCTCTGTGTTTCTGTGTATTTCGTAGATGTGCTATGTCTCCCAGTCTTGTTAAGATGGCCTTATGTATTAGGTATCCTGTGGAGCTCAATGGTGCAGTCTCCTTGATCACCTGAGCTGGGTGCTCCATTAATGTCCTTTTTATGGACTATGTGAGTCCTCCTGTTTTAGTTGATGTTTGATTGTTGTTACCCATATGTTTGTAGTTTTGAACTTCTGGGTTTCTAACTGTGAGTATTGACACTGTCCATAGTGTATAAGCTACTATGCAGGGGAATACTTTATGAATCCGAATTTACCCCAGTAGGGTCTGGTGCCTGCTGAGACCTCCCTTTGGGTGTCCCATTTCTGGAGCCAATTGGTTTGTGTTCTTTTGTGGTCTGAAGCTAGCGCACCTGTGTGTTGTTTATGGGGCCTCTTGTGGGGGACTCCAGCACATGTTATTTTTAGATGCTTCCTGTGACAGGCCCTGTGCTACCTATAGGAGCTATAAGGCGATCTGTGGTTAGTAGCTGTCTGTGCTTGGCCTGGGTGTGTGTGGGAGAAGCCAAGCTGTATACTTTGCAGCTGCCACCTGCACTGGGCCTAGGACTGGTTAACAAAAGGCCCAAGTCACCTCAATATTCATCACCACCTAGTGGCTGCCTGTTAAGCTAAGCCTCTGAAAGAGCCTTAGGACATGCACGAGGCAGGCTCTCAGTGAGTCACCAGATAGGGGTGAGTGGTGTTTTCAAGGTTGATAGAAATGCAAACTTAGCCCCAGTGCTCAGTCTGAAGCCATTCATAAAAGTTCTCAGTTCACACAGATGCCATCCACCACCTGCCTGGGGCCTGAAGATTTTTGCAGTGGGTGGGTCTCAAGGAGTTAGCAGGTGGGGCTCAGTAGAGTTCATCAGGCTAAAACACATTAAGAATTTGCCATGTAGAGGGAAAGCTCTGCACAGGAACAATGGTTCCTGTTGAGAGTTTTACAAGAAAGATTCTAACATGGGCCCAGTCTGGCCTCCTCCAGCAGATCTCACAGCCAGTTGAAAACTTGATAAGGTGGAAACCCAGAGGCTCATCAGGATGAGGCTATTGCAGTTCCCCAGGCTAATACCCTGAAGGGGGTGGGGCCTTCCCAGCACAGGAATGTTGGTGCCAATAGGGTGTACAGGGTGGAAAAAATGGCTCTCTCTCTAAAGGCACATAACTCAGTCTCTCCCAGTGTATGTCTCACAACCCCGACTTTTGCCATAAATTGCTTGAGAGTTTTTCAAGGAAGACTGCACCACAACCAGCAGATACCTTCACAAGATGTGAGCTTGACAAAACAGGGCCTCAGGGAGTTGGCAGGGTGGAGCTAATGGATCCACCCAGGCTAATGCCATAAGGAAAGGCGTGTTCTGCCCAGGAAAGATGGCATCTGTGGGCAATGTGGGAGGACCTCAGCAAAGGGATATTGGCAGCCATCCCTTCAAGCCCTCTCCCTGAAGCCATACAACCCAGTCTCTCCCTGTATGCCTTTGATCCCTTTCGAGTCACCATCCATCTTCTGGAGTCTAGGATGAATGTCCACGAGTGAGGTTTCTGTGCTTGCCCTTTAAGGGGGCACCTGGGTTTCCAGCAGTCTCTAGTCCAGCCGTGGGCAAACTACGGCCCGCGGGCCGGATCCGGCCTGTTTGAAATGAATAAAACTAAAAAAAAAAAAAAAAAAAGACCGTACCCTTTTTTGTAATGATGTTTACTTTGAATTTATATTAGTTCACACAAACACTCCATCCATGCTTTTGTTCCGGCCCTCCGGTCCAGTTTAAGAACCCATTGTGGCCCTTGAGTCAAAAAGTTTGCCCACCCCTTCTAGTCTCATTCTGGCAGATGGAATTTCCAATGATTTTAACAGTCAGATATTATATGGGCTTCTATTCCTGGTTCTGGTGCTTTGGGCTGGAGAGGCTGGTTTGGGGTTTAGACACCTAGCTCCTCAGGGAGGACCTTTGTAGCTGAGATACCCCTCTGGATTCTCTATTGCTGCCTGTGGGAGCAGGGCCAGTCCTTTTCACATCTCTGCCTTTCCTATCAGTCTAAACATGGCTTCTTCTGTAAATCCTTGGTTATAATACTCCTCTACAGCTAGTCTTCAGTTGGTTATTTTGGTTGATTGTTTTATAATTTAGTTGTAATTCCAGTTTGGTTATGGGATGAGGTGAGTGTAATTTCAAAATCAATGCACAAAAATCCCTAGTATTTATATACAGCAGCAATGAAAACTCCAAAAATGAAATTAGGAAAATGATTTTATTTTATTTTATTTTTATTTTTATTAAATGTATTGGTATAACATTGATTAATAATATTACATAAATTATAGGTATACAAATTTATAATACAACATCTGTATACTTTGTTGTGTGCTCAGTACCTGAACACTAGTCTCCTTTCATCACCACGTATTTTACTCCCTTTACTCTCTTTAGCCTCTTTATCCTTGTCCTCTGGTAAACACCATTCTGCTGTCTAAATCTATGAGTTTGTTTTTTCTCTTTGTTGGCATGTTTATTTTGTTTGTTCATTAGTTGTATTTTGTTTTATATCCCACATATAAGTGATATCATATTGCAGCCACAAAGAAAAACAATATAGAGATTCCTCAAAAATTAAGAATAGAGCTATCATATGACCCAGCAATTACTTTTCTGTGTATCTAACTGAAAAAAAATTGAAAACACTTGTTTGTAAAGATTTATGTATTCCTATGGTCATTGCAGCAGCATTAAAGGTGGCCAAGACATGGGAACCACCTAAGTATCCTTTAAAAGATGACTGGATAAAGAAGATGTGATCCATACTAGTATATACAGTGGAATACTACTTAGCCATAAAAATATAAATTACTGACATTTGCGACAATATGGATGGATCTTGAGAGTATTACGCTATGTGAAATAAGTCAGACTGAAAACAATTCCAGTTATAATAGTATTAAAATAATAAAAATTACTTAAAAATTAATTTAATAAAATAAATATAGAATTTATATTCTGAAAACTGTAAAATATTGTTGTAAGAAATAAAAAGACATCTCCTGGGCTAGTTGAGGCTAGATTGTTCCTGGTGGTTACAGAAGGAGAGAGAATAACCTAGTTGGCAAAGTATATTACTGGGCAGGGATTAGAATATTGTAATCTAATTATGTCCAAGCATTGCCAGGAAATGTGCTCACAAGCACAGTTCTCACAGCTAAAGCTTATCTTCCATCATTTTCTTCATCTTTGCAGTGCTTAGCTTCTACCAAGGTAACCAAAGAAGGTTCCTCGTGGAGCTACATCATGGAGCTTCTTTGAGCCAAGACATGTTTCCATTTTTAGGCTACCTTTAACAAGATAGCCCCAAATTAATGATGCTTCATGTTTCTTATACCTGCTGTTTTTGGCAAAGGAGTTGTCATGGTTTTCCTCCACTGCTACACTCCTTAAAAAAGCTTGAGTGTGCCAAGATTTGGGCCAAACCACAAGCTAAGTGTAAGCGATAGCACAACCAGTGCTCTATTCAATTTTACCGTTCTCTCTCATGCTATTGAACCCACCATGTAGGTCTCTATTCTTTTTCTCCTTGGGCGGAATTCTCTCCCAGAAGATTTCTCAATCCCTCATCTAAATAGATCCCTAAAGAGACTACCCCATCAGTTCTCTAGACATGTCTCAATCCTATGCTAAACAGTATGTGCTTAAGTTGAGACTACTTGCTTCATCCCATAACTGATACAATTTTCATTAAATCCTTAATACCTTATTTTCTGAATATTTAATATGCCCTATTCTAGACACTGAGGAGGTAGAGATGAAGACAATACAATCCCTGCCTCCATGGGGCTTCTGTCTAGAGGAGAACAGACAACCAATAAGAAATCATAGAATTTTATTTATTTATTTATTTATTTTAAATTTACATTCTTTGTTGTTTAATGTATTACATAAGTCTCATTTTCCTCCCATTGACTTCTCCCCGGCCACCCCAAACCCACAGCACATGCCCTCACCCACCACATCTGTGCCATTGGTTATGCTCATATGCATGCATGAAAGTCCTTTGGTTGATCTCTTATCTCCTCACCCCACCGCCTTCCCTGATAGGTTGGACAGTCTATTCAATGCCTCTTTGACTCTGGTTCTGTTTTTGTTAATCAGTTTATGTTGTTCATTATATTCCACAAATGAGTAAGATTATGTGATATTTATCTTTCTCTGACTGGCTTATTTCACTGAGCATAATGCTCTCCAGTTCCATCCATGCTGTTGCAAATGTTCAGAATTCCTTCTTTTTTGAGGCAAGATAGTAATCCATGGTGTAGATGTACCACAGTTTTCTAATCCACTCAACTGCTCATGGGCACTTAAGTTGTTTCCAAATCATAGCTATTACTGTGGTGGTATGAACATAGGGGTGCATATATCCTTTCTGATTGGTGTTTCTGTTTTCTTGGGATATATTCCTAGAAGTGGTATAACTGGGTCAATTGGCAGTTCCATTTTTAATTTTTTGAAGAAATGCCATACTGTTTTCCATAGTGGCTGTACCAGTCTGAATTCCCACCAGCAGTGCAAGAGGGTTCCTTTTTCTCTGCATCCTCTCCAGCACCGTTGTTGATTTTTTGATGACAGCCATTCTGACAGGTGTGAGATGGTACCTCATGGTTTTCATATGCATCTCTCGGATGACTAGTGACTTTGAGCATGTTTTCATATGTGTCTTGGCCTTCTGTATGTCCTCTTTCGAAAGGTGTCTATTTAGATCCTTTGCCCATTTTTTGATTGGATTGTTTATCTCCCTTTTGTTAAGTTGTAGGAGTTTGCTATACATTTCGATGACTAAACCTTTATCAGAGATAACATTGACAAACATGTTCATCCATGCAGTGGGCTTTCTTGTTGTTTTTTTTTGATGGTTTCTTTTGCTCTGCAGAAGTTTTTTATTTTGATGTAGTACCATTTGTTTATTTTCTTTTTAGTTTCAGTTGCCCTAGGAGCTATATCAGTGAAGATATTGCTTCAGCATATATCTCAGATTTTACTGCCTGTGGATTCCTCTAATATTTTTATAGTTCTTATGTTTAAATCCTTTATCAATTTTGAGTTTATTTTTGTGTATGGTGTAAGTTGGTGGTCTAGTTTCATTTTTTCTGCATGTATCTGACCAAATTTCCCAGCACCATTTATTGAAGAGATTGCCTTGACTCCATTGTATGGTCTTGCCTCCTTTGTCAAATATTAATTGAGCATACTGGCTTGAGTTGATTTCTGGGTTCTCTGTTTTGTTCCACAGGTCTATATGTCTGTCCTTGTGCCAGTACCAGGCAGTTTTGAGAACAGTGGCTTTGTAATATAGCTTGATATCTGGTATTGTGATCCCTCCTAATTTGTTCTTTTTTCTCAAGATTGCTGCAGCTATTCGGGGTCATTTTTTGTTCCAGATGAATTTTTGGAGACTTTGTTCTAGATCGTTGAAGTATGCCGTTGGTATGCTTTGGGTAAGATGGACATTTTAATGATGTTGAGTCTACCAACCCATGAACAAGGAATATTTTTCCATTTGTTTATGTCTTCCTCTATCTCTTTTTACAGTGTTCTATAATTTTCTGAGTACAGGTCTTTTACCTCCTTGGTTAAATTTATTCCTAGGTACCTTAATTTTTGTGTTGCAATGGTAAATGGGATTTATTTTTATTTTTTTAGTTTCTTTCCTGAGAGTTCATTATTGGTATATAAAAAAGCCATAGATTTCTGGGTGCTAATTTTGTATCCTGCTGTATTGCCAAATTCATTTATTAAGTCTAGTAGTTTTATGATGGAGTCTTTAGTGTTTTCTAAGTACAATATCATGTCATCTGTGAATAATGACAATTTTACTTCTTCTTTTCCAATTTTGATGCCTTTTATTTCTTCTTCTTGTCTGATCGCTATGTCTAGCACTTCCAGTACTATTTAAACAAGAGTGGTGAAAGTGTGCATCCCTGTCTCCTTCCAGTTCTTAGGGGAAATGGTTTTAGTTTTTGCCCATTGAATATGATGTTGGCCTTAAATTTGTCATATAAGGCTTTTATTATGTTGCGGTATGATCCCTCTATTCCCACTTTGCTGAGAGTTTTTATCAGGAAAAGGTGTTGGAATTTTTCAAATGCTTTTCTGCATCAATTGATAGGATTATGTGATTTTTATCTTTCAATTTGTTTATGTGATATATCTCGTTTATTGTTTTGCAATCATATACCAGCCTTGCACCCCTGGGATAAATCCCACTTGGTCATGGTGTATAATCTTTCTAATGTAACTAGTGGCCCGATGCATGAAATTCGTGCACATTAAAAGGGAATTAACTAGCAGAGATATTTTAATATTGCTATTTACTCTTTCTCTATATTAGAAGTATGAGAGATGAATGGAAATTAGTAAAATGTATATGAAAATAATATATAAATTTATTAATAAATAAACAGTAACAAAAGAATATAACAACATAGGCATGATATAAAAACAACAAAAACATGACATGAAAACAACAAAAACATGATATAAAAACAACAAAAACATGATATGAAAACAACAGTGATGCAAACAATGACTGATAAAGTGATTAAACTTATTCTAATATCTCCCAATATACCACATTAAAAGTGAAAACACTTTCAGAGGGCTTGACTAATTTCCCTTGTGATGAAGTATTTAGAAATTCAACTTTAATGTCACATGCTCTTTGAACTCGAGAGAAAGCAATATATAACTGACCATGTGCAAAAACAGGTTCAAGTAGGAATATTCCTACTCTGTCTAGAGTTTGTCCTTGTGATTTGTTAATAGTCATCACAAATACTGGCATCACGGTAAACTGTCATTGAATCAATTTAAATGGGAGGCCAGGGTCAGATGGGGACAAATTAATTCTTGAAATCAGAACAATCTCTCCCTCTGCAGATCCTGTTATTACTTCCGCTTCGATAATGTTAGGTCATAATCTTTTGATAATAAATCTGGTACCATTACAAAGACCCCATTTACTATTAAGATGCAGCTGTTGCCAAGATGACCCCTGCAGGACTGACTTCCTTCTGGTTGGTCGAGACTCAGACATGATGAGTTACAGCCAGTGTTTTAATATAAATAGATGCTGGATCCAATTTGCTACAATTTAGTTGGGGATTTTAGCATCTATGTTCATGAGGGATATTGACCTGTAATTCTCTTTCTTTGTAGTGTCTTTATCTGGTTTTGGGATTAGAGTAATGCTGGCTTCATAGAAAGAGCTAGGAAGTGTGCCTTCCCCTTGAATTTTTTGGTGCAGTCTGAGAAGAATAGGTTTTAGTTCTTCTTTGAATGATTGGAAAAACTCACTTGTAAAGCCATCTGGCCCCAGGCTTGTTTGCTGAAAGATTTTTGATGACTGCTTCAATTTCTTCCATAGTTATAGGCCTCTTGAGGTTTATAGAATCTTCCTGATTAAGTTTTGGAAGGTTGTATTTTTCTAGGACTATGTCCATTTCCTCCAGGTTGTCTAGTTTATTATAATAGAGTTGTCCATAGTATTTAAAAACAATCTTTTGTATTTCTGTGGGGTCTGTTGTTATTTTGCCTCATTCTTTTCTGATTTTGTTTATTTGGGTCCTCTCTCTTTGCTTCTTGGTGATCCTTCTAGAGGTTCATCAATTTTGTTTATCCTTTTAAAGAACCAGCTCTTGGTTTCATTGATCTGTTTTTTGAGGATTTTTTGGACTCTATGTCATTTATTTCTGCTAAGATGTTTACTATCTCCTTTCTTCTGCTCACTCTGGGCTTTTCTTGTTGTTCTCTTTCAAATTCTTTAAGTTGTAGCGTTAGATAATTTATTACTATTTTTTCTTGTTTTCTGAGGTAGGCCAGTAATGCTATGAATTTCCCCATCAGGACTGCTTTCACTGTGTCCTATAGGTTTTGGATTGTTGTGTTATCACTGTCATTGGTTTCCAGGATGTTTTTAATATCTTCTTTGATCTCTTTGATAACCCAATCATTGTTTAATAGCAAGCTACTCAGCCCCCAAGTGTTTGAATTTTTTTGATTGTTTTTATTGTAGTTTATTTCTAATATTATGCCATTGTCATCTGAGAAGATGCTTGATATGATTTGAATCTTCTTGAGTCTACGGCCATACCACCCTGAACGCACCCGATCTCGTCTGAATCTTCTTGAAGTTCGAGAGACTTTGCCTGTGTCCCAATATGTGATCTATCTTTTAAAATAACTCATATGCACTTGAAGTGAATGTATATTCTGTAGCTTTGGGATGAAATGTTCTGCAGATGTCAATTAAGTCCATTTGATCTAGTGAGTCATTTAGGATAGCTATTTCTTTGCTGATTTTTTGTCTACAGGTTTTCTCCAGTGATGTCAGTGGTGTATTAAAATCCCCTACTATGATTGTATTGTTGTCGATCTCTCCATTGATACTTTCTAGCAATTTCTTTATGTATTTGGGTGCTCCTGCATTGGGTGCATATATGTTTACCAGAGTTATATGCTCTTGTTGTATGGATCCCTTTAGTATTATAAAGTGTCCCTCCTTATCTCTTGTTATGGCCTTTGCTTTGAGCTCTAGTTTGTCAGTATTGCTACCCCAGCTTTTTTTTCATTTCCATTTGCCTGAAAGATATTTTTCCACCCCTTTACTTTCAGTCTATGTGAGTTTCTTGTTCTGAAGTGGGTCTCTTGTAGGCAGCAAATATATTGGTCATGTTCTGTTATACATTCAGCCACTTGCTGTCTTTTTATTGGAGCATTTGGTACATTTACATTTAAAATTATTATTGCCTAGAGGTCTGGTGCATGAAATTTGTGCATGGGTGGGGTCCCTATGCCTGGCTTTCAATCAGGGCTGATCAAGTTCCACACCTCCCTGCCTCCTCCTTCCTTCGCCGCCCATGTGCCGCCACCATGCAGTTTCCTGTCTCCCCACTTCCTCACTGCTTTACTCCTTCCCTCACTGCCCATTTCTGCCACCACTCACTCCTGGTTCCCCATCCCAGCCCAGTGCCTAGTCCCTATTGGGTGATCACGACTTGTTGGTCGGGAGGAGGGACCAGGAAGTTGGCTGGCAGGCCCCATTTGGGTGATTGGGGTCTGCCGGCCAGTGGGAGGGGCCAACCACCACTGTGGTGTACAGGTGGTGGGCTAATCTGGGTCTGCTGCCTGGGGGGAGGAATGAGGGAGAAACCCGGGAGGTTGACCACTGGCCCTGAGGAGGGAGCTGGCCCTTGGCCCCCCTGGGAAAGGGACTGCATCCACTGCCACCCACCCCTGATTGCCTGTCCTAGCCCATGGGTACTGCCCCGATTGGGTGGTCAGGGCCTGCCGACCTGGGGGATGGAGCGGGAGCTTGGTCTACATGCTCTATTGGCGATCAGGGCCTGCGGGCTGGGGGAAGCTCCTGCATTGAGTGTCGGCCCCCTGGTGGTCAGCGCACATCATAGCAACTGGTTGTTCCAGTCGTTTTGTCTTAAAGTTCACTTAGGCTTTTATATATAGACTAGAGGCCCAGTGCATGAAATTTGTGCACTGGGGATGGGTAGGGGGTCCCTTAGCCCAGCCTGTGCCCTCTCGCAGTCCGGGACCCCTCCCTCCTTACCGCCCACCTGCTTGCTGCTTCCTACCGCTCAGCTTGCTGCTCCTAAGTGCTGCCGCGAAGGCTTTGGTTCTGCGGGTTTGTGTCTCTGATACCCCCAGCAGCCCCAGCACCTTGATGACAGGGCTTGGGGCTGCTGGGTACAGCCCCCCCCCTGCGTGTTTGTGTCTTCTATCATACCCTCAGCAGCCTCAGCACCGAGGTGGTGGGCCTTGGGGCTGCTGGGTGCCGAGCCTGCAGGTTTGTATCTCCGATCAAGCCCCCAGTAGCCCCAACACTGCTTCAGCGGGGCTTGGGGCTGTTGGGTGCTGGGCTCCCCTGCATGTTTGTGTCTGTAATCCAGCCCCCAGCAGCCCCAGCAGTCCCAGCAGCCCCAGCACCACCTAAATAACTTAAGGGAAACTTTATTTAGTCTTCTTTTAAAAGCAATCTAGTTTAAAAATGAGTTGCAGTTAAGAGAGAACAAAGAACATGGTACCTAAGAGTGAGATAGACAGACAGAGGAGAGGCTGGGCACTGGTCAGGGGCTTACATGCCAACTGTTCTCCACCTGGGAAATGATGTAAAATCGGTTTCTTTAGTTTTCTGCTCAACGGTTTTCTCCAGCGAGTGGAGTGGCATCTGCTCGCTTCTCCCTGGGCCTGGCTTGGTGGTCGCCTTGGGGTCTGGCTGCGCTCCAGCAGGCTCAGCACAGGCCTGCCTGCTCCGCCTGGCCCTGTCCACATGTTGCTTCCTCCGAGTCTTCTTTGGGCGCAGCCCCGGTCCATCACCTCCTCCTGTGTGTCTCACCACTTCCACAGGGCCGAGAAAGAGGCCCACACGGAGTTCAGGTCTGCAGGGAGCTGGTCCTCCGCTTTCAGAACCTTCGGGATCTCCGCTTGTAATTGTTCCCTTCCATGACCTTCCTTCCGTACCTGCGGCGTCTTCACAGAGCACCGCATGCCTGCCCTCCAGCAGCAGGTTGTCTTTGTATGGCTTTCAGGGCAGCCTTCAGGGCCTGGTGGCCGCACTGTGGCCCTTCCAGGTTGGGCGCCGGGCCTGAGGCCCGCCCAGGAAGGCGGATGGCTCCCCAGCCAGTCCTGCTGCACCAGGCTCACGCCCGCCCCGACCCCCTCCACCGTGCCCTCCAAGCATGGCGGCTCCACGCTGTGCTCAGGGCCTGGGGGTTAAGAAGCAGGGTGGTCCTGATGCAGTAGAGCTGGGCCAGCTGGGTCAGCTTCCTGTGCTGGGCAGAGATGGGGTGGGCTCAGGCTGGACCCTGGGGGAGGTCCCTGAGGGCAGCTCTCTGCTCCTCCTGGCAGGCCCTTGGGGCCCCCCCGCCAGGCAGGTGGTCCTGCCCTCCATCTCTGATAGCTGGGAGCCACTGACAGGGCTTGGTGCACCCCCGCAATTCCAGCGGGGCCCAGCTTCCTGAGGGGAGCCCCCGAGTCCTAGTGCTGGTGGCTGTGGCAGCCAAGCAGAGACAGGCTGTGGCTGGGGGCTGGGGGCGCCCCCTGGGTGGCAGCCCCTGCCAGCAGCTGCAGGAGGCTGGCCTCAGATTTGGACTTGAGCAGGTAGGTGGGCAGGGGAGCAGCTGGACAGGGGTGCGGCAGCGGAGGCGGGGCGAGGGCAGGGGTGAAGGGGCCTGTGGTAAATCTAGGGGCGGAGCGCCGGCTCCACCGCAGGGGCTGGGGTCGCAAAGTCTTGCAAGGAGGTGGGGGAGAGGGTGCTGTAGGTGGAGTCCGTGGAGCAGGAGCTGCCCTCCCTGGGGCCCAGGGCCAGCAGTTCACTGGTTGCTGTGACAGATGAGGTGGTGGTACTGAGGAACATCTTGCCCGACTGGGAGATGAAGGGGCCGCTCTCAAACTCGGGAGAGGAGAGCGTCTCCCCGGGCTCCAGCACCACCATGGCCAGGGTCTCCATGGAGCCGTTGGAGGTGCAGTGCTGGGAGTCCAGGCTGTTGCTTTTGCGTAGGATGGTGGGGGGTGCTGGCGGCAGAAGTGCTACTCTCCCCACCCTCCTCTTCCTCTTCCTCCTCCAGGCTCTGCAGGTGCTGCTGGCTGCCCGCGTGCTCCTGCACATGCAGCTGCTGCAACTGGTTCTGGGCATTGTAAATGGAGTCCACCCAGCCCCGGCACAGAACCTGCCCGCTGGCCTGTAATGTGTAGGCCCCCACGGCGCTGTGGAACTCGTTCAGGTAGATGAGGAGGAAGGAGCCAGGGTCCCGCAGCTCCCGGCACACGATCTTGTCCACCAGCAGTGGTGGCCTGATGACCTTGGTCCTCTCAGCCTTCTTCACTGCGTTGGTCACTAAGAGCAGGTCCGTGAAGAGGAAGCAGTACACATCCGTCTTTCTGTGCTTTCCCTCCTTCATCCTCTGGCTGCCCTCCAACAGCAGCTGACACGTCTCCTCTGGGGAGGCACCAGGGATGGGCGCGGTCAGGTCCAGGTGCAGAAATTCTTTCAGGAGCTTGTCCACCTCGTCATTGCTACCCTCCACCACCTCGTAGGTGTCCATGAGGCTCACCACGGCTGCCAGCTGCGGCCGCATGCACGCTTTCACTTGGTGGATGAAGCGCTCCACGGAGCTGATCATGGTGATGACAGCCTCCTTGGCATGCAGCTCGTCCATCTCCCTTAGCACCGACTTGAGCAGCAGTGGGTACTTGGTGAGCCGCTGGTGGGGCTTGGCGAGCATGTCGCTCAGCTTCAGCCGCTGGCACTGCTGGTGCTTCTCGGCCCACGTCACGTAGGCCGGGAAGAGGTTGTTGTCGCGCAGCAGGCTGTGCATGTACTCCATGCAGCCCTCCTCCTCCATGCAGTACCGGATGTAGGGCTTGAAGAGGGAGCCGAACATCTCAAAGCCTTTGAGGAGGTCCTGGGCTGCAGCAGCGCCCGCGTGGGCAGCACTTTCTTCACCATCAGCGCCATCACGCTGCCCCACAGCCCATGGTGCAGATGCGGGATCTCAGGGATGTTGCTGAACAGGAGCAGGGTGTGCAGGTGTCCGGACTCCTCCCCAAGGCGACCCTTCACCCAGGAGTCCCCGCCACTCCGTTCACCCCCTCAGCCAGCGGGGAGCGCCCTCGGTGGGTCCACTGCTCTGGGCACTGGGGAGGAGGAGACCACGGAGGGCGAGGCCCTGAAGCAGGAGGAGGCCGCGGAGGGCAGGAGAGGAGCCCAGGACACATTGTGCCCCGCCACCACCCCACGTCCCGCTGGGGCATGCACCCAGGAGGGCAAGGCCCTGAAGCAGGAGGAGGCCCCGGAAGGTGGGCGGCTCCCCAGCATGTCCCACTGCACCAGGTGCATGTGCGCCTGCCCCCACCAGCACTCTCCAGGCCTGCGTGGCTCGGCTCCACGCTGCACTCAGGGCCTGGGCAGTGCTCCAGGAACGGGGCGTGCAGGTGTCTGGAATCCTCCCTAGAGCGACCCTTCACCCGGGAGTCCCTGCTGCTCCATTCACCCCCTCAGCCAGTGGGGAGCGCCCTCAGTGGGTCCGCTGCTCTGGGCACTGGGGAGGAGGATGCCGTGGAGGGAAAGGCCCTGATGCAGGAGGAAGCCGCCAAAGGCAGGCAAGGAGCCCAGTACTCACGGCACCCCCGCCACCACCCCACGTCCCTCTGGGGCCTGCATCCAGGAGTGCCATTGCTGTGGCAGGGCCACCAGCTGGGCTTGGAGGTGAGTCCTCCACGCACAGTTCCAGCAGCCTGCCTGGTGTGGGTGGGGATTTCGGGTTACCTTGAGGGACGCTCTGGCCTTTCTCTGCTCCTCTCCTGGTGGAGCGGCGGGACTCTAGCACTGAGGTCAGAGGAGCTGCCTTCCAGCCCCCAGGCCACTTCTTGGAGTTAGAAGTTGCGCCATTGGTCTCTACCTAGGATGGGACCTCTGCACCCCCAGGGTGCATAAACACACAGGGCTTCCATCAGGCCTCGCTGATCCCGGGGCCGGGAGGCCTCGCGGCTCCGCTGATCCCAGGACCGGGAGGACTCTCCACTCCACTGATCCCGGGGCCCTGAGGCCTCGCTGTTCTGTGGCTTTGGGGCTGTTTGGCTTCGCTCCACCACTTGGAGCCTGCGTATACAAATTAACTGCCATCTTTTAGCTTCTATAATTGAAACATTGTATCTTTTAGAGCTGTTGCTTCAGAAGCTCAGAGCCAGGCGGCAGATGGCAGCAGGTGGGGAACCTTGGCTTCCTCCATTGCCGAGGCAACCAAGCCTCCTGTTCGCTTCAGCTGCCTGGCTGCCGGCCGCCATCTTGGTTGGCAGTTAATTTGCATATCACCCTGATTAGCCAATGGGAAGAGTAGTGAAGTTACGGTTAATTACCATGTTCCTCTATTATTAGATAGGATAGATAGGTACTTGTTTGTAACCATTTTTATTTTTTTGCCTGTGTTTCTTCTCCCTTTTTATTGTTTTCCTTCTTTTTACAATAGTCTCTTTAGCATTTCTTGCATTACTGGCTTGGTAGTGATAAACTCCCGTAACTTTTATTTGTCTGTGAAACTCCTGATTTCACATTCAATTTTGAATGATAGCCTTGCTAAATAGAGTATTCTTGGACTCAGTCCCTTACTTTGCATCACTTTGTATACTTCCACTCATTTCTAGCCTGATGTATTTCTATTGAGAAATCATTTGATAATCTAATAGGTGATCACTTGTAGGGAACTTTCTGTCTCTCTCGAAGTCTTTAAGATTCTTTCTTTGTCATTAATGTTTGCCATTGTAATTATGATGTGTCTTGGTGTGGATCTCTTTGGGTTTATATTCTTTGGGACTCTGCTTGCATAGCTTTTTTCTTCCCCAAATCAGGGTAGTTTTCTTACATTATTTCTTCCAATAGGTTTTCTATCTCTTGCTCTTCTTCTTGTCATTCTGGCACTCCTATTATACATATGTTGCTTGTTTCATGTTGTCCCAAAGCTTCCTCACCCTCTCTTCCTGTCTTTTGATGTTTTTCTCCAATTGTAGTTCAGATTGGGAGTGTTTTGCTTACCTATCTTCTAATTTGCTAATTCGATCCTCTGATTCTCCTAGTCTACTGTTGAAAGCTTCCATAATGTTTTTTATTGTAACTATATCACTCTTTATTTCTTTTTGTTTCTTACATAGTTTGTTGATTTTCTCATCCGCCAGGTTTATGAACTGTATGACCCTTATTCTGAATTCTTTTTCTGACATATTGCATGCCTCTGTTTCATTTAGTTACGTTTCAGGCGGATCTGCCTTTTCTTTTCTTTTGGGGTTGTTCTTCTGTCTTCGCATTTTTGCTCTCACTGAAAAATCTAGTTATTGAATTGCATGTGGACTGAGGCTACATCAGAGGGCCTGGTGGCAGGTCGTGTGGTCACAGATGGCGCCTGCTCCTCTAGTGGTCATGGGGCAGTGGTTGCTTCTAGGGTGGTTGTGGGCGGTGCCTGCTCTCCACTTGGTTGCCAGCTGCTCCCTGGATGTCATAGGGCTGCTGCTGGCTCCCCACATGGTTGCGAGCAATGGCTGCTGGCTCTCCTCATGCTCGGTCATGGGAGTCAGCTGCTAGCTACCCATGAGGTTGTGGACAATGGCTGCTGCCTCCCCACATGATCGTGGGTGGCATCTGCTGGCTCCCTGTGCGTGCATGTGGTCATGGGCAGTAGCTTCCGGCTCTCTGTGAGGTCATGGACAGCGGCTGCTGGCTCCCTGCCCACATGTACGAGGTCAAGAGCAGTGGCTGCTGGATCCTGGTGTGGTCACTGGTGGAATCTTCTGGATCCTGTGTGGTCACGGGTGGCATCTGCTGGCTCCCTACATGTATGCGCAGTCTTGGGCAGTGGCTGCTGGCTCCCTGTGCAGTTGCGGGTGGCTTCTGCTAGCTCCCCTTATGAGTGTGGTCACAGGTTGTGGCTGCTGGCTCCATGCAGTTGTAGGCAGCAGCTGTTGGCTCTTCCCTTCAACATGGCGCTGCCTCTGTGGCAGAGCCAGTGCTCTGGGAGAGATTACAACAGTAGCAGAGGCTGCCCGGCTATGTGAGCCTGGTCTGCAAGCCCCCAAAAGTCCTGTGAGGTCTAGCTGTCCCTCTCTCAGACACACACACACACACACACACACACACACACACTACACATCCACACACTCCCCTTTCACTCCCTCACTCACTCACACTCTCCTCCTCATTGCCATCCTCCCAGCCATCATCTTTCCATAGAATTTTATTTAATTGCAATTGTGATCTGTAGTAAATGTATAAATTCCTGTGAGGTTCAATAGGAGGATTCAACCAACTCTAAGGTTGTGGCAAGAAAGCTTGCTTGAGGAAGCTGCATTTTACAGGCTGTGGGGAAGTTAACCAGGGTGTTGAGACAGAGAGCTGATCTTTTAGGCAGGGAGAGCAACATTCATCATTCGTTTGTTCATTTGTTTACTCATTTATTTAATGAATGTTTACTGAACACCTACTATGTATCAGGCATTGTTCCAGGTGCTGAGGAAACCATAGTGAAAAGAAAACTGAACCAAATCCTTGTTCTTGTGTTGCTTACATTCTAATTGGAGAGGAGCCAAATATGAACAACATAAATATGTAGAATAATTCGTATGTTACATGGCAAGTGCTATGGAAATAAAAAAGCAACAAAGCATGATAAGAAGTGCTAATGACCATGCTGGGAAGTGGGGTTTGGAATGTAGTTTACAAAATCCTAAGGTAGTGAGGGTCCTACTACTTTTCAGAAGTTGAAAGTAGGTAAGCATGGCTATGGGAACAAGAGTGAATGCCTGTATTGCGGACTACTTGTCCTATCTTCTATTTATATAGCACTTTGTTTTAATGTACATCATTTCACACACTTTCCAGTCTTGTCCAGTCCTTGACAACACAGTATATTTTACTTTACCACAAGCTTTTTAAAAAATGTATATTTTTATTGATTTCAGCGAGGAAGGGACAAGGAGAGAGAGATAAAAACATCAATGCAGAGAGGGAATCATTGATTGGCTGCCTCTTGCACACCCTCTACTGGGGATTGAGCCTGCAACCCAAGCATGTGCCCTTGACTGGAATCGAACCTGAGACCCTTCAGTCCACAGGCAAATGTTCTGTCCACTGAGCCAAACAAGCTAAGGTTTCACTAAAAGCTTTTGATTCAGCTTGTTGTGGGGACAGTTTCCATGGGAATATGCCTTCAACCTTATAATAGAAGTCAATAAAGACTTAGGATTCTTTTTTCAGTCATTTTAGCCAACTTTTCTGGGTTGCAAATGTGTTTGTGGAAATTATTTTAGAGGTTTAAATTATACCTGATTAGACCAGACAAAGAGGAAAGCATGTTGACAGCACAAACAAATGTGCAAAGTAAGGTAATTCTGATTTCCAGGAAAGAAAATGCTCAATGAATTCTGCAAAGCAGGAAAGTGGTGGGTCTAGCTTTCACAGGAGTTGATATATTGCTGAATGTTCAGAAGTCATCTCCTCTAACAACTAGACACGTCAAAGCCCATTGGCATTTTTGTAGAGAATTAATCTATAGTTAGAAATTTCCAGAGTGAGTTCTTGACATACCAGTCACATTGCATGGCATTCAAAGAAAAGCACTGAGAATTAGTGTAGGTATCAGTGTTTAAAGTGGAGCAGGGGAGGGAGACATTATAGCAACTAAGCAAACACAGTTTAGTTTGGTCTCTGTCAATTACTACCTACATGAATAAGCCTCACTTTCCTTACCTATAACATGAGAATGGGAATACAACTTTCACAGGATATTGTGAGATGATGAATGTGGAAAACATTCTAGGATAACAATAGCTACTTTTTATTGAGATGTTAGTGTCTTCTAGAAACAGTTTTAACCATTTGATAGAAACTAACTCACTTAATCCTCACAGCAAACCTAGGAAATTGGTACTATTATTATTTCTACTACTGTACAGATGGGGGAACTGGGTCTCAAAAATGTTAGATAATTTATTCAAGGTTACAGAGTAAACAAGGATTAAAACTCCACAGGTTGTGCTCCTAATTCTCATGCACACTGCCTAGGTAGTAATTCAAAGGGTAACATAGTTAATTTTCAGGAGAAGGATATGAAATCTAACTAGTAAATATCAGAAATAGGATTCAAACCTTGGTCTATATACACAAAATCTGTGCTTTCTTCACTATGCAGCCTCCTAGCAGCACATAATAATTTAGCTATCATTTGCTGACTGCCTATTTACCAAACACTTTGTATACTAACTAGAGGCCCAGTGCACGAATTTGTGCATTGGTGGGGTCCCTTGACCTGGTCGGTGATCAGGGCCAATTGGGGCCAGCCACCCAGGGGGAGGGACTGCGGGAGGTTGGCCAGCCATGGGAAGTTGGCTGTGGGAGTGCACTGACCACCATGGGGCAGTTCCTGAATTGAGCATCTTCCCCCTGGTGGTCAGTGCGCATCATAGCGATTGGTCATAATGGTCACTGAGGCTTTTATATATTTAGATCTTCATAAGGTAGATAACCTTACAAGGTAGATATTATCCTCATCTAAGAGATGAGGAAAATGAGCCTGAGAGTTGATCCTTTCCCAGTAATACATCTCAGGGTTTGAATCCATATTTGCCTTACACCATAACCTATGTCAACTATACCTTGCTATCTTTCATGCAAGTTGTAAAGGGCACAGGTGTTCATTAGAGTCAGCTTGTATGACAAGAAACATCAGTTCTATGCTTCTGGGAACTCAAATGAGATTATTTTACATGCCAATTAGCTAATTCCTGTACCATTCATTATCAGATTTAAGGTGGTACATCTGCTTATTTTCAGTATCCCCTCTGTACTAGCTCATTTTCTCCCTTCCATCTCTCCTTGTCTTCTATTTCCTTCCCTATTCTCCTTTTCTTTGATGGTGGCTTATTGTTGACACTATTACAAATGTTCACCTTTTATCCAGTACCCTCTTTCTTCCCTCCCCTCTGAGCTCTGTCAGTCTGTTTCATATTTCCATGTCTCTGTTTATATTTTGTTCTTCAGTTTATTTTATTCATTAGGTCCCTCCATGCTGTTGCAACAGGTAGTAGTTTCTTCTTTTCTATAGCTGCATTATATCCCACTGTGTAAATGTACCACAGCTTTTTCTTTTTTAAATATATTTCATTGACTTTCTACAGGGAGGAAGGGAGACAGAGAGTTAGAAACTGAAAGGACAAAGCAGGACTAATGGCTGTGTCCTTAACCCCTCTTCCAAGAAAAAGCCGCAGGGTGTATCAGTCACTCAGCCTGCCCTTATCTCAGCCAATGGGAAAGCGGGGGAAACTAGCCCAAGGCCAAAAGTATGCTGGCCACACCCCCTGTCTTTGTGTAACCAGACCCTAGCTGCACCCTGCCCCAACCCCCGACCCCAAGCCCTATAAATTCTTTGTTCTCTTGAAACTTGGGGCTCTCTCTTGCATCCAGTAATGGAGACAAGGGGGGAACCAAGCGAGCTTATGTAAAAGGACCCTCTGCTTTTGCATCGGACTGACTGGCTCCCTGGTGTGGTTTTACTGGGGATCTTGAAATCTGGGCATAATATTTTGGGGGCTCATCCGGGATCCCCAACACCATCGAGGGACCCCCAGTCCGGAGGGCCTGACCGACCACAGTAGGTGTTTGTGTGTCGTTGTATGTTTTGTATCTGTCCGGTGTGAGCTCACTTCTGAAATCTGTAATCGTAATCGCCCGCATGGTCTAAGGTGGACGCACTGGGGTGCCAGGGGCGGGAGGAGTTGGGGGATGCCTCGATCCTCCATCTGAAGGGGGGCATTTTTGCTTCTGCGGAGTCGGAAGGTCTGTAGGAACCCCTCAATCTGAGAAAAGGCGGGTCGCTCCCGCTGGTTGGCGTGCAGCCAGCATCTAGCTTTCATTTTGTTTTTTTTTTGCTTCCATGGAGTTGGAAGGCTGTACTTCTTTGGGCCCTTTAGTTGTTTGTGTTTCCGTTTTATTTTGTGGACTTGCTGGATGGACGTTATGGTGGACTCAGACTGATCCTTTGGGTATTGTGATTGATCATTTCAAGGATATTGGGGGAGGCTTTAGAGCTCCCTCAGGGGTTGGGAAGTTGTTAGAAATTGAATGGTTTGTTTAAACCCTGAATGAATGTCTGGTGAAAGTGTGAGAGTGTGGAGGGAGCGGGACTGCCTTCCCCCCTCCTTTGTGTGGCAGTCGGGCGGCCGTCTGAATGAAAATCTATGAAAACAGGTCACCCCCTCCCTTGTCTGTCTCTCGTCACTGATCATCATGAGGTTGGGACAAAGTTTGTTTGTGTGGGACTAGCCAATTTACTACAGAGAAGGGGGACTGGAACTGGTCTGTGTAAAGCGAAAGCTACTTTATGCTGTCTGGCTGTGCACATAAAAAAAAAAACCCACACAAAACCCCCTGCTTTAAGGAAAAGACAGTAAAGAACTTTTAATTGCTTTACTCTGAGGTATAATTTTGCTGTATCAGGTTAAAATTTTAAAAATCTAGAATTAATTTAAAGTTATAAGATTGCAACCCAAAGAAGTTTAACAAAGGCCGGCTAGATTCCAAGATTGCTTAGTTCTGAGATTGCTTATAAAAGAGCAAGAGAAAAGTCTTTTCAAGTTAACTGTTTGCTTAGCAAATTAACAAGATAGTAAATTTCAAAGAACTTGTTACTTATGGTTTTACAGCTCTGTAGGGCAGAGAAATTTACTGCCTGTGATTGTGTTTTATTTAACTTGCTGTTTTCAATTATTTATTAGAATCCTTATAGAAAACGTAACCTGGTCTTTCCCTTCCTCTCTCATCCTGATTCTGAAAGCATCTGTAACTGGATTTCAGATAGTCTCCAGGCTTTTTGTCTGGAAGAAACCTCCCTATACACCCCTTACCTTTCAAGGCCAACTCTGTGAAGAAAAGCAATCAGCCTGGGCTGAGACAAGGGTGGTGGGGGAGGAACAAAGCCGAAGTCTGCAGCCACCCTGGTGATTTAGAACTGTTTGCCAGGCAGACTCAGCCTCTGAGAGGCAGGTCAAAGAAGGGGGGCTGGATGCCTGAGCTGAGCTGCTATGACCCTAAGAGAAGAGGCAGCAGCAAGCAAAATAGAAAAAGCTGCAGATAGAGCTAGCAAAAGCTCCCTGTTTGCAAATGTACTGAAAGGGTTTAGTACCTGTTGCTACTGGAAGAGGAGGGGCTAACATCCCCTTCCAGTGCACTCCCTTGGAAAAGGCCTGATTGCTGCTCTGCCACAAAGGGAACTGGTAAAAAAGCAAAAAGCGGGGCCCTAAGGGTTAACAAAAAAGCATTCTCCCTGGACCTGGGAGCCATCAGGACTTTGAAATTCTCCAAGAGAGGAGGAGTCTGACTCAGAGACTGGCCGAAACCTCTTTGGGTTAGAAAAACCGGAGGCTACATATTGAACTTACAGACTGCAGTTTGCTGGGCAGAGGTCCAAGCCCAGTTGTATAGGGGTTAAGCTACCTGTGTACAGCAAAACAACTTTCTCCTGTGCCAGAATACATTTTAAGAAAAGACAGGAGATAATTTTGCAATATTGGGGGACCAGGCGGCAAGTCCCGAAGGACTTCCTCCGTGCTCAGGCCTCACCAAGCTTTTATTGATCTGGGATGCACCCATAGCATAGCCTTTAGGCAGGTGACCCCCTAGTAACAAGCAGACTAGCCCATTAGCAAGGATTTACATAATAATAAATGGGGGAGCAGTTTCAGCTACCACTGTCTGGACAGACAGAGGTGGCGCCTAGCTCCTACTTTTGCTAGGGCTTCAAAGGCACCCAGCCTTCGGGGGGTTCTCTGTCTACATTTATCAGATAGTGAAGGCAATAAACAGTTTCCCACATCTCCCCCTTATCTTTTCCTTAAAAAAAACAGAAATAAACATATAAGAACAAAAAATGTTTAAGTCCCAAAATCAATGTCCAACAGTTCTGAGTCCAAGTTTCAATGTCCGACAGTTCATGTGTACATGCCAGCAATGAAATGCTGGTTCTGGATGGTGGACAAATGCAGGTCTGGTCCTATCTGGTTTGGTCCTGGGCACCCTGCAGCACCGCACAGCTGCTGACTGCTAGCATGGCAAGGTGTCTTCACCATCTCCATCTCTGAACTGTCTCTCCTGTGTTTGTGGCTGGAGCAATCTGGTCAGTTTCTCTCTGGGATCCCTTGTTGCAGGAATCCACATGGTCTTGGAGTTGTTCTCTGAAAATATACAAACATATTCTCGACCAAAGGTTAATAAAGGAAATTTTACTTGGGGAATCCTTTTTATATTTGCCCAAATGTTTTTCCTTTGGCTTATTTTGACACCACATATGTTTTTCATGGGTGTCTTGCTGTTAGCATTACAAAATGAAAAAAAAAATTTTTCTAGATGTAATTTAGTTACAGGATATTTTTCCTTACATGGTATTCTTCCACTATCCCCCTTTTTTGATTTAATTAGGAGGCTTATGGAAAATTTTTTAATGCAGTCTAGATAACTTTAAATTTTTTATTTTTTCTGCACAAAAATATGACTGCTTTAGGTTCATTGCATGTTAAGCACTTTTACCATGAAATGAAAATTTTGGTTAATACTATATGAATAATTACTTATTTCAAGTTAGCCAAATTTAATTAATTTGAAAACTTGACAACTATTTTACTGTCAAATTTAATATTCTAACAATGATCTTAATTTACACTGTAAATATTAATTGAAAGGATCACTTTACATCCTTGAGGAGGCCTGAGCATTCCTGTTGTTAGGCTAGATTTAAATTTAGAGTCTGTTAAACTAAGCCTTCGTTTTTCTGGGTACCATTTTCAGCTGGACCAAGTCTCTTCTGTTATTTGGTTCCTGATCTGGGCTGGGCATGGGAAGCAAGAAGCAGCCATGGGGACAGGAGACCTTCCTCAGAAGGGGCGAGTGTTCAAGCCCCTGCACCATTGGGGGGTCTGTGCCCCACCTTTGTTGCACCCCAAGTTTTCTCCTACTGGCCCCTGGCTGTGCCTGTCTTAGGTTGCCCCACCCTTTGGGGTCTTACCCGTCATTGACTACCAACCATCTCTGGGCCAAGTAGGGTGCTGTGAGGTTCAGTTCTGTCTCCTTGTTAACCTATGTCCCTCTGGCCTCCATGCCCAGCAACTGCCTTTGGATCCCCTCGCCTGCTGGCGGGGCCCCGGCATTGATCATAGGGAACCCAGGTTTCTTCTCCAGAGAGGGCCCAGCTTACGCCATTGGGCCAGAGACAGATCCATGGTACCAGCTTTTCATGATCCCAGCTTGAACAGAGAGCTCAGGTAACAGCTGTAGGCAATTGGATTCCTCTTGGCAAAAAAAAAAAAAAAAAAAAAAATTGAGAGAGGTCAATACAGAATGCTTAAGTGTCTTCCCAGGAGGGAATAAATCCCTTTATGTCCTTAAAGCATTCAAGGAATTAATTTGTAAGTATGTTTGGGATAAATACACAATATACTGTTGTAAAGCATCAAAAATTGTTAATGAAACTTGTAGAATAATACCATGTAAGAATATTCTTTGCTCTAGGTCATGACAACTTAATTTTCTAAACTGGCTGTCTCAAGGTTTGGAATGAGGAACCTAGTTTGCAAAAAAAAAAGCAATTTACAGAAGCAGAGACATCATGCTATCCAAATTAAAGTTTTGGGTAAACACATTATCTAGAGTCCTTGGGTAACCTAGGTTAAACTTAGGCATGCTATCTAAATTATAGTTTTGGGTCTCCAGAACACTGAGTTGACATGCTAACTGGAGCCCCCTGACCTTGTGATAGCTGTGCTGTCCTTCCCAGGTAAAGGAAAAATGTGCCTTCTAAGACATATGAAACTTATAGTTTTTACCTGAATTAATGTTTACCATACTTCACTTTGCCATGCCCCAGGTAGTCTCTGGGCTGTTCCTTTTATTCTGACACCAATGTAGCTCCATAGGTGTCTTTCCATTAGCATCACAAGTAAAAAAATTTAGAGTAATTTAAGCTAGGTGCAGCCTACCAGTAGGTGATTTCTCCATCATCCCCCTTTTTTTGTTTTTCAAGTTGGGATTTTTAAAAGCTGGTGAGACTCTGAAGCCTCTTTTAATAAAGCAACCAATTGATCAGCATGTGCATTTCCCTTAGTTAATGGGCTAGGTAATATGCTGTGGGCCCTGATGTGGGTGATATAAAAAGGGTATTTTCTCTGCTGCACAATCTGTTGAACTTGCTTAAATAGTAAGAATAAACTTTGGTCACTAAGCCATTTCAACTGGGCAGTTTCAATTCTACTTACTAGGCCCGAAGCATAAGAGGAATCAGAAATTATGTTAACAGGCTGTTGGAAATCTTGCAACACAGCCTTAATAGCTTTTAATTCAATTCTTTGCACAGAAGTATGACTGGTCAGTATGACTCCGTCAGAATTTATAGTATGATAGGCAGCTTTCCCATTTGATGATCCATCAGTAAAAACAGTTAAAGCTCCAGGAATTGGTTCCTGCCTAGTGTTTTTTGGTATAATGATAGAGGTCTTATATAAAAATTGTAGTAGTTTATATTTTAATAGGTGACAGCTAAGTTCCCCTGAATATCCACTTAGCCCAATTTGCCAATTTGAGTCAGTTTGAAATAACATTTATTCTTTTAACTTTACTTGTCCTAATTTATGGACAGTAAATGACATTAATTAAATTTCTGGTATTAGTCTTTAAGTAAATTTACATAAACTTTGTTTAAAGAGGCAAAACACAAATTATTTAATTTAGCTTATGAGGCCCAATATATTGATTTTTAATTTTAGTTAGACATCTGAAGGAAACCTCTTTTTATTTCTTTCCCGACAGTTTTCTTTCTCACACAAGCAACAAATGTAAGGAACATGGTTGCCTTTTGAGATTTTAACAAATACTGTCGCAAAGCTATATATTTCAAGTGATTTTCATTTATGGTGACTAATTATTGTCAGATTTAGTATTTTAACAACAAATTGTAAATGTTAGCAATTATATTTTTAAAAAGTATACCCTTTGGCTTATTTGCATATACAGCGGAATCATGGGAAGCCTTCATTAACCTTTTCAGAAGAATTTACTTTACTAGGATTCAATTGCTTACAAGGATAGTAATTTAAATAAGTATTTTTTTAAAAAGCAAAGCAAGTAAATTTAGTATTTAGTAAACTTCTGATTCACAAGGGGCAAACGCTGCACCACTTCCAGCCTAATTTAAAATGCAGTAGTGAAGATCTTTTGTTATTTCAAATTACATCTTAAAATTTCACTGCTGTATTTTAATAAATATTAAACAAAATAACTTGTTTTGCCCTTTCTCAGAGGCAAAAACTTAAAATATATTTATTAATTTTTATTTGATAAAGCTTTCCATGTGATTTCAAGTGTATTAAATTTAGCTAAATTAAAAAATTCTTTAAAAAGAGGGAATAAACTTTTTTTTGTCTTTTTTTTTTATTGCTTAAAGTATTACAAAGGGTATTACATATGTATCCATTTTATCCCCCCGCCCTAGACAGTCCCCTAGCCTCCCCTATCACCCAGTGTCTTATGTCCATTGGTTATGCTTATATGCATGCATACAAGTCCTTTAGTTCATCTCTTACCCCCCTACCTCCTGCCCCCCAACCCTCCCCGGCCTTCCCGCTGCAGTTTGACAATCTGTTTGAGGCAGCTCTGCCTCTGTATCTATTATTGTTCAAAAGTTTATAATGGTCTCTATTGTCCATGAATGAGTGAGATCATGAGGTATTTTTCCTTTATTGACTGGCTTATTTCACTTAGCATAATGCTCTCCAGTTCCATCCATGACGTTGCAAATGGTAAGAGTTCCTTCCTTTTTATAGCAGCATAGTATTCCATCGTGTAGATGTACCACAGTTTTCTAATCCATTCATCTACTGATGGGCACTTAGGCTGTTTCCAGATCTTAGCTATGGTGAATTGTGCTGCTATGAACATAGGGGTGCATATATCCTTTCTGATTGGTGTTTCTGGTTTCTTGGGATATATTCCTAGAAGTGGGATCACAGGGTCAAATGGGAGTTCCATTTGTAGTTTTTTAAGGAAACTCCATACTGTCTTCCATAGTGGCTGCACCAGTTTGCATTCCCACCAGCAGTGCACAAGTGTTCCGTTTTCTCCACATCCTCTCCAGCACTTGTTGTTTGTGGATTTGTTGATGATAGCCAGTCTGACAGGTGTGAGATGGTACCTCATTGTTGTTTTGATTTGCATCTCTCGGATGATTAGGGACTTTGAGCATGTTTTCATATGTCTCATGGCTTTCTGAATGTCCTCTTTTGAAAGGTGTCTATTTAGGTCCTTTGCCCATTTTTTGATTGGATTGTTTATCTTCCTTTTTTTAAGTTGTATGAGTTCCCTATAAATTTTGGAGATTAGGCCCTTATCAGATTTGACATTGGCAAATATGTTTTCCCACACAGTGGGTTTTCTCATTGTTTTGTTGATGGTTTCTTTTGCTGTGCAGAAGCTTTTTATTTTGATGTAGTCCCATTTGTTCATTTTCTCTTTAGTTTCAAGTGCCCTAGGAGCTGTATCAGTGAAGAAATTGCTTTGGCATATGTCTGAGATTTTGTTGCCTTTGGATTCTTCTAGAATTTTTATGGTTTCTCATCGTACATTTAAGTCCTTTATCCATTTTGAGTTTATTTTTGTGTATGGTGTGAGGTGGTGGCCTAGTTTCATTTTCTTGCATATATCTGTCCAATTTTTCCCAACACCATTTATTGAAGAGACTATCTTGGCTCCATTGTATGTTCTTGCCTCCTTTGTCAAATATTAATTGAGCATATTGGTTCGGGCCGATTTCTGGGCTCTCTATTCTATTCCATTGATCTATATGCCTATTCTTGTGCCAGTACCAGGCAGTTTTGAGAACAGTGGCTTTGTAATACAACTTGATATCTGGTATTGAGATCCCACCTACTTTGTTCTTTTTCAGGATTGCTGCAGCTATTCGGGGTCTTTTTTCATTCCAGATGAATTTTTGGAGAGTTCGTTCTAGATCTCTGAAGTATGCCGTTGGTATTTTAATGGGAAGTGCGTTGAATTTATAGATTGCTTTGGGTAGTATGGACATTTTAATGATGTTGATTCTACCAATCCATAAACACGGTATGTTCTTCCATCTGTTTATGTCTTCCTCTATATCTTTTTTCAATGTCTTGTAGTTGTCTGAGTAGAGGTCTTTTACCTCTTTAGTTAAATTTATTCCTAGGTCGCTTAATTTTTTTGGTGCAATGGTAAATGGGATTGTTTTTATAATCTCTCTTTCTGAAAGTTCACTATTGGTGTATAGAAATGCCTCAGATTTCTTGGGTTTCATTTTGTATCCTGCTCCATTGCCAAATTCATGTATTAAGTCTAGTAGCTTTTTGATGGAGTCTCTAGGGCTTTGTATGTATAATATCATGTCATCTGCAAATAAGGACAATTTTACTTCTCTTTTCCAATTTGAATTCCTTTTATTTCTTCTTCTTGCCAAATTGCAATGGCTAACACTTCCAGTACTATGTTGAACAGGAGTGGTGAGAGGGGGCATCCCTGTCTTGTTCCTGTTCTTAGGGGAAATGGTGTTAGTTTTTGTCCATTGAGTATGATGTTGGCTGTGGGTGTGTCATATATGGCTTTTATTATGTTGAGGTATGATCCTTCTACTCCCACCTTGCTGAGAGTTTTTATCAAAAATGGGTGTTGAATTTTGTCAAATGCTTTTTCTGCATCAATTGATATGACCATGTGGTTTTTTTCTTTCAATTTGTTTATGTGATGTATCACATTTATTGATTTGCGGATATTGTACCATCCTTGCATCAAAAAAAAAAAATTTGAACACCTTAAACATGCAAATCAAAAGTGTATAATAAAGTCTCTTAGTTTTTAAAAGCCAAATATACCTTTTTAATGCCGAATCTACTTTTGTAAAGCCAAATCCTTCCCCGTTTGTTAGCCTGGTTAAGAAAACGTTTCCAGTGTACTTACAGACCCGGGCTTCTGTAGTTGATCCTGGGCATTGCGTGCGGTAGAATCCCCCTCACCTTTTTTCGGTGAGTTTTCCACACCTTTTTGGTGAAAACTTCCTGTTCTCTCTCCAGCGAAGCCTGCACTTCCAGATTACCAGTTGGGTGCCAGATGTTGAGTAAGACTCCCTCCACGTTCTGTGTGGAGTAGGGTTCGGTATCTGAAAGAGGAGCCGCACAACAAATGAGAGAAAAAGACACGAGATAATTTTGCAATATTGGGGGACCAGGCGGCAAGTCCCGAAGGACTTCCCCAGTGCTCAAGCCTCACCAAGCTTTTATTGATCTGGGATGCACCTATAGCATAGCCCTTAGGTAGGTGACCCCCTAGTAACAAGCAGACTAGCCCATCAGCAAGGATTTACATAATAATAAATGGGGGAGTAGTTTCAGCTACCACTGTCTGGACAGACAGAGGTGGCGCCTAGCTCCTACTTTTGCTAGGGCTTCAAAGGCACCCAGCCTTGGGGGAGTGGGTTCTCTGTCTATGCTTATCAGATAGTGAAGGCAATAATCCGTTTCCCATACATATATTCTTTATGATTCGTGTTTTGGGATTCTTAAGATATATTTCAAGAAGTGGGAGTGCTGAGTCAAAAGTCAGTTCCATTTTTAATATTTTGAGGAAACTCCCTATTCTTTTTTCTCTTCCTGTTTCCTCCTCCAATATCCACTTCATTACTAGGGCCATCTAAATTCAGACAGAGAGATATGAGGGCATCTTATGTGAGATGGGCTATATTCAGGGTCACACAAGCCCTGGGACTGAACCTCTTTTAGAGACAGTTGTCCCAGTCATGTTGAATGAGGAGGCTGGCAAATGGTCCAGTCTTATCAAGGTTTTTAATAAATGTGTTGATGGATCCAAGCTCCAGAGAGAACCAACTGGTCTTTGGAGACATTCATTAGGAGCACTCATCTTGCAGGGCCATGACTTGTGTAAAAGTATTTGTGAAAACTTCAGTTCATTTATTTATTTAGACATTTCATTCTTCAAAAGTATTCTAGCACTGTCTGGATAAGAGAGAAACAGGGAAGAAATTAAGGTCCCTTCTCTCAAGGATATAGGAATTCTCAATGTGGGAGCAGGCACATGCTCAAATACTTATAATACATAGAGATGAGTGCTTTAATAGAGCTTTAAACTATACTAGGTGCCATAAGAGTCCAGAGGAAATGGCCATTAATTCTTTGGGGGAGGGTAAGTAGTGTTAGGGAAGGCTTAAATGAGTTCAGTACTTCTGGTAAAGATTAAACTTCATCACTTACCAACTATGTAAGTGGGCCAAGTCACTTGCTCCTCTGGCTTACTTCCTTCTCTGTTAAATGTAGGTATAATAATAATGGTCAGTTTTTACACACTATTTCACTAAGATCATATGAGAAGAAAACAATGATTAACATGAAATTCTGGCACCATGTGGATGTGTGAATTTAGTAATTATTTTTAACCTTTAAAGGCTATGTAATAGTAGATATGAAATAACTTTATAAATTGTTAAGCACTATACACGCGTGTTGGTAATATTATAAATCTCAACACCAAATGAAAGCTCAAGAGTTTAGTTTTCAGCCATAGTGTTGTCACCTGGCTCCAATCCTCCCAACTTAGTTTGGTGGTGGGATTCCTCACTCCATCCCTTCACCCCATGGCTACTTTTTATTAGTTTATGTGTGTGTATGTGGGGGGATATATGAGAAAGACTATTTCCTTGTACCCAACCCCTATCCTATTCTTAACTTCTTATCTTTTTATCCCTGGACATCAAAGGGGAACATATATCCTTCAAATCTCCCTTCCATATTCCATTCTCCCCTACTTCATTCCAGGAATTTCACCCAGTCTTTAATTCTCCTTCTTTATTTAAGCATCTTAATTCCAGCATCTGAGATGCCAAATTATCAGTTCCTAAGTAGCATTACATCCCCAAGGATGGTGCATCTAGGGGACATTATGCAAAATAGACCTCTTGGTGATCTGCCTTAATCAACTAAAGCTGAAATATAGAATAAAGAGTTGGGTTATTCTTATGTTTAAAGGGTTCTTAGATAGGATTTGGTAATCAGGCATGTTTTTTTCTAATCCACTAAATGAGCAGAGTATATGTAACCTGAGTAATTTGTATTGTATCACAGGAATCCCAAGGAAAATGGATGTTTTGGCAAAAAAAAAAAAAAAAAAAAAAAAAAAAAGAAAAGAAAAGAAAAGAAAAGAAAAGGCAGACTTTCCTTGCTGAGCCCATAGTTCTAATTTATAGTCAGGCAATTAACTCTCTAGCTTATTCTTGGCAGAAGTTTCCCAGTCACACCTACATGCAGATGATTCTGTATGATCCCATAAATGTCATATGTGTGTGTATTTCCTTTCTGGATATACTCTAAGCTCATAAAAGGCAATACCTATATCTTGTCGATTTATGTATCTTCATACCATGCTTAACCTAGTGTTTGGCACATAGGAGCTCACTTAATTGAATGAATAAATGATAGTTACTTGAGTAAATCCCAAATATGCTAAGGGACACAGGATAGTTTGACTTGGGAATTCTCAAGAGACCCTTGCTGTTTGGACTATAATACTACAGGGAGTTACAATTGCCTCCTGGTGATAGGGGAGCCAATATTTTCTTAGAGGAAGACATTTATTCTACATCATAACTCCGATGGTTAGGTAACACATTGTTGCCCCAGCCTACCTTCCATAGCTACTTCCCTCTATCCTGTAAGTGGAAGGTAAATCAGCCACACTTACTATATGCCAAGCACTGTGACAAGAAATGAGTTATACAGATACAAATAAGACCTTGTCCCTAGCCTTGAAAATTTTGACCTCTAATCATAGAAACAGACTTGTATTCACACACCTATAATACAGAAATGCGAATGTGCTGTGTAAGGTCAAAACAGGGGGATATTAATTTGATATGGGGGATATAGTTGGTTGATTGGTGATCCCCCCAAATCTATGTACAGTTCCAAACCCCTGATAACTGTAATTTTAAATTTAGGTGGGAAATGGGTCTTTGCAGATGTAATAATGTGACGAATCTTGAGATGAGATCATCCTAAATTAAACAGATATGACCTACGTCCAATGACAAGTGTCCATTAAGATTAGTAATATAGAGAATAAGGCAAGAAGTTCATCTGAAGATGGCAGCAGATTGTAGTTAAGCTGTTACAAGCCAAGGAACACCTGTATCCACCAAAAATTGGAAGAGTCAAGAAAGGAACCGTTAAGGGGAAGATGGCTGTGGTGTAACAGGAGCCTGAGTGCCCTTCCTCCCAGCAAAGGACTGGATTTACAGTAAAGACTGCATGGTCAGCTTGAAAAAAACAAGAGAAGTGTAGCTGTTTGGACATATTTGTCTAAGAAGCACTGAAGAAACAACACAGAGACAGGTATGAGGGGGGAAACACGGAAATGAGGAGCTCCCCTAGAGCTGGTGCTCAGCTGAGGCCCCAGTGATATTGTCTACAAAACTCCCTCCCCTTGGGAGTGTGGGTTCACATCCCCAAGTAGGGGTCCCAAACCCTGAACAGCAAAGTCTGGAATGAGAGCCTGCATTGCAACAGACAAGGATTCAGGGGAACTCTGTCTGCCTGGGAAGCTTCCCAGTGAGTGTGCCTACTGATGG
This sequence comes from Myotis daubentonii, assembly GCF_963259705.1. Lineage (NCBI taxonomy): Eukaryota > Metazoa > Chordata > Mammalia > Chiroptera > Vespertilionidae > Myotis > Myotis daubentonii. The sequence goes on along the minus strand of NC_081861.1, from coordinate 96,605,477 downwards.
CATCCCCTGTCTGAGAGGTTCACCCCAGGTTCTGACTCCTGGCAAAGCTGCGCTGTGATGTTTGACTCAAAAAAATGGGAGAGGGTTGAGAGCTGCACCCCGCAGTGACTTTGAAGGACTCTCTGCATTCTGAAAGGCAATGTGCAGAGCCCCAGATAGCGCCTAAGCTCTGTGGCATGGGGAAAGGAGAGAGAATTATCCCACTTCGAGTGTGGGGTTGGAACCTCGCCCCAAACTGTGGAGCTGCAGGGACTGCTCCATTCTTTGGAGTGGGTGGCAGGGAAGTTTGGGGGTTTTTGACCTGCACTGAGGAGTGCTGGGAATGTGAGCAAGGCTGGGATTCTCAGCCTCAGCTTTACTGAGAAGGGCTGCACAGAGAGATCAGCATACTGCACAGGGCTGGCTTTGTAACCTCTTCTGTGGATCTGGCTCAAGGGCGCAGGGTCCTCACAGAGCAGGCTGGGTTGTTTTTTTGTGGCATCCCATGGCATCCACTGGGAAGACTTATATTGGAGAGACAGACCAGTGGGAGCTGAGGTTTGTGAATGCATAATGGGAAGGCGGATCCAAGCACCCTGTGAGTTCAGACAGCCAGTTAGTGGAAGGAGGGATGGAGCAGGTCTTCCCCTCCTGCAGGCTGGGAACAGCATTTTCAACAGGAAAGAGTTTGGATCAGCTCTCTGAAGTCCCAGATACCCACACTAGGTGCATTTGGTGGGGGTTGGGAGAACAGCCCAGAGCAGCATATTCCAATAGTAAGACCCTCAGAAGCTATTGTCTGGGACCAGGAGGAAATGCTTAGCCCCCTCCTGTGGGATGGGCAGGAAACATTCTCAACCAGAATAGCTTTTGATCAATTCCACTGAGCCTAGGCCAGCTGAACCTTCTCCTGCAGAAAAGGGAGCAGATTGTAGCCAATCTGAACCTGCACCAGGCCACCTGAGGGGGAACTAGAGTTGGAGGATATGGTACAGATGGAGGATTTTGGCTTTGAAACATAGATTAATTACCCATGATTAACTGCCTAAAGGTGTAATCTCTAAGCAGGGGTCCCACTGCTAGCCTGGCTCTACTCAAAAGACTATTTTCAGAAGACACTGGAGGAAGATCAGGCAACCTAAGCGGAGAAGTAGAGTTGCTGACAGGTGGAGGTGGTCCTGAGAGAGCTTCCCACAGCTAGAACAGGATGATGAGAGCCAAACGTGGACATCTCCTAATATTAATTGACACAAAAGAAGCTCTCAGGAGGCCTGACATCAGCATAGAAAACAGTGAGACTCAGATAATATAATCTGCCTAGACAATCTTCACTTGGCTGGCTTATTTTACTGTTCTTTTTTAAAAAATTTAGTCCTAACTGGGTTGGCTCAGTGGATAGAGCGTCGGCCTGCGGACTGAAAGGTCCCAGGTTCAATTCTGGTCAAGGGCATGTACACACCAGTAGGAGGTGTGTAGGAGGCCGCTGATCGATGTTTCTCTCTAACTGATATTTCTAACTCTCTATTCCTCTTCCTTCCTCTCTATAAAAAAATCAATGAAAGATATTTAAACAAACACACAAACAAAAAGTGAATATATCAAACCCAGATTTGTGGCCTTTAAAAAAATTAAATTCTTTATTGTTGAAAATATTGCATATGTCTCCTTTTACCCCATTGATGTCTCCATGGCTGCTCTTACCCCCCAGCACATGCTTTCACCCCCCTACTGTCTGTGTCCATTGGTTATGCTTAGATGAATGCATACAAGTCCTTTGGTTGGTCTCTTACTCCCCACACACCTACTAACCTCCCCTGCCTTCTGCTGAGGTTTCAAAGTCTGTTCCATGTTTCTTTGTCTCTGGATCTAATTTTGTTCATCAGTTTATGTTGTTCATTGTAATCCACAAATGAGTGAGAACATGTGATACTTATCCTCCTCGGACTGGCTTATTTCACTTAGCATAATGCTCTTCAGGTCCATTCATGCTTTTGCAAATGGTAAGAGTTCTTTTTTACAACTGCGTAGCATTCCATTGTGTAGATGTACCACCGTTTTTTAATCCACTCATCTGCTAATAGGCACTTAGGCTGTTTCCAAATCTTAGCTATTGTAAATTGTGCTGCTATAAACATAGGGGTGCATATATTCTTTCTGATTTCTTGGGATGTATTCCTAGAAGAGGGATTACTGGGTCAAATGGTATTTCCATTTTTAATTTTATAAGGAAACTCCATACTGTTTTCCACAGTGTCTGCACCAGTCTGCATTCCCTTTCAGGAATGTACAAGGGTTCCTTTTTCTCCTCATCCTCAACAGCACTTGTCCTTTGTTTTGATAGCCATTCTGACAGGTGGTCATGGTGTATGATCTTTATGATGTACTGCTGGATCCGATTTGCTAAGATTTTGTTGAGGATTTTGGCATCTATGTTCATGAGGGATATTGGCCTGTAATTCTCTTTCATTGTGTTGTCTTTACCTGGTTTTGGTATTAGGGTGATGCTGGCTTCATAGAATGAGCTTGGAAGTGTTCCTTCCTCTTGAATTTTTTGTAGTAGTCTGAGGAGGATAGGTTTTAGTTCTTCCTTGAATGTTTGGTAAAACTCCCCTGTGAAGCCGTCTGGTCCTGGGCTTTTGTTTGCTGCCAGCTTTTTGATGACTGCTTCAATTTCTTCCATAGTTATTGGCCTGTTGAGATTTTTAGATTCTTCCTGATTGAGTTTTGGAATGTTGTATTTTTCTAGGAATTTGTCCATTTCCTCCAGGTTGTCTAGTTTGTTGGAGTAGAGCTGTCCATAGTATTTTTTAACAATCATTTGTATTTCTGTGGGGTCTGTTGTTATTTCGCCTCTATCGTTTCTGATTTTGTTTATTTGGGTCCTCACTCTTTGCTTCTTGATGAGTCTGGCTAGAGGTTTGTCAATCTTGTTTATCCTTTCAAAGAACCAGCTCTTGGTTTCATTGATTTTCTGTATTGTTTTTTTGGTCTCTATGTCATTTATTTCTGCTCTAATCTTTATTATCTCCTTCCTTCTGCTCACTCTGGGGTTTTCTTGTTGCTGTCTTTCTAATTCTTTAAGTTGTAGAGTTAGCTGATTTACTACCATTTTTTCTTGTATTTGAGATAGGCCTGTAGAGCTATAAACTTCCCTCTCAGGACTGCTTTCATTGTGTCCCATAGGTTTTGGATTGCTGTGTTTTCATTGTCATTAGTTTCCAGGATGTTTTGAATTTCTTCTTTGATTTCATTGGTAACCGAATCAATATTTAATAGCATGCTATTCAGCTTCCAAGTGTTTGAGTATTTTGGGTTGTTTTTATTGTAGTTTATTTCTAATATTATGCCATCGTGGTCTGCAAAGATGTTTTATGATTTCAATCTTCTTGAATTTGGGGATACTTTGCTTGTGACCCAATATATGGTCTATTTTTGAATATGTGTCATGAGCACTTCAGTAGAATGTATATTCCATGGCACTGGGGTGAAGTGTTCTGAAGATGTCTATTAAGTCCATCTGATCTAGTGAGTCATTTAGGATTGCTCTATCTTTGCTGATTGTTTGTCTAGAGGACTTATCCAGTGCAGTCAGTGGTGTATTAAAGTCCCCTACTATGATTGTATTGTTGTTGATCTCTCCTTTGATATCTTCCAGGAGTTTTTTTTTATGAATTTGGGTGCTCCTGCATTGAGTGCATATAAGTTTACCAGGGTTATATCTTATTGTTGTATTGATCCCTTTAGTATTATGAAGTGGCCTTCCTTATCTCTTGTTATGGCCTTCACTTTGAGGTCTATTTTGTCCGATATAAGTATTGCTACCCCAGCTTTCTTTTCCTTTCCATTTGCCTGAAAGATATTTTTCCATCCTTTCACTTTCACTCTGTGTGAGACCCTTCTAATGAGGTGGTTTCTTGTAGACAGCAGATGTATGGGTCATGTTGTTTTATCCATTCAGCCACTCGATGTCTTTTGGTTGGAGCATTATTTCGTTTACGTTTAAAGTTATTATTGAAAGGTACTTGTTTGTAGCCATTTCTTTTTTTGTGTGGCTGTTTTCTTTCTGAGCTTTTTATTATTTTTACACCAGTCCCTTTAGCATTCCTTGCATTGCTGGCTTGGTGGTGATAAACTCCTTTAGCCTTTTTTTTGTCTGTGAAGCTTCTTATTTGCCCTTCAAATTTGAATGATAGCCTTGCTGAATAGAGTATTCTTGGATTCAGTCCCTTGCTTTGCATCACTTTGTAAATTTCTGTCCATTCTTTTCTGGCCTGATGTGTTTCTGTTGAGAAGTCATTTGACAATCTAATGGGAGATCCCTTGTATGTAACTTCCCGTCTGTCTCTTGCAGCGTGTAAGATTCTCTCTTTGTCCTGAACATTTGCCATGGTAATTATGATGTGTCTTGGTGTGGGTCTTTTCGGGTTCACCTTGTTTGGGACTCTCTGGGCTTGTGTGACTTTTTTCTTCCCCACCTCAGGGAAGTTTTCTGATATTATTTCTTCTAATAGGTTTTCTAATCCTTGTTCATCCTTCTGTTGTTCTGGTACCCCTATTATTCGTATGTTGTTTCGTTTCATGTTGTCCCAAAGCTCCATTAGGCTCTCCTCCTGTCTTTTAATTTTTTTCTCCAATTGCAGTACATTTTGGGTGTGTTTTGCTTCCTTGTCTTCTAATTCACTAATTCGGTCCTCCGCTTCTCCTAGTCTACTGTTGATACTTTTAATGGAGTTTATCATTGCAGCTATATCACTCTTCAATTCTTCTTGGGTCTTACTTAAGTTGTTGATTTTTTCATCTGTTTCTTCTAGCTTCTTCCATATGTTATTGATTTTTCATCTGTTTCTTCTTGCTTCTTGCAGAGGTTGTCGATTTTTTCTTCCATCTGGTTTATGCACTCTAGGACCCTTATTCTGAATTTTTTTCTGTCATGTTGCATGCCTCTGTATTACTTAGCTGCTTTTCTGGAGAGTCCTCCTTCTCTTTCCTTTGGGGGTTTCTTTGTCTACCCATGTTTGATCTCACTGACATATCTAGACGTTGAGTCGTTCAGTGGTTGCTCCCTTGGTGGCAGTGACTCCTTGGTCTGTGGTTGCTCTTCGGGCGGTTGCGGTAGCAGCTGCTCTTCAGTTGGCAGCAGCTCCTCTGGTGGGTGCTCTTCACAGCTGTGGTGGCTCTTCTGGCTGGTGGGGTGAGGTTTCACGTACAGCTGCTGTTCCTCAGCAGAGGATGTGGTGCTCAGGAGGTAGCTGTTGCTTGGATCTGCTGCGTTGATTTAAAGGCACAAAATACAACACAACAAGGCACCACGTACCAGGCACTATACACAAATATATTCACGATATTAATAACCCCAAATAAAGGTGACCACCCGAATTAAGAGAATTAGGAGATAAGGAAGAAGGAAGAGAAAAAGATAAAAGAGAAAAAAGAAAAGAAAAGTAGGGACCAAAAAGAGGAGTGCGAAAATAAAATTGGGAAATAGGAGGGGGGAAAATAAAAGCGAGAAAAGAAATGAAAAGAAAAAAAAATAGAGCGATAAGAGAGAATGAAGTGGAAGAGGGGAAGAGACTTTTTATATGAGGAGAATACTCCTATAGAACAGCCATTAATCCCAACAAATTCCAGCAACAGCTCCCTGGAGATGAATGCAAACTACTAACAACCAACAATATAACGATGAAAATAGATTGGAGAACACTAATCCCAAAATAAAATAAAGAGAAAATAAAATGGCACTTTAAAAAATGGTAAAATGGTAGCAGTAATAATACTGGTTAAAAATAAGAAGGTAGTAATTAAAAGGGTAAAATCAGGTGATGGAAAAAGAAGAAAAAAAAAGAAAAGAAAAAGAAGAAGAAGAAAAAAATTGGTTTCTTAGTTAAAAGGTGAAAAAAGAAAAAAAAATTGCAGTAGTGAAGGTGCTTAGGTTCTTCTGTTCTTCAGTGTGGTTCGCCTTAGACCTGCCAGGTATTCAGGAGAGTGTTGGGTTTCCCTGCGATACACTGTTCCTCTGTGTTGTAAACCACAGTCCTTATTTTACAGCAGCCCTCATTTGTTTCCCAGACTGCCTTATTTTGTGTTTAGCAAAGAGTCAGTTTGTGGGTCAGCCTCTGGGTGGCAGTGTTCTGGGGTTGGCCTCTGAGGCTATAGGGCCTCTCTGTCCAGTGGGAGTTCACTGCCCAGAGCTGGCTGCATAATAGTTAGTTACTGGCGCTGTGTTGTTGCTGGGATTGAAAATCCCTCTATAGGCCAGACCCTGTTAACTCCCAGGGACTGACCAGGTTATTTTAATCCTTTATCTCGTACAGGGTGGAATCTGGGTGTGGCTGTGCTCCTTGCCTGGGGGCTGGGGGGAGGAGTCTCACTCTCCTGAGAGAATGGCTGCCCCAGACCTGGGCTCAGGGGTGTCTCAGCACTCAATTCACTGCCACCTCTCCCGGCCCCCCTTCTCTCCTCAGTCTCTCCCCAGATTCCACTCCTCCACACACTCTCCCTCTCTTCAGCACAGGTGAGTGTCTGTATCCGAAATGTCCCATGAACAGGATTCAGTGAAAACAAACAAACAAACGCCGGCCGCGGAAACGGGGAAGTCTTGGTTTCTGTAAGCTTCTTCTCTTACCGGGACTGCATGGTCTGGTCAGCTCTTCAGGCTGCCCCCTTTAGGCTCAGTCCTCTGTGATCACAGAACCCAGCTCTCAATTCCCCTGGCGGTGCCAGTAATCCCGCGATTCTCCTTTCCCCTGTCAGGGGCTGTGCCTGTCCCAAGGGACGCGGCTGTCTGCCACACGGTCTCCCTCCGACTCTCTGGGCTCAGAGGTCTGGCTAACTTTCCTGCCCAAAACCCTGTGTTTTTTTTTACCTTTCCAGGGGAGTTCTGCTCTTCCCGGCTGCAAACCGTCTCACCAGCTGAGCAATTTCTCCAATTCGGTGTGGGTGCTATTAGTTTCAGCTGCTCACTCCATTTGCTCCGGGACACGACCTGGGACGCATCTGCCTTTATCGCCGCCATCTTCCCTCCTCTCTCATTTCGTGCATTGTTATCTGGGTGGTAATAAACTCCCTTAGCCTTTTTTATTTATTTTTTTGTATACAAAGCTCATGATTTCACCTTCAATTTTGATTGATAGCTTTGCTGGACAGAGTATTTTTGGATTCAGTCTCTTGATTTTCATCACTTTGTAAATTTCATTACCTTCCCTATTTACCTGATGCATTTCTGTTGAGAAATCAGTTGATAGTCTAATGGGAGATCCCTTGTAGTTAAGTTTCTTTCTCTCTCTTCCAGTGCTTAAAGCTCATTCTTGCTGAAACCGGTTTGGCTCAGTGCATGGAGTGTCAGCTTGCAGACTGAAAGGTCTCAGGTTCGATTCCGGTCAAGGGCATGTACCTGGGTTGCGGGCACATCCCTAGTGGGAGATGTGCAGGAGGCAGCTGATCGATGTTTCTCTCTCATCGATGTTTCTAACTCTCTCTATCTCTCTCCCTTCCTCTCTGTAAAAAATCAATAAAATATGTTTTTTTAAAAAAAAGCTCATTCTTTATCATTAATATTTGCCATTGTAATTATGATGTGTCTTGGTGTGAGTCTTTTTGGATTCATCTTTTTTGGGATTCTTCATTTGTGTGACTTTTTCTTCCCCAATTCAGCAAAGTTTTCTGTCATTATTTCTTCAAGTATGTTTTCTATTCCTGCCGGGGTCCAACCCCAGCAGGTCCAGGGGTCCCCAAAGGTGTGGATGGAGTCAGTGAAGAAGGAATGACACGGAGACAGTGTTCAGTTGATCAGCAGCCTAGCCAGGATCTCCAGCCAGGATCTCCAGCCAAGTTCTGGTCTGGATCTCCAGAGAGGTTCTGGTCTGGATCTCCAGAGAGGTTCTGCTTCGGATCTCCAGCCAGGTTCTGTGTCCATGTTCTCTTGCTAGGTTCTCAAGCCAGGTTCTGTCCAGGTTCTCCAGCCAGGTTCAGTCACCAGGCTCTAGTCAGGTTCTCTTGCCAATTTCTGTAGTCAGGTTCAGTCCAGGATCTTTTGCCATGTTCTCTCCAGTGAAGTTCTTCTGTCTTCTAAGTTCTGTGTAGGTTCTGTCTTCTGAATTCTGTCTCTTGCTGTCTTGTTACATCTGTATTTATACCAGTTGATTCAATCCTATCAATCTCTATTACAAAGGTTAGGGCGTTTCTTATCTCCATTCCAGGGAGTAAAGATTATGTAGCTTAAGCATGATTGTTCGTAGTTAAAGTGATTAATTACCCGCCTGGCACTTAGTTAAGAGGTTTTATTCCCTCCCTAACTTCAGGGGAAAAATCCCTACCTGGGTAAACAACCTTTCTCAGAGACCTTGGTTAAAACACATAGTGCCAAGAAGGTGAGAAAACATATTAAGAACAGTATGCCATATATGCCAGGTCCCTTGAAACAGCAAGCATGGACCGGCTCCCGGCAAATACTTGGCTGGAGATCCTGGCTGGAGATCCTGGCAGGAGATCCTGGCTAGGCTGCTGATCAACTGAACACTGTCTCCGTGTCATTCCTACTTCGCCAACTCCGTCCACACCTTTGGGGACCCCTGGACCTGCTGGGGTTGGACCCGGCATATTCCTTGCTCCTCTTCTTGACCTTCTGGAACCCCAGATGTTTCTTCATTTCATGTTGTCTCAAAGCCCCCTTATACTCTCCTCCTGTTTTTAACATTTTTTTTATCCAATTGCTGTTTTGATTGGGTGTGTTTTACTTCCTTGTTTTCTAACTTGCTGACTCAGTCCTCTGCTTCTTGTAGTCTACTGTTGAAACCTTCTAATTTGCTTTTTAGGTATATAATTTTTCATTCCCTCTTGAATCTTACATATGTTGTTGATTTTCTAATCTAGCTGGTTTAGGAACTTTATGACCCTTACACTGAAGTCTTTTTCTTACATATCGCTTGCCTCCATTTCATTTAGTTCTTATTCTGGTGATTCCTCTTTTTTTCCCTTGGGGGGTTGTTTCTTTGTGTCCCCATTGTAGCTGTCTCTTTCTGGCCCTGGGCACCCTGCTTGGGGTTTGAGAGGTTGAAGACCCTCTCAGGCCAATGGTATGGAAATCATTAGCCTAGAGACTGGGTCAGCCTTGAGTCTCTCACTTTTGTTGTCTCTGCTCTGATTTGTATCCTCTTCTCCCATGAATCTGGTCACTCAGTTGTCCACTTAAAATGTTCGGGGTGGAAGGAGAATGTTCACAGTTCCCTGGTGTGCAACTCCCTGTGAGAACCTAGAGCCCTCTGTCATGCAGTTTGCTGCACAGCCCCAGCACCTATGGCAGGGCAACACCCTTTGTGCCTCTGCAGCATATTGGCAGTGTGGTCCTGTGTCCCCCGGTTGGGCATACCAGCTTGCTCTCAGTCACTCTGGCAGCACTCTCTTGTGTCCCAGAATTGGGTGTGTGCTGGCTTGCTCCAGGTAGCCCCTACAGGACTGTCCCAGGGGCCTGGGTGAAGTGGGTGCAGGTTTCTCTGGGTTGCACAGTCAGAGCTCTCCTGTGGCTCAGAGTGGGGAAAAAGCTGGTTTACTCCAGGTCCTCCAGCAGCAAGTCCCTGGGCTCAGGTTGGAGCAGGCACGGAGTGCTCTGGATCACACAGTCCTTCTTTCTTGTGGCCCAAATTGAGGAATACACTGGGTTGCTCCAGTTCTCCCCTCCTTGATTTGGAGTGGGGGCAGGTTGCTCTGAGTTGCACAATAAGAGCTCTCCTGTGGCCCTGAGTGAGGCATGTGGTGGTTTGCTCTGGGTCACCCCTCCAGGGGCCTGAATGAAGTCGGCATGTTTTGCTCTGGGTTGCACCATTTATGCTCTCCTATAGCCTGGAGTGAGGGCACATGATGGGTTGTTCTGGGTCACCCCAGCAAGTTTTGTCCTGGTGGCCAGGGTGGAACAGGCACAGGTTGCTCTGGATTGCACAGTCCATGATCCCCTGTGTCCCAGAGAGGGGTGCACACTGTGTTGCTCCAGGTCCTCTTGGCAGCAGGTTCCAGGGCTTGGGTTAGAGCAGGCACCAGGTGGATCCAGGTCAAGCTAGCAGCATGGTTCTGGGGTCTAGGGTGGGGCACAGTGTTCTCCCTGGCTTGCACTCACTGCAGAGTCCTCAAGCCGGATTCTGGGACTCTGGTTCTTGATGGCCTGTGAGGAGGCCTGGTGCAGAAGGTCACTCTGGTGAATGCTCCCTTCAGATGTCTGGGAGCCTGCTGGGAGGTACGGCACCAGTAACTGCAGAGGCACAGTGGTGGTTCCACATCAGTTATGGCTGGAAAGTGGCATTCTCTAGGTGGCCTCCCCCCTTCTTTATTGAAAACTGTCTCCTCAGCGATCTCTAATTTGTTATTTCAAGTTGGATGTTCTCCAATTTAGTTGCTTTTCTGGCCTGACCCCAGGAGGTGCATGGCACTTCTCCCTATTTGGCCGCCATTTTCTCCCTCTCAACAGTATTCTTCTATGTGTCATATTCTTTGTTGAAGTTCTAAGTTCATCTACCCTTCCCTTAATTTCATTGAACATCCTTATAACCAGTGTTATGAAGTCTGTATCTGGTAGATTGTTTGTCTCCATTTCAATGAGGGGTTTTTTCTGAAAATTTGTCCTGGTCTTTTACTTGGGACATGTTTCTTTGTCTCCTCGTTTTTGCTGACTCTTAAGTTTGTTTCTATTTATTAAATAGGTCTGTTACATCTCCTGATCTTGACAGAGTTGCTTTATGCAGAAAGTGTCCTCTGGGGTCCAGTTGCTGTCCATCTGGTCACCTCAGGTGGGTGAAGCAGGGGTATCCTCTGTGTGGGTTGTGTCCCCTTATGTTGTAGGTTAATAGCTTTGGCATATCAGTTGGTGAGGTTGACCCTCAAGTGAACTGGTTGTGAAGGCTTTTCATCACTGGAGCAGATGACCTTTTGTGTTGGGTCTAACTTCACAGCAGGAATTGCTTTAGCATGGCTCTGGTGCGAGCCACACTTCCCTTATAGGTGTTTCATTTGTGTAGCTAGTCGGGTGATGGTCTACTGGGTTTTGAAGCTGGCTTTTGCTGCTTCTAGACCTTCTCGGGAGGTATTGTATTGTAGTATAAGTTCAATTGCCACTTGTGTCAGGCTTAGAGCTTCTTAGTAGGAGGTACAAAGTGATATGTGCCTTGCTTCTTATTGCATCTGTCTTGGAGGCTCTTGGGAGCAACTATGCTGTAAAACTAAGCTGGCTGCCACTTATGACTGGCTTGATACCCTTTGGAAAGCACCATGATATGAGCTAAGGCCAGTTGCTACAAGTGTCTGACTTGTGGCTGCTTAATGTAAACTCATTCCAGGTCAAGACTGGCCACCACTTATACCAAGCTTGGGGCCAACTGATGGGATTTATAGTTCAAGCTGAGTCTGGTGGCCATTTGTGTTGAACTTTGTGCTGCTTAGCGAGAGCTATAAGACATACGGAAACTGGACATTACCTGTTTTTGGTTTCTGGACCTTTGAGAGATTTTGGTAAAACCTGCAGCATGAGCCAAGGAAGGCTGCTTGTATGGAGAAGCTACTAGAACAGGCTAGGTTCATGTGGTTGAATTGGTTTGGGCTGGGTCTCAGGAAAACATCAGGGTGGGGCAAACAGTTTTAGCCAGGTTAACAGAGGGCCAGCCTTCCACGATGACAGGGCTGGAGGGGAGTTCAACAAAAAGACAATGGTTCCTGCTAGTATTTCCATCCCTGGAGTGAGTTACTCCAACTACTGCCTTCCATTCCTAGCCCTGAAATTATTAAATTTAGTCTCCCCTCATATGTCCCTAGAAGTTTTCAAGCTTCTGCCCCTGAATAGAACTTAGAGTTAGGGAGTCTATTCACTGGCCCTTAAGACCTGTACATGCCCTTAGTACTTCTCACAAGAAACCCATGCTGTTTTTACATCCAGATGTTATGGAGAGTTCTCTTCCCAGGACTGGTGACCTGAGTTAGGTAGCACAATGTGTGCTGAGACCCCTTGCATCTCCTGGGGGGACCTCTACACCCAAGATGTTTTTCCAGATTTTAAATGCCAAACTGTGCATGTGGGACCTGCCTGTTCTGCATCTCTGCCCCTCCTGCCAGTTTTAACATGGCTTTATTATACTCTCCATTGTAAGAATTCCATTCAGTTAATCAGGTATTTCTCAATGATGTTGGTTCTATGATCAAGTGGTAATTTTGATGTAGTTATCTGAGGATGCAAGCACAGTTTACTTTGTCATCCTGAGTGAAGCTAGCTCACTGGGGACTCATAATTCTCTTTCTCTAGCTTTACAATTTTTCAAACCATTTCTCACTTTCTTGCATATTTTATAATTCTTTTGCTTATTGTTTTCCGAATTCCCCATTGAAAAGTTGGCTCTATCAGGGATAGAGATTTTTTTGCTGCTTCATTCACTTCTGTATGTCTAGTATCTACAATGTGCTTTCAATATAAGTTGTTAAGTGAATAAATGAAGATTAGACAGAATAACAATTGGGAGTTCCTTGTTTATAGGAAATTATCATCTCAAGAATTCTCACTTCATTTTATAGGCTGAGCTGGGAAGAATAAGTAGCTTAAATATCTATTTTTCTCCTTGGAGTATTTTCACAAATATTTCCCATCCACTTTACCACATGCCAAGGTGAGTGTGACATTTCTAGGTGCAAAGTTGGTGACCATGTCCAAAGGGAATTCTGAAAGCTTGTTAGGAGGTCAGTACAATGTGTCAGGCTAGACCTGTATCTGCCTTCCCTGGATGATGAAATCCTTGCATGGGTGACGTAGAAATTGCTCTGCTCTTTCCTTGTGTAAAAATTAACACCTAGATCAGAAGATGGCTGCCGAAGGTAAGGCAGACTTCAAGATAGTGTGTGAGTGAGAGAACGAAAGGAGAGGGTGTGAACGTATGGGAGAGTGTAAATTTGTAGGTGAGTGATAGCTATACTGCAGGGGACTGGTGGAGATTGCTGGATCGGGTTCCCCTAAATGGGCAGCATCCACTGCTACTAAAATCTTTCCCGGAGTGGCTGGCTCTGCCGCAGATACTCCACCATCTTGAAGGAGAGAGTGTCTGTTATTGAGAGCATATACATCCAGGGACCCTGCAGCTACAACACCCAGGGACCAGCTATGAAACCAGGAACATTGGGTCTCAAGCAGTGCGAATACATGGACTCAGACAAGCCCTGCTCCTCCTCATGGAAAGGAGAGAGAGAGAGCTACATTACCAGACACCCAGAGAAGAGAGATCATGGGGAGACAAAGAAACAGCCTGTATATGAAAGAAAAGGAGGCATCACCAGAAAAGGAAGTAAATGAAAAGGAGGCAAGCAATATGTCAGAGAAAGAATGGTCATAAGGTGGCTGAAAAGAATGGAAGACAAATTCAAACTGAGCAAGGAATAGAAAACCTGTTTAAAAAAATAATGACAGAAAACTTCCCTGATATATGGAAGAAAAAACTCACACAAATCCAAGAAGCTTACAGAGTCCCAAACAAAATGAACCCCAAAGGACCAACGCCAAGGCACATCATAATTAAATTAGCAACAAATAATGACAAAGTAAGAATCTTAAAAGCAGCCAGAGAGAGACAGAAAGTTACCTATAAAGGATCCCCCATCAGACTAGCGACTGATTTCTCAACAGAAACACATCAGGCAAGAGGGGAATGGAATGTAATATACAAAGTCATGCAAAGTAAGGGTCTGAATCCAAGAATACTGTACCCAGCAAGGCTAGCAATAAAAATTGAGGGTGAAATCAGAAGCTTCACAGACAAAAAAGGACTAAGGGATTTTATTACCACCAAAACAGCAATGCAAGAAATGCTAAAGGGTCTGCTGTAAAAAGAAGAAATAAGAAACAGAGAAGGAACACAGGGGTAAAGAATAAAAATGGTGACAAAAAAGTACCTATCAATAATAGCTTAAAATGTTAATGGATTTAATGCACCAATTAAAAGACATAGGGTAGAGGGAAAAACCAAGATGACGGCATAGGTAAACACTGGAGATTGCTGCTTAGCACAACCACTTCAAGAATACAACTAAAAGACAGAACGGACATGATCCAGAACCACAGGAAGGCTGGCTGAGTGGAAATTCTACAACTAGAAGGAAAGAGAAAAACATACCGAGACTCAGAGGAGCAGCGGTGTGGAAGTAAAGTACAGAGGTACAGAGGCACACTCGGATAAGGCTGGTGGCTAAGGACACGGTTGTCTTTTTCAATTGGTAGGGAGTTTCAAGCTCTGAGCTCCAATTCCAGGCAAGTCGCTGGGGACCCAGACTAATACGGGTGAAACTGGACCGTCTGGCATCGGTCGGAACTCGAGGGCAGCTTTCTCTCAGAAGTACTTGCAGCGATTGCCAGGACACTGAGAAGCGGGGCCTCTGAGGGCAGCCATAGCTGCATGCTCTGCACTGTTGATCCCCTGGGACACCCGCCTTGCCCAAGCTGTGCCCCGGCTTCTGCATATGAAAGGCCTGTCCCTTTGCAATCTCAAAATTACCTAACAAACTTGCAGCTGGCCCAAGGCCCCATGGCAAATTGCATAGCTTCACAGCTGAGCTTCTGCTGGGTAGCCTCAGAAAGAGGCTAAATTAGCACCTCCTTAGAGATCCAGGAGCCAGTGTGCCTGGTGGAACCATCCAGATTGCAGCTCCTCAGATCCATAAAGGACACACTCAGGGGGCAGACTCAGTGAGCACCAAAGCCCCACTGAAGCAAGTCTTTCACCAGAGGGGTGTTTCCAGCACAGAAGTTCTCCCACTGCAGACACAGCTGATTCTCACAGCCAATTGGCCTGGAGGTCAATTCCTCCCAGTGATACCTACAACAATCAAGGCTTAACTACAATGAGACTGTGCAAAAAACCCACAAGGGGGTGCACCAAGTGTGTCCACCTCAGGTAATTGGGGAGGTTGAGCACTGGGCCCTATAGGACACCTAACACAGAAAGACACTCTATCAACACAGGGAAGCATAAAAAAATGCATAGACAAAGAAACAGGACACAAATGATAGAAATGGAGGAAAGCAAACTACTGGATATAGAGTTCAAAACCACGCTTTTAAGGTTTTTCAAGATCTTTCTAGAAACCGCCAATAAATTTAGTAAGACCCTCAAAAAGTCTGGTGAGATCGCCAATAAATGTAGCGAGACCCTCAAGAAATCTATTGAGGCCCTCAAGGTTATGAAAAAGGACCAACTAGAAATTAAGCATATACTGACTGAAATAAAGGATATTATGCAGAGTTCTAACAGCAGACTAGAGGATGGAAAGAATCAAGTCAAAGATTTGAAATATGAAGAAGCAAAAAACACCCAACCGGAAAAGCAAAATGAAAAAAGAATCCAAAAATACGAAGATAGTGTAAGGATCCTCTGGGACAGCTTCAAGCGTACCAACATCCGGATTATAGGGGTGCCAGAAGAAGAGAGAGAGCAAGATATTGAAAACCTATTTGAAGAAATAATGACAGAAAACTTCCCATACCTGGTGAAAGAAATAGACTTACAAGTCCAGGAAGCTCAGAGAACCCCAAACAAAAAGAATCCAAAGAGGACCACACCAAGACACATCATAATTAAAATGCCAAGAGCAAAAGACAAAGAGAGAATCTTAAAAGCAGCAAGAGAAAGTCAGTTACGTACAAGGGAGTACCCATATGACTGTCAGCTGATTTCTCAACAGAAACTTTGCAGGCCAGAAGGGAGTGGCAAGAAATATTCAAAGTCATGAATGCCAAGAACCTACAACCAAGATTACTTTATCCAGCAAAGCTATCATTCAGAATTGAAGGTCAGATAAAGAGCTTCACAGATAAGAAAAACCTAAAGGAGTTCAACACCACCAAACCAGTACTATATGAAATGCTGAAAGGTATCCTTTAAGAAGAGGAAGAAGAAGTAAAAGGTAAAGATACAAATTATGAACAAGAAATACACATCTATCAACAAGTGAATCTAAAAATCAAGTGAATAAATAATCTGATGAACAGAATAAACTTCTGATTATAATAAAATCCGGGGCATAGAAAGGGAGTGGAATGACTATTCTTGAGGGGGGAAACGGGTGTGGGGGATGGGGGAAGAGACTGGACAAAAATCATGCACCTGTGGATGAGGGCAGTGCGGGGTGTTGAGGGCTGAGGGTGGGGTGGGAACTGGGTGGAGGGGAGCTATGGGGGGGGGGGAAGAGGAACAACTGCAATAATCTGAACAATAAAGATTTAATTTAAAAAAACGACAGGGTAGCTGAGTGGATAAGGAAACATGACCCATATATCTGCTGTCTATAGGAAACCCACCTTAGAAAAAAGGACTCATACAGACTGATGGTGAAGGGATGGAAAAAGATTTTTCAGGCGAATGGAAATGAAAAAAAAAAAGCTGGGTTAGCAATACTTATATCAGACAAATTAGATCTCACAGTGAAGGACATAACAAGAGATAAGGAAGACCACTTCATAATACTAAAGGGAGCAATCCAACAAGAAAATATAACTCCAAGACCTCTGAGCCCAGAGGGTTAGAGGGAGACAGCCTGGCACACAGCCGCATCTCTTGGGACAGGCACAGCCCCTGACTGTGGAAAGGAGATCTGCGGGACTGTTGGCGCTGGGGGATTTGAGATCTGGGTTCTGTAATTAAGGAGGACTGAGCCTAAAAGGGGCAGCCTGAAGCGCTGACCAGACCATGCAGTGCTGGTAAGAGAGGAGCTTACAGAGACTCAGCCTTCCCCGTTTCTGTGGCCAGCGTGTGTTTGTTTGTTTTCACTGAACACTGTTCATAGTACATTTCGAATACAGACACTCACCTGTGCTGAAGAGCAGGAGAAGGTGAGGACGAGTGGAATCTGGGGAGAGGCTGGGGAGAGAGGGGGGCTCCAGGAGAAGTGGCAGCAAATTGAGTGTTGAGTCATCCCTGAGCCCAGGACCTAGGCAGCCATTTTCTCCTAACGTTATAACCCCAACCCTCCTTCCAGCCCCCAGGCAAGGAATACAGCCACACCCAGATTTCACCCTGAATGAGATGAAGGATTAAAATAATCTGATTACTCCCTGGGAGTTAACAGGGTCTCATCTATAGAGGGGCTTTCAGTCCCAGCAATGACAACAACAACAACAACAAGTCACAGACATTCCAGAAAACTGGGATCTTAAGCCAGCCAAAGGAATGGCATTTTAATTTTTCATTATTATTTTATTATTATTATTTTGTTAGCTTTTTTTTGGCTTTTCTCTTTTTGTTTGTTTGTTTGTTCCTTTATTTCCTACTTCTTTTCACATTATTTTTTCAACCACGTAAGCAGCAGACACATGAGCAGCACACTCTTGTCCAGGGAGCATCAGCCCCGTGAGCAGCCTGCCTCGAGCCTAAGAGCAGCAGCCTCATTTGGCCTGCCCCTGTCCAAGGAGCAGCAGCTGTGTGAGCGGCCCGCTTCCCCATCCAAGGAGGAGCAACCACGCGAGCAGTTTGACCTGTCAAGGAGCAGCAGACGCATGAGCAGTCTTCCTACGCCCGAGGAGCGGCAGCCCTGCCCAGCCTGCCCCCATCCAAGGAGCAGCAGCTGCGCACACTCTGCACTAGTCCGAGGAGGAGCAGCTGCACAAGCATCTTGCCCTCATCCAAGCAGAAGCAGCCGCACGAGCAGCCTGCCTAATCCGAGGAGCAGCAGTTCTGCGAGCGGCCCGGCCCTATTCAAGGAGCAGCAGGAGCCCACCCCAATCTGAGGAGCAGCAGCCACACGAGCTAACCTCCAACATCCGAGGAGCAGCAGCCCTGTGCTGCACGCACCGGTCCAAGGAGCAGAACCACAACAGCCTGCTCCTGTCCGACGAGCAGCAGCCAGGTGAGTGGCACGTCCCCGTCCGAGCCGAGGAGGAGCAGCCACGCGTGCAGCTCACTCCCGTCCAAAGAGCAGCAGCCCACCCCCATCTGAGGAGCAACAGACTTGCAATCAAACTGTCCAAGTCCTAGGAGCAGTAGCCCCACAGGCAGCCCACCACTTCAGAGGAACAAAAGCAGCATGCAGCCAGCCCCCAGCCAAGGATCAGCAGCCATGTGAGAAGTCTGCCCCAGTTCAAGGAGTAGCAGCTGCGTGTGTAGCCTGCCCCCATCGAATGAAAAGCAGCCTCGTGATCAGCACACCCTCTGTCTGAGGAACAGCAGCTGTGTGTGAAGCCTCCCCCCACCAGACAGAGTAGCCACCACAGATGTGAACAGCATCTACCAGAGGAGCTGCTGCCAACTGAGGAGCAGCTGGTACCACAACCGCCCAAGGAGCAACCATAGCCCGAGAAGCCACTGCCACCCAAGGAGCAGCTCCTGAATGACTCAACATCTAGATATGTAAGTGAACTCAAAAATGGGTAGACAAAGAAACCCCCAAAGGAAAGAAAAGGAGGACTCACCAGAAAAACATCTAAGGGAAACAGAGGCATTCAGCATTACAGAAAAAGAATTCAGATTAAGGGTCCTAGATTGCATAAACTGGATGGAGGAAAAAATCAACAACTTATGCAAGAAGCAAGAAGGAATGGATAAAAAAATCAACAACTTATGTAAGAATCAAAAATAAATGGAAGAAAAAAATTAACAAATTATATAAGAACTAAGAAGAAATGAAGAGTGATATAGTTGCAATAAAAAACACCATTGAAAGTTTCAAAGGTAGACTAGGAGAAGCGGAGGACCGAATTAGCGAAGTAGAAGACAGGGAAGCAAAACACACCCAAACTGAACTGCAATTGGAGAAAAAAAAGTAAAAGACAGGAAGAGAGCCTAAGGTAGCTATGAGACAACATGAAACGAAACAACATAAGAATAAGAGGGGTGCCAGAACAACAGAAAGAGGAACAAGGGTTAGAAAACCAATTTGAAGGAAATAACATCAGAAAACTTACCTGAGGTGGGGAAGAAAAAAGTCACACAAGCACGGAGAGTCCCAAATAGGGTGAACCTGAAAAGACCCACACGAAGACACATGATTACCATGGCAAATGTTCAGGACAAAGAGAGAATCTTAAAGGCTGCAAGAGAGAGATGGAAAGTTAAATACAAGGGATCTCCCATTAGATTATCAAATGATTTCTCAACAGAAACACATCAGACCAGAAAAGAAAGGACGGAAATTTAAAAGGGATGCAAAGCAAAGGAATGAATCCAAGAATACTCTATCCAGCAAGGCTATCATTCAAAATTGAAAGTTATATAAGAGGATTCACAGACAAAAAAAGGCTAAGGGATTTTATCACCACCAATCCAGCAATGCAAGAAATGCTAAAGAGACTGGTGTAAAAAGAAGAAATAAAAAGCTCAGAAAGAAAACAGGAACAAAAAATAGAAATGGCTACAAACAAGTACCTTTCAATAATAACTTTAAACGTAAATGGACTAAATATTCCAATCAAAAGACATCGAGTGGCTGAATGGATAAAAAACCAAAACCTATATATTTGCTGTCCAGAAGAGACACACCTCAGAATAAGGGACTCACACAGACTGAAAGTGAAGAAATGGAAAAATATCTTTCAGGCAAAAGGAAATGAAAAAAAAAGCTGGGGTAGCAAAACTTATATTGGACAAAATAGACCTCAAAGTGAAGGCCATAACAAGAGATAAGCAAGACCAGTTCATAATACTAAAGGAATCAATACAACAAGAGGATATAACCATGATAAACATATATGCACCCAATGCAGGAGCACCCAAATACATAAAAATAACTCCTGGAAGATATCAAGGGAGACATCAACAGCAATAAAATTGTAGTAGGGGACTTTAATACACCACTGACATCACTGGATAAATCCTCAAGACAAAAAATCGGCAAAGAAACAGCAATCCTAAATGACTCACTAGATCAGATGGACTTAATTGACATCTTCAGAACATTGCACCCCAAAGCCACGGAATATACATTCTTCTCAAGTGCTCATGGGACATTTTCAAAAATAGACCACATATTGGGTCACAAAGAAAGTCTCTCCAAATTCAAGAAGATTGCTATCATACCAATCATTCTCTCAGACCACAATGGCAAAATATTAGGAATAAACTACAATAAAAACAACCCAAAATACTAAAAAACCTGGAAGCTGAATAGCATGTTATTAAAATATTGATTGAGTTACCAATGAGATCAAAGGAGAAATTACAAACATCCTGGAAACTAATGACAATGAAAACACAACAATCCCAGACGTATGGGACACAATGAAAGCAGTCCTGAGAGGGAAGTTTATAGCTCTACAGGCCTATCTCAAAAAACAAGAAAAAATGGTAGTAAATCATCTAACTCTACATGTCAAAGTACTAGAAAGAGAGCAACAAGAAAAGCAAAGAGAGAGCAGAAGGAAGGTGACAATAAAGATTAGAAGAGAAATAAATACATAGAGACCAAAAAAATAATACACAAAATCAAGGAAACCAAGAGATGGTTCTTTGAAAGGATAAACAAGATTGACAAACCTCTAGCCAGGCTCACCAAGAAGCAAAGAGAGAGGACCCAAATAAAGAAAATCAGAAAGGATAGAGGCAAAATAACAACAGACCCACAGAAATACAAATGATTGTTAAAAAATACTATAGACAACACTACTCCAACAAACTAGACAACCTGGAGGAAATGGCCATATTCCTAAAAAAATACAACATTCCAAAAATCAATCAAGAAGAATCTAAAAATCTCAATAGGCCAATAACTATGGAAGAAATTGAAGCAGTCATCAAAAAGCTTCCAGCAAACAAAAGCCCAGGACCAGATGGCTTCACAGCGGAGTTTTACCAAATATTCAAGGAAGAACTAAAACCTATCCTCCTCAGACTATTCCAAAAAATTCAAGAGGAAGGAACACTTCCAAGCTCATTCTATGGAGCCAGCATCACCCTAACCCCAATACCAGAGAAAGACAACATAATGAAAGAGAATTACAGGCGAATATCCCTCATGAACCTAGATGCCAAAATCCTCAACAAAATCTTAGCAAATAGGATCCAGCAGTATATCAGAAAGATCATACACCATGACCAAGTAAGATTTATCCCGGGGATGCAAGGATGGTACAATATCCGCAAATCAATAAACGTGATACATCACATAAACAAATTGAAATAAAAAACCACATAGTCATATCAATTGATGCATAAAAAGCATTTGACAAAATCCAACACCCATTTTTGACAAAAACTCTCAGCAAGGTGGGAGTAGAAGGATCATACCTCAACATAATAAAAGCCATATATGACAAACCCACAGCAAACATCATACTCAATGCACAAAAACTAACACATTTCCCCATGAACAGGAACAAGACAGGGATGCCCACTCTCACCACTCCTGTTCAACATATTACTGGAAGTATTAGCCATTGCAATTAGACAAGAAGAAGAAATAAAAGGCATCCAAATTGGAAAAGAGGAAGTAAAACTGTCCTTATTTGCAGATGACATGATATTATACATACAAAAACCTAGATACTCCATCAAAAAACTACTAGAATTAATAAATGAATTTGGAAATGTAGCAGGATACAAAATTAACCCCAATAAATCTATTTCTATACCCCAATAGTGACATTTCAGAAAGTGAGATTATAAAAACAATCCCATTAACCATCCCACCAAAAAAATTAAGCTACCTAGGAATAAACTTAACTAAAGAGGTAAAAGACCTCTACTCAGAACACTACAGGATGTTGAAAAAAGAGATAGAGGAAGACATAACCAGATGGAAGAACATACCATGTTCTTGGATTGGTAGAATCAACATCATTAAAATGTACATACTACCCAAAGCAATCTATAAATTCAACTCACTTCCCATTCAAATACCAACGGCATACTTCACAGATCTACAACAAACTCTCCAAAAATTCATCTGGAATAAAAAAAGACCCCGAATAGCTGCAGCAATCCTGAGAAAGAACAAAGTAGGAGGTATCTCAATACCAGATATCAACCTGTATTACAAAGCCACTGTTCTCAAAACTGCCTGGTACTGGCACAAGAACAGACATATAAATCAATGGCATAGAATAGAGAGCCCAGAAATCGGCCTGAACCTATATGCTCAATTAATATTTGACAAAGGAGGCAAGAACATACAATGGAGCCAAGATAGTCTCTTCAGTAAATGGTGTTGGGAAATTTGGACAGATATATGCAAGAAAATGAAACTAGACCACCAACTTACACCATACACAAAAATAAACTCAAAATGGATAAAGGACTTAAATGTACAACAGGAAACCATAAAAATTCTAGAATAATCCAAAGGCAACAAAATCTCAGACATATGCCGAAGCAATTTCTTCACTGATATAGCTCCCAGGGCACTTGAAACTAAAGAGAAAATGAACAAATGGGACTACATCAAAATAAAAAGCTTCTGCACAGAAAAAGAAACCATCAACAAAACATCAAGAAAACCCACTGCGTGGGAAAACATATTTGCCAATGTCATATCTGATAAGGGCATAATCTCCATAATTTATAGGAAACTCATACAACTTAACAAAAGGAAGATAAAAAATCCAATCAAAAAATGGGCAAAGGACCTAAATAGACACCTTTCAAAACAGGACATCTAGCAAGCTAAGAGACATATGGAAACAAGCTCAAAGTCACTAATCATCTGAGAGATGCAAATCAAAACTACAATGAGGTACCCTCTCACACCTCTCAGACTGGCTATTGTCAACAAATCCACAAACGACAAGTGCTGGAGAGGATGTGGAGAAAAAGGAACACTCGTGCACTGCTGGGGGGAATGCAGCATGGAAGACAGTATGGAGTTTCATCAAAAAACTAAAAATGGAACTCCCATTTGACCCTGTGATCCCACTTCTAGGAATATATCCCAAGAAACCAGAAACACCAATCAGAAAAGATATATGCACCCATATGTTCATAGCAGCACAATTCACCATAGCTAAGATCTGGAAACAGCCTAAGTGCCCATCAGTAGATGAATGGATTAGAAAACTGTGGTACATCTACATGATGGAATACTATGCTGCTGTAAGAAAGAAGGAACTCTTACCATTTGCAACGGCATGGATGGAACTGGAGAGCATCATGCTAAGTGAAATAAGCCAGTCAATGAAGGAAAAATACCACATGATCTCACTCATTCATGGTTAATAGAGACCATTATAAACTGATGAACAAAAATAGATACAGAGGCAGAGCAGCATCGAACAGACTGTCAAACTACAGCAGGAAAGCCGGGGAGGGTTGGGGGGCAGGAGGGAGGTGGGTAAGAGATCAACCGAAGGACTTGTATGCATGCATATAAGCATAACCAATGGACATAAGACACTGGGGGGTAGGGGAGGCCAGGGGATTTTCAAGGGTGGGGAAAAAAATAGGGCACATATGTAATACCCTTTGTAATACTTTAAGCAATAAAAAAATAAAGCACAAAAATCTTAATTAAGATAAAAAATGGAAGAACATACATGTTCATGTATGGGCAGAATCAACTTCATTAAAATGTCTATACTACCCAAAGCAATCTACAGATTCAATGCAATTCCCATTAAAACACGAATGGCACATTTCAAAGATCTAGAAAAAACTTTCCAAAAATTCATCTGGAATTAATAAAGGTTCCAAATAGCCACAGCAATCCTGAGAAAGAAGAGCAATGTTGGAGGGATCACATTACAACTTATCAAGCTATATTACCAAGCCACAGTTCTCAAAACTGCCTGATACTCACACAAGAACAGACACATAGACCAATGGAACAGTACAGAGAACCCAAAAATCAACCCAAGCCATTATGCTCAATTAATACTTGACAAAGGAGGCAAGAGCATACAATGGAGTCAAGACAGTCTCTTCAAAAAATGGTGCTGGGTAGAAACTAAGATGGCGGCATAGATAAACACCGGGAAATTGCTACCTCCCACAACAACTTCAAAAAAAAAGTACATAAAGACAAAACGGACATCATCCAGAACTACAGGAAGGCTGGCTGAGTGAAAATTCTACAACTAGAAGGAAAGAAAAGCATGCTGAGAGCCAGAGGAGCTGGGGAAGTAAAGTGCAGAGTTACAGAGGCTCGAGCGCAGAAAGGGGCTGGCACCTGAGGATGCGGCTGTCTTTTTGAATCGGGAGGGAGTCACAAGCTCCTGACTGCTCTGAACTCCGGTTCCGGGAAGTCTCTGGGGACCCAGGACTCATACGGGGAGAAACTGGACTGTCTGGCAGCGGGTAGAACTCGGAACATGAGGTCGGCTTTCCCTCAGAGGTACTTGCATCAATTACAGGGACACTGAGACACGTGGCCCCTTAGGGCAGGGCTGAGAATCCGCCATAGCTGTTTGCTCCGCCCTTTGATTCCCTGAGACCCCGCCCCACCCAGGCTGCAGCAGAGGCTCTTGCATATGAATGCCCTGGACCTTTGCAACCTGAAAATTACCTAACTGCAACTGGGCCAGACAGACCCAGAACTTCCAAGAGAAGGCCCAAGGCCCCACAACGGCTTGCATTGCTTCCCAGCTGGGCCTCATCAGGGTACCTCCAAACTCAAAAAAAGGAAGGGGAATCTGCAGATCTCTTCGTAGCTCCTGCTGTGTAACCTCAGGCAGAGGCTAAATTAGCACCTCCTTAGATCCAAGAGCCAGTGTACCCAGTTGTCAGAGTGGGACAATCCAGATTACAACTCCTCAGATCCATAAGGGACACACTCAGGGTGCAGACTCAGTAAGCACCAAAACCCCACTTAAGCAAGTCTTGCCCCAGAAGGGTGTCTTCAGCACAGAAGTTCTCCCACTGCAGACACAGCTGATTCTCACAGCCAATTGGCCTGGAGGTCAATTCCTCCCAGTGATCCGACAACAATCAAGGCATAACTACAATAAGACTGTGCAAAAAGCCCACAAGGGGGTACACCAAGAGTGTCCACCTCAGGTAACTGGGGAGGCTGAGCCACTGGGCCCTATAGGACACCTAGCACACAAAACCACTCTACCAACACAGGGAAGCATAAAAAATGCGGAAACAAAGAAACAGGTCACAAATGACAGAAATGGAGGAAAGCAAACGACTGGATATAGAGTTCAAGGCCACGTTTATAAGGTTTTTGAAGAATTTTATGGAAACCGCCGATAAATTTAGTGAGACCCTCGATAAATCTAGTGAAAAAGGACCAACTAGAAATTAAGCATACACTGACTGAAATAAAGAATAATATACAGAGATCCAACAGCAGACAAGAGGATCCCAAGAATCAAGTCAAAGATTTGAAATACAAAGAAACAAAAAATACCCAACCGAAAAATTAAAAAGATTCCAAAAATATGAAGTTAGTGTAAGGAGCCTCTGGGACAACTTCAAGCGTACCAACATCAGAATTATAGGGCTACCAGAAGAAGAGAGAGGGCAAGATATTGAAAACCTATTTGAAGAAATAATGACAGAAAACTTCCCATACCTGGTGAAAGAAATAGACTTACAAGTACAGGAAGCGCAGAGAACCCCAAACAAAAGGAACCCAAAGAGGACCACATCAAGACACATCATAATTAAAATGCCAAGAGCAAAAGACAAAGAGATAATCTTAAAAGCAGCAAGAGAAAGACAGTCAGTTACCTACAAGGGAGTACCCATATGACTGTCAACTGATTTCTCAACAGAAACCATGCAAGCCAGAAGAGAGTGGCAAGAAATATTCAAAGTGATAAATGCCAAGAACCTACAACCAAGATTACTTTATCCAGCAAAGCTATCATTCAGAATTGAAGGTCAGATAAAGAGCTTCACAGATAAGAAAACGCTAAAGGAGTTCATCACCACCAAACCAGCATTATATGAAATGCTGAGAGGTATTCTTTAAGAAGAGGAAGAAGAAAAAGGAACTCTTACTATTTGTCACAGCATGGATGGAACTGGAGAGTGGATAAATACCACATGATCTCACTCACTTGTGGAATATAATGAACAACATAAACTGATGAACAAGGACTGATCCAGAGACGGAGAGGCATTGATTGGACTGTCGGGCCTTGGAGGGAAGGTAGGGGAGGGGAGGGATAAGGGGGAAAGATCAACGAAAGAACTTTTATGCAAGCATATATGCCTAACCAATGGACACAGACAACGGGGGGGGGGGGCGGGTGAGGGCATGAGCGGGGGGTGGGTAGAGGGTAACGTGGGGACAAGGACACATCTGTAATATCTTATTCAATAAAAAATATATTAAAAAAATAAAAATAAAATAATACTTTAACATTAAAGCCACTGAAAGTCCGTAAGTTATCTGTTACAGAATTTGCCAAAGAAAATGCCTTGGGTAATAATAATTGGGTTTAAAATCTCAAAGTTATTAAAACATAAATAAATAAATGTAACTAACATACAGGATTTGTAATAAAGCTTTTCAGTAATAATTATAAATGTATTAATAATTAAAGTCCAGTCACTCAAGAGGAGACTGATTGCACTCTGTTAGAGGAAAGAGCCAGTAGGGTTTCCCATGGCAGCAACCTTAGATATTACTCTAAGGAAGAATGTGGCAGTTTCAAAATTCAAAGGGCTATGGGCCTGCTCCCTCCTCCTCCTGCCTTTTCACCAGCCTCATATATAGTTTTCCAAAGTCTTTGGTAACTTAAAACTTTAGAACATTGCTGAATTAAATAATAAAAATTATTAAATATCTAGGTATTTTAGAATGACAAAAATACTGAAATATTAATCTGAGTTTGCCTCATATGAAAAATCTAGAGGACAGAATTGAATCTATTAATTGAATATGTCTTGTATTTTATTTGAAATATATCTTTAAAAATATAAAAATATTATTAATCTGAGAAATGCTAAGTATTTAATTTGCCACCTAAAATTTTAAGGCTTCTAAAAGTTTAAAATTCAAATTAAGTTGAAAGAAATTATATAGTTGTGATAACAAAATGCATAAAGTATAGAAATTCAGTTTTGAGAAAAATAATTCTTGTATTTTCTCTGGAAAAATTAGTAGTTCAAAATATATTACAGTCCTTATGTGTACTATGTGTGGTAAAATTTCAACCTAGAATATAATATTTTATTGGCTTGATGAAAAAAGGATTAATTCTATGGTCTGAACCAAATTTTTAATATTAAAACTGGTTTAAATTTAATTAATGTCTTTTAGAATAATTACAAAAGGTATGTTGATAAATGTCAATCTAAGAAATACTGGATGTTTACTTTTAATTATCATTGGAAAATTAAGGTTTAAACTTTGTATAGTTTTAATAATAGAAGGCAGGGCATACATTTTAAAGGAAAAGGAGGAAAAAGTTCTATACAAATATCTGAAAGCTTATATGTACAAATTAATGACAAAAGGAAGAATATTAGAATAGAAATGCATTTTTAAAGATCATAAAAAGAAAGTTTGAAGATTAATTTGAAAGTATGAAATTCATGAAGGTTATGTATATGATGAGAAGGAAAAAAGACGTTTTGAAAGAGAGAAATGAATTCTAAAGTTAACTATTTGCAAAAGTTGTAAATGTGGTTTAGAAATTACTCTGGAAGGAAATACAGAGGGAAACACCTTTCAAATATTTAGGAACTATAATTAAAAGTCAATGTATTAGGCCTTAAAAAGTAGAAATATGAAAAGAATGGCCTTAAGACCTTAAATGACGTTTTAGAAATTATTAAAAGACATTAATTAGTTAAGACCTTATCTAAAAATATTTATGGAAGAAATGAAGAATTTATTACTCAATTAAAATGACTCAGTGACACAAGCTGTCATTTCCAGCAATTTTATAAAAAGTAGAAAATCCAAAAAATTACGGGACAGACAATTATAGAATGCCAATATCAGAGGATAAAATCCCAACTTGAAAAAAAAAAAAAGGGGGAATAGTGGAGAAATCTCCTGTAAGTAAACTACATCAAGCCTTAATTACTTTAAATTTTTTCACTTGTAATGCTGATGGCAAGACACCCATGGAATTACACCGGTGTCAGAATAAGCCAAAGGAAAATGGTCTGGTTAAATGGAAAGATCCCGAGTCTGATTTATGGAAAGGCCCCGACACCCTGTTAACAATTGGTCGAGGATATGCTTGTGTATTTCTAGAAAACTTCTCTAAGCCCACGTGGCTTCCTGCAAGAAATATTAAACTTCAATATGAATCCGAGGGAGGAACTGACCAGATTCATGAGGACGTTACATCTGGAGTCGCACCCTGTACCTGCACCTGCAGACAATAGACTACTCCAGCCACAGATAGCAGTAGCCCCAAGAATGCCTGAGAACATCTTTCTTGCCATGCTAGCAGTCATCAGTTGTGTGGTAATACTACCAGGGGCAAATGGGGAAGTATATTGGACTTATGTTCTTGACCCTCCATGGGTAAGACCCCTTACGTGGGCTGATCCCCCGCCTAATGTAGTCACCAATAATACCAAGCACCTTGGTCAACCAGGGGGACAACAGGTGGGACAAGGAAGTATCTGGGCAAAATATAATTACATGGGTGTTACCACCCAGCTTCCCTTTTGTATGACACAGAATCCAACTACTGTTCCTTTGTGTATTGAATTAAAAAGAGGTTTCTGGTTAGCATGGACACCAAAGGAGAGGGAAGCAAAAGCCCAAATATATCTACGGTCACTACTTGTTCCTTGGAAAGGTACAGAAAATGTAACATTACTAAAACATCCCCCAACTAAGCCATTATGTAAAAAGTTTTATGAATGGCACCCCTCAGAGGAATAAATCAATCAGCAAGACTGTTATAGTGACCAACCCACCAGCAGCAAACTTAATAACAGTTTTTCCTTTGTGGATTGGAGCCTCTATGGGTCTCCATATAGTAATAATCGTACCCTAAAATGGAATGGGACTGCATCCTATCTATATGTTGAAGCTAATCAAGCCATCTCCTGGTATGGAGGAGGATTTGTTGGATTTCAATTACAACATGATAATTGGCCTCTAAAAATTATTCAATGGAAATTAACTGCTATACTTGCACTTATTACATGGTATAGTTTTAAGTATAGCTTAGAAAATTCCATTCATACCTTATGGGGAACTCCCAATTAAGACAGCATTTGCCACCACTTGTGTATTTGATCCTTCTGTACTTCTCTCAGGCCCCATCCAGATGTGCTTTAATGCTACAAGCCATCTGTATGAGGTGTCATGTACAGGCTGCACACTATCCCATTGTATTAATTCTACATCCCAAAAGGATTCCCTCATGATTTTAAAACAACCTGCTTTCACTTGGGTTCCTACTAACCTAACCGAGCCTTGGGAATCTCATCAAACTTACCAACTATTACATGACCTAGTAAATATCTTAAAATGACAAAAAAAGATTTCTTGGGATGTTAATTGCAGGACTCTTTGCCCTCGTAATGTTACTTACTTCTGTGGGAATTGCTGCTTCACCCATGGTACAAACTGTTCAAACTTCTCAGTTTGTACATCAAGTTAAGGAAAATGTAACTAAGACCTTGTCTATACAAAAAAGAATTGACAGCCAGTTTGAGATAGAATTATCAGCACTAAAGTCTACAGTTTTGTGGATGGGTGATAAAATCCACAGCCTAGAGCAAAGAATATCCTTGCAGTGTCATTATAATTTTTCCCAGATTTGTGTTACCCCCGTTCCCTACAATAGTACCTTACACCCTTGGGAATCAATAAAATCACCTTCTTGGTGCTTGGGGTAAAGATAACACAACCCTTGATATTTTAGAATTACAACAGCATATAGTACAATTATCCCAGGCAAACTTACAAACTAATTCCTTAGATGCCTGGCAGCAATTTAAAAAGTACATGAAAGAATTTAATCCCTTTCACTGGATCTCCTTACATTTGCCTCTTAGCATAACCATGATTGCCTGTCTCATTCTTGTTCTTATTTGTTTATTTCTAGTCTGCAGATGTGGAATGAAGGGTCTAAAAAGAACTCAAGCCCTCCAGGTGGCATACACTTTTCAAGATTTATTAAGAAAACAAAAAGGGGGAGATGTGGAAGCTATCCATTGTCTACACTATAATAAAAGTGTAACAGGGAACTTGGAAGGCTGATAGACCTTGAGCTTTAGCAAAGGCTAAAGCTATGCACTGATTGTTCTGTCGAGACAATGGTGGCTCAAGCAATTTCCTGACCTAATAGTCTCTTTACTAATATTTACTGACCTTTAAGATAGTCTGTCTGCTACTGCATTGCCTGCCTAACAAAGGGCAAGATGAGTATTCTAAAATTGAATAAAAGCTAACCGGGCCTGGGCCCCAGTGAAGCCTTTCCACTAGAGAAAGGTTTTCAGCCTGGCCTCCCATGATTTCTAAATTCATATTTCTTGTCTAATGTCTTCATTCATGTAGGGCCCTTTTCCAGACCTTGAACCCTAGCCACAAATGGATGTGGCATTCACACAGCTATTCATTTTTTTATTCTATATAAATTTTCAGAGAATTTGTTCTATCTTTGTGAAAAATGCTAGTGATATTGTAATAGTGATTGGATTGAATCTGTAGCTTGCCTTGGGTAGTATGGAAATTTTAATGATGTTGATTCTACAAATCCATGAACATGGTATATATTTTCACTTGCAGATAACTTTCTCTAACTCTTTTTTCAATGTCTTGTAGTTTTCCAAATAGAATTCTGTTACTTCCTTGGTTAAGTTTATTCCTAAGTATTTAATTTTTTTTGTTGCAATGGTAAATTGGGTTATTTGTTTGGTTTCCCTTTCTGAGAGTTTATGACTGGTGTATAAAAATGCCACAGATTTCTGGGTATTAATTTTATATCCTGCTATATTGCCAGGTTCATTTATTAAATCTAGCAGTTTTCTGACGGAGTCTTTAGGGTTTTCTATGTACAGTATCATGTCATTTGCGAATAGTGACAATTTTACTTTCTCCTTTTCAAATTGGATGCCTTTTATTTCTTCTTCTTGCCTGATCACAATGTCTGATCACTTCTAGTACTATGTCAAACAGGAGAGGTGAAAGTGGGCATTCCTGTCTTTTTCCTGTTATTATGGGAAATGGTTTTAGTATTTGCCCATTGAGTATGATATTGGCTATATAGGTTTGTCATATAAGGCTTTTATTATGTTGAGGTATAATCTCTCTATACCCACTTTGTTGAGAATTTTTATCAAAAAAGGATGTTGGATTTTGTCAAATGCTTTTTCTGCACCAATTGATATGACCATGTGGTTTTTATCTTTCAGTTTTTTTTATGTGATGTATCATATTTATTGATTTGTGGATATTGTACCAGCCTTGCATCCCTGGAATAAATCCCTCTTGGTCATGGTGTATGATTTTTCTACTGTATTGGTGGATCTGATTTGCTAGAATTTTTGTTGAGGATTTTAGTATCTATGTTCATCAGGGATATTGGCCTATAATTCTCTTTCTTTGTAGTGTCTTCATCTGGTTTGGGGATTAGGATAATGCCCTCATAGAAAGAGCTTGGGAGTATTCCTTCTTTATGAATTTTTTGGAGTAGTTTAAGGAGGATAGGTATTAGTTCTTTGAATGTTTTTTAAAACTCCCGTGTGAAGCTGTTAAGTCTAAGGCTTTTGTTTGCTGGAAGTTTATTTTATTTATTATTTAATTTTATTTATTTAATTTTATTTATTTTATTTTATTTTATTATTTTATTTTATTTATTTTATTTTATTATTTTATTTATTTAATTTTATTTATTTTATTATTTTATTTTATTATTTTATTTTATTTTATTTTATTTTATTTTATTTTATTTTATTTTATTTTATTTTATTTTATTTTATTTTATTACTGTTACGATTTCATTAGTAGTTATTGTCCTGTTCAGATATTTTGATTCTTCCTGATTGAGTTTTGGAACCTTGTATTTTTCTAGGAATATGTCCACTTGGTCAAGGTTGTTCAGTTTATTAAAGTGGAGTTGTTCATAGTATTTTTTATCATCCTTTGTATCTCTGTGGGGTCTGTTGTTATTTCACTTCTTTTGTTTCCGATTTTGTTTATTTGTGTCCTGTCTCTTTTTTTCTTGGTGAGTGTGGCAAGAGGTTCATTGATCTTATTCATCCTTTCAAAGAACCAGCTCTTGCTTTTATTGATATTTTGTATTTTTTCTTTTATCTCTATGTCATTTATTTCTGTTCTGAGCTTTACTATTTCTGTCTTTCTATTTACTCTGGGTTTTCCTTTTTGCTCTCTTTCTTTTCTTTTCTTTCTTTTTTTTTCTGTTTCTATTCTTTTTTTATTTTTATTTTTTTATTAGTTAAGGTATTACAAATGTGTCCTCATCCCCCCCCCCCTTAACCCTCAACCTCCCCCCCAGCCCCGCACACTTAGGCTCCCATCCCCCTGTTGTCCATGTCCATTGGTTTGGCTTATATACATGTATACAAGTCCTTCAGTTGATCTCTTCCCCTTACCCCCGCCCTCCCCTACTTTCCTTCTGGGGATTGATAGCCTGATTGCTGTTTCTCAGTCTTTGGATCTGTCCCTTTTCATCAGTCTATGTTGTTCTCTATAATCCACAAATGAGTGAGATCATGTGGTATTTATCTTTCTCTGACTGGCTTATTTCACTTAGCAGAATGCTCTCCAGTTCCATCCATGCTGTTGCAAAAGGCAAGAGTTCCTTTTTTTTTTTTTTTTTTTTTTTTTTTTTTTTTTTACTGCAGCATAGTATTCTATTGCATAGATGTACCACAATTTTCTAATCCACTCCTCTGTTGATGGGCACTTAGGCTGTTTCCTAATCTTAGCTATGGTGAATTGTGCTGCTATGAACATAGGGGTGCATATATCCTTTCTGATTGGCGTTTCTGGTTTCTTGGGATATATTCCTAGTAGTGGGATCACTGGGTCAAATGGAAGTTCCATTTTTAGTTTTTTGAGGTAGCTCCATACTGTTCTCCACAGTGGCTGCACCAGTCTGCATTCCCACCAGCAGTGCACAAGAGTTCCTTTTTCTCCACATCCTCTCCAACACGTGTTGTTTGTTGATTTGTTGATAATAGCCAGTCTGACAAGTGTGAGATGATAACGCATTGTCGTTTTGATTTGCATCTCTCATATAATTAGTGACTTTGAGCATGTTTTCATATGTCTTTCGGCCTTCTGTATGTCCTCTTTCGAAAAGTGTCTATCTATGTCCGTTGCCCATTTTTTAATTGGATTGTTTATCTTCCTTTTGTTAAGTTTCATGAGCTCCCAGTAAATGTTGGAAATTAAACACTTATCGGTGGTATCATTGGCAAATATGTTCTCCCATGCAGTGGGTCTTCTTGTTGTTTTGTTGATGGTTTCCTTTGCTGTGCAAAAGCTTTTTATTTTGATGTAGTCCCATTTGTTTATTTTCTCTTTAGTTTCCATTGCCCTAGGAGCATTATCAGAGAAGAAATTCCTTCGGCATATGTTTGCAATTTCGCTGCCTGTGGATTCCTCTAGTATTTTTATGGTTTCCCGTCTTAGGTTTAAGTCTTTTATCCATGTTGAGTTTATTTTTGTGTATGGTGTGAGTTGGTGGTCTAGTTTCATCTTTTTGCATGTATCTGTCCAATTTTCCCAACACCATTTATTGAAGAGACTGTCTTGACTCCATTGTATGCTCTTGCCTTCTTTGTCGAATATTAATTGGGCATAGTGGTTTGGGTCTATTTCTGGGGTCTCTATTCTATTCCATTGATCTATATGTCTGTTCTTGTGCCAGTACCAAGCTGTTTTAAGAACAGTGGCTTTGTAATACAGTTTGATATCTGGTATTGAGAACCCACCTACTTTGTTCTTCTTTCTCAGGATTGCTGCAGATATTTGGGGTCTTTTTTTATTCCAGATGAATTTTTGGAACGTTCGTTCTAGATTTGTGAAATATGCCGTTGGCTATTTAATAGGGATTGCATTGAATCTACAGATTGCTTTGGGTAGGATGGACATTTTGATGATGTTGATCCTACCATTCCATGAACACGGTATGTTCTTCCATCTGTTTATGTCTTCCTCTATCTCTTTGTTCAGTGTCCTGCAGTTTTTCGCATATAAGTCTTTTACCTCCTTAGTTAAGTTTATACCTAGGTATTTTATTTTTTTGGTGCAATGGTAAATGGGATTGCTTTTTTAGTTTCACTTTCTGTAAGTTCACTATTGGTGTAAAGAAATGCCATGGATTTCTTAGCATTAATTTTGTATCCTGCTACATTGCTGAATTCATTTATTAAGTCTAATAATTTTTGATGGAGTCTGTAGGGATCTCTATGTACAGTATCATGTCATCTGCAAATAAGGAGAGTTTTACTTCTTCTTTTCCAATCTGGATGCCTTTTATTTCTTCTTCTTGTCTGATCGCAACAGCTAGTACTTCAAGTACTATGTTGAACAGGAGTGGTGAGAGGGGGCATCCCTGTCTTGTTCCTATTTTTAGGAGGAATGGTTTTAGTTTTTGCACATTGATTATGATGTTGGGTGTGGGTTTGTCATATATGGCTTTTATTATGTTGAGGTATGATCCCTCAATTCCTATCTTGCTGAGAGTTTTTATCAAGAAAGGGTGTTGGATTTGGTCAAATGCTTTTTCCGCATCAATTGATATGACTATGTGGTTTTTATCTCTCAATTTGTTTATGTGATGTATCACATTTATTGATTTGCAGATATTGTACCGTCCTTGCATCCCTGGGATAAATCCTACTTGGTCATGGTGTATGATCTTTTTGATGTACTGCTAGATCCGATTTGCTAGGATTTTGTTGAGGATTTTGGCATCTAAGTTCATGAGGGATATTGGCCTACAATTCTCTTTCATTTTATTGTCTTTATCTGGTTTTGGTATTAGGGTGTTGCTGGTTTCATAGAATGAGCTGGGAAGTGTTCCTTCCTATTGAATCTTTTGACATAGTCTGAGGAGGATAGGTTTTAGGTTTTCCTTGAATGTTTGGTAAAACTCCCCTGTGAAGCCGTCTGGCCCCAGGCTTTTGTTTGCTGGAAGCTTTTTTTATTACTGGTTCGATTTCCTCCATAGTTATTGGACTATTGAGATTTTTAGATTCTTCCTGATTAAGTTTTGGAAGGTTGTATTTTTCTAAGAATATGTCCATTTCCTCCATGTTGTCTAGAATGTTGGAGTAGAGTTGTTCATAGTATTTTCTAACAATCCTCTGTATTTCTATGGGGTCTGTTGTTATTTCTCCTTTTTCATTTCTGATTTTGTTTATTTGGGTCCTCTCTCTTTGTTTCTTGGTGAGCCTGGCTAGAGGTGTACCAATCTTGTTTATCTTTTCAAAGAGCCAGCTCTTGGTTTTGTTGATCTTTTGTATTTTATTTTTTTTTGGTCTCTATGTCATTTATCTCCACTCTGATCTTTGTTATTTCCTTCCTTCTGCTTACACTGTTTTTTTTTTTTTTTTTTGTTGCTCCCTTTTTAACACTTCGAGTTGTAGAGGTAGGTCATTTATTATCATTGTTTCTTGTTTCTTGCAGTAGGCTTGTAGAGCTATGAACTTCCCTCTCAAGACTGCTTTTGCTGTGTCCCATAGGTTTTGGATTGTTGTGTTTTCATTGTCGTTTGTTGCCAAGATGTTTTTTATTTCTTCTTTGATCTCTCTGGTAACCCAGTCATTGTTTAATAGCATGCTATTTAGTCTCCATGTGTTTGATGTTTTTGGATTGTTTTTGTTGTAGTGGATTTCCAGTTTTATGCCTTTGTGGTCTGAGAAGATGCTTGATATGATTTTTATCTTCTTGAATTTGAAGAGACTTTGTCTGTGACCCAATATATGGTCTATCTTTGAAAATGACCCATGTGCACTTGAGAAGAATGTATATTCTGTGGCTTTGGGGTGAAATGTTCTGAAGATGTCAATTGAGGCCATCTGATCTAGTGAGTCATTTAGGATTGCTGTTTCTTTGCTGATTTTTTGTTTAGAGGATATGTCCAGTGGTGATAATGAGGTGTTAAGGTCCCCTACTGTGATTGTATTGCTGTCAATCTCTCCCTTGATCTCCTCCAGAAGATTTCTTATGTATTAGGGTGCTCCTATATTTGGTGCATATATATTTACCAGAGTTATTTCTTCTTGTTGGACTGTTCCCTTTAGTATTATGAAGTGGCCTTCCTTATCTCTTTTTATGTCCTTTACTTTGAGATCTTATTTGTCAGATATAAGTATTGCTATCACGGCTTTTTTTTCACTTCCATTGGCCTGAAAAACGTTTTTCCATCCCTTCACCATCAGTCTGTGTGCTTCTTTTTTCTGAGGTATGTTTCCTGTAGACAGCAGGTATATGGGCCATGTTTTTTAATCCACTCAATTACCCTATGCCTTTTGACTGGGGCATTTAATCCATTTACATTTAAAGTTATTATTGATAGAAACTTGTTAGTCGCCATTTTTGTTCTTTACTGCTGAATTCCTTTTTTGTTTCCTAATTTTTCATTTTACAGCAGACCCTTTAGCATTTCTTGCATTGCTGGTTTGGTTGTAATAAACTCCCGTAGACCGTTTTTGTCTGTGCAGCTCCTGATTTGACCCTCAATTTTGATTGATAGCCTTGCTGGGTACAGCATTCTTGGATTCAGACCCTTCCTTTGCATGACTTTGTATATTTCATTCAATTACCTTCTTGCCTGATGTGTTTCTGTTGAGAAATCAGTCGCTAGTCTGATGGGGGATCCTTTGTACGTAACTTTCTGTCTCTCTCTGGCTGCTTTTAAGATTCTTGCTTTGTGGTTGGTGTTTGCCAATTTAATCATTATGTGCCTTGGAGTCGGTCTTTTCAGGTTTATTTTTTTGGGGACTCTGTGAGCTTCTTGGATTTGTGTGAGTTTTTTTCTTCCCTATGTCAGGGAAATTTTCTGTTATTATTTTTTCGAACAGGTTTTCTATTCCTTGCTCAGTTTCCTCTCCTTCTGGCACCACTATTATTCGGATGTTGTTTCGTTTCATGTTTTCCCAGAGTTCTCTTTGGCTCTCCTCCTGCTTTTTAATTTTTTTTTTTTCTAGAAGCTGTTCTGTTTGGATATTTTTTCCTACCTTGCCTTCTAGCTCGCTGATGTGATCCTCTGCTTCTTCTAGTCTACTGTTGATGCTTTCTGTTGAGTTCTTTATAGCAGTGATGTCAGTTTTCATTTCTTCTTGGTTTTTCTTCATTTCCTCTTGGTTCCTACACATAGTGTTTAATTTGTCTTCCATTCTTTTCATCCATCTTATGGCCATTTCTCTGAATTCTTCCTCTGACAGGTTTCTTGCCTCCATTGAATCCATTTCGTTTACTTCCTTTTCTGATGATGCCTTTTTTTCTTTCACATGTAGGTTGGTTCTTTGTTTCACCATGATCTCTCTTCTCCAGGTGTTTGGTTATGTAGTTCTCTCTCTGCTGCATTGATTTAAAGGCACAAAATGCAACACAACAATGCACAACATACAAGGCACTGAACATAAATGTATTCACGATATTAATAACCCCAAATAAAGGTGACCACCTGAGCGAAGAGAATTAGAGGATAAAGAAGAAAAAAGAGATAAAGATTAAAGAGAAAAAGAAACAACAAAAAGGAGTACAGAAATGAGATCGGTGTCGAGTAAGACTCCCTCCACGTTCTGTGTGGAGTAGGGTTCGGTATCTGAAAGAGGAGCTGCGCAGCAAATGACAGAAAAAGACACGAGATAATTTTGCAATATTGGGGGACCAGGCGGCAAATCCCGAAGGACTTCCCCCGTGCTCAAGCCTCACCAAGCTTTTATTGATCTGGGATTCACCCATAGCATAGCCCTTAGGCAGGTGACCCCTAGTAACAAGCAGACTAGCCCATCAGCAAGGATTTACATAATAATAAATGGGGGAGTAGTTTCAGCTACCACTGTCTGAACAAACAGAGGTGGCTCCTAGCTCCGAGCTTTGCTAGGGCTTCAAAGGTACCCAGCCTTCGGGGGGTTTTGGGGAGTTCTCTGTCGATGCTTATCAGATAGTGAAGGCAATAAACAGTTTCCCACATCTCCCCCTTATTTTTTCTTTAAAAAATAATCAAGTCCCAATTTCAATGTCCCAAAGTTCATGTGTACATGCCAGCAATGAAATGCTGGTTCTGGATGGTGGAAAATGCAGGTCCTGCCCTTTCTGGTCTGGTTCTGAGCACCCTGCAGCGACGCACAGCTGCTGACTGCTAGCATGGCAAGGCGTCTTCACCATCTTAGTCTCTGAACTGTCTCACCTGTCTTTGTGGCTGGAGCAGTCTGGTCAGTTTCTCTCCGGGATCCCTTGTTGCAGGAATCTACATGGTCTTGGAGTTGTTCTCTGAAAGTATACAAACATATTCTCGATCAAAGGTTAATACAGGAAATTTTACTTGGTGAATCTTTTTATATTTGCCCAAATGAGTTTCCTTTGGCTTACGCTGGCATAATGTGTGTTTTTTCTGGGTGTCTCGCTAACGAAAAAATTTTAATTTAGTTATAAGATCTATTTTCTTACATGGCATTTTTCCACTATATTTTTCCACTATCCCCCCCCTTTTTTAATTTAATTAGAAGGCTTCTTGGAAATTTTATAATGCAGTCTGGATAGCTTTAAATATTAATTTTTTGCACACACAAAAAATGAACCTGAACATGCTTTAGGTTCATAGCATGTTTACCACGAAATGAACATTTTTGTTAATACTTTATGAATAATTACTTATTTCAAATTAGCCAAATTTAATTAATTTGAAAACTTGACTTTAATTTGAAAACTATTTTGCTGTCAAATTTAATATTCTAACAATGATCTTAATTTACACTGTAAATATTAATTGAAAGGATCACTTTACATCCTTGAGGAGGCCTGAGCATTCCTGTTGTTAGGCTAGATTTAAATTTAGAGTCTGTTAAACTAAGCCTTCGTTTTTCTGGGTACCATTTTCAGCTGGACCAAGTCTCTTCTGTTATTTGGTTCCTGATCTGGGCTGGGCATGGGAAGCAAGAAGCAGCCATGGGGACAGGAGACCTTCCTCAGAAGGGGCGAGTGTTCAAGCCCCTGCACCATTGGGGGGTCTGTGCCCCACCTTTGTTGCACCCCAAGTTTTCTCCTACTGGCCCCCGGCTGTGCCTGTCTTAGGTTGCCCCACCCTTTGGGGTCTTACCCGTCATTGACTACCAACCATCTCTGGGCCAAGTAGGGTGCTGTGAGGTTCAGTTCTGTCTCCTTGTTAACCTATGTCCCTCTGGCCTCCATGCCCAGCAACTGCCTTTGGATCCCCTCGCCTGCTGGCGGGGCCCCGGCATTGATCATAGGGAACCCAGGTTTCTTCTCCAGAGAGGGCCCAGCTTACGCCATTGGGCCGGAGACAGATCCATGGTACCAGCTTTTCATGATCCCAGCTTGAACAGAGAGCTCAGGTAACAGCTGTAGGCAATTGGATTCCTCTTGGCAAAAAAAAAAGTCAAGAGAGGTCAATACAGAATGCTTAAGTGCCTTCCCCAGGAGGGAATAAATCCCTTCATGTAAAACATTCAAATTCATTTGTAAATTTGTTTGGGATAAATGCACAATATACTGTTGTAAAGCATCAAAAATTATTAATGCAACTTGTAGAATAATACCTTGTAAGAATATTCTTTGCTCTAGGTCATGACAACTTAATTTTAAACTGGCTGTCTC
Source organism: Myotis daubentonii (assembly GCF_963259705.1). Taxonomy (NCBI): domain Eukaryota; kingdom Metazoa; phylum Chordata; class Mammalia; order Chiroptera; family Vespertilionidae; genus Myotis; species Myotis daubentonii. The sequence continues at coordinate 96,565,883 of NC_081861.1, read as the reverse complement.
AAGGTTTGGAATGAAGAACCTAGTTTGCAAAAAAAAAAAAAAAAGCAATTTACAGAAGCAGAGACAGCATGCTCTCTAAATTACAGTTCTGGGTGAACACATTATCTTGAATCCTTGGGTAACCTAGGTAAAATTTTGGCATGTTATCTGAATTACAATTTTTACCTGAATTAACTGTTAACATACTTCACTTTACCATGCCCCAGGTGGTCTCTGGGCTGTTGGTTGTCTGGTTTGTCTTCCTCCTGCTGGATTACACTTGGAGAACTTTAACTTAAAAAAGAAAAATCTTTCTTTTTTACACCAAGTAACCTACAGGGTTGCTTCTTGGATGTTGACTGATAGTGCCGCAAGGCCATGTATTCCGAGTCAAAGTCATTAAACATTTATGGTGACTGTACTTATTTTCAGATTTGGTATTTTAACAGCAAATCATTAGATTATCCTGTAAATATTAGTGGAAGATATTTAAAAATATTAAAATTTCTCCTTTTTATTAAATTTAAAATAATGTTTTTAAACAGCATTCCCTTTCGGCTTATTTGCATATACAGAGGGATCATGGGAAGCCATCAGTAACTTTTTAGAAGAATTTTACTTTACTAGGATTCAATTGCTTACAAAGATTAGTAAATTTAGTAACGTTTTATGTCTGATACACGAGGTGCAAACGCTGCTTCACTTCCAGCCTAATTTAAAATGCAGCGGTGAGGAGCTTTTAAATAAAAGACATTGCTAGTTTCAATAAAGACTTTGCTACTAATAAATCAATTCTTTCTTTTATTTGGCAGAAATTCCTTATGCAACCAAGCATATTATATTTTGAAATATTGCACTTGGGAAAAACTGTCAAATACATATTTAATTAAAACATTTTCAACACTTTTTAAACAGTTCTCAACATAATAGGATCTAGTCTTGACCATGGAATCAATTACTCAATTTGTTTATGATATATGTATAACTGTGGTTCTACTGAGAATTTAAGATTTCTTTTAAAAATGTCTCTATCTACAAGCCTTTTAAGAAATACGAGCTCTATTGTCGGCCCTTATAAAGCCAACTGCTTAAAACATTGGTCTATCATACCACTGATATTATATTAAGACCATTATTGCTAATTTATTAAGCATTAAAAATATCTTTTTAAAAATAGTATTAAATAAATCTGAGAGGCAAGCACACTTTCTGCCCCATCCGCATTTCCGCAGTAAAACTCCGCCTTAAAACCACGCCTGAAATCCCATCCTGCCTCAGTGAGCAGACATTCCTTTTGTGATTGGATAAGTCAGAGGGAGGGGCCTTTGTTGTTCCAAGATGGCGGCCCCCAGGGGACACAGTGAGCCATGCGGCCAACATGGCGGCTGCCAAGTCACACAGCTCAACATTGTGGCTGTCTATACTGTTCTCTGACAGAAAAGATGATTTCCTTATTCTCACAATAAACAAGGGAAGAGTAAACCAAAATCCCTAAAAGATAGATGGCCAACATTATAGTGTAGACAAACAGAAATCTCATTAGCTGTTTATATCTTTTATAATTATCTTAAAGAATATTAATCAAATTTAAACTGGTTATTGTATTAAAAATTTCAGTTGAGATCTTAAAAATTAATTCTCTTTTTTAAATCAGACCAAGAAGTAACATATTTTGAATTTCTAATCATTTAAGAGAAAACACATTTTATTTTTTCAAAAACAAGTTATACATTAGATATTTAATTAATTTCTCCTGATTCAATTTGCACCTTAAAATTTCAGAGCTTTAAATCTTAGGTAGCAAATTAAATACTTAGCATTTTTCAAATCAATACTTTTGCATTTAAGGATACATTTCAAATAAAATATAAGGCATTTTCAATTAATAGATTAACTTCTATCTTCTAGACTTCATACTAGGCATACTCAGATCAACATTTCAGTATTATAAATCTCAATACTTTTAGATGATTTGAACTTAAAAGTTTTAAGTTTCCAGCCAATAAGCCTGGAATAGCTGTTTAATTTCAAAATGGTCACAATTTTCCTGCTGGGGAAGTAAAGAAGCAAAACCATAGCTATTCACATGTAAACTTGACTATCAACTTCCTGGTGGTACTTGCCTCAGGGCGGGAAATTTCAAAAGAGCTACTTTTAATTGCCTTGGGAAACCAGCCTGCATTTCTTTCTCAGGTTCATCTCCACCATTTTTAAGGCCAAAACAGTCTCGGGTTTTTATTCTGTACACAGCAAAAGGTCAAGTTCAGCTCAAAACTATGCGCACTCGTTTTTAAACTGGCCTTTTCCCTTTACATGTGCACAGAAATCCCGGATGCATTTATAAATTTGTAAAAGCTTTTCAATTACAAGAAGGACTTTAATTTTAGAATACTTGGGGAGGGGGCGTCCATATTGGATCTCCACATGCTCCTTCTTCCCTTCCCCACATCCTTCCTTGGGGGAAGTTTCAGCAAATGACTCAGATGGGGTATTTTTCCCAAAGTCATGCTTAATAGAAAAAGACATTTTAAATGTTTTCCTATTTCGCTTTCTAAAGCAATGGCTAGCACCCAAGGTTATCTTAGCCAAAGTTTGGTTGTCATAAGATGTTCTCCGGTAATTTATAAATAAAACATTAAGTAATCTCATTATGGGAGAGCTTATAGCTCTGCCCTCTCCTGCCACCTTTCTATCTCTCCACACCAGAGGTGGATTCAGTAGCGGGACTTCATTTCTTATTACAGATTTTAGATTCCAAATACAAATTAAGATAAGAAAACACATTAAGATGACCATGGCACTCTTTTTTTTTTCCACCCTGATTTAAAAGAGTACCTTTTAATATTCCAATTTCTTTATAAGTTGGCCTTTTTGCACAGGTGATTCTATTCATGGAGAATTAAACATTTAAGGATTAGGACATGGAGGTGGAGGGAGCCATGAAGGCCATTCCTCCCATTTTTTTTTCTTTCTGTTCCTCTTAAGGAGCGGAGGGTGCAAGGGGAGGAGATTTACCCTCCTTGCCCTCTCCTAAAGGCTCTAGGAAATGAAATACTGTGTTCCACAAGGGGAAACAATTTTTGGCAAGTTCTGATTAACTTTTTGGCAAACTTTTAAGATCTAATGTCTTACTTTTTTAAAAGCCAAATATACCTTTTGAAAGCCGAATCTACTTTTGTAAAGCCAAATCCTGCCCCGTTTGTTAGCCTGGTTAAGAAAACGTTCCCAGTGTACTTACAGACCCGGGCTTCTGTAGTTGATTCTGGGCATTGTGTGCGGTGGAATTCCCCTCACCTTTTTTCAGTGAGTTTTCCACACCTTTTCGGTGAAAACTTCCTTTTCTTGCTCCAGCGAGACCTGCACTTCCAGATTACCCGTCAGGTGCCAGATGTTGAGTAAGACTCCCTCCACGTTCTGTGTGGAGTATGGTTCGGTATCTGAAAGAGTAGCCACACAACAAATGAGAGAAAAAGACACGAGATAATTTTGCAATATTGGGGGACCAGGTGGCAAATCCTGAAGGACTTCCCCCGTGCTCAAGCCTCACCAAGCTTTTATTGATCTGGGATGCACCCATAGCATAGCCCTTAGGCAGGTGACCCCCTAGTAACAAGCAGACTAGCCCATCAGCAAGGATTTACATAATAATAAATGGGGGAATAGTTTCAGCTACCACTGTCTGGAGAAACAGAGGTGGCTCCTAGCTCCGAGCTTTGCTAGGGCTTCAAAGGTACCCAGCCTTCGGGGGGTTTCGGGGAGTTCTCTGTCGATGCTTATCAGATAGTGAAGGCAATAAACAGTTTCCCACAGATTGGGAAAAGGGAGCGAAGAAAGAAAAAAAAGTAAGAGAGAGAATGAAATAGAGGTGGGGAAGAGGCTATTTATATGGGGAGAAAACTCTAATAGAACTGCAACTAGTCCCAATGAATTCCAGCAGCAGATCCCTGGAGATTAATGCAAACTACAAACAACCACTAATATCAAGCGAGGCAAGGGAAAACAGAAGTAGAAAAATAACCAGAGAAAGAAAAAGTAGGCAAAACAGAACAATGAAAATGAAAAACAAAACAATCTCCCAAATAAGCATAAAAAACCCAATAAACTCAAAATCAAGCAAACACTAGCAAAATGACAGAGAGACAGAGAGAAAAAAAATATGGATAATGAAGAAAGATAAGAGAGAGGTGGATATAGGTTTAGAGCAAGGGATTGGAAATTAGATATATAAGTAGGGTGAAATTTATATAGTGGGTCAAAAGAAGGAATAGGGAAAATCTAAAGCAGGAATAGGGTAAGAGAAACAGGACAACAAAAGGGGAAAAGTGAGGAAGAGTGTTTTGGCTTAATGGTAAACGTGAGATAGAGAGAAATGATGCTAAAGGAAGGATGAAAATAGAGTGTAGAACACTAATCCCAAAATAAAATAAAGAAAAAAATAAAATGACACTTGAAAAAATGGTAAAATGATAGCAATAATACTGGTTAAAAAATGTAGTAATTAAAAAGGTAAAATCAGGTGATGAAAAAAAATGATAATAAAATAGGTTCTTAATTAAATGGTGAAAAAAGAATCAAAAAAACAAAATAAAAATGTGCAGTAGTGAAGGTGCTTCAGATCTTCTACTCTTCTTTTTGGCACGCCTTAGTCCTAGCAGGCATTCAGGAGAGTGTTGAATTTCCCTGCGATACACTGTCCCTCCGTTCTGTAAACCACAGTCCTAATTTTAAGGCAGGTTCTATTTGTTTACCAGACAGCCTTTATTTGTGTCTTCAGAGGAGTCAGTTCGTGGCTCTGCCTCTGGGTGGCAGTGTGTCTGGATTGACCTCCGAGGCTATAAGTCCTCTCTATCAGTAGGGTTTATTTTCTCTATGGTACTTGAAACTGGTTTGGGAAAGTCCACTGCCCAGAGCTGGTTCTTTAATCGTTACTCCCTGTTCTGTTTCCCAGGCTCCCCAAAAAGAACTTTCCCCTACAGGCTCTGTGAATGACCCCAACTGGTGAATCCCATGCACTGGGTTTAATAATCAAACGCACGGATCTAAGGGGAACTGTAACAACAAGAGCCTGATACGTTGTGCGAATTCACAAGCTTCCACCTTCCAGGTCTGTTCACAGTCTCCGCGTGCCCACTTGCCCCTGGCACCAAGCAGCCGGCAGACTGGCAAAATCTGAGGCTGCTTTCTTGCATCCAGTCCAGCTATGGGCTTATTTTTAGCGTTCCCTTCTGCCAGCAGCCCTGTGGACCCCTTCCCCACTCGTGGGTCATGCTGGTCCCAACGGCCGTGGACTCTGTGGCGCACAGATTTCGCCCCGTGCGCGGTCCTCTCTCCAACCTGAATTGCAAACTGCACCTTTATGGGAAGTCTAACCTTTCCGTGAGAAGAAGCAGTGCTCGTCTTAGTTCACGCAGTCACGCTGCTTGAGATCCCTTGTTTCCAGGTTAGTAGCTGATCTCTGGATACAGGTAACAGCCACTCAAGATGGCGCGGTCTCCGGGGCTGAGCCGGCGCACCAGGAGAGGTTTCAGCCGCAGTCTCCAACAGTCCTTTTTTCCCGGGAGTTCTCTGTCTTTCCCAGCTGCAGACTGTCTCTCAGCTGAATATCCTCTGCCTATTCGGGCTGTATGTTACCCGTTTCAGCTGCTCACCCTTATCTGCTCCAGGACAAGGCACAGGACACGTTCGTTTATACCTCCGCCATTTTCTCCTTTGCTCTCTTTCTAATTATTTAAGTTGCAGGGATAGATAACTTATAAGTTTTTCTTGTTTTTTGAAATAAGCCTGTATTGCTATGACCTTCCCTCTCAGGATTGCTTTCACTGTGTCCCATAGATATTTGGGTTGTTGTGCTTTCATTGTCATTTGCTTCCAGGATGCTTTTTATTTCTTCTTTGATCTCTTTGGTAATCCATTCATTGTTTAATAGCATTGTATTCAGCCTCCATATGTTTGATTGTTTATGATTTTTTTAATTGTAGTTGATTTCTAATTTTATGCCATTGATATCTGAGAAGATGCTTGATATGATTTCTATCTTCTTGAATTTGAAGACACTTAGCATGTGTCTTAATATGTGGTCTATCTTTGAAAATGTCTTATGTTCACTCAAGAAGAATTTATATTCTCTTCCTTTGGGGTGAAATGTTCTGAAGATGTGAATTAGTTCCATCTTATCTAGTGAATCATTTAGGATTGCTGTTTCTTTGTTGATTTTTTGTCTAGAAGATCTATGCAGTTATGTCAATGGGCTATTAAAGCCTCCTAGTATGATTGTATTGCTGTCAATATCTCCTTTGATATCTTCCAGAATATTTTTAAAATATATTTGGATGCTCCTGTATTAGGTGCATATATGTTTACCTCTTGTTCTATCTATCCCTTTAGTATTATGAAGTGGCCTTCCTTATCTCTTGTTATGGCCTTCACTTTGAGGTCTATTGTGTCAGATATAAGTATTGCTGCTCCAGGTTTCTTTTTCATTTCTGTTTGCATGAAAAAGTTTTTTCCATCCCTTCACTTTCAGTGTGTGTGAGTCCCTTGTTCTGAGATGGGTCTCTTGTAGATAGTGTATATATATAATGTTTTGTTTCGTTTTTATAATTTATTGATTTTTTACAGAGAGGAAGGGAGAGAGAGAGTTAGAAACATTGATGAGAGAGAAAGATCGATCAGCAGCCTCCTACACATCTCCTACTGTGGATGTGCCCGCAACCCAGGTACATGCCCTCGACTGGAATCGAACCTGGGACCTTTCAGTCCACAGGCCGACGCTCTATCCACTGAGCCAAACCAGTTTCGGCATATTTTTTTTATCCATTCAGCCACTCAATGTCTTTGATTGGAGAATTTATTTTGTTAACGTTTAAAGTTACTATTGATAGGTACTTGTTTGTAGCCATGTTTATTTTTTTTGTATGCCTGTCTTCCTTCTTCCCTTTTTATTTCTTCTTTTTACAATAGTCTCTTTAGCATTTCTTTTATTGCTGGCTTAGTAGTGATAAACTCCCTTAGCCTTTTTTTTCCTGAGAAACTCCTGCATTCTCTTTTGCTTTTAAATGACTGCCTTGTTGGACAGAGTATTCTTGGATTCAGTCCCTTGCTTTGCATCACTTTGCATACTTCATTCCTTTCCCTTCTGGCCTTATGTATTTCTGTTGAGAAATTATTTGATAATCTAATGTGAGATCATTTGTAGGCATCTCTCTGTCTCTCTTGCAGTCCTTAAGATTCTTTATTTTTTTAAAAAAACCAAGATGGCAGCATACGTAAACACTGGAAATTGCTGCCTCTCACAACCACTTCAAAAATTCAACTAAAAGACAATCCCAGCAACAACATAGCACCGGTAACTGACTATTACGCAGTCAGCTCTGGGCAGTGAACTTCCACTGGACAGAGAGGCCCTATAGCCTCAGAGGCCAACCCCAGAACACTGCCACCCAGAGGCTGACCCACAAACTGACTCTTTGCTAAACACAAAATAAGGCAGTCTGGGAAATAAATGCTGCATGCTTTAAAATAAGGACTGTGGCTTACAACACAGAGGAACAGTATATCGCAGGGAAACTCAACACTCTCCTGAATACCTGGAAGGTCTAAGGCGAGCCACACTGAAGAATAGAAGAAACGAAGGACCTCCACTACTGCAATTTTTTTTTCTTTTTTCACTTTTTAACTAAGAAACCAATTTTTTTCATTCTTTTTTTTTCTGTTCTTTTTTTTTTCTTTCTTTTCTTCTTTTTCCATCACCTGATTTTACCCTTTTAATTACTACCTTCTTATTTTTAACCAGTATTATTACTGCTACCATTTTACCATTTTTTAAAGTGCCATTTTATTTTTTCTTTATTTTATTTTGGGATTAGTGTTCATCATTCTATTTTCATCGTTATATTATTGGTTGTTTCTAGTTTGCATTCATATCCAGGGAGCTGTTGCTGGAATTTGTTGGGATTAATGGCTGTTCTATAGGAGTATTCTCCTCATATAAAGTCTCTTCCCTCTTCCACTTCATTCTCTCTTTTCACTCTTTTTTTTTCTTTTCTTTTCTCGCTTTTATTTTCCCCCTTCCTTTTTCCCAATTTCATTTTTGCACTCCCTTTTTTTGGTCCCTACTTTTCTTTTCCTTTTTCTCTTTTATCTTTTTCTCTTCCTTCTTCCTTATCCCCTAATTCTCTTAATTCAGGTGGTCACCTTTAATTGGGGTTATTAATATCGTGAATATATTTGTGTATAGTGCCTGGTACGTGGTGCCTTGTTGTGTTGTATTTTGTGCCTTTAAATCAACGCAGCAGATCCAAGCAACAGCAACCTCCTGAGCACCTCATCCTCTGCTGAGGAACAGCAGCTGTACGTGAAACCTCGCCCCACCAGCCGGAAGAGCCACCACAGCTGTGAACAGCACCCACCAGAGGAGCTGCTGACAACTGAAGAGCAGCTGCTACCGCAACTGCCCGAAGAGCAACCACAGACCAAGGAGTCACTGCCACCAAGGGAGCAACCACTGAACAACTCAACGTCTAGATATGTCAGTGAGATCAAACATGGGTAGACAAAGAAACCCCCAAAGGAAAGAGAAGGAGGACTCTCCAGAAAAGCAGCTAAGTAATACAGAGGCATGCAACATGACAGATAAAGAATTCAGAATAAGGGTCCTAGAGTGCATAAACCAGATGGAAGAAAAAATCGACAACCTCTGCAAGAAGCAAGAAGAAACAGATGAAAAAATCGATAACATATGGAAGAAGCTAGAAGAAACAGATGAAAAAATCGATAACATATGGAAGAAGCTAGAAGAAACAGATGAAAAAATCAACAACCTAAGTAAGACCCAAGAAGAAATGAAGAGTGATATAGCTGCAATGAAAAACTCCATTGAAAGTATCAACAGTAAACTAGGAGAAGCGGAGGACCGAATAAGTGAATTAGAAGACAAGGAAGCAAAACACACCCAAAATGTACTGCAATTGGAGAAAAAAATTAAAAGACAGGAGGAGAGCCTAAGGGAGCTTTGGGACAACATGAAACGAAACAACATACGAATAATAGGAGTACCAGAACAACAGAAGGATGAACAAGGATTAGAAAACCTACTCGAAGAAATAATATCAGAAAACTTTCCTGAGGTGGGGAAGAAAAAAATCACACAAGCCCAGAGAGTCCCAAACAAGGTGAACCCGAAAAGACCCACACCAAGACACATCATAATCACCATGGCAAATGTTCAGGACAAAGAGAGAATCTTACAGGCTGCAAGAGAGAGACGGAAAGTTACATACAAGGGATCTCCCAATAGATTGTCAAATGACTTCTCAACAGAAACACATCAGGCCAGAAAAGAATGGACTGAAATTTACAAAGTGATGCAAAGCAGAGGACTGAATCCAAGAATACTCTATCCAGCAAGGCTATCATTCAAACTTGAAGGGGAAATAAGAAGCTTCACAGACAAAAAAAGACTAAGGGAGTTTGTCACCACCAAGCCAGCAATGCAAGGAATGCTAAAGGGACTGGTATAAAAAGAAGAAATAAAAAGCTCAGAAAGAAAACAGCCACACACACACACAAAAAGAAATGGCTACAAACAAGTACCTTTCAATAATAACTTTAAACGTAAACGGACTAAATGCTCCAACCAAAAGACATCGAGTGGCTGAATGGATAAAAAAACATGACCCATACATCTGCTGTCTACAAGAAACCCACCTCATTAGAAGGGACTCACACAGACTGAAAGTGAAAGGATGGAAAAATATCTTTCAGGCAAATGGAAAGGAAAAGAAAGCTGGGGTAGCAATACTTATATCGGACAAAATAGACCTCAAAGTGAAGGCCTTAACAAGAGATAAGGAAGGCCACTTCATAATACTAAAGGGATCAATACAACAAGAAGATATAACCCTGGTAAACATATATGCACCCAATGTAGGAGCACCCAAATTCATAAAAAAACTCCTGGAAAATATCAAAGGAGAGATCGACAACAATACAATCATAGTAGGGGACTTTAATACACCATTGACAGCACTGGATAAGTCCTATAGACAAACAACCAGCAAAGATACAGCAATCCTAAATGACTCACATGATCAGATGGACTTAATAGACATCTTCAGAACACTTCACCCCAAAGCCAGAGAATATACGTTCTTCTCAGGTGCTCATGGGACATATTCAAAAATAGACCACATATTGGGTCACAAGCAAAGTATCCCCAAATTCAAGAAGATTGAAATCATAAAAAGCATCTTCGCAGACCACGATGGCATAATATTAGAAATAAACTACAATAAAAACAACCCAAAATACTCAAACACCTGGAAGCTGAATAGCATGCTATTAAATATTGATTCGGTTACCAATGAGATCAAAGAAGAAATTAAAAACATCCTGGAAACTAATGACAATGAAAACACAACAATCCAAAACCTATGGGACACATTGAAAGCAGTCCTGAGAGGGAAGTTTATAGCTCTACAGGCCTATCTCAAAAAACAAGAAAAAATGGTAGTAAATCATCTAACTCTACAACTCAAACAATTAGAAAGAGAGCAACAAGAAAACCCCAGAGTGAGCAGAAGGAAGGAGATAATAAAGATTAGAGCAGAAATAAATGACATAGAGACCAAAAAAACAATACAGAAAATCAATGAAACCAAGAGCTGGTTCTTTGAAAGGATAAACAAGATTGACAAACCTCTAGCCAGACTCACCAAGAAGCAGAGAGAGAGGACCCAAATAAATAAAATCAGAAACGATAGAGGCGAAATAACAACAGACCCCACAGAAATACAAATGATTGTTAAAAAATACTATGGACAGCTTTAATCCAACAAACTAGACAACCTGGAGGAAATGGACAAATTGCTAGAAAAATACAGCATTCCAAATCTCAATCAGGAAGAATCTAAAAATCTCAACAGGCCAATAACTATGGAAGAAATTGAAGCAGTCATCAAAAAGCTTCCATCAAACAAAAGCCCAGGACCAGACGGCTTCACAGGAGAGTTTTACCAAACATTCAAGGAAGAACTAAAACCTATCCTCCTCAGACTACTACAAAAAATTCAAGAGGAAGGAACACTTCCAAGCTCATTCTATGAAGCCAGGATCACCCTAATACCAAAACCAGGTAAAGACAACACAATGAAAGAGAATTACAGGCCAATATCCCTCATGAACATAGATGCCAAAATCCTCAACAAAATCCTAGCAAATCGGATCCAGCAGTACATCAGAAAGATCATACACCATGAACAAGTAGGATTTATCCCAGGGATGCAAGGATGGTACAATATCCGCAAATCAATAAACGTGATACATCACATAAACAAATTGAAAGAAAAAAACCACATGGTCATATCAATTGATGCAGAAAAAGCATTTGACAAAATTCAACACCCATTTTTGATAAAAACTCTCAGCAAGGTGGGAGTAGAAGGATCATACCTCAACATAATAAAAGCCATATATGACAGGCCCACAGCCAACATCATACTCAACGGACAAAAATAACACCATTTCCCCTAAGAACAGGAACAAGACAGGGATGCCCCCTCTCACCACTCCTGTTCAACATAGTACTGGAAGTGTTAGCCATTGCAATTCGGCAAGAAGAAGAAATAAAAGGCATCCAAATTGGAAAAGAGGAAGTAAAACTGTCCTTATTTGCAGACGACATGATATTATACATACAAAACCCTAGACATTCCATCAAAAAGCTACTAGACTTAATACATGAATTTGGCAATGTAGCAGGATACAAAATTAACCCCAAGAAATCTGAGGCATTTCTATACACCAATAGTGAACTTTCAGAAAGAGAGATTATAAAAACAATCCCGTTTACCATTGCACCGAAAAAACTAAGCTACCTAGGAATAAACTTAACTAAAGAGGTAAAAGACCTCTACTCAGAAAACTACAGGACGTTGAAAAAAGACATAGAGGAAGACATAAACAGATGGAAGAACATACCGTGTTCATGGATTGGTAGAATCAACATCATTAAAATGTCCATACTACCCAAAGCAATCTATAAATTCAACGCACTTCCCATTAAAGTACCAACAGCATACTTCAGAGATCTAGAACGAACTTTCCAAAAATTCATCTGGAATAAAAAAAGACCCCGAATAGCTGCAGCAATCCTGAAAAAGAACAAAGTAGGTGGGATCTCAATACCAGATATCAAGTTGTATTACAAAGCCACTGTTCTCAAAACTGCCTGGTACTGGCACAAGAATAGGCATATAGATCAATGGAATAGAATAGAGAGCCCAGAAATCGGCCCGAACCAATATGCTCAATTAATATTTGACAAAGGAGGCAAGAACATACAATGGAGCCAAGATAGTCTCTTCAATAAATGGTGCTGGGAAAATTGGACAGATATATGCAAGAAAATGAAACTAGACCACCAACTTACACCATACACAAAAATAAACTCAAAATGGATAAAGGACTTAAATGTACGACAGGATACCATAAAAATTCTAGAAGAATCCAAAGGCAACAAAATCTCAGACATATGCCGAAGCAATTTCTTCACTGATACAGCTCCTAGGGCACTTGAAACTAAAGAGAAAATGAACAAATGGGACTACATCAAAATAAAAAGCTTCTGCACAGCAAAAGAAACCATCAACAAAACAACGAGAAAACCCACTGTGTGGGAAAACATATTTGCCAATGACGTATCTGATAAGGGCCTAATCTCCAAAATTTATAGGGAACTCATACAACTTAACAAAAGGAAGATAAACAATCCAATCAAAAAATGGGCAAAGGACCTAAATAGACACCTTTCAAAAGAGGACATTCAGAAAGCCAAGAGACATATGAAAACATGCTCAAAGTCACTAATCATCCGAGAGATGCAAATCAAAACAGCAATGAGGTACCATCTCACACCTGTCAGACTGGCTATCATCAACAAATCAACAAACGACAAGTGCTGGAGAGGATGTGGAGAAAAAGGAACACTTGTGCACTGCTGGTGGGAATGCAGACTGGTGCAGCCACTATGGAAGACAGTATGGAGTTTCCTTAAAAAACTGAAAATGGAACTCCCTTTTGACCCTGTGATCCCACTTCTAGGAATATATCCCAAGAAACCAGAAACACCAATCAGAAAGGATATATGCACCCCTATGTTCATAGCAGCACAATTCACCATAGCTAAGATCTGGAAACAGCCTAAGTGCCCATCAGTAGATGAATGGATTAGAAAACTGTGGTACATCTACACGATGGAATACTATGCTGCTCTAAAAAGGAAGGAACTCTTACCATTTGCAACGGCATGGATGGAACTGGAGAGCATTATGCTAAGTGAAATAAGCCAGTCAATAAAGGAAAAATACCACATGATCTCACTCATTCATGGACAATAGAGACCGTTATAAACTTTTGAGCAATAATAGATACAGAGGCAGAGCTGCCTCAAACAGATTGTCAAACTGCAGCGGGAATGCCAGGGAGGGTTCGGGGGCAGGAGGTAGGGGGGTAAGAGATCAACTAAAGGACTTATATGCATGCATATAAGCATAACCAATGGACATAAGACACTGGGTGATAGGGGAGGCTAGGGGACTGTCTAGGGCGGGGGGATAAAATGGATACATATGTAATACCCTTTGTAATACTTTAAGCAATAAAGAAAAAAGAAAAAAAATTCAACTAAAAGACAAAACAGACATCATCCAGAACCACAGGAAGGCTGGCTGAGTGGAAATTCTACAACTAGAAGGAAAGAGAAAAGCACAGTGAGATTCAGAGGAGGATCAGAAGTGCAGAGGTATGGAGGCGCACGCGGCAAGGGCTGGCAACTGAGGACGCGGCTGTCTTTTTGAATCGGGAGGGAGTCACAAGCCCCTGACTGCTCTGAACTTCAGTTCTGGGTGAGTCTCTGGGGACCCAGACTCATACAGGGAGAAACTGGACTGTCGGGCAGCGGGCAGAACTCGGAACTCGAGGGTGGCTTTCTCTCAAAGGTGCTTGCAGTTATTATCAGGACACTGAAATGAGGGTCCCCTTAGGGCAGGACTGAGGATCAGCCATAGCTGCTTGCTCTGCCCTGTTGATTCCCTGAGACACCGCCCCACCCAAGCTGCGGCAGAGGCTTTTGCATATGAATGACCTGCCCCTTTGCAATCTAAAAATTAACTAACAAACTGCAGCTAGGCCAGACAGACCCAGAACTTCCAAGGGAAGGCCCAAAGCCCCACATCAGCTTGCATTACTTCACAGCTGGGCCTCATTTGGGCACCTCCAAACCCCAAACAAGGAAGGGGAATCTGCAGATCTCTTCATAGCTCCTGCTTGGTAGCCTTAGGCAGAGCTAAATTAGCACCTCCTTAGATCCAAGAGCCAGTGTACCCAGTGGTCAGAGTGGGAACATCCAATTACAACTCCTCAGATCCATAAGAGACATACTCAGGGGGCAGACTCAGTGAGCACCAAAGCCCCATTGAACCAAGTCTTGCCCCATAAGGATGTCTCCAGCACAGAAGTTCTCCCACTGCAGACACAACTGATTCTCACAGCCAATTGGCCTGGAGGCCAATTCCTCCCAGTGATACCTACAACGATCAAGGCTTAACTACAACAAGACTGTGCACAAAGCTCACAACGGGGTGTACCAAGAGTGTCCACCTCAGGTAATTGGGGAGGCTGAGCCACTGGGCCCTATAAGACACCTAGCACACAAAGCCACTCTACCAACACAGGGAAGCATAAAAAATGCAGAGACAAAGAAACAGGTCACAAATGACAAAATGGAGGAAAGAAAACTACTGGATATAGAGTTCAAAACCACACTTATAAGGTTTTTCAAGAACTTTCTAGGAACTTCTGAAAAACTTAGTGAGACCCTCAATAAATATAGTAAGACCCTCAAAACGTCTGGTGAGACTGCCAATAAATGTAGTGAGACCCTCAAGAAATCTAATGAGACCCTCGAGGTTATAAAAAAGCACCAACTAGAAATTAAGCATACACTGACTGAAATAAAGGGTATTATGCAGAGTTCCAACAGCATACTAGAGGATCGCAAGAATCAAGTCAAAGATTTGAAATACAAAGAAGCAAAAAACACCCAACTGGAAAAGCAAAATGAAAAAAGAATCCAAAAATATGAAGATAGTGTAAGGAGCCTCTGGGACAGCTTCAAGCGTACCAACATCAGAATTATAGGGGTGCCAGAAGAAGAGAGAGCAAGATATTGAAAACCTATTTGAAGAAATAATGACAGAAAACTTCCCTTACCTGATGAAAGAAATAGACTTACAAGTCCAGGAAGCGCAGAGAACCATAAACAAAAGGAATCCAAAGAGGACCAAACCAAGACACATCATAATTAAAATGCCAAGAGCAAAAGACAAAGAGAGAATCTTAAAAGCAGCAAGAGAAAGAAAGTCAGTTACCTACAAGGGAGTACCCATACTACTGTCAGCTGATTTCTCAACAGAAACTTTGCATGCCAGAAGGGGGTGGCAAGAAATATTCAAAGTGATGAATAGCAAGAACCTACAACTAAGATTACTTTATCCAGCCAAGCTATCATTCATAATTGAAGGTCAGATAAAGATCTTCACAGATAAGGAAAAGCTAAAGGAGTTCATCACCACCAAACCAGTATTATATGAAATGCTGAAAGTTATCCTTTATGAAGATGAAGAAGAAGAAAAAGGTAAAGATACAAATTATGAACAAGAAATACACATCTATCAACAAGTGAATCTAAAAATCAAGTGAATACATAATCAGATGAATAGAATAAACTAGTGATTATTGTAGAATCAGGGTCATAGAAAGGGAGTTGACTGACTATTCTTGGGGGGGAAAGGGATGTGGGGGATGTGGGAAGAGACTGGACAAAAATCTTGCACCTATGGATGAGGACAGTGTGTGGGAGGGGTGAGGGTGGAGGGTGGGTTGGGAACCTGGTAGAGGGGAGCTATGGGGGAAAAAAAGGAACAACTGTAATAATCTGAACAATAAAGATCTAATTAAAAAAAGATTCTTTATTTTTCATTAACGTTTGCCATTGTAATTTCTAAGTGTGTTGGTGTGGTTCTTTTTGGGTTCATATTGTTGGGGGCTCTCTGTGCTTCTGTGACTTGTTTCTTCCCCAAGTCAGGTAAGTTTTCTGTCATGATTTCTTCAAGTAATTTTTCTATTTATTGCTCTTCTTTTTGACTTTCTTGTACCCCTACTTTGCGGATGTTGCTTTATTTCTTGTTGTCCCCAATCTCCCTTAAACTCTCATACTGATTTTTAATCTTTTTTTCCAATTGCTGTTCAAATTGGGTATTTTTCTTCCCTGTCTTCTAATTCAGTGACTTGATCCTCCATTTCTGTTCTACTGTTGAAACCTTCTATTGTGTTCTTTATTGCATCTATATCATTCTTCATTTCCTCTTGATTCGTACATATTTGATGAATTTATTATCCAGACAGCTGCACAACTTTATAACCATTACTCTGAATTCTTTCTCTGACATACTGTTTGTTTCTATTTCATTTAATTCCTTTTATGGTGATCTCTCCTTTTTATTTATTTGGGAATTGTTTATTTGTCTACACATTTTGCAGTCTTTTTTTTTTCTGGGCCTGGGCTCCCTGCTTGGTGGTTGAGAGGTTGAAGCCCCTATTTGTCCAATTGTCTGAAAATCATTAGCCCAGAGGTTGGGTCTGCCTTGAGTCTCACGCCTTTATTGCCTCTGCTCTCCCATTGATCTGGTCTGGCAATTGTCTGCTTTAGATTCTCAGGATGGCAGGGGTGCATGCACAGTTTCTCTGTTGTGCAATTCCCTGTAAGAACCCAGAGCCCTCTGGCATGCAATTCACTATGCAGCCCTGACACCCATGGCAGAGTGGGGCCTTAGGTCCCTCTGGCAGTACACATGCAGCACATTCCTGTCGTCCCTGGCTGGGCACACTGGATTGCTCCAGATCACCCCCACATCACTCATCTGTGGCCCGGAGTGGGATGCACTTGGTTGCTCTGGGTAGCCCTAGAAGGACTCTCCCAAGGGCTAGGATGGAGCAGGTATGGATTTCTCTGTGTTGCACAGTCAGAGCTCTTCTGTGGCCCAGAGTGGGGCACATGCTGGTTTAGTCTGGGTTGCCCCAGCAGGACTGTCCTGGGGATTAGGGTTGAGCGGGTGCAGGTTGCTCTGGGATGCACAGTCAGAGTTCTCCTGTGGCCCTGAGTGAGTTGCTTGCTAAGTTGTTCCATGTTGCTCCTCACAGGGCCTGGTGTGAAGCAGGGGTGGGTTGCTCTGAGTTGCACAGTTTGCACTCTCCTGTGTCCCTAATTGGGGCACATGCTGGGTTGTCCCAGGTCACCCTGGTTAGACTGTCCCAGGGGCTGGGGTGGAGCCAGCATGGGTTGCTCTGGGTTGCACAGTCTGCTCTCTCCTGTGGCACAGAGTGGGGCTCATGCTGGGTTGCTGTGGGTCGCCCTGTTAGCAGGTCCAGGGGGCTCAGTGTGGCATGGGTGCTGAGTGGCTCTGGGTCAGACTTGTTCTGGGCCCTGGGGCAGGAGTGAGACACAGGGGTCCCCTCAAGCTTGCACTCACAGTAGTGTTCTGGAGCCAGATCCTGGGATACTGGGTCTCATTGGGCTGATGAGGAGGCCTGGTGTGGGAGGTCACTCTGGCAAGCACTCACTGCCAGGGCACAGTGGTGTTTCCATTTGAGTTATGACTGGCAAACATCATTTTCCAGGCATCCTCTGCCCTTCCTTATTGAAAATTGTCTCCTCAGCTGTGTATAATTTGTTAATTCTTGGTGGATGTTCTTTGATTTATTTGTTTTTCCAGCCTGGCCCCAGGAGGATGTGTGCAACACCTCTGCCTATTCACCCGGCATTTTCTTCTCCGATTGCTCTTTTTTGAAATATTTTCTTCTATAATACTTTGTCATTGTTATTATTAGTAGTAGTGTTGTTACTGTTTTGACCTTTTTCTCTCTTGTTTCTTACATATCTCTTATTTCCTCCTTTTGTTACTCATCTTTTTCCTTTTTTCTTTTCCATTATTTCTTTTGCTTTACATTTCTTTTCTTTTTACCTTTGCATAACTATTTTTCTCTCTTTCTCTGTCTTTTTTTACCATTTCCCTTTTCATACTCTCTACTCTTATATCTTGCTCTCCTTTCCTTTAAGAATCATTTTTTCTGCCCATTTTCTCTGTATTTTTTATTTTTCTATTATTAATATTATCCTTTTCTCTTTCATTTTGTTTATTATTTTTGTTCTCTTTTGTCTTTCCTAATTCTGTTTTTTTGTCATTTTTGCTATTGTTGTCAGGATATTTTGTAATTCCTGTTTATTTTCTGTTGGCTTTGTTTTGTTTTCCTTTGTTCTGTCAGCACCTGTACTACAGCTTGCATGACGTGATTGTGGCTGAACCTTACAGTAAGCCAACATGACAGGACAGCCCACCCATGAACCAGACAACAAAAATCAAGACACAACTACACTAGGAGAGCCAAATAAACCACAAAAGGGAGACTCTGAGAGCACCCAGCCCAGTAATTCAAGGAGACCCCACCAGTGGGAGCCACAGGACATTTACTAGAAAATCCCACCCCACAAAGACTGGGAGTCATAGGAAGTATATCTAATACCTAGATACAAACACAAAGAGGCAACTAAAATGGGGAGAAAAAGAAATAAGCCCCAAATTAAAGAAAAGGAAGAATTGAAAGAAAAAGACCTAAATGGGATGGAGGTAAACAAGTTATCAAACATAGAGTTCAGAGCAATGGTTATAAAGTGAGAACTACAAGGAGCTCAAATAGGAACTACAAAGGACTTAGTGAGAACTACAAATAACTTAGTGGGAACTACACCAGTATGAAAAGATGCATAGAAATTATGACTAAGAACCAAGTAGAAATGAAGAATACTATTTCTGACACCAAGAATACACTGTAAAGTATTAAAAACAGGCTCCAATGAACTAGAGGATTGAATAAACTAATTGGATACAAGGCAACCCCGTCCCCCCCCCCACACACACCCAATCAGAGCAGCAAAAATAAGGAGTACATAAAAAACATGACAGTTTAAGGGAACTTTGGGACAATATGAAAGGGAACTACATCCACATATTAGGGATACCAGACAGAGAAGAAAATGAGCAAGGCATAGAGAACTCATTTGAAGAAATAATGAGAGAAAAATTTCCCTAAGTTAGTGCAAGAAAAAGACACAGAAGTTCAGGAAGCACAGAGGGTACCAAGTAAGATGAATGCAAAGAGACCCCACCAAGACACATGATGATTTAAATTGCAAACATTAAAGATAAAGAGAAAACCTTAAGAGCAACAAGAGAGAGACAGTTAGTGACCTACAAGGGAGCTCCCATAAGGTTGCCAGCTAATTTCTCATCAGAAATACAACAGGCTAAAATAGAATGTCATGAGATTTTTAAAGTAATGAAAAGCAAAGTACTAAAACCAAGACTATGCTATCTAGCAAAGTCATCATTAGAAACTGAAGGTGAAATAAAGGGTTTGCCAGACAAAAAAAATTCTAAAGGAGTTTATCTCCACAAAATCTGCACTGCAGAAAATGTTAAATGAACTGCTGTAAGAAGAAAAAATAGAGATAGCCATGATGAATTAAAATGGCAGTAAATAAGTATCTATTAACAATAACCTCACATGTAAATGGATTAAATGTTCCAATAAAAAAAAACATAGGGTAGACAATGGAAAAAAACCAATAAGACCCATATATATATATACAATCTAGAAGAGGCCCACCTCAGAACGAAAGACTCAAAAAGGAGGAAAGTGAAGGGATGAGTAAAAAATTATCCATGCAAATGGAAATGAAAATAAAAAACAAAAACTGCAGGGGTAGCAGTACTTATATCTGACAAAATAGACTTCAAAAGCTAATGCCATAACAAGAGACAAAGGAGCCCACTACAAAATACTAAAGGCATTTATCCAAACAAGAGGATATAACCCTGATAAACATATATGCACCAAATACAGGAGCACCTAAACATACATAAAATCTCTTGGAGGACTTGAAGGAAGAGATCAACACCATATAGTCATAGAAGGGGACTTTAAGACCGAACTGATATCATTAGCTAGATCTTTTAGACAAAAAATCAATAAGGATACAATGACCTTAAAAGACACACTAGATGAGATAGATTTAATGGACATTTACAGAACATTTCACCCCAAAGCTTCAGAATATACATTCTGCAGTGCACATAGGACATTTTCAAAGATAGACCACATGTTAGGACACAAAATATCTCTCTACAAGTTCAAGAAGATTGAAATTATATCACAATGAAAACAGTCTTCAAAAAACAGCATCTTCTCAGATCACAATGGCATGAAACTAGAAATCAACCATAATAAAAACAATAAAAAACACTCAAATTCATGGAGACTAAGTAGCACATTATTAAACATTGAATAGGTTACCATTGATATCAAGGAAGAAATCTAAAACTTCCTTGAAAAAACAAAAATGTACACATAATAATCCAAAATCTATGTGACACAGGGAAAACAGTCCTGAGAGTGAAGTTCATAGTCTTACAGGCCAACTGCAAGAAACAAGAAAAATCTCTAATAAACTATCTAACCCTACAACTAAAAGAATTAAAAAGAGAACAACAATAAAAGCCCAGAGTAAATAGTAGTAAGGAAATGATAAAGATCAGAGTGGAAATAAATAACATAGAGTCTAAAAAATTTTTTTAATAAAGTAATGAAAGCAAGACCTGTTTCTTAAAAAGATAAACTAGGTTGATGAACTTTTAGCCAGACTCATCAAGAAACAAATAGATAGCATGGAAGAAAATAAAATGAAAAAATGAAAGTGGTGAAGTAACAACTGACACCAGCAAAATACAAAGGATTCTAAGAAAATACTTTGAACAACTATATGCCAACAAGCTGGACAACCTGGATGAGATGGAAAAATTCCTAGAAAAATAAAATCTTCCAGAAGTCAGTAATGAAGTATCAGAAAACATGAATAGATCAATAATAACTAATGAAATTGAAGCAGTAATAAAAAAACTTCCAACAAGCAAAAGTCCTAGACCAGATGGCTTCACAGGGGAGTTTTAACAAACATTCAAAGAACTAGCACCTATCTTCCTCAAACTATTTTAAAAATTCCAAGAGGAAGGAAGATGTACAAGCTACTTTTAGAAGGCCAGCATTATTCTAATTCCAAAACCAGATAAAGATACTACAAAGAAAGAGAATTACAGGCCAATATCCCTAGTGAACATAGATGCTAAACTCCTCAACATAATTTTAACAAACAGGATTGAGCAAATACATTAAAAAGATCATTAAAAAGATTTATTGCAGGGATATAAGACTGGTACAATATCTTCAATCAATAAATGTTGCCGAAACCGGTTTGGCTCAGTGGATGGAGCGTCGGCCTGCGGACTGAAAGGTCCCAGGTTCGATTCCGGTCAAGGGCATGTACCTGGGTTGCGGGCGCATCCCCAGTGGGGGATGTGCAGGAGGCGGCTGATCAATGTTTCTCTCTCATCTATGTTTCTGACTCTCTATCTATCTCCCTTCCTCTCTGTAGAAAATCAATAAAATATATTTAAAAAAAATAAATTTGATACAGCACATTTACAGACTGCAAGATAAAAATCACATGATCATATCAATTGATGCAGAAAAAGCATTCGACAAAATCAAGCACCCATTTGTGATAAAAACTCTCAGCATAGTGGGAATAGAAGCATCCTACATCAAAATAATAAAGGCCATATATGACAAATTAAAGCCAACATTATACTCAATGCACAAAATCTCAAAGTGTTTTCCTTAAGAACAGAAACAAGACAAGGATGTCTACTTTCACCAGTCCTATTCAGTATAATACTGGAAGTCCTATCCACATTGATTAGACAAGAAGGAAAAATAAAAGGCATCAAAACTGGATAGGATGGAGGTGAACAATGGTGGCCAAATAGATAGACCTTTCTTGCAACTCCTCCCAGGGCCAAACTGGGAAAAAACTAAAGTGGGGAGCATACACCTAGAATTACCAATTGATATCCATCTGTAGAGGAGACTTATATCAAGGGAGGACAGAAAACACCTGGTAGAAAGAGGGAGGTTTTGAGAGGAGATGACCTAGTTCCCAGTTGTGGAAGGCCAGCATGCTAAGAGTGGGAGGTCTATTCCTTCAGAATATAGAGGCCCAGAACCCAGGCTGGGCTCCACAGCCCAGAGCACCAGAGCCAAGACCAGCATTCCACATAACATCCATCCATAATGATGGCAGGGCTGCTGTTCACAGCAGAATCTGGAGACAGTAGATTGGAGCTGGTTAGAGAGAAAGCCACAGTTTCAAGTTTGTTTGTTTTTCTTTCTTTTTTTTTTATTAGATCTTTATTGTTCAGATTATTACATTTGTTCCTCTTTTTTCCTCACATAACTCCAATCCACCCAGTTCCCACCCCACCCTCCTCCCTCACTCCCAACCCACTGTCCTCATCCATAGGTGTACAATTATTGTCCAGTCTCTTCACGCATCCCCCACACCCCTTTCCCCCACAAGAATAGGCAGTCCACTCCCTTTCTATGCCCCTAATTCTATTATAATCACCAGATCATTTTGTTCATCAGATTAGTCACTTGATTTTCAGATTCGCTTGTTGATAGATGTGTATTTGTTGTTCATAATTTGTACCTTTATCTTTTTCTTCTTCTTCCTCTTCTTAAAGGATACCTTTCAGCATTTCATATAATACTGGTTTGGTGATGATGAACTCCTTTAGCTTTTCCTTACCTGTGAAGATCTTTATCTGACCTTCAATTCTGAATGATAGCTTTTCTGGATAAAGGAATCTTGGTTGTAGGTTCTTGCTATTCATCACTTTGAATATTTCTTGCCACTCCATTCTGGCCTGCAAAGTTTCTGTTGAGAAATCAGCTGACAGTAGTATGGGTACTCCCTTGTAGGTAACTGACTTTCTTTCTCTTGCTGCTTTTAAGATTCTCTCTTTGTCTTTTGCTCTTGGCATTTTAATTATGATGTGTCTTGGTGTGGACCTCTTTGGATTACTTTTGTTTAGGGTTCTCTGTGCTTCCTGGACCTGTAAGTCTATTTCTTTCACCAGGTAAGGGAAGTTTTCTGTCATTATTTCTTCAAATAGGTTTTCAGTATCTTGCTCTCTCTCTTCTTCTGGCACCCCTATAATTCTGATGTTGGTACGCTTGAAGCTGTCCCAGAGGCTCCTTACACTATCTTCATATTTTTGGATTCTTTTTTCATTTTGCTTTTCCAGTTGGGTGTTTTTTGCTTCTTTGTATTTCAAATCGTTGACTTGATTCTTGCAATCCTCTAGTCTGCTGTTGGGAGTCTGTATAATATTCTTTATTTCAGTCAGTGTATGCTTAATTTCTAGTTGGTTCTTTATCACAACATCGAGGGTCTCATTAGATTTCTTGTAGATCTCATTAAGTTTATCGGCAGTTTCTAGAAAATTATTGAAAGACCTTAAAAGTGTGGTTTTAAACTCTATATCCAGTAGTTTGCTTTCTTCCATTTCTGTCATTTGTGTCCTTTTTCTTTGTCTCCACATTTTTTATGCTTTCCTATGTTGATACAGTGGTTTTATGTGCTAAGTGTCCTCTAGGGCCCAGTGGTTCAGCCTCCCCAGTTACCTGGGTAGGGCCCTCTTGGTGCACCCCCTTGTGGTCTTTGTGCACAGTATTGTTGTAGTTAAGTCTTGATTGTTGTAGGTATCACTGGGAGGAATTGGCCTCCAGGCCAATTGGCTGTGAGAATCAGCTGTGTCTGCAGCGGGAGAACTTCTGTCCTGGAGACATCCTTATGGGGCAAGACTTGGTTCAATGGGGCTTTGTTGCTCACTGAGTCTGCCCCCTGAGTGTGTCCTTTATGTTTCCAGGGAGCTGCAAACTGGATGGTCCCACTCTGATCTCTGGGCTTCCTGGCTCCTGTATCTATAGGGAGGTGCTAATCTAGCCTTTGCGTGAGGCTATCTAGCAAAAGCCTACCTGCAGGGCTTGGGCGGGGTTGGTCCCACGGGATCAACAGGGCAGGGCTAGCAGTTATGACTGCTCTCAGTCCTGCCCTCAGAGGCTTTGCTTCATCAATGTCCTGGTAATCACTGCAAGCCCCTCAGAGAGAAACCTGCCCTTGGGTTCTGACCACTGCCAGACAGCCCTGCTTCTCCTGTATGAGTCTGGGTCCCTAGAGACTCACCTGGAAATGGAGCTCAGAGCCTGAGACTCCCTCCTAATTGAAAACGACAACCGCGCCCTCAGCCACCAGCCTGCTCCGCACACACCTCCGCACCTTAATATTTTACTTCCGCACTGTGCCTCCTCTGAGTCTCGTTATGCTTTTCTCTTTCCTTCTAGTTGTAGAATTTCTATTCAGCCAGCCTTCCTGTGGTTCTGGGTGAAGTCCATTCCGTCTTTTAGTTGTATTTTTGAAGTGGTTGTGCGAGGCAGCAATCTCCAATGTTTACCTATGCTGCCATCTTGGTTTCTCTCCCAGGTCCTGGACTTATTCCTCGATTCGCTGTTGGAGGAGAACTAGACCCTGGTGGAGTTTGCTATTCTGTTTGTTTTTCTTAAATCCAGAGCACAGGAGTTTTTATTTCAGCTACTCACTCAAGGAATCAGTGCAGGGAGTGAGGCATGGACCTGCGGTGCCTGAGGAGAGGCTCAGATGGGAAGCACTGCTGGAAGTCATAAAAAAGCAAAAGCCAGGAGTCCTGCATTTGGTTGTGTGCTCCCAAACTGAAACGGTCATATTTCTTGAAAAGTGCGAGCTGCCCCTAGTAGACATAGGGCAGTAAAAGAAAGAAACCCTGCTCTAGGTGATGCCTTCTTCCCCACCCTCAGGAGACATGCCTGCCACACCCTGATTTTAACCTTTTCAGAGGAAACAAAAGCAAAGGCCAAGTCTATAGATTTGAACAGTATTAGAGAGCATCAGTGACTAGACTGGGGAGAGGCATTCTGCCCCACTATCCCAGGAACCTGACTGATACTTTCCCCACATGGGAGAGCTGATAAAAACTCCAGGTTTCCAGTGAATTACACTGGACTCCATACAACGACCTGTGCCCAGATGAGGCCAGAGAATTTTGGGCCACTCACAGAGGTGTGGCTCTGGGACAGGGAAACACACCAACCACATTCACTGAAAGCTGAACAGCACCTCCCCTACCTAAAGCCCTTTCAGAAACATACTTTTGAGTAATTATGATTGACAGATCGCTAGCAGACAAAAGACGGCAGAGGCAGAGCCAGGGAACCCATGGGAAATATGCCTACTCAGACCTGGGCCCCATGTTGCTAACAATCCTACTTTAGAGGGCATATTGGCCCCTCCTTCTTGCAGCCAAGTCCTGTAGAGATGGATACAAAGGGAGGATCTCTGGAAACTTCAATCTGGTTGCTGAAAGCCATGGGGGACAGTGGTTAACACCTAAGTACCTTAGGGGAAGTTGATAACTAGTAGACAGACCTGTCAACCATCATCAGAAGACTAGGATCAAAAGAGAGCTCCCACAAGACAGTAAATTCTGCTGAAACAAATACCACTTCACTTTTTTCTTTTTTACTTTTCTTCTCTTCTTTTTTTCTTTTTTGTATTTCCTTAAATTTCCCCCCTTTTTAATTTATCTACTCTATCTGCTTTATTCATTTGTTATTATTCTAGTCTCTATTGATTCTTTCATATACTTAATTTTCCTATTCCCCTTTTCTCCCCTTTTTTTCTTTTTTCCTTTTATTCACTACTCAATCTTTTTTCTTCTTTTCTTTCTCTCCTGATTTCTTGTTTTATTTCCATATTTTAGACCTATTTGATTTCTCCTCTATTTTCCTTTTCAATTTTTTCTTTTATTTTCTTCTTCAATTATAAATAATTTTCTTTCCCCCACTCCCATAATTCCTTATTCTGATTTTCTTTAGTTCAACTGTGCACCAACATATTCCTCCCCCATCCTTTCTTTGTTTGTGCTTTGATGTTTTATTTTCTCCCTATATTTTTTCTTTTTTTCCATCATTATTTTTCTCTTTCCTAATTCTCTCTTCTCTGGTGGTTGCTTTTTTTGGTGCTCTAGTGGTCTTGTGTATGGTTTTATTTTTTGTTTTGTTTTGTTGTATTGTATTTTGTGTTCCTTGGTCAGCATCTCCACAGCAGTTCTCATGACATTGTCAGAGGTAAACCACATAGTCAGCCAGCCTGAGAGGAGACTCCATCCATGATTGGGACAATAAAATTCAAGACCCAACTACAACAGGAGTACCAAAATAACCTAAGTAAGTGGCTTTTCTAGAGCACCCAGCTCAGGATATCAAAGAGAATGCATCACTGGGTCACACAAAACACCTACTACATAAGACCACCCCACAAAATCTGGGAGGAATAGCAGTTTGATATAATACATAGAAACAAGTACAAAGTAATAGAAAAAATGGGGATACAAATAAACAACCACCAAATGAAAGAGAAAGAGGAATTGTCAGCAAAGGAACTAAATGAAATGGAGGTAAGCAATTTGTCAGAAAAAGAATTCAAAGTGATGGTAATAAGGGTGCTCAAACAATTCAGTGATAACTACAGGCACCTTAATGAGAATTATAAGGAGCTGAATGAGAACTACACCAACATGAATAAGAACCAAGAGGAATTAAGAATGACATAAATGAAATAAAGAACACCCTGGAAGGATTCAATAGTAGGCTAGAAGAAGATGAGGACTGAATCAGCAAATTAGAAGACAAGATAGGAAAAAAACCCCACCCATTTAGAGAAGCAACTGGAAAAAAATTAAAATCAGGAGGAAAGTCTAAGGGAGTTTGGGACAACATGAAATATAACACCATTCACATCATAGGGGTACCAGAAGGTGAATAATCCAGGCAAGGAATAGAGAATCCATTTGAAGAGATAATGGCAGAATATTTCCCTAACATGGCAAAAGAAAAAGTCACTCAACTTCAGGAAGCATAGAGAGTTCCAATCAAGATGAAGACCAAGAGACGCACAACTGCACATATCATAATTGAAATGGCAAACATTAAAGACAAAATAAGAATCTCTCTGTGTGTGTGTGTTCTCTCTCTTTTATTTTGCCTGGCTAGAAGTCTATAAAACTTCCCCCCCCCAAAAAACAACGAAACAAACAAAAAAACCACCATACCAGCTTTTGGTTTTATTGATTTTTCTTTATTGTTTTTCTATTTTCAATAATTGGTTTCTGGCCCATTTTTTATTATTTATTTTATTTTAATTACTTTCATCTTAAATTTCTTTTCTTTTTTTAGTTTTTAAAAATTGAAGGCAGTATCAATTTCAGATCTTTCTTCTTTTTTAATATATGCATTTTGTACTACAACTCTTCCTCTAAGCACTGCTTTTGCTGCATACCATGAAGTTTATAAGTTGTATATTTATTTAAGTGAGATTAATTTAAAGTATTTTGAGTCTGCTTATTCAACCTATGGCTTATTTAGAAGTGTGTTGTTTAATTTTCAAATATTTGGGGATTTTTAGAAATATATATTTTATTGACTTACAGAGAGGAAGGGAGAGGGATAAAGAGCTAGAAACATCGATGAGAGAGAAACATCGATCAGCCGCCCCCTCTGCACCTCCCACTAGGGATGTGCCCATAACCAAGCTACATGCCCCTGACCGGAACCGAACCCGGGACCCTTCAGTCTGCAGACTGATGCTCTATCCACTGAGCCAAACGGGTCAGGGCAATATTTGGGGATGTTATAGATATCTTTTGGTTATTGATTTAGTCTAACTCTATTGTAGTCTGAGACCATACTTTCTATGACTTTTATTCATATAAATTTAAGGTATGTGTTATGGCACAGAATGTGGTCTATTTTGCTGAATGTTCCATGCAAGTTTGGGAAGTGTATTCTGCTGTTTCTGGATGAAGTATTCTATAAATGTCAATTAGATCAAGTTGATTGATAGTAGTGTTCTAATAATCTATATCTCTTTACTGCTTTTCTGCTTGCTTGATCTATCAACTATTGACAAAAAGAAGGATATAGTTTTGATCTTTGAAACAAAGTCACCCCTCCCCCAACATGGTTGATTCAATTTCACTTTAGATCCACTCAGCTATCTTTCTATGAAATATAAAAATTTATATCCTTGGGGAGAGAAAAAATGGCAGAGGAATAGACAGATGTGTCCTGAGCCTTGTCTCAGAGCAAATAGAATGAGTAGCTGAAATTAATAACATCCAACAAGAATTGGTGAAGGAGACTCAGCTGGTGAGACAGTTTGCATCCAGGAAGGGTAGAGGATCACTGGAGAAAGGTAAAATCAAGGTTCTGGGCAGGAGAGTCTGCCAGACCTCTGAGCCCATAGGGTCAGAGAAAATCCGCACAGCACCAAGCTGCATACCTGGGGACAGGCACAGCGTCTGACTGTGGAAAGGAGGTCAACAGGACTGCTGGATGACAGGGGATTCTCCATCTGGGTCCACAGTCACAAAAGGCTGAACCCAGAGGGGGCAGCCGGAAGGGCTGACCAGACCATGCAGTGCCAGCAGAAGAGGAGCATGCAGAGGTGCAGTCTTTCCCCTCTCTGTGGCCTGTGCCTTTCTTCACTGAACCTAGTTCATAGGACCTTTCAGATACAGACACTTTCTTGTGGCTGAGGTGCGGAAGAAGGTGTGGACTTGTGGAATCTGGGGAGAAGAGGGGCTCCAGGAGAAGTGGCAGCAAGTCTAGCACCAAATCATTCCTGAGCCTGGGACCAAGGAAGCCATTTTTTCCTGAAGAGATAGCCCCTCCCTCCAGGCAACCAATACAGCCACACCCAGATTCCACCACGAATGGTACAAAGGATCAAAAAGAATCTAAATAGTCCCCGAGAGTCCAAAGTGATTGGCCTAAAAAGAAACCTTCAGTCCCAGGGACAGGAAACTGAGGACAGTACAGTACAGAAGACTGGGATATTAAGCCAGCCAAAGGAATGACACTTCACTTTTTCATCTTTATTATTTATTATTATTTTGTTATCTCTTTTTTATCTTTGTTTTCCTGTTTTCGTTTGGTGCTTTATTCTCTATTTCTTTTCTTAATTAAATCTTTATTGTTCAGATTATTACAGTTGTTCCCCCTTTTTTCCCCCATAGCTCCCCTCCACCCGGTTCCCACCCCACCCTCTGCACTTACCCCTCCCACTGTCCTCATCTATAGGTGTACGATTTTTGTTCAGTCTCTTCCCGCAGCCCCCACACCCTTTTCCCCCAGAAAATTGTCAGTCCACTCCTTTTCTATGACCCTGATTCTATTATAATCACCAGTTTATTCTGTTCATCAGATTTTTTATTCACTTGATTTTTAGATTCACTTGATAGATATGTATTTGTTGTTCATAATTTGTATCTTTACTTTTTCCTTCTCCTTCCTCTTCTTAAAAAATACCTTTCAGCATTTCATATAATACTTGTTTGGTGGTGATGAACTCCTTTAGCTTTTTCTTATCTGTGAAGCTCTTTATCTGGCCTTCAATTCTGAATGATAGCTTTGCTGGGTAAAGTAATCTTGGTTGTAGGTTCTTCCTATTCATCACTTTGAATATTTCTTGCCACTCTCTTCTGGCCTGCATGGTTTCTGTTGAGAAATCAGCTGACAGTCATATGGGTACTCCCCTGTAGGTAACTAACTGTTTTTCTCTGCTGCTTTTAAGATTCTCTCTTTGTCTTTTGCTCTTGGCATTTTAATTATGATGTGTCTTGGTGTGGCCCTCTTTGATTTCCTTTTGTTTGGGGTTCTCTGCGCTTCCTGGACTTGTAAGTCTATTTCTTTCACCAGGTAAGGGAAGTTTTCTGTCATTATTTCTTCAAATAGGTTTTCAATATCTTGCTCTCTCTCTTCTTCTGGCACCCCTATAATTCGGATGCTGGTACACTTAAAGTTGTCCCAGAGGCTCCTTACACTACCTTCATATTTTTGTATTCTTTTTTCTTTTTGATTTTCTGGTTGGGTGTTTTTTTACTTCTTTGTATTTCAAATCTTTGACTTGATTCTTTGGATCCTGTAGTCTCCTGTTGGATCTCTGTATAATATTCTTGATTTCAGTCACTGTATGCTTAATTTCTAGTTGGTCCGTTTTCATATTCTTGAGGGTCTCACTAGATTTATTGAGGGTCTCACTAAGTTTTTCAGAAGTTCCTAGAAAATTCTTGAAAAACCTTAAAAGTGTGGTTTTGAACTCTATATCCATTCGTTTGCTTTCCTCCATTTCTGTCATTTGTGACCTGTTTATTTGTCTCCGCATTTTTTATGCTTCCCTGTGTTGGTAGAGTGGCTTTGTGTGTTAGGTGTCCTATAGGGCCCAGTGGCTCAGCCTCCCCAATTACCTGAGGTGGACACTCTTGGTACACCCCGTTGTGAGCTTTGTGCACAGTCTTGTTGTAGTTATGCCTTGATTGTAGTTGGTATCACTGGGAGGAATTGACCTCCAAGCCAACTGGAAGTGAGAATCAGCTGTGTCTGCAGTGGTAGAACTTCTGTGCTTGAGACTCCCTTATGGGGCAAGACTTGCTTCAGTGGGGCTTTGGTGCTCACTGAGTCTGCCCTCTGAGTGTGTCCCTTATGGATCTGAGGAGTTGTAATCTGGATGGTCGCACTCTGAGCACTGGGTATATTGGCTCTTGGATCTCTAAGGAGGTGGTAATTTAGTTTCTGCCTGAGGCTACCCTGCAGAAGCTACAGAGGGATCTGCAGAGAATCATTGATCGGCTGCCTCCTGCACACCCCCTACTGGGGATCAAGCCTGCAACCCAGGCATGTGCCCTCTTTGGGGTTTGGAGTTGCCCAGATGAGGCCCAGCTGTGAAGCAATGCAAGCTGCTATGGGGCCTTGGGCCTTCTTTTGGATGATCTGGGTCTCTCTGACCCAGCTGCAGTTTGTTAGGTAATTTTAGATTGCAAAGGGCCAAGCCATTCATATTCAAAAGCCTCTGCCCACAGCTTGGGTGTTTTGATTTCTCTGGGAATCAACAGGGCGGAGCAAACAGCTATGGCTGATCCTCAGTCCTGCCCTAAGAGGCCCTTGGTCTCAGTGTCCTGAGGTAATTGCTGCAAGCACCTCTGAGATAAAGCTGCCTCGAGTTCTGCCCGCTGCCAGACAGTCCAGTTTCTCCCCGTATGAGTCTGGGTCCCCAGAGACTAGCCTGGAACTGGAGTTCAAAGCAGTCAGGAGCTTTTGTCGCCCTCCAGATTGAAAAAGACAACCGCGTCCTCAGTTGCCAGCCCTTTCCACGCATGCCTCCGTAGCTCTGCACTTTATTTCTGCACCTCCAATGAGTCTAAGTCTGTTTTTCTCTTTCCTTCTAGTTGTAGAATTTCCACTCAGCCAGCCTTCCTGTGGTTCTGGGTGATGTCTGTTTTGTCTTTTAGTTGTATTTTTGATGTCGTTCTGTGAGGCAGCAATCTCAGGTGTTTACGTATGCCGCCACCTTGGTTTCTCCCCTCTATTTCTTTTTCTGTTTTTTTTTTTAAAGTATATTTCTCTATTGATTTCAGAGAGGAAGGGAGAAGGAGAGAGAGATAGAAACATCAATGATGAGAGAGAATCATTGATCGGCTGCCTCCTGCACACCCCCTACTGGGGATCGAGCCTGCAACCCAGGCATGTGCCCTTTGCTGGAATCGAACCTGGGACCCATCGGTCTTCAGGTTGACGCTCTATCCACTGGTCTAAGCCGGCTAGGGCCCTTCTATTTATTTTTGCATTATTTTTCCATCACGCTTTTATTTTATTTGTTATTTGTTATTTTTTATACCATTTTTGAAATCACTTTTTTGTAAATTTATTATTATTTTCTTCTTGTTCTATTTCTTCTTATCCACCCTTTTACTTCCTCTATACTGAACTGAGGTCCTCCCCATATTCATTCAATTCTTAATCTTATTTTCTGTATATAAGTTCAGCCTCTACAGATTCTGGCCCCACCCTCTTTGCTTGGTGTTTGTATTTTTTTTAGTTTATCTATTGGTTCTGTGGTGATATATATATATATATATATATATATATATATATATATATATATATATATATTCTACTCTTTATTCTACTCTTTCTTCCTTTTTCTTTTCTCTCTTATCTTTTTCTCGCTCTTCAATATCATTTGTGCTCTCTTTTCTCTCCCTTAATTCGCTTTTATCAGGTGGTCACTTATAGTGGGGTTATTGGTGTCGTGAGTACATTTGTGCTTTGTTCCCTTTGTGTTGTGTCATATCAAGGTGAAGTTTATCCTGTCTGGCCAGGTGCTAGAGAGTGAGCCACATAACCAGACACCTGGAGAGGAAACTCCATCCACGAATGGGTCAATAACATCCCAGATCCAACTACAAAGGCAGGAAGAAGGCGGCAGTGAGGGAGAGAGGGTGAGTGAGGGAGCAAAAGAGAAATGTGTGGTCATATGGTGTGTGTGTGTGTGTCACAGTTAGATCCCGCAGGACCTTCAGGGGCAGGCTAACTGGGGTCACCTAACTAGGCAGCCTCTGCTACCATTGTAAACAGTTCCAGGAGGCTGGCTTGTCCTCAGAGGCTTAAACTCTTTGAAGGGGAGAGCTGCTGTAACTGGGAGCCCAGCCACACCTCCACCCAGGGTGCCCTCAGATAACACCTGGGACTCTACAGCCACCCCTTCCATGGACCTGCTACCTCGGCTAATGAGTCTCCAGCCACCCCGGATGGAGGCTCCTGTGAGCTATGAAGTGTGCCCCCCCCCTCTGATCGGCTCAATTCTTTAGCCCAGGGCACTGCAACTACACAAGCAGCAGACACGTTAGCAGCCCACCCCAGGGCTAAGAGCAGCAGCCTCATGTGGCCTGACCCTGTCCAAGGAGCAACAGCTGTGTGAGCGGCCTAGTCCCACATCTGATGAGCAGCAACCACGTGAGCAGCCTGCCCCATAGAAGGAGCAGCAGCTGCATGAGTAGTCTGCCCACGATTGAAGAGCAGCAGCCCCGTGCAGCCCGCCGCCATCTGGGGAGCAGCAGCTGTGTGCAGTCTGCACCTTGCACATGTCCGAGGAACAGCAGATGCACGAGTAACCTGCCTCTGTCCAAGGAGCAGCAGCTGCACGATCAGCCTGCTCCCATCGGAGGAGCAGCAGCTGTGTGAGCAGCCCATCCCTGTATGAGTAAAAGAAGCACCATGGGAAGCCCACTCCCATTCAAAGAACAGCAGACACCTGAGCAGACTGCCCACATCTGAGGAGCATCAGCCCTGCACAGTCCGCAATAGTTTGAGGAGCAGCAGCCACACACGGCCTGCAGCTGTCTGGCATACAGCAGCTGCGTGAGTGGCCCACCCCTGTCTGAGGAGCAGCAGCTGCATGTGCAGCTCACTCCTGCCTGAGGAACAGCAGCCACATGAGCAGACTGCTTACGTCTGAGGAGTGAAGCCCTGTGAAGCCTGCACTGGTCTGAGCAGCGGCAGCCACACACAGCCTGCAGCTGTCTGATGAATTGCAGCTGAGTGAGTTGCCCGCCCCCATCTGAGGAGCATCAGCCACACGTGCAGCTCACTCTACCCAAGGAGCAGCAGCTGCACAAGCAGTCCACACCCACATGAGGAGCAGAAGCCCTGCAGGCAACCTGCCCCTGTCCAAGAAGCAGCAGCTTTAAGAGCAGCCTGCCCCATTTGTGGAACAGCAGCAGTGTACAACCAGCCCTGTTCCAAAGAGCAGCAGCCGCATGCAGCCCGCCCCCATCTGAATGGCAGCAACCTCATGATCAGGCCACTCCGATCTAAGAAACAGTAGCTGTGGGAGCAGCCTCCCCCACCATCCAGAGGAGACACCACTGCTGTGAACAGCCACGCCGGAGGAACCACTGCCAACTGAGGAGGAGCCTCTACTGTGATTGTATGAGGAGAAACCGCAGCCTAAGTAGCCACTGACACCCAAGGAGCAGCCCCGTAACAACTTGACATCTAGATCAGTCAGTGAGATCAAAAATGGTGGACAAAGAAACCCTCAAAGGAAAAAAAAAAAAAAAGGAGGAATCCCCAGAAAAGTAGATAAGTGAAACAGAGGCATGCAATATGTCAAAAAAAAGAATTCAGACTAAGGGTCAAACAGTTCATAAACTAGATGGAGGAAAAAATCAACTCATGCAAGAATCAAGAAGAAATGGATGAAAAAATCAATAACTTATGTAAGAATCAAGAAGAAATGAAGAGTGATATAGCTGAAATAAAAAACACCATGGAAAGTTTCAATAGTAGACTAGGAGAAGTGGAGGACCAAATGACCCAATTAGAAGACAGGGAAGCAAAACACACCCAAACTGAATGGCAATTGCATTAAAAGACAGGAGGAGAGCCTAAGGGAGCTATGGGACAATATGAAATGAAGGAGCATACGAATAATAGGGGTGCCAGAACAACAAAATGAAGAACAAGGTTTAGAAAACCTATTTGAAGAAATAATGTCAGAAAACTTCCCTGAGGTGGGAAAGAAAAAAGTCACACAAGCCCAGAGAGTCCCAAGCAAGATGAAACCGAAAAGACCCACACCAAGACACATCATAATTACCACGGCAAATGTTCAGAACAAAGAGAGAATCTTAAATGCTGCAAGAGAGAGACAGAAAGTTACATATAAGGGATCCCCCTTAGATTTTCAAATGATTTCACAACAGAAACACATCAGGCCAGAAAAGAATGGATGGAAATTTACAAAGTGGTGCAAAGCAAGGGACTGAATCCAAGAATACTCTATCCAGCAATGCTATCATTCAAAATTGAAGGGGAAATAAGGAGCTTCACAGACAATAAAAGGCTAAGTGAGTTTATCACCATCAAGCCAGCAATGCAAGAAATGCTAAAGGGACTTGTGTAAAAAGAAGAAATAAAAAGGTAAGAAAGAACACTGGCACAAAAAATAAATATGGCTACAGATACGTACCTTTCAATAATAACGTTAAACATAAATGGACTAAATGCTCCAATCAAAAGACATCAAGTGGCTGAATGGATAAAAAACATGAACCATATATATGCTGCCTACATGAAACCTACCTCAGAACAAGGAGCTCACGAAGACTGAAAGTGAATGGATGAAAAAATATCTGTCAGGCAAATGGAAATGAAAAAAAAAAAAAAAGCTGGGGTAGCAATACTTATATCGGACAAAATAGACCTCAAAGTGAAGGTCATAACAAGAGATAAGGAAGGCCACTTCATAATACTAAAGGAATCGATACAATAACAGGATATAACCCTGATAAACATATATGCACCCAATGCAGGAGCACCCAAATACATAAAAAACTCCTGGAAGATATCAAGGGAGAGATCAACAATAACACAATAATAGTAGGGGACATTAATACACCACTAACAGCCCTGGGTAAATACTCTAGACAAAAAAGTCAGCAAAGGAACAGCAATCCTAAATGACTCACTAGATTAGATGGACTTAATTGACATCTTCAGCAAATTTCACCCCAAATCCACAGAATATACATTCTTCTCAAGTGCACATGGGACATTTTCAAAAATAGACCACATATTGGATCACAAGCAAAGTCTCGCCAAATTCAAGAAGATTGAAATTATAACAAGCATTTTCTCAGACCACAATGGCATAATATTAGAAATAAACTAAAATAAAAACAATACAAAAAATTCAAACACATGGAAGCTCAATAGCATGCTATTGAACAATGATTGGGTTACTAAAGAGATCAAAAAAGAAATTAAAAACTGGAAACTAATTAAAATGAAAACACAACAATCCAAAATCTATGGGACTCAATGAAAGCAGTCCTGAGAGGGAAGTTTATAGCTCTACAGGCCTACCTCAAAAAAAACAAGAAAAAATGGTAATAAATCATCTAACTATATAATTCAAAGAATTAGAAAGAGAGCAACAAGGAAAGCCCAGATTGAGCAGAAGGAAGGAGATAATAAAGATCAGATCAGAAATAAATGACATTGAGACAAAAAAACCAACAACAATAAAAAGGATCAATGAAATCAAGAGCTTATTCTTTGAATGGATAAACAAGATTGCTCACCCAAATAAACAAAATCAAAAATGCAAGAGGCAAAATAACAACAGACCCAAAAGAAATACAAAGAATTATTAAAAAATACCAACTAGACAACCTGGAGGAAATGGACATATTCCTAGAAAAATACAACCTTCCAAAACTCAATCAGGAAGATTTAAAAAATCTCAAGAGGCTGATAACTGTGGAAGAAATTGAAACAGTCATCAAAAAGCTTCAAACAAACAAAAGCCTGGGGCCAGAAGGTTTCA
Source organism: Myotis daubentonii (assembly GCF_963259705.1). Lineage (NCBI taxonomy): Eukaryota > Metazoa > Chordata > Mammalia > Chiroptera > Vespertilionidae > Myotis > Myotis daubentonii. Next base: position 96,529,573 of record NC_081861.1, on the reverse strand, counting down.
CAGGGGAGTTTATGAAACATTCAAGGAAGAACTAAAACCTATCCTCCTCAGACTACTACAAAAAATTCAAGAGGAAGGAACACTTCCAAGCTCATTCTATGAAGCCAGCATCACCCTAATACCAAAACCAGGTAAAGACAACACAATGAAAGAGAATTACAGGCCAATATCCCTCATGAACATAGATGCCAAAATCCTCAACAAAATCTTAGCAAATCGGATCCAGCAGTACATCAGAAAGATCATACACCATGACCAAGTAGGATTTATCCTGGGGATGCAAGGCTGGTACAATATCTGCAAATAAATAAACGTGATACATCACATACACAAATTGAGAGATAAAAATCACATGGTCATATCAATTGATGCAGAAAAAGCATCTGACAAAATCTAAAACCCTTTCTTGATAAAAAAGCTCAGCAAGGTGGGAAGAGAAGGATCACAGCTAAACATAATAAAGGCCATATATGACAAACCCACAGCCAATATTATACTCAATGTTCAAAAACTAAAACCATTTCCCCTAAGAACAGGAATAAGTCAGGGACACCCACTCTCACCACTCCTGTTTATCATAGTATTGGAAGTACTAGCCATTGTGATCAGACAAGAAGAAGAGATAAAAGGCATGCAAATTGAAAAAGAAGCAAAACTCTCCTTTTTCACAGATGACATGATTCTATACATAGAAAACCCTAAAGACTCCATTAAAAAATTATTAGAGTTAATAAATGAATTTGGCAATGTAGCAGGATACAAAATTAACGCCAAGAAATCTGTGGCATTTCTATACATCAATAATGAACTTACAGAAAGAGAGACTAAAAAAGCATTCCCGTTTACCATCGCACCAAAAAAATTAAGATACCTAGGAGTATTCTAAGGAGGTAAAAGACCTATACATGGAAAACTACAGGATGTTGAAAAAAGAGATAGAGGAAGATATAAACCGATGGAAGAGTATACTGTGTTCATGGATTGGTAGACTCAACATCGTTAAAATATCCATACTACCCAAAGTAATCTATAGATTCAATGCACTCCCCATTAAAATATGAACAGCATATTTCACAGACCTAGAATGAACTTTCCAAAAATTCATCTGGAATAAAAAAAGCCCCCAAATAGCTCCAGCAGTCCTGAAAAAGATGAACAAAGTAAGGGGAATCTCAATACCAGATATTAAGCTGTATTGTAAAGTCACTGTTCTCAAAAGAGCTTGGTAGTGGCACAAGAACAGACATATAGATCATTGGAATACAATTGAGAAACCAGAAATCGAACCAAACCACTATGCCCAATTAATATTCGACAAAGGAGGCATAAGCATACAATGTACTCAAGACAGTCTCTTCAATAAATGGTGTTGGGAAAATTGGACAGATACATGCACAAAAATGAAACTAGACCACCAACTCACACCATACACAAAAATAAACTCAAAATGGATAAAATACTTAAACGTAAGACGGGAAACCATAAAAATACTAGAGGAATCCACAGGCAGCGAAATTGCAAACATATGCCGAAGGAATTTCTTCTCTGACAATGCTACTAGGGCAATGGAAACTAAAGAGAAAATAAACAAATGGGACTACATTAAAATAAAAAGCTTTTGCACAGCAAAGGAAACCATCAACAAAACAACAAGAAGACCCACTGCATGGGAGAACATATTTGCCAATGATACCACCGATAAGTGTTTAATTTCCAACATTTACCGGGAGCTCATGAAATGTAACAATAGAAAGATAAACAATCCAATCAAAAAATGGTCAACGGACCTAGATAGACACTTTTCGAAAGAGGACATACAGAATGCCGAAAGAAATATGAAAACATGCTCAAAGTCACTAATTATATGAGAGATGCAAATCAAAACGACAATGCGTTATCATCTCACACCTGTCAGAATGGCTATCATCAACAAATCAACAAACAACACGTGTTGGAGTAGATTTGGAGGAAAAGGAAGCCTTCTGCACTGCTGATGGGAATGCAGACTGGTGCAGCCACTGTGGAGAATAGTATGGAGCTTCCTCAAAAAACTAAAAATGGAACTCCCGTTTGACCCAGTGATCCCACTTCTACGAATATATCCCAAGAAGTCAGAAACACCAATCAGAAAGGATATATGCACTCCTATGTTCATAGCAGCACAATTCACCATAGCTAAGATTTGGAAACAGCCTAAGTGCCCATCAACAGATGAGTGGATTAAAAAAAATTGTGATACAGATACACAATGGAATACTGCGGTAAAAAAGTAGGAACTCTTGCCTTTTGCAACAGCATGGATGGAACTTGAAAGCATTATGTTAAGTAAAATAAGCCAGTCAGAGAAAGATCAATATCTCATGATTTCACTCATTTGTGGAATATAGAGAACAACATAGACTGATGAACAGGGACAGATCCAAAGTTAGAGAAATAGCAATCAGACTATTAATCCCCAGAGGGAAAGTAGGGGAGGGAGGGGCAAGGGGAAGAGATCAACCAAAGGATTTGTATGCATGCATATAAACCAAACCAATGGACATGGACAACAGGGGGATTAGAGCATGAGTGGGAGGGGGATGGGGGTTTAATGGGGGGATGAGGACACATTTGTAATACCTTACCTAATAAAGAATTTTAAAAAAAGAGTTAAAAAAATAAACTCAAAATGGATAAAGGATTTAAACATAAGACGGGAAAACATAAAAATACTAAAGGAATCCACAGGCAGCGAAATTTCAGACATATGCTGAAGCAATTTCTTCACTGATACTGCTCCTAGGGCAATGAAAGTAAAGAGAAAATAAACAAATGGGACTACATCAAAATAAAAAGCTTCTGCACAGCAAAAGAAACCATCAACAAAACAAAAAGAAAGCCCACTGCATGGGAGAACGTATTTGCCAATGTTATCGCTGATAAGTGTTTAATCGCCAACATTTACAGGGAACTCATACAACTTAACAAAAGGAAGATAATCAACCCAATCAAAAAATGGGCAACGGACCTAAATAGGTACTTTTTGAAAGAAGACAGAAGGAAGGCCAAGAGACATATGAAAACATGCTCAAAGTCACTAATCATCTGAGAGATGCAAATCAAAATGCCAATGCGGTACCATCTCACACCTGTCAGAATGGCTATCATCAACAAATCAACAAACAACAAATGTTGGCGAGGATGTAGAGGAAAAAGGAACCCCCGTGTGCTGCTAGTGGGAATAATCACTCGTGGCTGAGGCTCATTTTCATTTGATGGCTTGGTTAATCGACAAAATTGTTGCATTTGGGGTTCAGAAAATCCAGGAATGATTGTTGAGAAACAAATGCATCCACAACGTGTCACTGTTTGGTGCGGATTTTGGGCTGGAGGCATCATCGGACCATTCTTCTTCGAAAATGCGGCTGCTCAGGCAATAACAGTTAATGGTGCTTGCTATCGCGACATGACAATCCATTTACCTGATATGCTATTCCATAGATAATCCGAAACTGTATACTTTATGAATCAATAAAATATTTACAATTTTTAATTATAAACCTTGTTTTCTTTTTTTAAATTAAATCTTTATTGTTCGGATTATTACATTTGTTCCTCTTTTTTTCCCCCCCATAACTCCCCTCCTCCCAGTTCCCGCCCCACCCTCCGCCCTCACTCCCCACCCACTGTCCTCATCCATAGGTGCACGATTTTTGTCCAGTCTCTTCCCACATCTCCCACACCCCTTTCCCACCCAAGAATAGTCAGTCCATTCCCTTTCTATGTCCCTGATTCTATTATAATCACCAGTTCATTCTGTTCATCAGATTATTTATTCACTTGATTCTTAGATTCACTTGTTGATAGATGCATATTTGTTGTTCATAATTTGTATCTTTACCTTTTTCTTCCTCTTCCTCTTCTTAAAGGATACCTTTCAGCATTTCATATAATCCTGGTTTGGTGATGATGAACTCCTTTAGCTTTTCCTTATCTGTGAAGCTCTTTATCTGACCTTCAGTTCTGAATGATAGCTTTGCTGGATAAAGGAATCTTGGTTGTAGGTTCTTGGCATTCATGACTTTGAATATTTCTTGCCACTCCCTTCTGGCCTGCAAAGTTTCTGTTGAGAAATTAGCTGACAGTCGTATGGGTATTCCCTTGTAGGTAACTGAGTTTCTTTCTCTTGCTGTTTTTAAGATTCTCTCTTTATCTTTTGCTCTTGGCATTTTAATTATGATGTGTCTTGGTGTGGTCCTCTTTGGATTCCTTTTGTTTGGGGTTCTCCGCGCTTCTTGGACCTGTAAGTCCATTTCTTTCACCAGGTAGGGGACGTTTTCTGTCATTATTTCTTCAAATAGGTTTTCAATATCTTGGTCTCTCTCATCTTCTGGCACCCCTATAATTCTGATGTTGGTACGCTTGAAGCTGTCCCAGAGGCTCCTTACACTATCCTCGCATTTTTGGATTCTTTTTTCATTTTGCTTTTCCGGTTGGATGTTTTTTGCTTCCTCGCAATTCAAATCATTGACTTGATTCTTGCGCTCCTCTGGTCTGCTGTCGGGCGTCTGTATAATATTCGTTATTTCAGTCCGTGTATGCTTAATTTCTAGTTGGTTCCCCAATATAAGATCGAGGGTCTTATTAGTTTTCGTGTAGATCTCATTAAGTTTATCGGCAGCTTCTAAACAGTTCTTGAGAGACCTTAAAAGTGTGGTTCTGAACTCTATATCTTCCATTGACAATTTTGTCCTGTTTCTTTGTCTCCGCATTTTGTTATGCTTCCTTGGTGCACCCCCTAGTGGTCTTTGTTCGCAGTCTTATAGTTAAATCTTGATTGTTGTAGCTAATTCCAGGGAGGGTTTGACCTCCAGGCCAAGTGGCTATGAGAATCAGTTGTGTCAGCAGTGAGAGAACTTCTGTCCTCTAGGGAGGTGCTAATCTAGCCTTTGCCTGAGGCTATCCGGCAAATGCCTCTGTGCAGGGCTTGGGCAGGGCGGGTCGCACAGGATCAACAGGGTGGGCCGGACAGAGCAGTTATGGTGGCTCTCAGTCCTGTCCCCAGGGGCTCTGCCTGAGTCCCAGCACCCGCTGCAAAGCTCGGAGAGAAAGCTGCACTCGCTCTGACCGAAGCCAGACAGTCCCGCTTCTCCCATTTGAGTCTGGGTCCCTAAAGACTCGCCTGGGTCTGGAGCTCAGAGTCTGCGACTCCCTCCCGATTGAAAACGCCAACCGCGCCCTCCGCCGCCAGTCCGCTCCGTGCACTCCGCACCTCAGAATTTGACTTCAGCACTGCGCCTCCTCTGAGTGTCCGTGTGCATTTCTCTTTCCTCCTAGTTGTAGGACTTCCACTCAGCCAGCGTTCCTGTGGTACTGGGTGATGTCCCTTCCGTTTTTTGGTTTCACTTTTCAAGTAGTTGTTCAAAGCAGCAAACTCCGGCGTTAACCTATGCCGCCATCTTGGTTCTTCTCCTAAACCTTGTTTTCTATCAAAATTACTTCTTGCGTGAATTTTGTGACACCCTTACAAGCAAATTGGATCCAGCAATATATTAAAAAGATCATACAACATTGTAAAGTGGGATTTATTCTGGAGATGTAAGACTGATATAATATTTGGAAATCAATAATTGTGATACATCACATAAAGAATATCAGAGATTAAAACCACATGTTTATAACAATAGATGCAGAAAAAAACATTCGAAAAAGTCCAGCACCCTTTTTTGACAAAAAGTCTCAGGAAAGTGCGAATAGAGGGATCATATCTCAAGATAATAAAGGGCACATATGATAAACCTATAGCCTACATCATACTCAATTAAAAAAACTAAAAACATTCCCCTAAGAACAGGAACAAGACAGGGATGTCTGCTTTCACCACAGTGTGGATGGGCCTGGAGAGAATTATGCTAAATGAAATAAGCCAGTCAGAGAAAGATAAGTATAACATGATCTCACTCATATGTGGAACCTAATGAACAACATAAACTGCTGAACAAAATAGACCGAGAGACTAGAAGCATCAAACAGACTGTCAAACTTCAGAGGGAAGGTAGGGGAGATTTCAGGGGATGAGGGGTGGGGTAGAGATCAACCAATGAACTCATGCATATATGCATAACCTATGGGCACATACAATAGGGTGATGAAGGCCTGGGTTGGTGTGCTGGGGCAAGATGAGAGAAGTCAATGGGAGAAAAAGTGACATATGTAATACTTTCACCAATAAAGATTAAAAAACAAAATTCTCAGCAAAAATATTAGCAAATCAGATCCAGCAATACATTAAAAATGATCACACACCATAAGCTAATGGGATTTATTCTGGGGATATAAAGCTGGTACAATATTCACAAATCAATAAGTGTGATACACATAAACAAATTGGAAGATAACAATCACATGATCATAGCAACTTACGTAGAAAAGGCATTCTACACAATCCAACACCATTTTTTTAAAAAATATTTTATTGATTTTTTACAGAGAAGAAGGGAGAGGGACAGAGAGCCAGAAACATCGATGAGAGAGATCGATCAGCTGCCTCCTGCACACCCTCCACTGGGGATGTGCCTGCAACCAAGGTACATGCCCTTGACTGGAATCGAACCTGGGACCCTCCAATCCGCAGGCTGACGCTCTAGCCACTGAGCCAAACTGGTTCGGCCAAATACCATTTTTTTAATAAATACTCTCAGCAAGGTAGGAATAGAGGGATCATACTACAACATAATAAAGGCCATATATGACAAACCTATAGTCAACATCATATTCAATAGGCAAAAACCAAAAGCATTTCTCCTAAGAACAGGAACAAGACAGGGATGTTTCCTTTCACCACTCTGATTCAACATAGTACTGGAAGTTTAAGCCACAGTGATCAGGCAAGAAGAAACATAAAAGGCATCCAAATTGTAAAGGAGAAAGTAAATCTGTCAATATTCACAAATGACATGATATTGTACATAGTAAATACTAAAGACCACCCAAAATTACACGATTTAAAAAATGAATTTGGCAATGGAGCAGGATACAATAGTAACACCCAGAGATCAATGGCATTTTTATACACCAATAATGAATTCTAAGAAAGAAACTAAAAATATTCCATTTACCACTGCAACAAAAATTAAGATAGTTACGAATAAATATAACCAAGGAGTTAAAAGACCTGTACTCAGAAAACTACAAAACATTTTAAAAAGAGATATAGGAAGATATAAACCAGTGGAAGAATGTATCGTGTTCATGGATTGGTAGAATCAACATCATCAAAATGTCCATACTAACCAAAGCAATCTATAGAGTCAATGCACTCCCCATTAAAATACCAACAGCATATTTAACGGATCTAGAAAGAACGCTCCAAAAATTTATCTGGAATAATAAAAAAATAACAACCCTGAATAGCTTCTGTGATCCTGAGAAAGAAGAACAAAGTAGGAGGGGTCTCAATACCAAATATCAAGCTGTATTACAAAGCCATTGTTCTCAAAACTGCCTGGTACTGGCACAAGAACAGACATATAGACCAATGGAATAGAATAGTGAACCCAGAAATCGACCCAAACCACTATGCTCAATTAATATTTGACAAAGGAGGCAAGAACATACAATGGAGTCAAGACAGTCTCTTCAATAAATGTTGCTGGGAAATTTGGTCAGACACATGCAAAAAATGAAACTAGACTACCAACTTACACCATACACAAAATTAACTCAAAATGGATAAAGGACTTAAATGTAAGACAGGAAACGATAAGATTATTAGAGGAATCCCCAGGTAGCAAAATCTCAGATATATGCCAAAGGAATTTCTTCTCTGACAATGCTACTAGGGCAATGGAAACTAAAGGGAAAATAAACAGAGGGACTATATCAAAATAAAAAGCTTCTGCACAGCAAAAGAAACCATCAACAAAACAACAAGAAAACCCACTACATGGGAGAACATATTTGCCAATGATATCTCCGATAAAGGTTTAATCTTCAACATTTATAGGGAACTCATACAATTTAACAAAAGGAAGATAAACAACCCAGTAAAAAAATGGGCAACGGACCTAAATAGACACTTTTTGATAGAGGACATACATAAGGCTGAGAGACATATGAAAACATGCTCAAAGTCACGAATCGTCTGAGAGATGCAAATCAAAACGACAATGAGGTACCATCTCACACCTGTCAGAATGGCTATCATCAACAAATCAACAAATGGCAAATGCTGGCGTGGATGTGGAGAAAAAGGAACCCTTGTTCACTGCTGGTGGGAATGCAAACTGGTGCAGCCACTGTGGAGAACAGTATAGAGTTTCCTCAAAAAAGTAAAACTGGAACTTCCATTTGACCTAGTGATCCCACTTGTAGGAATATATCCCAAGAAACCGGAAACACCAATCAGAAAGGATATATGCATCCCTATGTTCATAGCAGCACAGTTTACAATAGCTAAGATTTGGAATCAGCCTAAGTGTCCATCAGCAGATGAATATATTAAAAAACTTTGGTACATCTACACAATGGAATACTATGCAACTGTAAAAAGGAAGGAACTCCTACCATTTGCAACAGCATGGATGGAGCTGGAGAGCATTATGCTAAGTGAAATAAGTCAGTCAGAGAAAGATAAATATCACATGTTCTCACTCATTTGTGGATTATAATGAACAACGTAAACCAATGAACAAAAACAGATGCAGAGACAGAAAAGCATCAATCAGATGCTCAAAACTCAGAGGGAAAGCAGGGGAGGGTGGGTGTCAGGGGGAAAGATCAAACATAGGACTTGTATGCATGCATATAAGCATAAGTGATGGATGTTAACAACAGGGGGTGAGGGTGAGGGCAGGATTGGAGGATGAGGGGACATTGGTGGGATAAGGACACATTTGTAATATGTTATTCAATAAAGGGAAAAAATGGGCAAAGGACCTAAATATACACTCCTCCAAAGTACAGAAGGACATACAGAAGACCAGGAGACCTATGAAAAAAATGCTCCAAGTCACTAGTCATGAGAGTTATGCAAATTAAAATGATAACAAGGCATCACCTCACACTTACCAGAATGGGTACAATCAATAAATCAACAAACAATAAGTGATGGCGAGGATGTGGAGAAAAAGCAACTCTGGTAATCTGATGGTGGAAATTCATACTGGTGTAGCCACTATAGAAAACAATATGGAATTTCCTAAAAAAATATATTTGAACTGCCATTTGACCCAGTTTTCTCATTTCTAGGTATGTACCCTAAGAATCATGAAACACCAACCAGAAAGAATATAATCACCCCTATGTTCATAGCAGCGCTTTTCACAGTAGCTAAGAACTGGAAACAGCCCAAGTGCCCATCAGCAGATGAGTGGATAAAAAGCTGTGCTACATTTACATAATGGAATACTATGCAGCTGTAAAAAGAAGTACCTTATTACTCTTTGAGACAGCATAGAGAGACCTAGAGAGCATTATGCTAAGCATAATAAGTCAGTCTGAATAAGACAAGTATCACATGATCTCACTTATATGTGAAATCTAATGAACAGAATAAACTGATGAACAAAATGGGTCCATAGGCATGGATTCATGGAACAGACTGACAGAGCTGAGAGGAAAAGGGGGAGAAGGGGTAGGCAGAGATTAAACAAATAATTTATATGCATATATACAATGCTCATGGACACATACAATAGTGTGGTGAAGGCCTGAGATGGGTCCAGAACTGGTAGGAGGGCGGCAATGGGGGTGGGGGGGCATCTGTAATATCCTCATCAATAAAGATGTTTTTTATTTATTTATTTATTTATTTTTTATTTTTATTTTTTTACATTTTTTTATTGCTTAAAGTATTACAAAGGGTATTACATATGTGTCCATTTTATCCCCCCCGCCCTAGACAGTCCCCTAGCCTCCCCTATCCCCCAGTGTCTTATGTCCATTGGTTATGCTTATATGCATGCATACAAGTCCTTTAGTTGATCTCTTACCCCCCTACCTCCTGCCACCCAACCCTCCCCGGCCTTCCCGCTGCAGTTTGACAATCTGTTTGAGGCAGCTCTGCCTCTGTATCTATTATTGCTCAAAAGTTTATAACGGTCTCTATTATCCATGAATGAGTGAGATCATGTGGTATTTTTCCTTCATTGACTGGCTTATTTCACTTAGCATAATGCTCTCCAGTTCCATCCATGCCGTTGCAAATTGTAAGAGTTCCTTCCTTCTTAGAGCAGCATAGTATTCCATCCTGTAGATGTACCACAGTTCTCTAATCCATTCATCTACTGATGGGCACTTAGGCTGTTTCCAGATCTTAGCTATGGTGAATTGTGCTGCTATGAACATATGGGTGCATATATCCTTTCTGATTGGTGTTTCTGGTTTCTTGGGATATATTCCTAGAAGTGGGATCACAGGGTCAAATGGGAGTTCCATTTTCGGTTTTTTGAGGAAACTCCATACTGTCTTCCATAGTGGCTGCACCAGTCTGCATTCCCACCAGCAGTGCACAAGTGTTCCTTTTTCTCCACATCCTCTCCAGCACTTGTTGTTTGTTGATTTGTTGATGATAGCCATTCTGACAGGTGTGAGATGGTACCTCATTGTTGTTTTGATTTGCATCTCTCGGATGATTAGTGACTTTAAGCATGTTTTCATGTCTCTTGGCTTTCTGAATGTCCTCTTTGGAAAGGTGTCTATTTAGGTCCTTTGCCCATTTTTTGATTGGATTGTTTATCTTCCATTTGTTAAGTTGTATGAGTTCCCTATAAATTTTGGAGATTAGGCCCTTATCAGATATGACATTGGCAAATATGTTTTCCCACACAGTGGGTTTTCTCGTTGTTTTGTTGATGGTTTCTTTTGCTGTGCAGAATCTTTTTATTTTGATGTAGTCCCATTTGTTCATTTTTTCTTTACTTTAAAGTGCCCTAGGAGATGTATCAGTGAAGAAATTGCTTCGGCATATGTCTGAGATTTTGTTGCCTTTGGATTCTTCTAGAATTTTTATGGTTTCCTGTCGTACATTTAAGTCCTTTATCCATTTTGAGTTTATTTTTGTGTATGGTGTAAGTTGGTGGTCTAGTTTCATTTTCTTGCATATATCTGTACAATTTTCCCAACACCATTTATTGAAGTGACTATCTTGGATCCATTGTATGTTCTTGCCTCCTTTGTCAAATATTAATTGAGCATATTGGTTCGGGCAGATTTCTGGGCTCTCTATTCTATTCCATTGATCTATATGCCTATTCTTGTGTCAGTACCAGGCAGTTTTGAGAACAGTGGCTTTGTAATACAACTTGATATCTGGTATTGAGATCCCACCTACTTTGTTCTTTTTTAGGATTGCTGCAGCTACTCAGGGTCTGTTTTCATTCCAGATGAATTTTTGGAGAGTTCGTTCTAGATCTCTGAAGTATGCCGTTGGTATTTTAATGGGAAGTGTGTTGAATTTATAGATTGCTTTGGGTAGTATGGACATTTTAATGATGTTGATTCTACCAGTCCATGAACACGGTATGTTCTTTCATCTGTTTATGTCTTCCTCTATATCTTTTTTCAACGTCCTGTAGTTTTCTGAGTAGAGGTCTTTTACCTCTTTAGGTAAGTTTATTCCTAGGTAGCTTAATTTTTTTGGTGCGATGGTAAACGGGATTGTTTTTATAATCTCTCTTTCTGAAAGTTCACTATTGGTGTATAGAAATGCCTCAGATTTCTTGCGGTTAATTTTGTATCCTGCTACATTGCCAAATTCATGTATTAAGTCTAGTAGCTTTTTGATGGAGTCTCTAGGGTTTTGTATGTATAATATCATGTCGTCTGCAAATAAGGACAGTTTTACTTCCTCTTTTCCAATTTGGATGCCTCTTATTTCTTCTTCTTGCTGAATTGCAATGGCTAACACTTCCAGTACTATGTTGAACAGAAGTGGAGAGAGTGGGCATCCCTGTCTTGTTCCTGTTCTTAGGGGAAATGGTGTTAGTTTTTGTCCATTAAGTATGATGTTGGCTGTGGGTCTGTCATATATGGCTTTTATTATGTTGAGGTATGATCCTTCTACTCCCACCTTGCTGAGAGTTTTTATCAAAAATGGGTGTTGAATTTTGTCAAATGCTTTTTCTGCATCAATTGATGTGACCATGTGGTTTTTTTCTTTCAATTTGTTTATGTGATGTATCACGTTTTTTGATTTGCGGATATTGTACCATCCTTGCATCCCTGGGATAAATCCTACTTGGTCATGGTGTATGATCTTTCTGATGTACTGCTGGATCCGATTTGCTAAGATTTTGTTGAGGATTTTGGCATCTATGTTCATGAGGGATATTGGCCTGTAATTCTCTTTCATTGTGTTGTCTTTACCTGGTTTTGGTATTAGGGTGATCCTGGCTTCATAGAATGAGCTTGGAAGTGTTTCTTCCTCTTGAATTTTTTGTAGTAGTCTGAGGAGGATAGGTTTTAGTTCTTCCTTGAATGTTTGGTAAAACTCCCCTGTGAAGCCGTCTGGTCCTGGGCTTTTGTTTGCTGCCAGCTTTTTGATGACTGCTTCAATTTCTTCCATAGTTTTTGGCCTGTTGAGGTTTTTAGATTCTTCCTCACTGAGTTTTGGAATGTTGTATTTTTCTAGGAATTTGTCCATTTCCTCCATGTTGTCTAGTTTGTTGGAGTAGAGCTGTCCATAGTATTTTTTAACAATCATTTGTATTTCTGTGGGGTCTATTGTTATTTCACCTCTATCGTTTCTGATTTTATTTATTGGGGTCCTCTCTCTTTGGTTCTTGGTGAGTCTGGCTAGAGGTTTGTCAATTTTGTTTATCGTTTCAAAGAACCAGCTCTTGGTTTCATTGATTTTCTGTATTGTTTTTTTGGTCTCTATGTCATTTATTTCTGCTCTAATCTTTATTATCTCCTTCCTTCTGTTCACTCTGGGGTTTTCTTGTTGCTCTCTTTCTAATTCTTTGAGTTGTAGAGTTAGATGATTTACTACCATTTTTTCTTATTTTTTGAGATAGGCCTGTAGAGCTATAAACTTCCCTCTCAGGACTGCTTTCATTGTGTCCCATAGGTTTTGGATTGTTGTGTTTTCAGTGTCATTAGTTTCCAGGATGTTTTGAATTTCTTCTTTGATTTCATTGGTAACCCAATCAATATTTAATAGCATGCTATTCAGCTTCCAAGTGTTTGAGTATTTTGGTTTGTTTTTATTATAGTTTATTTCTAATATTATGCCATCATGGTCTGCGAAGACGCTTTTTATGATTTCAACCTTTTTGAATTTGGGGATATTTTGCTTGTGACCCAATATATGGTCTATTTTTGAATATGTGTTATGAGCGCTTGAGTAGAATGTATATTCCGTGGCATTGGTGTGAAGTGTTCTGAAGATGTCCATTAAGTTCATCTGATCAAGTGAGTCATTTAGGATTGCTGTATCTTTGCTGATTGTTTGTCTACAGGACTTATCCAGTGCTGTCAGTGGTGTATTAAAGTCTCCTACTATTATTGTATTGTTGTCGATCTTTCCTTTGATATCTTCCAGGAGTTTTTTTTATGAATTTGGGTGCTCTTGCATTGGGTGCATATATGTTTTCCAGGGTTATATCTTCTTGTTGTATTGATCCCTTTAGTATTATGAAGTGGCCGTCCTTATCTCTTGTTATGGCCTTCACTTTGAGGTCTATTTTGTCCAATATAAGTATTGCTACCCCAGCTTTCTTTTCCTTTCCATTTGCCTGAAAGATATTTTTCCATCCTTTCACTTTCAGTCTGTGTGAGTCCCTTCTAATGAGGTGGGTTTCTTTTATCCATTCAGCCACTTGATGTCTTTTGTTTGGAGCATTTAGTCCATTTACGTTTAAAGTTATTATTGAAAGGTACTTGTTTGTAGCCATTTCTTTTTTTGTGTGTGTGTGGCTGTTTTCTTTCTGAGCTTTTTATTTCTTCTTTTTACACCAGTCCCTTTAGCATTTCTTGCCTTGCTGGCTTGGTGCTGATAAACTCCCTTAGTCTTTTTTTGTCTGTGAAGCTTCTTATTCCCCCTTCAATTTTGAATGATAGCTTTGCTGGATAGAGTATTCTTGGATTCAATCCTTTGCTTTGCATCACTTTGTAAATTTCTGTCCATTCTTTTCTGGCCTGATGTGTTTCTGTTGAGAAATCATTTGACAATCTAATGGGAGATCCCTTGTATGTAACTTTCCATCTCTCTCTTGCAGCCTGTAAGATTCTCTCTTTGTCCTGAACATTTGCCATGGTAATTATGATGTGTCTTGGTGTGGGTCTTTTCGGGTTCACCTTGTTTGGGACTCTCTGGGCTTGTGTGACTTTTTTCTTCCCCACCTCAGGGAAGTTTTCTGATATTATTTCTTCTAATAGGTTTTCTAATCCTTGTTCATCCTTCTGTTGTTCTGGTACCCCTATTATTCGTATGTTGTTTCGTTTCATGTTGTCCCAAAGCTCCCTTAGGCTCTCCTCCTGTCTTTTAATTTTTTTCTCCAATTGCAGTACATTTTGGGTGTGTTTTGCTTCCTTGTCTTCTAATTCACTAATTCGGTCCTCCGCTTCTCCTAGTCTACTGTTGATACTTTCAATGGAGTGTTTCATTGCAGCTATATCACTCTTCATTTCTTCTTGGGTCTTACTTAAGTCGTTGATTTTTTCATCTGTTTCTTCTAGCTTCTTCCATATGTTATTGATTTTTCATCTGTTTCTTCTTGCTTCTTGCAGAGGTTGTCGATTTTTTCCTCCATCCGGTTTATGCACCCTAGGACCCTTATTCTGAATTCTTTTTCGTTCATGTTGCATGCCTCTATTACTTAGCTGCTTTTCTGGAGAGACCTACTTCTCTTTCCTTTGGGGGTTTCTTTGTCTACCCATGTTTTATCTCACTGACATATCTAGACATTGAGTCGTTCAGTGGTTGCTCCCTTGGTGGCAGTGACTCCTTGGTCTGTGGTTGCTCTTCGGGTGGTTGAGGTAGCAGCTGCTCTTCAGTTGGCAGCAGCTCCTCTGGTGGGTGCTCTTCACAGCTGTGGTGGCTCTTCTTGCCAGTGGGGCGAGGTTTCATGTACAGCTGCTGTTCCTCAGCAGAGGATGTGGTGCTCAGGAGGTTGCTGTTGCTTGGATCTGCTGCGTTGATTTAAAGGCACAAAATACAACACAACAAGGCACCACGTACCAGGCACTATACACAAATATATTCACGATATTAATAACCCCAAATAAAGGTGACCACCTGAATTAAGAGAATTAGGGGATAAGGAAGAAGGAGGAGAAAAAGATAAAAGAGAAAAAAGAAAAGAAAAGTTGGCACCAAAAAAAGGAGTGCAAAAAAGGAATTGGGAAAAAGGAGGGGGGAAAATAAATGCGAGAAAAGAAAAGAAAAGAAAAAAAGAGCGAAAGAGAGAATGAAGTGGAAGAGGGGAAGAGACTTTTTATATGAGGATAATACTCCTATAGAACAGCCACTATTCCCAACAAATTCCAGCAACAGCTCCCTGGAGATGAATGCAAACTACTAACAACCAACAATATAACGATGAAAATAGATTGGAGAACACTAATCCCAAAATAAAATAAAGAGAAAATAAAATGGCACTTTAAAAAATGGTAAAATGGTAGCAGTAATAATACTGGTTAAAAATAAGAAGGTAGTAATTAAAAGGGTAAAATCAGGTGATGGAAAAAGAAGGGAAAAAAAAGAAGAAGAAAAAAAAGAAAAAAATTGGTTTCTTAGTTAAAAGGTGAAAAAAGGGAAAAAAAATTGCAGTAGTGAAGGTCCTTCTGTTCTTCTATTCTTCAGTGTGGCTCGCCTTAGACCTGCCAGGTATTCAGGAGAGTGTTGACTTTCCCTGCGATACACTGTTCCTCTGTGTTGTAAATCACAGTTCTTATTTTAAAGCAGGCCGCATTTGTTTCCCAGACTGCCTTATTTTGTGTTTAGCAAAGAGTCAGTTTGTGGGTCAGCCTCTGGGTGGCAGTGTTCTGAGGTTGGCCTCTGAGGCTATAGGGCCTCTCTGTCCAGTGGAAGTTCACTGCCCAGAGCTGGCTGTGTAATAGTTAGTTACCGGCGCTGTGTTGTTGCTGGGATTGAAAATCCCTCTATAGTCCAGACCCTGATAACTCCCAGGGACTGATCAGGTTATTTTAATCCTTGATCTCTGATCTCGTACAGGGTGGAATCTGGGTGTGGCTGTGCTCCTTGCCTGGGGGCTGGGGGGAGGAATCTCACTCTCTGGAGAGAATGGCTGCCCCAGTCCTGGGCTCAGGGGTGTCTCAGCACTCAATTTGCTGCCACCTCTCACGGCTCCTCTTCTCTCCTCAGTCTCTCCCTAGATTCCACTCCTCAGCACCCTCTCCCTCTCTTCAGCACAGGTGAGTGTCTGTATCCGAAATGTCCCATGAACAGGATTCAGTGAAAACAAACAAATGCCCGCCGCGGAAACGGGGAATGCTTGGTTTCTGTAAGCTTCTTCTCTTACCGGGACTGCATGGTCTGGTCAGCTCTTCAGGCTGCCCCCTTTAGGCTCAGTCCTCTGTGATCACAGAACCCAGCTCTCAATTCCCCCGGTGGCGCCAGGAATCCCGCGGTTCTCCTTTCCCCCGTCAGGGGCTGTGCCTGTCCCAAGGGACGCGGCTGTCTGCCACGGGGTCTCCCTCCAACTCTCTGGGCTCAGAGGTCTGGCAAACTTTCCTTCCCAAATCCCTGTTTTTGTTTTTGTTTTACCTTTCCAGGGGAGTTCTGCTCTTCCCGGCTGCAAACCGTCTCACCAGCTGAGCAATTTCGCCAATTCGGTGTGCGTGTTAATTAGTTTCAGCTGCTGACTCCATTTGCTCCGGGACACGACCTGGGACGCGTCTGCCTATATCGCCGCCATCTTCTTCTCCAATAAAGATGTTTTTAACAAAGGAATCCCCACAGCCTTCATAGAGAGCATGGCTATGCAGACACTTTGATTTCTGATCTCCAGAACTGTGAAAGAATAGAGTTCTGTTTTTTTAAGCCACCAAAATTTGTGGCAATTTGTTGTAGCAGCCATAGAAAAATTATACTGGTAAATTAAGGAAAGACTTTAGAAAGGATATGACACTTCAACTAGAACTTAAAGGTAGAGAATAACTTTCATTCCAGGCTGAGGGAACAGCACAAGCAAAGACATGGAAATATAAAATAGAGAATATCTATGTAGTTAGCGTACCAGCTGACTAGAGCTAAAAAGATATTGGGTCTGTTTTGTAATGCCTAGGAATTTTTACATTTTATTGCTCAGGTTTTTTGGGGGCCTTTAAATATATGAAGATTTGACGTAACAAGAGAAAATTCACTGTTATTTAGCAATGTTGAGGACCTCATTGACTGCTCTGGAAAAATAGCCACACTGGATATGTGTTGACTCCACATTGCCTAGATATCAATGGGTTGGTTTTTATGTAGCTAAAGAAGGTACTCAGGGAGCATTTATGTTACATAAATGGGAACATCTCTTTTCTTGCCTTGTTCTTGCCTTGCTATTTTGAAACACATCATCCATTCTGAGCAAGATCTACTTAGGACACATTTTGCTGTATAATCCTCAATGCAATGTCCTTGTGGATCTGGCATGATTGCTTATCTTAATGAATGTGTAGAGGCTAGTTCAGGGAAAGTCAGGCCTCTAACCCAGACAGAGCTTCAGTTTTCTTCCTAGAGTAATCTTCTCTCTCTCTCTCTCTCTCTCTCTCTCTCTCTCTCTCTCTCTCTATTTCTCTCTCTCCTTTTACCTACATTACTTGCCCCATGGCCTGAGCCAGTCATTATTATTTACATTGTAGTTGTTATCATCACTGCCACCATCATCAACATCAGCAGCAGGAGAAGCACATATAAATAGAGTAAAAGGAAGATATCATAGGAACTGTTAGTGTAGATAGAAGGAAACTCACAACTTCTTCAATGACTCATGAAAGTCATCCTGAAGGAAGGGATATTTCAGGAACTTCTGGGATACATGCACAAACTGAAACATTTATTATAGGCCTCTATATGCCAAGCCTTTTGCCAGATGTTTTCCTATACCTTAACTGACAAATTTCTCAAAAGTTCTCTCTGAGATAGAGGTTATCATTGTTATCCCCTTTTAACAGATGAGGAGATTGTGGCTTTGAGAAGACTCAGTAAACTTCCCAGGATTACTTCCCAGAAGACTCAGTAAACTTCCCAGAGGCATAACCCAAGGTAATTTGATTCCAAATCCAGTGATTTTATACTTCACCACAGATCACCCTGCTTTCTTCTACCTGGGTTGATGAGAGTGGAAGAATAAAGTACACTCTGAGGTATTGGATTTTATATGATGAAAAGTGCTTTAAGATCCTTTTCTTAAAGGAGAAGAGGCAACAATGTCCAAGAAGTCCTCAGCTAGATATTTCTAGGGCTAGATGAACTGAATTTAGCTGGATCTCTTCACTCAGCGGCTACAGTTGAAACTAGGAAACTACAGTGCCATTTTCAACATAGTACATTTGGCACTACTAATAGCTCACACTGAATAAGGCCTATGAATCTGTGTCTGAGTGGGAGCTCATACTGTGTAGAGTGCTATGGTGGTGCCCAACTCATGGAATCCCAAATCCCACACCACACATTCCATACATTATGCACAGAACTGCAGTGTTATCCAGGTGCACAGTTGCCAGATGGAGAGTTGTATTTCACTGTGGGATCTGGCTAAAGATAGATGCTGTCCATGGTCCTGTCCTGAGTCTGGGCACACTTCCTCACCACCCACTCTCACATTTCTTTTTTTTTTTTCCTCTTTTATTTTTTTTATTTTATTTTATTTTATTTTAATATTTTTCATTGATTAAGATATTACATATGTGTACCCTCTACACCCCCCCCCCCCCGCTCATCCCCTCACCCCCCCGTTGTCCGTGTCCATTGGTTAGGCCTATATGCTTGCATATAAGTCCTTTGGTTGATCTTTCCCCCTTGCCCCCACCATCCCCTACCTTCCCTCCAAGTCCCGACAGTCCAATCAATGCCTCTCCGTCTCTGGCTCAGTCCTTGTTCATCAGTTTATGTTGTTCATTATATTCCACAAATGAGTGAGATCCTGTGGTATTTATCCGCTCTCCAGTTCCATCCATGCTGTGGCAAATGGTAAGAGTTCCTTTTTCTTCTTCCTCTTCTTAAAGAATACCTTTCAGCATTTCATATAATGCTGGTTTGGTGGTGATGAACTCCTTTAGCTTTTTCTTATCTGTGAAGCTCTTTATCTGACCTTCCATTCTGAATGATAGCTTTGCTGGATAAAGTAATCTTGGTTGCAGGTTCTTGCTATTCATCTCTTTGAATATTTCTTGCCACTCTCTTCTGGCCTGCATGGTTTCTGTTGAGAAATCAGCTGACAGTCGAATGGGTACTCCCTTGTAGGAAACTGACTGTCTTTCTCTTGCTGCTTTTAAGATTCTCTCTTTATCTTTTGCTCTTGGCATTTTAATTATGATGTGTCTTGGTGTGGTCCTCTTTGGATTCCTTTTGTTTGGGGTTCTCTGCGCTTCCTGGACTTGTAAGTCCATTTCTTTCACCAGGTAGGGGAAGTTTTCTGTCATTATTTCTTCAAAAAGGTTTTCAATATCTTGCCCTCTCTCTCCTTCTGGTACCCCTATAATTCTGATGTTGGTACGCTTGAAGTTGTCCCAGAGGCTCCTTACACTATCTTCATATTTTTTGAATCTCTTTTCTTTTTTCTTTTTCGGTTGGGTATTTTTTGTTTCTTTGTATTTCAAATCTTTGACTTGATTCTTGGGATCCTCTTGTCTGCTGTTGGATCTCTGTAAATTATTCTTTATTTCAGTCAGTGTATGCTTAATTTCTAGTTGGTCCTTTTTCATGTCCTCCATGGTCTCACTATACTCCTTGAGGGATTCATTAAATTTATCGGCGGTTTCCATAAAATTCTTGAAAAACCTTATAAACGTGGCCTTGAACTCTATATCCAGTCGTTTGCTTTCCTCCATTTCTGCCATTTGTGACCTGTTTCTTTGTCTCCGCATTTTAGCTGCTTCCCTGTGTTGATAGAGTGGCCCTGTGCGCCAGGTGTCCTGTAGGGCCCAGTGGCTCAGCCTCCCCAGTTACCTGAGGTGGACACTCTTGGTGCACTCTTGGTGCCTTGGTTGTTGTAGGATCACTGGGAGGAATTGACCTCCAGGCCAATTGGCTGTGGGAATCAGCTGTGTCTGAAGTGGGAGAATGGTCCCCCTCTGACCACTGGGTGCAGTGGCTCCTGGATCTAAGGAGGTGCTAATTCAGCCCCTGCCTGAGGCCACACAGCAGGAGCCACGAAGAGGCTCAGCTGTGAAGCAATGCAAGCCGCTGCGGGGCCTTGGGCCTTCTCTTGGAAGTTCTGGGTCTGCCTGGCTGGGCTGTAGTTAGGTATATTCACATGCAAAAGCCTCTGCCGCAGCCTGGGTGGGGCGGGGTCTCAGGGAATCAAAGGGCGGTGAAAGCAGCTATGGTGATTCTCCGCGCCCGGAGTCGCGAGTCTCAGTGTCCCTGTAACGGCTGCAACCACCTCTGAGGGAAAGCCGCCCTCAAGTTCGCCCGCTGCCGCCTGACAGACCAGCCTCTCCCCGTATGAGCCCTGGGTCCCCAGAGACCCGCTGGAACCGGAGTTCAGAGCAGTCGGGAGCTTGTGATTCAAAAAGACAGCCGCGTCCTCAGGCGCCAACCCCTTTTCCGCGCGCGCGAGCCGCCGCCGTACCTCTGCACTTCACCTCCGCACCTCTGCACCTCACCTCCGCAGCTCCCCTGGCTCTCAGCATGCCCCTCTTTTCTTCTAGTTTTAGAAATTACACTCAGCCAGCCTTCCTGTTGTTCTGGACGATGTTTGCTCCGACCCTTGCGGTATTCTTCAATTGTTGTGTGAGGCGACAATTTCCCGGTGTTTATCTATGCCGCCATCTTAGTTTCTCCCACTCTCACATTTCTACTTTGCTCATGCCCTCCTACGTGCTGCCAGGCCACAAATATTTGACCTGTGGCTTTATCTGGCCTTTGACAACTGATTATGGAGATGGTTTTCTCCAGACCTCAGTTTCTTTTTAAAAAAAATATATTTTATTGATTTTTTACAGAGAGGAGGGGAGAGGGATAGAGAGTTAGAAACATCGATAAGAGAGAAACATCGATCAGATGCCTCCTGCACGCCCCCTACTGGGGATGTGCCCCCAACCAAGGTACATGCTCTTGACCGGAATCGAACCTGGGACCCTTGAATCTGCAGGCGGATGCTCTATCCGCTGAGCCAAACCGGTTAGGGCCTCAGTTTCTTTTTTTAAAAATATGTTTTTATTGATTTTAGAGAGAGAGGAAGGGAGACGGATAAGTAGATAGAAATATCGATGAGAGAGAAACATACTAGTAAATTGGCTTCCTCTTGCACGCCCCCTACTGGGGATACTGAAGATTGATCCTGAAACCTGGGCATGTGCTCTGGCCAGGAATTGAACCCAGGACCTCTTGGTTCATGGGTTGATGCTCAACAACTAAGCACATCAGCCGGGCCAGGCCTCAGTTTCTTTGTGTCACTCAACCTGTTTCAGCATGTTTTGAAGGCTCACTCTTAGATATAAAATGTTCAGTGGCAGAAGTCTGGGCTGGCTTTGAACACAGCAACCAAGGCACCTGAGCTAGGCAAATAGGGGCAGGGTATCCCAAACCTATTGATTGAAACCAGCACTTTGCTCATCTGGCCTCAATTTGTGAGCCCAGCTGTTGCAACTCCAATCTACCTTCATAGGACAATAAGCTCAATCAACAGATTTTGTTTGTTTTAAAGTTTTAAGGAAGCAGTCTTTAAGGAGAATGTCTACAGTATGGCATTATTTTTGAATAGATTGTCATGAACAAATGTTTAGGAATAGATTATCATGAACAAATGTTTATGAAAATCCATCATAAATGTTCATCATTGCTATCATCTGAACTTTAGAGTTTAGTGTCTCATCTAGCTACCTGTATAGTATGTAGCCACGACCTTTATTTTCCATGCTTATAGAGAGTGAGCATTTAAGGGTAAAACATCATAGAGTTCCACAGTCTCCCTAGTCTGGCCCCATTTAAACCATCTAAATTTGGCTTACTTCCTGGAGAGAGTTCTGGCTCCAGCCACTCTAGACATGTCACTGACCCCCAGATATATTGCTCACCATCCCTCCTTGGCACTTCCTCAGTTCATGCTCTTCTCCATACTCAATATTCTCTTCTCCTCAATGCATAGCACAACCCTACTTCTCCCCCAAGTCACCACACCTGGTACATGCCAAGGGACCCCCAAATTTCTTTTGTCTCCTGACCAAAGAGGCCCTGACTTATTTTTGCCTCTCATGCAACCCCCATTCTGTACAGCCTAAGAGTTTTGCTTTCATGTGTTCCCATCCCTAGGCTAATAGATTATAGGCTCGTTTGAGGTAAAGAGTATGCTTTTAATTGTCTCTTGTTTTATCTCCCTGAGATCTAACACAGGGCACAAACAAAAAAACTAGCTGAATAACTTATAGAATGAGGATCCCCTTGCCCATCCTAGGGCTGCTGAAAGGGAAAAAATGAAACATCTATTGTCAGGAGAAAGAGATCTATAGTTTTCTAATACTGTTTAGGACAAAGAAAGGAAATACTGAGGCATCTTGTCAGTTCCATTCTATTTACTGGGATCCCTTGATGTCCTGGGTGTTGCCCTTCCAACAAGAGGAACAGCTAATGCTGGTTTCAATTTACTGACCTCTCAAATATGAACCACCTGAGTTCTTTTGAGCCACCTTCAGAATTCTCCAGGCAAAGGTGCCATAAATTCACAGCGAGAGGACATTATTATTATTGTTTTATAATCTCTTGGCACAATAATGGTGCATTATACAGAAAATAATATGGTAGTTTCCTACCTTTTATATGCATACGATACTGTGATAATGTTATTCTATCATTCACCTTATTTTATTTCTCTGGATTAAGGTAGAACATAAATTTAAGCTAAAAACCATACTGTGTCTGTCCTCAGCATGATGGAAAGAAACGTTCTGAGTCCAGCTGCAGGATGGCAATACCTCTTATGTCCCCCTCCCAAATTCCAGACACTATATTTCCCTTCCCTGCACACAGGCCATTGTGGGACTATTAAGGACTATATCAGGCTGAAAACCACAACACCCTTGACACTTGTGTGGCATCTGAAAGGCTACAAATCACCCATAGAAGTAACGGGGGAGTTAAGTGTTTTTCCTCCAAAGAGAAACTCCAGTAACCTCTCATTTAATATTCATAATTGAGCTCTATTAGGCAGTGAATAAAAAGATTATGCTATTTCCCACAGGAAGAAACAAAGACTCTGAGAGGTTCAGCAATTTTCTGAACATCACACAGTTTATCAATGGCAAAATTAAGGTCAAAACCCAAGGTTCTAGCTCCTAGTCTTACACTTCTTCATTACCACACTTTGCCCCACTGGACATGCTACAGCTGACTTTTAAATAGAAAGGGCCAATTGTTCCCAAATGGCACCTTCTTGCATTGAAATCTCACAGTAATTCTCTCTTTTAGATCTACCTTACTGGGAGAATGACTATGTAAGAGAGTCTTTGCTACTTTTTGTCAATAAAACCCCAGGGAAAGGGATGATGTAGGCTAAGACAGCTGCTTGACCTAAGTTCCACTCTAGACAAAGGAAAGAATGTAGTCAAAATCTAACCAATCCTTTAATTGAGTGCTTCTGCTAGGCACTGTGTTTGGATATGGGCACAAAAGTTAAAAGTACCCATTCTTGCCCTTACTGGTTTGGCTCAGTGGATAGATTGTCGGCCTGTGGACTGAAAGGTCCCAGGTTCGATTCCAGTCAAGGCCATGTACCTTGGTTGCAGGCACATCCTCAGTAGCGGGTGTGCAGGAGGCAGCTGATTGATGTTTCTCTCTCATCGATGTTTCTAACTCTCTATCCCTCTCCCTTCCTCCCTGTAAAAAAAGCAATAAAATCCTATCTAATAAAGAGGGAATATGCTAATTGACCCTCACACTATCGCAAAAATGGCAGTGCCCACAGCCAATAAAGGAGGGAATATGCTAATTGACTGCCACATCCTCAAAGATGGTGGCGCCCACAGCCACAAGATGGTTGGGCCCAGTCCCCTCAGCCCTGCTAGGGCGGCTGGCACACTGCAAGGCCGGGTCCACTTCCAGGTGGGCCTGGCCGCTCCGTGTGCCTGCCTAAGGAGACCCCCAGTCCCCTCAGCCCCCAGCCACCCAGGGCCAGCCCAAGGCACAGGCAAGCCTTGGATGGCAGCTGCCCAGCCTCCCAGGCCACCTGAGGCTCAGGTAACCAGAGCTGGCTGAGGCTTGCGCTGCTGGCAGTGGCAGCAGCACAGGTGTGATGGGGCATTGTTTTCTCCTGATCACCGGGTCGCCTCCCGCCTCTGAAGGCTTCTGGACTGTGAGAGGGGGCAGGCTGGGCTGAGGGACCTCCCCCTCCAGTGCATGAATTTTCATGCACCGGGCCTCTAGTACATATATATACCCATTCTTATGTGAAATCAGTATTTTGAAAAGATATCTAACTCCCCTGTTCATTGCAACATTATTCGCAATAAATGAGATAATGAAACAAACGAAGTGTCTATTGATAGATGAATAGATAAAAAATATCACACACACACACACACACACACACACACACACACACACACACACACCACTGGAATATTATTCAGTCTAAGCAGTAAATCTTGCCACTTGTAACAACATGGATGAACCTAGAGGACATTAAGGTAAGTGAAATAAGCCATATGCAGAAAAATGAATACTGTATGAACTCACTTTCAAGTAGAATATTAAAAGGTTAAATTTATAAAAACAGAGATTAAAATGGTAGTTGCTAGGGGCTGAGGGTGAGGGAAAGGGGAAGCTGTTGGTCAAAGGCCATAAAGTTGTAGTTAGCAGGATGAATAAATTCTGGAGATCTAATATACAGCATGGTGACTGTAATTAATAATGCTGTATTTTATACTTGAAATTTGCTAAGAAAATTAATCTTAAGTGTTTTCACCACACCAAAATATATCGTAATTATGTGAGTGATGGATATGTTAATTACCTTGATTATGATAATCACTCCAACATATATATGTATATCAAAATGTCACATCATACACATTAAATATATACAATTTTAATTTGTAAATTTAAAACAATACTTGTTTTCCTCTCTATAAGGAACGAGTTTAGAAGGGAAAGAAGACAAATAATCAGATAATGTCAGTATCATATGCTGAGTATAGTAATTAAGGTAAGCACAGTAATTAAGGTTCTATGGGGGCACAGAAGAGGACACCTATAGATCTCAGAAGTTTTCTTGGAGAAACTATAGCTAATAGCAGTAGGTAGCCCATTGAAATCACTCAATAAAACTTAGCTATCACTATTACAGCAATAAGCATTGTCCCTGCCCTCAAGGAGCTCACACTGTAGTAAGGGAGAAAGTACAAATACATAACTATAATAATATCTAATTCATGCCAAATGGTCTATTGGAGAAGACAGAAATGGATAATAGCCCACATTCAATGAATACTGCTGCTTATGTTCCAAGCACTGTTCTAACATTATATGTATATTTATATTCATTCATTTAGTTCCTACAACAACCTTATGTTTAATTCCATTTCCCTCAATTATAGGTGAGGAAGCTGAGGTACAGAGAAGGAAAGTAACTTGCCTAAGGCCAAGTTAGTTACAACTAATAAATGATGTTAAGTAGTAATATATGAAAAAGAAAGAAATAGCAGCCAGCCCCTGATATCTGGAAACTGGCCGGCATTCAAATGTATGCCATGTTTTTTTCCTGTTGGACATGAAAAAATCTCACAAAATACTGACATCAGACAAGGTTATTCTGATAACATGATAAAGTGAGACAAAACAATGCCACTTCATAATTTAGTATAAGCACAGACAAAAACAAGGTCACTGTGCTACCCCCAAAAGCTTTATGTTCACTTCAGTCTGCTCTGCTTATAAGTAAGATTTATTGAGATGCCCAATCATAAAATTGTCCTTGCTTTCTGACAGCCATCAATACAGAATGAACCACAACTCTCCTAGACTCTTTCCCAAATTACCCAATCAAAGCTCAAATCCTGTAACAAGTTCTTTCTACCACCCTTTTACTAAGACACCACATGGTTCCCTATTATATTAGTCTGTTAAGGCTACTATAAAAAATACCACTGATTGATCGTCTTCAACAACAGAATTTTATTTTCTCACAGTTCTGGAGGCTAGGAGTCCAATATCAAGGTTCTGGAAGGTGTGGTTTCTCCTGAGAATTTTCTCTTTAGCTTGTAGATGGCTGCCTTCTCAGTGTCCATACATGGTCTTTTCTCTGTACGCATGTACCCCTTGTGTTTCTTTATGTGTCCAAATTTTCTCCTCTTATAAGGACACAGATTGGATTTTGGCCCACTTTATCCACCTCATTTTAACTTAATCCTCCTTTTAAAGTCCCTATCTCCAAATACAATCACTTCTGAAGATGATACAGTTCAGCCCATAATAACAATGGTGTACATTCTCTCTCACTATAACAAGTAATAACTGATTCAACTACTGGTGTGTTCCTGGTAGTCTTTAAGTGGTGGAAACTGACACTAATTACAACTGGTAACTAACAAGTGACTAACTTTAAAAAGGGGAACAAACATAGCATATGTAGTTCATACAGATGAAAACAATGTGCTTTTCAAGAATGGGAAAAATGGACATTGAGATCCAACAAATAAATGGGTGACATTTTTATTTGTTTTTGTTTTTGAAGACTGAAACCAAATATTATTTTTCTTCACATTTACCTCAGTACCTGAGAGATACAAATGTATTTTCACAGTGCCTGACAGATACAAGACAAAGAAGATATTACTTCTTGTCTTAAGATATGTACATAGAATTTCTTTTTGGCTCAATGTTCTCACCTGTAAAATGGAAGTAATAAAATTGTGTTTGTTGTGAGGATTAAATAAAATAATTCATGTAAATTTCTTAGCACAATGTCTGGCACATAGTAAGGTCTTATTAACTGTCAATTATTTAAGGATAAGTTTTATTCATGGATGAGTTTCATAGGTATAAAATGAGAGGGGGGAGGACAAGAGTGTTTCAAGCAAGTGGGATGGCAGAAACCAAAGCACATAGATGAGGAATTGTAAAAGGGCTCCCTGTGCCCAGACAGAGACATTATGACTTAGTGATGAAAGACCCATGGAGAGTACTTCAAACTTGATTAGACTTCCCAGACATTAATAGCAATGGGATGTCCAAAACACTTGTCTCTTCTACTTTGCCAGGGAATAGGAAATAGCCTCTCCCTTACTAACTTGTGCTGTTTCTGGGAAGGGATTTTGTGACAAACAATAGAGCCTCTGTTGAAGGTGATGGTGAGTTGCACACATCAGGTCTCCAAGCCTGAGTGTTGGCAGCAAAATAAGCCTGCAGCTGTGGCAGCAGAGAAACCTGAAATCAGGCACTGCTTGAGTGAAGCTGTGTGTTGTGATGGCTTGCTGGAGCAAGCGCACACAAAGTAGCTTAGTTTGACTCCTCTTGTTCTGGCACCAACCTTACAATCTCTTGTCTTGGGTCCTAGTAGTAGTGGTTCAGGGACCCAGGACCAACCTTGCACCAAGGGCTCCAGGAGTGCTGGATGTTCTTTTCTAAGTTGGGTTTCACCCTTTTGCTGTTTACTGTTGGGTTCTCAGGAATTCTGAAGGGGCATGACCACCTAATGGATTTCTTCAATACAGCAGCGGAGCAGATCCCATTTCCTTCCTGGTACATTTTACGTTCCCTCTTTCTCTCCTTCTGTATTCCAAAAAAACACTCCTGTCCAATTCTCTGGAAATGTCCCTCCATCCAACCCTTCCAATATGACCTACCCTTCTGGAGGCCTAGGCTCTGAAATTAAAGGTAGGTAGAGGTTGAATGGTTGCATATTTGGGAAAGAAGCCATTGAAATATTCTTCCCCAAACTTCAGAGCGCCCCTCTCTGTACATATAACTGCCCTAAAAGACGTGGGAGAGGGGTGTCCAGCTGAATGTCTGCGGGGGAAGAGCGCTTCACTGGCGCAGTGGACAGGGATAGCTGCAAGAACGAGTGGGGGTTGGGGTGGGGGTGGGTAAGGGGGTGCGCGCCCTTTATGACAGGTGGCTGCGCAGTGCGCGCTCCCGGGAGTCTGAGGGAAGGGAGGGACAGATGGACAGAGTGGGAAGGGACACATAGGGAAAGAACCTCAGAGAGGGTAGAGAAAACAGGAGAGAAAGGGAGGGCAGTGGTGGTGAAGGGAGGCAAAGGGGAACGCGTCCAGCAAGAACAGCCGCATTGGAGGAAACAATGGCAGGGGCAATAGCGATGATGGCAGCTGAGGCAGTCCCAATCTGGGCACCTTTCTGAATGGGCAGTGGCAGCTCAGGGGGAAGAGGAGACCAGGCAGCGCCAGCAGAGGCTCTGAGAAAAGCAGCGGAAGGAGGAGGAGGGGGAGGAGGAAGAAGAGGAGGAGGAAAAAGAGAGGGAGGAGGGAGACGAGGCAGAGGGAGAATCCGGGAAGGAAAGCCAGCAGCAGCAGCAGCAGCAGCAGCAGCAGCAGCAGCAGCAGCAGCCGCCACAGCAGTAGCAGTAGCAGCATTTAGCAGTAGCTTTAACAGGGTAGCGACATTAGCAGCTTTCCTCCTTCTCTCTCTCTCCCGCCAACAGCCACTGCTACCGCACTGAGCGGGCTCCAGCGCCATGAGCGCAGCTGTCTCCCGAGGTAGCCACTGCACGAGCTAGCGCTTGTGCGGGCCAAGTGCGGATCCCTGGAGCAGCTGGCAGCCGCAGAGGCACTGAGTTCCAGGACCAGAGCCCTATAGATCTGACTCCATCTAGCAAGGCGGCAGCAGCGCCTGAGGGAGAGAGCCGCGTCCACCTGGCGGGCCTGGCACATGGAGCTGAGGCAGAGGTTGTGGTGACAGCAGCGGCGGCGGCGGCGGCGGCGGCAGCGGCGGCGGCGGCGGCAGCAGCAGCGGCAGCAGCAGCAGCAGCAGCAGCAGTGGCAGCTAGAGCAACGGTGGTGGTGGCGGGAGCCCAGCTTTCACTGCGGCCGTGCTCGTTCCAGCGCCCACAGCCACAACCCGCCAGCGACGTGCACCCCAGGAGTCGGCCTGTGAGGTGAGTACAGACGCTGCTATCCAGCCCTCTGGTCTTCTCACTGGCTCCCCAGCTGGCTCCGGGTAGCGTCGACAGGGAGTGGAAGGAATTGGGGGAGGCCAAGAGAGAAGAGAAGGAAGGGCAGACGGAAGGGAGGGTATCTGTGTGAGAATGGCGTGCCTGTGTGTATCTGTGTACTAGGTAGCAAGGCCGCGGGGGCGCGCGGTCCCGGCTCAGCACTGTAATCTAGGAAAGGCCTCAGTGCTGGAGCGCAGGGCGGGTGGGGGGCGGGGGGTAATGAAGCGGGGGGGGGGGGGGGGGAGGGGAGGCAGGCGGCTGGAGCTGCCCCGCTCACACGCACTGGGCCAGGCAGTGGGGACCAGCCAACTGCCGCCTCCTTTCAGGCTGCTGCTCTGGAGACCCTGGCCAGGGAATAGGCACAGACACCGCAGGCTTAGGGGTGAGTGGGAAAACCCACTGCGGTTGTGACCCTGAGTCAGGGTCACAGCGGCAGAGGTGCGAAGCACGGCGGCCCACACCTCCTGAACCTCCCACGCGCGGGGCGCTGACCTGAGCACCACAGAGTGCCTGTGAGCACGCACCACTTGACTGGGGCTGCTGGAGGGTCTAAATTGGGGGCTCTGTCAAGCTTCATCCAGCTTGTCACCTTTGCGAAAATTACCCCAAGGCCCCTTCCCTCTCTGGATGGCAGTCGAATTGCCCCTCTCCCTGCATGGCTTCTGGTGCTTCGCTTGGCCGTGCCCAGCCACACCACACACGTCCACTCGGGTCTGGCACACCCGGTGGAATGGGGAGGCCAAGAGCCGGCGAGGGGAGTGGGCCGGCTCTGGGAAAGTGTGGAAAACGCGCCGCTGAGTTGGCGCCGGCCTGCTGAGGAATCCAGTGGTTTCATCATGACTGCTTCTGTCGGTCTGATTCCTGAGGGACTGAATCACCCGCGCAAGGTTTTCTGTCTTTTTTCGAAGTTAAAAAAAAAATGGCATCCCTATTTCGACACCAGCACACTTGATTTTTGTCTAATTTCTCGTTATTTTTTGATTAAGTGGGTTTCATATTTTGCTTCTGCATTTTGGCTCCCAGAATTGTTGAATCATGTGCAGTATACTTAGCTAATTTAACCTTTCCCTAACATTCCATTTTCTAGACTGTTATCTGAAAATACATGATTTGTGTGTAGGGCTGCTGGGCTGTTTTTTAAAAAGCATCTGAAGCACGTTCACCCTGGATTTGAATAGCTCCTCTGTTGTTTTTGGTGGAGGAGCAGAGTATGCTGATAGGTCCTGAAATATTTTGCTTGGTGAGAAAAGGTGTTCAATGGTCTTCCCTGAACTGTAGAGATCATTTGGGTCTCCAGGTATGACTCTCCCTTACATCTTGTACACATATGGCAACATATGTTCAAACGTTTTATTTACAGCAATGACATTCTCATGGCTGAGGAGAATTTATACGTACTTAAAATATTTTTAGAAGGGAACAAAAAAGCCCTAAGTAACTGTCATTTTACATATTAACTGGGAAATCAGCTAATCAAATAAAACTGACTGGGTGTCTGAAACTCCATCCCAGTGAAGTATGTGGCTGTGAATATAATTAACCATCTGTCTAGTGAGCAATTTAAATTTGGGCTGGTACATTTTTATTACAGTGCCTAATTTCTGGAAGACTTGCACATTTTACCCAGTAATAACAACAAAAAACATGTTTACTTACTAGGTCAAAGATTTATTTGTGTGGTGGTGGTATTTCCCTTTCTCTACCCCCACCTCATCTTTCCTAGTCTCCATACTCCTTGACCTGGGAGGTCAAAACGAGTATCTTGCTTTTGCAAATAGCACATTTACAATACAGGAACTCAAAGCAGCTATGGCAGCTAGTGATTAGACATACCTTCCAATATTTTACCGCCCCAAGAACCTAGATAGATTGCATTAATTTGAGTTGAAAAAATATAATTTTTGTGGACATGTGTACAGATATAGTAGGTTTATTCAACAAATTTAAGACTTGAAATTTGACTCTATTTACTTGTTATGCTCTCCCCCAGCTGTCCAAACCGTCTTTCACATCCCATAGTCACACACTCATGCACACACAAAATCATATCCTTTTATCCTTATAACCAATTCTTAAGTTAACAGTATTCACATTTATTATTTTAACAGTATTTTGAGAAGCTTATGTTCTTTGTAAATAAAAAGTGAAGAGACATTATACATATTAAAAAATTTCCCCCTCTGATGTGATTTAACAAAAAATTTATTTCTAGGGAAAAAAGAATAGATTTTGGGTGGAGAGTAAATAGCCCCAGGAAGATTAGATTTTAGAGACCTCTACTAAAAAGCTGTTGTTGACATGACATGACATGACATGACATGACATGACATAACTAAAATGAACCATGGGTTGCTTGTGCTGTGGGCTAAAGAAAATCATTTAAAGGAAAATACTTTTAAAACAAATATTTGGCTAAATAATAACTCTGACAAATGGGTATTAATTATTGTAAACACCTGGGAAATTTGACATGCATCAAGTTTGCTAAATAAATCAACTTGTTTAGTGAATAAATCTTCAATGCATCAATGCTTTTTACACACACACACACACACACACACACACACACACACACACACACACACACACACCACCCTGTTGCCAAATGCAGAACACTGCCACTTTGTCTCTACTTTTCTTAGACATTCTCTCTTTTTCTTTTTTCTACAATCTTCTAATTACCTGTAAACTCCCTAGAACAGAGAGAAGTAAAGATGTGGTGGTATTGCCTATGTTTAGGAGGTGAGAAGAGGGATGGGAAAAGTGATAAGTGCTGGATTTTAAACATTCAAAGATATACCTGTGGATTTCAATCACTGTGGAGATCCTGGTCTCATGGAAGTATTTGCTTTGGTGAGGGACTAGCTTTAGCAAAGAAGCATTGATTGCAGTTGCTCTGTTCCTAATCTAGTTCTAGTGAATTATTTTATCTTTCCAAATTCCTTAGTAAGGGGGAAAAAAAAGATTCTAATTGACTTTTGACCCCATTACATTATCTTTACACATATTTATCTGCTGACACAAACATGGTTTAAGTGTTCTGCCTTACAGTAAGCAAAAAGAGTAAAGGACCAAAGTAGATGATAGGGAAGAGAAGTAATATACTAAGGAGTAGATTATCTGGTTTCCCTGCTTTACCCATCTTTGGTTTGATGGGGAAAGCAGATTTGGACATTTTAATTCTTTCTTTATTTTTCCCCTTTTACCTCCTCCAAAAATTTGCCCATCAGCTCTCTAATTGATGGTTTCTCCACCTTTTCAAAGTCTAGATCACAGGGTTAGAACACAAAGGATTTGTTGGGCTCTCCATGCCACTTCTCCAGGGCTCCTTGGAAACAAAACAAAGAACACTGGGCAAGACTGCATCACATGAGACCACCTTTAATTTCAGAGTTTTCTCTCATGCATAAAATTTTGTTTTAGGAAGAGGTGAACATTCCTCTCTCTTCTCAAACAACACTGACCTTGTGCAACATTAGGCATATCACAACCTTGGAGAAATCTGGTCTGGGAGTGGGGTCAGCCAGGAAAGTGGAGTATAGGGGAAGGATGCCTTTTAGTGAAGGTAGGGTTTTAATTGGACCAGCTAAGGGAGTGAGAACACTCTGCCTCTCTTCCCAACGGTCCTTAATTGACCACAGTGATTTGAAGGCCTCTGCTCAGAATGTGCTCTTATTGGTCTCTTTTTCTGTGGATAAACACTATGAACTGATGTCTTTCCCTCCCTTGTTCTCTGGTAGAAAAAAAGACTGAGGTCTTCAGGACCAACTGATATGCACATAATTTTTATTTTTCTAAAAGGCACTTCAATATATCATCTTCTACATCCCAGTAATATGATTTTGAAATAAACAATTATCGATTTTCTTAAACACCTCCAAACTCAATTTAAAAAGTCACACCTCTCCTCACTCAGTAGCCCATTAGTATTATACAATAACTTAATCAAAACGCTGCTCCTAATATTTAACTTGAGGGGAATTAGACACCAAGATTATATCCTGGGCCTCACTGCTTGAGTAGCAGTCCCCCATCCAGAACAGGCATAGATTTTCATTTTGTTTAGGGGAAGTTAAAGCATTTCCTCTATGGAGAACTATAATTTGGCCATATGTTGTGCTTTATACCTATTGTTTCAGGATATTTATTTCACCCTTAAAGGTGTCCCAGTTTGGTCAAAAAGTTCTATGGTCACCTAAATATAGCCACCTTAAAATCAAAGTGTACTTCTGGATTTGGGGAGATAGTTATATTTGTAAAACTAGGCAGGTGGTATAATGAGCTTTGAAGATGTCATAGTCCCTTAACTGGCTCAGCCTATCCTTTTCATAGCTAAGAAGTATTTCTTATCGAACCCCAGAATTATTGGACACCCCTCCAAAGTGTGTGTGTGTGTGTGTGTATACATGCATACATGTGTGCACAAACTCACACGCACACACAAAGAGGTACTGTCTGCATTCTGGAGAGTGGCTGCTCTTACTTTCATGTAAGACTGGTAATAGGTAATAAGCTTAAAGCATATCAGGAGCCATTTAAGTTTAGAAAGATCAATGGTATTTGCAAAACGAGTATGGTACCAATGGAAGTGTGAATTTCTTTTAGAATATGTTTTAAGAAGTGCACAGATAACTCTCTCTCTGTCCAGAATAATGTGCATGTGGTATTGCCAAATATGTAAATATATATTTACATATGTATATTACATGTACATATTTACATTTTCCTTTTCTGTAATGGACAAGATAACCTTTTAAACTGCCTTCTAGTCCTAAATACCCATGATTGGCTTTCATTGATCTAGGGCAGGCATCAAAACAACCTATGGTCCACAGGCCAAATATGGCCTGTTATGGTAAAAGAAAATCACGAAGACAAGAAAAAAATGTGAGGTCCATTTGGAGTTGTTTTTGCATATGTTTTGAAACTTCCCCTTTGTAATTGAGCTTTACTAAGGCCAATGTCAAAATGAGTCCACATTTCCTGAGCACATACTTATCACCTGATATCTAGCGTTTGAGAGATTGTCCAGAACCTAGTAGAGTGGCAGAGGGATGACCCAAAAAGTGAAATCCAGGTGTGAATTTGTTTGCTTGAATCAAAATGTCAATAATGATATTTTCTTTCCTGCCTATTATAGTAACCAACATTTTGTGGTGCTACTAAAATCCTTCTGCCCTCCTCTCCAGTATTTGCCATGCATTTCCTGGCATTCATGATTTGGTAACCCAGAGACCAGTTTTTGCCACTTCATTGAATAGAGACCTGCTGTCTCAAGTTACTAAATAGCTGCAACGCATTCTGAAAATGTGCTTTACTGAGTAGGATAGTAGATGGGCCATTACAACCTAGTTTAGTGGTTCCTAACCTTTATTTTGGCATGAACCCCTGTGAACATTCAATGAATGCCAAGGATACCCTCTTCAGAAAAGTAAACATTTACATATATGACACTTGCATACATTTTCAGGAAATCCAACCATGTATTGTAAGTTAAAAAACCTCTGCAGTAGCCTTTGTCTAGTTGTTACAAGAATTGCTGTTGCATGGCTGTCATGGTCACAGTAGCCTGAAATGGAAGTCATGAAAATGACTCTCAAAAAGCCCATTATTAGTATACTTATGGGCTACAGCTCTCAGCTACTGTGGCAAGCAATTTTCTGATTAGCCTTCACAGGCATTTTTTTTATTATGAAAAAGCATCATTTAGCATTCACTTTGACATTTCTATTCTCACCAAGAACAAGTCAAAGCTAGTGTCCTCAAATCCTTGACTTGTCAACTTTCAGATGCTTACAAATGTCTGTTTAGCACTCACCCTTCACAAGTTCATTATTAATATATAAAATATATTTCATAAAATCTCACTTGTGTTTATCTGCTCCCATCTCTTCTTCTCTTTTGTCTGTTTCACCATCTCTATTTCCCTAAGCAAATGACCTTGAGACAAATTGAGAACTCTTGCTAGCACTGATTGTTAGGTATGGTGATGGAGTCCAGATATCTTCCTGAGGACCCTTAGGACTCATGGGCCTTTTGGAGTATTAGCCATCCTGAAGATCTAGCATCATATATTAAAGGCAAAGTTCCTTAAGTTCTGCAAACACTAATATATGCCATATCTATGCTTTGCAGGTTGGGAGATGGGAATAGGTGATGTTCCTATCCATGAATAAATGTTTATTGCCTGTCTCTTTGCTTTTTGTCTTAGCAGTTTGGAGTATGGTACAGTGTGAAGGCTAAAAGAATCCTGAATCAGGAAGGGTCTATTACTGATAATTTCTAATTCAATTCAGCCAACATCTATGGAGCATCTATTATGTATTTGGGATACTGGGTACAGAAAAAATAATAAAACACATTCTCTTCTCTTATCGGAAATTAGTGTTGTTTCTGGCTGGGCCCGTTTACCACCTGTATTAATTTATCCCACCACTTTTTCTAATTCAATGCATTTTTCTATTATTTCTATATTCTCCCCTTTAGAAAATAAATATGATGCCTTGTTGTAACAGCAGGAAATTTCTTGGCAAACAAGGCATTTCTAGCTAAGTTGAGATAACATTTCCATCCTCCATGGCACAAATGCTTCTATTCTTATTTCTGCATTGGCTTAGCAGGTCCCATTTAATAGAGGAGGGGGGTTGTTTCTTTTCCTGAAAATTTGAGGCAATATTTCTATCATTGGCAATATGGAATTGCAAATAGAATTAGCCATAGTTATAGTACTCTGCAAAAAGCCAGTTATCCATCTTTGAGTGGGTTAATCTTTTACCCCTAGCTGGTGGTTGTATTCATTTTCTATTGCTGATATAACAAATTACCAAAAGCTTAGTGGTTTAAAACAATGTAAGTTTATTATCCTATAGTTCTAGAGGTGAGAAATCTGAATTGGTTTCACCGCATTAAAATCAAGGTGTGAACAAGGATGAATTCCTTTGTGGAAGCTCTAGGAGAGACTCCCTTTCCTTGCTTCTACTGCCACATCTCCTTTTCTTACTCTCATTCTTCTGCCTCCCTCTTCTACTTTTAAATCCCCTGGTGATTACATTGGGTCTACCTGGATGAATAATGAGAATAATCTCCCACCTCAAGATTAGATGATTTGCAAACTTAATTCCCTCTGTAACCTTAGTTCTTTATGTACCATAAAACATACCTTATTCATAGGTTCTAGGAGTAGGTTTTGGACTACTTTGTAGTGCCATTACTCTGCCTGCCACAGTAACTTGATTTTTATAATTTTGAAATAATTATAGATTCACAGGAAGTTGAAAGGACAGAGAGGCTCGATGTACCCTTCACCAATTTCCCTAAATGCTTACATCTTACATAATTATAGTATAATATCAAAACCATGAACTTGACATTGGAACAATGGAAGTGTTTAGTTCTATGCCATTTTATCATATGAGTAGATTTGTGTAACTAACACCACAATCAAAGACAAAGTATTATTCCATCATCATAACCATCTCTCTTGTGCCAGCCTTAGATCTCTTTATAGTCACACTGATTCCCTTCATCCCCACTATCTCTAGCCCATGGCACACATTAATCATTTTTTCTAAATTCATTTTAAAATTTTATAAAAATAGAATTATAGAGTACGTGACCTTTTAAGATTGGCTTGTTTTCACTCAGCATAAGGCCCTTGAGATTCATCCAAGTTTTTGTGTATAGACTGTACATTCCTTTTTACTGTTGAACAGTATTTCATGGTGTGAATCTATCACAGTTTGCTTAACCATTTACCTGTTGAGGTCATTTTGGTTGTCTCCAGTTTTTGGCCATTACAAATAAAAATGTACAAATTAGTGTACAAGTTTTTGTATGAACATAGTTTTCATTTATCTGGGAAAAATGTCTAGGAATGTGATTGCTGGGCTATATAGTATGATTAGTTTTTTAAGAACCTTCAAAACCATTTTCCAGAGTGCTTGTACATAACTTATCACACTCTACTAATATCAGCATTTTACCTATTCGAGTAATGCTTTAAAGCCCCTTTATCATCCTTCTTTATAATACCACTAGAGGCCCAGTGCATGGATTTGTGCACCGGTGGGGTCCCTTGGCCTGGCCTGTGGGGATCAGGATGAAACTGGCTCTCTGACATTCCCCAAGGGGTCCCAGATTGCTAGATGGGTGTTCTCAGGTGACACAACTGGAATCAGAGAGGAGGGAGCCCGATTCCAGGGTGATTCACCTGAGAAATGCAGCTGCCAAGTCACCGCAGCTTGGCAGTTCCTGCATTGAGCATCTGCTCCCTGGTGGTTAGTGTGCATCATAGCTACTTGCCAGTTGGCTGGTTGGCCAGTCACTTAGGCTTTTATATATATAGATTGTCTTAAATATTTATTCTATATATATTTAGAACTAAATTGGACAATGTCATAATTTTTGCTTCAACTGTCAAACATACTTGAGGAAACTCAACATGAGCAGCAAAGTCAATTGTGTTGACTCTTACTCTTCCTGTTGTTTTTCTTCCTCCATGAGGTTCCAAATTCTTTCTTTTATATTTTCTTTCTGTTTAGAGAACATCCATTAGTCATTCTTTTAATGCAAGTTTGTTGGCAACAAATTCTCTTAGTTTTATTTCATCTGAGAATTTCTTGATTTCACCTTCATTCTTGAAGGATATTTTCACAGGATATAGGATTCTGAATTGACAGTTCTTTTCTTCCAGCTCTTGAAAAAAGTATCATTTCCTTCTGACCTCCATGGGTTTTGATGAGAAAACTGCTGCCATTCAAACTGTCCCCTCCCCCCTCCCCTTGTAGGTAAGGCATCATCTCTTTCTCATTGCTTTCAATATCTCTCTTTTTAAAAAAATGTCTTTAGTTTTCAGAAGCTTGGCTGTGATGTATCTTGGCATGGATTTCTTTGGATTCATCCAGTTTGGAATACTATCAGCTTCTTGAATCTGTAGGATTATGTCATTGAGCAATTTGGGGAGAATTTCAGCCATTATTTCCTTAAATGCATTTTCTGTGAAATCATCATTATCCTATCGTGACAGTTCTCCTTTGCTGACAGAAATGTTAGATATATATATATTTATAATCCCACAGGTTCCTGAGACCTTGTTTAGTTTTGTTCAGTCAATTTTTCTCTATTGTTAAGATTGAAGAATTTCTATTTTTCTATTTTTAAGTTACTGGATTCTTTCCTCAGTCCTCTCCATTCTTCTGTAGAGGTCATCTGTTGTTGTTTTATGCTTTAAAAGATGGCACTTTATTATTTCATCAGCATGCTTGGCACTTTCACTTAGATGTCGTCTCAATGTCAACACGTTCCAGATCCAACTCACTATCTCTGAACTCATCTCTGCAGTCTATGATATGAGAAGCAGCTCACCTCATCCCATACTTGTCCTACCTCCTGTCAGTTTCACCTTGTCCATGTCCTGTATCTCCACCTGTATCTCTGCCATATGCCAAGCTCCTGACCTCTCTGACTGGGTCTACTGTACTGCCCTCTTCACCGGCTTGCTGTGGGCATGTTGATTTAAAAAAAAATATTAGGCCCTAGCCAGGTTGTCTAAGTGGCTAAAGCATTGGCCTTTGGATTGAAGGGTCCCTGTTTTGATTAGATTCTGGTCAAGGTTACCTCAGTTGTAGACTCAATCCCCGGCCCTGTTTAATCCTGGCCCTGGTTGGGGCAAGTGCAGGAGGCAACCAAATTGCTGTGTCTCTCTCACATCAAAGTTTCTCTCTGTGTCTCTACCCCTCCATTCCACTTTCTCTAAAAATTAATGGAAAAATAATCTCAGGTGAGGATTAACAACAAAAATAATTCAGTTATTGTACTTTTTATTTATAAAATTTTCACTTGGTTCTTCAATGTATCTTCTATCTTTCTGAGAATTTCTATTTTTCATTTGTTTCAAGAGAGTTTGTAATTGCTTATTGAGGTACTTTTTTATTATTACTGCTTTAAAATCTTTGTCAGATAATTCTAACATTTTTGTCATCTTGGCTTTGGATTTTTTTTTATCCATTTGGAGATCTTTCTCATTCTTATATGATGAATGATTTTTTTTTTTTACAGAAACCTAGATATTTTTGTAATATATTATGAGACTCTGGGTCTTATTTGAACTTAATGTTTTAGCTAGCTTTCTCTGACACTGGTACAGCAGGGGAAGGCAGTGTGTTGCCTTGTTAGTTCCTGGTCAAAATAGAAGTCCAGGTTCTCCATTCAGCTTCTGTTGACACTTGGAGAGCAGAGCTTCTCATTACTGCTGAGTGAAGGGTTGAAATTCAGTCACATTTCAGGTATTTGATAATCATCTGTGGTTAGTGGCTGCCATATTGTACAAAACATGTATGGGACATTTCATCATTATTCTGGGAAGGCTGAAGGGAGCTTTGTCCTATAAGAATTGAAGTTTGAGGTTAGATACTGTGGCACAGGTAGAATTAGACAAGAACCTATATTGGATCTGAGGTGTATGGCTGGGGTTTGGTTGCAAAACCTGAGGTGCTAAGAGTATTAGAGAGATATGAGCACAGAGAAGTCAGCTGGACAGTAAGGACCCAGTAGAGTTGTTAGAAACTCTGTATACCATACTATTAACGAAGTTTCTATCAACTCTTGTAACAGAGGTGGAGGAACATGCTGCAGATTCTCTGGGAAAGCCTCCCCTATTGGGGAGAAGTTACTTGGTTTATTCATAGCAACAAACTCCACCTCTGTGACTGAAATGATTATTGACTGAGGAAATATTAACAAAAAAGAGTAGTTTGTGAAAGGGATATTGATTCAGTTTGTAGAATCTAGGGTTTATTTGGCATCTTGGTGACCCCATTCTTGGATCCTCAGCCAAGAGGGGGCATTTTTGAAAGAGCTCTTTCCTTCACAGAGCTCCATGTTGACTTGTTGGTACTTTTGTCCAAGGCCCAGATAATCAGTAGACCCTATTACACAGCTTCTGTGTGCACTGGCATAACTGTTGCCTTTTCAATCTCTCTTTGCTTAGACTTGCAGTGGTATCCTCAATGTAAATACACTGTTTTCAATTTCCCTTACTGGCTCTCTGTATTTGTGTATACATCTCTATGTGCTTCTTTTTGTGGGCTGCCTATATACAATACTATAATCCCACAGGCAAGGGAAGAGATGTACCTATTGCCTGTTGAATGTATTGTATATATAGTATATAATTCACATTCTTTTTTTCATAGCAAATCCTGTATTTGAAAAGCTGCAGCCTTGACATGTTAAGATGTTTCATAAATTACATAGTCATAATCATTTGGCTGAATAGTTGAAAGGAAGGTGAATGGTGCCAGTTTTATAGTGAGTTTTCAGATATATGTAGTTTGACTTAAAACTAAACAAAAACAATACTCATCTGAGGAAGAAGCAGTTTGGAAGTTAGGCTGAAAAGAGAAAGATAAGCATACTTTATAACTCAAGGCCAAAGTGTTGGTTGTTAAATCCTATATCATGACTTACCTATATCCTTCCATATGTGTATTTGTGGGTAAGAGGTGAGTGTACCTGGTTTGTTACTCAGAGATATGGAAATGATATAGTGGGAGCAACAAAAATCCCAATTTGTCACTTTGTCTCTCAAGAAGTCTCCAAATACACCACTTAATTTTGAAGACAGTGGTCACCAGTTAAGCAGAAGAGCCAAAAAATCAGGATATTGCTCTCCAGATCTGGGTAGAGAACCTGAAATCAGCCTTCCTTGCCATTGAACTCACCCTTTTCTATTAACCACTATGTTGTTGTTTTTTTGCCTTATTTCAATAATGCTTTAGTAGCTACATATATTTAGCACCTGAATAAATGGAAAGACCCATTTGTTTATTGTCTAAGGTGCTGATGTCATGATATTGATGACCCCAATGATTCATGATTCAAGGCCAAAGTCACTTCTAGTCAAACACTGAAAGATGCTGAAAAGGAGGTAGGTGAACTAATCTCCCCCTTTTGATTTTCATCTCCACATTCTACCCTCAGGTATATTCCAGGACTAAATACCATTTGTTAATGGAGGCCTACAGTGGATACAGCTAACCCCAGGAATGGGATTCCTTTATTTTCTGAAAACTTAATTTATTAGAATGAAAAATCCACAGGCCTACTCTAGTCAGCTAGGCCACATACTAGACATATTATACTTTTATATGAAAAGCCATTTTGGCACAATATACACTGAAAGGAAGAGTGTGATCCTAGGCATGCTCTTTATTTTGCCCTCTGTCCTTTTCGACTTCCTCATCCTTTCTCTGATCTGCTTGACTCTGATCTAATCTCCCAATAGCCCTCTAGGGGGCCCTTTGTAATTATCTTCTCCCTGCTCTATGTCATCTACTTATGGCACTGAAATGCTGTGTGTCACATGGTGAGAGGTAGCATTGGCCACAATGGGCCTGGAAGAAAATACTGGGGGGCCAGCTGTTTCCAGACTCATGGGTAGAAGGACTGCTCAAACAGCTGGGATAGCCTGAGGTTGGAAAGGCCACAGCGGATGATAAGGCAGAGAGCTTCTGTCTGGGCTTGTTGCTGAGATGGTCAGCTGAGGGAGACAGCTGTATGTTCAGTGGTCCTGAGAAAATGAAAACTCAGACTGGTCTGTCTTCATTCAGGAGACAGAATTATGTTAAGGAAACATGGGCACTACGGCTGCCAATAACACCTTAAAATTTTATAGCCCCTCTCTTCTAAAGGAGTCAGAGGACTCCTATGTTTTATTTCCTTTGGCCTCACAAACAACCTCATGGGCTTAGGAAAGGTAAATATTGAAGACCACATTGTACACGTTGATTCCACTCCCTGGGCCTCAGAGTTTTCATACTAAAGTGAGAGTTTAGTTTAGAGCTCATCTCTAAGGTCTTTTCCCACAGTACAGTAACAGTTTCCATGATGGTAACATTTTTCATATGGAGGATCTGAGTCTCAGATACAATAAAACGAGTTGCCCAAAGCCACCCTGTAAATCAAGGAGGGTGATAATTACAGGTCAATCCCTGATCCTTTCCCTTAGCTTGCTCTATCAGTGGTCTATTTGAGCACTGAGGTAAGGGGGACTCTTGCTTCTGAATCTACGAAGCCCATGTTTACCTATTCCACTTAGCACTCTCATTTACCTGACCACCTTCCCAACTTACACCCCTCATTGATCAGCAGGGCCTTTAACCTTTGTCCTGGGATCCATATCTTGTTTGACTACAGCTGTTTTCCTGGCATAATGTGTGGCTGGCTATAAGGTCATTGCTACCCTTAGCAAAATCTAGAGTCAGTGTTTCAGTTACATCAGCTCAGACAGTTTTGTGGCTCTGGGTGTGGCAGAACCATTCAAAAACATCATGTTGTGAGTTGCCCACAAAAAGCAAGGAGAGCTTCGGGGGGAAATGGCTACCAGAAAGGGAAAATCAAGAGACGATGAGTTGATAAAAACACATGGATTCAATTGTCAATCACTATACGGCAAAGAGCTAAGATTACTGAGATTTCTTTGGAGTTATGGGTTAAAATGACATTTCCGACTTTGACAGGGCTTTAGCTTGGGGAGAGGGCTGTAGGGGAAAATGAAAAGCTTTATCTAAACAGGTTCAGCTTTGGTAGTAAGAAATTTAGTTTAAGAAATGTTGTAAGCTGAGTACTCTGAAGGAATAAATTCAGAGAACTATATTCCCGATATGATTCCTAGAAACCAGTAGGAATTTGACTCAAGAAGGCATGGCAGAAGTGATTTGTGGTGGTATAACAGCCATCTTGGAAACCGAGATGGACAATTTGTCCCTACAAGGCTAAGCACTTGGAGAAGACTCACTGGAAGTTTCTATCTGAAGAAATCAATGAAGCAGAATAGGGTTTTAGTACATATGAT
Organism: Myotis daubentonii; assembly: GCF_963259705.1. Classification (NCBI taxonomy): domain Eukaryota; kingdom Metazoa; phylum Chordata; class Mammalia; order Chiroptera; family Vespertilionidae; genus Myotis; species Myotis daubentonii. The sequence goes on along the minus strand of NC_081861.1, from coordinate 96,486,463 downwards.
GGTTGATGGAACACCCAGCAGCTTCCATCTTTTGATGGATCCATTTGTTAAGTCTTTGGCTTATGCTCTAGTACAGGGATTTGTTGGTTACTTTTGGGCAAGAATTTCCTGAGGTTCCCAGGGTCCCTGTCTATCTTATCACAGTAACTGTCTCTTTTACTTACCTTTGTCCTATTACTTTTATCTTTTTTTCATTTTCTTATTTTGAGGTTAAATTCATTTATCATTTATCAAAATAATCCATGGACATTGGACAGATTTAAAAATACAGAAAAGAAATAATTGGCATTTGGCTTTGAAAATGATTTATGTTTTTATTTTGAATAAGTAGAAAAATACTGAAAAGCATGGAGAATCAATGATATAACAAACACGCCTGGATCTCTACTCAGAATTGATAAACAACATTTCTTGTGTGGTAAGAACACTTAACATATCTACCTACTTAACAACTTTTTAAATGTACAATACAGTATTGTTAACTATAGGCACTATGTTGTTTAGCAGATCTCTAGAACTTACTTATGTTGCATAACAACTGTTACCATTTTTAACATTGTTTGCTTTAGATATTTTTCCAGTGGGGGAAATAAAACATTACAGACAATTTAATTTCTGTCCCCTATTTTCAGCCCCATTCCTCTCCAATCATTCCCAGAGGCAAAGATGAATTTGGTATGTATTCTTCCATTTCATTTTTATACTTTTACATGTATGTATGTGTGTGTATATAGTTATATGTAAAATTATGTTTTTATTAATTTACATAGGTAATATCCTAATGTATATATAATTCTGCAACTAGGTTTATTTTCTTTCATTCAACATCTTGTTTGGGGATGTATTCGATTTTTCTTTTTACATTTCCCTTTTCCACTGTGTCCTAGAGCCAATAACATGTGCATTACCTTTTCAAGATATTTTGTATGATAAAATAATATATAATCATGTTGCAGGTAAATTGAAAATCCAATCAGTGCTGTCTGGTGTTTCTCAATGGTTAGAGCATCAGCAGACGCACTGAAGGGTAGAGGGCACATACCTGGGTTGCAAGTTTGATCCCTGGCTCCAGTAGAGGCACATGCAGGAGGCAACCAATGGAGTGTCTCTGTCACATTGATGTTCCTCTCTCTCTCCACCTTCTTTCTCCCTTCCATTCTCTAGAAATCAATGGAAAAAATATCCTTGGGTGATGATTAACAACAACAACAAAAAGAAAACAAGAAATAAAAGAAAAAATCCCACCAATTGATAGTTATGGGATCAGAGAGCTCAAAGTCCTACTGTAGACTTCAATTTGCCAAAACTCTATGCAGCTCAGCCAGGCCAGTAATTTGGCTATAAAATATTGAATAATATCTCCTTGTCAGTCTACATTTTATAAAGGAGTAATAGAGGCCCAGAGAAAGAAATTGACTTAGCAAGGGCACATGTCCATTTAATATTGTACTCAAAAGTCCCATCGCCCTGTTCTGTGTGTGAAACCTTTCCATAGTAAAAAATGAACAAAATAAAAGAAAAAGGAGAAAAATTGCAATTTTTATTATAAACATTATCAATATTAATAAATTGTGGGAAATACAGAAAAATAAAGAAATCAAGGACTGATCATTTTCATATTTTGATCTTCTTATCTATTTTCCTGTACATTATTTGTTTCTATGGTTATAACTTATCTTGCTTGTCTCCTCTTAACACTATAATGTCATAATGCAGTTTTCGAAAGGTAGATTTGTACATGGAAATCTTCCCAGTGAATAATTTTTAAAGCACAATTTAGCTATTTAGCCACGTCCACCAATGGTTGTTAGTGCCAATTCTATGCCAACAGAAATTACCAATTTGTGGTGCAGTGAAGAAGGAAATTTATTCAGTGCAAACAGCTCAATTGTGGTACAGCATGGCTATGAGAATAGCATGGCTGTGTAACAGCTTAATAGTGTTACAGCTCAATTATAAAGCAGTATGGCTGTAAAACAGCATGGCTATAAGGAGGCCCTGGGGCTAGGCGACCCTGGGGAGAGACCCCTGGGGAGAGGCCCCTCTCTGGCTAGACAGTTCTGATCTGCTCTGCTTGCTCTGCTCTGCTATGTACCAGTTCGCTCCATTCCGTACTGTGCCAGTTTGCTCAGCTCTGTTGAGACACCTTTGGTGTTTCAGCTCCAGCTGAGGAAGCCACAAGTCTTCAGCCTTTAGTGGAAAGGAAAAGTGCACTCTTCAAGCCAGAGGGGGAGCTGACTTATATAGACAGATGTCCCTGCCCATGGTTCCTTATACAAATGAAGACCCCAAATACTCACAGTTTGGTCCAAAATGCACTGCCCTGATTGGTCAGAATGGAGCCACTCTGATTGGTTGGTGACGATGTTGATAGAGATATAGCTACACAGCTCTAATTGGACAGGGAAAGTCTCAGACCTGTTGTTTGAAACAATTTCAGTAGTTTCCTTATAAGGGTTGGATCAGATTGCAAGAACACAGGCAGTTCAGTGTGTGAGGCAGAGGTTTCAATGCAGGATCCTCACTGAAGTGCAGTTTGTATGAGAGGCGACTATTTAGAAACAATTGCTAGGCTCTGCTTTTAAATTTGAGCCCATTTGGCTATCAAGAGTCCTTCTTAGTAGGTATTTTCTTTCTCAGAGCCCACAGTTCCTCCTTTCAATAAGAACCTGTTGACAAACATGGAGGGAAATTGTGGTGTGATGGATCATTTATATTCTTCATGTAATAATTACTAGAGTTTTTGTAGGTGGTTTTAACTATTTGGTTATACATCAATAGTTTGACAAATATATTGAACAAATTAGAATAACAAATTGCAACCCAGACCTTAAAATAATTCCAAGTATAGTTGGGAGCCAGCTGAAAATGTCAGCAAATGTAAATCTCAACCAGCCATTGACACTAGAAGCAAAACTGGAAAGCCCCTAAGGTATTTGGTAAGATTGAGGAGTTTGTTTTTTTTCTAATTCTACCTGGGAAGAAGTATTTATCCAAGAACATCAGGCTGTATTGGCTATGGTACAAACGCCTCTTTAGGCTGTGAGCACATAACCAAGGCTGACTCTGTTGTTGAGGACTACTCATGATCAGGAGTATAAAGATGTTTGCTGGGCTCAAAAGGCTCTGGCTGTTGAGTGATCAGTTTGATTGACGCCTCTAGTTAGGTTTCACATTATATCTAATTAAGCATTACCAAGGCCACCTTATGAGTATACAATTCTGAGAAAACAATTGCCCTTATCTCCTAAGAAACTCCTATCAAGTCGAATTCCACAGAGAAGCCACACTAGTTATCTTCATAAACAGATGGATCCTCATCAGGTAGTAACCTACTATTGATAAGGCCCCTTTTTTTCCTCTGATGAGAACTCGAAGGGGTCGGTGTTATCATTTTGAGGATAGTAAAAGAGGATGTCAAGTGACCCAAAAGGCATTGCCCAATCAGTCTCCAACTGTCTAGACCAGTGGTCGGCAAACTCATTAGTCAACAGAGCCAAATATCAAAAGTACAACGATTGAAATTTCTTTTGAGAGCCAAATTTTTTAAACTTAAACTATATAGGTAGGTACATTGTTATTAACTTAATTAGGGTACTCCTAAGGCTTAGGAAGAGCCACACTCAAGGGGCCAAAGAGCCGCATGTGGCTTGCGAGCCGCAGTTTGCTGACCATGGGTCAAATGCCAAGGCTAATTTTTGTATGCCCAGACAAAAATATAATCTGTGGGGGCACAAAGAATGCCTGCAAGAGTTTGTTCATTTCTTTATTCATTAACAGGAAGGGAGGTGAGAACATTTCTCAACCAGGACTCAAGTCTGGTTTGAACATCCCTGTAGGAGTTCTTTCCAGTGTGTTTGAATATTGTGGTGTGAACATTTAGGTTTCTGACAGTGTGGGCTGTTTCCACTCACAAAGGCCTTACAAGGGGTAGTTCCACAGCAGTCATGGTTGAAATAGGTGCAACCGGATGTAAGGCATTTAAGATATCGGTAGTGATGTGATAAGGGGTGGCTAGTGACTAACTCAATTGTGGGATATGGTTAGATTTCACCTAGGGAGAGTATGTCTGATGCATAGGGTAGGTTTAGGTAGGCAGAAGGGAAAGGTGGAACTCCCTTTTACAATTTAACTTAGTAAGTTTCAGAAGGGGGAGCTCTGCTGAAATCAATGGTATAGTTAGGGGCAGTTGAGAAATTGCTAACATAAATATCTATAGGGTCATCAGTTTTACCAGAGGCAGAGGCAGGCATTGGATGACAATCTAACATTCAGATAGCTTCCAGGAGGAAAGTAAGGTTTGAAATCATTGTATCATAATACTTTTATGCCAAAGTCTCCCATTTACAATGGTTGAAACAACAACAAAAAAAGAAAGTACTGTATAGTTGAGGATTAAATGATATGATATAACTAGAACATACAACCTAAAACACAGGTGAAGTGACAAGCTTATTCTGAAAGAATTAAAATCATTAACATACCCAGGAAAATGACAACTAGGAAATAAACGTATGGATTATGTGGATTATATATAGCTGAAATTGACTTTACTGGCCCAGTTTTGTACTCTGGAAAAAGCCATCTGCTTCTGGTACAATCTGCTGTTTATCTGAGTGGTTGTCTGCTCTGGATAACTTTAATTTGAGGTCTCCTATAGACTGGAGTGTTCAATCAGGTGAATGAAGTGCAAGTGTGGGAGCCTTCTTAAATGAAAAATATATATTTCTTTTAACTTTTCAAGTCAGGGATTAGTTAACAATACCCAGCATGGTCCCTGTCAGTGAGGCTGAAGGGGGTCCTTGTGGAGATGTCTTTTTTGATGGACCATATATCCAAGTTATAGGCCAACATGTTTGGTGTTTTCATCTCCCAGAAGTGCACTGTGAAAATATTGCTTTATAAACTTTCATTAATTTCAAGAGCCTTTATAAGTTCTTTGCAATAAGTTAAAAAGTCTTTTTAATAAGGAAGGTTCACGTGTCACTTGATATAGTTTTATATGTCTTCCAGTAATGATTTCTAAAAGGGGACAATTGATGCTTGCCAAAGGGAATAGATCTTAAGTTAAGAATAGCAAGTGAAGGGCTTTAGGACAAAGTAGATTGAATAAATCAATAAGTTTTACCAATTGAATTTTAACTCTTTTTTCATTTATTATATAAAATCAGAGGACTGGATGGTAAGTGCAATGGAAATGCTGCAATATCAGTTAAAATTTGCATACCTATTATAGAATTTATCTAGTAAAATAGGTTTCCCAATCTCTGGGGGATGCTGTTGGGATTTTTCAAGCAGAAAAAATACTTTCTAGAACTATTTTAGTAACTTGCTGAGGTTATAGCCTTTTGATGTGGGAATGATTCTACCCAATGAGAATATATACAAATCATCATTAGTGCACTTTTATTTTTATGGAATAATTGGATTGAAATCCACTTTTTAAAGTTCAAATATGCTTAATTAGTTTCATTTCCCCCTTTTGTAAAGATTTTCCTATTTTAGCTATCAATTTGTCTACTTAAACCTTTATAAGCAATTATAGAAAGTCAAATGGTTAGAAGAAAAATTTAGCTCTTTAAATGTAATAGCATACCAATAGTTTAGAAAATTATTTTCCCTTTTTAAAAAATTAAATTTGTAGGGGTGACATTGGTTAATATTGTCATATAAGTTTCAAGTGTACATTTCTATGATACATGATCTGTATGTTCAGCTTCCCTAGCTATTAGGTAAATGCAAATCAAAACTATAATGAGATAGCACATCACACCTGTTAGAATTGCTATTATCCACTTTTGCTCTTTTAAGAGAGAAAGAAACCAAAATTCTTATTTTGCATCAGTGTACTTTTGAATTAATTTAAATAAATAAATCTGTCACAATCTAGGTTTGACCATACATAAGATTTTTTCTCTTAATATTCTTTCTCAATAAACCTTCCACAACTTTCACAAACATTCTGAAACTTTCATAAAACAGCTTTTGTCCTATCTTTTTATCTTTATTATTCTGGGACAATCACTTTACTTTAAGACAGAATTACTTTTTATCCCTCAATAAATATTTATTTCGATTCCTCATACCTTCTTTTACCCAACACACATCTTATTATTTATATGCAATCATTTCAATCACACCTTAATTAGGTTTTGTCACAAGTGTCTGGATCTTAATCTGAGGAAACTTTCACCCTTTTAAACTTGTAAAATAACACATTAAGGTCTCCAAACTTATTACCCTGGTGTCCCATCTAGTCTTCTAGCTCTGAACCTCAAGGAAAGTGGACAGCTGCATATATTTAAGGAAGTCGACATTCTTAGCTCATTTTTATTTATTAAAGATTAATCATAGATTATGTACACTTGAAAAGCAATTGTGTTAGTTTCTGTTATTTTTTCCAATTTGTACGAGCATCATTTGTTTTAATCCAATTAAATAGGGCCCATTTACAATCTAAATTTGAATTTACAAATCAATTTTTGGCAATGCCATCTATTGGTAGGAACATACAGTATTTATAATATGCATACATAGACATACATAAACACACAGATAAAACAATACAAAACTCCAAAGAAAAATTATGGATTCAAATATGTTCTCTGGCAGATGAACTAAGTTGAGGTTTTGCTCAGATGGCCAAAGATTTTCATGTTGCAAGAATTCTTTTAGGTGGCAACATGGTATCCAGTAGGACAGGAGTGAGGGAGTGTCAGTGAGTAAGAGAGTAAGAGGATAGTGTGTGTATGTGGTGTGTGTGTGTGTGTGTGTGTGTGTGTGTGTGTGTGTGTGTGTGTGAGGGACAGCTAGATCTCACAGGAATCTCAGGGGCTGGTGGATCAGGCTTTTCTGGACAAAGAGCTCCTGCTACCTCTACAGGCACTTCACAGTCAGGTGCATCTCTGACACAGAAACCACACCATCTTGAAGAGGAGAACAGTGGCGGTGTGGAGCGTAGCCTCACAACACCCAGACTGGCCTTGGACACCACAACAGACCCATGCAGTGAGCCGCATGCCAGTGGGACCTTACAAGGGACCCCTACTGTGGGCTTGGGGACCCCCACAGTGAGTCCCAGAGTCACATGCCACCCTGGCCACAGGCTCCAGGACCACAAGTCAGTCGCACGCCAGTGGGACCTCACAGGAGACCCTTGCCATGGGAGCCAGGACCTGGGGCACATCCACAACACTTGTACAATCAGTTCGAGGATGAGTCACATAGTCAGACAACCTGTGAGGAGATGCTATCCACAAACAGAACAATAGCATTCAAGACCTAACTACAACAGGAGAAACCAAATAACTCAAGTAGGGGGCTTTCCTAGAACACCTAGCTTAGGAGATCTGAGAGACTGCATCACTGGGTCCCACAATACACTTACTACATAGGACCACACCCCCAAAAGATTGGTGGCATAGCAGTTTGGTCTAGACAGAAACAAATACAAAGGAACAGAAAAAATAGGGAGACAAAGTAATAATCCCCAAATGAAAGAAAAGGTTGGAATCGCCAGAAAAGAAACTAAATGAAGTGGAGGAAAGTAATTTGTCAGATAAATAATTTAAAGTAATGGTTATAAGGATGGTCAAACATCTGACTATTACAAGCAATTCAATGAGAATTATAAGGAGTTTAATGAGAAATACACCAATATAGATAAGAATTGAGAGGAAATGAAGAATGACATAGCAACAAAAAGATCACAATGGGAGGTTTCAATGGTACACTAGAAGAAACTGAGGACCGAATCAGTGAGTTAGAAGACAGGGGAGGAAAAAAACACAATCAGAGCAGCAATTGGAAAAAACAATTAAAATGTAGGAGGAGAGTTTAAGGGAGCTTTGAGACAACATGAAAAGAAGCAAGATTCACATAATGGGGGTGCTAGAAGGAAAGGAAGCTGAGCAAGGAATAGGAAATCTGTTTGAAGAAATAATGACAGAAAACTTCCCTGACTTGGGGAAGAAAAAGGTCACACAAGTTCAGGAAGCACAGAAAGTCCCAAACAAGATGAGCCCAAAAAGAGCCACACCAAGACACATAATAATTAAAATGTCAACCATTAAAGACAAAGAAAGAATCATAAAGGCTGCAACAGAGAGACAGAAAGTTACCTGTACGGAATCTCCCATTAGATTACCAGCTGATTTATCAACAGAAACACACAAGACCAGAAGGGAGTGGCATGAAGTATACAAAGTAATGAAAAACAAGGGACTGAATTCAAGACTACTCTATTCTGCAAGGCTATCATTCAAAACTGAAGATGAAATCAGGAGCTTTGCAGACCAAAAAAAGGGCTAAAGGAGTTTATTACCACCAAATCAACATTGCAAGAAATCCTGAAGAGACTGTTGTATGCAGAAGAACTAGAAAGAGAGGGAGGAACATAAGCATCCTATATAATAAAAGACTAATATGCAAATTGTCCCCACAGGCAGGAGTTCAACTGACTGGAAGTTAGATGTGTGCTGACCACTAGGGGGCAGCATGGAATATGGTGGGTGTTGGTGATGTAGTGCAGGCAGTGGGTGGCAGTGGAGGTGCTGCTGGCCCTGATGGGCCCCAACAAGAGCAGGACTACAGTGGGATGGTGGAGCAGGTGAACAGGCAGTGCCAGGCCAAGGTGGATGATAGTGGAGGCCCAGATCACCCTGCCGGTCACCCCACAGACGGCTATCAGTTGTGGTGGCGGGGGGCAGGGCTGGCGAGTGGCTGGCACCAGGCCAAGGTGGGTATGAGCGGGGGCCCCAGTCACCCCACAGTTCAGCCCTGATGGCTGATCATGCATAGGGACCCTACCCATGCACACATTTTGTGTACTGGGCCTCTAGTAAAGAATAAAAATGGTAACAAACAAGTACTTATCAATTATAACCTTAAACATAAATGGATTAAATGCTCCAATCAACAGACATAGGGTAGCTGAATGGATAAGAAAACATGACCCAAATATATGCTGTCTATAGGAGACCCATGTCAAAACAAAGGACTCATAAGGACTGAAAGTGAAGGGATGGAAAAAAATTCTTCAGGCCAATGGAAATGAAAAAAAGCTGAGGTAGCAATACTTATATCTGACAAAATAGACCACAAAGTGAAGGCCATAACAAAGCGATAAAAAGAAAGCCATTTTATAATAATAAAGGGATTGATAGAACAAGAGGATATAACTCTGGTAAACATATATGCACCCAATACATGAACATTCAAATACATAAAAATAAACTTCTGGAAGATATCAAGGGAGAGATGGACAGCAATACCATCATAGTTGGGGATTTTAATACCCTATTGATATCACTAGATAAATCTTCTAGACAAAAAATAAACAAGGAAACAGCAATCCTAAATGACTTAGTAGATCAGATGGAACTAATTGACATCTTCAGAATATTTCATCCCAAAGCTACAGAATATACATTGTTCTAAAATGCACACAGGGCATTTTCAAAGATAGATAACATGTTAGGACACAAGCTAAATACAAGAAGATTGAAATCATATCAAGCATCTTCTCATATCACAATGGCATGGAATTAGATACCTACTATAATAAAAAAACTCAAAAGCCATCATACACATGGAGGCTAAATAGCATACTACTTATGAAAGAGATCAAAGAAGAAGTAAAAAAAAAAATCCTGGAAACAAATGACAATGAAAACACAACAATCCAAAATCTATGGGACAAGGTGAAAGCAATCCTGAGGGGGGAAGTTCAAAGCACTACAGACTTACCTCAAAAAACAAGAAAAAATTGTAATAAGTTATCTAACCCTACAACTTGAAGAATTAGAAAGAGAGTAACAAGAAAACCCAGAGTGGGTAGAAGTAAAGAAATAATAAAGCAGAAATAAATGATTTAGAGACAAAAAAAGAAATACAAAAGATCAATAAAACCAAGAGCTGGTACTTTGAAAGGATAAACAATTTTGATGAGCCTCTTGCCACACTCACCAAGAAACAAAAAGAGAGGACTCAATTAAACAAAAATCAGAAATGAAGGAGGTGAAGTAACAACTGACGCACAGAGATACAAAGGTTCATAAAAGAGTACTATGAATAACTCTATTCCTACAAACTGGAAATGTTGATGAAATAGATATATTTATAGAAAAATACAACCTTCTAAAATCAATTAGGAAGAATCAGAAAACCTTAGTGGGCCAATAACTACTGATGATATTGAAGCAGTAATAATAATAATAAAAAAAAACGGGAAAAAAAACTTTCAACAAACTAAAGCATGAGTCAGGATGGCTTCACAGGGGAGTTTTTCCAAACACTCAAAGAACTAACACTTATCCTCCTTAAGCTATTCCAAAACATGGAAGAGGAAGGAACACTTTCAAGCTCTTTCAATGCAGCCAGTGTTTTCTAATCTGAAAAGCAGATAAAGACACTACAAAGAAAAATAATTACAGGCCAATATTCCCGATGAACATAGATGCTAAAATCACCAGCAAAATTTTAGTAAATAGGATCCAGCAATACATTAAAAATATAATAAACCACGACCAAGTGGGATTTATTCCAGGGATGCAAGGCTGGTAAATGTGATATAGCACATTGACAGATAACAAGACAAAAATCACATGATCATATCAACTGATGCAGAAAAAGCATTCCACAAAATCCAACACTCTTTTCATAAAAACTCTCTGCAAAGTGGGAATAGGGGATCATACCCCAACATAATAAAAGCTTTATATGACAAACCTACAGCCAACATCATACTCAATGGGCAAAAGCTAAAACCATTTCCCTAAGAACAGGAATAAGACAGGGATATGCACTTTCACCACTCCTTTTTGACATAGTAATGGAAGTGTTAGTCATAGCAGTCAGACAACAAGAATAAATAAAAGGTATCCAAATTGGAAAGGAAGAAGTACAATTGTCATTATTCACATATTGTACATAGGAAACCATAACTACTCCATCAAAATCTAGTAGATTTAATTAATGGAATTTGGAAACATAGAAGGATATAAAATTAACACCCAGAAATTTATAGCATTTTTATAAACCAATAATGAACTCTCAGAAAGAGAAACAATCCTATTTACCATTGCAACAAAAAAATTAAGATACTTGGGAATAAACTGAACCAAAGAGGTAAAGGTTCTGTACTCTGAAAACTACAAGACTTTGTAAAAAAGAGATAGAGGATTACATAAACAAGAGGAAGAATATACTGTGTTCATGGATTGGTAGAAAAACATCATTAAAATATCCAAAGTACCCAAAGCAATCTGTAGATTCAATGTAATCCATATTAAAATACCAATGGCATATTTCACACACCTAGAACAAACTCTCAAAAAATTTATATGGAATAAAAAAAGACCTCAAATAGCCACAGCAATCTTGAGAAAGAATAACAAAGTTACAAGAATCAGAATATGGGATATCAAGTTATGCTGCAAAGCCACTGTACTCAAAACAGCCTTGTACTCGCACGAGAACAAGCATATAGACCAATGAAATAGAAAAAAGAACCCAGAAATCAACCCAAGCCATTATGCTCAATTAATATTTGACAAAAGAGGCAAGAGCATACAATGGAGTAAAGACAGTCTCTTCAATAAATGGTGTTGGGAAAATTGGACAGATACATGCACCCCCCCCCCCCCCAGAAAAAAACAACCCTAGATCACCAACTTACACCATACACAAAAATAATCTCAAAATGGGTAAAAGACTTAAGTGTAACACATGAATCCATAAAAATCTTAGAAAAAACCATAAACATCAAAATCTCAGACATCTCTAGTAGCAATATGTTTACCAACACATTTCCTAGGACAATGGAAACTAAGAAGAAAATAAACAAAAGGAACTACATCAAAATAAAAGGCTTCTACACAGCAAAAAAAAAAACCCATCAACAAAATGTAAATGGAGCCCACTGCAGTGGAGAACATATTTTCCAATGATACATATGATAAGAGGTTAAACTTTATCGGGAACTCATACAACTTAACAAAAGAAAGAAAAACAACCAAATTTAAAAATGGACAAAGGATAAGAGTGTTGAAGATGGCGGCATAGTTAATGCCTATACTCACCACTTCCAACAACCACATCAAAATTACAACTAAAATACAGAACAACCATCACCTAGAACCACTGGGAAGCTGACTGAATGGAAGTCCTACAACTAGAGAAGTAAATAAGAAAGCACACTGAGACTGGTAGGAGGAGAAGAGGCACGGAACGGGCTAGGCTGGTCTGGCACCCACATGTACCTCCTTTTTAATTAGGAGGGAGATTGTTTCTGCAGAGGCTGCACGGAGGAGCAAGGGGCCTCAACCCCACACCAGACCCCCAGCCTAGGGTCCCAGAGCTAGGAAAAGAAGCCCCTACAGGCGGTAAGAACTATAGGCTGTAAAAACCAGTGTGGATTGGGCATCAGGGACACAGAGGCTGTTGGAGACCCAGCTGTCCCTTTTAAAAGGCCAAGAACATGAACTGAACTTACAAGGTCCTGCTTCCTCTGAGCTCCAGCACCAGGGCAGTGCTCTGGGGAACACAGACATATATGAGGAGGAACTGTATTGTCTGTCATAAGGGCAGGAACTCATGAGCAGCTTTCTCCCAGATGGAGGTGCTCACAGTGATCATTGTTCCTATGCTTGGACCTACCTGGTCTGATCACAAGGCTGACTGGCAGCTATTTCTGTTTTCTCTGTCCTGGTGATTCCCTAAGATTCTGCCTTATCCAATTTACAGCCTTAGTCAAACTGTATGCAGCAGCTTTTGCATACAAATGGCCTGTCCTTACTCAGTCTAAAATCTCTCAAAACAAGCTGCAGTGGGGTCAGGGAACCCCAAACCTATCAATAAAAGGCCCAAGACCTGGCACCAGCACCAGCTTGCCATGCTTCATAGCTGGGCCTCATCTGGGCACTTCCAAACCTGATAAAAAGAGGAGGAATCTGCAGGTCTCTCTGTAGCCCCTGCTATGTGGCCCCAGGCAGTGGCTGGCTTTGCACCTCCCTGGAGATCCAAGAGCCAGTGTACCCAGTAGTTAGTGTCAGACCAGATTACAACTCTACACATCCATAAACGACACACTCAAGGGGAAGACTCAGTGAGCACCAAGGCCCCACTGATGTAAGCCCTGTTCCATAGGGTTGTCTCTTGTACATCAGTTCTCTCACTGTAGTCTCAGCAGGTTCTCACAGCCAGTTGGCCTGGAGGTCAATTCCTCTCAGTGACACCAACAGCAAAAAAAAAAAATGAACTACAACAAGACTGGTCACAGCCCACAAAGGGGTGCATCTAGAGCTCCCACCTCAGGTGACTGGGGAGGCTGAACCACTGGGCCCTATAGAACACCTACTACACAAGGAAACTCTACCAAATCAAGGAGACATAGCAGCTCTACCCAATACATAGAAAGAAACAGGAAAGCAGTCAAAATGTGGAGACAAAGAAACACATCACAAATGAAAGAAATGGAAGAAAGCAAACTACTGGATATAGAGTTCAAGACCATGGTTATAAGGTTACTCAAGAATCTTCTAGAAACCTATAAAAAATGAAAAAGGACCAGTCAGAAATTAATCATACACTGACTGAAATAAAGAACAATATGCAGGGATTCAACAGTAGAGGATTCTGAGAATTAAGTCAATGATTTGAAATATGAGGAAGCAAAAAACACCCAACCAGAAGAGCAAAAAGAAAAGAGAATCCAAAAATATGAAGACAGTGTAAGAAGCCCTTGGGACGACTTCAAGCATATCAACATTTGCATTATGGGGGTGCCAGAAGAAGAGAGAGAGCAGGATATTGAAAACCTATTTGAAAAAATAATGACAGAAAACTTCTCCTACCTGGTGAGAAAAATAGACATACAAGTCCAAGTAGCACAGAGTGTCTCAAACAAGAGGAACCCAAAGAGAACCATACCAAGACCCATCATAATTAAAATGCCAATGGCTAAAGACAAAGAGAGAATCTTAAAAGCAGCAAGAGAAAAGCAGTTAGTGACCTCCAAGGGGATGCCCATAGGACTATCAGCTGATTTCTCAACAGAAACTATGGAGGCCAGAAGGGAGTGGCAAGAAATATTCAAAGTGATGAATAGCAAGGACCTACAACCAAGATTGTACCCAGCAAAGCTATCATTTAGAATTGAAGGTCAGATAAAGAGCTTCACAGACAAGAAAAAGCTAAAGGAGTTCATCATCACCAAACCAGTATTATATGAAATGTTGAAGTGTATTCTTTCAGAAGAGGAAGAAGAAGAAGATAAAAAATATGAACAACAAAATGGCAACAAATCCATACCTATCAACAATTGAATCTAAAAAAATAAAATAAATGAATAATAAATCTAATGAACAGAATAAACTCATGAATAAAATAGAATAAGAGGCATGGAAATGGAACAGACTGACAATTCTCAGAGGAAAATGTGGTGGGGGGCAGAAAGAGATTAAACAATGATTGTATATGCATATATGCATTATCTATGGTCACAGACAATAGGGTGGCAAAGGCCTTGGGTGGGGTGGGAACTGGGAAGAGGGGGACAATGAGGGGGAAAAAGAGGGACATCTATAATAATCTCAGCAATAAAGATTAAATAATCCTATATAATAAAGAGCTAATATGCAAATGGTCCTCACGCCATCACACCATAATGGCTGAGGCACTTAGCACTGGGGAGAGAGGAATGGGGGCCAGCCAAGGTGTGGCTCAAGAGAGGGCCAAGTTGCCCATCTCTCAGTCCCAGGCGCCAGTGGCTGTGCCTGCTCCTGAGGCCCAGGAGAGGGACAAGCAGCATGCCCCATGGTCCCGGGTGTCAGCAGCTGGGGCTGCGGCCTAGAAGAGGGACAAGCCACCCACCCTGCAGTCCTGGGTGCTAGCAGCTGGAGCTGTGGTCCAGGAGAGGGACAAGACACACACTCTGCAGTCCTGGGTGCCAGTGGCTACGCCTGCACCTGTGGCTCAGGAGAGGGACAATCCACATGCCCCATGGTCCCCACAGTCCCAGGCACCAGTGGCTGTGCCTGTGGCCTGGGAGAGGGACAAACCACCCACCCCAAGGTCCCAGATGCCAGTGGCTGCATCTGCACCTGTGGCCCAGGTCCTGGGTGCCTGTGGCCAGCCAGAGGGAGGGAATCCTGGGTCTTGGGTGCAGGGCGAGGCAGAGGCAGTTAGGGGCAATCAGGCAGGTAGGTAGGCAGGCAGGCAAGCGGTTAGGAGCCAGCGGTCTCAGATTGCTAGAGACAGTCGGACATTCCCCAAGGGGTTCCAGATTGGAGAGGGTGCAGGTCATGCTGAGGGACACCCCCCATGTACGAATTTCGTGCACCGGGCCTCTAGTAATAATAATAAATCACACACAAAATGGACAAAGAACCTAAAAAGACACTTCTCCAAAGTGGACATACACAGGTCAAAAGGCATATGAAAAAATACTCAATCACTAATTATTTGAGAGATGCAAATCAAAATGACAATGAGGTACCACCACAACCTGTCATAACGGGTATGTATCATCAACAAATGACAAATGTTGGCAAGGATGTGGAGAAAAGGGGACCCTCATTCATATAAGGCTGGTGGAAATTCAGGCTGGTGCAGCCTCTGTGGACAACAGTATAGATTTTCATCAAAAAATTAAAAATGCAAGACCTATTTGATCCAGTGATCCCACCTCTAGTAATATATTTTATGAAATCAGAAACACCAATCAGAAAGAATATATGTGCCCTGACTGGTTTGGCTCAGTGGATAGAGCATCAGCCTTCAGACTGAAAGGTCCCAGGTTCGATTCCAGTCAGGGGCATGTACCTTGGTTGCAGGCACATCCCCAGTGGGGGGTGTGCAAGAGGCAGCTGATCGATGTTTCTCTCTCATCGATATTTCTAACTCTCTATCCCTCTCCCTTCCTCTCTGTAAAAAAATCAATAAAATATATATTTAAAAATAAGAAAGAATATATTCACCTCTATGTTCATAGCAGTGCAAGTAACAATAGCTAAGATTTTGAAAGCCTAAGTGCCCATCAGTAGAGGGGTGGATTAAAAACTGTGGTACATCTATACAATGGAATAATACACTGCTGTAAAGAATAAAGAACTCTTACCATTTGCAACAGCATGGATGTTCCTGGAGAGCATTATGCTAAGCGAAGTGAGCCAGGCTGAGAAAGAAGTATCACATTATCTCATTCATATGTTGAATCTAATGAACAACGTAAACTGATGAACAAAACAGATCCAGAGACATAAAGCTTTGAACAGACTGTCAAACTTCTGAGGGAAGGCAGGAGAGGGTGGCTGGGTGGGAAGAGATCAACCAATGAATTTGTATGCATATATTCATAGCCAATGGACATACATTAAAGTGGTAAAGGCCTTGGGTGGGTGGTGGGGGCATGCTGGAGAGGTCACTGGGGGAAAAGGGGGACATATGTAATACTTCCAACTATAAAGATTAAAAAAAAATTCCTTCAAAGCTGTTTTAAAACCAAGGAATGCCACTTTGTAAATCATATCTGTAAATCAGGTGTGTGATGTATACCTGAAACTAATATAACATAACATTGAATATCAACTGTGATTGAAAAATAAACACTTTTTAAAATTAAAATAAAATAAAAAATGCATTCTACTGTTTCTGAGAAGTTTGAGATCCTCTCCTTTAAGGCTTCATCTTAAGGTGGACTTATGAACAAACGCATACAAAAAGTAAATAGAAATCCAGGTGTTCACAATAAAATTGGAAAGCTCAGAAAGTAAAGAAACTGGCCACAAAAGGCCTGAGTTTTAAAAGTGGCAAGCAGGTTTTACTTGTAAAATATTGAAAAATGGCATCAGATGGCTGCAGCCCATCTAGAGACAAAGAAGATTGGGGAGGAAAAGAAAAGGTGTGGAGGGTAGGTAGGGTGGTAAGTAAGGTGGGGAGGCTGGTAGTTGAACAATCTTCTGAGGATTTTCAGTAAACCTGGTTTTATAGTCACAAATACAAGGGTTAGAGGAAAAGTTTTCCAATAATTTACCCAACTTAGAATTATTATTTCCTAAGGGAGGCAAATAATAACCTCTTAATTGTAATTAGAGCTCTCAAGTTACCAATTTAAAAAAGGCTTCCCATTGTTTCTGGAAGGTACCTTATTTTCTTCATTCTAATTGAGCATTCAAAAAAGCATTGGGGCCCTAACCGGTTTGGCTCAGTGGATAGAGCGTTGCCCTGTGGACTGAAGGGTCCCAGGTTCGATTCCGGTCAAGGGCATGTACATTTGTTGTGGGCACATCCCCAGTAGGAGGTGTGCAGGAGGCAGCTGGTCGATGTTTCTCTCTCATAGATGTTTCTAACTCTCTATCCCTCTCCCTGCCTCTCTGTAAAAAAAAAAAAATCAATAAAATATATTTTTTAAAAGAAAGCATTGGGGTTTCAAAGGAACTCCATCGTGGCCAACAAAACTTGAGATCATCTTGCTTGATTTTCCTCCAGATGCCTAGCCGATTGCAATTCTCTGGACCATAATTTTGGTACATGTAACCAGCCAAAGTCCCAGATGGTGGCTGATTGGCATGTGAAAATTTAGAGCATGGGTAACCCAATTTGCCCTCCTTCTTATGGTGATTTTGCACTCCTCCCCCTCTCACCAAGTGCACATTAGTGTTAGTATCCTCACAAACCTTATACACAAGGCCTAGTCCCAACCTGAAGGACACCCTCCCTGGTGACAAACATGACTGAGGGATACCCCTCTGGGCACCAAACCCAAATCATATGTAGGGGTCCTCTTGTTCCAAACATATGAATCGAGGTCACCTAAACTGAATAAAGCCTCTGAGACCTCAACATCAAGTATGGGACCTCTTGGATCTGAGAGGACTTATCCAAGATCCTCAGGTACCACTTGGAAGACAACTTGAGCACAGGGGCTCATGCAGTTGCAAAAAGCATTGGTTTCAAGAGAGTGTCAGGAGACCAGGTCATTGCTTCAGAGCTGCACATTCGACACCATGGAGTGCCAAGCAATGATTTTTGTTGCCAATTTAACACCAACAGGAATCCTCAACTTGGGGTGCAATGAAGAAGGAAACTTTATTCAGTGAAACATCTTAATTGTGATACAGCACAGCTGTCAGAATAGCATGGCTGTGTAACAGCTCAGTAGTGTTACAACTCAATCATGAAGTAGCATGGCTGTGAGGAGGGCCTGGAGTGAGGTGGTCCTGGGGCAAAACAGCCCTGGGGTGAAGCCCCTCTCCACTGAGGCAGCTCTGCTCTGCTTTTTGCTTTTCTTTTACATTCTGCTCTGGACAGGTCTGCTCCATTCTCATTGACTGAGCCATCTCCTGGGGAAATGCAATCTTCAGTCTTTGGTGAATGTGTGTTCTCCCAGTCAGAGGGGAGATAACTTATAAAGACAGAAGTTCCCACCCTTTGTCTTGATTGGTTTGTCCTCATGCAAATGAGGGCTCTAGTTCTTGCAGTTTGATTGCTCCACAAGGCACTGTCCTGATTTGTTAGAATGGAGCCTCTCTGATTGGTCAGTAAAGATGCTGATGTGCAGCTCCAATTGGACAAGGAAAGCTTCAGTTTTATTGGTTGAAACACAATTCCAGGAACTATTTTATAAGAGCTGGCTCACGTGGCAGGAACAGTTCAGTGTAGTTTGTGTGAGAGGCTCCTGTTTAGAAATGGCTTGTAGGCTCTGCTTTTCCATTTGATCCCAGTTAACAACCAAAAGCTCTTCTAAGTAGGTATATTACCTGTTAAGGCCCACAGACATTAACATCACATAGGCAGGGACTTGTCTAGAGAAGGAAACAGTAGCATAACATATTCCCCAGAAAGTTTGCTCAGATCTTGTTTTTCTAAAAATCAAAACCTAGTTTGGCATTTCCAGGATTTCTGCTCGTGAAGTTATCACTCAGAACAGGTAAAATGTGCGCTGAAATGACTTGGTGTGTGTCCAAAGGGTGCCTTGATAGACTCCTCCACCTCCAAATCAAGGGTATGAAGATTACCTTGAGGCCCATAGGGAGCCAATTTGGGGGCTTCCCAGCTCATAGAAACTGACCCTGAGGAAAAGACAGTCATTGTTTTCCCCAGTTGGTGGGTGGCATGCTCAATTTTTTTCAGAGCTAGAGCACAAATATAATGACAGTTTTATAGACTTCTTTGGCATTTCTAAGAGAGAGAGAGAGAGAGAGAGAGAGAGAGAGAGAGAGAGAGAGAGAGAGAAAGTTACACCACTTAAACTCTCTCTCTCTCTCTCTCTCTCTCTCTCTCTCTCTCTCTCTCTCTCTCTCACACACACACACACACACACACACACACACACACACAATACAATATTGACTGAGTTAATTGCAATACAGCAAAATGGCATTCTACTATCAAGACCTTCTGGAACAGAAGGGTGATAGTTTATCATTCTAAATAGTTCAAAATATTTGAAACAACAAAGTGCCAAGATATTAAGCTACTTGCTCAAGACACATAGCAAAAAAAGCACAATTCTGAGATTAAAAAACATAATTAAACAAAAAGAAAGCACCAATATTCTTTGTTTTAGATCTTAAAAAACCAGACTTGGCCCGCTGAAGATCATCATACTTCTGCTTTAATCCATTTAATTCATTGCTAGCTTGCCCTTTCTACCTTTGATTCACTTTGCATTGGCCAAATGCCAAGTTATAGTAGTCATTCAGAAGTGCTTGACAGGTTCAAAAGTTAAGGTGCTGGCTAGAAAGGCAGGAGTCACACTAAGCAGTAGCAGCATCTCAACCCTATGCTCTTTCAGGGCTGGTGTGTGTGTGTGTGTGTGTGTGTGTGTGTGTGTGTGTGTGTGGTCACACATGCCTATGCATCAGCAAATTAGTAAGGACTGCAGGATTGGGAATTTTCAAGATTTTAAATTGAAATAATAAAACAATATTCTAAAAAGAACCCTTTCCCTAGCCAAAATATTTTTTTAAATTTAATTTTCAATTACAGTTGACATTCAATATTATTTTTTATTATTTTCAGGTGTACAGCATAGTGATTATACAATCATATACTTTACAAAGTGATACCCTTATATTTGAAGTACCCAACTGGCACCATATAGAGTTATTATAATACTAGAGGCCCAGTGCATGGATTCATGCACCGGTGGGGTCCCTTGGCCTGGCCTGCAGGGATTGGACTGAAACTGGCTCTCCAACATCCCTCAACGGGTCCTGGATTGCAAGAGGGCGGTTCTTGGGTAAAGCACCCTAGAATCCGGCTCCCTCCTCTCTGGTTCTAGGTGCGTCACCTGAGAACCACAGCTGCCAAGTCACCACAGCTCAGCAGTTCCTGCATTGAACATCTGCCCCCTGGTGGTCA
The DNA here is from genome assembly GCF_963259705.1 of Myotis daubentonii. Lineage (NCBI taxonomy): Eukaryota > Metazoa > Chordata > Mammalia > Chiroptera > Vespertilionidae > Myotis > Myotis daubentonii. The sequence goes on along the minus strand of NC_081861.1, from coordinate 96,466,099 downwards.
ATGCATGTTATAGCTACCAGTCAGATGGTCAAATGGTCAGTTGGTTGACCAGTTGCTTAGGCTTTTATATACATACTAGTGGCCTGGTGCACGAAATTCGTGCACGGGGGAGGGTGTGTTCCTTAGCCTGGCTTGCACCCTCTCCAATTTGGGACCCCTCGAAAAATGTCCTGCCAGTTTACAGGGATTGGGCCTAAATCAGCAGTCAGACATCCCTCTCATAATCGGGACTGCTGGCTCCTAACCGCTCACCTGCCTGCCTGCCTGCCTGATTGCCTCTAACCACTCTGCCTGCCGACCTGCTCGCCCCCAACTGCCCCCCCCACCGGCCTGCTTTCCCCCAAATGCCCCCCCCACCAGCCTGATCACTCCCAACTGCCCCCCCCCACTGGCCTGCTTGCCCCTACTTTCCTTCCTCACTGGCCTGCTCATCCCCAACCATCACCCTGCTGGCCTGCTCACCTCCAACTGACCCTCACTGATGGCCTGCCTGACCCTAACTGGCCCCCCTGCTGGTCTGCTTACCCCCAATGGCCCCACCCCCCACCAGCCTGATCACCCACAACTGCCCTCCCCTCTTGACCTCTAACCGCCTCTACCTCGGCCCCGCCACCATGGCTTTGTCCAGAAGAACATCTGGAAGGTCTCCTGGAAAGTCTCCCAGTCTAATTAGCACATTACTCTTTTATTAGTATAGATACATTTGTCTGTAAATATGATTATGATTGCAGATATGAGTAGGACCAGGTAAAATTTTATAGAATGGGCCTTTTATTACAGATGGTTTGCCATGTATGCATTTTTTCTAAAGAAGTAAAAATTACTTTAAAAAATGTTTCAGGAAGACTTTGAGAAATTTACAGTATCTGCTTTTCTTCCAAGAAAGTTGTCACTTTTATGCCAGAGTGAGAATTATTTGTATGCTTTGTATGTCAGCATTGGGCCACTGTGACTGGGGGGCACTTAGCTTGACTTGAGAGTAATTATCTTGCTCACTGGCTGTGAGGGAGGGTGTGTGGCAGAGGAGATAAATACTCAGTTCTGTATTATTCATAGATTGCTGACTTTCTGGATTGATTGTGCAAGCCCCTCCTTTTATTGATGTCCATCTTCTGTTGACAGACATCTACCCTGGAAGAGAAATGAGATGAAACTCTCTTTCTTGTCATTGTAAAAAGCATTTGAATTTCTAAGGTGTGATAAGGCCACCCAGCCATCCACAGTCAAGGTACACATTTTCATGGAGGATGTTCCAACTCTTGAATAAATTGAAACAATTTTTTTCTTTTAATTTAAACTTTCCTCTATAACTGTTTTCTTGTTATTTAAAAGATAGGTTTTTTTGAAACTGCTTCCAAAGCTTTTCAAGCTATATATGTCCTTGGAATTAATTTATAAATAAAAATTGAGCCCGTCCGGTGTGACTCAGTGGTTTAGCATTGACCTATGAACCTGAAGTCACAGTTTGATTCCAGATCAGGCCACATGCCCGGATTGTGGGCTTGATCCCCAGTACAGGGGCGTGTAGGAGGCAGCCAATCAATGATTCTCTCTCATCATTGATGTTTCTATCTCTCTCCCTCTCTTCCTCTCTGAATCAGTAAGAATATATTTTAAAGAGAGAGAGAGAAGAGTATATATGTTTGTAAATAAGAAAACATGTATTTGATGCTCTTAGAAAGTCTTATTTTCTTTCATTAAAACTTGTGCAGTATAGGGAACTCCAAAGATTCTCTTAATTTGAAGAAAGTTAGAGGGAAAGGTACTAATTCAGAGTTCCTTGGGAAAATGTGTCACTTATATATTTTTTATGTTTATTTTTTTAAATCAAAAATTGAAATATTTTCTATTCAGAAAATATATTTGGATCTAAATATCTTCTATAATTTTAACCCTAAAATATTAATTTAAAAATTTTAAAAAATGGTTTGGATGTTTGTTTTTTAAATAAGTTAGGTTACTGGAGTTCTACATGTTACTGGATCACCTGGGGGTAATTTTCTGATTGGAAAATTAAGAATTATAGTCAGAGGAGAGGACATGAGAATTTTTAAAGAACATATTCAATTTACTTTAGAAGCCAAACCTCTCTTATCATGTGACTTGTTTTGTATGTTTGTTAAACTATATTATCACATAAGCATTGTTGCTATTGGCACAAACAGTGACAGTTGATTTAGGTCATCTGAATGTCCACTGTCTGTTTTAATTCGTATGTTCATTTTGACTCTGTCATATGCTCAAACTTCAGTGGAAGTCATGAGAACCTATTATTTTTGTCTGCTCCTTACTTTACGTTGGAAATATTCTTTTTTACCCAGATGGACCTTAAGTTTGATTTAAGGGAATGTTTCTGTTGCCAACTTTTTTCTTCCTTGCCAAGTAAGAGAGTTGTGAACTCTTCAGTGATGCCTTCCCCCGGATATTGGCAGATGTGGTTGGGAAAAGTCATTTCATCCCCGACCTTTGCATGTCAGATGTTGGGGTGCCCGGGTGCCGCCTCGCCTGCGCCCAGGCTCCCACTCTCCCCATCGCCGGGGGGATCACAGGCCGCAGGCTGGCCGGCAACCCAGGACACCTGGGGGATCCGGGGGTTGCTGGCTGGCCTGTGCCCAGGCTCCTGCTCGCCCTGATTGCCTGGGCTCCCGCTAGCCCCCATGCCACGGGGATCATGCAGCCGGCCTGCCCCTGGGCTCCCGCTCACCCCAATGGCCGCAGGATCATGCAGCCAGCCTGAACCTGGGCTCCTGCTCACCCTGATCGCCGCAGGGATCATGGGGCTGCAGGCCAGCCCAGCTTTCTGATGGCTGCCTTTGCCCGCCCCCCAGCTCTTGCCTGCCGCTTGGGTTTCCATCAACGTTGTTCCGTCCTTCCCCTTTCACCTCCCATCATTGCAGGGTATGCAAATTAACCACCATCTTTGTTGGCGGTTAATTTGCATATTGCCCTGATTAGCCAATGGGAAGTGTGTCGGGGTACAGTTAATTAACATTTTTGTCTATCATTAGATAGGATAGATTACTGTCCATATTTCCTATGCTGTAGTTCACATCCCCATGACTATTTTGTAACTACCAATTGATAGTTCTAACATGTATCTTTCAACCCAGTCCCCTAAACTCCCTCTGCTCCAGCAACAATCAGTCTGTTCTCTGCAGCTATGAAACTGTTTCAATTTTGTTTGTTAGTTAGTTTTGTTTTGTTTTGTTTTAATATGGAATTTATCTTTCTCTGACTGATTTCATTTAACATAATACCTTCTACGTTCACCCAAGCTGTTGCAAATGGTAAGATTTCATTCTTTTTTAAGGTCAATAATATTCTATTGTGTATATGTACCACAGCTTTTTTTCATTGTTGACACTATTACAGATGTTTCTCATTTTCCTCCCCTTTTCCCATATTTACTCAGCCGCCCCCTCCCCCTGGCCTTCACCACACTGTTGTCTGTATCCATGGGCTATGCATTTATATTCTTTGGCTAAACTCTTCACCTTCTTTCATGAAGCTCTCCCTCCCCCTGCCCCTCTGACAGCTGTCAGTCTATTCCATGGATTCATGCCTCTGGTTCTATTTTGTTTGTCAGTTTATTTTGTTCATTAGATTCCACATATAAATGAGATCATATGGTATTTCCGTTTTTCTGACTGGCTTATGTTGCTTAGCATAATAATCTCCAGGTTCATACCTGCTGTTGCAAAAGATAAGAGTTTCTTCCATTTGACGGTTGTGTAGTATTCCATTGTATAACTATACAACAGCTTTTTTTTATTGCTTAAAGTATTTACATATGTCTCCTTTTCCCCCCCACCCTTGACAATCCCCTGGCCTCCCCTACCTCCAGTGTCTTATGTCCATTGGTAATGATTATATGCATGCATATAAGTCCTTCAGTTGAACACTTACCCCCTGCCCCCTTCTGCCCCCCTAACCTCCCCGGCTTTCCCACTGCAGTTTGACAGTCTGTTTGAGGCAGCTCTGCTTCTGTATCTATTTTTGTTCATAAGTTTATAGTGGTCTTTATTATCCATGAATGAGTGAGATCATGTGGTATTTTTCCTTCATTGACTGGCTTATTTCACTTAGCATAATGCTCTCCAGTTCCATCCATGCCGTTGCAAATGGTAAGAGTTCCTTCCTTCTTAGAGCAGCATAGTATTCCATCGTGTAGATGTACCACAGTTTTCTAATCCATTCATCTACTGATGGGCACTTGGGCTCTTTCCAGATCTTAGCTATGGTGAATTGTGCTGCTATGAACATAAGGGTGCATATATACTTTCTGATTGGTGTTTCTGGTTTCTTGGGATATATTCCTAGAAGTGGGATCACAGGGTCAAATGGGAGTTCCATTTTCGGTTTTTTGAGGAAACTCCATACTGTCTTCCATAGTGGCTGCACCAGTCTGCATTCCCACCAGCAGTGCACAAGTGTTCCTTTTTCTCCACATCCTCTCCAGCACTTGTTGTTTGTTGATTTGTTGATGATAGCCATTCTGACAGGTGTGAGATGGTACCTCATTGTTGTTTTGATTTGCATCTCTCAGATGATTAGTGACTTTGAGCATGTTTTCATATGTCTCTTGGCTTTCTGAGTGTCCTCTTTTGAAAGGTGTCTATTTAGATACTTTGCCCATTTTTTAATTGGATTGATTATCTTCCTTTTGTTAAGTTGTATGAGTTCCCTATAAATTTTGGAGATTAAGCCCTTATCAGATATGACATTGGCAAATATGTTTTCCCATGCAGTGGGTTTTCTCGTGGTTTTGTTGATGGATTCTTTTGTTGTGCAGAAGCTTTTCGTTTGGATGTAGTCCCATTTGTTCATTTTCTCTTTAGTTTCAAGTGCCCTAGGAGCTGTATCAGTGAAGAAATTGCTTCGGCATATGTCTGAGATTTTGTTGCCTTTGGATTCTTCTAGAATTTCTATGGTTTCTCATCGTACATTTAAGTCCTTTATCCATTTTGAGTTTATTTTTGTGTATGGTGTAAGTTGGTGGTCTAGTTTCATTTTCTTGCATGTATCTGTCCAGTTTTCCCAACACCATTTATTGAAGAGAGTATCTTGACTCCATTGTATGTTCTTGCCTCCTTTGTCAAATATTAATTGAGCAAATTGGTTCAGGCCGATTTCTGGGCTCTCTATTCTATTCCATTGATCTATATGTCTGTTCTTGTGCGAGTACCAGGCAGTTTTGAGAACAGTGGCTTTTTAATACAGCATGATATCTGGTATTGAGATGCCACCTACTTTGTTCTTTCTCAAGATCGCTGCAGCTATTCGGGGTCTTTTTTTATTCCAGATGAATTTTTGGAGAGTTCGTTCTAGATCTGTGAAATATGCCGTTGGTATTTTAACGAGAAGTGCGTTGAATTTATAGATTGCTTTGGGTAGTTTGGACATTTTAATGGTGTTGATTCTACCAATCCATGAACATGGTATGTTCTTCCATCTGTTTATGTCTTCCTCTGTCTCTTTTTTCATCGTCCTGTAGTTTTCTGAGTAGAGGTCTTTTATTTCTTTAGTTAAGTTTATTCCTAGGTAGCTTAATCTTTTTGGTGCGATGTTAAATGGGATTATTTTTTTAGTCTCTCTTTCTGAAAGTTCACTATTGGTATATAGAAATGCCATAGATTTCGTAGGGTTAATTTTGTATCCTGCTACATTGCAAAATTAATGTATTAAGTCTAGTAGTTTTTTGATGGAGTCTTTGGGGTTTTGTTTGTATAATATCATGTCGTCTGCAAACAAGGACAGTTTTACTTCCTCTTTTCCAATTTGGATGCCTTTTATTTCTTCTTCTTGTCTAATTGCAATGCGTAACACTTCCAGTACTATGTTGAACAGAAGTGGTGAGAGTGGGCATCCCTGTCTTGCTCCTGTTCTTAGGGCAAATGGTGTTAGTTTTTGTCTATTGAGTATGATGTTGTCTGTGGGCTTGTCATATATGGGTTTTATTATGTTGAGGTATGATCCTTCTACTCCCACCTTGCTGAGAGTTTTTATCAAAAATTGGTGTTGGATTTTGTCAAAGGATTTTCTGCATTAGTTGATATGAGTATTTTTTTTCTTTCAATTTGTGTAAGTTATGTATCACCTTTATTGATTTTCAGATATTGTACCATCCTTGCATCCCTGGGTTACATCCTACTTGGTCATCGTGTATGAGCTTTCTGATGTACTGCTGGATCATATTTGCTAAGATTTTGTTGAGGATTTTGGCATCTATGTTCATGAGGGATATTGGCCTGTAATTCTCTTTCATTGTGTTGTCTTTACCTGGTTTTGGTATTAGGGTGATGCTGGCTTCATAGAATGAGCTTGGAAGTGTTCCTTCCTCTTGAATTTTTTGTAGTAGTCTGAGGAGGATAGGTTTTAGTTCTTCCTTGAATGTTTGGTAAAACTCCCCTGTGAAGCCATCTGGTCCTGGGCTTTTGTTTGCTGGAAGCTTTTTGATGGCTGCTTCAATTTCTTCCATAGTTATTGGCCTATTGAGATTTTTAGATTCTTCCTGATTGAGTTTTGGAATGTTGTATTTTTCTAGGAATTTGTCCATTTCCTCCAGGTTATCTAGTTTGTTGGAGTAGAGTTGTCCATAGTATTTTTTAACAATCATTTGTATTTCTGTGGGGTCTGTTGTTATTTTGCCTCTATCATTTCTGATTTTGTTTATTTGTGTCCTCTCTCTTTGATTGTTGGTGAGTCTGGCTAGAGGTTCATCAATCTTGTTTATCCTTTCAAAGAACCAGCTCTTGGTTTCCTTGATTTTCTGTATTGTGTTTTTGGTCTCTATGTCATTTATTTCTGCTCTAATCTTTATTATCTCCTTCCTTCTGCTCACTCGGGGGTTTTCTTTTTTCTCTCTTTCTAATTCCTTGAGATGTAGAGTTAGATGATTTACTACCATTTTTTCTTGTTTTTTTGAGATAGGCCTGTAGAGCTACAAACTTCCCTCTCAGGACTGCTTTCATTGCGTCCCTTAGGTTTTAGATTGTTGTGTTTTCATTGTCATTAGTTTCCAGAATGTTTTTAATTTCTTCTTTGATCTCATTGGTAACCCAATCAATATTTAATAACATGCTATTCAGCTTCCAAGTGTTTGAGTATTTTGGGTTGTTTTTATTGTAGTTTATTTCTAATATTATGCCTTCGTGGTCTGAGAAGATGCTTGGTATGATTTCAATCTTCTTGAATTTGGGGAGACTTTGTGACCCAATATGTGGTCTATTTTTGAAGATGTCCCATGAGCACTTGAGAAGAATGTATATTCTGTGTCTTTGGGGTGAAGTGCTCCATTCAGCCACTCGATGTCTTTTGGCTGTGGTATTTACCAGTACCTCCAAAGATACTTGTTTGTAGCCATTTCTTTTTTTGTGTGGCTGTTTTCTTTCTGAGCTTTTTATTTCTTCTTTTTACACCAGTCACTTTAGCATTTCTTGCATTGCTAGTTGGTGGTGATAAACTCCCTTAGCCTTTTTTTGTCTGTGAAGCTTCTTATTTTCCCTTCAATTTTGAATGATAGCCTTGCTGGATAGAATATTCTTGGATTCAGTCCTTTGCTTTGCATCACTTTGTAAATTTCTGTCCATTCTTTTCTGGCCTGATGTGTTTCTGTTGAGAAATCATTTGATAATATAACGGGATATCCCTTGTATGTAACTTTCCATCTCTCTCTCTCTTGAGGCCTGTAAGATTCTCTCTTTGTCCTGAACATTTGCCATGGTAATTATGATGTTTCTTGGTGTGGGTCTTTTCGGGTTCACCTTTTTTGGGACTCTCTGTGCTTGTGTGACCTTTTTCTTCCCAACCTTAGGGAAGTTTTCTGATATTATTTCTTCAAATAGGTTTTCTAATTCTTGTTCCTCTTTCTGTTGTTTTTGGCACCCCTATTATTCGTATGTTGTTTCGTTTCATGTTGTCCCAAAGCTCCCTTAGTTTCTCCTCCTGTCTTTTAATTTTTTTCTCCAATTGCAGTACAATTTGGGTGTGTTTTGTTTCCTTCTTCTAATTCACTAATTCGGTCCTCCGCTTCTCCTAGTCTACTGTTGATACTTTCAATGGTGTTTTTTTATTGCAGCTATATTGCTTTTCATTTCTTCTTGGGTCTTACATAAGTTATTGATTTTTTCATCTGTTTCTTCTTGCTTCTTGCATGAGTTGTTGATTTTTTCCTCCATCCGGTATATCCCCTCTAGGAACCTGATTCTGAATTCTTTTTCTGTCATGTTTAATGCCTCTGTATCACTTAGCTGCTTTTCTGGCGAGTCCTCCTTTTCTTTCCTTTGGGGGTTTCTTTGTCTACCCATTTTTCATCTCACTGACATATCTAGATGTTGAGTCATTCCTTGGCTGCTCCCTGGGTAGCAGTGGCTCCACGACCTGTGGTTACTCCTCTGGCGGTTGTGGTAGCAGCTGCTCCTCAGTTGGCAGCAGCTCTTCTGGTGGGTGCTGTTCACAGCTGTAGTGGCTCTTCTGGCTGGTTGGGGGAGGCTTCACGTACAGCTGCTGTTCCTCAGACAGAGGGTGTGGTGATCAGGAGGCTGCTGTTGCTTGGATCTGCTTTCTGTGAGAAGCAGGACTCCACGTAGTCGCGCTCTCCCAGATCCAGTGTCTCTCAGTCAGCAGCTGATATCTGGAGGTCGGGTCTTTGAGTGTACAGTATACATTTCCAAAAAACAGCCACTCAAGATGGCATGGTCTCTGCGGCTGAGCTGGCTCTCCGGGAGAGACTTCAGCGGCAGTCTCCAACTTTCAATCTGCTTTCTCAAGGATTCCTCCGCAGTTCCCGGCTGCAATCTGTCTCTCAGCTGAATATCCTCTGCTTATTCTGGCTGTATGTTGCCCACTTTAGCTGCTCACCCTAACAGCTCTGGGACAAGGCACGGGACATGTCTGTCTATACCTCCGCCATTTTTATTCTATACCACAGCTTTTTTACCCATTCATCTACTGATGGGAAATTGTGCTGTTTCCAGATCTTGGCTACTGTAAATAACAATGCTATAATATAGGGGTGTATATATTATTTCCGACTGCTGTTTTGGGTTCTTAGAATGTATTCCCTGAATCGGGATTGCTGGGTCAAAAGGCATTTCAATTTTTAATTTTTGAGCACACTCAATAGTGTTTCTACAGTGCCTATACCAGTCTGCATTCCCACCAACAGTGAACTAGAGTATTCTTTTCTCCACATCCTTGCCAGTACTTGTTGTTTGTCAATTTATTGACGGTAGCCATTCTAGCAGGCATAAGATGACACCTCATTATAGTTTTAATTTGTATCTCTCTGATATTGGTAATGTTGAGCATTTTTTCTTATTGGCCATCTGCATGTCCTCTTTGAAGAAGGGTCTGCTGATTTTTCAATTGGATTGTTTGTCTTCCTGGTGTTGAGTTGTATAAGTTCTTTATATACAGGGTGTCCCAAAAATGCATACACACTTTTCTATACATTCCATCCCATTTTGAAAATGAAATGCATTTTAATAAATACTGCTTTTATAATTATGCTAGAGGCCCGGTGCAAAAAATTTTATGCACTCGGGGGGTGGGGGGGGGGGGTCCCTCAGCCCGGCCTGTGTCCTCTCACAGTCTGGGACCCCTCAGGGGATGACTGCCTGCTGGCTGAGGCCTGCTCCCCAGGGGATTGGGCCTAAGCTGGCAATCAGACATCCCTCTGGCAGCCCGGGAACCCTTGAGGGATATCCACTTGCCAGTGGGGAGCAGGCCTAAGCTGCAGTCAGACATCCTTAGCGTTGCTGAGGAGGCAGGAGAGGCTCCCACCACCACTGCTGTACTGGCAGCCGGCAGCCTGACTTCTGGCTGAGCAGAGCTCCTCCATGTGGGAGCTGACTGACCACCAGAGGGCAGCTCCTGCATTGAGCATCAGCTCCCTGGTGGTCAGTGTGTGTCATAGTGACCAGTCATTGCCAGTCTAGTCTTTCTGCTGTTAGGGTCAGTTTGCATATTACCCTTTTACTATACAGCATAGAGGCCTGGTGCACGGGTGGGGGCTGGCTGGTTTGTCCTGAAGGGTGTCCCAGATCAGGGTGGGGGTCCCGTTTGGGTGCCTGGCCAGCCTGGGTGAGGGGCTGATGGTTGTTTTCAGGCTGCCCGCACCCCCTTCAGGGTGGGGGTCCCCACTGGGGTGCCTGGCCAGCCTGGATGAGGGCCTGATGGCTGTTTTCAGGCTTCCCGCACCCCCTTCAGGGTGAGGGACCCCACTGGGGTGCCTGGCCAGCCTGGATGAGGGGCTGAGGGCTGTTTTCAGGCTGGCCAAGCCTGCAACTGAAGCTCCCAGTCTCTCCTTTTTTTCTTTCTTTTTTTTTTTTTTTTGTTCTGGCATTTATTTACCTTCTGTAATTGAAACTTTGTTGCAGCTCCAGCTCCAAGGCAGGCTGGCTGAAAGCAGGTATCTGGGGCTTGTTTAGCTTCTATAATTGCAACATTGTTGCTTAGAGTGCACCTCAGAGCCCAGCCGCTGCAGGCAGGGAACCTTGGCTTCCTCCATCACTGGAGCAAGCAAGCCTCATGTTCACTTCAGCTTCCTGGCTGCTGGCAGCCATCTTGGTTGGCAGTTAATTTGCATATCACCCTGATTAGCCAAGGGGAAGCATAGCGGAGGTATGGTTAATTATCATGTTTGTCCATTATTAGATAGGATAGAAGCCTGGTGCATGGGTGGGGGCCAGCTGGTTTGCCCTGAAGGGTGTCCTGAATCAGGGTGGGAGTCCCACTGGGGTGCCTGACCAACCTGGGTGAGGGGCTTATGGCTGTTTTCAGGCTGGCCAAGCCCCTTCAGGGTAGGGGTCCATGCTGGGGTGCCTGGCCAGCCTGGGTGAGGGGTTGATATCTGTTTGCAGGCTGGTTGCAGCCCCTTCAGGGTAGGGGTACCCCTGGCGTGCCTGGCCAGGCAGGGTGAAGGGCTGATGGCCATTTCCAGGCTGGCTAAGCCCCCTTCAGGGTGGGGGGTCCTGCTGGGATGCCTAGCCAGTCTGGGTGACGGGCTGATGACTGTTTGCAGGCTGGCCAGCCCCCCAGGAGGGACCTCACTCCATGAGGGTGTGGCCATCCTGGGTAAGGGGCTGATGGGTGTTTTCAGGCTGGGTACGGCCCCCAGCCACCCAAGCTCCTAGTGGAGGTTGGCTGGAAGCAGGTATCTGGGATTTATTTATCTTCTATAATTGAAACTTTGTTACTTCGAGCGGAGGCCACAGCCAGCCAGGGCAGGTGGGAAGCTTGGCTTCCTCATCACCAGGGCAACCAAGCCTCCTGCTTGTTCCAGCTCTGTGGCTGCTGGCGGCCAGCTTGATTGGGTTAATTTGCAAATAGTCACTTCGATTGGCTGGGGGGCGTGGCTTGGGGCATAGCAGAGGTGTGGTCAATTTGCATGTTTCTCTTTTATTAGATTAGACTAGAGGCCCGGTGCATAAAATTCATGCATGGGGGGTGTCCCTCAGCCCAGCCTGCACCTTCTCCAATCTGGGACCCCTTGGGGGATGTCTGACTGTCAGACATCCCTCTCACAATCCAGGACCACTGGCTCCTAACCACTCACTTGTCTGCCTGCCTAATGCCCCCAACTGCCCTCCCTTGCTGGCCTGGTCACCCCCAAAGGCCCTCCCCTGCCAGCCTGGTCGCTCCCAACTGCCCTCCCCTGCTGGCCTGGTGGCCCCCAACTGCCATCCTCTGCTGGCCTGATCACCCCTAATGCCCTGCTAGCCTGATCGCACCCCTAACTCCTCTCCCCTGCTAGCCTGATCTCCCCTAACTGCCTCTGCCTCGGCCCCACCACCATGGCTTTGTCCGGAAGGAAGTTGGATGTCTGGAAGATGGCTGGTTGATCCGGTCTAATTAGCATAGTACCCTTTTATTAGTATAAGTAGATTATATAGGACTAGAGGCCCAGTGCACAAAAATTTGTGTGCTCAGGGGGGGGAGGGGGTGTCCCTCAGCCTGGCCTGTGCCCTCTCGCAGTCTGGGACCCCTCAGGGGATGACCACCTGCTGGCTTAGGCCCGCTCCCCGGGGGATTGGGCCTAAGATGGCAATCAGACATCCCTCTGGCAGCCCGGCAGCCCTTGGGGGATGTCCACTTGCCAGCGGGCAGCAGGCCTAAACTGCAGTCAGACATCCTTAGCGCTGCTGAGGAGGCAGGAGAGGTTCCCACCACCACCGCTGTACTGGCAGCCATCAGCCTGGCTTTTGGCTGAGCAGAGCTCCTCCCATGTGAGAGTGCCCTGACCACCAGAGGGCAGCTCCTGCATTGAGCGCCTGTTCCCTGGTGGTCAGTGTGTGTCATAGTGACCAGTCATTCCCAGTCGTTCTGCTGTTAGGCTCAGTTTGCATATTACCCTTTTACTATATAGGATAGAGGCCTGGTGCATGGGTGGGGGCTGGCTGGTTTGCCCTGAAGGGTGTCCCGAATCAGGGTGGGTGTCCCGCTTGGGTGCCTGGCCAGCCTGGATGAGGGGATGATGGCTGTTTGCAGCTGGTCACACCCCCTTCAGGGTGGGGGTCCCCACTGGGGTGCCTGGCCAGTCTGGGTGAGGGTCTGAGGGCCGTTTTCAGGCTGGCAGCCAACTGAAGCTCCCAGCCTCTCCTTTTTCCTGTTTTTTTTTTTTTTTAATTTTATTATTATTTTTTTAATTCTGGGATTTATTTACCTTCTATAGCTGTCACTGGAGCTGAGAGCCGGCTCCAGCTCTGAAGCCCAGCTCCAACTCTGAGGCTGCGGCTAATTGAAACGTTGTTGCCATCACTCCCGCTCTAAGCTCTGAGTCCGAAGCTGGCTGAAAGCAGGTTTTTGGAGCTTGTTTAGCTTCTATAATTGCAACATTATTTCTTAGACTGCAGCTCAGAGGCCGGCAGCGGCAGGCGGGGAACAGTGACTTCCTCCATCACTGGAGCAAGCAAGTCTCATGTTTGCTTCAGCTTCCTGGCTGCCAGCTGCCATCTTGGTTGGCAGTTAATTTGCATATCTCGCTGATTAGCCAATGGGAAGGGTAGCGAAGTTATGGTTAATTACCATGTTTCTCTATTATTAGATAGGATAGGATTGCTTAAATGGTGTGGGGGGGTCCTTTTTCAGCAGAAGGAGATGTTCTTGGCAGACAAAAATACATAACCCCTATATCTAGACTGATAGCCATCCATATGCACTGTACTGCCAAACCGGTCATTAAAAAATTGAACCGCTTTCTTACACCTTACTCCAAACAGCTGTTGCCCTTAAAAACCCTCCTCAGCCCCCACCTTAGGTTCTGTCTTTGCAGTTCATCCAGATTAAGTTCTTATTGGTTGGTTTCTATGCCAGTCAGCATCAAAAGTTCTGCCTCCTAGGCAGCCATTGGCTCCTCTGGAAAATCCAGAACGACCCCACCTTCACGTCAGTGCCTGCCCTTTAGTCACACCCCCAGTCCGCTACTGGGTATATCTCTGGCTGCTCTGAGAAGTGGCACCTCAGGTCTGTGCTGGTGGCAATTTTGAGTTCTCATACATGACCTAACCTTATAGTGAGAGCTCCTTGAAGGCAAGCATTTGTCTTGTTCATTCTTAGTTCACTTATAGACTTTACCTGTGTCTATGCATCTATGCTAGCACCGCATGGTGACTGGTTGAATGGTTGTTTCGGTCATCATGGTCACTGCCTTTTTATATACATAGATTGGACACTATGTATTTTGAAAATTAATGCCTTATTTGTTGTATCTCTCATACAGTGGGTTCCCTTTTCATTTTATTTATGGCTTTTGTTTTGTTTAGCTGTGCAGAAGCTTTTTAGTTTGATGTAGTCCCATTTTCCCCCATTTGGTTACCTTGCCCTAGGAGATGTATCAACAAAATATAGCAACATGAGATGTTTGAGATTTTACTGCCCATGTTTTCTTCTAGTATTTTTATGGTTTCATGACTTACATTAAGTCTTTTATTCATTTTGAATTTATTATTGTGTATGGTGTAAGTTGATGATCTAGTTTCATTTTCTTGTATGTTCCTGTCCAATTTTCCCAACACCACTTATTGAAGAGACTGTTTTTATTCCATTGTATGCTTTTACCTCCTTTGTCAAATATTAATTGAGTATAATGGCTTGGGTTAATTCCTGGGGTCTCTTTTTTGTTCCATTGATCACTACACCTATTCTTGTTCCAGTACCAGGCTGATTTGACTAAAATGGCTTTGTAGTCTAGTTTGATATCCAGTATTGTGATTCCTCCAACTTTTTCTTGAAAAAGCAATCTTAAAAAAACAAAACAAGATTGCTGAGAGTATTTGGGGTCTTTTTGTATTATGGGCATTTTAATGATGTTAATTCTTCCTGTCCACAAACACAGTACATGCTTCCACTTATTTGTATCTCACTCAATTTCTTTCTTCAATGTCCGATAAGTTTTCCCAGTATAGGTCTTTACTCTCCTTGGTTAAATTTATTCCTAGGTACCTTATTTTTTGTTGCAATAGTAAATGGTATTGATTCTTAATTTCTCTTTCTGATATTTATTTTGTATCCTATTTTGTCAACTTGGTTCATTAGATCCAAGATTTTTGGTAGAATCCTTAGGGTTTTCCACGTACAATGTCATGTCATCTGCAAATGATAATTTTACTTCCTCCTTTAGAATTTGGATGCCTTTTATTTCTTCTTCTTGTCTTATTGTTGTGGCTAGGACTTCAAGTACTATCTATAATAATAAAAGCATAATATGCTAATTAGACCAGACAGCTGAACAACCTTCTGGACATCCTTCCGGACATCCTTCTGGACAACCTTCTGGATGAAGCCAGGGCTGCGAGGGCAAAGCCCCTTGCATAAATTCCATGCATTGGGCCTGTAGTATTGAATGAGAGTGGTGAAAGTGGACATCCCTGTCTTGTTTTTTAACTTAAGGGAAACACTTAGTTTTTTCACATTGAGTATGATGTTGGCTGTGGTTTGTCATATATAGCCTTTATAACATTGAGGAATTCTCTCTCTATAAACAATTTGCTGAGAGTTTTTATCATAAATGCATTTTATCCAATGCTTTTTCTGCATCTATTGGTATAATCATGTGGTTTTAAAAAATTTGTTTATATGATATATCGAACTTATTAATTTGCAAATAATTTACCAACCTTGCATCCCCATAATAAATCCCACTTGGTCATGATGTATGATCATTTTAATATATTGCTGGATCTGATTTTCTAATATTTTGTTGAGGATTTTAGCATCTATGTTCATCAGGGATATTGGCCTATAATTTCATTTCTCTGTGGTGTCTTTGTCTGGTTTTGGAATTAGGGTAATGCTGGCCTCATAGAAAGAGCTTGGAAGGACTCCTTCCTCTTGAAGTTTTTAAAATATTTTTAGGAGAATAGGTGTTAGTTCTTCTTAGAATGTTTTTTAAAATTCACCCATGCAGCCATCTGGTCCAGGACTTTTGTTTGCTGGGAGTTTGTTTTGTTATTACTGCTTCAACTTCATTAGTAGTAATTGGTGTATTCATGTTTTCTGATTCATCCTGTTTTAGTTTTGGAAGATTGTATGTTTCTAGAAATGTGTACATTTCATCCAGGTTATCCATTTTGTTGGGAAGTAGTTGTTCATAATATTTTCTTATAAGTTTTCATATTTCTGTGATTTCAGTTGTTATTTCTTCTCTTTCATTTATGATTTTTTATTTGTTTTTTTTTTCTTTTTGTTTCTTTTTTTCTAGAAGCTGTTCTGTTTGGGTATTTTTTTCTACCTTGTCTTCTAGCTCGCTGATGCGGTCCTCTGCTTCTTCTAGTCTACTGTTGATGCTTTCTATTGAGTTCTTTATGGCAGTGATGTCGTTTTTCATTTCTTCTTGGTTTCTCTTCATTTCCTCTTGGTTCTTCTTCATTTCCTCTTGGTTCCTACACATATTGTTGAATTGGTCTTCCATTCTTTTCATCCACCTTATGGCCATTACTCTGAATTCTTTCTCTGACAGGTTGCTTGCCTCCATTGCCTCGATTTCGTTTACTTCCTTTTCTGATGATGCCTGTTTTTCTTTCATATTTGGGTGGGTTCTTTGTTTCACCATGATTTCTCTTCTCAAGGTGTTTGGTTATGTAGTTCTCTCTCTGCTGCGCTGATTCAAAGGCACAAAATACAACACAACAAGGCACAACGTACAAGGCACCGAACTAAATGCATTAACGATATTAATAACCCCAAATAAAGGTGACCCCCCAAGCGAAGAGAATTAGGGGATAAAGAAGAAAAAAGAGAAAAAGATTAAAGAGAAAAATAAAAAACAAAAAGGAGTGCCGAAATGAGATTGGGAAAAGGGAGAGAGAAAGAAAAAAAAAAAAGACAAAAAAAAAAAAAACCACAACAACAAAATTAAGAGAATGAAATAGAGGTGGGGAAGAGGCTATTTGTATGGGGAGAGCGAGGGATTGGAAATTAGATATATAAGTAGGGTGAAATTTAGACAGTGGGTAGAAAGAAGGAATAGGTAAAATCCAAAGCAGGAATAGGGTAAGAGAAACAGGACAACAAAAGGGGAAAAGTGAGGAAGAGAGTTTTGGCTTAAGGGTAAATGTGAGATAGAGAGAAATGATGCTAAAGGAACGATGAAAATAGAGTGTAGAACACTAATCCCAAAATAAAATAAAGAAAAATAATAAAAAAAGTAATAAAAAATAAAATGATACTTGAAAAAATGGTAAAAGGATAGCAATAATACTGGTTAAAAAAATGTAGTAATTAAAAAGGTAAAATCAGGTGATGAAAAAAAATAAAAAATAAAAATAAAATAAAATAGGTTCTTGATGAAATGGTGAAAAAAGAATTTAAAAAAAATATATAAAAATATTCGGAAGTGAAGGTGCTTCAGATCTTCCACTTTTCTTTTTGGCACGCCTCAGTCCTGCCAGGCATTCAGGGGAGTGTTGAACTTCCCTGCGATACACTGTCCCTCCGTGCAGTAAACCACAGACCTGATTTTAAGGCAGGTTGTATTTGTTTACCAGACTGCCTTTATTTGTGAACACAGAAGAGACAGTTCGTGGCTCTGCCTCTGGGTGGCAGTGTGTCTGGATTGACCTCCGAGGCTATTAGTCCTCTCTATCAGTAGGGTTTTTTTTTTTTTTTTTCCTCTATGGTATTCGGAACTGATTCAGGAAAGACCACTGCCCAGAGCTGGTTCCTTGCCACTGCCTGCTGTTTCCCAGGCTCCCCAAAAAGAACTTTCCCCTACAGGCTCTGCGAATGACCCCAACTGGGGAATCCCATGCACTGGGTTTAATAATCAAATGCACGGATCAAAGGGGAACTGTAACAAGAGCCTGATAGTTGTGTGAATTCGCAAGCCTCTACCTTCCAGGTCTGCGCACAGTCTCTGCGCGCAGTTTCCGCGCGCCCACTCGCGCTGGCACCAAGCAGCCAGCAGATTGGCAAAGTCCAAGGCTGCTCCTTTACATCCAGTCCAGCTATGGGCTCATTTTTCGCGTTCCCTTCTGCCAGCAGCCCTGTGGGGCCCCTTCCCCACTCGCGGGTCACGCTGGTCCCAAGGGCTGCGGACTCTGTGGGGCGCAGATTCTGCCCTGCGCGCGCACTCGGTCCTCCCTCCAACCCGAACTGCAAACTGCACCTTTAGGGGATGTCCAACCTTTCCGTGAGAAGAAGCAGTGCTCGTCTGAGTTCACGCAGTCACGCTGCTTGAGATCCCTTGTTTCCAGGTTAGTAGCTGGTCTCTGGATGCTGGCAACAACCACCCAAGATGGCGCAGTCTCCGCCGCTCAGCTGGCGCACCACGAGAGGCTTCAGCTGCAGTCTCCAACCGACCTTTTTTTTTTTCCTGGGGGTTCTCGGTCTTTCCTAGCTGCAGACAGTCTCTCAGCTGAAAATCCTCTGCCTATTCGGGCTGAATGTTACCCGTTTCAGCTGCTCACCCTTATCTGCTCCAGGACAAGGCACAGGACACATCTGCCTATACCTCCGCCATTTTGGATCTCTCTTCTTTTTGTTTCTTGATGAGTCTGGCTAAAGGTTCATCAATCTTGTTTGTCTTTTCAAAGAACCAGCTCTTGGATTCTTTGATCTTTTGTATTGTTTTGTGTAGTCATTTATTTTCACTCTGATCTTTATTATTTCCTTTCTTTTCCTTACTCTGGGCATTTCTTGTTGGTCCTTTTCCAGTTCTTTTATGTGTAGGGTTATATTATTTATTTGAGACTTTTCTTGCTTCTTGATTGAGGTCTGTAATACTATGAACTTTCCTCTCAGTACTCCTTTCACTGTGTTTCAAATACTTGGGCATGTTGTGTGTTAATTTTAATTTGTTTCCATGTAACTTTTAATTCTTCCTTGATCTTATTGGTATCCCATTCATTGTTTGAATAACATGCTATTAATCTCCATTTGTTTGAAAATTTTTCATATTTTTTGTAGTTGATTTCTAGTTTCATGCCACTATGATCAGAGAATATGCTTGATATGATTTCAATCTCCTTGAGTTTGTTAAGACTACTTTTGTGTCCAAGTATGTAGTCTGTCTTTGAGAATGTTGCATGTGCCTTTGAGAAGAATATATATTGTGCTATTTTGAAATGAAACATTTTGTAGATGTCAATTAAATCCATCTGATCTAGTGTTTCATTTAAGGTCAATGTTTACTACATGAATTTTTTAGTCTGGAAGATCAATCTATTGATGACAGTGCTGTGTTGAAGTCCCCTACTATGGTTGTATTCCTGTTGATCTCGCCCTTAAAATCCTCTAAGAGTTTTTTAAAAAACATATCTAGGTGCTCCAATATTGGGTGAATATATATATGTTTACCAGGATTATATCCTCTTATTATATCTATCCCTTTAGTATTACATAGGGATATTTTTTGTCCCTTTTATGGCCTTTGTTTTTGGTGTTTTTGTTTTTGTTTTATTTTTTAAAAAACAACCTTTACTGTTAAGAGTATTTCAGATACCCCCTTTCCCCCCACCCCTATTTCCCCTGACACCCATGTCACATTTACCAAGAGCTTCACCACCCTATTGTCTGTATCCACAGGTAATGCATAGTTGCATATTAGATCTTTTGTTAATCTCTTCTCACCCCTCCTCTCTTCCCTCTGATATTCATGAGTTTATTCCATGTTTCCATGTCAGTGGTTATATTGTATTCATCAGTTTATTTTGTTCATTAGATTCCTTGTTCATTTATTTTGATTTTTAGATTTAATTGTTGATAGATTTGTATTTATTTTCTTCCTCCTCCTCCTCCTCCTCCTCCTCCTACTTCTTCTTCTTCTCCTTCTCCTTCTCCTTCTCCTTCTCCTTCTCCTTCTCCTTCTCCTTCTCCTTCTCCTTCTTTCTCCTTCTCCTTCTCCTTCTCCTTCTCCTTCTCCTTCTCCTTCTCCTTCTCCTTCTCCTTCTCCTTCTCCTTCTCCTTCTCCTTCTCCTTCTCCTTCTCCTTCTCCTTCTCCTTCTCCTTCTCCTTCTCCTTCTCCTTCTCCTTCTCCTTCTCCTTCTCCTTCTCCTTCTCCTTCTCCTTCTCCTTCTCCTTCTCCTTCTCCTTCTCCTTCTCCTTCTCCTTCTCCTTCTCCTTCTCCTTCTCCTTCTTCTTCTTCTTCTTCTTCTTCTTCTTCTTCTTCCTCTTCTTTATCTTTCCCTCTTTCTCTTCTTAAATACTACCCTTCAACATTTTATGTAATACTGGTTTGGTGTTGATGAACTCCTTTAGCTTTTTATTGTCTGTGAAGCTCTTTATCTGACCTCCAATTCTAAAAGGTTGCTTTGCTGGGTAGAGTAATCCTGGTTGTAGGTCCTGGCTATTCATTCTTTGAATATTTCTTACCATTGCATTCTGGCCTGCAAAGTTACTGTTGAGAAGTCAGCTGACAGTCCTATGGGCACTCCTTTATAGGTAGGCAACTACTTTTCTCTTGCTGCTTTTAAGATTATGTATTTTTAATCCTTGCCATTTTAACTATGATGTGTCTTGTTGTAGACCTCTTTGGATTCCTCTTGTTTGGGACTCTGTGCTTCCTGGACTTGTAAGTCTATTTCTTTCACCAGGCAGGGGAATTTTTCTGTCATTATTTCTTCAACTAGGTTTATTTTTCTTAATTTAAATTCTTTGCTGTTTAAAGCATTAAATATGTCTCCTTTTTCCCCCATTAACATCTTCCCAGAAGTTCCCAACCCACAGCATGTGCCCTCAACTCCCTACTGTCTGTATCCATTGGTAATGCTTATTTGCATTACATACAAGTCCTTTGGCTGATCTCTTACCCACTCCTCCCCTGCCTTCCCTCTGAGGTTGGATGGTCTGTTTAATGCTTCTATGTCTCTGGATCTATTTTGTTCAACAGTTCATTATATTCCACAAATAAGTGAGATCATGTGATATTTGTCTTTCTCCAACTGGCTTATTTCGCTTAGCATGATGCTCTCTAGGTCCATCCATGTTGTTGCAAATGGTAAGAGTTCCTTCTTTTTTACAGCAGTGTAGTACTCCATTGTGTAGATATAGCACCATTTTTTAATCCACTCATTTGCTGATGAGCACTTAGGCTTCTTCCAAATCTTAGCTATTGTAAATTGTGCTGTTATGAACATAGGGGTGCATATATCTGTTCTGATTGGTGTTTCGGATTTCTTGGGATAAATTCCTAGAAGTGGAATTACTCAGTCAAATGGGAGTTCAATTTTTAATTTTTTGAGGAAACTCCATACTGTCTTCCATAGTGGCTGCACCAGTCTGCATTACCACCAGCAGCGCACGAGGTTTCCTTTTTCTCCACATCCTAGCCAGCACTTGTCATTTGTTGATTTGTTGATGATAGCCATTCTGACAGGTGTGAGATGGTAACTCATTGTCACTTTGATTTGCATCTCTCGGATGATTAGTGACTTTGAGCATGTTTTCATGTCTCTCGGCTTTCTGTAAGTCCTCTTTTGAAAAGTGTCTATTTTGGTACTTTGCCCATTTTTTTATTGGATTTTTTATCTTCCTTTGGTTAAGTTGTATGAGTTCTCTGTAAATTGTGGAGATTAAACTCTTATCGGAGATAACATTGGTAAATATGTTCTCCCATGCAGTGGGCTTTCTTGTTGTTTTGTTGGTGATTTCTTTTGCTGTGCAGAAGCTTTGAATTTTGATGATGTCCCATTTGTTTATTTTTTTCTTTGTTTCCGTTGTTCGAGGAGATGTATCAGTAAATATATGAGAGATGTCTGATATTTTGCTGCCTATGATTTCTTCTAAGATATTTATGGTTTCATGTCTTATAGTTAAGTCTTTTATCCATTTTGAATTTATTTTTGTGTATGGTGTAAGTTGGTGGTCCAGTTTCATTTTTTTGCATGTATCTGTACAATTTTCCCAACATCATTTATTGAAGAGACTGTCTTGATTCCATTGGATGCTCTTGCCTCCATTGTCAAATATTAATTGAGCATAATGGTTTCTGTTATTTTAAGGGTTCTGTGCTCTATTCTTGTGCCAGTATCAGGCTATTTTTAGTACAGTGCCTTTGTAATATAGCTTGATATCTGGTATTGTGATCCTTCCAACGTTGTTCTATTATTTCAAGATTGCTGTGGCTATTCAGGTTCTTTTTTATTCCAGATAAATTTTTGGAGAGTGTGTTCTAGATCTTTGAAATATGCCCTTGGTATTTTAATGGGGATGGCATTGAGTCTGCAGATTGCTTTGGGTAGTATGGACATTTTGTTGATGTTGACTCTACCAATCCATGAACATGGTATATTCTTCCACTTATTTATGTCTTCCTCTATCTCTTTTTTTCAATATCCTGTAGTTTTCTGAGTACAGGTCTTTTACCTCCTTAGTTAAGTTTATTCCTAGGTATATTAATTTTTTTGGTGCAAATGTAAATGGGATTTTTTTTTTTAGTTTCTCTTTCTGTGAGTTCATTATTGGTGTTTAAAAAGCCGTAGATTTCTTGGTGTTAATTTTTTATCCTGTTACAATTCCAAAATCATTTATTAAGTCTAGAAGTTTTTTATGGAGTCTTTAGGGTTCTCTCTGTACAATATCATGTCGTCTGTGAATAATGAGAGTTTTACTTCCTCCTTTCCCATTTGGATGCCTTTTATTTCTTCTTCATGTCTGGTCACTATACCTAGCACTTCCAGTACTATGTCGAACAGGAGTGGTTAAAGTGGGCATTTCTGTCTTGTTCCTATTCTTAGGGGAAATGGTTTTAGATTTGCTCATTGAGTTTGATGTTGGCTGTAGGTTTGTCATATACATCTTTTATTACATTGAGGTATGATCCCTCTATGCCCACTTTGCTGAGAGTTTTTATCAGGAAAGTGTGTCGGATTTTGTCATATGCTTTTTCTGCATCAACCGAAATGATTATGTGATTTTTGTCTCTCCATTTTTTTATGTGATGTATAACGTTTATTGATTTGTAGATATTGTGGCAGCCTTGCATCCTCAGAATTAATCCCACTTGGTCATGGTGTATGATCTTTCTCATGTAATGTTGGTTCTGATTTGCTTGAATTTTTTTGAGGGTTTTAGCATCTAAGTTCATCAGGGACATAGGCCTATATTTCTCTTTCTTTGTAGTTCTTTTATCTGGTTCTGGGATTAGGGTAATGCTGGATTCATAGAAAAAACTTGGAAGTGTTACTTCCTCTTGAAATTTTTGGAATAGTCTGGGGAGGGTATGTTTTAGTTTTTATTTGAATGTTTGGTTAAACTCTCCTGTGAAATCGTCCAGAATATTTTTGAATAGTGCTTCAATTTCCACCATAGTTATTGGACTGTTCGGGTTTTTATTATTATTATTATTATTCCTGATTGAGTTTTGGAAGATTATATTTTTCTAGGAATCTGTCCAATTCGTTTAGGTCAGTGGTCGGCAAACTCATTAGTCAACAGAGCCAAATATCAATAGTACAATGATTGAAATTGCTTTTGAGGGCCAAATTTTTTAAACTTAAACTATATAGGTAGGTACATTGTTATTAACTTAATTAGGGTACTCCTAAGGCTTAGGAAAAGCCACACTCAAGGGGCCAAAGAGCCGCATGTGGCTCATGAGCCTCAGTTTGCTGACCACGGGTCTAGGTTGTCTAATTTGTTGGAGTAGAGTTGTTTATAGCATTTTTTTTTTTTTTTACAATCCTTTGTATGTCTGTGGGGTCAGTGGTGACTTCACCTTTTTCATTTTGATTTTGTTTATTTGGGTCCTCTCTCTTTGCTTCTTGGTGAGCCTGGTCAGAGGTTAATCAATCTTCTTTATCCTTTCAAAGAACCAGCTCTTTGTTTTATTGATCTTTTGTATTATTTTTTTTTTGGTCTCTATGTCATATATTTCCACTGTGATCTTTATTAATTCCTTCTTTCTGCTACCCTTGCCATTTCTGGTTGCTCTCTTTCTAATTCTTTAAGTTGCAGTGTTTGATAATTTATTACCAGTTTTTCTTGTATTTTGAGTTAGGCCTGTAGTGCTATGAACTTCCCTCTCAGGACTGCTTTCACTGTGTCCCATAGATTGTTGTGATTTCATTGTCATTTGTTTCTATGATGTATTTTATTTCTTCTTTGATTTCTTCGATAACCCAACCATTCCTTAATAGCATGCTATTTAGCTTCCAATTGCTTGAATTTTTATTTTTATTTTTATTATAGTTGATTTTAATTTCATGCTATTGTGATCTGAGATGTTTGATATGATTTCAATCTTGTTAAATTTGAAGAGACTTTGCCTGTGTCCCAATATGTGGTCTATCTTTGAAAATGTCCCGTATATACTTGATAAGAATGTATATCCCATAGCTTTGGGTGAAATATTCTGAAGATGTCAATTAGTTCCATCTGATCTATTGAGTAATTTAGAATTGTTGTTTCTTTGCTGGTTTCATGTTTAGGGGATTTATTCAGTGGTGTCAATGAGGTATTAAAGTCCCTTGCTGTGATTGTAGTTCTGTTCATCTCTCCCTTGATATCTTCCAGAAGTTTTTTTTTTTAAATGTATTTGGGTGCTCCTGTATTGGATGCATATGTGTTTACCAGATTTACATGCTCTTGTTGAATTGGTACCCTTAGTATTAATAAGTGCCCCCCTTATCGCTTGTTATGGCCTTCACTTTGAGGTCTATTTTGTCAGATATAAGTATTGCTACCCCAGCTTTCTTTTAATTTCCATTTGCCAGGAAAATATTTTTCCATCCTTTCACTATCAATATGTGTGACTCCTTTGTTCTGAGGTAGGTTTATTGTAGAGAGAAAATATATTAGCCATGTTTTCTTACCCATTCAGATACCCTATGTCTTTGATTGTAGCATTTAATCCATTTACATTTAAGGTTATTATTGATAGGTACTTGTTTGTTGCCATTTTTATTCTTTATGCTATTGTCCTTCTTCCCTTTCTATTTCTTTTTTCTTTTTTTTACAGTAGTCCTTTCATCATTTTTTGCATTGCTGGCTTGATGGTAATAAACTCCCTTGGCTTCTTTTGTTGTTGTTGTCAGTGAAGCTCCTGATTTCATTTTCAATTTTGAATGACAGTCTTGCTGGTTATAGTATTCTTGGATTCAGTCTCTTCCTTTGCATGTCTTTGTATATTTCATTCCATTCCCTTCTGACCCGATGTGTTTCTGTTGAGAAATCAGATTGTCTAATGGGAGATCCCTTGTAGCTAACTTTCTGTGTCTCTCTGGCAGCCTTTAAGATTTTTTGTCATTGATGTTTGTCAATTTAATTACAATGTATCTTGATGTCAGTCTTTTGGGTTAATCTTGTTTAGGGCTCTGTGTGTTTCTTGGATTTGTGTGACTTTTTCTTCCACAAATCAGCGAAGTTTTCTGTCATTTCTTCAAACAGGTTTTCTATTCCTTGCTCAGCTTCCTCTCCTTCTGGTATTCTTCTTGTGTAGATGTTGTTTCATTTAATGTTGTCCCAAATCTCCCTTAGGCCCTCCTCCTGCTTTTTAAGTTTCTTTTTTCCAGTTGTTGTTCTGTTTGTCCCCCCCCACCACCTTCTTTTAACTTTCTGATGTGACCCTCAGCTTCTCTAGTCTACTGTTGAAATTTTCCATTGTGTTCTTTATTGCAGCTATGTCATTCTTCATTTCCTCTTTATACTTACACATGTTGAATTTGTCTTCCATCCTTTTCAGCATCCTTATAATCATTTATCTGAATTCTTTCTCTTGAAAATTGCTTGCCTCTATTTTGTTTATTTCCTTTTGTGGTGATTCCCCCTTTTCTTTCTTATGAGAGTTTTATCTTTGTCTCCCAATTTTTGCTGATCCTCTGTGATGATTGTTTCTATTTATTAGATCAACCTGCTATGGCACCCAGAAGTTTTGAGTTTGTCTTATATAGTAGTTGTTTTGTGGGACCTAGTGGTGCAATCTCTCAGGTCTTCTGGACTAGGTATTCTGGGGATGCCCCCTACTTTGGGTATGTGGGGGCTTTTTTTGATGTAGTTGGGTCTTGAGTGTTATTGTCTCATTTGTGGATGAAGTCTCCTCTCAGGGTGTCTGGCTATGTGGCTCGCTCTCTACCATGTTGACCAAACAGCACAAAATAGAACTCAACATGACACAAAGGGAACAAATGTACTTAGTGCACTAATAATCCCAATAAAAGTGAACACCACAGAAAAGCGAATTAGGAGAGAGAAAAGAGAGCAAAAATGATATCAAGAAAAGAAAAAGAGGTGAGGAAAAAATATGGGTAGAAAACACCACAAAACAAACAAATAAATAAAAATCTGCAAACAACAAACACCCAGAAAAAGGGGTGAGACAGAATCTGCAGAGGCAGAACTCATATACAATTAGGAGAAGAAGAGAGCAAGAGAGGAGAGGAAAAACAAAAGCATAAAAACTTGACTAGCAAAGAAAGAGAAAAGAGAAGGGCACATGGAATTGGAGCAGGGGAGAGGAAATTAGATATATGAGTAAGCCAACAGAGACTACAGTTATAATAACACATCAATAAAGCAGATAAAGAAGATCCATTTTTAACAAGAGATAAAAAGAAAGGAAAGAGAGATACTAAAGTGAGGAAAGAAGTGAAAATAGGATGCAAAAGGGAGAAGTGAGGAGGAAAAGGGTGTAAAAAAAAGAAAAAATAAGATTAAATAAAGTAATAATAAAAAGTAAAAATAGAATAAAGAAAAAATATCCAAAAAAATAAAAAAAATTAATAAAAGATAAAAAAGAAAAGTGTTGTTCGTTTCAGCCAAGTTTTAATGCCCCATGGAGGCTGGTTCAAGACCCAACTCTTATGTTCTGTCTGCAACTCTCAGTTTCCTGTTAGTCAGTCAGCTCTGTGTTGAAGTTCCAAGTAATACACCACTCCTTTGTTTGTATCTGTCTCCACAGTTCTTGGCTGCAAGCAGGCGGGACCAATCTGCCCACTTTTCCCGTCTGCCTGCTGTCAATCTTAATCACTCAAGCATCTGTTTCTGACAGGGCTTTATGTGGGGTTGGCGCTGTATTGCTTTCTGGGACTGAATGGCCCGTCTTCAACCCAGTCCCTAAGGGCTCTTTGGGGCTATACAGAGTCTTTGTTTCTTGTGTAAAGCTCAATGTGTAGTCTGGGTGTGGCTGTATTAGTTGTCTTGAGGCTGCTGGGGAGGGGCTGGCTCTTCAGGAGAAAAATGGCTGCTTAGGTTTTGAGGGTATGAATGTCACAGTGCCAGATTCCTGTCCTGCTTTCCTCCACAGCCTCTCCCCAGACTCTACAAATCTGCACCTCTACCTGCAGCACAGCCTCAGGTGAGTGTTTGTAATTTAAAGGTCCTATGAACTGGGTTTAGTGAATAAAAGCAAAGACAAAACAGAAGCAAAACAACCACAGGACTGTGAGTTTCTCTACCTCCTGGTACTTCGAGGCTCAGTCAGCTCTTCAGGCCACCTTTCTGGGTGCAAGCCTCTTGTGGCTGTGGACTTAGATCTATATTCCCCAGTTGCCAGCAGCCCTGTGGACTTCCTTTCCACAGTCAGATGTTACACCTGTCCCCAAGGGCCATGGCCTTGGTGCAGTGCAGCTTCCTCCTGACCCTCTTAAGTGGTAGTTGTGCATCTCTCTCCAGCCCAAATCCCCCCAGTCTTACCAATCTCCAGGCAGGCTTTGCCCTTCCTGGCTGTGGATTGTCTCACCAGCTGTGCCTAATTGGCCAATTCCAGGAGGGTGTTCTCTGATTTAGTTGCTCCTTTTATCTGCTCCAGGACAAGGCACAGGACACATCTGCCTATTTGGCTGCCATTCTCTTCAAATAGGTTTTCAATATCTCACTCGCTCTCTTCTCCTTCTGGCACGCCCATAATGTGCATGTTGGTATCTCATGACTCCTTACAGTATCTTCATATTTTTGGATTTTTTTCTTTTTGCTCTTCTGATTGGGTATCTTTTTTTTTTTGCTTCCAAATATTCCAAATCATTGATTTGATTCTTGGAATCCTCTACTGTACTTTTAAATCCCTGTAAATTATTCTTTATTTCAGTTAGTGTATACTTAGTTTCTGATTGGTTCTTTTTCATGTCTCTGGAATTCTCACTAAGATCATTGAAAGTCTCACTAACTCCCTTGAGTTTCATTAAGATTCTTGAGAATCCTGCCAAAACCGGTTTGGCTCAGTGGATAGAGCGTCGGCCTGCGGACTGAGGGGTCCCAGGTTCGATTCCGGTCAAGGGCATGTACCTGGGCTGCGGGCACATCCCCAGTGGGAGATGTGCAGGAGGCGGCTGATCGATGTTTCTCTCCCATCGATGTTTCTGACTATCTCTCTCCCTTCCTCTCTGTAAGAAATCAATAAAATATATTTAAAAAAAAAGATTCTTGAGAATCCTTATAACCATTGTTTAGAACTGTGTATCTATTAGTTTGTTTGCTTCCATTTCATTTAGTTCTTTTTCTGGAGTTTTCTTCCATTCTTTCATTTGTGACATGTTTCTTTTTCTCTGCATTTTGGCTGTTTCCCTGTGTTTGTTTCTATGTATTAAGTAGATCTGATATGTCTCTTGAAATTGGTAGAGAGTCTATGTGTCCTGTAGGGCCCAGTGATTAAGCCTCCCCAGTCACCTGAGCTGGGCATCCTAGGTGTGTCTCTTTGTGGGCTGTGTACACAGTCTTGTTGTAGTAGAAAATTGATTGCTGTTAGCATCACTGGGAGGAATTGACCTCCAGGTTATTGGTTTTGAGGATGAGCTGTAACTACAGTGGAAGAGTTGCTATTCAGGAGACACTGCTATGGAGCAGAACTTGCTTCCATTGAGCTTTGGTGTTCACTGAGTCTGTCCCTTGTGTGTATCGCTTGTGGATGTGTAAAGTTGTAATTTAGTATGATCTGAAGCTGTCCTCTGGGTGCAGCTAGAAGAAAAAAAAGAAAAGAATATAAAAGGGAAAAAAAGGAAAAATAAAGTAAAAATATATAAGGAAAAATTGAAAGAAGTAGGAAAAAGAATAAGAAAACAAAAAAAATAGAGTAAAAGAAGAAAAGAGAAAAAGAAGAATGAAAGAAAAAAGAGAGAAGATAAAATGAAAGAGAAAAGGAAAAAATAAAGAAAAAGAAAAAAGAAAAAAGTCAATTTATCCTTAGCATAGTTTAATGACTGCTGTCATCTTCCTTTGGATATGCTCTTTGTGAAGATTGTTGGATTCTACTCTTATGTGGTCTGAAGCTGGCGACTTGGTCTGCCTGTCCTGGCCTCCAAGGGGATTATCTGGTATAAGCCTCCCTCTGAGGTTGGATGGTCTACTCGATGCTTCTATGTCTCTAGATCCATTTTTGTTCATCAGCTTATGTTGGTCATTTTATTCCACAAATGATTGATATCAAGTGATATATATCTTTCTCTGACTGGCTTATTTCACTGCGCATAATGCTCTCCAGGTCCATCTATGCTATTTCGAATGGTAAGAGTTCCATCTTTTTTACAGCCAGCGTAGTATTCCATTGTGTAGATGTACCACAGTATTTAATCCACTTATTTGCTGATGGGTACTTGGGCTGTTTTCAAATCTTAGCTATGGTAAATTGTGCTGCTATGAACATAGGGGTGCACATATCCTTTATGATTGATGTTTCTGATTTCTTGGGATATACTCCTAAAAGTGGGATTACTGGGCCAAATGGTGGTTCCATTTTTAATTTATTGAGGAATCTCCATATTGTTTTTCACAGTGGCTGCACCAGTCTTCATTTACACCAGCAGTGCATGAGGATTCATTTTTCTGCACATCCTCACCAGCACTTGACCTTTGTTGTTTTGTTGATGATAGCCATTCCGACAGGTGTAAGATGGTACCTCATTGTTGTTTTGATTTGCATCTCTCAGATGATTAGTGACTTTGAGTATGTTTTCATATGTCTCTTGACCTTCAGTATGTCCTCTTTCAAAAAGTATCTATATAGGTTCTTTGCCGATTTTTTGATCAGATTGTTTATCTTCCTTTTGTTAAGTTATATGAGTTCCCTGTAAATGTTGGAGATTAAACCCTTATTAGAGATAACTTTGGCAACTACGTTCTCCCATGCAGTGGGCTCTCTTATTGTATTGTTGTTGGTTTCTTTTGCTTTTTATTTTGATGTAGTCCCATGTGATATTTTCTCCTTAGTATCCATTGTCCTAGGAGCTGTATCAGTAAGGTATAGCTATGACATACGTCTGATATTTTGCATCCTATGGATTCCTCTAAGATTTTTATGGTTTTCCATCTTATGTTTATGGTAAGTCCTTTTTCCATTTTGAGTTTATTTTTGTTTATGGTGTAAGTTGGTGGTCTAGTTTCATTTCTGTGCATGTATCTGTCCACTTTTATAAACACCAATTATTGAAGTGGCTGTTTTGACTCCCTTGTATGCTCTTGCATCTTTTGTCAAATATTAATTGAGCATAATGGCCTGGGTTGATTTCTGGGTTCTCTGTTCTGTTCCATTTGTCTATATGTCTGTTGTTGCGCCAGTAAAAGGCAGTTTTAAGAACAGTGGCTTTGTAATATAAGTTGATATCTAGTATTATGATCCCTCCAAATTTGTTCATCTTCCTCAGGATTGCTGTGGCTACTCAGTGTCTTTTTTATTCCATATGTAATTTTGGAAAGTTTGTTCTAGGTATGTGAAATATTCCATTGGTATTTTAATGGGGATTGCATTGAATATATTGATTGCTTTGGGTATGGACATTTTAATGATGTTGATTCTACCAATCCATGAACACGGTATATTCTTTCATTTGTTTATGTCTTCCTCTATCTCTTTTTTCAATGTTCTGTAGTTTTCCGAATACAGGTCTTTGACCTCAGTTAAGTTTATTCCTAAGTATCTTAATTTTTTTGTTGTAATGGTAAATTGGATTTTTTTTTTTTAGTTTCTCTTTCTCTTTGTTCATTATTGGTGTATTTAAAAGCCATAAATATCTGAGTGTTAATTTTGTATCCTGGTACATTGCCAAATTCATTTATTAAGTCTAGTAATTTTTTTGAAGGATTCTTTGGGTTTTTCTATGTACAATATAATATCATGTCATCTGCAAATAAGGAAAGTTTTACTTGGATGATTTTTATTTCTTCTTCTTTTCTGATCGTTTTGGCTAGCACTTTGAGTACTATGTTGAACAGGAGTGGTTAAAGTGGGCATCCCTGTCTTGCTGCTGTTCTTAGGGGAAATGATTTTAGTTTTTGCCCATTGAATATGATGTTGGCTGTAGGTTTGTCATATAAGGCTTTTATTATATTGAGTTATGATCCCTCTATTCCCACTTTGCTGAGAGTTTTTATCAAGAAAGGGTGTTGGATTTTGTCAAATACTTTTTTTTGCGACAATTGATATGTGATTTTTGTCTCTCCATTTGTTTATGTGATGTATAACATTTATTGATTTGCAGATTGTGTAGGAGCCTTGCATCCCTGGAATAAATCCAACTTAGTCATGTTGTATGATTTTTCTGATGTACTGCTGGATCTGATTTGCTAGAATTTTGTTGAGGATTTAGCATCTATGTTCATCAGGGATATTGGCCTGTAATTCTTTCTTTGTAGTGTCTTTATCTGGTTTGGGGATTGGGGTAATTCTGGCTTCATAGAAAGAGCTTGGAATTATGCCTTCCTCTTGAATTTTTTGGAATTGTCTGAGGAGGAGAGGTTTTAGTTCTTCTTTGAATGTTTGGTAAATATCCACTGTGAAGCTGTCAGAAACAATGCTTTTGTTTGCTGGAAGTTTTTTGATTAATGCTTCAATTTCATCTGTAGTTATCAGCCTATTCAGGTTTGTTTATTTATTTATTTATTTATTTATTTATTTATTTATTTATTTATTCTTCCTGATTGAATTTTGGAAGATTGTATTTTTCTATGAATATGTCCACTTCTTCTAGGTTTTCCAGTTAGTTTTAGTAGAGTGGTTCAGAGTATTTTTTTTTTTTTATAATCCTTTGTATGTTTGTGGGGTCGGTTGTTATTTCACATCTTTCTTTACTGATTTTGTTTATTTTGGTCCTCTCTCTTTGTTTCTTTTCTTTCTTTTTTTAAAATTAGATCTTTATTGTTAAGATTATTACATTTGTTCCTCTTTTTCCCCCCCATAACTCCCCTCCTCCCAGTTCCCGCCCCACCCTCCGCCCTCACTCCCCACCCACTGTCCTCATCCATAGGTGCACGATTTTTGTCCAGTCTCTTCCCGCATCTCCCACACCCCTTTCCCCCCCAAGAATAGTCACTCCATTCCCTTTCTATGTCCCTGATTCTATTATGATCACCAGATTATTTATTCAATTGATTCTTAGATTCACTTGTTAATAGATGCATGTTTGTTGTTCATAATTTGTATCTTTACCTTTTTCTTCTTCTTCCTCTTCTTAAAGGATACCTTTCAGCATTTCATATAATACTGATTTGGTGGTGATGAACTCCTTTAGCTTTTCCTTATCTGTGAAGCTCTTTATCTGACCTTCAGTTCTGAATGATAGCTTTGCTGGATAAAGGAATCTTGGTTGTAGGTTCTTGCTATTCATCACTTTGAATATTTCTTGCCATTCCCTTCTGGCCTGCAAAGTTTCTGTTGAGAAATCAGCTGACAGTCGTATGGGTACTCCCTTGTAGGTAACTGAGTTTCTTTCTCTTGCTGCTTTTAGGATTCTTTCTTTGTCTTTTGCTCTTGGCATTTTAATTATGATGTGTGTTGGTGTGGTCCTCTTTGGATTCCTTTTGTTTGGGGTTCTCCGTGCTTCCTGGACTTGTAAGTCTATTTCTTTCACCAGGTAGGGGAAGTTTTCTGTCATTATTTCTTCAAATAGGTTTTCAATATCTTGGTCTCTCTCATCTTCTGGCACCCCTATAATTCTGATGTTGGTACGCTTGAAGCTGTCCCAGAGGCTCCTTACACTATCTTCGTATTTTTGGATTCTTTTTTCATTTTGCTTTTCCGGTTGGGTGTTTTTAGCTTCTTCGCATTTCAAATCTTTGCCTTGATTCTTGCGGTCCTCTGGTCTGCTGTTGGGAGTCTGTATAGTATTCGTTATTTCAGTCCATGTATGTTTAATTTCTAGTTGGTTCTTTATCACAACATCGAGGGTCTCATTAGATTTGTTGAGGATCTCAATAACTTTATTGGCCGCTTCTAGACAGTTTTTGAGAGACCTTAAAAGTGTGGTTCTGAACTGAATATCCTCCATTGACAGTTTTGTCCTGTTTCTTTGTCTCCGCATTTTTTATGCTTTCTTGGTGCACCCCCTAGTGGTCTTTGTGTGCAGTCCTCCTGTAGTTAAGCCTTGATTGTTGTAGTTAATACTAGGGGGGTTTGACCTCCAGGCCAGATGGCTGTGAGAATCAGCTGTGTCTGCAGTGGGAAAACTTCTGTCCTCTAAGGAGGTGCTAATCTAGCCTTTGCCTGAGGCTATCTGGCAAATGGCTCTGCGCAGAGCTTGGGTGGGGCGGGTGGGTGGCTTGGGCTCGAGATCAACAGGGTGGGCCGGAATGAGCAGTTATGGTGGCTCTCAGTTCTGTCCCTATGGGCTCTGCCTCACAGAGTCCCAGCAACCGCTGCAAACCTCAGAGAGAAAGCTGCCTTTGAGTTCCGACTGAAGCCAGACAGTCCCACTTCTCCCGTTTGAGTCTGGGTCCCTAGAGACTTGCCTGGATCTGGAGCTCAGAATCTGAGACTCCCTCCTGATTGAAAGCACCAACCGCACCCTCTGCCGCCATCCCGCTCCGCGCGCACTCCGTACCTGAGTATTTCACTTCAGCACTGCGCCTCCTCTGAGTCTGGGTATGATATTCTCTTTCCTCCTAGTTGTAGAATTTCCACTCAGCCAGCCTTCCTGTGGTTCTGGATGATATCCGTTCCATCTTTTAGGTGTATTTAGATTTGGTTGTTCAAGGCAGCAATCTCCGGGGTTAACCTATGCCGCCATCTTGGTTCTCTGTCTCTCTTTGTTTCTTGTTGAGCCTCTTCTAGAGGTTCATCTATCTTGTTTATCTTTTCAGAGAACCAGCTCTTGGTTTTATTGATCTTTTATGTTGTTGTGAGTTTGTTTTTTCTGTCTGTATGTCATTTATTTCTGCTCTGATTTTTATTATTTCCTTCCTTCTGCTTACTCTTGCCCTTTCTTGTTGCTTTCTTTCTAATTATTCAATTTGTAAGGTTAGATAATTTATTACCATTTTTTTTTGAGGTAGGTCTGTAGAGCCCTGAACTTCCCTCTCAGAAATGCTTTCACTGTGTCCCATAGACTTTGGATTGTTGTGTTTTCATTGTCATTTTTTCCAGAATTTTTTTTTTTTAAATTTCTTCTTTGATATCTTTGGTAACCTATGTATTGTTTAGTAGAATGGTATTTAGCCTCCATGTGTTTGATTGTTTTTGAGTGTTTTTTATTTTAGTTGCTTTCTAATGTTATGCTACTGTGATCTCAGAAGATGATTGATATTATTTCAATCTTCTTGAGTTTGTAGGGACTTAGCTACTTTCCTAACATGTGGTCTATCTTTGAAAATGTCCGATGTGCACTTCAGAATAATATATATTCCATAGCTTTTTGGTGAAATGTTCTGAAGATTTCAATTAGTTTCATTTGATCTAGTCAGTCATTTTGGATTGCTATTTCCTTGTTGATTTTTTGTCTAGAAGATTTATCTAGTAATGGAAGTATGGTATTAAAGTCCCCTACTATGATTGTATTGTTGTTGATCTGTTCTTTAATATCCACCAGCATTTTTTAAATGTATTTGGATGCTCCTGTATTAGGTGCATATATGTTTACCAGAGTTATCTTCTCTTGGTGCATTGATCCCTTTAGTATTATGAGTGGCCTTCATTATCTCTTGTTATGGTCTTCACTTTGAAGTCTATAAGTATTGCTACAGTAGGTGGTTTGTTTGTTTTTTCATTTCTATTTGCCTGAAAACATTTTTTTCCTTCCTTCACTTTCAGTCTGTGTGAGTCCCTTGTTCTGAGGTGGGTCTTTTGTAGACAGAATATATATGGGCCATGTTTTCTTATCTATTCAGCTACCCTGTGTCTTTATATTGGAGCATTTAATCCATTTACATTTCAAGTTATTATTGATAGGTCCTTGCTTGTTGCCATTTTAATTATATATGCCTGAGTTCCTCCCTCACTTTCTATTCCTTCTTCTTACAGCAGTCCCTTTAGTATTTCTTGCATTGCTGGTTTGGTAGTAACAAACTGCTTTAGCCTTTTTTTTTTTGTCTTTGAAGCTCCTGATTTAACCTTCAATTTTGAATGACAGCCTTATAGGATAGAGTACTCTTGGGTTCAGTCCCTTGCTTTTCATTACTTTCTATACGTCATGCCACCCCCTTCTGGCATGATTGTTTCTGTTGAGAAATCAGCTGACAGACTAATGAGATATCTTCTGTAGGTAACTTTCTGTTTCTCTCTTGCAATTTTTAAGTTTCTTCCTTTGTCTTTAACATTTGGCATTTAATTATGATGTGTCTTGGTGTGGGTAATTTTGGGTTCATTTTGTTTGAGACTCTCTTTGCTTCCCAGACTTGTATGACATTTTTCTTTCCCAATTCATGGGAAATTTTCTGTCATTATTTCTTCAAACCGGCTTTCTAGTCCTTGCTCAGCTTTCTCTCATTCTGGCATCCCTATTATGCGGATGTTACTTCTTTTCATGTTGTCCCAAGTTCTCTTAAACTCTCCTCCTGCTTTTAATTTTCTTCCGCTTGCTGCTCTAATTAGTTTTTCTTTTTCTACCTTGTCTTCTAAGTCACTTATTCTGTCCTTAGCTTCTTTTAGTCTACTGTTTATACCTTCTAGGATGTTTTTGTTTTTGCAGCTATGTCATTCTTCATTTCCTTTTGATTCTTATTCATGTTGTAGTATTTCTCCTTCAGCTCCTTATAAATCTCATTGAGTTGCTTGTAATTCTCAGTCAGATGTTTGAGCACCTTTATAATCATTATTTTGAATTCTTTATCTGACAAATTACTTGCTTCCATTTCATTTAGTTCCTTTACTGGCAAGTCCTCCTTCTCTTTCCTTTGGGGATTGCTTCTTTGTCTCCCCATTTTTGCTACTCCTTTGTATTTGTTTCAATGTCTTAGATCAAACTGGTATGCTACCCAGATTTTGGGGGGTGGTCCTATGTAGTAGGTGTTTTGTGGGATCCAGTGGTGCAATCTTTCAGGTGTCCTGAGCTGTGTGTTCTAGGAAAGCTCCCTACTTGAGTTATTTGGGTTCTACATTTGTAGTTGAGTTTTGAATATTATTCTCCTATTTGTGGATGATGTCTTCTCACAAGTTTTCTATGTGGCTCACTCCTCAACCTTGTCTTGCAGGCTGTTGTAGATGTGCGGTTTCCAGGTGTTTCCTGACCTTCCTTGCTATATGTCACCTCTTCAGCTGTACCTCAGTTGATAGTTCCAGGTTAATGTTCTATAATTTAGTTGTATTCCCAGTATGGCCCTGGGACAAGGTCCACAACAGGCCTGCCTATTCGGCCACCATTTCCTTTCTTCTTGGAATGTGTTCCTTATTCTCCCTATTTTAGCTTCTTCTGTGTGCTTATTTCTGTTTATCAGGGACATCTCCTATATCTCCCAGTCTTGTTATAGTGATCTTATACAATAGGTGTCCTTTGGGGACCAGTGGCATAGTTTCCCTGATCACCTGTGTTGGTTGCTCTAGGAGTACTCCTCGTGTGAGTTATGTGAGTCCTTTTGTGCTAATTGAGTCTTTAAAAAGTATGTATTTTTATTGATTTTTTACAGAGAGGAAAGGAAAGGGATAGAGAGAAACATTGATGAGAGAGGAACATCAATCAGTTGCCTCCTGCACACCCCCTACTGGGGATGTGCCCGCAACCAAAGTACATGCCCTTGACTGGAATCGAACCTGGGACCCTACAGTCCACAGGTCGATGCTCTATCCACTGAGCCAAACCGGTTAGGGTGGTAATTGAGTCTTGATGGCTATTGGCACATTTGTTGGTGGGGTTGATACTCAGGCTGGCTGGCTGTGGATTCGCCATGACCACCATGTAGAAGCTGCTGTCCAGGGACTGACCCCATGAAGTGGATTTTGCTTCAGCAGAGTCTGAATTCTCTGAGACTGCCCTTTGGGTATAGCTCTTATGCAGCTAATAGGTTCATGCTCTGTTGTGGTCTGGAGCCATCCACCAGGTATATTGTTCTTTGGGGACACCAGTGCAGGTCAATGTCAGCCATGCTTGTGAGTTGCCCTGGGCTACTTTTTAGAGGCCACAAAACAATCCAAGGTTGGTAGCTGTCTGTGCTGGGGCTGAGTGCTTATGGGAGGCACCAAGCTGCATACCAGGTTGGTTGCCACCAGTACAGGCTGGGGAAGTTCAGCAAAAAGCCAAAAACACCTTGAGATTTACTGTCACCTGTTTGCTGCCCATTAAGCTCAGCCACTGAAAGAACTTTGGTTAATATGCAAGTTGCATGAGGTAAGTTCTCATGGAATCACCTGGTTGGGGCAAGTAGTATTCACCAGTTTGATATACATTCAGTAGAGTTCATTAGGCTGGAGCATCTCTGATGTTATGGCAGAGGGACTCAACACAGGGACATTGACAGGTATTTCTCCAGCCCTCTCTTAAAGCCACACTCTCTTCCTGGATGATTCTTGCACTTCTAAGTCACTGTTTCTACACCAGAGCCCTAGATGAGTGCCTGTGAGTGAGATTTTGTGTGTGCCCCTTAGAAATACAAGTATCATATGATCTCACTCATATGGAATCTAATGAACAAAATAAACTGATGAACAAAATAGATCCAGACACAAAAGCATGTCAAAAAGATTGTTGAGTCTCAGCGGGAAGGCGGGAGTGGGTGGGTAGGTGGAATGGGGTCAACCAAAGAACTTGTATGCATATATATATATATAACCCATGAACAATAGTGTACTGAAAGCTTTGGGTGACAGGAGGGGGCAGGCTAGAGGGGTCAATGGGAAAAATATGGGACATATGTAATACTTTCAACAATAAAGATTTTAAAATAATGGACATTTGGGTTTCTAGCAGTCTTCTTTTTCACCTAGATGAATGGAATCCCCACTAGTTTTCATAGCCAGATGTTATTGGTACTTCTTCCTGGCACTAGTGCCCTGAGCTGGGAAGCCTAGTGAGGGGTTTAGACCCCTCGCTCATCAGGGGAGACCTCTACAAGTAGGATATCTCTCAGTATTCTTAACTTCCACCAGGGGTGCAAGGCCAGCAAATTTCACTTCTCTTTCCCTCCTACCAGTCTTGACAGGGCTTATTCTATATTAACTCAGTTGTAAAATATTTTATTTTTAAAGATATGTACTATTGCAGTTTATTGGGGTTTAGAAACAGGCAGGATGAGGCTCAGCAAACATGCATTTTGCTGGGATATAGGTTGCTCTTGTTTCCATGTTATGGAAGCCAATGTTGGAAAAAGTCCTTGCTGTGTTTAACTCCAGATTCAAGTTTTAATTCAAAGGAGCTTCTTTCCACACCCCTTTTCCTTCTCCCAGCAAAAACCTGCTGAGATAAAAGCAGCCTTTAACAAGAAGTAGCTTTAGGCACTGAGTAGTATTTCCTTTTCAAACTGGGCAGAAAACATCCCTGTGTGAGTCTGAACCTGCCACACCTATCAAGGGTTTTGGGAACTATGAAGTGACACTTACTTCACCTAAACTCCAAAGAACTTGCCCATATGCTGACTAGAAGAAACCTTGCATTTTTAAAATTAATTAATTATTTTTTTTTTTGCTTATGGAAAGATCCTTTCAAAATCAATCAGGACTGAGTGTGTGTGTGTGTGTGTGTGTGTGTGTGTGTGTGTGTGTGTGTGTGTGTGTTGGAAGCATAGGGGATCTGCAGATAGCTCACAGATATCCTCAGAACCAAGGAGTGTGGTAGACCAAGAAGTCCATTATTCATCTGTGTCTGGTGTCTCAGCTAAGTGAAGGTTACAGTCCTCACTGTGAAAGACATGAGAGGCAAGTAGATGTGGGAACTTGGAAGAGTTGCAATGGACCTCATTTACAAATCAGATAGATCAGTACTTTCCAAACTTTTCATACCCTCTCAACCCTTCTGTTATTTTTCATAAGGCCAAGTGCTTCAAATAGTTTTTTCCTCCTGAAAAAGCTGGACTTATTAAATAACTAGAGGCCCAGTAGACAAATTCATGCACGAGGGGGGCAGGACTGCTGGCGGTTGGCTGGCTGGCCACTGGAGGTTGGCTGTGGGAGCACACTTACCCCCAGGGGGCAGCTCCTGTATTAAGCATCTGCCACCTGGTGGTCAGTCCATGTCATAGCGACTGGTTGACCTGTCATTTCAGTCATTTGGTGGTAACAGTTATTTAGGCTTTTATATATATATCGACTAGAGGCCTGGTGCACGAGTTCATTTGCCAGTGGGGTCCCTTGGCCTGGCCTGTGGAATTGGGCGAAAACCGGCTTTCAGACATCCCTCAAGGGGTTCAGGACTGCAAGAGGGCACAGGCCAGGCCGAGGGACACCACCGGTGCATGGTTGGGGCCAGGAAAAGACATGGGAGATTGGCCAGCCGGGGAGGGGCCACAGGAGGGCTCCAGGGCATGTCTGGCCTGTCTCATTAATTCCCAATTGGCTAGACCCCAGCAGGTAGCTAACCTACCGGTCAGAGAGTCTGTCCCCTAGTGGTCAGTGAACATCATAGAGACTGGTCGAGTGGCCTTAGCATATCATTAGTATATTACGCTTTAATTGGTTGAACGGCTGACCGGTTGCCAGACACTTAGCATATTAGGCTTTTATTATATAGGATAGCTTCTCTATGTTCATACACATACACTGATCAGCATGGATAATCGATGTTATTGTACTTGGTTTCTGTAATTCCAGCTAAAAGCAAAGTAATTTGACATTTAGATAACTAGGACAGCTATAAGATAAAATTCCTTGTTTTCCTTAAAGTTTGAAATATTGAAAATGACTTCAGAATCCCAAAGATTACCTCTTTGGTCTGTTAACATCACGAGGAACCTAGGCTGGAAACCATTGATCATAGTTATTCCCTCCCATTTTTGAGTTAGCAAGTAAGGCTCTTGGCCAAATAGAACATTAATCTTTGAGCTGTGATTAAAACTTACCCTATTGGGGGCTAGTTTGCATCCTTTTACTTAGCTTCCCCTGGGACACTTCTAGCCTATAGCTTTGACTAATGTATGATCAAATATTTTCAATATCATGAAGGGAACTTTTGGTCAATACATGTATTAGTCAAGATTCTCCAGAGAAACAGAACCAATAGGAGGTGATAGATAGATCGATAGATAGACAAAAAGATAGATAGACAAGAAAATTAGAGATATAATTGGCTGAGGTGATTGTGAAGGCTGAGAAGACGCATGAAAGGTTTTATGCAAGCTAAAAACCCAGAAAAGCTGGGGGCATAGTTCTGGTCTGACTCCAAAGATCTGAAAACTAGGAGAGCCAATTATGTAAGTTCCAGAGCTAGAGCAGAAGACCTATGAACCAGCTCTATAGTCAGGCAGAGAGACTTTAATATAATTAAAGGCACAAAAGGTGGTTTGGAACTGCCTTGAGATTTGAGATAAGCCCTCAGTTTCTGAGAGGGGTATTAAAGGAGCTCTCCCATTCCATTTATTCAAAGCTCAGTCATTCATAGATACAATATACTTAAACACTACCTACTAAGTGTAAAATACTATAGCTGGAATGAGGGAGGTGATAGGAGTAACAATGGTGTGATAGATGAGTAAAATAGACACTATTGTAGGGAAACTTGTTTTATTAGGGGAGAAATATGTGCACAGAACTATTTCCAAGGCAAGGTGTAAGATAGTGCATGTCTATGGAGGTTGTAAATTGCATATCAGTTCTTTATTCAGCAGGATTCCCTGGGACTTAAAGGTGTATAATGGAACCAGGTAAACCAGTAGCTGCACTATTTATAATTGCCTGCAAGAGAAGACAAGTGCTGTAAGATATACCCCACTGATGATTTGTGCAGCAAATCATAACAAAATTTAGAAGAATTAGAATGCGGGCTATTTTTACATTTACCCAATAAATCTCATATTGACATCTTAGTCACAAATATTTTCTGTCCCCTGGAAATAACTAAGCGATCATTCAAACAATTTTTTTTGTGATATAGTAATCACCTTTCCTAGATTTCCTTGCCTATATATATGAACATGGATAGGCAATTACCTCCAAAGGCAGTCATACCAGAATGCCCATTCTTTTTATTTAATTTTATTATTTTGAATTGTGGTAGAATACACATAACAAAATTTGCCATCTTAATCATTTTTTTCTTCTTTTTTATGGTTGAATAATAATACATATATATTATATATTAATATATATCTGTATATAAATATATAATAATATGTATCCACATTTTCTTTTTTTTCTTTTATTTATTTTTTATTGCTTAAAGAATTACAAAGGGTATTACATATGTGGCCATTTCCACCCCACCCCCGCCCTAGACAGTCCCCTAGCCTCCCCTATCCCCCAGTGTCTTATGTCCATTGGTTATGCTTATATGCATGCATACAAGCCCTATGGTTGATCTCTTACCCCCTACCTCCTGCCCCCCAACCCTCCCCGGCCTTCCCGCTGCAGTTTGACAATCTGTTTGAGGCAGCTCTGCCTCTGTATCTATTATTGTTCAAAAGTTTATAATGGTCTCTATTGTCCACGAATGAGTGAGATAATGTGGTATTTTTCCTTTATTGACTGGCTTATTTCACTTAGCATAATGCTCTCCAGTTCCATCCATGCCGTTGCAAATGGTAAGAGTTCCTTCCTTTTTACAGCAGCATAGTATTCCATCGTGTAGATGTACCACAGTTTTCTAATCCATTCATCTACTGATGGGCACTTAGGCTGTTTCCAGATCTTAGCTATGGTGAATTGTGCTGCTATGAACATAGGGGTGCATATATCCTTTCTGATTGGTGTTTCTGGTTTCGTGGGATATATTCCTAGAAGTGGGATCACAGGGTCAAATGGGAGTTCCATTTTCAGTTTTTTGAGGAAACTCCGTACTGTCTTCCATAGTGGCTGCACCAGTCTGCATTCCCACCAGCAGTGCACAAGTGTTCCTTTTTCTCCACATCCTCTCCAGCACTTGTCGTTTGTTGATTTGTTGATGATAGCCAGTCTGACAGGTGTGAGATGGTACCTCATTGTTGTTTTGATTTGCATCTCTCGGATGATTAGTGACTTTGAGCATGTTTTCATATGTCTCTTGGCTTTCTGAATGTCCTCTTTGGAAAGGTGTCCATTAGGTCCTTTGGCCATTTTTTGATTGGATTGTTTATCTTCCTTTTGTTAAGTTGTATGAGTTCCCTATAAATTTTGGAGATTAGGCCCTTATCAGATATGACATTGGCAAATATGTTTTCCCACACAGTGGGTTTTCTTGTTGTTTTGTTGATGGTTTCTTTTGCTGTGCAGAAGCTTTTTATTTTGATGTAGTCCCATTTGTTCATTTTTTCTTTACTTTCAAGTGCCCTAGGAGCTGTATCAGTGAAGAAATTGCTTTGGCATGTGTCTGAGATTTTGTTGCCTTTGGATTCTTCTAGAATTTTTATGGTTTCCTGTCGTACATTTAAGTCCTTTATCCATTTTGAGTTTATTTTTGTGTATGGTGTAAGGTGGTGGTCTAGTTTCATTTTCTTGCAAATATCCGTCCAATTTTCCCAACACCATTTATTGAAGAGACTATCTTGGCTCCATTGTATGTACTTGCTTCCTTTGTCAAATATTAATTGAGCATATTGGTTCGGGTCGATTTCTGGACTC
Source organism: Myotis daubentonii (assembly GCF_963259705.1). Lineage (NCBI taxonomy): Eukaryota > Metazoa > Chordata > Mammalia > Chiroptera > Vespertilionidae > Myotis > Myotis daubentonii. The sequence continues at coordinate 96,423,855 of NC_081861.1, read as the reverse complement.
TCTATACTATTCCATTGATCTATATGCCTATTCTTGTGCCAGTACCAGGCAGTTTTGAGAACAGTGGCTTTGTAATACAACTTGATATCTGGTATTGAGATCCCACCTACTTTGTTCTTTTTCAGGATTGCTGCAGCTATTTGGGGTCTTTTTTTATTCCAGATGAATTTTTGGAGAGTTCGTTCTAGACCTATGAAGTATGCCGTTGGTATTTTAATGTGAAGTGCGTTGAATTTATAGATTGCTTTGGGTAGTATGGACATTTTGATTCTACCAATCCATGAACATGGTATGTTTTTCCATCTGTTTTTGTCTTCCTCTATATCTTTTTTCAACGTCCTGTAGTTTTCTGAGTAGAGGTCTTTTACCTCTTTAGTTAAGTTTATTCTTAGGTAGCTTAATTTTTTTGATGCGATGGTAAACGGGGTTGTTTTTATAATCTCTCTTTCTGAAAGTTCACTATTGGTGTATAGAAATGCCTCAGATTTCTTGGGGTTAATTTTGTATCCTGCTACATTGCCAAATTCATGTATTAAGTCTAGTAGCTTTTTGATGGAGTGTCTAGGGTTTTGTATGTATAATATCATGTCGTCTGCAAATAAGGACAGTTTTACTTCCTCTTTTCCAATTTGGATGCCTTTTATTTCTTCTTCTTGCATAACTGCAATGGCTAACACTTCCAGTACTATGTTGAACAGGAGTGGTGAGAGTGGGCATCCCTGTCTTGTTCCTGTTCTTAGGGGAAATGGTGTTAGTTTTTGTCCATTGAGAATGATGCTGGCTGTGGGCCTGTCATATATGGCTTTTATTATGTTGAGATATGATCCTTCTATTCCCACTTTGCTGAGAGGTTTTATCAAAAATGGGTGTTGGATTTTGTGAAATGCTTTTTCTGCATCAATTGATATGACTATGTGGTTTTGATCTCTCAGTTTTTTTATGGGATGTATTACGTTTATTTATTTGCGGATATTGTACCATCCTTGCATCCCTGGGATGAATCCAACTTGGTCATGGTGTATGATCTTTCTGATATACTGCTGGATTCGATTTGCTAGGATTTTGTTGAGGATTTTGGCATCTATGTTCATGAGGGTTATTGGCCTATGATTCTTTTTCACTGTGCTGTCTTTATCTGTTTTTGGTATTAGGGTGATGCTGGCTTCATAGAATGAGCTTGGAAGTGTTCTTTCCTCTTGAATTTTTTGGAATAATATCAGGAGGATAGGTTTTAGTTCTTTCTTGAACGTTTGGTAAAACTCCCCTGTGAAGCCACCTGTGCCTGGGCTTTTGTTGCTGGAAGCTTTTTGGTGACAGCTTCAATTTCTTCCATAGTTATTGGCCTATTGAGATTTTTAGATTCTTCCTGATTAAGTTTTGGAATGTTGTATTTTTCTAAGAATATGTCCATTTCCTCCAGGTTGTCTAGTTCGTTGGAGTAGAGTTGTTCATAGTATTTTTTAACAATCCATTGTATTTGTATGGGGTCTGTTGTTATTTCTCCTCTTTCATTTCTGATTTTGTTTATTTTTGTCCTCTCTCTTTGCTTCTTCGTAAGCCTGGCTAGAGTTTTGTCAATCTTATTTATCCTATCAAGGAACCAGCTCTTGGTTTTGTTGATCGTTTGTATTGTTATTTTCGTCTCTATGTCGTTTATCTCTGCTCTGATCTTTATTATTTCCTTCCTTCTGCTTACACTGGGTTTTTCTTGTTGCTCTTTCTAACTCTTTGAGTTGAAGGTTTAGGTAATTTATTATCATTGTTTCTAATTTTTTGCAGTAGGCTTGTAGACCTATGAACTTTCCTCTCAAGACTGCTTTCACTGAGTCCCATAGGTTTTGGATTGTTGAGTTTTCATTGTCGTTTGTTGCCATGATGTTTTTTATTTCTTCTTTGATCTCTCTGGTAACCCAGTCATTGTTCAATAGCATGCTATTTAGTCTCCATGTGTTTGATTTTTTTGGATTGTTTTTATTGTAGTTGATTTCCAGTTTTATGCCATTGTGATCTGAGAAGATGCTTGATATGATTTCAATTTTCTTGAATTTGAAGAGACTTTGTCTGTGACCCAATATATGGTCTATCTTTGAAAATGATCCATGTGTACTTGAGAAGAATGTATATTCTGTAGTTTTGGGGTGAAATGTTCTGAAGATGTCCATTAATTCCATCTGATCTAGTGAGTCATTTAGGATTGACGTTTCTTTGCTGATTTTTTGTTTTGAGGATTTGTCCAATGGTGATAATGGGGTGTTAAAGTCCCCTACTATCATTGTATTGCTGTCAATCTCTCCCTTGATCTCCTCCAGAAGTTTTCTTATGTATTTGGGTGCTCCTATATTTGGTGCATATATGTTTACCAGAATTATTTCTTCTTGTTGGATTGCTCCCTTTAGTATTATGAAGTGCCCTTCCTTATCTCTTTTTATTACCTTCACTTTGAGGTCTAATTTGTCAGATATAAGTATTGCTAATCCATCTTTTTTTTTCATTTCCATTTGCCTGAAAAACCTTTTTCCATCCCTTCACCATCAATCTGTGTGTGTCTTTTTTTCTGAGATTGGTTTCCTATAGACAGCAGATATATGGATCATGTTTTCTTATCCACTCAGTTACCCTATGTCTTTTAATTGGGGCATTGAATCCATTTACATTTAAAGTTATTATTGATAGATACTTTTTTGTCGCCATTTTTATTCTTTACCCCGTGTTCCTTCTTCGTTTCCTATTTTATCTTTTTACAGCAGACCCTTTAGCATTTCTTGCATTGCTGGTTTGGTGGTAATAAACTCCCGTAGTTCTTTTTTGAATGTGAAGCTCCTGATATCAACCTCAATTTTGATTGATAGCCTTGCAGGGCACAGTATTCTTGGATTCAGACCCTTCCTTTTCATGACTTTGAATATTTCATTCCATTCCCTTCTTGCCTGATGTGTTTCTGTTGAGGAATCAGTCGCTAGTCTGATGGGGGATTTTTTGTAGGTAACTTTCTGTCTCTCTCTGGCCACTTTTAAGATTCTTGCTTTGTCATTGGTGTTTGCCAATTTAATTATAATGTGCCTTGGCGTCAGTTTTTTGGTGTTCATTTTGTTTGGGACTCTGTGAGCTTCTTGGATTTGTGTGAGTTTTTTCTTCCCTATATCAGGGAAGTTTTCTGTCATTATTTTTTCAAACAGGTTTTCTATTCCTCCTCAGTTTACTCTCCTTCTGGCACTCCTACTATGCAGATGTTGTTTCATTTTGTGTTGTCCCAAAGTTCTCTTAGGCTCTCCTCTTGCTTTTTAATTTTTTTTTTTCTAGAAGCTGCTCTGCTTGGGTATTTTTTCCTACCTTGTCTTCTAGCTCACTGATGCAGTGCTCTGCTTCTTCTAGTCTACTGTTGATGCTTTCTATTGAGTTCTTTATTGCAGTGATGTCATTTTTCATTTCTTCTTGGTTCTTGTTCATTTCCTCTTGGTTCTTACACATATTGTTGAATTTTTCTTCCATTCTTTTCATCCACCTTATGACCATTTCTCTGAATTCTTTCTCTGACAGGTTGCTTGCCTCCATTGTCTACATTTCCTTTACTTCCTTCTCTGGTGATGCCTGTTTTTCTTTCATATGCGGGCTGTTTCTTTGTCTCTCCATTATCTCTCTTCTCTAGGTGTTTGGTTATGTAGTTCTCTCTCTGCTGCGTTGATTTAAAGGCACAAAATACAACACAACAAGGCACAACACACAAGGCACTGAACAGAAATGTGTTCACGATACTAATAACCCAAAATAAAGATGAGCACCATAGCAAAGAGAATTAGAGGATAAGGCAGAAAGAGGAGAAAAAAAAAACAGAAAAAGAAAAGAAAAGGAGTGCAAAAATGAAGTTAGGAAAAGGAAAAAAAAACTAATATAGAAGAGAAAGAGAATGAAATAGAAGAAGGGAAGAAACTATTTATATGGGGAGAAAACTCCAATAGAACAGCCGCTAATCCCAACAAATTCCAGCAACAGGTCCCTAGAGACAAATGTAAAGGTCAAGTTGAGGTAGAGTAAAATGATGCTAAAGGAAAGATGAAAATAGAATGTAGAACACTAATCCCAAAATAAAATAAAGAGAAAATTAAATGACACTATAAAAAAAGTTAAAATGGTAGTAGTAATAATACTGGTTAAAAATAAAAATGTAGTAATTAAAAAGGTAAAATCAGGTGATGAGAAAAGAAAAAATATTAGTTTCTTGAGTAAAAGGTGAAAGAAAATGTGCAGTAGTGAAGGTCCTTCAATTCCTCTACTCTTCTGTTTGGCACGCCTTAGTCCTGTCAGGTATTCAAGAGAGTGTCGGGACGGCCCCGGTGAGGTTGAAACAGCCCCAGTGATGCCAAGTGGGCCCCGGTGAGGTCGGAACGGCCCCGGTGAGGTAGGGATAGCCCTGGTGAGGTAAGGATGGCCCCAGTGAGGTTGGGACGGCCCCGTTGAGGTCAAGATGGCCATGGTGAGGATAAAACGGCCCCAGTGAAGTTGGGACGGCTCCAGTGAGGTTGGGACAGATAATGGGGACCAGTATAGACTGATGAACAAGGGTAGATGCAGAGGCAGAGCAGCATTGAACAGACTGTCAAACTACAGTGGGAAGCCTGGGGAGGATTTGGGGGGGGGTTAAGAGATCAACCGAAGGACTTATATGCATGCATATAAGAATAACCAATGGACACAAGACACTAGGGGGTAGGGGCCTGGGGAATGTCAAGGGGGGGGGGAAGGAGACATATGTAATATTCTTTGTAATACTTCAAGAAATAAAAATTATTTTAAAAATGGATAAAGGACTTAAATGTAAGACAGGAAACCATAAAAATCTTAAAGGAATCCACAGGCAGCAAAATCACAGACATACGCCGAAACAATTTCTTCACTGATACTGCTCCTAGGGCAATGGAAACTAAAGAGAAAATAAACAACTGAGACTACATCAAAAGAAAAAGCTTATGCACAACAAAAGAAACCATCAACCAAACAACAGAAAGCCTACTGTATGGGAGAACATATTTGCCAATGTTATCTTCCATAAGGGTTTAATCTCCAACATTTACAGGGAACTCATAAAACTTAACAAAAGGAAGATAAACAACCCAATCAAAAAATGTGCAATGGACCTAAATATGTTGAAAGAGGACATAAGGAAGGTCAAGAGACATATGAAAACATGCTCAAAGTCACTAATCATCCAAGCGATGCAAATCAAAATGTCAATGTGGTACCATCTCACACCTGTCAGAATGGCTATAATCAACAAATGTACAAATGACAACTGCTGGCGAGGATGAGGAGAAAAAGGAACCCTCGTGCACTGCTGGTGGGAATGCAGACTGGTGCAGCCACTGTGGAGAACAGTATGGAGTTTCCTCAAAAAACTAAAAATGGAACTCCCATTTGACCCAGTGATCCTACTTCTAGGAATATATCCCAAGAAGCTAGAAACACCAATCAGAAAGGATATATGCACCCCTATGTTCATAGCAGCACAATTTACAGTAGCTAAGATTTGGAAACAGCTTAAGTACCCTTCAGCAGATGAGTGGATTAAAAAACTGTTGTACATTTACACAATGGAATACTATGCTGCAGTAAAAAAGAATGGATTATTACATTTTCAACAGCATGGATGGATCTGGAGAGCATTATGCTCAGCAAAATAAGCCAGTCAGAGAAAGATAGATATCACACGATCTCACTCATTTGTGGAATATAATGAAGAACATAAACTGATGAACAAAAACAGATCCAGAGACAGAGAAGCATCGATAAGACCGTCAAACCTCAGAGGGAAGGTAGGGGAAGGTGGGAGGATAATGGGGAATAAGGACACATACTAGTATGTAATATCTTAATCAATAAAGAAAGAAAATGAGGGAAAAAAGATAAAGATCTCATAGGCACTGACTACAGCGTGGTGATTGTGGTGGGAGGGGTGTTGGGTAGGTGAGTGGAGGTGGAGAAGGGTAAAGGGGGGAGAAATAGTGATGGGAAATAAATAAATAAATAAATAAATAAATAAATAAATAGCTATTAAAGTAAAAAAAATAAAAGTTTCACTTCTGGAAACAATAGTACACAGGCTTTATCACTGAATGAATACATGAACCTATATTAGAATGAATATCCTTAGGGGAAATATAATGCTTCTGCATTGTACAGAGCTTAATCTTTTTCAAAGCCATTTTGGAACTCATTACTTTACCCTTCTAACCCTTTGTGAAGCAGGTAGGGCAGGTAGTGTTACACCCAGAACAAAGAGGCTCAGTTAAATTGAGCTGGGTTCTGCTCATTCTTCCTCTAGTAACCTTTACATTTTGTTTACACTTCGTATAAGCTAATATTTGTCAGACCTTCAGCCTTAATCAGAATTGCCTGTACATTTGCATATGGACTAAACTGAGCTTCCTGATATAAAATGAGATACGGAAGTTATGTCTGCAATGCAAATGTTTATGAAATGTTGCTAAAAAATAAAAATCCTCTTTTAAAATATATTTTTATTGATTTCAGAGAGAAGAAGAGAGAGAGAGAAAGAGAGAGAGAGAGAGAGAGAGAGAGAGAGAGAGAGAGAGAGAGAGAGAGAGAGAAACATTAATGTCTTCTGCATACCCCACTGGGGATTGACCCTGCAACCCGGGCATGTGCTCTTGACCGGAATTGAACCCGGGACCCTTCAGTCTGTAGGCTGATGCTCTATCCACTGAGCCAAACCAACTAGGGCTGTGTTTTTCTAAAAATATTTTTGTATGATAGCAGATATCAATTGGGTGGTCAAGGCAGAACCTAGAAAGCACATGGTTAGCTTGGGAATAGAAGTGTGAACAGTACAAAAATGAATGTTTTTTAATTGTCCTTGCTTGCTGTGGATATTAGGCAGCAAGATTTGTCTTTTTTTCACCAATTATCAAATTCCAATTGAAAGGTGGTGAGGTGTGATCCCAAACAGTTTATAATCCTCAAATAATTTATACAGTGATATTTTGTAACACATACACACCTCAGTGGCAGTCTCCACTCTTCTATTTTGGAGGTTGCAGAAGCTATACTGGGAGACTTGGAAAACAGCACCAACTTTTATTTTTGGAATTTCTTAGCTCATTTACAACTAGGGCAAGAAGATAGGAAGAGCCTTGTCATATGGGCTAGCACTGAGTACAGGAGAAAAAAATATAGCTAAGAAACATTTCTCTTTTTCTACCTGACAACTTCCTCAACCTTAAAAGCAGTTTGTACAAACTAGAAATTGTGGTGTATACAGAATATTTCAAGTCACAACTCCCCAGTATGAATGATTGCCATACCCACAGAGTCTGCTGCCTTCAAGGAATCATCAGTTGAAATGAAACAGCTAGCTATGTGTGGTGCCACCTACTGGCCTGGACAAAGTAATTTATTTAGAACTAGGAGGTGGTCTGAAGTTTGGGTGGCTGAATTTCAGGGCTGAAGGAGGAGGAATATTCAGAGAAGAATGATGGTGGCAAAGGGACTGAGAGCTAGACTTTTCAACTCTAGTGACAAAGGATGGGGAGGAATAAATGGGTATAGACACAAATCTCTACTTTCAGAGTGGAGGTTGGTAAGGAAGCTACCTTAGCTTTGCTGTTTTATGGATCTCTGAGATTGAGGGTTGATAGAGGAACCAGGGAAGCATAAGAAGTTGAATCTGCTATAGAGAAAGGGGAGATGGGGTGGGATTTTAATTATTTGAGCCTATGAACTTTGTTTGATACCTGAAAGAGGTTCTGAGGTGAATTGTGAGGAATGTGAATTCTGTTGCTATAATTCTTTTTGCTGGAGGGAAAGCTAAGTCCTTTAGAAACTTGACATTTTTAATTCTTCTTGATCCCCAGAAGTTTTAGTCATTGTAAATGTAATCAACAGCTTCTCTAGATAGGGGTATCTAAGTTAATGGCAGAGCCAAGTAATGACTTTAGGTCCAAGTGGCCCAGACTAAACCTGGTGGTTGGGTAGCTTTGAACAACTTTGAAAAACGAGAATTTCTGCAAAGGGTAGATGAGCCTAAGATGAGACTTTTAGAAAAAACTTTCATATCATCCATAGACATTACTTGATTGTGTGTACATGGGTACTTAATATATTAAAAATTTTCCAACTTACCTGAATCCAGTCTTCCCATCTCCATATTGGGTGCCTTATCTTCTCATTCTCTCCCATGTTTGTTGAATGCACAAGATTAAATTTAAAAATGTTGTAATAATTGTGTGTGTGTGTGTGTATGTGCACGCACGTGCACACACACACACACACACACACACACACAATGGCTTGTTTAACTGTGACTTTAAAGTCAGTCATAAGATCGTCTAGACAGGTCTTAGCTCCCTCATCAGATGAATCCTTTAAGTCTTTTTTAAAAAAAACCCATAAAGGTGATAAACAAGAAAACTTTTAGATTGTCTTCATTCCATTGTTTTGCAGCCTGAGGACTTAGAACTAAATTTAAAAATAATATTACTCTTAGAAAAGGCCAAGTCCCTGTTTCTCCTTTTGCCTTAGCTTCTTCATTGATAAAATGAAACACATTCCCTTTTCTATTATCTCAAGCCATCTGCTTTGTGGATTATTCAGATGCTTCTTTCTTCATCCTTCAACTGTTCAGTGTCACTCAAAACATTATTTTCCCCCCTGTGGTTCTACCAGAAGAGCAGTTGCAGGTCTTAGGTATATAGGGGAAAACAAGAAAATGTGGAGACAAAAATTGGTCCAGTTTTTGGTACTCTCATTCCTTCATACCTAAATCAGCATCTTAAAAACATCTGTCTCTAGCTCATCCTCCCTGCCCACTCCTGCTCCCATACATACACATTCTTTCCTTCTCACCTTCCTTCTTCAGCAAGTCTGATGGACAGACTAGTCTGACTGCCTCAAAAACACACTAATCTTAAAAAACTAAATTCTGCTCCTGTGGTTTTAATTAGGTGTAAATTCTCCTCGTTTTAAAACATGCCTCAGATATACCACAGTTTTCTAATCCATTCATCTGCTGAAAACTGTGGTACATCTACACAATGGAATACTACGCTGCTGTAAAAAAAGAAGGAATTCTTACCATTTGCAGCAGCATGGATGGAACTGGAGAGCATTATGCTAAGTGAAATAAGCCAGTCAGTGAAAGAAAAATACTACATGATCTTACTCACTTATGGATAATAAAGAACATTATAAACTGATGCACTAAAATAGATACAGAGGCAGAGAAGCATCGAACAGACTGTCAAACTACAGTGGGAACTCTGGGGAGAGTTGTGGGGGGGAGGTAGGAGATCAACCTAAGGACTTGTATGCATGCCTATAAGCATAACCAATGGACACAAGAAACTGGGGGGGGGGAGGAGAGGGCATGTGTCATTTAAATGAGGTAGGTAATATTGGAAAATGAATGAAAAGTTGGTCATTGTTCTGTGGATCTGAGCTTTGATGGAGAAGCTGAATTAGAGGCAGCATTTCAGTTCTGCTTATGCAATATGTGTCTATGTATTACTCAATAGTGAAATCCTGGAGACTCTGGCAGGAGGACAAAGCTTCTAAGGCTATATCAAAGTGGTGGGAGAAAATACCTGCCTCTTCTTCTTTACTAGGCTTTGGGGAGAATGAGAAATATATTACGTGTAAAGTGGCCTGAGTGCCTAGAAAAAATGTACATGTTTTATTAGCCTTGTGTATGATCATTGGTTAATCCCCCAGAGCCCCTATAAAGTCCTGGAAGCTCTGTAACTTATAGTTCTTCCTTCCTCAAGTGTTTGTTTCTCCCTGGTCCCCAGGTTGAAAAAAAATTTATTTCTTTTTTACATATTCTATATAAAGCCTCTGCAGTGAGGCTTTAGATTCTTTGGATCTGTACAGTTATCCACTGATGGCTAGGCTTAAACAGTAAACAATCTCACAGAACTAATTAGGCCCTATGGCTTGTGGCCAAATCAAGTAGTTTTGTTTCTCAGAATTTCTGAGAGGAAAAAAAAACATATTTAATACTTGGTAAAACTTTCCTCAAAATATCTCCTTGTACATGCAAGTATTGCTGACCTGGTAAAAATGTTTTGTACTAGCCCAGCTTGGGAACTTCTACTTTTCTTCATGTGCTGTATTCTTCATGACTTCACTCCAGGTGAGGGGACCAGGAGCCATTTTTGAGAAGTAGAATAGACTGATTCAAATATCTAAAGAACAGAGTTTGATTCATTCAAAATGGAAGCCCTGGCCTCCTCAGTCTCATGCTCCACAACGATAATTTCTCCTTGGCCAGAGACCTAAGTATCTGTGTCCAAAACTCATACTAGTTTCTGGACAGATTCATCAAGTCATACCTCAGGTTGCTTGAGTGTTTTATTCATTATTTCCTAATCTGAGTTAGGATTTAAAACGAGAGCCATTAAGTAGTAAAACAGACACACAACAATAACAGAACATCATGTCCTGACCCTTAGAGGTTAATTTAATGTGTTTAGTAGCATACAATTTCACTTGACCTTAGCCAAAAGGCCAAGAAACAATAGAAGTATACAGTTTCATAAAGGCTTTCACTGGAGTATTACATCAGAAACAGCATCATTCAATATATCACCACACACTGCTATTCTTTCAATTTGGCATTATTTATTAATTGTAGCAGAAGCACACTATTTGCACCTATTAAATATTTTAGTTTCCTTTTACATTTTCCTGACTAAAAGTAAAATGGTACTTTTACTTTTGTTACACCATTCTCAAGGCCAAAAAACCTGAATATTGTTTACATCCCTGATTACAAAGGCAATTACTGAGGTGGAGCTTCTTTGCCTGCTTTGATTATATCAAGGGTAATGTGTGTTTGTGTGAGTGGTGTGTGTGTGTGTGTGTGTGTGTGTGTGTGTGTGTGTGTGTGTGTTATGCAGGAGGGGTAGTGAGTGGAGCAAGAGTTTTAAGGAAGGAGTGGGGCTGGAAGGAAAAACCACTTTCAATGAATTGAAACTACATAATGAAATGATTCTGAAATTTAATCACAAAAATGGCTGTGTGTTTTATCTCACCTCCTCCTCTCTCTCTTTTCCTACTCTCACCCTCCCCAAAAACACTGAAGTAAAATGAGACTGTAAGATTGAAACCACACACCCATTCTAGGTCTGTTTTGAAAAAGGGTTTTTTCCTTCCCCTTATTTACTTCGTGGCAATGGACATTGCAAGATGCGGCTATGGCGTGGACTTGCCACTGTTTAGGTTTTTCCCTCTCCCTTGTGTTGCTCTCCAGTCTGGCAAGCAGAATCAAAGCTTTCTGTGGCTACATTTCTCACCATCTCTTCTAGTTTCACACTTTCCATTCAGTACTTAGTCACTGTCCCTCTGACAAATGGCCAGAAAGAGCTGCAGATTTAGTTTCCAAGTTTGGAAATGCTTCAGGGTTGCAGTGGAGGGTGGGTTTGTCTTTGTGGCTGCAGGTTCTGTTGAGGATTTTGGGAAAAGGGATAAAATGTATTTTTAACCCAGTTCCCAAGAATATGTGAACATGTACATATTCAAATACCTGTAGCACATTTTGGGGCTCACCCACATTATTTAATATTGGGTTTTCTCTTTTTAATTTATAATTTTTCTAGAACTCTTTAGAATGCCAATACCTTCTTCCTTTAATTTTTTTTCAAGCTAGTTGTCAATTTCCAGCTGCTCTAAAATGTAGCTTTTGGGTTTTCTTGTTCACTCCTGGCTTCTATTCTCTTCTAGTTTGTGTTTTCTTCTCAAAATAAAACTGCATGTAATTAATAAGGGTGAATAGATATTCAGTTTTAATACTGTACATGAAAGCTTGTCTCCTACACCCAAAGAAACCTTCCTTGCATGCAACATATACCAGTTGGTTGAATAAGACATGTAGGTATAAGATCGAAGTCCTAGAATAGAATAAGAGCTGGGATGTGTAGTGTAGTGAGCTGTGGGGAGGAGGTAAAAACACAGTCTAAGTTTGGTGGAAGGACAGAGAAATTGGACCAGAAGGGCCTGAAGAAGGCAGACACAAGGAAAGTAAGTGGACTTAGGGCAGTGTGTATTGGTTATGGCTGTTAACCAAACACCCTTTGTGGCTCTCTGCTCTTTTCAACTCCTCCTCTGCTCTTCCCTCTTAGTTTGTGTGGAGTTCCTGCATTGGGAGATAAGGAGTGTTTACACACAAAGGGTGTATGATAAGGTGCTGAGTGAAAGAGATAGTCCTCTAATTGTAGTCTGCCTTGCATAAAAACTTTGAAATAGATTCATTTAAGTTTCTAAAAGTCAGGAGTTGTGGTTGAGTCTGGCAGCCATTAGCAAATATGATACAGTTCAGAGAAGCATACATACATAATGTTGGAGATATTTCATTGGTATGTTAATCAGAATGAATTTGAATATATGATCACTTCTCCATTAATTCTAAGCATCACATGATTTAAATTTCTTTTCTGTTAAATTTTAAAATGCATTATGATTTTTTAAAATGAGCTTCACCTACAGGTGTTAAGAGACCATGGGAAGTGAGAGTGAGATTAAAAATAAAATATCAACCCTGCCTGGTGTGGGTCAGTGGTTAGATTGTTGACCTGGGCACCAAAGTGTCATGGGTTTGATTCCTGGTCAGGGGCACGTACCTGGCTTGCAGGTTCGATCCACAGCCCAGCTCTAGGTGCAAGTGGGAGGCAACCAATCGATGTGTCTCTCTCACATTGATGTCTCTCTCTCTCTCCCCCTCCCTTCCACTCTCTAAAAATCAATGGAAAAAAGTCCTTGGTTAGGATTACAAAAAATAAATAAATAAAATAAAATATCAAATAATCCATGAGGGGAATAAGTCTGTGCAACAAATAATTTGTCATCTCGTCTACAGGTATTATGACCAGTGTTCAGCAATGGCTCATTATCAGACCACTAAATGGAAGTACTCTTTACTGTGTATGCTTTGTATTGCTTTCCTGAAAATTACTACCCAGGCGTTTCATGTATTAAATACCACAGACTTGATCTTTAAATGATAAATAATTGTCTAACTATCTTAACTTTTCCCCCGTTATTTTATCTTTACTTTCTTCTCACTAGCATATTTTCTCCCATTTTATACCATCATCTAAATAAAATAATTCCTGATTATTGTATAATAAATATATGGTGTGTTTAGGTATAAATCTCTTTGAGTCTATCCTACTTGGAATTTGTTGAGCTTTTTGGATATGATTAATGTTTCTCATCAAATTTGGAAATAGTTTGGCTGTTATTTCTTCAAATATTTTTCTGCCCCATTTTCTAGCTTCCCTCCTTATGGGACTTCTATCATGTGTATGTTGTTGCATTTGATGGTGTCCCACAGGTCTGTAAGGCTCTGTTCATTTTTCTTCATTCTTTTTTCTTATATTAGATTTGTTAATCAAAATTTACCTATATTCAAGTTCACTTATTCTTTCTTCTGCCTGCTTAAATATGCAGTTTTGCTCTTCTAGTGAAATTTTATACTTCAGTTTTATACTTTTTAACTCCAGAATTTCTATTTGGTTCATTTTTATAATTTTTTTGTGCGCTTTTTAAAATATTCTTTATTTGGTGAGACATTATTCCCATACTTTCCTTTAACACTTTAGATATAGCTTCCTTTAGTTTATGAAAATATTTAAAATAGCTGATTTAAAGTTTAGTAAGTTCGAAATTTGGGCTGAAGGACAGTTTCTATTGATCTTTTTTTTTCTTGTGTATGGGCCATACTTTATTTGCTGTTTGCATATCTGGTATTGTTTTTTGTTGTATTCAAAACTGAATATTTTAAACAATACAGTGTGAACATCTGGAAATCAGATCCTCTTTTACACACCAAGGGTTTGTTATTTTCTGAACTAATTCTGTACAGCCTGTTTTTTTGTATATGGCCATTTAAGTCTCTGCTTGGCCACTTTATTGGGCATCTAATTATTGGACAGAGATTTCCTTAAGCAACTGGAAATAGTCTGCCAATGGCCACTATGTGCATGGAGCATCTTCAACACTCAGGCAGGTAGTTAACAATTTAACCTCAGCTTTAACTTTCTACTTGTATAGAGATAGTCAGCAAGAGGTGAGCTTTCAGATCCTTCTCAGGTATGTCCTGAACATGCACATAGCCCTGGGCATGAGCATAGCCCTACACATGCATGTGCTCATTGAGATTACCAGGTACATGCCAGAGACTTTCAAATCCTCATAGATATTTCCACAGCTTTTCCATTAAAGCTTTTTGGCTAGTGTATTGCTTGCCTTATCTGTTATCACATTGCCTCATACAGCCATGATTGTAAACAACTGCCACTGTATTCAACAAATATCCCCAGAGCAAAAGCTATTTTCACTGAGAGAACTCGCAGTCAGATGAAATAAAGACAAGCCTATGAGTGGAATATTACAGGAAACGATCAGGCAAGTCAAATAATGACAATTTTCTGAAAATAGAGCTTTTAAAGGACTTCCAGTCCCATTCTGCCCCCTCCAGTGGTTTTCACTGCGATTGTGGGCTGTTAGTTTTCAAGGCTACTTCAGAGTTGGAGAGGAGATATGGGAATAAGAAAAGTTTTAAAAACTAACAAAGCTCACTGTTTTTACTGAGATGAAACCATTTTTCTTGAATAAATGCTCCCTGGATTGCTGCAAGCATTTGGTAATTTCCAGAGTCTTTTTCCTCAGCCACTTGAGAATAGGTTGCATACCTAATGGCCCTTTAACCTAACAATTTTAGTGTATGCTTCCAAAGAATAAGAAAATTTTCTTAACTAATCACAGTACAGTCATCAAATTCAGTAAGTTTAGCACTGAGATAATAGTTTATCTTATGTACTCTTATTTTGTCAATTGACCCAATAATGTCCATAGAATATTTTTCTTTAGTTGAAGACCTATTCTAGGATCATGTATTATATTCTGTTGTCATGTCTCTTTTATCTCTTAAATTGATCCCCATATTTGCTTGTAAATTCACAAGAGAAAAGAGAGTCATAGTGAATTTTCTGGGAATACTATTTCAAAAAATCAACTTTAATAGTGGCCTAGGAAACTGCCTCCATTTCTCCATTCTGAAACCTCCCACCCCAGACCTATAAACACTTGTCAGGTTAGCAAAAAGGGGGCAGATATGTAGCCCTCTGAATTCAGGTATATTCTGAGAGTCCTCCAAGGCACTGACATTCTCCTGCCTCTCTCCTTCAGTTTAATTTCCCAAACCCATTTCCTTCTCCTCCTGATTGCTATCCTTTTGGTACCCAACTTGTAACAAATATGATTTGTGTGGGTTTGATTTGTTGCAGCATACCTGAGTGAGGAGCATTACAAGATAGCTGGGGATCACAGTGAAGCTTTCCTATATGAAGGAGCTTAGGCACACCAGCAAATACATTTTTCCCCAAGCCAAAATATAGCTTTCCTAATTAAGAAAACCTGACATGATGGGAAAGTCCCCATCTTAACATAGAGAGAAATGTTCCTGACTTCATTCTTTGCCCCTCAATTCTCTTCTTGAATATTCCACACCAGTACTCCTCAAATATTAATCTGAAAGGTTATTTTCCAGTACACATTAGACCTTTTAGCAATGCTGTGTAATCTAGCCTTCCCAATATTTTTTCACTCTTCATTGACTTAATGGCTCCACCAATATACACAAACATTTATGGCCTGAAGCCAATGATTGTCTTGGGTCTGGAGGCTCTCATTATCTACTTACCCATATAATATAGCCTGCCTTGTCCCTGCCAAAATTATTTTAATCAGTAAAAATCTGGTAAAAATTGGTCTATTTTTTATTTGTGTTAAGATGCCTTTTTAAATTAATTTTTATCTAATTTTAGTTGATTTAAAATAAATTTGTTATCTAACAGAACTATATAGCTTGAACTTATTCAGTACTTGGTATTTCTCAGTATTGTTCTTCATTGGTCATTTTCTTTCATCCACACCCATGATATTTCATTCACCTGTGTCCTATAATAATCTTCCATCTCTACTTACTGAAATCTTTACATTCTTATCCTAGTTAATCAAATTATACACTCTGAGAAGATGAAGCCCATGCTTTGTTCATTTTGAAACCTTACATAGACCTAAACAATACTGCCCTGACACATTAGGTGCTAAATATTGAATGTCTGAATATTGAATAACTAAATTATATTAAAAAACTGAATCATGCTTCCATGAAGTGCAAATGATGTTGTTCTTGTTTGTCTGAACTTCTATGGCTCTTTTACTTCTTAAGGTATTGTATCACAAGCTGTTTTGAACTATAGATAGATAAAAAAAAGAAAGATTTTTCCTGATGCCCTAACTACCTAAGGGTTAAAAGTTCTGGATTGAGCCTTCATTAAAATTATAAAACCTTTATAGCAAATATATTTATTAAATTAATATGTTTTTTTCAATTAGTTGGTATATATATGGATTAATATTAATTATTGCCAGAGTCTTATAGGTTTAGCACCAGTTTTCTTTATGTTTTTCTATTTTCAAGATATAAGTGATTATATACTTGCTTATGTAAATGGTTGGGAATGTAAGTTTTGTTTACCAATCTTACCTGCTTCTTTGAACTTCTTTTAAGTTATTTGTTGCAAATTATAATGATTTATTATCAAAACCTATTTTAATGATTTATAATCTGAACAGCTTCCTTTAATTTTGTTCACAGCAAAGAATCAGATGCTATCTGCCTTGCAAAAGTATGTTATCCAGTTAATAGAATAATTGACTTTCTATACACCTATACCAGTATTTGGAATTATGCTTTTATTTAGTGCCCTAGAAGTTTTTACATCTTGGAACTTGTACATATTAAAAATTGGAGTATTTATTACAGAGACTATCTTTACAATATTGTATGCTATTGCCTCATTGGTCAAATATTAATTGAGCAAAATGGATTGGGTCGACTTCTGGGTTCTCTGTTTTGTTCCATTGGTCTATATATATAAATTTCAGAGAGAAAGGGATGATGAGAGAATCATTGATCAACTGCCTCCTTCATGCCCTCTATTAGGGATTGAGCCAGAACCCAGGCATGTACCCTTGACCGGAATCGAACCCAGGGCCCTTCAGTCCTCAGGCCAACGCTCTATCCACTGAGCCAAACCGGCTAGGGTTATATGCCTGTTCTTGTGCCAGTACCAGGTTGTTTTGAGTACAGTGGCTTTGTAGTATAACATGATATCTGGTATTGTGATCCCTCCAACTTTCTTCTTCTTTTTCAAGATTGCTGGGACTATTTGGGGGTCTTTTTGGTTCCATATAAATTTTTGTAGTATTTGTTCTAGGTCTGTGAAACATGTCATTGGTATTTTAATAGGGATAGCGTGGAATCTACAAATTGCTTAGGGTAATATGGATATTTTAAAAATGTTAATTCTTCTAATCCATTGACATGGTATATGATTCTACTTGTTTGTATTTTCTATAAAAATGCCATCAATTTCTGGATGTTAATTTTGTATGCTGCTACTTTGCTGATTTCATTTATTAACTCTAGTAGTTTTTGGTGGAATCTGTAGGGTTTTTTATGTACAGTACCATGCCTTCTGTGAATAATGACAGTTTTACTTCCTCATTTCCAAGTTTGATGCCATTTATGTTTTCTTCTTTTCTGATTGCTGTGGCTAGAATGTCTGTACTATTTGAATAAGAGTGGTGAAAGTGGACATGCCTGTCTTGTTCTGTTCCTAGGGGAAATGATTTCAGTTTTTGCACATTGAATATGATGTTGGCTGTAGGTTTGTCATATATGGCCTTGATTATTTTGAGGTATGATCCTTCTATTTCTACCTTGCTGAGAGGTTTTTTTTGTAATTTTTCCCCTTTACTGATTAAGATATTACAAATGTGTCTTTATCCCCCCAATGTCCCCTCATACCTTTAATCCTGACTTCACCCTCATCCCCTGTTGTCCACATCCATCACTTATGCTTATATGCATGCATACAAGTTCTTTGGATGATGTCTCCCATCACTCCCATCCTCCCCTACCTTCCCTCTGAGTTTTGAGCATCTGATCAATGCTTCTGTGTCTCTACATCTGTTTTTCTTCAACGGTTTATGTTGTTCATTATAATCCACAAATGAGTGAGAGCATGTGATGCTTATCTTTCTCTGACTGATTATTTCACTTAGCATAATGCTCTAGCTCCATCCATGCTGTTGCAAATGGTAGGAGTTCCTTCCTTTTTACTGCAGCGTAGTATTCCATTGTGTAGATGTACCACAGTTTCTTAATCCATTCATCTGCTGATGGGCACTTAGGCTGATTCCAAATCTTAGCTATTGTAAATTGTGATGCTATGAACATAAGGATGTATATATCCTTTCTGATTGGTGTTTCTGGTTTCTTGGGATATATTCCTACAAGTGGGATCACTGGGTTAAATGAAGTTCCATTTTTAGTTTTTTGAGGAAACTCCATACTGTTCTCCACAGTGGCTGCACCAGTTTGCATTCCCACCAGCAGTGAACAAGGGTTCCTTTTTCTCCACATCCTTGCCAGCATTTGTCATTTGTAGATTTGTTGATGATAGCCATCCTGACAGGTGTGAGATGGTACCTCATTGTTATTTTGATTTGCATCGCTTGGATGATTAGTGACTTTGAGCATGTTTTCAAATGTCTCTCAGCCGTATGTATATCCTCTTTCAAAAAGTGTCTATTTAGGTCTGTTGCCCATTTGTTGATTGGGGTGTTTATCTTCTTTTTTGTTAAGTTTTATGAGTTCCTTGTAAAGGTTGGAGATTAAACCTTTATCAGAGATATCATTGGCAAATATGTCGTCCAATGCAGTGGGTTTTCTTGTTGTTTTGTTGATCGTTTCTTTTGCTGTGAAGAAGCTTTTTATTTTGATATAGTCTAATTTGTTTATTTTCCCTTTAGTTTCCATTGCCCTAGGAACTGAGTCAGTGAAGAAATTCCTTGGCATATATCTGAGATTTTGCTACCTGTGGATTCCTCTAATAGTTTTATGGTTTCCCGTGTTACATTTAAGTCCTTTATCCATTATAATTTTTTATTTTTATTTATTTTTATTTTTTATTGCTTAAAGTATTAAAAAGGGTATTACATATGTGTCTGTTTTTTATCCCCCGCCCTTGACTATCCCCTGGCCTCCCCCACCCCCCAGCATCCCATGGCCATTGGTTATGCATATATGCATACATACAAGTCCTTCGGTAGATCTCTTATACCCCTCCCTCCTGCCCCCCAACTTTCCCTGGCCTTCCCGCTGCATTTTGATAATATGTTTGAGGCAGCTCTGCCTCTGTATCTATTACTGTTCAAAAGTTTATAATGGTCTCTATTATCCATGAATGAGTGAGATCATGTGGTATTTTTCCTTCATTGACTGGCTTATTTCACTTAGCATAATGCTCTCCAGTTCCATCCATGCCATTGCAAATGTTAGGAGTTCCTTCTTTTTTACAGCAGCATAGTATTCCATCTTGTTGATGTACCATAATTTTCAAATACATTCATCTACTGATGGGCACTTAGGCTGTTTCCAGATCTTAGCTATGGTGAATTGTGCTGCTATGAACATAGGGGTTCATATATCCTTTCTGATTGGTGTTTCTGGCTTCTTGGGATATATTCCTAGAAGTGGGATCACAGGGTCAAATGGGAGTTCCATTTTCAGTTTTTTAAGGAAACTCCATACTGTCTTCCATAGTGGCTGCAGCAGTCTGCATTCCCACCAGCAGTGCGCAAGTGTTCCTTTTTCTCCACATCCTCTCCAGCACTTGTCGTTTGTTGATTTGTTGATGATAGCCAGTCTGACAGGTGTGAGATGGTACCTCATTGTTGTTTTGATTTGCATCTCTCGGATGATTAGTGACTTTGAGCATGTTTTCATATGTCTCTTGGCTTTCTGAATGTCCTCTTTGGAAAGGTGTCCATTAGGTCCTTTGGCCATTTTTTGTTTGGATTGTTTATCTTCCTTTTGTTAAGTTGTATGAGTTCCCTATAAATTTTGGAGATTAGGCCCTTATCAGATATGACATTGGCAAATATGTTTTCCCACACAGTGGGTTTTCTTGTTGTTTTGTTGATGGTTTCTTTTGCTTTGCAGAAGCTTTTTATTTTGAAGTAGTCCCATTTGTTCATTTTCTCTTTAGTTTCAAGTGCCCTAGGAGCTGTATCAGTGAAGAAATTGCTTTGGCATATGTCTGAGATTTTGTTGCCTTTGGATTCTTCTAGAATTTTTATGGTTTCCCATCTTACATTTAAGTCCTTTATCCATTTTGAGTTTATTTTTGTGTATGGTGTAAGTTGGTGGTCTAGTTTCATTTTCTTGCATATATCTGTCCAATTTTCCCAACACCATTTATTGAAGGGACTTTCTTGGCTCCATTGTATGTACTTGCCTCCTTTGTTAAATATTAATTGAGCATATCAGTTCGGGCCGATATCTGGGCTCTCTATTTTATTTCATTGATCTATATACCTGTTCTTGTGCCAGGACCAGGCAGTTTTGAGAACAGTATCTTGTAATACATATTGATATGTAGTATTGAGATCCCACCTACTTTGTTGTTTCTCAGGATTGCTGCAGTTATTCGGGGTCTTTTTTTTATTCCAGATGAATTTTTGGAGAGTTCGTTCTAGATCTGTGAAGTATGCCGTTGGTATTTTAATGGGAAGTGCGTTGAATTTAAAGATTGCTTTGGGCAGTATGGACATTTTAATGATGTTGATTCTACCAATCCATCAACACAGTATGTTCTTCTATCTGTTTATGTCTTCCTCTATCTCTTTTTTCAACATCCTGTAGTTTTGAGTAGAGGTCTTTTACCTCTTTAGTTAAGTTTATTCCTAGGTAGCTTAATATTTTTGGTGCGATGGCAAATGGGATTGTTTTATAATCTCTCTTTCTGAAAGTTCACTATTGGTGTATAGAAATGCCCCAGATTTCTTGGGGTTAATTTTGTATCCTGCTACATTGCCAAATTCATGTATTAAGTCTATTAGCTTTTCGATGGAGTGTCTAGGGTTTTGTATGTATAATATCATATCGTCTGCAAATAAGGACAGTTTTACTTACTCTTTTCCAATTTGGATGCTTTTTCTTTCTTCTTCTTGCCTAATTGCAATGGCTAATACTTCCAGTACTATGTTGAACAGGAGTGGTGAGAGTGGGCATACCTGTCTTTTTCCTATCCTTAGGGGAAATGATGTTAGTTTTTGTCCATTGAGTATGATGTTGGCTGTGGGCCTTTCATATATGGCTTTTATTATGTTGACATATTATCCTTCTACTCCCGCCTTGTTGAGAGTTTTTTTTTTTTTTTATCAAAAATGGGTGTTGGATTTTGTCAAATGCCTTTTCTGCATCAATTGATAAGACCATGTGTTTTTTTTTTTCAATTTGTTTATGTGATTTATCACGTTTATTGATTTGCGGATATTGTGCCATCCTTGCATCCCTGGGATAAATCCTACTTGGTCATGGTGTATGTTCTTTCTAATGTACTGCCGGATCCGATTTGCTAAGATTTTGTTGAGGATTTTGGCATCTATGTTCATGAAGGATATTGGCCTGTAATTCTCTTCATTGTGTTTTCTTTACCTGGTTTTGGTATTAGGGTGATGCTGGCTTCATAGAATGAGCTTGGAAGTGTTCCTTCCTCTTGAATTTTTTGTAGTAGTTTGAGGAGGATAGGTTTTAGTTCTTCCTTGAGTGTTTGGTAAAACTCCCCTGTGAAGCCGTCCGGTCCTTGGCTTTTGTTTGATGGAAGCTTTTTGATGACTGCTTCAATTTCTTCCATAGTTATTGACCTGTTGAGATTTTTAGATTCTTCCTGATTGAGTGTTGGAATGTTGTATTTTTCTAGGAATTTGTCCATTTCCTCCATGTTGTCTAGTTTGTTGGAGTAGAGCTGTCCATAGTATTTTTTAACAATCATTTTGTATTTCTGTGGGTTCTGTTGTTACTTCGCCTCTATCCTTTCTGATTTTGTTTATTTGGGTCCTCTCTCTTTGGTCCTTGGTGAGTCTGGCTGGAGGTTTGTCAATCTTGTTTATCCTTTCAAAGATCCACCTCTTGGTTTCATTGATTTTCTGTATTGTGTTTTTGGTCTCTATGTCATTTATTTCTACTCTAATCTTTATGATCTCCTTCCTTCTGCTCACTCTGGGAGTTTTCTTGTTGCTCTCATTCTAATTCTTTGAGTTGTACAGTTAGATGATTTACTACCATTTTTTCTTGTTTTTTGAGATAGGCCTGTAGAGGTATAAATTCGCTCTCACGACTGCTTTTGTTGTGTCCCATAGGTTTTGGATATTTGTGTTTTCATTGTCATTAGTTTCCATGATGTTTTTAATTTCTTCTTTGATCTCATTGGTAACCCAATTAATATTTAATAACATGCTATTCAGCTTCCAAGTGTTTGAGTATTTTGGGTTGTTTTTATTGTAGTTTATTTCTAATATTATTCCTTCGTTGTCTGAGAAGATGCTTGGTATGATTTCAATCTTCTTCTTTTCTTTTATTGCTTAAAATATTACAAAGGGTATTACATATGTGTCCATTTTATCCCCACGCCCTAGACAGTCCCCTAGCCTCCCCTATCCCCCAGTGTCTTATGTCCATTGGTTATGCTTATATGCATGCATACAAGTCCTTTAGTTGATCTCTTACACCCTACCTCCTGTCCCCCAACCCTCCCCGGCCTTCCCGCTGCAGTTTGACAATCTGTTTGAGGGAGCTCTGCCTCTGTATCTATTATTGTTCAAAAGTTTATAATGGTCTCTATTATCCATGAATGAGTGAGATCATGTGGTATTTTTCCTTTATTGACTGGTTTATTTCACTTAGCATAATGCTCTCCAGTTCCATCCATGCCGTTGCAAATGGTAAGAGTTCCTTCCTTTTTAGAGCAGCATAGTATTCCATCTTGTAGATGTACCACAGTTTTCTAATCCATTCATCTACTGATGGGCACTTAGGCTGTTTCCAGATCTTAGCTATGGTGAATTGTGCTGCTATGAACATTGGGGTGCATATATCCTTTCTGACTGGTGTTTCTGGTTTCTTGGGATATATTCCTAGAAGTGGGATCACAGGGTCAAATGGGAGTTCCATTTTCAGTTTTTTAAGGAAACTCCATACTGTCTTCCATAGTGGCTGCAGCAGTCGGCATTCCCACCAGCAGTGCACAAGTGTTCCTTTTTCTCCACATCCTCTCCAACACTTGTCGTTTGTTGATTTGTTGATGATAGCCAGTCTGACAGGTGTGAAATGGTACCTCATTGTTGTTTTGATTTGCATCTCTAGGATGATTAGTGACTTTGAGCATGTTTTCATATGTCTCTTGGCTTTCTGAATGTGCTCTTTGGAAAGGTGTCCATTAGGTCCTTTGCCCATTTTTTGATTGGATTGTTTACCTTCCTTTTGTTAAGTTGTATGAGTTCCCTATAAATTTTGGAGATTAGGCCCTTATCAGATATGTCATTGGCAAATATGTTTTCCCACACAGTGGGTTTTCTCATTGTTTTGTTGATGGTTTCTTTTGCTGTGCAGAAGCTTTTTATTTTGATGTAGTCCCATTTGTTCATTTTTTCTTTAGTTTCAAGTGCCCCAGGAGCTGTATCAGTGAAGAAATTGCTTCGGCATATGTCTGAGATTTTGTTGCCTTTGGATTCTTCTAGACTTTTTGGTTTCCTGTTGTACATTTAAGTCCTTCATCCATTTTGAGTTTATTTTTGTGTATGGTGTAAGTTGGTGGTCTAGTTTCATTTTCTTGCATATATCTGTCCAATTTTCCCAACACCATTTATTGAAGAGACTATCTTGGATCCATTGTATGTTCTTGCCTCCTTTGTCAAATATTAATTGATCATATTGGTTTGGGCCGATTTCTGGGCTCTCTATTCTATTCCATTGATCTATATGCCTATTCTTGTGCCAGTACCAGGCAGTTTTGAGAACAGTGGCTTTGTAATACAACTTGATATCTGGTATTGAGATCCCACCTACTTTGTTCTTTTTCAGGATTGCTGCAGCTATTTGGGTTTTTTTTTTATTCCAGATGAATTTTTGGAGAGTTCGTTCTAGATCTCTGAAGTATGCCATTGGTATTTTAATGGGAAGTGCGTTGAATTTATAGATTGCTTTGGGTAGTATGGACATTTTAATGATGTTGATTCTACCAATCCATGAACACGGTATGTTCTTCCATCTGTTTATGTCTTCCTCTATATCTTTTTTCAACGTCCTGTAGTTTTCTGAGTAGAGGTCTTTAACCTCTTTAGTTAAGTTTATTCCTAGGTACCTTAATTTTTTTGGTGTGATGGCAAATGGGATTGTTTTTATAATCTCTCTTTCTGAAAGTTCACTATTGGTGTATAGAAATGTCTCAGATTTCTTGGGGTTAATTTTGTTTCCTGCTACATTGCCAAATTCATGTATTAAGCCCAGTAGCTTTTTGATGGAATCTCTAGGGTTTTGTATGTATAATATCATGTCGTCTGCAAATAAGGACAGTTTTACTTCCTCTTTTCCAATTTGGATTCCTTTTATTTCTTCTACTTGCCGAATTGCAATGGCTAACACTTCCAGTACTATGTTGAACAGGAGTGGAGAGAGTGGGCATCCCTGTCTTGTTCCTGTTCTTAGGGGAAATGGTGTTAGTTTTTGTCCATTGAGTATGATGTTGGCTGTGGGTCTGTCATATATGGCTTTTATTATGTTGAGGTATGATCCTTCTCCTCCCACCTTGCTGATAGTTTTTATCAAAAATGGGTGTTGAATTTTGTCAAATGCTTTTTCTGCATCAATTGATATAAATAGTGGTTTTTTTCTTTCAATTTGTTTATGTGATGTATCACATTTATTGATTTGCGGATATTGTGCCATCCTTGCATCCCTGGGATAAATCCTACTTGGTCATGGTGTATGATCTTTCTAATGTACTGCTGGATCTGATTTGCTAAGATTTTGTTGATAATTTTGGCATCTATGTTCATGACGGATATTGGCCTGTAATTCTCTTTCATTGTGTTGTCTTTACCTGGTTTTGGTATTAGGGTGATGCTGGCTTCATAGAATGAGCTTGGAAGTGTTCCTTCCTCTTGAATTTTTTGTAGTAGTCTGAGGAGGATAGGTTTTAGTTCTTCCTTGAATGTTTGGTAAAACTCCCCTGTGAAGCCGTCTGGTCCTTGGCTTTTGTTTGATGGAAGCTTTTTGATGACTGCTTCAATTTCTTCCATAGTTATTGGCCTGTTGAGATTTTTAGATTCTTCCTGATTGAGTTTTGGAATGTTGTATTTTTCTAGGAATTTGTCCATTTCCTCCATGTTGTCTAGTTTGTTGGAGTAGAGCTGTCCATAGTATTTTTTAACAATCATTTTTATTTCTGTGGGTTCTGTTGTTATTTCGCCTCTATCCTTTCTGATTTTGTTTATTTGGGTCCTCTCTCTTTGGTTCTTGGTGAGTCTGGCTGGAGGTTTGTCAATGTTGTTTATCCTTTCAAAGATCCACCTCTTGGTTTCATTGATTTCTTGTTTTGTGTTTTTGGTCTCTATGTCATTTATTTCTGCTCTAATCTTTATTATCTCCTTCCTTCTGCTCACTCTGGCGTTTTCTTGTTGCTCTCTTTCTAATTCTTTTAGTTGTAGAGTTAGATGATTTACTACCATTTTTTCTCGTTTTTTGAAATAGGCCAGTTAGACCTATAAACTTCCCTCTCAGGACTGTTTTCATTGTGTCCCTTAGGTTTTGGATTGTTGTGTTTTCATTGTCATTAGTTTCCAGGATGTTTTGAATTTCTTCTTTGATCTCAGTGGTAACCCAGTCAATATTTAATAGCATGCTATTCAGCTTCCAGGTGTTTGAGTATTTTGGGTTGTTTTTATTGTAGTTTATTTCTAATATTATGACATCGTGGTCTGCGAAGACACTTTTAATGATTTCAATCTTCTTGAATTTGGGGATACTTTGCTTGTGACCCAATATGTGGTCTATTTTTGAATCTGTCCATGAGCACTTGAGTAGAATGTATACTCCCCAGCTTTTGGGTGAAGTGTTCTGAAGATGTCTATTAAGTCCATCTGATCTAGTGAGTCATTTAGGATTGCTGTTACTTTGCTGATTGTTTGTCCAGAGGACTTATCCAGTGATGTCAGTGGTGTATTAAACTCCCCTACTATGATTATATTGTTGTCTATCTCTCCTTTGATATCTTCCAGGAGTTTTTTTTTTTTTTATGAATTTGGTTGCTCCTGCATTGGGTGCATATATGTTTACCAGGGTTATATCTTCTTGTTGTATTGATCCATTTAGTATTATTAAGTGCCCTTCCTTATCTCTTGTTATGGCCTTCACTTTGAGTTCTATTTTGTCCGATATAAGTATTGATACTCCAGGTTCTTTTCCTTTCCATTTCGTTGAAGGATATTTTTTCATCCGTTCACTTTCAGTCTGTTTTAGTCCCTTCTAATGAGGTGGGTCTCTTGTAGACAGCAGATGTATTGGTCATGTTGTTTTATCCATTCAGCCACTCGATGTCTTTTGGTTGGAGCATTTAGCCTGTTTACATTTAAAGTTATTATTGAAAGGTACTTGTTTGTAGCCATTTCTTTTTTTGTGTGGCTGTTTTCTTTCTGAGCTTTTTATTTCTTCTTTTTACACCAGTCCCATTAGCATTTCTTGCATTGCTGGCTTGGTGGTGATAAACTCCCTTAGCCTTTTTTTTGTCTCTGAAGCTTCTTATTTCCCCTTCAATTTTGAATGATAGCCTGGCTGGATAGAGTATTCTTGGATTCAGTCCTTTGCTTTGCATCACTTTGTCAATTTCCGTCCATTCATTTCTGGCCTGATGTGTTTCTGTTGAGAAATCATTTGATAATCTAATGGGCGATCCCTTTTATGTAACTTTGCATCTCTCTCTTGCAGCCTGTAAGATTCTCTCTTTGTCCTGAACATTTGCCATGGTAATTATGATGTTTCTTGGTGTGGGTCTTTTCGAGTTCACCTTGTTTGGGACTCTCTGTGCTTGTGTGACTTTTTTCTTCCCCACCTCAGGGAAGTTTTCTGTTATCACTTCTTTGAATAGATTTTCTAATTCTTGTTCATCTTTCTGTTGTTCTGGCACCCCTATTATTCGTATGTTGTTTCGTTTCATGTTGTCCCAAAGCTCCCTTAGGCTCTCCTCCTGTCTTTTAATTTTTTTCTCCAGTTGCAGTACAGTGTGGGTGTGTTTTGCTTCCTTGTCTTCGAATTCACTAATTCGGTCCTCCGCTTCTCCTAGTTTACTGTTGATACTTTCAATGGTGTTTTTATTGCAGCTATATCGCTCTTCATTTCTTCTTGGGTCTTACTTAAATTGTTTAATTTTTCATCTGTTTCTTCTAGCTTCTTGCATATGTTATTGATTTTTTCATCTGTTTCTTCTTGTTCTTTTAGAAGTTGTTGATTTTTTTCTCCATTCGATTTATGCTCTCTAGGAGCCTTATTCTGAATTCTTTTACTGTCATGTTGCATGCCTCTGTATCACTTAGCTGCTTTTCTGGCGAGTCCTCTTTTTCTTTCCTTTGGGGGTTTCTTTGTCTACCCATGTTTGATCTCACTGACATATCTAGACATTGAGTCGTTCAGTGGCTGCTCCTCTGGTGGCAGTGGCTCCTTGGGCTGTGGTTGCTGCTCGGGCGGTTGCGGTAGCAGCTGCTCCTCAGTTGGCAGCAGCTCCTCTTTTGGGTGCTGTTCACAGCTGTGGTAGCTCTTCTGGCTGGTTGGGGGAGGCTTCACGTACAGCTGCTGTTCCTCAGACCGAGGGTGTGGTGCTCTGCAGGCTGCTGTTGCTTGGATCTTCTGTGTTGATTTAAAGGCACAGAATACAACACAACAAGGCACCACGTACCAGGCACTAATCACATATATATTCACGATATTAATAACTCCAAATAAAGGTGACCACCTGAATTAGGAGAGTTAGGGGATAAGGAAGAAAGAAGAAAAAACGATAAAATTGAAAAAAGAAAAGAAAAGAAAAGTAGGGGGGGAAAAGGATTGCAAAAATGAAATTGGGAAAAAGGAGGTGGGGGAAAGGAAAAAAAAAGAAGAAAAAGAGAGAATGAAGTAGTAGAGGTGAAGAGACTATTTAAATGAGGAGACGACACCTATAGAACCGCCACTAATCCCAACAAATTCTAGCAACAGCTCCCTGGAGATGAATGGAAACTAAGAACAGCCAATAATATCAAGAGAAGCAAGGGAAAACAGAAGCACAGAAATAACTGGGGCGGGGGGTTGAGTGAGGGGAAAAACCAGCAGAAAAAAATAAATAGAAAAGACAAAACAGCCTCACAAGCAGTCCTAAAACACACAGACACATACACTAACACAAACAAACAAACAAACAAAATAATAAAAAAACAAACAAAATAATAAAAAAACAAACAAAATAAAACAGTATACTCAACATTAAAGCAAACAGCAACAAAACAATAGAAAGATAAAAGAAGAAAAAAATTGGATAATGAAGAAAGATATGGGATAAGTGTGTAAGGATTTAGAGCAGTGGATTGGAAATAGGATATATAAGTAGGGTGAAATTTTGACAGGAGGTAAACAGAAGGAATAGGGAAAATTTTTTTTATTATTGCTTAAAGTATTACAAAGGGTATTACATATGTGTCCATTTTATCCCCCCACCCTAGACAGTCCCCTAGCATCGGAATAGGGAAAATCTAAAGGAGGAATAGGGTAAGAGAAACAGGACAACAAAGGGGAAAAGTGAGGGAGAGTGTTTTAGCATAGAGGTAAAATTGAGGTAGGGAAAATTGATGCTAAAGGAATGATGAAAATAGAATGGAGAACACTAATCCCAAAATAAAATAAAGAGAAAATAAAATGGCACTTTAAAAAATGGTAAAATGGTAGCAGTAATAATACTGGTTAAAAGTAAAAATGTAGTAATTGAAAGGGTATAATCAGGTGATGGAAAAAGATAAAAAATGGTTTCTTAGTTAAAAGGTGAAGAAATTAAAAAAAAATTGCAATAATGAAGATCCTTCAGTTCTTCTACTCTTCAGGCTGGCATGCTTTAGTCCTACCAGGTATTCAGGAGAATGTTGAATTTCCCTGCGATACACTGCTCCTCCGTGTTGTAAACCACAGTCCAGCTTTTAAAGCAGGCCGTATTTGTTTCCCAGACTGCCTTAATTTGTATTTAGCTAAGAGTCAGTTTGTGGCTCAGTCTCTGGGTGGCAGTGGTTCTGGTTTGACCTTCGAGGCTATACGGCCTCTCTGTCCAGTTTAGGGTTTATTTTCTCTATTGCACTTAAAACTGGTTTGGGGAAGTCCCCTGCCCAGCGCTGGTTGTGTTGTTGCTGGGAATGAAAGTCCCTCTATAGGCCAGACCGTGTTAACTCCCAGGGACTAATCAGATTTGTATAATCCTTCATACCATGTAGGGTAGAATCTGGGTGTGGCTGTGCTCCTTGCCTGGGGGCTGGAGGGAGGGGTTACATGTTTCGGAGAAAATGGCTGCCCCGTTCCTGGGCTCAAGGGTGACTCAGCCCTCAATTCGCTGCCACCTCTCCTGGCCCCCTGTCTCTCCTCAGCCTCTCCCCAGATTCCACTCGTCCGCACCTTCTCCCTCTCTTCAGCACAAGTGAGTGTCTGTATCTGAAATGTCCTATGAGCAGGGTTCAGTTAAAACAAACAAACAAACACCGGCCGCGGAAACAGGGAAGGCTGCATTTCGGTACATTCTTCTCTTACTGGCACTGCATGCTCTGGTCAGCTCTTCAGGCTGCCCCCTCTAAGCTAAGTCCTCCTTGATCACAGAACCCAGATCTCAAATCCACCAGCGCCAACAGTCCCTCGGATCTCCTTTCCCCAGTCAGGGGCTGTGCCTGTCCCAAGGGATGCGGCTGGGTGCCATGAGGTTTCCCTCTGACCCTCTGGGCTCAGAGGTCTGGCAAACTTTCCTGCCCAGATCCCTGGTTTTTACCTTTCCAGGGGAACTCTGCCCTTCCTGGCCGCAAACTGTCTCACCAGCTGAGTATTCTTCACCAATTCAGGGTGGGTGTTATTAGTTTCAGCTGCTTACTCCATTTGCTCCTGGACAAGACCTGGGACGCGTCTGCCTATACCGCCGCCATCTTGAATTCTCCCCTCCACCTTCAATTTTGATTTATAGCCTTGCTGGGTATAGTTTTCTTGGACTCAGTCCCTTCATTTGCATCACTTTGTATATTTCATTCCATTTCCTTCTGGCCTGGTGTGTTTCTGTTGAGAAATCAGTTGATACTCTAATTGGAGATCCCTTGTAGGTAACTTTCTGTCTCTCTGTGGCAGCCTTTAAGATTCTTACTTTGTCATTGATGTTTGCCAATTTAATTATGATGTGTCTTGGTGTTGGTCTTTTGGGGTTCATCTTGTTTAGAACTATATTTGCTTCTTGGACTTAAGTAGTTTTCTTTTTGCCAATATCAGGGAAGTTTTCTGTCATTATTTCTTCAAACATGTTTTCTATTCCTTGCTTCTCTTCCTCTCCTGGTATCCCTATTATGTGAATGTTGTTTTGTTTTGTGTTGTCCCAAAGCCCCTTTAGGCTTTCTTCTTGCTTTTTAAATTTTCTTTCCAGTTGCTGCTGTGTTTGTGTATTTTTTCCTACCTTGTCTTCTAATTTGCTGATGCAGACCTCTACCTCTTCTAGTCTACTGTTTAAGCATTCCATTGTGTTTTTTATTGCAGTTATGTTGTTCTTCATTTCCTCTTGGTTCCTTTTCATGTTGGTGACATTCTCATTCAGCTCCTTATAATTCTCATTGAGTTGTGTGTATTTGCCATTGAGTTGTGTGTATTTGTCATCCAGCCATTTGAGCATCCTTATTACTATTACTCTGAATTCTGTCTCTGATATGTCAATAGCCTCAATTTCATTTAACTCCCTTTCTGGTGATTCCTATTTTTCTTTACTTTGGGGGTTGCTTTTTTGTCCTCCCATGGTTTGCTGTAACATTTTAATTGTAGATCCATTTGCTTTTCTACTCAGGTTCTTTTGGAGCTGGTGCTACTGGTGTGATCTCTCAAGTCTCCTGGGCTTGGTAATCTAGTGTAGCTCCTGACTTGAGTTATTTGGGTTCTCTTGAGGTAGGCATGTGAGCTGGAAAGGCGTAACCTGCGATGTATAGAAGTCAGCAGCTCTGGTGGGGGGTGTCCCAATTTTTGCTGTCTTGTGCCCTTTGTTGAAATTGTGCATGCCCAGCGGGGATTCAGAGTGGCACCCAAGAACCATCTGTTGGGGTGGTGGTGCTCCAGAGGCCTGCCTTCTGGAAAGGCATGACTGTGGAGTCTAGAGTTGCATAGTTTTGGAGTGGGCAGACTCAGCTTTTGCTGTTGCACCTGTGGTGGATAGATGCATGCCCCTAGTGGTGGTTTATGGCGACACCAACAGTGCGTTTGCCAGTGCGGTACGCTGAACCACTCTGAAGGGCCCTGGCATTAAAGCTGCATAATCAAGGTGTCTGTGGGCAAGTGTCCTGGATGAGTGAATTCAGAATTTCTATTGCTAGGGGAGTGTGTCCCTGTTTGTCCAAGATCGCACCCAGCCAGGGCTCACAGATGTTCCCCCAGAGCATCCTGTGGATAGATGAGCTCAAGGGACCTGCACCTTGGAAATGCATGACTGTGGAAATGCCTTTGCTGGAGCAGAGCTCTGATGCACTCTGAGGGGCCCTCGTGCTGAAGTTGTGCAGCTGGGTTGTCTGTGGGAAGTTATTCAGGAAGAGGGAATTCAGAATTTCTACTGTGGGGCAGCACGCCTGTGTCTGTACAAAATCACACCCAGCAGAAGCTCACAGGAGCTCCCAAAAGCTGCCTATGGAGTGTTATGCCCTGGAAATCTGTGCGCTGGAAACACGTGAATGTTGGAAACACGCGAATGTGGTGTCCGGGGATCTGCCTCTTGGGAAGTGGTTTTCTGTGCTAAGTGTCCTCTAGGGCCCAGTGGTTCAGCCTCCCCAATTACCTGAGGAGGACACTCTTGGTGCACCCCCTTGTGGTCTTTGTGCACAGTCTTGTTATAGTTAAGCCTTGATTGTTGTAGGTATCACTGGGAGGAATTGACCTCCAGGCCAATTGGCTGTGAGAATCAGCTGTGTCTGCAGTGGGAGAACTTCTGTGCTGGAGACACCCCTCCGGGGCAAGACTTGCTTCAATGGTGCTTTGGTGCTCACTGAGTCTGCCTCCTGAGTGTGTCCTTTGTGGTTCCACGGAGCTGCAAACTGGATGGTCCCACTCTGACCTCTGGGTACACTGGCTCCTGGATCTTTAGGGAGGTGCTAATCTAGCCTCTTCCTTAGGCTATCCCGCAAAAGCCTCCCTGCAGGGCTTGGGCGGGTCGGGTCCCACGGGATCAACAGGGCAGGGCTAGCAGTTATGGCTGCTCTCAGAGGCTCAGCTTCTCGGTGTCTCGGTAATCGCTGCAAGCTCCTCTGAGAGAAAGCTGTCCTCGAGTTCCAACCGATGCCAGGCAGTCCCACTTCTCCCATATGAGTCTAGGTCCCCATAGACTCGCCTAGAACTGGAGCTCAGAGCCTGAGACTTCCTCCCGAATGAAAAGGACAACCCTGCCCTCAGCCGCCAGCCCACTCAGTGGGCACCTCTGTACCTTAGTATTTTACTTCCGCACTGCGCCTCCTCTGAGTCTCGGTATGCTTTTCTCTTTCCTTCTAGTTGAGAATTTCCACTCAGACATTCTTCCTGTGGTTCTGGATGATGTCCGTTTCATCTTTTAGTTGTATTTTTGAAGTGGTTGTTCGAGGCAGCAAACTCTGGTGTTTACCTATGCCACAATCTTGGTTTCTCCATCCATTTTAATTCTTTATGCTATTTTTCTCTGTCTTTGTTCTTATTATAGAAGTCCCTTTAGCATTTTTTGATATGCTGGTTTGGTGGTAATAAAATCCTTTAGCCTTTTCTGTCTGGGAAGGTCTTTATTTCACTATCTATTTGAATAATAGCTTGGCTGGATATAGTAATCTTGGTTTCAGATCCTTGCTTTTCGTGACCTTTAATATTCCATGCCATTTCTTTCTAACTTGCAGAATTTCTGATGAGAAATCAGCTGGTAGCATTAAGGAGCTCCTTTGTAGGTAACAAATTGCTTTTCTCTTCCTGCCTTTAAGATTCTCTCTTTGTCTTTCATTCATGGCATTCTAATTATGCTGTGTCTGGGCATGGGTGTGTTTGGGTTCTTCTTGCTCAGGAATCTCTGTGCCTCCTGGACTTGTGTGACTTTTTTGTTCACCAGGTTTGGGAAGTTTTCTGCCATTATTTCTTCAATCAGGTTCTCTATCTCTTGCTCATTTTCTTTCCCCTCCAGTACTTCTAAAATGTGAATATTGTTACATTTCATGTTGTCCCAAGGTTTGTTTAAGCTGTCCCCTTATTTTTTAATTGTTCTTTCTTTTTGCTTCTCTGATTGAGTAATTTTTTTTCTACTCTGCCTTCTAATTCACTGATCTGATCCTAGGCTTTCCCTAATCTTCTGTGTATTCCTTCCAATGTATTCTTCATTAGTGCTATGTCAGTTTTCATTTCTTACTGTTCTTTTTTCATAGTTTCTATGTCTTTTCTCATGCAA
Organism: Myotis daubentonii; assembly: GCF_963259705.1. Lineage (NCBI taxonomy): Eukaryota > Metazoa > Chordata > Mammalia > Chiroptera > Vespertilionidae > Myotis > Myotis daubentonii. The sequence goes on along the minus strand of NC_081861.1, from coordinate 96,390,250 downwards.
TTGAGCATCCTTGTAATCATTAGTCTAAACTCTGTATCTTATAAATTTCTTATGTCCATTTCATTTAACTCTTGTTTTGGAGAATTCTCTTGTTCTTTCATTTTGGGCTTGTTGTGTGTGTGTGTGTGTGTGTGTGTGTGTGTGTGTGTGTGTGTGTGTGTGTTTCTCCCCACTTTGGCTGACTGTTTGGGTTTGGGTCTATGTATTAGGTAGATCTTTTATGACTCTCAGTCTCTACTGCAGGACAGTGTCAGATGCTGTTTGTGACTTGCCCTGAGTGCCCTGTTTGGGCTATCAGCAATCCAAATCCTGTGTCTCCCTGTGCTTATGATAGGTGCTTTTGTAAAGGACCAAGATGTGCCCCAAGGTCTGCTTTTCCTCAGCCTGAGTCCAAAAGGAGATAAAGCAAAGACTGATAGCCTCCAGAGATCAGACTCTGCCTGAAGTCTGATTGTTATTCTCAGTCTTAATTAGCCTCAGGCTATCAACCACAGCAAGGTGTAGACTCAACAGGGTGGGGCAAGAGGTTTTCCAAAAGGGTGGAGTAATTGCTTCCTCCTCCCTCCCCTAGGCAAAGTTGCCTGGGTGGTAAAGGTCAGCTGGAGAAAGATGTCCTCTGCAGTATGTGTGAATGACTCAGCACAGGAAACCTGGGTGGCTGCCCTCTGAGCTTTAGCCCCAAAGCCCCCAACACTGGAATCTGCTCACAGAGCTCTAGTCCATTTTGCCTTCCCTCTTCCAGAGGCCAGAGTGAGTGGCTGCACACAAAATTTTGTGCATTGACCCTTTAAGAGATTGCCTGCAATTTAAGCCATCTCTCTCTGGCAGACAGCAACCCTGTTGCTTTTCACAGCCAGATGTTATGTGGCCACCTTTCTCAGTTCTGGTGCTCTGGGCTGGGGAGCCCAGTTTGGAGATCGGACCACAGAGTTCTCAGTGGCAACTCCTCACAGCTGAGATATCCCTCTTGAACTTCAGCTTCTGCCTGTGTGAGCCTGTCCAGCCCTTTCACACCTCTGCACTTCCTACCAGTATCTATGCAGCGTCCACTTTCCATCCTTAGTTATCAGAGTTCTCTCAAGCTAATTTCCAGTTGGTTATTCATGATGGTTTTTCTGCCTTTTTATTGCAATTCCAGTTTGGTCCTGGGAGAGTGTTAGTGTAGCTTCCACTTTCTCTGATGCCATTTTGTGCTATTTATAGGATGTTACACAGACTTTACATACTTCCAACTTGAAAATGCCCTTGCCAACAGTCACTTGTAATTGAAGTAGATAGACATGGTATATGGACTGCTATTATAAAGTAATAAATACTTACTTTAAAAAACCCAGCAGTTAAATATGCAAACGCATATTGCCCCCTTCCAAATTGGTCACTTTAGGAAACATATTATTCTCCTGAAACTGAGAGTACTTACTTGAGTGTTTTTGGCACTCCTCCTTTGAGATTATCTCCAGAGCCTACAACATTTTGCTTATACTTTTCAATGATAGGTCTTTATGCCCTGAAGGTGGAGCACTTTTGTCATTTGGAACCAAGTTCAAGTTTTCTAGGGTGATTTCTCTGGAGTAGAACACATGTATGTATGAACTTGGATTTGTTCCTAAAGAAAAATTCACTTCATTACTTTATGGGCACACCCAATATAACATTAGTATTGGAATGGGACATTTTGAATCTTCTACTTTCATGCCACTCAAGGGATACTTACCTCCAACAGTTCATATTAAGAGAGCTGATTATTTTGTAAGGCAAATTATTCCATTTTTACCCATTTATATGGTTAGAAAATCCTTCTACAGTTAAATGAGACAAGATGTGGGCATGTTGGTGACAAATGTTTATAACTTGTTTGTGTAGCCCTAAAATGTACTTCCTCAAACTCTGCCTTCTGGAACAACACAGGTTAATTGTTATTTCTTCTTCTATATTATAAAGCTTCAATTATTTAAAATATATATTGACATAATGTACCCCTAAAATTTTCCTCCTCCAAGCAAAGCACCCTCAGGTCTTTCTCTCATCTTCAAATGCCAGAATTTTAAGATAAGATACACTTGATGCAGTGAACTACTAATACTAGTTAGTATATAAAAAGGGAGAAATAAGTAGTACAGAGAGCTAGTAAAATAGTCCATAAGTGGGGATATCCATTGGATAGGATGGCCTTGGAAAATTTTTTTGAAAGGTGTAACTTACACTGGGTCTTAAAATTCAAGTAGAATTTGGGTGGACTGAAAAAATGTAGTACACACTTTAAGTCCTATATAGTGATGAGTATGCTTATTATTTGTTCTATCTTCCTGGAGATGGGGGTTTGTTTTAAGGAGTTGAAGTGGATAATAGTAGATAAAATTGAAAATAGTCTCACCCTTTAAAACTTGGCTCTGTACCTAGCAGGTATACCAGTTAGGGTGGCTGGGAGGAGAATCAATGGTTTCTGACAACGTAGAGCTTCTAGATTTAGGAAAGAAGATGGTAATTATAATGGGTACTAATTGTTTCTATTTGAAAATTCTTGTGGCAGGTTTTATGAAAACACATTAAGTAAGAATTAGGTAGGTAACTAAATCATTACGGGTAAAGAATCTTCTCTACTACTTGTGTGGAAAGACTCAGATGCATAACAAAGTGAGTTTACTGTTTTTGGAGCATATAATTGGAAATGTTTTGAGAGACAAGGTTATAATTAGTGTTAAGGGGGTTTGGTGTATACTTTTTGTTTTCCTTTTGAATAGGTATTGTTTATTTTTAAGACAAATTCTAACTCACTCTCAGGATAAAGACTCAGTTTTTCTCAGTGGTCAAATACATTGTCCACTTGAATTCTTGAATTACAATGCAAATGAGTTTGTACAATGTTGGAATAGCACTATGTATACTAGAAACAATAAAGCTTGATTTACTTGTTACTTGGTTGACCATATGGGTCCATTTACTTAGCATCTTCACTTTCCCTCCCTCTCTCGTTTACTGTCTTCTTCATTTCCTGCCCCCAATATATCTTGAGTTCTTGCTCTCTGTTGTATACTGATATGCTTGAATTTCTTGATTGGGGTTTGAAGCCCTTACCCTAAATGCGGAAATAGAAAGTGACTTATTTGAACAGTTTTTCATTTGAAACCTGGGCCGGCCAAGGCTTCGGCTGCCGGCAGTGGCAGCAGCAGACATGTGATGGGGACATTGCCTTCCCTTGATCACTGGGTAGCCTCCCACCCCTAAGGGCCCCTGGACTGTGAGAGGGGGCAGGCCAGGCTGAGGTACCCCTCCTCCAGTGCATGAATTTTCATGCACCAGGCCTTTAGTTATCAAATAATCAACAACAACTATTCCAAATGTCTTGGATCTATGCTATAATTACAGCCCAAAGTATAGAAAGAGTGTTATTTTGGTTTAGATCAGGGGTGGGGAACTTTCAGCTCATGGGTCATATAAGGCCCATAAAATCATTTGGTCTGGCCCTTCCAAGGCATTAGGGGTAACTTAATTAAATGTCTGACCAAATATAGCAGGCTAATTTTTAACTTGATAATTTTGTATGGCCCTAGAATGATGTGATAAATATCCAAATTGCTCTTGGCAGAAAAAAAAATCCCTCCCCTCCTAGTTGAGATGATTGTTTAGCTTACCTAAAGAGAAATCAGGCAATTCATCTGTGGACTAGAAATCTCCCCAGTCTTTTTTATAGCCTTCCTGCATACACAAATTGTTCATGTAAGCAACTATTCTTTGTTCTATTGAGGTAAGTGGTATGGGGAGGAAGAAGACTTAGAAAGTGGGGAAAGGTATTGAAAACCGAAAACAGGACCCATTAATTTTGGAAACTTTCATTAATGATAATAACTTAAAATCCCAGGTTGAACAATTAAAAATGCTGTAGAGTTATAAATAATTAGAAGGCTCCCCTAGTGATACAACCCAAAGAAGAGTCTAGATCTCAGGTAGTTCTCTCAGATTTCTAGAAGATAACCCAAAGGGTAATTCTTAAGAAGCATTGAATATGTACTATGTAAAAAGCTCTGAGGAAGGCAGAAGTTGACAGGATCCCATTCCTAGCTTTTAGTTTAATTAGGTCAAGAGGAATAAATAACAATGGAAGGCAAATTATGTTAACTGTTTTTAATGGTTCTGTTTTAAATTAACAACATAAACTGATGAACAAAAGTAGATACCAAGATATAGAAACATTGAACAGACTGTCAAACCTCAGAGGGTAGGCAGGAGAAGGTGGGGAGGGGGGTAAGTGATTAACCAAAGACTTGTATGCAAGCAGATAAGCATAACCAATGGACACAGACACTAGGGGGCTGAGGGCATATGCTGGGAGGTGGGAGCAACTGGAGAGAAGTCAATGGGAGAAAAAGTAGACATATGTAATACTTTCAACAATAAAGGATTTAAATTAAGAAAACCATGCAAAAAATATTGTATGTCAACTATAACTAAAATTATATATATATATATATATATATATATATATATATATATATATATATAGTGCTGTTTTAAACAGTTCTAAGGAGTGAAAACAGTGATCTGTAATTACTCTGTAAGTGAGATTATCACAGGGTGGGGGCTGCATGTTTATTTTTCCAGAATAATTATTTTTAATGGCAACTGAATTTAGTTCACAGTGACATTAGACTGCAATCCTAGAAAAGAAGGATAAACTTCTAGTCAATATGGCAGATTAGGTAAATGCTGGGTTCACTTCCTCCCAAGACCACATTAAAATTACAACTAAATTATAGAACAATCACCTTGAAGAATTATCTGAAGGCTAGCTGAACAGAAGTCCTATAACTAAGGTCATAAATATTTGAAAATCAGGAGGGATATCTCGGCTGTGGAAGCCCCCCTGAGGATTTAGGGTTCCCAACCACACACTGCTCACTCCAGCCCAGAGCACCAGTGCTAGGAAGAGCAGTCCCCACAACATATGGTTGTGAAAATCAGCAGATATTCCATCTAGGTTAGATGGAGGGCTATGAGAAACCCAAACACCCACAGACTCACAGACTCACACTTACCCTAAGCTCCATTGAAGGGAAAACAGCTCAAGAGGTGCCAAGGACATACGGAGAGGAACTGAAATGTGTGTCTTCAGGGTATAGGTTGGAGGGTCAGATGCCATTGTTTGTGTGTTGAGCTTTTCCTTCACACAGCCTGCAGGCACAGATAGGCATCACATCTGAATCTGCATTAATCTGGTAAACACTGGTCATCCCACCATGGTCACTCCCTGGGACCTTGTCCACCCAATTCCTGCACCACCCAAGCCTCTTCAACAGTTGTTCTGCAGATGCGACTGACTGTGACTCACATTGCAAACTTTCCTTAAAACTCTCAAAGGTCTTCAGGATCCAGGCAGGTGGTAACTAGTCTCAGTGTGCCCTGTGACTCTTTCTGAGTATCCCAAGTCTGGACATTGGTGACACCCAATTCGGTTCACAGTGTAGCCTCTCTCATGCGCCTCTGGGCCTGGCATAGGCAGCTAAAAACTACAGATTACTTTTTATCTCCCACCAAATGGCCTCAGGTTGGAGGAAGGCAGCCTCTGACTTCAGGCTATACTAGCAACCCTCCTAAGAAGTCCCATAATTACACACACAGTGGCCAGCATCAGACCAAAATAGAGAACCACTCAATTCGGTTCACAAACAGCACACCTAAAAGGTAGTCTAAGCAGGCACCAGAGTCCTGCTGTGGTGACTCTCACTTCATGGGGTCAGCCCCTGCATAACAGCTCCTCTGCTGCAGTTGTGGACAGTCCTCACAGCCAGTTAGACTGAGGGTCAACCCCATCAACTGACATGCCAACAAAAATCATGTATCAACTACAACAGAAGGGCACACACAACCTACACAAGGGATAGTTCTGGAGCCCCTCACTCAGATTACAAGGGACACTGAGCCACTGGGAATAGCAGGACACCTACTACATAAGGACAACCTTCAAACTCTGGGAGATATAGTAGATGTACCACATACATAAACACAGAGAGGTAGCCAAAATGAGGAGACAAAAAAAGATGACACAAATAAATTAACAGGAGAAAACTGTAGAAAAAGAATTAAACAAAGTGGAAGGAAGAAATCTACCAAATACAGAGTTCAAAATAATGGTTATAAGGATACTTAAGGAACATTGGGGAAGAATAGATGATTTCAGTGAGAACTTTAAAAAACAGATAGTAAACATGAAAAAGGATGTAGAAACCATAAAAGAGGGGAAAAACAGTCAGAAATGGAGACTACAAGACCTGTAATAATGAATACACCAGAGAGAATCAACAGCAGATTAGTTGAAGCAGAGGATCAAATCAGCAATTTAAAAGAAGACATGGTAGCATAAAATACCAAATCTAAACCAAAAAAGGGAACAAATCACAAAAATATTAAGAGAGTTTAAGAGATCATCATGTGTACCACAATTAGAATTTTAGAGTACCAGAAGGAGAAGAGAGGTAGCAAGGGATTGAAAACCTATCTGAAATGATAATGATTGAAAACTTTCCTATCATGGCAAAGGAGGTAGACACATATGTCCAAGAAGCATAGAGTCCCAAACAAGATGAACCCAAAGAGACCCACACCAAGTCATATCATAATTAAAATGACAAATGTTAAAGACAAAGAGAGACTCTTAAAAGCAACAAGAGAAAACCCATTAGTAACCTACAAGGGTGTTCCCATAAGACTGTCAGATGACTTTCCAACAGAAACTTTATAGAGTAGATAGGATTGGCATGAAATATTCAAAGTGATGAAAAGCAAGGACCTATAATCAAGACTAATCTACCCAGCAAGGATATCATTTAGAATTGAAGGGGAGATAAAGAACTTCCCAGACAAGAAAAAGCCAAAGGAGTTTATCACCACCAAACCAGTAATATAGCCAATGTTAAAGGGGTTTCTTTAAGAAGAAAAAAGATAATAAATATGAATAATAAAATGGCAATAACTGCATACCTGTCAATAATCCCTCTGAATGTAAATGGATTGATAGTAAATATAAATCAAAAGACATAGAGTGGCTGAATGGATAAGAAAACAAGACCTTACATTTGCTGTCTACAAGAGACCCACTTCAGATCAAAAGAAATACACACACTGAAAGTAAATGGATAGAAAAAGATATTTTATGCAAATGGAAACAAAAAAAAACTGGCATAGAAATACTTATAGCCCACAAAATAGACGCTAAAACAATGGCTGTAACAAAAGACAAAGAAGAACAATTCATAATGATAAAAAGATCAATTCAAACAGGGGATATAATCCTTGTGACATTTATACACTCAATGAAGGAGCACCTAAATATATAAAGCAAATATTGATAGACATAAAGGGAGAGATAAACAGTAATACGGTCATTGTGGGGGATATTACCATTCCACAGATGTCAATAGAGAAGTCATCCAGACAGAAAATCAACAAGGAAACAGTGGCCTTAAAGACACATTAGATCAGATGTATTTAAATGATATTGTTAGAACTTTTCACCCCAAAGCAGGAGAATACACATTTTTTTCAAGCACGCATGGAAAGACCATCCCAGCCAGCCATGGCTCAGCAGTTGAGTGTCAACCTATGAGCTAGGAGGTAATTGTTCAATTCCTGGTCAAGGCACGTGCCTGGATTGCAGGCTTGATCCCCAGTGTGGGGCGTGCAGGAGGCAACCAATCAATGATTCTCTCTCATCATTGATGTTTTTATTTCTCTCTCCCTCTCCCATCCTCTCTGAAATCAATAAAATATTTTTAAAAGGAAAGACCATATTTTAGGACACAAAAGAAATCTAAATAAATTTAAGAAGATTGAAATCATATCAGTCTTCTATTGTGATCACCATAGTATGAAACTATAAATTAATTACAAGAAAGAAACTGAAAAACACACAAACACATGGAAGCTAAATGACATGCTACTAAACAATGAATGATTTAACAATGAGACCAAAGAATAAATCAAAAGATACCTTGAGACAAATGAAAATGAAAGCACAATGACCCAAAATCTATGGCACAGCCAAAAACAATTCTAAAAGAGAAATCCATAAGAATACAGGTCTAAGTAAAGAAACAAGAAAAATCTAAAATAAATAATCTAACCTTACACTTTAAAATACTAGAAAGAGAAGAACAAACAAAATCCAAAGTGAGTAGAAGGAAGGAAATAATAAAGATCAGAGTGAAAATAAATAAAATAGAGTCTAAAAGAACAATAAAAGAGATGAAACCAAGAGTGATTTTTTGAAAAGATAAATGAGATTGGTCAACTTTTAACCAGACTCATCAAGAAAAAAAAGAAGCAATTCAAACAAATAAAATCAGAAATGAAAGAGAAGAGCTGACAAGTGAAATCACAAATATACAAAAGTTTATAAGAAAACACTGTGAAGAATTATATACCAACTAATTAGACAATCTTGAACAAGTGGATCAATGCCTAGAATCATTCTACCTTTCCAAGACTGAAGTCAATAATAAACAGAAAATCAGAACAGACTGATAAATACTTATGAAATCTAATCAGTAATCAAAACACTCATAACAAACAAAAGTCCCAGACTCCAATGGCTTCACTGGTGACTTTTACCAAACACTCAATAAATTAACACCTTACCTTTCACAAATTTTCAAAAACAATATAAATGCATAAGAAGGTGGGAAGGCTCCCAAGCTTATTTTACAAGCCCATTATTACCCTGATTTTAAAACCAGACAAAGCCATTGCAAGAAAGAATTATAGGCTAATATTTGTGATGAATGTAGATGAAAAAATCCTCAGCAAAATATCAGGAAGCCAAATTCAACATTACATTACAAATATAATACACTATGATCAAGTGGGATTTATTACTGGGATGCAAAATTGATTCAATATATACAAATCAGTTAACATGATACACATATAAAATGAAAGATAAAAATCATATGATTAAATCAATAGATACAAAAATGCATTTGAAAAAAATCCAGCATCAATTTAAGATAAAATAAAGCCTCTCAGCAAAATGGGAATAGAGGGAACAAACCTGAACATAATAAAGGCCATATATGACAAACCCACAGTTAACATCATACTCAAAAGTGGAATGCTAAAAGTGTTTTTCTTAGATCAGGAAGCACTCAAGGATATCCATTTCACCACTTTTATTCAATATTGTACTGAAAGTCCTAGCCGCAGCAATCAGAGAAGAAGAAATAAAAGCCATCTAAATTAGAAAAAAAAAGTAAAACATTATTTGCAGATGACATGATACTGTATATCAAGAACCCTAAAGATTCCACATAAAATCTACTAGAACTGATAAATGAATTCAGCAAAGTACCAGGATACAAAGTAAATATCCAGAAATAAGTTGCATTTTTATACACCAATAATGAACTATCAGAAAGGGAAATTAAGAAAACAATTCCATTCACAAATGCTTCAAAAAGAATAAAATACCTAGGAATAAAATTAATTAAGGAGATAAAAAAGCAACCTGTACTCAAAAAATTATTAACACATTGAAAAAATAAATGAAGATACAAATAAAAAGAAGCATATATCATGCTCATGTATATGAAGAATTAACAATGTTAAAATGTCCATACTACCCAAGCAATCTATAGATTCAATGCAATCCCTATCAAAATACCAATGGCATTTTTCACAGAACTAGAACAAATAATTCTAAAAATTATATGGAACCACAAAAGCCATTGAATAGCCACAGAAATCTTCAAAAAGAACAAAGTTGGAGGTATCATGCTACCTTATGTCAAACAACACTACAAGGCTATAGTAATCAAAACAGCATGGCAGTGGCATAATTACAGGCACATAGATCAATGGAACAGAGAGCCAAGAAATAAACCTATGTCTTGATGGTCAAGTAAAAGAGACAAGAATATATGGTGGGTTACAAGAAACCAGAAACACCAATCAGAAAAGATATATGCACCCCTATGTTCATAGCAGCACAATTCACCATAGCTAAGATCTGGAAACAGCCTAAGTGCCCATCAGTAGATGAATGGATTAGAAAACTGTGGTACATCTACACGATGGAATACTATGCTGCTGTAAAAAGGAAGGAACTCTTACCATTTGCAACGGCATGGATGGAACTGGAGAGCATTATGCTAAGTGAAATAAGCCAGTCAATAAAGGAAAAATACCACATGATCTCACTCATTCATGGACAATAGAGACCATTATAAACTTTTGAACAATAATAGATACAGAGGCAGAGCTGCCTCAAACAGATTGTCAAACTGTAGCGGGAAGGCCGGGGAGGGTTGGGGGGCAGGAGGTAGGGGGGTAAGAGATGAACTAAAGGACTTGTATGCATGCATATAAGCATAACCAATGGACATAAGACACTGGGGGATAGGGGAGGCTAGGGGACTGTCTAGGGCGGGGGGATAAAATGGATACATATGTAATACCCTTTGTAATACTTTAAGCGATAAAAAATAAAACAACTAACAGTAAAAGTGATGTTATTAATGAGGTTGCCACTCTTTCAAAAGGGGGGGGGCGTGGGGAGGAATCAGATGGTGCTCTTAGGGCAGTGATGGCGAACATATGACACGCGTGTCAGAGGTGACACATGAACTCATTTTTTTGGTTGATTTTTCTTTGTTAAATGGCATTTAAATATATAAAATAAATATCAAAAATATGTCTTTGTTTTACTATGGTTGCAAATATTAAAAAATTTCTATATGTGACACAGCACCAGAGTTAAGTTAGGGTTTTTCAAAATGCTGACACGCCGAGCTCAAAAGGTTCACCATCACTGTCTTAGGGCTTCCCAAACTTTTCCATAGAAGAGTCTCTAAGAGCAAGGAAGACTGACAAGTGCTCCAGGGGGTGGGGATGGGGGTGAGGTAAGGGTAAGGGTACCAGATTGACACCAATGAGCTTGAAAATGATTTAAGGATTTATGCAATTTTTTCATTTGATTTTATATGTTGAATCTGGTATATATATATATATATATATATTTTTTTTTTTCTCCCTCCAAAATCTTTGTATAACACTGGTGTCCTGGCATATTGTTTTAAATTCTTGGGGGCTGAGAGTATTCACATGGAGAAGCAAGGCACTGGTCGGGGGCTTAGAGTATTGTTTGCTTGGTTCGCAGTGATAGAGCTCTCAATCCCCTGTAGAGGTAACCCCTTCCCCCATTTTTTCAGAATGAAGAAAATGTTTTAAAAATCAAATAATCATAATTGTTTGGTTTTTTCTCTCTCTCCACCTGCCAATTTTATTGAGATATACTAGTAATTGACATGCAACTGTTGTGTAAGTCTAAGGTGTGCACATGATGCTTCGATACATGTATATCTACTTTTTTGTTGTTGTAGTGGGAGCACTTAAGATTTACTGTCTTAGCAACTTTCAGGTATACAATTTAGTATTGTTAACTGTGGCCACCATGCTGTATGTTAGAACCTCAGACCTTACTCATCTTATAACTGGAATTTTGTACCTCTTGACCAGCATCGCCCCATTTCCCCCACCCCCAATCTCTGGCAACCACCATTCTGCTCCATGTTTCCATGAATTCAGCTCTTTATAAATTCTACATGTAAGTGAAAAAAAAAAAGAATATAGGGTGGGTTAAAAAATGTCTCTTCAATTATCAGTGTTGGCAAAACTGGAGAAATACATGCAAAAATGAAACTCGAGCACTTTTTTATACCATGTCCAAGAATAAACTCAAAATAGATTATAAAATTAAATGTAAGCCTCAGAACCATAAAACTCCTAGAAGCTAACATAGGCAGTAAATCCTTTGAGATTACTCTTAGTAATACTTTTTAAAAAATATATCTTCTCAGGAAAGGGAAACAAAATAAAAAATAAACAAACAGGAGTTTATATAAAACTAAAAAGGTTTTGCACAGCAAAGGAGACCATCAAAAAAACAAAAATATATCTTACCTTATGGGGGAATATATTTACCAATGATACATATAATAAGGGGTTAATACTGAAAATTATTAAGAACTAATACAACTTAATACCAAAAAGCAAACAGTGTTATTAAAAAATGAGCAAAGGACCTAATAGACATGTCTCCAAAGAGGACATACAGGTGGCCAATTGACTTATGAAAAGATGCTCCATGTCACTAATCATCAGAGAAATGCAAATTAAAACCACAATGAAATATCACTTTGCAGCCCATTGGTGTGGTTCAGTAACTGAGCATCAACTAATGAACCAGTAGGTCATGGTTCTATTCCCAGTCAGAGTATATGCCTGGGTTGTACTCACCCCCAACTAGGAGGTGTGCAGGTGGCGGCTGATCAATGATTCCCTCTCATCATTGATGTTTCTATCTCTCTTCCCCTTCCTTTCTGAAATTAATAAAAATATATATTAAAAAATATACCACTTTGTAACTGTCAGAATGGCTATCAACAATAAATCAACAAACAAGTGTAGGCGAGGTGTAGGGAAAAGAGAACCCTAAATTGCACATTATTGCAGCCACTGTGAAAAATAGTATAGAGGTTCCTCAAAAAATAAAAAAAATAGAACTATCTTATTACCCAATAATTCCACTAATGGGTATTTATTTGAAACACTAAATTGAAAATACATATGCAGCCCTATGTTCATTGCAGCATTATTTGCAATAGGCAAGATTTAGAAGCAACCTAAGTGTCCACCAGTAGATAATTGGATAAAGAAGATGTGGTACATCTATACCGTGGAATATTACTGAGCCATAAGAAAGAAAATATTATTTGTGATAATGTGAGTGGGCCAAAAGGGTGTTTTGCTAAGTGAAATAATTCAGACAGAGGAGGAAGACAAATACAATATCATTTCCCTTATTTGTGGATTCTAAAAACCAAAATAAAAAAACAAACAAAACAGAAACAACTTAACACCAAAAAGCAAACAATCCAATTAAAAAATGAGCAAAGGGCCTGAATAGGCATATCTCCAAAGAGGACATACAGATAGCCAATAGACTTATGAGAAGATGCTCATCAGAAAAATGTAAATTAATCAAGAAAAGACTGATAGATGCCAGATGATGAGGGTTTATAGGGGTCGGTGAAAAAAGTGAAGGAAATATTACATGATCTCACTTATTTGTGGAATACAATGAACAACATAAAGTGATGAACAAAAACATATCCAGAGACAGAGAAGCATCAATCAGAATGTTAAACCTCAGAGGGAAGGTAGGGGAGGGGAGGGGTAAGGGGAGAGGATAACCAAAGGACTTGTATGCATGCATATAAGCCTAACCAATGGACACAGACACCAGGAGGATGAGGGCATGAATGAGGGTGAGGCTGGGGGGCAATGGGGGGATAAGGACACATATGTAATACCTTGATCAAAAAAGAAAAATAAAATACAAAAAGTTAAAGAATTAAAGAGTACAAATTGGTAGCTACAAAATAATCATGAGGATGTAAAAGTAGACCACAGGGAATGTAGTCAATAATATTGTAATGACCATGTATGGTGCCAGGTGGGTTCAGGACTTATCAGGGGGATCACTTCATAAGTCATTTAAATGTCAAACCACTATGCTGTACAACTGAAACTAATATATTGAGTGTAAACTATGATTGAAAAATTACCAAAAAAAGAAAAAGAAAGCTACTCAAAATGTAGAGAAGGAGAAGCAGGAAGGACACATCCAAACTTGGCTGTCTTTCAGAATTTTTTTTAAAAAAAGAAGTCTGTCACACAGAGAGGAAGAGGGAAACATGAACATGATGAAACCCATGGTAGAACAAGAGTAAGAAAAGAGTTGGCAATATAAATTTAGATCAGTCTGCATTTATTAAGACTTCTGGATAGTTCTGTTTGATTTGGTTTGATGTCCATGGTGGGAGAAAGAAAAATCTTCATGGTTTAAATGTTTTTTAAAAAGAGAAAATAAGGATAATTATTTATATCCTAAGTAAGAAATGAGCAGATTATAAGAAACTAGAGGCCCGGTGCACAAAAATTTGTGCACTCAGGAGTGTCCCTCAGCCAGGCCTATGCCCTCTCGCAGTCTGGGATCCATCAGGGGATGTCCACCTGCTGGCTTAGGCACACTCCCCAGGGGATCAGGCCTAAGCTGGCAGTCAGACATCCCTCTGGCAGCCCAGGAGCACTCAGGGGATATCCACTTGCCAGCGGGGAGCAGGCCTAAGCTGCAGTCGGACATCCTTGGCGCTGCTGAGGAGGCCGGAGAGGCTCCCGCCACCACCGCTGTGCTGGCAGCCGTCAGCCTGGCTTTTGGCTGAGCAGAGCTCCCCCTGTGGGAGCGCACTGACCACCGGAGGCAGCTCCTACATTGAGCATCTGCCCCCTGGTGGTCAGTGTGTGTCATAGTGACCAGTCATTCCCAGTCGTTCTGCTGTTAGGGTCAATTTGCATATTACCCTTTTTTATATAGGATAGAGGCCTGGTGTGCAGGTGGGGGCTGGCTGGTTTGCCCTGAAGGGTGTCCCGGATCAGGGTAGGGGTCCCCGCTGGGGTGCCTGGCCAGCCTGGGTGAGGGGCTGATGGTTGTTTGCAGGATGGTCAAGCCTCCTTCATGGTGGGGGTCCCTACTGGGGTGCCTGGCCAGCGTGGGTGAGGGGCTGAGGGCCGTTTTCAGACAGGCCAACCCCCCCAGCAAGAACCGTCACCACATGGGGGTGTGGCAAGCCTGGGTGAGGGGCTGATGGCCATTTTCAGGCTGGCCACGCCCCCCTGTGACCCAATTTCCCAGTGTCTCCTTTTTTTCTTTTTCTTTTTCTTCTGGGGTTTATTTATCTTTTATAATTGAAACTTTGTAACCTTGGCCAGGACAGGTGGGAAGCTTGGCTTCCTCCATCGCCTGGGGCAACCCAAGCCTCCAGCTTTGTGATGGAGTGACAGAGTGATGGTTAATTTGTATATTACTATTTTATTAGACAGGATTTTGCCACAGAACTATACAGAAGAATTAAAATTATAGTTTTATACTCATAGATATTTACAGGTTTTCATTAGTGTTTTGTCATTTCCTATTCTCTTCATTTCATAATGATATGTGAGGATGATACCAAATGACTTATAGGAATTCTGTTTTCTTTACACCTGGATATGGTAGAATACAGTTTGATGTGGAGAACTCTTTAATTTCTTCATGATTGAGAGCTTAAGGCAGAGTCTTAACAACCCCAAAGTTTAAAGAAATGTAAGGACGTCAAAGAAGAAAAAAAGCTATCTATAGTGTCTGGAGCTTTCAAAGAACACTCATGTATCATTGCTATGTGTTGCTAATAGCACCTATAAAAGGGAAAAGCCATTGACAAACTGGCTGATGGGGGTTACCAGTTCAGATATAGAGGAATTTCCATTGGGAGTATAATAAAATATTAATTAAAATATATTATTGCATGTTTTCAAAACTTGCTTTTAAAAACAAATTTAATATAAAATTATCACACTTTGATTCTGTTGTTTTTAACTAATTTTCTTCTTCTTTTTTTAATCTTAATTGTTCAGATTATTACATTTGTTCTTTTTTCCCCCCATAACTCCCCTCCTCCCAGTTTCCGCCCCACCCTCCGCCCTCACTCCCCACCCACTGTCCCCATCCATAGGTGCACAATTTTTGTCCAGTCTCTTCCCGCATCCCCCTCACCCCTTTCCCCGCCAAGAATAGTCAGCCCACTCCCTTTCTATGCCCCTGATACAATTATAATCACCAGTTCATTCTGTTCATCAGATTATTCACTTGATTTTCAGAATCACTTGTTGATAGATGTGTATTTGTTGTTCATAATTTGTATCTGTACCTTTTTCTTCTTCCTCCTCTTCTTAAAGGATACCTTTCAGCATTTCATATAATACTGGTTTGGTGGTGATGAACTCCTTTAGCTTTTTCTTATCTGTGAAGCTCTTTATCTGACCTTCAATTCTGAATGATAGCTTTGCTGGGTAGAGTAATCTTGGTTGTAGGTTCTTAGTATTTTTTCTCTTGCTGCTTTTAAGATTCTCTGTTTGTCTTTAGCCCTTGGCATTTTAATTATGATGTGTCTTGGTGTGGTCCTCTTTGGATTCCTTTTGTTTGGGGTTCTCTGCGTTTCCTGGACTTGTAAGTCTATTTCTTTCATCAGGTAGGGGAAGTTTTCTGTCATTATTTCTTCAAATAGGTTTTCAATATCTTGCTCTCTCTCTTCTTCTGGCACCCCTATAATTCGGATGTTGGTATGCTTAAAGCTGTCCCAAAGGCTTCTTACACTATCTTCATATTTTTGGATTCTTTTTTTCATTTTGCTTTTCCAGTTGGGTGTTTTTTGCTTCTTCGTATTTCAAATTTTTGACTTGATTCTTGCGATCCTCTAGTCTGCTGTTGGGAGTCTGTATAATATTATTTATTTCAGTCAGTGTATGCTTAATTTCTAGTAGGCCTTTTATCACAACCTCGAGGGTCTCATTAGATTTATTGTAGATTTCATTAAGTTTATGGGCAGTTTCTAGAAAATTCTTGAAAAACCTTAAAAGTGTGGTTTTGAACTCTATATCCAGTAGTTTTCTTTCCTCCTTTTCTGTCATTTGTGTCCTTTTTCTTTGTCTCCGCATTTTTTATGCTTCCCTGTGTTGATAAAGTGGTTTTCTGTGCTAAGTGTCCTCTAGGGCCCAGTGGTTCAGCCTCCCCAATTACCTGAGGAGGACACTCTTGGTGCACCCCCTTGTGGTCTTTGTGCACAGTCTTGTTATAGTTAAGCCTTGATTGTTGTAGGTATCACTGGGAGGAATTGACCTCCAGGCCAATTGGCTGTGAGAATCAGCTGTGTCTGCAGTGGGAGAACTTCTGTGCTGGAGACACCCCTCCGGGGCAAGACTTGCTTCAATGGTGCTTTGGTGCTCACTGAGTCTGCCCCCTGAGTGTGTCCTTTGTGGTTCCACGGAGCTGCAAACTGGATGGTCCCACTCTGACCTCTGGGTACACTGGCTCCTGGATCTCTAGGAAGGTGCTAATCTAGCCTCTTCCTTAGGCTATCCAGCAAAAGCCTCCCTGCAGGGCTTGGGCGGGTCGGGTCCCATGGGATCAACAGGGCAGGGCTAGCAGTTATGGCTGCTCTCAGAGGCTCAGCTTCTCGGTGTCTCGGTAATCGCTGCAAGGTCCTCTGAGAGAAAGCTGTTCTCGAGTTCCAACTGATGCCAGGCAGTCCCGCTTCTCCCATATGAGTCTAGGTCCCCAGAGACTCGCCTGGAACTGAAGCTCAGAGCCTGAGACTTCCTCCCGAATGAAAAGGACAACCCTGCCCTCAGCCGCCAGCCCACTCAGTGGGCACCTCTGTACCTTAGTATTTTACTTCCGCACTGCGCCTCCTCTGAGTCTTGGTATGCTTTTCTCTTTCCTTCGAGTTGTCGAATTTCCACTCAGCCAGCCTTCCTATGGTTCTGGATGATGTCCGTTTCATCTTTTAGTTGTATTTTTGAAGTGGTTGTTCGAGGCAGCAAACTCTGGTGTTTACCTATGCCGCCATCCTGGTTTCTCACTAATTTTCATCTTAACTTAATATCAATTACCATATAATCTTTCTTTTTTAAAAACTCAAATTAATTTTTTTTAAATAAGAAATTGGTAAGAATTCCTTCTTTTCTTTACCACAGCAAACTATTCCATTCTGTAGATGGACAACCGGTTTTTAATCCACTCATCTACTGATGAGCACTTAGGATGTTTCCAAATCTTAGCTATGGTGAATTGTGCTGCTATGAACATAGGGGTGTATATATCCTTTCCGATTGGTGTTTCTAGCTTCTTGGGATATATTCCTAGAAGTGGGATCACTGGGTCAAATGGGAGTTCCATTTTTTGTGTTTTGAGGAAGCTCCATACTGTTCTCCACAGTGACTGCACTAGTCTGCATTCCCACCAGCAGTGCAAAAAGTGTTCTTTTTTCTCCTCATCCTTACCAACACTTGTCGTTTGTTGATTTGTTGATGATTGCCATTCTGATAGGTGTGAGATGATACCACATTGTACTTTTGATTTGCATCTCTCAGATAATTAGTGACTTTGAGCATGTTTTCATATGGCCTTCCTTCTAACATTTGCAACAGCATTGATGGAACTGGAGAGCATTATGGTAAGTGAAATAAGCCAGTCAGAGAAAGATATATATCACATGATCTCGCTCATTTATGGAATATAATGAACAACATAAACTGACGAACAAAAACAGATCCAGAGACAGAGAAGCATTGATCATACTGTCAAACCTCAGAGGGAAGGTAGGGGAGGATGGGGGTAAGGGGGAGAGATCAACCAAAGGACTTGTATGCATGCATAGAAGCCTAACCAATGGACACAGAAAACAGGGGGGTGAGGGCATAGATTGGGGGGGTGGGGGTAATGGGAGGATGAGGGCACATATGTAATAATATATATAATATATATAATATATATTATGTATATATAATAAATTATGACATTGATAAGATAATTGGAAATTTAAACACTTGTTGGATATGGATATTTTATGATATTAAATTTTTAAATTTTTAACTTTGACAATGGTATTTTGGTTATAATAAACACAAATAAAATGAAAAAAATTAAAAATAAATAAATAAATAAATGGGGGTTCTGTAATCCTTTGCTTTCCCCATGTTTAATCTAGCTAGGATTATCACCCAGATTGTAGGGACAAGGTTCATCCATGTCCAGGGTTTAGCACATTGTACATATAAATGCACCTAGGTTAAAAAATTAGGATTATTGTGGTTCCATTTTTTTTGAATTTATTTTCCCTTTATTGATTAAGATATTACAAAAGGCCCTATCCAGTTTGGCTCAGTGGATAGAGCGTTGGCCTGTGGACTGAGGGGTCCCAGGTTCGATTCCGGTCAAGGGCGTGTACCTTGGTTGCTGGCATATCCCCAGTAAGGGGGTGTGCAGGAGGCAGCTGATCAATGTTTCTCTCTCATCGATGTTTCTAACTCTCTATCCCTCTCCCTTCCACTCAGTAAAAAAACAATGAAATGTATTTTTAGAAAAGATATTACAAATGTGTCTTTATCCCCCCCAATGTCCTCTCATCCTCCCAATCCTGCCCTCACCCTCACCCACTGTTGTCCACATTCATCGCTTATGCTTATATGCATGCATATAAATCTTTGGTTGATGTCTCTCTCTCAGCCCCACGCTCCCCTACCTTCCTTCTGTGTTTTGAGCATATGATCAATGCTTCTGTGTCTCTACATCTGTTTTTGTTCATCGGTTTATGTTGTTCATTATAATCCACAAATGAGTGAGAGGATGTGACGTTTATCTTTCTCTGACTGACTTATTTCACTTAGCATAATGCTCTCCAGCTCCATCCATGCTGTTGCAAATGGTAGGAGTTCCTTCCTTTTTACAGCAGTGTAGTATTCCATTGTGTAAATGTACCACAGTTTCTTAATCCATTCATCTGCTGATGGGCACTTAGGCTGATTCCAAATCTTAGCTACATTAAATTGTGCTGCTATGAGCATAGGGGTGCATATATCTTTCTGATTGGTGTTTCCGGTTTCTTGGGATATATTCCTACAAGTGGGATCACTGGGTCAAATGAAGTTCCATTTTTAGTTTTTTGAGGAAACTCAATACTGTTCTCCACAGTGGCTGCACCAGTTTGCATTCCCACCAGCAGTGAACGAGGGTTCCTTTTTCTCCACATCGTTGCCAGCATTTGTCATTTGTAAATTTGTTCATGATACCCAATCTGACAGGTGTGCGATGGTACCTCATTGTTGTTTTGATTTGCATCTCAGATGATTAGTGACTTTGAGCATGTTTTCATATGTTTCTCAGCTTTATGTATGTCCTCTTTCAAAAAATGTCTATTTAGGTCCATTGCCCATTGTTTGATTGGGTGTTTATCTCCCTTTTGTTAAGTTGTATGAGTTCCTGTAAAGGCTGGATATTAATCCTTTATCAGAGATATCATTGGCAAATATGTTCTTCCATGCAGTGGGTTTTCTTGTTGTTTTGTTGATGGTTTCTTTTGCTGTGAAGAAGCTTCTTATTTTGATATAGTCTCATTTGTTTATTTTCCCATTAGTTTCCATTGCCCTAGGAGGTGTTTCAGTGAAGAAATTCCTTTGGCATATATCTGAGATTTTGCTACCTATGGATTCCTCTAGTATTTTTATGGTTTCCCATGTTACGTTTAAGTCCTTTATCCATTTTGAGTTTATTTTGTGTATGGTGTAAGTTGGTGGTTTAGATTCATTTTTTGCATGTATAAAATTTCCCAACACCATTAATTGAAGAGACTGTCTTGACTGTTTTTTATTTTCTTGCCTCCTTATCAAATATTAATTGAGAATAGTGGTTTGGGTCGATTTCTGGGTTCTCTATTCTATTCCATTGGTCTATATGCCTGTTCTTGTACCAGTACCAGGCAGTATTAAGGACCATGGTTTTGTAATATAGCTTGATATCTGGTATTGAGATCCCTCATACTTTCCTCTTCTTTCTCAGGATTGCAGCAGCTATTTGGATTTTTTTTTTTATTCCAGATGAATTTTAGGAGAGTTCTTTCTAGATTTGTAAAATATGTGGTTGGTATTTTAATGGGGAGTACATTGAATCTATAGATTGCTTTGGGTAGTATGGACATTTTGATGATGTTGATTCTACCATTCCATGAACACAGTATTCTTCCATCTGTTTATGTCTTCCTCTATCACCTTTTTCAATGTCCAGTAGTTTTCTGGGTAGAGGTCTTTTACCTCCTTAGTTAAGTTTATTCCTAGGTATCTTAATTTTTTTGGTGCAATGGTAAATGGGATTGGTTTTTCAATTTCTCATTCTGTAAGTTCACTATTGGCATATAAAAATGCAATAGATTACTTAGTGTTGATTTTGTATACTGCTACATTGCCAAATTCATTTATTAGGTGTAATAATTTTTTGATGGAGTCTTTAGGGTTTTCTAAGTACAGTATCATGTCATCTGCGAATAATGATAATTTTACTTATTCTTTTCCAATTTGGATGCCTTTTATTTCTTCTTCTTGTCTGATCGCTTTGGCTAGCACTTCCAGTGCTATGTCAAACAGGAGTGGTGAAAGTGGGCATCCCTGTCTTGTTCCTGTTCTTAAGTGAAATGGTTTTAGTTTTTGCCCATTGAGTATGATTTTGGCTGTAGGATGTCATATAAGGCTTTTATTATGTTGAGGAATGATCCCTCTATTCCCACTTTGCTGAGAGTTTTTATCAATACAGTGTGTTGGACTTTGTCAAATGCCTTTTCTGCATCAATCGATATGATTATTAGATTTTTGTCTCTCAGTTTGTTTATGCGATATATCACTTTTATTGATTTGCGGATATTGTACCAGCCTTGCATTCCTGGAATAAATCCCACTTGGTCATGGTGTATGATCTTTCTAATGTAATGCTGGATTTGGTTGCTAGAATTTTGTTGAGGATTTTGGCATCTATGCTCATGAGGGATATTGGCCTGTAATTCTCTTTCTTTGTGGTGTCTTTAACAGGTTTTGGGATTAGGGTAATGCTGGCTTCATAGAAAGAGCTTGGGAGTGTATTTTCCTCTTGAATTTTTTGGAATAGTCTGAGAAGGATTGGCTTTAGTTCTTCTTTGAATGTTCGGTATAACTGCCCATGTGAAGCATTCTGGTCCAAGGCTTTTGTTTGCTGGAAGCATTTTGATTACTGTTTCAATTTCATCAGTAGTTATTGGCCTATTCAGGTTTTTTGATTCTTCCTGATTGAGTTTTGGAAGCTTGTATTATTCTAGGAATATGTCCATTTCATCGAGGTTGTGCAGTTTGTTGGAGTGGAGTTGTTTGTAGTATCTTTTGAAAATCCTTTGTATATCAGTAGTGTCAGTTGTTACTTCACCTCTTTCATTTCTGATTTTGTTTATTTGGGTCTTTTCTCTTTGATTCTTGGTTAGCCTGGTGATAGGTTCATCAGTCTTGTTAATCCTTTCAAAGAACCAGCTCTTGGTTTCTTGATCTTTTGTATTGTTTTTTGGTCTCTATTTCATTTATTTCTGCTCTGATCTTCATTATTCCATTCCTTCTTGATGCTGTGGGCTTTTCTAGTTGCTCTCTTTCTAACTCTATGAGTTGTAGGGCTAAATTCTTTATTACCAGTTTTTCTTGTTTTTTGAGGTAGGCCTGTAGAGCTATGAACTTCCGTCTCAGGACTGCTTTCATTGTGTCCCATAAATTTTTGGATTGTTTTGTTTTTATTGTCACTTGTTTCCAGGATGCTTTTTATTTCTTCTTTGATTTCTCTGGTAACCCAGTCATTGTTTAATAGCATGCTATTTAGCCTCCAAAGTGTTTGATTTTTTCAATGTTTTTATTGTAGTTGGTTTCTAGTTTTATGACATTGTGATCTGAGAAGATGATTGTTATGATTTCTATTCTGTTGAATTTGAAGAGACTTGGCCTGTGTCCTAATGTATGTTTTATCTTTGAAAACGTTCCATGAGCACTGGAGAAGAATATATATTCTGTAGCTTTGGTGTGAAATGTTCTGAAGATGTCAATTAAGTCCATCTGATCTAGTGAGTCATTTAGGATTGCTGTTTCTTTGCTGATTTTTTGTTTACAGGATTTACCCAGTGGTGTCAGTGGGTTATTAAAGTCCCCTACTATGACAGTATTGCTATCGATCTCTCCCTTGATATCTTCCAGAAGTTGTTTTATGTATTTGGGTGCTTCTGTATTGGGTGCATATATGTTTACCACAGTTATATCTACTTGTTGAATTGCCCCCTTTAGTATTATGTAGTGGCCTTCCTTATCTCTTGTTATGGCCTTTCCTTTGAGGTCTATTTTGTCAGATATAAGTATCGCAACCCCAGCTTTTTTCTCATTTCCATTTGCCTGAAAATTTTTTTCCATCCCTTCACTCTCAGTCTGTGTGAATCCTTTGTTCTGAGGTGGGTCTCTTGCAAACAGCAAATATATGGGTCATGTTTTCTTATCCATTCAGCTACCCTGTGTCTTTTGATTAGCGCATTTAATCCATTTACATTTAATGTTATTATTTAAAAGTACTTGTTTGTGGTCATTTTTATTCTTAATGTTTGTGTTTCTTCTTGTCTTTCTGTTTCTTCTTTTTACAGCAGTCCCTTTAGCATTTCTTGCATTGCTGGCTTGGTGGTAATAACCTCTCTTAGCCCTTTTTTGTCTGTGAAGCTCCTGATTCCACCTTCAATTTTGATTGATAGCCTTGCTGGTATAGTTTTCTTGGATTCATTCCCTTGCTTTGCATCACTTTGTATATTTCATTCCATTCCCTTCTGGCCTGGTGTGTTTCTGTTGAGAAGTCATCAGATATTCTAATAGGAGATCCCTTGTAGCTAACTTTCTGTCTCTGGAAGCCTTTAAGAGTTTTTCTTTGTCGTTGGTGTTTGCCAATTTAATTATGATGTGTTTTGCTGTTGGTCTTTTGGGGTTTACCTAGTTTGGCACTCTATGTGCTTCTTGGACTTGTGTAGTTTTTTTCTTGCCAGTATCAGGGAAGTTTTCTGTCATTATTTCTTCAAACAGGTTTTCTATTCCTTGCTTCTCCTCCTCTCCTTCTGGTACCCCTATTAAGTGAATGTTGTTTCGTTTTGCATTGTCCCAAAGCTCTCTTAGGCTCTCCTCTTGCTTTTTAAGCTTTTTTTTCCAGTTGCTCCTGTGTTTTTGTGTTTTTTCCTTCCTTGTTTCTAATTCACTGATGCGGTCCTCAGCCTCTTCTAGTCTGCTCTTTAAGCCTTCCATTGTGTTCTTTATTGCAGCTATGTCGTTCTTCATTCCTCTTGGTTCCTTTTCATGTTGGTGACATTCTCATTCAGCTCCTTATAATTCTCATTGAGTTGTATGTATTTGTCTTCCAGCCATTTGAGCATCCTTATAACCATTACTCTGAATTCTTTCTCGGATAAGTTAGTAGCCTCAATTTCATTTAACTCCCTTTCTGGTGATTTCTCGTTTTCTTTCCTTTGTGGATTGCTTTTTGTCTTCCCATATTTTGCTGTAATGTTTTAATTGTACCTCTGATTGTTTTGCTACCCAGTTTCTTTTGGGTATAGTGCTACTGGTGTGACCTCTTGGGTCTCCTGGGCTTAATAGTCTAGTGTAGCTCCCTACTTGAGCTATTTGGGTTTTCTTTATGTAGGCCTGTGAGCTGGAAGGGCGCAACTGAGGTGTCTAGAAGTCAACAGCCGTTGGGGGGGTGTGTCCCAATTTTTGCTGTCTTGTGTCCTTGGTTGAAATCACACGTGCCTAACGGGGACTCACAGTGGCACCCAAGGACCGTCTGTTGGGATTGTGGGGCTCAGGAGGCCTGCGTTCTGGAAAGGCATGACTGTGGTGTTTAGAGTTCTGTAGTTGTGGGGTGGGCAGACTCAGCTTCTGCTACTGCCTCAGTGGTTGGATACACGTGATACCAGCTGCAGTTCACAGGGGCACCTGTGGTGAGTTTGCCAGCAGGGTGTACTGACACACTCTGAAGGGCCCTGGCACTGAAGCCACTGGATTGCAGTCTCTGTGGGAAGGTATCCCAGAAGAGGGACTTCAGCATTTCTATAGCCCCGCAGTGCACTCCTATTTGTTTAAGTGAGTGTCCAGTGTGGTTCACAGCGGGGCCCCAGGGCTGCCTGTGGAGCGGTGTTCTTGGGAGACCTGCACGCTAGAAAAGCATTCAACTGTAGTGTCCAGAGTTCTGCAGCTGTGGGGTGGGGAAGCTCAGTTTTTGCTGATGCACCTGTGGTGCATAGGCGCGCATCCCTGGTGGTGGCACACTGGAGCACCTGCAGTGAGTTTGCTAGCGCAGGTGCACTGAAGCATTCTGAAGGGTCCTGGCATGCTTAATCGTTTAATCGAGGTGTCTTTGGGCAGGTATCCAGGATGGGTGAATTCAGAATTTTTACTGCCCAGGGGAGTGCATCCCTATTTGTCCATGATCGGACCCAGTGTAAGCTCACTGCGGCTTCCCAAAGTGCCCTGTGGATAGATGGGCTCAGGGGGAATGAGCAACTGTGGCAGTTCCTTTGCTGGGTGTTGAGTTCTGAAGCACTCTGAGGGATCCTGGCACTGAACGGCCCTGGTGCTTAAGTTGCACAGCTGGGTGTGTGTGGGCAGTTATTCAGGCAGAGGGAATTCAGAATTTCTACTGGGGGCAGTGCGTCTGTGTCTGTACAGAAATCACACCCAGCTGAAGCTCACAATGACTCCTAAGAGAAGTCTATGGAGTGGTGTGTCTGGGAGACCTGCGCTCTGGAGATGCGAGAAAGCAATGTAGGAGGTCTGCCGCTGGGGAGGAGGAGGCTGCACTTACTGCTGCGGGTGTGGTGCTCCTTTGGAGGTGGAGATCCCAGGGTCTGCCAGTCTGGGAGTGTGGCTGCAGGAGTTTGGCTGGAGTGGCTGCTGGGTTGCGGGCAGTATCCCAGGCCTGTCTGTGTGGTGGTGCTGTTGAGTTCCTAGAAGATGCTGCTCTCCCCTTCAAGATGGCGTGGGCTCCGTGGCAGAGTTCACCAGTCCAGGGAGTTCCCCCAGTGGTGGTAGTCTCTCCCTGTCCCAGAAATCCTGGTCTGCTAGCCTCTGCTGCTCCTGCCGGATTTCCTGGGGTTCCATTTTTTATTATTTTAAGCTGTTAGAGTGGAAGAGAGTTGAAGGCTAGGTGAGAAGATGAGAGTATTAAGCAAAGGGGGAAAAAGTCATAGATACAGACAACAGTATGGTGATTACCAGAAGGAAAGGGATGGGGGAGGTAGGACAGGGTAAAGGGGAGATAAATATTGATGAAAGGAGACCTAACTTTGAGTGGTGAACACACAATAAAATATCCAGGTGTTGTATTGTAAAATTATACCTGAAACCTATATAATTTTATTAAGCAATGTCACTCCAATAAATTCAAAAAAAATTTTTTAAAATAAAATTTATACATACTCAGATTTTAGTTTATTCTGGCCTGAAACTAGTTTTTCTTTCAGACCCAAGCCTTATAACTCCCTGGTATTTTCTATTTGGGATCTGTTTTGATTACTTATTTCATCTATAATGGTTATCATGCTCTTCTTTTTCACCAGTTATGTAGAAAACACACACACTCACATATAAGTACACATACATTTATGGACAGATAACGATGTGTTATGTCATTTATGTCATTTAAATAAGAAATCACTGTGGCTTTTTCATGAGCTCACAGCTTATCATATTTTCAGTATCTCATTCATTCATTTTTCTTATAAGAACTTGAGCAAAGAGTTACATGTAATCATAGTCCTCCTGAATGACTATTCTATAATAGCCAGATCTTTTTCAGACCTGCATTGCTACACATATTTTGCTTTCTTCACAATGGTCTGTTCATCCCTTCTCTGGTGTTTCCATTTCTGCCTTTGTAGATTAAAATATACCTTTGAAAAAATACATAAATGATAAGAAGTAAGAAGGACTGGTCAAGACAATGGAAAAAATTCTTCTGTCCATTCCATTTCTATTGGATTGGATGAACTATAGAATGTGACAAAAGCAAGAAACAGGAACATTATAACTATACTAGAGACCCAATGCACAAAATTCATGCAAGGGCCTTGGCCCCTGCTGCTGCTGTCACCGCGGGCCTATGCTGCCTCTGCCTCAGCCTCGTCCCCTGCCCTCACCCCCCACCATTCAGCTTTGTCCAGAAGGAAAGACCTCTGGTCTAATTAGCATATTATTATTTTATTATAGATACTGTAGTTTGTTTCTCTTTTTAAAAATATATTTTATTGATTTTTTTACAGAGAGGAAGGGAGAAGGAAAGGGATGCTAATAATCCCCAATTTTGATAGAGAGTCAAAAACATCGATGAGAGAGAAACATCAATCAGCTGCCTCCTGTACACCTCCTACTGGGGATGTGCCTGCAACCAAGGTACATGCCCTTGACCAGAATTGAACCTGGGACCTTTCAGTCTGCAGGCTGACGCTCTATCCACTGAGCTAAACTGGTTAGGGCTGTAGTCTGTTTCTTTTAAGAGGTAATTGTTAAGTACCAAAATGATAATCTGGTCAGTGTAAGGGAGATTTTAAGATAAATAGTTCTTGTGTTTGCTGGTATATAGGACCATTTATAATGTGTAGAAGATTGAGGAAAAAATCTGTCCTGTCCAGATTTATCATGTGTTGCCTTTCCTAGATGACTGTGCAAGCTTGATCCTCAACATGTGTAGGTGTTGTAAATCATGAGCTGTTTTAGTTTTCAATACCTAGGAGAAAATGTAGCCCATACTGAGGATTGTCAACTTCTGAATCCACGCTAATGATAAGGAAAAGGGAGATTAGGTGAGGGAAGATTTTAGAGACTGTAATAACAATGAGATTTTCTATTCCTTTTTAAGCCTAGCATGACAAAAACCTCAAAGTAACACTGCTTTCATGCTGGAGGCTAAGACCAACAGTAGTTAGCATATTAATGCAAAAAGACTCACTGGAAGACCAATGGACTTTGATAGTCAGCAGGGCTGAAAATCAGCATAATATTGCCCTACTGTTGGCTCAGTGGCTCAAGGCAATTCCCTAACATGATAATCCTTTTACTGTTTACCAAACTTTACATTTGATATGCCTATATGCATTCCTAAAGGGAAAATGTGTATTCAAGTGAATAAAAGCAGATGGGACCCAGTTTTCGGAGAGCTTCTCCACTAGAGGGAAGTTTCCACCTGGCCCCCATGCCTTCTAAATTCATATTGCTTGTCTAGTGTTTTCATTTGCTCACGGCCCCTTCTTCAGATCCTGAACACTAACCATAAATGGTTGCAGCACTTTCATACAGTAGTTTGTTGCCCTAAGTGACTTCAGCTTAATTTATTGTTTCACAGTTGCCTGATAGGCAAAAAGACCACTAAAATCAGAAGCAATCAGAAGCCATTTTATTTGTGACATAGAAGATATTACTATTATTTAAAGCCTGTCATTTTGAGGAAGAAAATAGATATTGAGAAGCAAGAGACTGATTTGAAATTACACAATAACTTGGTAGCATTTATTTTATGACAATACCAATCTAGATTGGTACTTCCTTTACTACTCTGGAAAGTCTACAGTGAATTGGTTTGTTATGTACTCAATTATATGGGAAGCAGCATGACTGTTTTAACTTCAGCTTGATACCTGTAGCACAATGGGGGTCTTTGAAGTGATGTAGTACTTGGAACTTTTATGGTGCATATTCCTATAACTACTATGTCATCTACTCCAAAATAATACCTTAAATACCTTCCACTGCAGTATAAGCCCTAGTTTCTTTTTCTATCCTCATTGGAGATTATTAGCTAGTCATACTCTTCCTCCTCCTCCTTTTGTCTCATCCAAAACAAGTTAAAAACCTTTCTTATTAAAGAATGATTTTTTCTACAAACCAGCCCACCTTCTTTCTTTAGTCTACAACCTTTTCTTTTATATGCTAAAAGGTCCAAGTAAATTAGAACTTGTCTTCAAACCCCTGTTTATATAATTGTTTTTGTGGTTTTCTTTCTCTATTCTTAACTCCTCACTAAAGATGAGATATGGGACATACTGTTTTCTCTACTATATAATTAAGAAATTATGTGTACCAATTATATGGGATATATCTTTGTTTTAATCTGCCACCTGTGCTGCCTACCCATGAAGACAAGAAGACAAAATATCTTGGGAATAGCTTTGACTCCTCTGGGAGTGAAGTGGAAGGAAGAGGGATATGTTTTATTTCTGACTTGTATCTGGTGGTATATTACAGCTTCCTTGAACCAACTCTTGACAATCAATTGTGCACATTGCTTCCCAACTCTAAGCTCATGTTTAGTAATTGGTAGCTTGAAATTAGCCATGGTGAAATATTTACCTCATGGAAATCAGCAAAGGCAACAAATCAGGTCTCCTCACCCCTCAAGCTAGTGTTAAACGTATATCATCATATGACTACCTGTTTTATAATTATTCCTGATCAGAAAGTTTATCTCAGCACCTATTTGCTTCTAGTACTTTGTAAACATAGTCAAAATGTAGTTATTGCAAGCCATATACCTATATCTATATATCTTTATATCTATTTGCAGATTTCGGTCTGGAAGATGTAAAACTAGGCCATAGACAAAGGTGACAATCTGTAAGGAAATAAGATAACAAGTAGTAAGGTAGTGGTGGAGTAGGTGGAAAATATACTCATTCACTCCCAGGACCAAACTGTAATTACAACTAAAATATGGAACAATCGCCCTAGTTGGTTCGGCTCAGTGGATAGAGCATCGGCCTGAAGACTGAAGGGTTCCAGGTTTGATTTCAGTCAAGAGCACATGCCAGGATTGCAAGCTCAATCCCCAGTAGGGAGTATGCAGGAGGCAGCTGATCAATGATTCTCATTATTGATGTTTCTATCTCTATCTTCCTCTTCTTTCCTTCTTGAAATCAATACAAATAATATTAAAATGCAGAACGATCAACCAGAATAACCAACTAAAGACTAGCTGAAGAGAATTCTTATAACCAAGGATTTACAGAAGCTACATCGAGACTTGTAGGAAGGATGGAGACACAAAAAGGGCTGGTCTTACTCCCAGGGGTGGTAACTGAGATTCAGGAAGGATTACCTCAGCTGCAAGGGTTCTCCCTGAGAATAGTGGGGTCTCAACCCTAAGCCAGGATCCCCAGCCAGAGCACAGAGCCAGGAAGAGATGCCCATTTAACACCCATCTGTGAAAAGCAGTTGGAAATATGTCCACCAGGGAGAGATAGAATCTGCTAGAGATACAGGCACCTCCTTGAAGGACCAATGCACAAAATATCATTTGTAGCCACTCAACCTGGGCTCTGGTGGAGGGAGGGTAGATTAGAATAGAATTGTGTAAGGATAGCCTGGGGTTTGTGGCTCTTGGAAGAGCTGAAAGGACAGCCATCAAGATCCCTGTGATAAGTACCTCTCCCATACTATAGATGCCATCTTTCTTGGGTTGGGCATTCCTCCGGCATACGGCATCATCCTGGGGGAATGCAATGGCCTTATCTTATGGACTCCCTGTTGCCCCACCTTATGGGGCTTAGGCCCTGCTGAGGAGTCAGCTGCCTGGGTCAGGGTGTAAAGATCTGGACAGACTAGGGGTATCAGTGACTAAGTGATGTAGCATTGGAATGGGGGCCATTTCCTCACTTTCCTGTGAACCTGACAGACACATTCCCCTTAGGAGAGATCCACTATCCCCATCCTCCCAACTTGTGGTGGCTCCATCCTATCATACATGAGGTTCCCAAGAGGTCTGGGCAGAATCCAGGACAGACTGAGTTGTGTGATTCTGGAGTGGTGGCCATGCCCTTATTTCCCACAAGGCTGACCACAACTCCCCCTCATGGGAGGTATAGTAACACCATTCTCCTGACACCCAGTGACCTCTCATTGCTGAGGTTGGGCTTCCAGCAGACTTTGGGACAGACTGAGTTGTGTGACTCTATTATGGGGTCTATTTTTGCCATTTCCAATCAGTGCAGAGCCCTTCCTTTACATGGCCAAATCTTGGTCTGTTTGGGACTGATAAACTTTGCTGGCCTCAATCTGACAACTCCCTGAGACCCTGCAACATCACAAAGGTGTGCAGGCATCAACTAGGTGACAGCTAGACTGGATATACCCTGTGACATTTGCTGAATGGTCTAATACCCAGCATTGGCACTGAGTTTGAACCTGTTTCAATATGGTGAATACCACTCACCCCTACCTGGTGAATCACTGAGAACCTACCTCATGCAACTTAAGTACCACCAGAAGTTCTTTCAGTTACTGAGCCTAACCAGAAGGAGGAGGGAGATGGAGGCTGATCTTGGGGCACATTGGGCCTTTTGGTGACCTGACCCTGGATTCGGGGCTGGTGGAAGTGGCCTTGGTACATTGCTTGATCCTTCTAACACATACCCAGGCCCAACAGAGGCAGCCACAAACTGTGGATTGCATGGTAGCTAGAAACAGGTTTCCCAGGGATAGTCACAGGCAGCTTCTTACACTGACATCCACCAGAGTCTCTCCAAAGGGGCCCCAGAACCAACATACCTAGTGGCAGCTTTAGACAACATCAGGGCCAGATCCAATTAGATTCACAAGTGGCATATACAAAGGGAGATTTCAGCAAGCACTAGTCCTTGCTGAGGTAAATTCTGCTTTGTGTGGTCACCACCTACACAAAAGATCATACACTATGGTTGAGGTTATTCATTACAGTTATCCAGCATGAGGGATGAACTCCCACAAGAACAGACCAATAGCAATCAAGACTAAATTACAACAGGAGGGTTCATATCACCCACAAAAGTGACATTCCTGGAGCACCCTGATCAGGTGATCAAGGAGACAATGCCATTGTATCCCACAAAACACTATATCCCACAAAGACTGGGAAACATAGAAGATCTACCTAATACACAGAAACAAACACAAAGAGTCAGCCTAAAAGGGGAGCCTAAGAAACATGCCCCAAATGAAAGAACAGGAAAAATATCCAGAAAAAGAACTAAATGAAATAGAAGAAAGCATTTACGAGATATAGAGTTAAAAAAAATGGTTATAAAGATGCTCAAGGAAATTAGTGAGAAATACAAGAGCATGAAAAAAGGACATAAAAACCGTAAAAAAGAACCAGTCAGAAATTAAGAATGCAGTATATGAAATAAAGATTACACTATAAGGAACAAACAGTAGGTTGGGTGATACAGAGGACTGAGTCAGTAATTTTGCAAGACAAGGTAGCAGAAAACACACTGAGTACCAAAATAATTTTTTTTCATGTGCACTCCACTTTATTAAGCAGCAGTGTCAATAAGTGACACTAGTCCAGTAGGGACATATATCTTTTTAGTTAGTTTGTTTGTTTCCTCCCCACCCATTGACCTCCTCCACCCCCTACGCACCCTTCCCAGGCCTTCACCACTCTATTGTCTGTGTCCATGGGCTATGCACATATGCATATAAGTTCCCTGGTTATTCACTCCCTCCACCCACACACAAACCCCGCCTTTCCTCTGAAATGTGTCATTCTGTTCCATGCTTCTATATTTCTGGATCTATTTTGTTCATCAGTTTATTTTGTTTGTTAGATCCCACATATAAGTGAGATTATTTTCATAGAGAAAAAAATTTTTAAAAAGGAGGACAGTTTGAGGGATTTTGTGGACAACATGAAACATAACAACATTCACATCATAAGAGTACCAGAAGGACAAGTGAGGGATCAAGGGATCAAGAACCTATTTGAAGAAAGAATGACTGAAAACTTTCCTAATCTTGTGAAGGAAAAAGACACACAAGTCCAGGAAGCACAGAAATCCCAAAACAAGATAAACTTAAGGAAGCCCATACCAAGACACATCAAAATTAAAATGCCAAAGTTTAGGTGAACCAAGATGTTGGCATAGGTAAACACTGGTTCTTGCTGTCTTCCACATCCACATCAAAATTACAACTAAAATACAGAACAACCATTATTCAGAACCACCTGAAAGCTGGCAGAATGAAAGTCCTACAACTATACAAGTAAAGAAAAAAGTACATTGAGACTGGTAGAGAGACAGAGTTGTGGAACAGTCTGGTCTGACACCCACATGTAGTGTGGTTTTATTCAGGATGGATATCTCCACTGCAGAGGACTCCCATGAGAAGCAAGGGGTTCCAGCCCCACAACAGACTGCTAGCCCAGGGTTCCAGAGCTGGGAAGAGAAGTCTCCATAACTTAGGGCTGTAAAAATTAACAGGGATTGTGGGCTGAGTGACAAGGAGGCTGCTGGAGACTCAGGCAGTCCCTCTTAAAGGGCCAGGACACGAACTTACATGGTCTCACTCCCTCTGAGCTCCAGCACTGAGCAGCGGCATTGCATAAATGAGGGATCTATGGGGAGGAACTAGATTGTGAGGCATCAGGGCAGGAACAGCTTTATCCCAGAAGGAGGTGCTCACAGGGGTCATTATTCCTGCTCTGGGATCTCTCCTGTCACAGAGCTGACTGGTAACAATATCTGAGTTTCCATCAGCATGGCTCACACTGTTCACTCCAACTTGGCGATTTCCTGAGATCTCACCCCAACCAACTTGCAGCCCCGCCCAAGTTGTCCGCAGCAGCTTTTCCATATGAATAGCCTGTCCTGGCTCAGGCATCAAACTTTCCCAAAATCACTTAAACAAGAAGCATCTGGCATCAGCATGCTCATACCTAGCAATAAGAGGTCCAAGACCAAGCATGAGCACCAGCCTGTCTGACTTTACACCTTAATCTCCCCTGGGCACTTCCAAGCCCAATACAAATAGCATCCATATGCAGATTGCTCAGTAGCTCCTTTCAGGTGATCCCAGGCAGTAGCTGACTTTGTACCTCCCAAGAAGCCCCAGAGCCAGTGCACATAGAGGACAGCTTGAGACCATCCTAGACTACAGCTCTACGCATCCACAAGTGACACACACAAGGGGAAGATTCAGTGAACACCAAAGTTTCACTGAAGCAAGTCTTGCTCCATAGGGGTTTCTCTTGCACAGCAGCTCTTCCACTGGCCTAGAAGTCAACTCTTCCCAGTGACACTAACAGCAATAAAACTCAACTACAACAAAACTGTGCACATAGCTCACACATGGGGCATATCTAGAGTGGCTAATTCAGATGACTGGGGAAGCTAAGCCACTGAGCCTGACAAGGAAACCTATTACACAAGGCCATCCTATAAATTCCAGGAGACATAACAGCTTTACCTAATATATAGAAACAAATGCAGGGAAGGAGCAAAAATGTGGAGAAAAAGAAACATGTCTCTGGATCTGTTTTTGTTTCTGGATCTGTTTTTGTCCAGAGACAGAGAAGCATCTATCAGATTGTCAAACCTCAGAGAGAAGGTAGGGGAGGGTGGGGGTAAGGGGAAGAGATCAACCAAAGGACGTATATGCAAGCACATAGGCCTAACTAATGGACACAGATGACAGGGGGGTGAGGGCATGAGTGAGGGGGGATAGGGGGTAACATGGGGATAAGGACACATATGTAATAACTTAATCAATAAAAAGTAAAAAAAGAAACATGTCACAAATGAAAGAATGGGAGAAATCTTCAGAAAAAGAACGAAATTAAATGGAAGCCAACAAACAAAACAATGCTTATAAGGATGCTCAAGTATCTTAATGAGGTCTTCAAAGGACTTAGTGAGAGAATCAAAGACATGAAATGGACCAGTCAGAAATTAAGCATACACTAACTGAAATAAAGCATAATTTACAGGCATTAAAGGCATTAGAGTAGAGGATGCCAAGAATCAAATCAGCAATTTTGAATGTGAGGAGGCAGAACTACCCAATCAGAAGAGCAAAGGGGAAATAAATCTAAAAATATGAAGATAGTGTAAGGAGCCTCTGGGACAACTTCAAGTGTACCAACATTTGAATTATATGGGTGTCAGAAGGAGAAGAGAGAAAGATATTGAAAATGTATTAGAAGAAATAATGACAGAAAGCCTCCTCTACCCGGTAAAAGAAATAGACTTACAAGTTTATGAAGCACAGAGAGTCCCAAACAAGGGGAACCCAAAGATGCCCACATCAAGACACATCGTAATTAAAATACCAAGGGTTAAGGACAAAGAGAGAATCTTAAAAGCAGCAAGAGAAAAACAGTTGGTTACCTATAAGGGAGCACCCATAAATCTGTCAACTTATTTGTCAACAGAAACTTGGCAGGCCAGAAGGGAGTGAGAAGAAATACCCAAAGTGATGAATAGCAAGGACCTACAACCAAGATTACTCTACCCAGCAAAGCTATCATTTAGAATTGAAAGTCAGATAAAGAGCTTCTCAGACAAGAAAAAGCTAAAGGAGTTCATCACCACCAAACCACCAGTGTTACATGATATGTTGAAGGATATTCTTTATTCTTTAAGAAGAGTAAGAAGAAGAAGAAGAAGAAGAAGAAGAAGAAGAAGAAGAAGAAGAAGAAGAAGAAGAAGAAGAAGAAGAAGAAGATTAAGAAGAAGAAGAAATAAAAATATGAACAATAAAATAACAATAAATACATATCTATCAACAATTGAATTTTAAAAATTTAAAAATCAAAATAAACGAACAATGAATCTAATGAACACAATAAACATGTGAATAAAAAAACTAGAAGCATGGAAACATGGAACAAACTGTTGAATCTCAGAGGAAAGAGGAGGTGGGGAAAGATTAACCAAAGATCTTATATGCATACATGCATTACCTATGGACACAGACATTAAGGTGGTGAAGGCCTGTGGAGGGGCAGGATCTGTGTGGAGGAGGGAAATGGAGGGATAAAAGAAGAAGAAATCTGTAATACTCTCAACATTAAACATTATAAAAAAACATTTCACTTGAAGGCTAGAGTAGTGATTAGTACTTCAGGATTTATAGTCAGACTGCAAGGGTTATAATACTGGCTATGGAACCTTAGGAAGTTTCCCTAACCTGTCTAAATAATGAATAGGTTAAAAATGAGATCAAGGAAGAAATCAAAAGATTCCTTGAAACAAATGAAAATGAGAACACAACAAACCCAAACCAAGGGACAGTGTGAAAGCAGTCCTAAGAGGACAATTCATGGCATTACAGGCCTACCTTAAGATGAAAAAAAGAATCTCAAATAAAAACCTAACTTTACACCTAAAGAAACTAGAAAATATAATTTGGCCAAAGTGAGTACAAGGAAGGAAATTATGAAGATCAGAATTAAATAAACGATATGGAGTCTAAAAATGTAGTACAAAAAATGGTGAAAACCAAAGCTGTTTTTTACTAGTAAAGATAAACAAGATTGACAAACTTAACCAGAGTCATCAATAAAAAATGAGAGAGGAGCCAAATAAATAAAATCAGAAATGAAAGAGGAGAAGTAACAAGTGACACCAGAGAAATACAAAGGATTGTAAGAAAATATCAGGAACAACTATATGCCAACAAATTGGACAATCACGATGAAATAGATGAATTCCTAGAAACATACAATCTTCCAAAACTGAGTCATGAAGAATCAGAAAATCTGAATAGAAGGATTAAAATTAATGTAATTGAAGCAGTAATTTTAAAATTCCCATCAAACAAAAGACATGTACCAGATGGCTTCACAGGTGATCTTTTCCAAACATTCAAAGAAGAACTAATACATAAATTTTTCAAACTATTCCAAAAATTTTAAGATGAGGGAAAGCAACCAAACTTATTTTATGAGGCCAGCATTATCCTAATTTCAAAACCAGATAAAGATGCTACAAAGGAACAGTTACTAGTATATGACAATATCCCTGATGAACATACATACTTAAATTCTCAACACAATATTAGGAAACAGGATCCAGCAGTACATTAAAAAGATCATACACCATGACCAAGTGGGATTTATTCTGGGGATGCAAGGTTAGTACAGTATTTGAAAATCAATAAACATGACACACCAAATAAACAAAATGAAGGATAAAAATCACATGATCATATCAATAGATGTGTAAAACGTATTTGTTAAAGTCCAGCACCCTTTTTATAATAAAAACTTTCAACAAAGTGGACTAGAGGGAAAATCCTCAATATGATAAAGGTCACGCATGACAAACCCTCTGCCATTAGGCAAACCAAACTCAATGGGCAAAACTTAAAAGCTTTTCCCTTAATATTGGGAACAAGACAGGGATGTCCACTTACCACTCTCATTCAATCTAGTACTGTAAGTCCTCAGCACAGAAATTGGGCAAGAATAAGAAATAAAAAACATCAAAATTGGAAAGGAGGAAGTAAAATAGTCATTATACACAGATAATATGATACTGTATACAGAGAACCCTAAAGATTCCACAAAAAATACTATAACTGATAAATGCAGTCAGTAAGTAGAAGAATACAAAATTAATATCCAGAAATCAGTTGTATTTTTTCCACTGAAATAGGATTCAAATTTATTTATTTATTTATCTTTACTTTTTTCTTTATTGATTAAGGTATTACATATGTGTTCCTATTGCCCCATTGCCCCCAACCCCCTCACTCATGCCCTTACCCCCCTGTTGTCTGTGTCCATTGGTTAGGCTTATTTTTTTACTTTTAATTTCTTCATTGATTAAAGTATTACATATGTGTCTTTATCCCCCTATAAGCCCCCAACTCATGCCCACACCCCCTGCTGTCTGTATCCATTGGTTAGTCTTATATGCATTCATACAGGTCCTTTGGCTGACCACTCCCCCTTACCCCACCCTCCCCTACCTTCCCTCTGAGGTGTGACATTCTGATCCATGATTCTCTGACTCAGGATCTGTTTTCTTCATCAGTTTATGTTGTTCATTATATTCCATACATGAGTGAGATCATGTGATATTTACCTTTCTCTGACTGGCTTATTTCACTTAGCATAATGCTCTTCAGTTACATCCATGCTGTTGCATACGGTAAGAATTCCTTCTTTTCTATATCAGTATGGTATTCCATTGTGTAGATGTACCACAGTTTTTAATCCACTCATCTGATGATATGCATTTAGGCTGTTTCCAAATCTTAGCTCTGGTAAATTGTGCTGCTATGAACATAGGGGTGCATATATCCTTTCTGATTGGTGTTTCTAGTTTCTTGGGATATAGTCCTAGAAGTGGGATCACTGGATCAAATAGGAATTTCATTTTTAGTTTTTTGAGGAAACTCCATACTGTTCTCCACAGTAGCTGCACCAGTCTGCATTCCCACCAGCAATGCACGAGGGTGCCTTTTTCTCCTCATCCTTGCTAGCACTTGTCATTTGTTGATTTGTTGATGATAGCCATTCTGACAGGTGTGAGATGACTTTGAACACATTTTCATGTCTCTTGGCTTTCCTTCTGTCTTCTTTTGAAAAGTATCTATTTAGGTCCATTGCCCATTTTTTGATTGGTTTCTTTATCTTCCCTTTTTTAAGTTGTATGAGTTCCCTGTAAATGTTGGAGATTAAACCCATATCGGTGATAACATTGGCAAATATGTTCTACCATGCAGTGGGCTTTCTTGTTGTTTTGTTGATGGTTTCTTTTGCTGTGCAAAACTTTTTTTATTTTGATGTAGTCCCATTTGTTTATTTTCTCTTTAGTTTCCATTGCCCAAGGAGCTGTATCTGTGAAGAAATTGATTTGGTATATGTCTGAGATTTTACTCCCTGTGGATTCCACTAGTATTTTTATGGTTTACCCACTTATGTTTAAGTCTTTTATCCATTTTGAGTTTATTTTTGTGTGTGGTTTAAGTTGTTGGTCTAGTTTCATTTTTTTGCAAGTATCTGTCCAATTTTCCCAACACTATTTATTAAAGAGACTGTCTTGACTCCATTATATGTTCTTGCCTCCTTTATCAAAAATTAATTGAACATAGTGGTTTGGGTAGATTTCTGGGTTCTCTATTCTATTCCATTGATCTATATGTCTGTTATTGTGCCAGTACCAGGCTGTTTTGAGAACAGTGGCTTTGCAAGACAGCTTGATATCTGGTATTGAGATTCCCCCCTACTGTGTTCTTCTTTCTCAGGATCGCTACAGTTATTCAGGGCCTTTTTTTATTCAGATGAATATTTGGAGAGTTCTTTCTAGGTCTGTGAAATATATTGTTGGTATTTTAATGGGGAGTGCATTGAATCTATAGATTGCTTTGGATACTATGGACATTTTAATAATGTTGAATCTACGAATCCATGAATACGGTATATTGTTCCATTTGTTTATGTCTTCTTCTATCTCTCTTTTCAGTGTCCTGTAATTTTCCAAGTACAGGACTTTTACCTCATTAGTTAAGTTTGTTCCTAGGTATCTTACTTTTTTTGGTGCAATGGTAAATGGGATTGCTTTTTTTAGTCTCTCTTTTCTGGAAGTTCACTATTGGTGTATAGAAATGCCATAGATTTCTTGGTGTTAATTTTGTATCCTGCTACATTGCCAAATTCATTTATTAAGTCTAATAATTTTTTGATGGGGCCTTAGGGTTTTCATATACAGCATCATGTCATCTGCAAAGAATGGCAGTTTTATGTCTCCTTTTCCAACTTGGATACCTTTTATTTCTTCTTCTTTTCTAATTGCTATGGCTAGCCCTTCCAGAACTATGTTGAACAGGAGTGGTGAAAGTGGGCAGCCTTGTCTCATTCTTGTTATTATGTGAAATGGTTTTAGTTTTTGCCCATTGAGTATAATCTTGGCTGTAGTTTTGTCGTTTAAGGCTTGTATTATGTTGAGGTATGTTCCTTATATTCAAATTTTGCTGAGGATTTTTATCAAGAAAGGGTGTTGGATTTTGTGAAATGCGTTTTCTGCATCAATTGATATGACTATGTAATTTTTATATCTCAATTTGTTTATGTGATATATCACATTTATTAATTTGTGGATATTGTACCATCCTTGCATCCACGGGATAAATCTTACTTGGTCATGGTTTATGATCTTTCTGATGTAATGCTGGATCCGATTTGCTAGAATGTTGTTGAGGATTTTGGCAACTATTTTCATGAGGGATATTGGCCTGTAATTCTCTTTCATTGTGTTGTCTTTATCTGGTTTTGGTATTAGGGTGATGCTGGCTTCACAGAATGAAATTGGAAGTATTCGTTCATCTTGAATTTTTTGGAAAAGCCTGAGGAGGATAGGTTTTAGTTCTTCCTTGAATGTTTCGAAAAACTCCCCTGTGAAGCTGTCTGGCCCAGGGCTTTTGTTTGCTGGAAGCTTTTTGATTACTGATTCAATTTCTTCCATAGTTATTCGACTATCGAGATTTTTAGATTCTTCCTGATTGAGTTTTGGAAGGTTGTATTTTTCTAGAAATATGTCCATTTCCTCCAGGTTGTCTAGTTGGTTGGAATAGAGTTGTGCATAGTATTTTTTTAAAAATCCCTTTTTTATCTGTGTGGTCTGTTGTTATTTCGCCCCTTTCATTTCTGATTTTGTTTATTTGGGTCCTCTCTCTGTGTTTCTTGGTGAGCCTGGCTACAGGTTCATCAACCTTATTTATCCTTTCAAAGAACCAGCTCTTTTTAATTTATTTTATTTTCCTTTTATTGATTAAGATATTACAAATGAGTCCTTATGCCCCCAATGTCCTCTCATCTCCCCAATCCTGCCCTCACTCTCACCCCCTGTTGTCCACATACATCGCTTATGCTTATATGCATGCATACAAGTTCTTTGGTTGATCTTTCCCACTCCCCTCCTACCTTCCCTCTGAGTTTTGAGCATCTGATCAATGCTTCTGTGTCTCTACATCTGTTTTTGTTCATCGGTTTATGTTGTTCATTATAATCAACAAATGAGTGAGAGCATGTGATGTTTATCTTTCTCTGACTGACTTATTTCACTTAGCATAATGCTCTAGCTCCATCCATGCTGTTGCAAATGGTAGGAGTTCCTTCCTTTTTACTGCAGCGTAGTATTCCATTGTGTAGATGTACCACAGTTTCTTAATCCATTCATCTGCTGATGGGCACTTAGGCTGATTCCAAATCTTAGCTATTCTAAATTGTGCTGCTATGAACATAGGGGTGCATATATCCTTTCTGATGGGTGTTTCTGGTTTCTTGGGATATATTATTAGAAGTGGGAACACTGGGTCAAATGAAGTTCTATTTTTAGTTTTTTGGGGAAACTCAATACTGTTCTCCACAGTGGCTGCACCAGTTTGCATTCCCACCAGCAGTGAACGAGGGTTCCTTTTTCTCCACGTCCTTGCCAGCATTTGTCATTTGTAGATTTGTTCATGATAGCCAATCTTACAGGTGTGAGATGGCACCTCATTGTCGTTTTGATTTGCATCTGTCAGATGATTAGTGACTTTGAGCATGTTTTCATATGTCTCTCAGCGTTATGTATGTCCTCTTTCAAAAAGTGTCTATTTAGGTCCATTGCCCATTGTTTGATTGGGGTGTTTATCTCCCTTTTGTTAAGTTGTATGAGTTCCTGTAAAGGCTGGATATTAATCCTTTATCAGAGATATCATTGGCAAATATGTTCTTCCATGCAGTGGGTTTTCTTGTTGTTTTGTTGATGGTTTCTTTTGCTGTGCAGAAGCTTTTTATTTTGATATAGTCCCATTTGTTTATTTTCCCATTAGTTTCCATTGCCCTAGGAGCTGTTTCAGTGAAGAAATTCCTTTGGCATATATCTGAGATTTTGCTACCTGTGGGTTCCTATAGTATTTTTATGGTTTCCCGTGTTACGTTTAAGTCCTTTATCCATTTTCAGTTTATTTTTGTGTATGGTGTAAGTTGGAGGTTTAGGTTCATTTTTTGCATGTGTAAAATGTCCCAACACGATTAATTGAAGAGACTGTCTTGACTGTATTTTATTTTCTTGCCTCCTTATCAAATATTAATTGAGTATAGTGGTTTGGGTCGATTTCTGGGTTTTCTATTCTATTCTATTCTATTCTATTCTATTCTATTCTATTCTATTCTATTCTATTCTATTTGTCTATATGTCTATTCTTGTGCCAGTACCAGGCAGTTTTGAGAACAGTGGCTTTGTAATACAGTTTGATATCTGGTATTGAGATCCCTCCTACTTTGCTCTTCCTTCTCAGGATCGCTGCAGCTATTCGGGTTTTTTTGTTTTGTTTTGGGTGTTTTGTTTTGTTTTGTTTTGTTTTTTTCCCAGATGAATTTTTGGAGAGTTCTTTCAAGATTTGTGAAATATGTTGTTGGTATTTTAATGGGGAGTGCATTGAATCTATAGATTACTTTGGGTAGTATGGACATTTTGATGATGTTGATTCTACCAATCCATGAACACAGTATGTTCTTCCATTTGTTTATGCCTTCCTCTCCCTCTTTTTTTTTTCAATGCCCTGTAGTTTTCTGAGTAGAGGTCTTTTACCTCTTTAGTTAAGTTTATTCCAAAATCTGTTAATTTTTTTTGGTGTAATGATAAATGGAATTGGTTTTTTTTAATTTCCCTTTCTGTAAGTTCACTATTGGCATATAAAAATGCTATAGATTTCTTGGTGTTAATTTTGTATCCTGCTACATTGCCGAATTCATTTATTAGGTGTAATAATTTTTTGATGGAGTCTTTAGGGTTTTCTAAGTACATTATCATGTCATCTGCAAATAATGATAATTTTACTTATTCTTTTCCAATTTGGATGCCTTTTATTTCTTCTTCTTGTCTGATTGCTTTGGCTAGCATTTCCAGTACTATGTCAAACAGGAGTGGTGAAAGTGGGCATCCCTGTCTTGTTCCTGTTCTTAAGTGAAATGGTTTTAGTTTTTCCCTATTGAGTAGGATGTTGGTTCTAAGTTTGTCATATAAGGCTTTTATTATGTTGAGGAATGATCCCTCTATTCCCACTTTACTGAGAGTTTTTATTAATACAGAGTGTTGGACTTTGTTAAATGCCTTTTCTGCATCTATCAATATGATTATGTGATTTTTGTCTCTCAACATTTTTATGTGATGTATTATGTTAATTGATTTGCGGATATTGTACCAGCCTTGCATTCCTGGAATAAATCCCACTTGGTCATGGTGTATGATCTTTCTAATGTAATGCTGGATCCGGTTTGCTAGAATTTTGTTGAGAATTTTAGCATCTATGTTCATCAGGGATATTGGCCTGTAATTCTCTTTCTTTGTGGTGTCTTTATCAGGTTTTGGTATTAGGATAATGCTGGCTTCATAGAAAGAGCTTGGAAGTGTGCCTACCTCTTGAACTTTTTTGAATAGTCTGAGAAGGATTGGCTTTAGTTCTTCTTTGAATGTTCAGTAAAACTCCCCTGTGAAGCCATCTGGTCCAGAGCTTTTGTTTTCTGGAAGCTTTTTGATTACTCTTTCAACTTCATCAGTAGTTATTGGCCTATTCAGGTTTTTTGATTCTTCATGATTGAGTTTTGGAAGCTTGTATTTTTCTAGGAACGTGTCCATTTCATTGAGGTTGTCCAGTTTGTCGGAGTGGAGTTGTTTGTAGTATTTTTTAACAGTCCTTTGTATATCAGTAGGGTCAGTAGTTACTTCACCTCTTTCATTTCTGATTTTGTTTATTTGGGTCTTTTCTCTTTGATTCTTGGTTAGCCTGGTGATAGGTTCATCAGTCTTGTTAATCCTTTCAAAGAACCAGCTCTTGGTTTCTTGATCTTTTGTATTGTTTTTTGGTCTCTATT
Organism: Myotis daubentonii; assembly: GCF_963259705.1. Taxonomy (NCBI): domain Eukaryota; kingdom Metazoa; phylum Chordata; class Mammalia; order Chiroptera; family Vespertilionidae; genus Myotis; species Myotis daubentonii. Next base: position 96,347,130 of record NC_081861.1, on the reverse strand, counting down.
TCATTTATTTCTGCTCTGATCTTTATTATTTCATTCCTTCTGGATACTGTGGGCTTTTCTTGTTGCTTTCTTTCTAACTCCTTGAGTTGTAGGGTTAGATCATTTATTACCAGTTTTGGAGGTAGGCCTGTAGAGGTAAGATGTTCCCTCTCTGGATTGCTTTCATTGTGTCCCATAGATTTTGGATTGCGGTGTTTTCATTGTCATTTGTTTCCAGGATGCTCTTTATTTCTTCTTTGATCTCTCTGGTAACCCAGTCATTGTTTAATAGCATGCTATTTAGCCTCCAAAGTGTTTGATTTTTTGTCAATGTTTTTGTTGTAGTTGGTTTCTAGTTTTATGCCATTGTGATCAGAGAAGATGCTTGTTACGATTTCTATTTTGTTGAATTTTAAGAGACTTGGCCTGTGTCCTAATATATGGTTTACCTTTGAAAATGTCCCATGTGCATTGGAGAAGAATGTATATTCTGTAGCTTTGGGGTGAAATATTCTGAAGATGTCCATTAATTCCATCTGATCTAGTGAGTCATTTAGGATTGCTGTTTCTTTGCTGAATTTTTGTTTAGAGGATTTATCCAGTGGTGTCAGTGGGGTATTAAAGTCCCCTACTATGACTGTGTTGCTATTGATCTCTCCCTTGATATCTTCCAGAAGTATTTTTATGTATTTGGGTGCTCCTGTCTTGAGTGCATATATGTTTACCAGAGTTATATCTTCTTGTTGAATTGCCCCTTTAGTGTTATGTAGTGGCCTTCCTTATCTCTTGTTATGGCCTTTCCTTTGAGGTCTATTTTGTCAGATATAAGTATCGCAACCCCAGCTTTTTTCTCATTTCCATATGCCTGAAAAATTTTTTCCATCCCTTCACTCTCAGTCTGTGTGAATCCTTTGTCCTGAGGTGGGTCTCTTGCAAATAACAAATAAATGGATCATGTTTTCTTATCCATTCAGCTACCCTGTGTCTTTTGATTAGAGCATTTAATCCATTTACATTTAATGTTATTATTTAAAAGTACTTGTTTGTGGTCATTTTTATTCTTAATGTTTGTGTTTCTTCTTGTCTTGCTGTTTCTTCTTTTTACAGCAGTCCCTTTAGCATTTCTTGCATTGCTGGCTTGGTGGTAATAACCCAGGGGTGGGCAAACTTTTTGACTCGAGGGCCACAATGGGTTCTTAAGCTGGACCGGAGGGCCGGAACAAAAGCACGGATGGAGTGTTTGTGTGAACTAATATAAATTCAAAGTAAACATCATTACATAAAAGGGTACAGTCTTTTTTCTCAATAGTTTTATTCATTTCTAATGGGCCGGATCCGGCTTGCGGGCCGTAGTTTGCCCAAGGCTGTAATAACCTCTCTTAGCCCTTTTTTGTCTGTGAAGCTCCTGATTCCACCTTCAATTTAGATTGATAGTCTTTCTGGGTATAGTTTTCTTGGGTTCATTACCTTGCTTTGCATCACTTTGTATATTTCATTCCATTCCCTTCTGGCCTGGTGTGTTTCTGTTGAGAAGTCAGCAGATATTCTAATAGGAGATCCCTTGTAGGTAACTTTCTGTCTCTCTCTCTGGCAGCCTTTAAGATTTTTATTTTGTCGTTGGTGTTTGCCAATTTAATTATGATGTGTCTTGGTGTTGGTCTTTTGGGGTTTACGTTGTTTGGCACTCTATGTGCTTCTTGGACTTGTGTAGTTTTTTTCTTGCCAGTATCAGGGAAGTTTTCTGTCATTATTTCTTCAAACAGGTTTTCTATTCCTTGCTTCTCTCTTCTGGTACCCCTATTAAGTGAATGTTGTTTCGTTTTGCATTGTCCCAAAACTCCCTTAAGCTCTCCTCTTGATTTTTAAGTTTTCTTTTTTTCCAGTTGCTCCTGTGTTTGTGTGTTTTTTCCTTCCTTGTTTCTAATTCACTGATGCAGTCCACAGCCTCTTCTAGTCTGCTCTTTAAGCCTTCCATTGTGTTCTTTATTGCAGCTATGTCGTTCTTCATTTCCTCTTGATTCATTTTCATGTTGATTACATTCTCATTCAGCTCCTTATAATTCTCATTGAGTTGTGTGTATTTGTCGTCCAGCCATTTGAGCATCCTTATAACCATTACTCTGAATTCTTTCTCTGATAAGTTAGTAACCTCAGTTTCATTTGAGTCCCTTTTTTTTGTGATTCCTCTTTCTTTCCTTTGTGGGTTGCTTTTTTGTCTTCCCATGGTTTTCTGTAATGTTTTAATAGTGGCTCCGATTGCTTTGCTATCCAGTATCTTTTAGGTATGGTGCAGCTCATTTGACCTCTTAGGTCTCCTGGGCTTGGTAGTCTAGTTTAGCTCCCTACTTGAGCTATTTGGGTTCTCTTGATGTAGGCCTGTGAACTGGAATGGTGCAAGTGTGGTCTCTAGAAGTTAGCACCTGTGAGGGAGTGTGTCCCAATTTTTGCTGTCTTGCACCCTCGATTGAAATCATTTGTGCCCAGTGGGGACTCACAATGGCACCCAGGAACTGTATGGTGGGGTGGTCTTGGGAGACCTGCATGCTGGATAAGCATGCAACTCTAGTGTCCAGAGTTCTGCAGCTGTGGGGTGGGGAAGCTCATTTTTTGCTGATGCACCTGTGGTGCATAGTTGCGCATTCCCAGTGGTGGCACACAGGAGCACCACAGTGCGTTTGCTAACGCAGGTGCACTGAAGCACTCTGAAGAACCCTGGCATTTTTAATTGAGGTGTCTTTGGGCAGGTATTCAGGATGGGTGAATTCAGAATTTTTACTGCCCAGGGGAGTGCATCGCTATTTGTCCAAGATCAGACCCAGCGGAGGCTCACTTCGGCCTCCCAAAGTGCCCTGTGGATAGGGCTCAGGGGGAATGAGTAACTGTGACAGTGCCTTTGCTGGGCACTGAGCTTTGATGGACTCTGAGGGACCCTGGCACTGAAGGGCCCTGGTGCTTAAGTTGCACAGCTGGGTGTGTGTGGGCAGTTATTCAGGCAGAGGGAATTCAGAATTTCTACTGGGGGTCAGTGCGTCTGTGTCTGTACAGAAATCACACCCAGCTGAAGCTCACAATGACTCCTAAGAGAAGTCTATGGAGTGGTGTGCCTGTGATTCCTGCACGCCACAGACGCGCAAATTCGATGTTGGAGTTTTGACGCTGGGGAGGGGGAGGCTGCACGTACTGCTGTGGGCTCGGTGCTCCTTTGGAGGTGGAAATCTCAGGGTCTGCCAGTCTGTGGGTGGGGCAGCAGGATTTTGTCTTAAGTGGCTGCTAGGTCGCGGGCAGTATCCCAGCCCTGTCTGGGTGGTGATGCTGTTGAGTTCCTAGAAGAGGCCGCTCTCCCCTTCAAGATGGTGTTGGCTCCATGCCCCTGTCCTGCAGTCTGGGGAGTGCCCACATTAGTGGTAGTCTCTCTCTTTCCCAGAGAGCCTGGTCTGCTAGCCTCTTCTGCTCCTGCCGGATTTAACTGTCCCTCACTCACTCACACACACACCACACACATCCACACACTCTTGTTTCATCCCCTCACGCACTCACTTCCTATCCCTCACCTCTGTCTTGCCAGCCGCCATCTTTTTCCAAAGAACCAGCTCTTGATTTCATTGATCTTTTATATTGTTTTTTTTGGTCTCTATGTCATTTATTTCTGCTCAAATCTTTATTATATTATTCCTTCAGGTCAATCTGAGATTTTCTTGTTGCTCTCTTTCTAATTCGTTAAGTTGTAGAGTCAGATGATTTCCTACCTTTTTTGTATTTTTTTTTGTGGTAGGCCTGTAGAGTTATAAACTTCCGTCTCAGGACTGTTTCATTGTGTCCCATAGATTTTGGATTGTTGTGTTTTCATTGTCATTCATTTCCAGGATGTTTTTAATTTTTTCTTTGACCTCTTTGGTAACCAAATCATTGTTTAATAGCATGATATTCATCTTCAATGTGTTTGAATTTTTTGATGGTATTTATTGTAGTTTATTTCTAATAGTATGCCATTGTGATCTAAGTAGATGCATGCTATGATTTCAATCTTCTTGAATTTGGAGAGCCTTTTCTTGTGACCTAGTATGTGGTCTATTTTTTAAAATGTCCCATGTGCACTTGAGGAGAATGTATATTCTGTGAATTTGGAGTGAATGTTCTGAAGGTGTCAATTAAGTCCATCTGATCTAGTGAGTCAATTAGGATTGCTGTTCCTTTGCTGATTTTTTGTCTAAAAGTTTTATTCAGTGATGTCATTGGTGTATTAAAGTCTCCTAGTATGATTGTATTGTTGTCAATCTCTCCCTTGATATCTTCCAGAAGATTTTTTATTTATTTTGGTTAATATATGTTTGTCAGGGTTATATCTTCTTCTTGTATCGATTCCTTTAGTATTATGAAGTGGCCTTCCTTATCTCTTGTTATGGCCTTCACTTTGAGGTCTATTTTGTCAGATATAAGTATTGCTACCCCAGGTTTTTTTTTTTTCATTTCCATTTGCCTGAAAGGTATTTTCCAACCCTTCACTTTCAGTCTGTGTGAGTCCTTTGTTCTGGGGTGTGTCTTTTGTAGACAGCACATATATGGGTCATGTTTTTTTATACATTCAGCCACTCGATGTCTTTTGATTGGACCATTTAGTCCATTTACATATAAAGTTATTATTGATAGGTACTTCTTTGTATCCATTTTTATTTTTTGTGCCTGTGTTCCCTCTTCACTTCATATTTCTTCTTTTATACTAGTCTCTTTAGCATTTTTGCATTGCTGGCTTGGTAGTGATAAACTCCCTTAGCCTTTTTTGTTTGTTTGTTTTTGAGGCTCTTTTTGCCCCCTTTAATTTTGAATGACAGCTTTGCTGGATAGAGTATTCTTGGATTCAGTTTCTTGCATCACTTTGTAAATTTCCTGCAATTCTTTTCTGGCCTGATGTGTTTCTGTTGTGAAATCATTTGATAATCTAATTGGAGACCCTTTGTACATAACTTTTTTTCTCTCTCTTGCAGCTTTTAATATTCTCTCTTTTGTCATGAACATTTGCCATCATAATTATGATGTGTCTTGGTGTGGGTATTTTTGGCTTCATCTTGTTTGGGACTCTCTGTGCTTGTGTGACTTTTTTTTTCCCACATCAGGGAAGTTTTCTGACATTATTTCTTCAAATATGTTTTCTAACCCTTGTTCCTTTTCCTCTCATTCTGGCACCACTATTATTAGTATGTTGCCTTGTTTCATGCTGTCCCAAAGCTCCCTTAGGCTCTCCTCCTGTCTTTCAAATTTTTTCTCCAATTGCAGTTTAGTTTGGGTGTGTTTTGCTTCCTTGTCTTCTAATTCGCTAATTCGGTCTTCCGCTTCTCCTAGTCTACTGTTGAAACTTTCCATGGTGTTTTTTTTTTTATTGCAGCTATGTCACTCTTTCTTTCTTCTTGATTCTTACATAAGTTGTTGATATTTTTCATCTATGTGGTTTGTGAACTATATGACCCTTATTCTGAATTCTTTTTCTGACATATTGCCTTCCTCCGTTTCACTTAGCTGATTTTCTGGCAATTCCTTCTTTTCTTTCCTTTGGGCAATTCTTTGTCTACCCATTTTTCTTCTTTCCAAGGATCTAGGTTTTGAGTCATGCATGGGCTGCTCCTTGGGTGTCAGTGGCTCCTTGGGTGGCTGCGCCTCAGGTGTTCATGGCAGCAGCAATTCCTTAGCTGGAAGTGGCTCCTCTGGTGGGCTCTGTTCACTACAGTGGTGGCTCCTCTGGCTGGTAGGAGGAGGCTGCTTACGCAGCTGCTTCTCCTCGGACAGGGGTGGGCTGCTCACAAGGCTCCTTCTCCATGGACGGGGGTAGGCTGCTGATGGGGCTGCTCCTCCTTGTATGAGAATGGGCTGCTTGCCAAGCTGCTTCTCCTCAGATGGGGGCAAACTGCTTTGTCAACTGCTGCTCCTGGATGGGGGAAGGTTGCATGCATGACTGCTGCTCTTCTGGCTGGTAGAGGGAGGCTGCTTATGCAGTTGCTGCTCTACGGGCAGGGGTGGGCTGCTCATGAGCCTTCTGTTCCTTGAAAAGGGGTGAGCTGTGCACAAGGCTGCTGCTCGTTGGATGGGTGGGACGTTCACACAGCTGCTGCTCCTTGGACTGGGGTGGGCTGCTCACATGGTTGCTGCTCACATGGTCACAGTGCCCTGGGCTAAAGCATTGAGCCAGTCAGAGGGGAGGGTGCTTTGAAACTCACAGTATCCTGCACACAGGGTACCTGGAGTCTCAGTTACCATGGGACCACAGCAGAGAGAGCAGGTCACTAGCAGGGGTGACTGTAAATCCTGGGTGTTATTTGAGGGCACCCTTGGAGGAGATGAGGCTGGGCTTCAAAAAAGTGAGGCCTCTGTAGAAGAGTCAGCCACTCTGAGACTGTTTTCAACAATAGCAGAGGCTGCCTGGTTAGGCAAGCCCGGTTAGCCTGCCTCCAAAGGTCTTGCGGGATCTCACTCTGCCTCACTCACACACACACCCCACATGACCACACACTCTTCTTTTGCTCACTCATGCTCTCTCCCTCACTGCCACCTTTTTCTTTCCTCTGTAGTTGGGTCTGGAGTGTTATTGACCCATTCGTGGATGGAGTCTCCTCTCTGGTTGTCTAGTTATGTGGCTTGCTGTCTAGCACATTGGCCAAACAGGATAAAATTCACCTCGACAAGACATGATACAAAAGGAACAAAACACGAATGTACTCACGACACTGATAACCCCAGTATAAGTGACCACCAGAGAAAAGCAAATTAGGAGAGAGAAAAGAGAGCATAAATGGTATTGAAGAGAGAAAAAATGGCATGAGAGCAAAGAAAAAGCAGAAAAAAATATATATATGTATGCAGAAAACACTAGAGTACAAACAGGTAAACCAAAACATACAAACACCAAATACTCAGTAAAGAAGGTGGAGGCAGAATCTTATATATAGAAAGTAAGGTTAAGAATTGGATGAATATGGGGAGGACCTCAGTTCAGTATAGAGGAAGTAGAAAGGGGATGAGTGGATAAGAAGAAAGAGAAAGAGAAGAAAATAATAATCATAATAAAAGAGAAGAAAATAATCATCATCATAGTAATAAAATTTTAAAAAATTGATTAAAATAAGATAAAAATTAGAATGATGGAAAAATAATTTGAAAAGAAATAGAAAATAAAGAAAAAAGGAAATAAAGAAAAAAGAAAACAAAAGATATCAAAATAATAATAAAATAACAATGAAAAACTGAAGTGTTGTTCCTTTGGCTGGTTTAAGATCCCACTCTTCTGTACTGTCTGTGGCTTTTCAGTTTCCTGTTGCTGGGACTGAAAGCCTCTCTTTAGGCCAGTCCCTGTGGATTGTCAGGGACTATTTAGATTTTTTTTTATCCTTTGTGCCACTCAGGGTGTAGTCTGGCTGTGGCTTTATTAATTGCCTGGAGACTGGAGGGAGGGGTTATCTCTTCAGGACAAAATGGCTACCTAGGTCCCGTGCGTCAGGTATGACTCAGCACCAGACTCCTGGCCACCTCTCCTGGGCCCTCTCCTCACCCCAGCCTCTCCCCAGACTCCACATGCCCGTACCACCTCCTGCACCTCAGCCACGGGTGAGTGTCTATATCTGAAAGGTCCTATGAACTAGGTTCAGCAAACAAATGCAAAGACCAAAAAGAGGAGAAAGAGTTGCACTTCCACGAGCCCCTCTCCTCCCAGTCCAGCACTGTCTGGGCAACAGTCTAGGCTGGCCCCTCTGGGCTCAGTCTCTCATGATTGTGAATCCAGATCTAGAATCCTCTGCCACCAGGAGTCCTGCAGACCTCCTTTCCATAGTCAGATGCTGTGCCTGTCCCAAGCGACGTGGCCTCAGTGCTGTGCAGTTTTCCTCTGACACTCTGGGCTGAGAGGTCTTGCAGTTCTCTCTAGCCTAGATCCCTGATTTTACTGTTCTCCAGGTGTCCTCTGCCCTTCCTGGCTGTGGATTGTCTCACCAGCTGTGTCTACTTCACCAATTTGGGGTGGATGTTATTGGATTTAGTTGCTTGTTCTATCTGCTCCAGGACAAGGCTCATAAAACCTCCATAATTTCCACTGTCATTTTGTCTCCCTGGACAGACTTTTTAGGTGCCAGTGGTCAGGAAGGCTGGAGTCCTGGTGTTCATGGATTTGCAGCTGAGGCAGTTCATCCCTGGGTGTTGTAGTTGTAGAGTCCCGAGAGGTATCTGAGGTTTCCCTGGTTGAAGGTCAGGCTGGGCTTCCAATCACAGCCAGTCTTCCCTTCAAATGGCATGGTCTCTGTGGCAGAGCTGGCTGCTCTGGGAGAGATTTCAGCAGCAGTAGAGGCTGCCTGGCCAGGGGATCCCAGTCTGCCAGTCCCCAACAGTTCCATGGAATATAACTGTCCCTCACTCACAAATACAGACACTCCCTGCACATCCGCACACTCTCCTTTTATTCTCTCACTCACACACTCTCTTGCAGCCTGCTGTCCCATTGGCAGCCATCTTGGATCTCCACTAGTTGTACTTTTATACACCAACTAGGGGCCCAGTGCATGAAATTCGTGCACTGGGTGTGTGTGTGGGGGGGAGTGTCCCTCAGCCCAGCCTGCCCCCTCTCACATACTGGGAGCCCTCAGGCGTTGACCCCAATCACCCTCCATTAGCAGGATCGGCCCCTTGACCAGGCCTGAGGCCTCCGGCAGAGGTGTCAGGCCTGGGCAGGGGACCCCCAGCTCCCCGCGGTTGCAGGCTCCGCCCCTGCCCAGGCCTAATGCCTCTGGCTGAGGCGTCCGGCTCGGGCAGCGGGGACCCGCAGCTGCAGCGGCCCCTCGATCGTGGGCTCCGCTTTAGGCCCAGGCAAGGGACCCCTAGCTCCTGGGACTGCCAGCTTTGACCATGCCCAGCTCCCATCGCTGGCTCCACCCCTACTTCCTGCTATCACTGGCCAGGGCGGCAAAGGCGCCTGATTCTCTGATCATGGCTGGGGGGGCAGGGCAAAGGGCCGCCTTTGCCCTGCCCCCTAGCTCTTAGCTCCCCCCTGGGTTTCTGATCACTGTCAGTGGCAGGGGGCTTCTTCCTGCTTTCCCTTTCACCTCCCTGCATTGTGCCTACATATGCAAATTAACCGCCATCTTGTTGGCAGTTAACTGCCAATCATAGTTGGCAGTTAATTTGCATATAGCCCTCATTAGCCAATGAAAAGGGTATCATTGTATGCCAATTACCATTTTTCTCTTTTATTAGTGTAGATAATGAACTATAAGAAATGGAAAGTAAAAAAACAATCCCATTTATAATTGCATCAAAACTAAAATACATAAGAATAAATTTAACCAAGGAGGTAAAATATCCTGTACTTGGAAAATTACAAGATACTGAAGAAAGGAATTGAAGAATATGCAAGGAAGTAGAAGAATATATAATATTCATGTGTAGGAAGATTTAACATTATTAAAATGCCCAAGCTACCCAATGCATCCTACTCAATTCCTATCAAGATAACAATAGCATATTTCACGGAACTAAAACAAGTATTTCAAAAATTTATATGGAACTACAGAAGACCCCCCAAATACAAACAATAATCTTGATAAAGAAGATCAAGGATAGAGAAATCATGCTATTTGTTTTTTTTTTTTAATATATTTTATTGATTTTTTTACAGAGAGGAAGGGAGAGAGATAGAGAGTCAGAAACATCGATGAGAGAGAAACATCGATAGCCGCCTCCTGCACATCGCCCACTGGGGATGTGCCCGCAACCCAGGTACATGCCCTTGACCGGAATCGAACCTGGGACCTTTCAGTCCACAGGCTGACGCTCTATCCACTGAGCCAAACCGGTTTTGGCTGCTATTTGATATTAAACTCTGCTAAAAGGCCATAGGAATCAAAACATAATGGTACTGACATAAAAACAGACATATAGATCAATGAAACATAATAGAGAGTCCAGAAATAAACCTGCACCATTATGGTCAATTAACATAGGGTAGAGACAGTCTGTTCAATAAATGATGTTGGAAAATTGGACACATATATGAAAAAATGAAATTAGACCTCCTTCTTACAATATGCACAAGAATAAATTCAGCCTGACTGATCTGGTTCAGTGGTTGCGAGTTGACCTATGAACCAGGAAGTCATGGTTAAATTCCTGGTCAGGGCACATACCCAGGTTGCAGTATCAATCACCAGTGGGGGGAATGCGGGAGACAACCAATCGATGATTCTGTTTCATCATTGATGTTTCTATCTCTCTCTCCCTCTTCATCTCTGAAATCAATAAAAATATATATCTTTTCAAAAAGAATAAATTCAAAGCAGATTAAAATTTAAATGTAGGATTCAAAACCATACAAATCCTAGAAGACAACATAGGCAGTAAAATCTCTGACATTTCTCATAGTAATTTATATATATATATATATATATATATATATATATATATATATATATAATCTTCACACAAGGGAAATAAAGGAAAAAATAAACAAATAGGATTACATCAAACTAAAACTAAAATTTTTGAGCAGCCAAGGAGACCATCAACTGATTGAAAAGTCAACCCAATGAATGGAAGAACATAATCACCGATGATATATATGGTAAGGGTTAATTTTCAATATTTATAAAGAACATATATAAGTCAACAGCAAAACAAACAATCCAATTAAAAAAATGGGCAAAGAACTTGAATAGACACTTCTCTTTTTTATAAAAAATATATTTTTATTGATTTCAGAGAGGAAGGGAGAGGGAGAGAGAGAGAAACATCGATGAGAGAATCATTGATTGGCTGCATCCTGCATGCCTCCCAGTGGGGATTGAGCCCACAACCTTGGCCCTGACCTGGAATTGAACTGTGACCTCCTGGTTCATAGGTCGATTCTCAACCACTGAGCCATGCCAGTCAGGTTCCTCTTTGGACATACAGATGGCCAATAGACATATGAAAAAAATGCTCAACATTAGTAATCGTCAGAGAGATGCAAACTAAAGCCACAATGGGATATCACCTCACACCTGGCAGAATGGCAAACATCAATAAATCAACAAACAACAAGTGCTGGCAAGGATGTGGAGAAAAGAGAACCCTAGTGCACTGTTGGTGGGAATGCAAATTGGTATAGCCACTGTATAAAACACCATGGAGTTTCCTCAAAAAATTAAAAATGGAACTGCCTTTTGACCCAGTGATCTCACTTCTTGGAATATATTCTAAGAATCCCAATACACCAATGAAGACTTGTCTGCTTTGCTCGGGAGACACTGGACCACACACCAGACCAGCTTCTCCATGAGTAATCCTTGTAGGTAGAGACAGTGATTTCCATGATTTGAAAGGAGAATTTGTCAAAAAACAGCACCCTTTAAAAACTAAAGTAGTAAAAAATACAAAGCATGAGGGATTAATTAGAGGAAGAATGACTAGAACAGCCCACATAACAGAATTCCTCATGTTCCTGGACAGCCACTCTGAGGTGAATGTGATGTGGCTGCAGCCCTTGTTGGCCACTATCTGGGAAGATAGGCAGACGGTCATGTGCCTGGTGATCACAGCATCAGTGGGAACATGCTGGCCTACAGCTCCTCCCATGTGGTACATGCAGGGTCCAAGTGGAAGCTGCACTTCAAATGAGATCTTGTTCCCCATTCTGAGCTAGGAAGACTGGAAGGAGCTCCTATACCCATAAAATCACCTACAATGGCTGGATGATTGTTTTCCATGAATAGAAACTACTTCAATGAACTTGGGCAGTGTGACAGTGGCATGAATATCTGAGGAGGAGGAAACTTAGATGTTATTTCTGATTTGGATATATGGAGGTGCAGTGACCTGCATAGCAGGTTCAGGAAGGACTGCAGAAGGGCTGACACACAATGAAGACATTACACAAGAAATGAGTTTTAAGCATGAGGGGGGCAGATCGAACCTCTCTTGGGAAGAGGAGGAACCATGAGTCCTTGCCATGCCTGTTTTTATTCAACTTGGTTACACATTTGCTCTTAGCAAAGCACAGAGGCAGAGCACCTAGTAAGCAGATAGTATCAAGGGTCAGTAAATCTCAGTAACATTTGCTCAAATATTATCAGGTCAGGAAATCGCTTTGAGAGCCTGCAATATCAGCAAGAGCAATTCCTGCTGGCATCAACCCTGCTGCCGCCCAAGATGTATGGCCTCCCAAATTCCTTGTTGCATTTTCATGCCAATGCTGCTATGTGGTGGACTCCAGCATGGAGGAAACTCTTCATTATCCCTTGCTCTAGAGCAGTGGTTCTCAACCTTCCTAATGCCGCGACCCTTTAATACAGTTCCTCATGTTGTGGTGACCCCAAACCATGAAATGATTTTCGTTGCTACTTCATAACTGTAATTTTGCTACTGTAAACAATATGTAATTATATATGTGTTTTCTGATGGTCTTAGGCGACCCCTGTGAAAGGGTTGTTTGACCCCCAAAGGGGTCGTGACCCACAGGTTGAGAACCACTGCTCTAGAGTCAGACACATTTTCTGGAAAAGGCAACCATATGGTTCTCCTGAAGGCCAGAACACAGTAACCTATAATTATTTGAGGCTAGCACTTCTTTGGTTGAATGAATATAAGGAGCAGTATTTTTTCTTAAGATCTTATCTGAGGACTGGAAACTAATGAAATATTAGTGAGCATGTTGAACTGAGAAAGAAATTGGGTTGTAAATCATTTAAATGGCATTTGGATACTATTTACCCAGAGATGCAGATATATGGGCTCAATGCCAAACCCCAACAACACATTTTTTTAAATCAAAAATGGGATAAAAAAAGTCCCAAAGTCCCACACCAAAATGTCCCAAAGTTCTTCAATATGGAAGGCTCTATCACCTCCAGACCACCAAGTGTCTGGTGGCCAAGGGAGGCCCAAAGTCAGAAGGGAGGTCTAGTAGTGCTAAGGCATGTGACTATGTGACCCAAATCAAATCTGGATTTATAATGAAGAGTGTGAATTGATTTTAAGTGATCTCCTTTGCTTGGCTATATCAGAAACTAAATAATCAGAAGGATCTTAGGAATGGATCTCTGGGAAGAATAATTGGCTGTAGCAGGTGTCAGTTGGATAGTGCGTGAGAGTGGTTGATCCACTGAGTCAGAGAGGTTAGGTTGCTATGCCAATATGTGATGGTTCCTTCTCACAAAAGTGGCATTTGGAAGGTTAAGATAGACGCCATGGCTGAAATGGTTATTCGTCATGCTTGTCCTCCTATGGAAATGCCTGGGAAGATTAGCAGAAATGAGACAACAGATATACTGAAGACAGGAGCACCGAGTGACCATCAGGAAGTGAAGAAGTATGTTACACCAAGATATTAAGGTCATTTCTGAGTTATTGTTATGGAATTTCTTGCTTATGGTAGGAAACTAGAATATAACTTTAATATTAACAGCCAGGTTTGTATAGAAAGACAATACCCAGGAAATTGATGTGTCTATTCAAATATATTTATGCTTCTTTTTAAAAAAATTATTTACTATTGAAAGTATCACATATGTCCTCTTTTCTCCCCATAGACCCCCCTCTATCCGACATATGCCCCCTCAGGCCTTCACCCCACCATTTCCTGTGTCTATGGGTTATATATATGTGCATTCTTTATTAAATTTATTTGGGGTGACATTCATTAATAAGATTATATAAGTTTCAAGGGTACAATTCTATGATACATCACCTGTACATTGCATTGTATGTACACCACCCAAAGTCTAGTCTGCTTCTGTCACCACATATTTGACCCCCTTTACCCACTTCAACCTCTGCCAACCCCCTTCTCCTCTGGTAACCACCCTACTGTTGTCTGTGTCTATGAGGTATTTTTTATTTGTTCATTTGTTGCTTTCTATTTTATATTCCAAATATAAGTGAAATCATATGGTTCTAATGCTTTTCATCTTACTTATTTCACTTAACATTATGCTCTCAGGATTTATGTTGTCACAAATAGCACTATTTTATCTTTTCTCACGGCTGAATAGTATTTCATTGTATACATGTACAACATGTTCTTTATCCAAACATTGGTCAAAGGACACTTAGGTTGTTTACATATCTTGGCTATTTTGAATAATGCTACAATGAACACGGGGGTACATATATTTTTAGGAACAAGAGTTTTAAAAATTTTGGTAGATACCTAGAAGAGGGATTGCTGGTCATATGGTAACTCTATTCTTAATTTTTTGATGAACATCCTAATGTTTTCCATAGTAATCCTCTTTAATAATGGAATGATGTTTATCTTATTAGGAACTTTTCATTATTAGAAGACTTTAGAGGAGACCGTTAATTTCTTTTTACTTTTATTATCATGTTATTAATAGATAATTTTAAACAAACTAATTGAATACACATTACTTTTAACTTCAGAATACATCATTTATAAAATTATATTTAATAAGTTGTTAACTATTATAAATTATTTTGTTGAATTATGGTACTACTTACATTTAAAATAAAAGATCCTGCCCTAGTTGGTTTGGCTCAGTAAATAGAGTCAGCCTGCAGACTGAAGGGTCCCGAGTTCAATTCCAGTCAAGGGCACATGTCTGAGTTGTGGCCTCTATCCCCAGTAGCGGGCATGTAGGAGGCAGCCAATAGATGATTCTCTCTCATCATTGATGTTTCTATCTTTCTTTCCCTCTCCCTTTCTTTCTAAAACCAATAAATATATATTTTTTTCCTCATTTTATTTATTTATTTATTTATTTATTTATTTATTTTCTAAAGTTTTACATATGTCTACTTCTTCCCCTATTGACCCCCCCCCCCCCCCCGGCAGCCCAGCCATTCCCACCCCGGGCAAGCCCTCCCCGCAGTGTCTGGGTCCATTGGTTATGCTAATATGCATACATACAAGTCCTTTGGTTGCTCTCTAATCCCCTCCCTCCCCTACCATTTGTCTCAGGACCTATTCTTGTTTATAAATTTATATTGATCATTATATCCAACATATGACTGAGATCATGTGATATTTATCTTTCTCTGACTGGCTTATTTTGCTTAGCATAATGCTGTCCAGTTCCATCCATGCTGTTGCAAATGGTAAAAGTTCCTTCTTTTTTTTCATAGTGGCATAGTATTCCATTGTGTAGATGTACCATAGTTTTTTAATCCACTCATCTGCTGATGGACACTTAGGCTGTTTCCAAATCCTAGCTTTGTAAATTGTGCTACTATGAACATAAGGGTGCATATATCCTTTCTGATTGGTGTTTTTAGTTTCTAGGGATACAGTCCTAGAAGTAGGATTACTGGATCAAAAGGGAGTTCCATTTTTAACTTTTTGAGGAAACTCCATACTGCCTTTTACAGTGGCTGCACCAGTCTGCATTCCCACCAGCAGTGCACGAGGGTTCCTTTTTCTCCACATCCTCGCCAGCACTTTCTGTTTGTTGATATGTTGATGATAGCCATTCTGGCAGGTGTGAGATTATACCTCATTGTTGTTTTGATTTGCATCTCTCAGATGATTAGTGACTTTGAGCATGTTTTCATATGTCTCTTGGCCTTCAGTATGTCCTCTTTCGAAAAGTGTCTACTTGGGTTTTTGCCCATATTTTTTATTGGATCCATTATCATCTTTTTGTTAACTTGTATGAGTTCTCTGTAAATTTTGGAGATTAAAACCTTATCTGATACAGAGGCAGAGCTGCCTTGAACAGACTGTCAAACTACAGCAGGAAGGCCGGGGAGGGTGGGAGGGCAGGAGGGGGGTGGGTAAGAGATCAACCAAAGGACTTGTATGCATGCATATAAGCATAACCAATGGACGTAAGACACTGGGGGATAGGGGAGGCCAGGGTATTGTCAAGGGCGGGGGGGAAAAAAAGGAGACATATGTAATACTTTTTGTTATACTTTAAGCAATAAAAAAAATAAAACCTTATCTGAAATGGCATTGGCAAATATGCTCTCCCAAGCAGTGGGCTTTCTTGTTGTTTTGTTGATGGTTTCTTTTGCTGTGCAGCAGCTTTTTATTTGAATGTAGTCCCATTTGTTTATTTTCTCCTTGGTCTCTCTTGCCTCAGGAGCTGTGTTGGTAAAGATATTGCTACGACATATTGCTGGGGTTCTTGTTCCAGCATCTAGAAGACTTTAGCAATCTGGAGAAGGGCTGTGTGTAACTTAATAAAGAGTCCAGAGATGAAGCATAATTTTGAAAGTCATTTCAGGGTCAGAGGAGCCTAGCTAAAGAAACTAAGATCTCCTCGTCTCAGGACCCCATGCTTTTTATTAACACAAATTGTCCTAAGGCAAGGCAGAGATATACACCTCAAAGGGTCAGATTTCATTTACAGAGTCCATTGACAGATTGGAAGAATTTGCCTACAGCTGTTCAGGTGTTTGGCCAGTAGGAGGCAATAACATGTACATTAAGATGCCCTGAGCTGTCTGGCAGCAAGCAATCATCCCTTTTCAGGTTTGGGGAAATGCTCTCAGCCATTTCCAACAGGTGATAATATATGTGACTCAGCCCTTATTAAGTCCCCAAGTTCCATCAACCTTTTCATGAAACTCTTGCAATTATGACATGCTGGAATTGGCTTCCAGCAACACATGTCTTCTATTTTGCTGTCTATAGAGTCTTGTAGGATTTTAATGGTTTCCTCTCTTACATTTAAGTTCTTTAGGCATTTTGAGTTTTATTTTGTGTATGGTGTAAGTTGGTGGTCTAGTTTTGTTATGCCCAGATTTAAGGATCCCCAAAAGACCACACCAGGGAGCCAGCCGAGTCCGATGCAAAAGCAGAGAGTCTTTATTCGAACTAGTTCGGCTCCCTGACCACACTCACTGACCCAACGGTAAGCCAAGTGGCAGAGAGAGGGCTAGCATGGTGGTAAGAGAAGTTTTATAGGGGGGTGGAGTAAGGGGAGGAGAGGTGACCGTGGGCCCTGCCGATTGGCCAGGCGCAAGTCGGGTCCCACCACAAAGGATGTGGTCATATCCATGGCGCACACCTCCCTTGACCATCACTGGCTAATTCAAAGAAATCCTGGGTGTGGCTAGCAGAGGCCTGGGCTTCCGGGAAGAAGCCCTGCCGAGCACATGGCTGCTAGGGTAAGATGGAGGGCGTAGCCCTTGCCCTTTCATTCCCCCTTTTGTCTTGGAACTTCCGGCTAATCATGAGACGGACTGCATTTCTATTTCACTGTTGCTAGAGGCCCGTACTGGGCACACAGAACTATAACAAATGGTCCGGTGGAAGGGAAAGAAACCATTTTAGTTCTAACAACTTCTTTTGAAATAGGATTTTTCTTCTTAAAATTCCTCCATGGCTATCAAAAAGCCAAATCAAGTTTAATTTATCTACTGTCCTGATGTTTGCATAAACACAACAAGAATGGTAACTGACTACCTTTGCTGGAATCTCATGGTTGAATCTTAATGTGCCCTGTAGGGCCAGGAAGCCAAGCCATCCAGCTGCCATCAGGCCTACCTGCAGTATCTGCTGAGTTAGGTGAATCCCTCACCTGTAGCAACTCCACCTGAGCCCACGTTCTAGGCTTTAAGGCCCATCTCAGTAGCCCTCCTATTCGTTGTGGCCCAGAGTGTGTGTGGGTTCTGCAGGGATACAGAGGCATCCTTATTGCTCCCCTTCTACTCTGACCAACCGCCAGTGATGGTAGGGCATGGGCCTGATGCTCCAGCGCCAGCCATCTTCAGGGATTCCAAGCAGGATACCAGGCTTTCTTCATGGCATTCTTACTGGCTTTAAGTCTTTAGAGCTCAGACAGGGCTCTTTAAAACATGATACTCCAGTCAAAGTTTTCCGTTAATAAAACCACTATTAGGAACCAGTCTTATTGAATATATGCAAAGAAATGTATTGCCATGACTTATTTAGCATTGCCAAATTTCGGAGGAATTACATAAGGAGAAAAACATACTGATCTGCTCTAAGATTTTCTGACTTTCTTTGCCAATTCCTTTTCATGGATTGATAACAAAATAGTAACTGTTGGCATAAAACCTTCTTTCTATGCATAACCATGCCTCAGACCTTTTATTCTAAACAGGCTTTTTCCAGCTTTACTACCCCTGATGTGGGCATGGTTACACAGACCTGCAAGACAGTATACAGGCTGCCAACCATTGACTGTCTCTCAACAGAGACTAAAACCTGATGGGCACCCTTCCCTGCCCAGTTGGGCACCTGCCCTCTTGGCAGCTAGACACCCTTTACTTTTGGGGGTCACCCCACACAGTCCCCTTCCAGAACAGCCAACATACATTCAAACCTGCAAGAGAATCAAAGGTCAATATAACATATCAATACAATGAAACATAATATTGGCATCATGGCCGCTTCAGGCAGCCAAATCTTCTGCTACTAAACATGTGATTCTATAAATTGTCCTTGTCTCTTAGGAGCCATGTCCATGAAGATGCAGGCATCATCTAAGTCTATTACACAGTATTGTGGGGGCTCCTGGTGGCAGGAGTGATTGCGAGCAATGTTACCAGCATCAGGCAGGTCGAGCATGCCGTAGCTTGAGCTTGAGTGCTTTGCGTAGATCTCGATCGATGCTCCATTTGGTGACCAAGTCTTCCCCCAATCTCCTTGAAATGATCAATCACAATACCCAAAGGAGCAGTCTGAGTCTGTCCAGTAAGTCCACAGAAAAAAAACGTACAAACACAGAAAACTAACAGGGCCCAAAAATACAGCCTTCCAACTCCATGGAAGCAACTAGATGATGGCCTTATGCCAAACTGGCGGGAGCAACCCGCCTCATCTCAAATCCGCGAGGGGAAACCACATCCCTCCTGAGGGGCATACACATCCCTTGTGAGGGGAAAACTCATCCCTCCTGGGGAGCAGAACGTCTTCCAACTCTCCCCCGCCTGTGGTCCTTCAGCAGTGTGTCCACCTAGACCAGCCGTGGGCAAACTATGGCCCACGGGCTGGATCCGGCCCGTTTGAAATGAATAAAACTAAAAAAAAGACCGTACCCTTTTATGTAATGATGTTTACTTTGAATTTATATTAGTTCACACAAACACTCCATCCATGCTTTTGTTCTGGCCCTCCAGTCCAGTTTAAGAACCCACTGTGGCCCTAGAGTCAAATAGTTTGCCCACACCTGACCTAGACCCTTCGGGCACTTACAGATTCCAGAAACGAGCTCGCACAGAACAGAACACACAACGACACAGACACCTACCGCGGTCAGTCAGACTCTTCGGATCGGGGTGCCTCGATGGTCTTGGGAATTCCAGACGAGCCCCCAAATGTTATGCCCAGATTTCAGGATCCCCAAAAGACCACACCAGGGAGCCAGCCGAGTCCGATGCAAAAGCAGAGAGTCTTTATTCGAACTAGTTTGGCTCCCCGACCACACTCACTGACCCAACGGTAAGCCAAGTGGCAGAGAGAGGGCTAGCATGGTGGTAAGAGAAGTTTTATAGGGGGGTGGAGTAAGGGGAGGAGAGGTGACCGTGGGCCCTGCCGATTGGCCAGGCGCAAGTCAGGTCCCCCCACACAGGATGCGGTCATATCCATGGCGCACACCTCCCTTGACCATCACTGGCTAGTTCAAAGAAATCCTGGGCATGGCTAGCAGAGGCCTGGGCTTCCGGGAAGAAGTCCTGCCGAGCACATGGCTGCTAGGGTAAGATGGAGGGTGTAGCCCTCGCCCTTTCAGTTTCATTTTTTTTGCATGAATTTGACCAATTTTCCCAACACCATTTATTGAATAGACTGTCTTGACTCCATGTATGCTCCTGCCTCCTTTGTAAAATATTAATTAAGCATAATGTTTTGGGTCAATTTCTGGGTTCTCTGTTCTGCTCCATTGGTCTATATGTCTGCTCTTGTACCAGTACCAGGCAGTTTTGAGAACTGTGGCTTTGTAATATAGCTTGATATTTGGTATTGTGATTCCTCCAACTTTGTTGTTCTTTCTCAGGATAGCTGTGGCTATTCGAGGTCTTTTTTCATTCCAGATGAATTTTGTTCTAGTTCTTTGAAATATGCTGTTGGTATTTTAATGGGGATTTCATTGAATCTGTAAATTGCTTTGGGTAGTATGAACTTTTTAATGATGTTGATTCTACCAATCCAAGAACATGGTATGTTCTTCTATTTGTTTATGTCTTCCTCTATCTCTTTTTTGAATGTCCTGTAGTTTTCTGAGTATAGTTCTTTTAGCTCATTAGTTTGATACCTAGCTTATTCCTAGGAATCTTAATTTTTTTTTGGTGCAATGGTAAATGGGATTGATTTTTAGTTTCACTTTCTGTGAGTTTATTATTGTATAAAAAGACCATAGATTTCTGCGTGTTAATTTTGCATCCTGCTACATTGCCGAATTCATTTATTAGGTCTAGTAGTTTTTTTATGTAGTCTTTGGTGTTTTCTATGTACAGTATCATGTCATCTGTGAATAAAGACAGTTTTACTTCTTCTTTTCCAATTTGGATGCTTTTTATTTCTTCTTCTTGTTTGATCGCCATGGCTAGCACTTCCAGTACTATATTGAATGTGAAAGTGGGCATCCTGGTCTTGTTGCCATTCATAGGGGAAATGAGTTTAGTTTTTGTCCATTGATTATGATGTTGGCTGTAAGTTTGTCTCATAAGGCTTTTATTATGTTGAGGTATGATGCCTCTATTCCCACTTTGCTGAGAGTTTTTATTAAGAAAGTGTGTTGGATTTTTTCAAATGCTTTTTTTGCATCAATTGATAAGATTATGTGATTTTTGTCTCTCAATATGTTTATGTGATGTATCACATTTATTGATTTGCAGATATTGTACCATACTTGCATCCCTGGAATAAGTCCTACTTGGTCATGGTGTGTGATCTTTGTAACGTAATGCTAGATCAATTTGCTAGAATTTTCTTGAAGATTTTGGCATATATGTTCATCAGGGATATTGGCCTGTAGTTCTTTTCTTTGTGGTATCTTTATCTTGTTTTGGAATTTGGGTAATGCTGGCTTCATAGAAAGAGCTTGGATGTGTGCCTTCCTCTTAATTTTTTGGAGTACTCTGAGGAGGATAGGTTTTCATTCTTCTTTGAATGCTTGGTAGAACTCCCCTGTGAAGCCATCCAGACCAGGGATTTTGCTTGCTGGAAGTTTTTTTGATCAATCACTGTTTCAATTTCTTTGGTGGTTATCGGCCTATTCAGGTTTTCTGATTCTTCCTGATTGGAAGCTTCTATTTTTCTAAAAATATGTCCATTTTGTCTACGTTGTCCATTTTGTTGGAATAAAGTTGTTCATAGTATTTTTTTCATAATCGTTTGTATTTCTGTGTGATCAGTTGTTGCTTCACCTCTTTCATTTCTGATTTTGTTTATTTGTGTCCTCTCTCTTTGGTCCTTGGTGAGCCTGGCTAGAGGTTCATACTCTTGTTTACCCTTACAGTGGTTCTCAACCTTCTAGCCCTTTAAATACAGTTCCTCATGTTGTGACCCATCCATAAAATTCTTTTCGTTGCTACTTCATAACTGTAGTGTTGCTACTGTTATGAATTGTAATGTAAATATCTGATATGCAGGATAGTCTTAGGCGACCCCTCTGAAAGAGTAGTTCTACCACCAAAGGGGTCTCGACCCACAGGTTGAGAACCACTGCTTTAAAAGGACCAGCTCTTGGTATTGCTGGTCTTTTGTATTGGTTTTTGGTCTCTATGTCATTTATTTCCACTCTGATTTTTATTATTTCTTTCCTTCTGCTTATGCTGGGCTTTTCTTGTTGCTCTCTAACTCTTTGAGTTGTAGGGTTAGATCATTTATGACCATTTTTTCTTCTCTCTCTCTCTCTTTCTCTCTCTCTCTCTCTCTCTCTCTCTCTCTCTCTCTCTCTCTCTCTCTCGGTAGGCCTGTAGAGCTATTAACTTCCTTTTCAAAACTGCTTTCATTGTCTCCCATAGATTTTGGATTGTTGTGTTTTCATTGTCATTTGTTGCCATGATACTTTTTTATTTCTTCTTTGATCTCTTTGGTAACCCAATCATTGTTTAATAGCATTGTTTAGCCTCCAGGTGTTTGATTTTTTTCATTGCTTTTATTGTAGTTTATTTCTAATTTTATGCTATTGTGATCCAAGAAGATACTTGATATGATTTCTATCTTATTGAATTTAAAGACACTTTGCCTCTGCCCCAATGTATGGTCTAGCTTTGAAAATGACCCATGTGCACTTGTGAAGAATGCATATTCTGTGGCTTTGGGGAAAAATTTTCTGAAGATGTCAATTAATTCCATTTGATCTAGTGAGGCATTTAGGATTGATGCTTCTTTGTTGTTTGTTTGTTTAGAGGAATTATCCAATGATGTTAGTGGGGTATTAAAGTCCTCTACTCTGATTGTATTGCTGTCAATCTCTCCCTTGATATCTTCCAGAAGTATTTTTTTTATGTATGTGGGTGCTCCTGTGTTGGGTGCAAATATGTTTACCAGAGTTATATCTTCTTGTTGAATTGTTCCTTTTAGTATTATGAAATGGCTTTCCTTATCTCTTGTTATGACCTTCATTTTGAGGTCTAATTTGTCATATGTAAGTATGTAAGTATTGTTACCCCAGCTTTTTTTTTTCCATTTCCATTCGCCTGAAAAACGTTTATCCATCCCTTCACAATCACTCTGTGTGAGTCCTTTCTTCTGAGGTGGGTCTCCTGTAGACAGCAGATATATGGGTCATGTTTTCTTATGCACTCAGCTACCCTATGTCTTTTGATTGGGGCATTTAATCTATTTACATTTAAAGTTATTATTGATAGGTACTTGTTTGTCACCAGTTTTATTCTTTATGCCTGTGTTCCTTCTTCCTTTCCTATTTTTTTCGTTTTTACAGCAGTCCCTTTAGCATTTCTTGCATTGCTGGTTTGGTGGTAATAAACTGCTTTAGTCCTTTTTTTTGTCTGTGAAACTCCTGATGTCACTCTCAACTTTGATTCATCGCCTTGCTGGGTACAGTATTCTTGGATTCAGTCCCTTGCTTTGCATGACTTTGGATTTTTAAATTCATTCCCTTCTGGCCGGATGTGTTTCTATTGAGAAATCAGGTGATAGTCTGATGGGAGATCCCTTGTGGGTAAGTTTATGTCTCTCTGGCAGCCTTTAAGATTTTTACTTTGTCATTGGTGTTTTCCAATTTAATTATAATGTGTCTTGGTGTTGCTCTGTTTGGGTTCATCTTGTTTGGGACTCTATGAGCTTCTTGGACTTGTTTGAGCTTTTTCTTCCCAATATCATGGAAGTTTTCTGTCATTACTTCTTCAAACAGGTTTTCTATTCCTTGCTCTGTTTCCTCTCCTTCTGTTACCCCTATTATGTGGATGTTGTTTCATTTTGTGTTGTCCCGAAGTTCCCTTAGGCTCTCCTCCTTTTTTAATTTTTTTTTTCCTGTTGCTGCTCTGCTTGGGTATTTTTTTTCCTACTTTGTCTTATAGCTCACTGATGAGGCCCTCTATTTCTTCTAGTCTACTGTTGATGCTTTCTATAGTGTTCTTTTTTTCTTCAATGTCATTCTTCATTTCTTCTTGGTTCTTCTTTATTTCTTGTTGATTCTTACCCATATTGTTGTATTTGTCTTCCATCCTTTTTAGCATCTTTATGACCATTGCTCTGAATAATTGCTTGCCTTTGTTTCATTTACATCCTTTTCCGGTGACTCCTCCTTTCCTTTAGAAGGGGGCTGTTTCTTTGTCTCCCCATGTTGATTCCTCTCAGGATGTTTGGTTATGTAGCTCTCTATCTCCTGCGTTGACTTAAAAGGACAAAATACAACACGACAAGACACAACATACAGGGCACCAGACACAAATGTATTCACAATACCAATACCAATACCCCCAAATAAAAGTGACCACCAGACAAAGGAGAATTAGGGGAGAGGAAAGAGTGCAAAAATGATATTCAGAAATGGAAAAAATGTAAGAGAGAAAAGAAAGAAAGAAAAAAAGAAGGGGGAGAATATATGTATACGGGGAGAAAACTCCAAAAAACCAACAACTAAACCAAAAAATGCAAACAACAAATACCCAGAGAAGAATGCAAACAAAAAAATAACAAGTAATCCAAAAAATGCAAACAACAAACACCCAAACAACAAACAACCAGCTGAATCTGAAGAGTCAGAGCTTATTCTCACTAGGCCAGTGGTTCTCAACCTTGGCTGCACATTAGAATCACCTGGGAATCTTTTTAAAATCCTGATTTCTGGGCCTCATCCTCCAGAAATTCAGTTTCTTTGTTAATAAGGTTGTGGCCCCACCTCATAACAAAGAAACAGAATTTCTGGAGGATGATTCTAATGTGCAGCCAAGGTTCAGAGCCACTGCTCTAGGCCCGTGGTCATCAAACTGCGGCTTGCAAGCCACATGCGGCTCTTTGGCCCTTTGAGTGTGGCTCTTCCTAAGCCTTAGGAGTACCCTAATTAAGTTAATAACAATACACCTATCTGTATAGTTTAAGTTTAAAAAATTTGGCTCTGAAAAGAAATTTCAATAATTGTACTGTTGATATTTGGCTCTGTTGATTAATGAGTTTGCCGACCACTGCTCTAGGTGATCTCTGACCTTTCTGTTCATGGATTCCCTCCCCAGCTGTGTTTAATTCAGCAATTCTGGGTGGTTGTGATTTGATTCAGCTGTTTCTTCTATCTTCTCTGTGAGAAGGTGCAGGGCCCATCCTCATATTTGGCTACCACCTTGTCTCCCCCTAGATAAACATTTTAAGCTCTCGTGACCGGGGAAGCTGGAGTCTTAGTGTTCATGGGTTCTTAGCTGAGGCAGCTGGTTCCCGGGCATTGTGGTTGTAGTGTCCCGGGAGGTATCCGAGGTCTCCCCGGGTGAAGGTAAGGCTGGGCTTCCAATCACAGCTGCTCTTCCCTTCAAGATGGCAAGGTCTCTGTGGCAGAGCTGGCTGCTCTGGGAGAGATTTCAGCAGTAGAAGAGGCGGCCTGGCCAGGGGAACCTGTTCTGCCAGTCCCCAATAATCCCTTGGAATATATCTGTCCCTCACTCACAAATACAGACACTCCCTGCACCTCCACAAACTCTCCTTTTCTCTCTCACTCACACACTATCTTGCAGCTTGCAGTCCCGCCAGCTGCCATCTTGAATTCTCCCCTCATTCTCAATAAAAACCTATTTTAAAAATTAAAAATAAAATAAATGATTCTTTTAATTAATAAAAGAGAGTTATCTAATCAATTCCCTTTATTTTAAAACATGTAGGTAAATTGAGGCTCAGAGAGGGATGTAACTTGCACAAAGTTGCACAAAGGAGATTCATACAGATTAGCCATTCTCAAATATTTGAATGTACCAGAAGTACATGAACAGCTAGTAAAGAACACAGAGGTATATTCTTGTTGAAGTAGGATAGAGGATGGGCACTTGTATCTCTACTAAGTTCTTCAGATGATTCTGATACCTACCAAAGTTCTAGACTGATTTATGCCATCTGCTGATATCTGTAACATTGTCAGGTATTATTTCAGGGCAAATTCTATCACATTATTCATTATATAAATATAGACCATAGAGGTATATATGTTTCACGTACCCACAAATATATATATATGCTAGAGGCCCGGTGCACAAAAATTTGTGCACTGGTGGGGGGGGGGGTGTCCCTCAGCCCCACTTGTGCCCTCTCACAGTTTGGGATCCCTCAGGAGATAACGACCTGCTGGCTTAGGCCCGCTCCCGGTTGGCAGAGGGCAGGCCCAATCCCTAGGTGCAACCCCTGGTCGGGCTCAGAGCAGGGCCGATTGGGGAGTTGGGGAACCGCCCCCTGTCATGCACAGAGCAGGGCTGACTGGGAGGTTGCGATGCCACCCCCAGTCATGCTCAGGGTAGGGCCAATTGGGGAGTTGGGGCGCTGCCCCCTGTCACACTCAAAGCAGGGTCGATGGGGAGGTTGCAGCACCACCCCCTGTTACACACAGAGCAGGGCTAATCAGGGGGTTGGGGCACTGCCCCCTGTCACGCACAGAGCAGGGCCCATCAGGGGGGTTGGGGAACTCCCCCCTGTCACGCACAGAGCAGGGCGGATCAGGTTGTTTGGGCGCCGCTCCCTGTCACCCACAGAGCAGGGCCAATCGGTGGGTTGGGGCACTCCCCCCATCACACTCAGGGCAGGGCCAATGGGGAGGTTGCGGCTCCACCCAGTCACACACAGAGCAGGGCCCATGGGGGGGGGTTGGGATGCCGCACCTTGTCACACATAGAGCAGGGCTGATCAGGGTGTTGGGGAGCTCCCCCTTATCAGGCACAGAGCAAGGCCGATCAGGGGGTTGGGGTGCCTTCCCCTGTCATGAACAGAGCAGGGTGATAGGGAGGTTGTGGCCATGCCCCCTGTCACACACAGAGCTGCAGGAGGATCAGGGGGTTTGGGCACTGCCCCCTGTCACACTGCTCCAGGGGCCAGGAGGCCTCGCTGCTCCGCTGATCCTGGTGCTGGGAGGCCTCGCTGCTCTGCTGATCCCGGTGCTGGGAGGTCTCGCTGCTCCACTGATCCCGGTGCTGGGAGGCTCCACTGATCCCAGTGCCAAGAGGCCTTGTGGCTCCGTTGATCCCGGGTTCGGGAGGCCTCACGGCTCCCCTGATCCCAGTGCTGGGAGGCATATTACCCTTTTACTATATAGGATAAAGGCCTGGTTCATGGGTGGGGGCCGGCTGGTTTGCTCTGAAGGGTGTCCCGGATCAGGGTGGGGGTCCCGCTTGGGTGGCTGGCCAGCCTGGATGAGGGGATGATGGCTGTTTGCAGCTGGTCACACCCCCTTCAGGGTGGGGGTCCCCACTGGGGTGCCTGGCCAGTCTGGGTGAGGGGCTGGGGGCCGTTTTCAGGCTGGTGGGTGACTGAAGCTCCCAACCTCTCCCGTTTTTCTTTTTTTTTTTATTCTGGGATTTATTTACCTTCTATGGCTGTCACTGGAACTGAGAACCGGCTTTAGCTCTGAGGCTCAGCTCCAGCTCTGAGACCTCGGCTGCTGAAAGCAGGTATCTGGTTTGTTTGGATTCTACAATTGAAACACTGTTGCAACTCCCGCTCATGGCTGGCTGGCTGAAAGCATGGGGTTTGTTTAGCTTCTATAATTGCAACATTGTTTCTTAGAGTGCAAGCTCAGAGCCCAGCAGCCGCAGGCTTCCTCCTTCACTGGAGCAAGGAAGCCTCCTGTTTGCTTCAGCTGCCTGGCTGCTGGCTGCCATCTTGGTTGGCAGTTAATTTGCATATCGCCCTGATTATCCAATGGGGAGCATGTTGGAGGTACAGTTAATTACCATGTTTGTCTATTATTAGATAGGATATATATATAATTATAAATAGCTTTAAGACTATATCTGAAACCTAGAGAACTTGGTATCACTATCATTGCTCTGGTTGCCCAAATTAATTCTTTGTCTTCTGTTGTACTGTATTGGAAGAAAGTATAATTCAGAGCTAAAAGACCTATATCTACTCTCAAAGTTAAAATGGTTAATATATTCTAAGAAATTGTGTTTTGTTGTTTGCCTAATTTTAAGTGTCATAGGACTTTGGGCAGCAGGGCATAGAATGTCCTCACTCAAGGAAATAATACCTGATAGGAAGTTGCAAAAGTAATAAAAAGACAATAAAAATCATTTGTGTATTGAAAAACATATATTGAAGAGGCAGTACAGGTTGGTGAGTGAGCCCTGAACTGGTAATCGCAGTTATGGGTTGGGTTCTCAGCTTTTCTGAATTGGCTAAGCTATTTTTTTTTAAATATATTTTATTGATTTTTTACAGAGAAGAGGGGAGAGGGATAGAGAGTTAGAAACATCGACGAGAGAGAAACATCGATCAGCTGCCTCCTGCACATCCCCCACCGGAGATGTGCCCGCAACCCAGGTACATGCCCTTGACCGGAATCGAACCCGGGACCCCCCAGTCCGCAGGCCGACGCTCTATCCACTGAGCCAAACCAGCTTCGGCGGCTAAGCTATTTTAACTCCTTAGTGTACATTGTATTTTTTCATCTAAATAATCTAACAACAGCAATTTTGGTTCCCTAGCTTACTCTTAGGGATGTTTGAAAATTAATGAGAGTTGACTTTTCTGAGCTCTTTCAATGCAGGCTTTCCATACCTGTGGCATGGCTGTTATGCCTCATGGATGTCTTTCCTGGATTGTATTGTTCCTTGGATAACTTTTTGAAAGTTTAACAGAACACTTCTTATATACCCATACAGAAACTTCCCCCCATGTCTTTAATGACATGAGGATCAACTGAAAGTGAAGCAATTAAATTTTTGAAGAGAAGAGTGAATATTTCAGAATACTAAATGTGTATAGTTGATATGTGTGTGTTTTAAATTTTGACTAATTTCTAACTTAAAGAAAATTTGCAAGAGTAAATAGTACAAAGAAATCTTGTATACACCTCTCCAAGATTCTCCCAATTTTAACACATTTATGCTTCTTTCTTCCTCCCCATCTATTTTCTCATTGATAATATTATATTTCTGCCTGTGTGTCTCTGTCTCTTTCCCCTCTTCTTCCTGAACTCTTTGAGAATAGTAGCATACATGTCTCTTTATACCCCTATATTCTAGTGTACTAGTATATTTCCTAAAAACAAGATAATTTTCTTTCATAACCACAATACAATGATCAAAATCAGGAATTTCATCAATTGTCACAATAATGATCTTTATAGAAAAAAGCTCCAAATCATGTGTAGCAGTCAATTTTCACAACTCTTTAGTCCTCTTTAACCTGGAATAGCTCTTCAGTCTTACCTTATCTTTTAAGATGATGTTTTTGATGTGTGTAGACCAATTATTTTTTAACAGCTTCATTGTGATATAATTAGCATATCATAGAGTTTACCCACTTAAACCACACAGTTAAATGTTGTTTAGTATAAGGGTGGGGCAAAAGTAGGTTTAAAGTTGTTCATATGGAAAATAATACAATAATAAATAAATAATAATACAAGAATAAACTGTGTTTCGTGTACCCACAACTGTAAACCAACTTTTGCCCCACCCTATATTTATAGGGTTGTATAACCATCACCACAGTATAATTTTAAAACATTATCTTCAATAAAAGAAATCACATTACCCAATAGCAGTTATTCTCTATTGCTATCAACAGTAAGTAACCATTAATCTACTCTTTGTTTACATAGTATATTTGCCTATTTTGGACATTTCTTATAAACAGAATTATACAATATATTTAGTGTCTGGCTTCTTTGCTTTGGCATAATGCTTTCAAGGTTCATCTAAGTTATATCATGCATCTTCATTCCTTTTTATGGTTAATTTTATGTATCAGCCGGGCTAAGGGATGTCCAGATAACTGGTAAAACATTATTTCTGGTCTGAGAGAGTGTTTCAGGAAGAGATTAGCATTTGAATTAGTGGACTGAGTAAAGTAGATCTACCTTCACCAATGTGTGTAGGCAATGCCCTCAGATCCCAAATAGAATAAAGGGCAGAGGAAGGAGAATTATCTCTCTCTTCTTACCTAGGGTATGGTCTTCTGTTCTTAGACATCAGATATTCTCTTTCTCAGGCCTTCAGATTCTAGGACTTAAACCAGCAGCCTCCATTTCTCACCACAAACCCCTCCACCCTAGGTTTCAGACAAGAGATTGTGGACTTCTTGGCTTCCACAACCATGTAAGCCAATACCTATAATGAATCTCTCTCTCTCTCTCTCTCTCTCTCTCTCTCTCTCTCTCTCTCTCTCTCTCTCTATATATATATATATATATATATATATATATATATATCCTATCTAATAAAGAGGGAATATGCTAATTGACCCTCATGCCATCACAAAAGATGGAAGCGCCCACAGCCAACAATGAGAGAATATGCTTATTGACTGCCCTCAAAGATGGTAGTTCCTGCAGCCAATAAGGAGGGAATATGCTAATTGACTGCCCCACCCTCAAAGATGGCGGTGCCTACAGCCAATAAGGAGGGAATATTCAAAGTGACTGCCACACCCTCTAAGATGGTGGTGCCCACAGCCACAAGATGGTGGCACCCAGTCCCCTCAGTCCCACCGCACACCTGCCTCCAGAGTTCTCCAGTCCCCTCAGCCCTCCAACTACCCAGGGCCAGCCTGAGGCACAGGTAAGACTTGGATGGCAGCTGCTCAGTCTCCCAAGGGCAGCCTGAGGTGCAGGTAAGCCTCGAATGGTGGCTGCGTAGCCACCCAGGGCCGCCCGAGGCTCAGGTAACCAGGGCTGGCTGAGGCTTGCACTGCCGGCAGTGGCAGCAGCAGAGGTGTGATGGGGCATTGCCTTCCCATGATTGCCGGGTCACCTCCCACCCCTGAGGGCTCCCAGACTGTGAGAGGGGACAGCCCAGCCTGCACCCTCTTCAATCTGTGACCCCTGGAAGGATGTCCTACTGCCAGTTTACAAGTATTGGGCCTAAACTGGCAGTCAGACATCCCTCTCACAATCTGGGACTGATGGCTCCTAACCACTTGACTGCCTGATTACCCCTAACCAGACTGCCTGCCAGCCTGCTCACCTCCAACTACCCCCCACCACCGGCCTCATTGCCCCCAAATGCCCCCCTGCCAGCCTGATCACCCCCAACTGCCCCCCGTGCTAGTGTGCTTGCCCCCAACTGCCCCCCCATTAGCCTGCTCACACCCATCTTCCCTCCCCACTGGCCTGTTCACGCCCAACTGCCCCCCTGCTGTCCTGCTCACTCAAAATTGCCCCCTCAGTCCTGATCACCCCCAACTGCCCCCCCCATTCTGATCACTTCCAATGCCCCCCCCCCACACACACACACATTGGCCTGATCACCCACAACTGCCCTCCCCTCTTGGCCTCTAACGACCTCTACCTTGGCCCCGCCACCATGGCTTTTTCCAGAAGAATGTCTGGAAGGTCTCCTGGAAGGTCTCCCAGTCTAATTAGCGTATTACCCTTTTATTAGTATAGAGGCCTGGTGCACGGGTGGGGGCCCGCTGGTTTGCCCTGAAGGGTGTCCTGGATCAGGGTGGGGGTTCCCTTGGGGCATGGGGTGGCGTGAGCGAGGGGCCTGTGATGGTTTGCAGGCTGGCCATGCCCCTATGGGGTGAGGGTTCCCTCTGGGGGACGTGGACACCCTGGGTGAGGGGCTGAGGGCTGTTTTCAAGCTGGCCACACTCCGTTCAGGGTGGGGGTCCCTGCTGGGGTGCCTGGCCAGCCTGGGTGAGGGGCTGATGGCAGTTTGTAGGCTAGCCATGCCCCCCACTGGAGACCCTCACCCCATGGGGGCATGGCCAGCCTGGGTAAGGGGCTGAGGGCGTTTTTCAGGCTGGCCACGCCCCCAGGCACCCCAGGTACCCAACTCCTCCTTTTTTTCCAGCCCCTCCTTGAGCTGAGGCCAGGGTGGGCTGCAAGCCTGGGTTGCCCCCCGACCCAGGCTCCCAGCCACTCCTTTAGTGTCGGCCAGGGCAGGCTGGAAGTTTGGCTTCCTCCATCACCTGGGGCAACCCAAGCCTCCAGCTCCATGGCTGCCGCCATCTTTGTTGGGTTAATTTACATACCCTCCTTGATTGGCTGGTGGACGTAGCAGAGTGATGACCAATTTGCATGTTTCTCTTTTATTAGTATATATATATATATATATATATATATATATATATATATATATTCTATTAGTTCTGTTATATATAGTCTATCTATCATCTTATCATCCTCCTCATCATCATCTATCATCTATCTATCACCTCTCTATCATTTATCCTATTGGTTACTGACTAATACAATGCTGAGTAATATTCCATTCTATGGATATATCACATTGTTTATCTACATAAGCTGAGGGACATTTTGGGTCAATACATTTTGGCTATTGTTAGTAATGCTGCTATGAACATTTGTGTACAAGTTTTTCTGTGGTTATTTTTTCAAATGAGTGGAAATGCTGGGTCACAAGGTATCAAATCTTTTTAAGAAACTGCCATACTGTTTTCCAGAGCACCTGCACCATTTTACATTCCCACTAGTCATGTCAGAGAGTTCCAATTTCTTCACATCCTTGCCAATATTGTTATTATCTGACTTTATGATAATAGCCATCCTAAGTAGGTATGAAGTAGTAACTAATTATAATGTTTATTTGCATTTCCCTGACAGCTAATAATATTGAACATTTTTTTTCATGTCTATTCAAATCCTTTGCTCATGTCATGTTAAAATTGTGTCATTGGAATTTTATTGCTGCATTGTAGGTATTCTTTATATTTTCTGGGTACATGCCTCTTACCAGATATGTGATTGTAAATATTTTTCTACATTATGTGGGTTGTTTCTCCACTTTTTGATGATATTTTTTGTAACACAAATATTTTAATTTTCAAATTCATTTTTTTTTATTTTGTTGCTTGTGCTTTTGGTGTCATATCTAAGAAACATTGTTGAACCAAAGTTACAAAAATTTACTTATATGTTTTCTTATGAGGGTTTTATAGTTTAAGCTATTGTATCTAGGACTTTGGTCCATTTTAGTTAATTTTTATGTATAGTGTGAAGAAGGGGTCCAACTTCATTCTTTGCATGTAGGTATCCAGTTTACCCAGCACCATTTGTTGGAAATAATTCTTTCCTCTAATAAATGGCCTTGACAACCTTGTTGACAATCAGTTGATCATAAATTTATATTTTAGTGTCTCAATTCTATCCCATTGGCTTATAGTCTATTTTTGTACAAGCACCACACTGTCTTGATTACTGCAGCTTTGTAATAAGATTTAAAATCATGAATTGTGATGTCTCTAGGTTTGTTCTTTTCAAGATTGTTTTGGCCATTCTGGGTCCCTATGCATTTCTATATGTATTTTAGGATCAACTGTCAGTGTATACAAAAAAGCCACGTGGGACTTTGGTAAGGAATGTGTAGACTCTACACATCAACTTGGGAAGTATTAACATCTTAACACTATTAAATTTTGTGATCCATAAACATGGATATTTTCCAATTTATTTATAGCTTTTGAAATTTCTTTGATCTTTCAGGTACCAATGTTCTACAGTTTTTAATGTACAAGTCTTACACTTGTTAAATTTTTTCCTAAGTATTTTATTATTTTTGTAAATGGAATTATATTCTTAATTTTATTTTTAGATTGTTCATTGCAAGTGTATAGAAATACAATTGATTTTTTTGTATGTTGGTCTGCGTCCTGCAACATTGCTGAACCCACTATTAGTTCTTAGAAATAAATTATATACAATATATGAACAGAGATTATTTTATTTCTTCCTTTCCAAACTTAATACCCTTTATTTCTTTTTTTCTTGCCTATTTTCCCTGGATAGAAACTCCAATACAGTGTTAAATAAAATAGAATGAGTGGACATTGTTGTCTTGTTCCTGATCTTGGATGGTGGGGAGCACATTCAGTCTTTTATCATTAAACATAGTATTAACTATGGAATATTTGTAGATGCTTTTTATCAAGTTGAAATTTACTTCTATTCCTAATTTATTTAATGTTTTATCATAAAATGGTATTGGACTCTGTCATTTTTTGCATCTGTTGGGATGATCATTTGGTTTTGAGCTTCTGTTAATATGTTGTATTAGACTGGTTGATTTCTGCAGGTTACATCAACATTTTATTCCTAGGACAAATTTCATTTTGTCATGGTGGTATAATTCTTTGTATATATGACTGACATCAGTTTGCTAGTATTTTGTTGAAGATTTTTGTGTCTATATTCATAAAAGATATTCATACCAGTTATTTTTTAAATGTATCTCAATTTTAAAAATTGTATCTCGTGCTTTCCAATGATGAGATACAGAATGTGTCTTTTTTTGCAAAAATACTACATATATGCTATTATGTCATTCCCAGTGTATCATACATATCACACGATGCACAATACCAATTTATCGCATTACTAGTGATATTAATTTTTATAATATAAGTATTTCTAAAGTGGGTTTTTTGTAATTTTATCTGAAAATTACTTCAAAATCAGAGCAGCAGAGATAGAGCTACATAAATAAGGTTTAGAAAATCTCTTTTTGACCTTTGGGGTACCAAGGCCAGCAAACTTTTAAAAGAGTCTTTTAAGGTTGCTGATAACTGCTACTTTGTGATATTGGATTGTCTTGGAAGAGTCATGATGACCATACCAACTCTCTGGAGCAGTGGGTATATCATTGGGAAGTATAGTATAAAGAATGAGAGCTCAGGAATCTGGTTATTGAGTTCAAATTTCATCTTTATAATTTATAATTGTGTAGTTATGGGTAAATTACTTAACCTCACTAAGTCACAATTTTCTGACTTGTGAGCGGGGCTAATTATAGTGCGTACCTCATCTAAATTTTGTGAAGATTAAATGAAATAATGTTCATTTGACTAGTACCAAACATTCAAATGTTAGTTGTTGATGATATGGAGGTAAACATATGGCATATGACACACATGCCAATAAAAATAAGCCAATTTTATCTAGAAAATAAATTTCATAGATTGCTGAATCCCTTCCTGCCTTGAGACTTTCCATTCCATTCTCTCCCAGGATTTCATTTATATTATAATAGTACGGATATTTATCTTTTATAAGGTCCCTTTTGGAGAAAGCGTCTACAGCTTAAAGGTGTTCCAACATATTAAGGAATTCTATAAAAAGATATATAATCATGGACAAAGATGACATATATTCAGTTTTCAATTACTATAAGTTTATTAACATGTTGTTTTGTTTTTCCTATTCCATTGGTGTTGCCTCCCACTGTTGTCCTTTTAAAACCTCCAAAAAGGAAGGCATGAGGCAAAAGAAATAGGGAAAAATAAATCAATCTTACTACTTTTGGTAATAGGAAGAAAGGAAAAAGATTGAAAATTATTTTGTTAAATGAAGTTTTGAGATATTTTCATCATTAAATTTTCTCTGTCCACTAGCATCTTAGAATGTTGAGAGCTGGTTGTATATAGGAGTAATGGAAACCTAGGCACTGTGAAAGAAATACACCATGGTAGAGACAATGTACTTTTTTCCCTCTCAGGAAACATTGACCCAAAATTCAGAGACCAAATAAAAGTAAAAAGGCAACTGATTTTAGTTATAACTTTTTTTTCTGGATTTATTGAGATATAATTGATATATAACATTATGTAAATTTAGGTGTACAGCATGTTTTAATGCATGTATATAGTGCAAAATGATTGCCACAATAAGGTTAAATTAATACACCCATCATTTCACATAATTAACATTTCTTTTTGTGGTGAAAACATTTAAGATTTTTCTTAGCAACTTTCAAATATATAATAGAGTATTATTAACTACTAGGGGCTCAGTGCACAAATTTGTGCACCTGTGGACCGCAGCTGTGGTAGGCATAGGGGCGGGTCTCGGCCCATCCTCCACACCCCTGACCAACCCCTCTGGACATGGCCCCCAGTCCCCTGTTTGCCAGGAGCACCTTTCCTGCCACTGCTGCCAATTTAATTATAATGTGCCTTGGCATTGGACTTTTTGGGTTCCATTTGTTTGGGACTCTGTGATCTTCTTGGATTTGTGTGAGTTTTTTCTTCCCTATATCAGGGAAGTTTTCTGTCATTACTTCTTCAAACATGTTTTCTATTCCTTGCTCAGTTCTCTTTCCTTCTGGCACCTCTATTATGCGGATGTTGTTTCGTTTTGTGTTGTCTCAAAGTTCCCTTATGCTCTCCTCCTGTTTTTGAATTTTTTTTTCTAGAAGCTGCTCTGCTTGGGTATTTTTTCCTACCTTGTCTTCTAGCTCACTGATGTGGTCCTCTGCTTATTGTAGTATACTGTTGATGCTTTCTATTGAGTTCTTTATAGGAGCAATGTCATTTTTCATTTCTTCTTGGTTCTTCATTTCCTCTTGGTTCTTACACATATTGTTGAATTTGTCTTCCATTCTTTTCATCCACCTTATGACCATTTCTCTGAATTCTTTCTCTGACATATCGCTTGCCTCCTTTTCATTTACTTCCTTTTCCAGTGTTGCCTCCTTTTCTTTCATTTGTGGGCTGTTTCTTTGTCTCCCCATGATCTCTCTTCTCTAGGTGTCTAGTTATGTAGCTCTCTCTCTCCTTTATCTAGGCAAAATCTGACCTTTACATGAGGAGGAGCAGGCCTTGTCTGAGTCCATGTATTTGTGCTGCTTGAGATCCGGTGCTCCTGGGTTAGTAGCTGGTCCCTGGGTGCCATGGTTGCATGGTCCCTGGATGTATATGCTTCCAATAACAGCCACTCTCACCTTCAAGATGGCTCAGTCTCACTGCAGTTCCATTTTTAATGTTTTGAAGAAACGCCATACTGTTTCCCACAGTGGCTACGCCATTCTGCATTCCCCCCAGCAGCACAAGAGGGTTCTTTTTCTCCGCATCCTTGCAGCACTTGTTGTTTGTTGATTTGTTAATGATAGCCATTCTGACAGGTGTGACATGGTACCTCAGTGTTGTTTGGATTTGCATCTCTTGGATTGTTAGTGACTTTGAGCATGTTTTCATATGTCACTTGGCTTTCTGTATATTCTCTTTCAAAAAATGTCTATTTAGATGCTTTGCCCATTTTTTTATTGGATTGTTTATCTTCCTTTTGTTAAGTTGTAGGAGTTCCCTTTAAATTTTGAAGATTAAACCCTTATCAGAGATAACATTGACAACTATGTTCTTCCATGCAGTGGGCCTTCTTGCTGTTTTGTGGATGGTTTCTTTTGCTGTGCAGAAGTTTTTTATATTGATGTAGTCCCATTTGTTTATTTTATCCTTAGTTTCCAGTGCCCAAGGAACTGTATCGATAAAGATATTGCTATGACTAATGTCTGCTATTTTGGTGCCTATAGATTCTTCTAAATTTTTTATAGTTTCCCATCTTACATTTAAGTTCTTTATCCATTTTGAGTTTATGTTTGTGTATGGTGTAAGTTGGTGGTCTAGTTTCATTTTTTGCAGGCATCTGTCCAATTTTGCCAAAATCATTTATTGAAGAGACTGTCTTGTCTCCATTGTATTATATTGCCTCCTTTGTCAAATATTACCTGAGCATAATGGCTTGTGTCGATTTCCAGGTTCTCTATTCTGTTCCACTGGTCTATATGTTTGTTTTTCTGCCAATACCAAGCACTTTTGAGAACAGTGGCTTTGTAGTATAGATTGATATCTGGTATTGTGATCCCTTAAACTTTGTAGTTCTTTCTCAAGATTGCTGAAGCTATTCGGGGTCTTTTTTATTCCAGATGAATTTTGGGAGAGTTTGTTCTAGGTCTTTGAAGCCTGCCTTTGGTATTTTAATTGGGATTGCATTGAATTTATAGATTGCTTTGGGTAGTATGGTCATTTTAATGGTGCTGATTCTACCAATCCATGAACATGGTATATTCTTCCATTTGTTCTTGTCTTCCTCTATCTCTTTTTTTGGCGTCCTGAAATTTTCTGAGATCAGGTCCTTTATCTCCTTGGTTAAATTTATACCTAGGTATCTTAATGTTTTTTGGTGCAAATGTAAATGGGATTGCTTTTTTGGTTTCTCTTTCTGTGAGTCCATTATTTGTGTATAGAAAAGCCATAGACTTCCGGGTGTGAGTTTTGTATCCTGCTACATTGCTGAATTTATTTAAGTCGAGTAGTTTTTTGATGGAGTCTTTGGGGTTTTCTACATACATTATCATGTAATCTGCAAAGAAGGACAGTTTTACTTCTTCTTTTCCAATTTGGATTCCTTTTATTTCTTCTTCTTGTCTGATCACAATGGCTAGTACTTCCAGTACTATGTCGAACATGAGTGGTAAGAGTGGGCATCCCTGTCTTGTTCCTGTACTTAGGGTTAAATGGTTTTAGTTGGCTATGGGTTTGTCATATATGGCTTTTATTATGTTGAGATATGATCCTTCTAGTCCCACCTTGCTAAGAGTTTTTATCAAGAAAGAGTGTTGGATTTTGTTAAGTGCTTTTTCTACATCAATGGATATGATTATATGGATTTTAATTCTCAGTTTGTTTATGTGGTGTATCATGTTTATTGATTTGCAGATATTGTATCATCCTTGCATCTCCAGAATAAATCCCACTTGGTCATGTGGTATGATCTTTCTAATATAATGCTGGATTCAATTTGCTAGAACTTTGTTGAGAATTTGGTGTCTATGTTTATGAGGTCTATTTGCCTGTAATTCTCTTTCTTTGTATTGTCTTTATCTGGTTTTGGGATTAGTGCAATGCTGGCTTCCTAGAAAAAGCATGGACGTGTTCATTCCTCTTGAATTTTTTGGAACAGTCTGAGGAAGATAGGTTATATTTCTTCTTTGACTGTTTGATAAAACTCCACTGTAAAACCGTCTGATCCAGAGTTTTTGTTTGTTGGAAGTTTTTTTTGTTGTTGTTACTGTTTCAATTTCCTACATAGTCATCAGCCTATTCAGATTTTATTATTCCTCCTGGTTGAGTTTTGGAAGGTCATAGTTTTCTAGGAATATGTCTATTTCTTCTAGGTTGACCAGTTTCTTGGAATAAAGTTGCCCATAGTATTTTTTTATGATTCTTCATATTTCTGTGGGGTCTGTTGTTGTTTGGCCTCTTTAATTTATGATTTTGTTTATTTGTGTCGTCTTTCTTTGCTTCTTGGTGAGGCTGGCTAGAGTTTCAGCAATCTTGTTTATCCTTTCAAAGAACCAGTTCTTGGTTTCATTGATCCTTTGTATTTTTTTTTATCTCGATGATATTTATTTCTCCTCTGATCTTTATTATTTCCTTCCTTCTGCTCACTCTGGGCTTTTTTTGTTGCTCTCTTTCTAATTCTTCAAGTTGAAGAGTTAGATGGTTTATTACCAGTTTTTCTTACCTTTAATGCTATGAACTTCCCTCTCAGAAATGCTTTCACCATGTACCATTGATTTTGGGTTGTTGTGTTTTCATTGTCCTTTGTTTCCAGGATTTTTTTTTATTTCTTCTTTGATCTATTTGATAACACAATCACTGTTTAATAGTATGGTATTCAGCCTCCAAGTGTTTGAATTTTTGTGATTGTTTTTATTGTAGTTGATTTCCAATTTTATGCCATTGTGATCAGAGAAGATGCTTGATATAATTTCCATCTTCTTGAATTTGGTGTGAATTTGCCTGTGTCCCAATATGTGGTCTATCTTTGAAAATGTCCCATATGAGCTTGAGAAGAATGTATATTTTTTAGTTTTGGGGTGGAAAGTTGTAAAGATGTCAATTAAGTCTATCTGATCTAATGAGACATTTAGGATTACTCTTTCTTTGCTATTTTTTTTTTTTTTTGTCTAGAGGGTTTATCCAGTGAAGTTAATGGGGTACTAAAGTTTCCTACTATGATTGTATTGTTTTCAATCTCTGCCCTCATATCTTCCAGAAGTGTTTTTATGTATTTGGGTGCTCCCGCATTGGATGCATAAATGTTTACCACAGATATATCCTCTTGTTGTATCGATCTCTTTAGAATTATAAAGTGGCCTTCCTTTTCTCTTGTTATGGTCTTCACATTGAAGTCTATTTTGAGAGATATAAGTATTGCCACTCCAGCTTTTTTTTTTTCATTTCCATTTGCCTGATAGATATTCTTCCATACCTTCACTTTCACTCTATGTGAGTCCCTTGTTATGAGGTGGGTCTCCTGTAGACAGCATATATTTGGGTCATGTTTTCTTATCCATTCAGTTACTCAATGTCTTTTGATTGAAACATTCAATCCATTTACATTTAATGTTATTATTGATAGGTACTTCTTTGTAGCCATTTCTGTACTTTATACCTGTGTTCCTTCCTCCCTGTTTATGTCTTCTTTTTACAGAATTCCCTTTAGCATTTCTTGCATTGCTGGCTTGGTAGTGGTAAACTCCCTTAGCCTTTTTTTTGTCTGCAAAGCTCCTGATTTCACCTTCAATTTTGCTTGATAGTCTTTTTTTTTTTTATTTTTTTTATTTTTTTATTTATTTATTTTTTTTATTGCTTAAAGTATTACAAAGGGTATTACATATGTATCCATTTTATCCCCCCGCCCTAGACAGTCCCCTAGCCTCCCCTATCACCCAGTGTCTTATGTCCATTGGTTATGCTTATATGCATGCATACAAGTCCTTTAGTTGATCTCTTACCCCCCTACCTCCTGCCCCCCAACCCTCCCCGGCCTTCCCACTGCAGTTTGACAATCTGTTTGAGGCAGCTCTGCCTCTGTATCTATTATTGTTCAAAAGTTTATAATGGTCTCTATTGTCCATGAATGAGTGAGATCATGTGGTATTTTTCCTTTATTGACTGGCTTATTTCACTTTGCTTGATAGTCTTGCTGGATGGAGTATTCTTGGATTTAATCCTTTTCTTTACATACCTTTGTATACTTCATTCCATTCCCTTCTGGCTTAATGTATTTCTGTTGAGAAATCATTTGGTAGACTAATGGGAGATCCCTATAGGTAACTTTCTGTCTCTCTCTTGCAGTTTTTAAGATTCTTTCTTTGTTGTTAACATTTTTCCTTTTAATTATGACATGTCTTGGCATAGATCTTTTGAGATTCATCTTGCTTGGGAATCTCTGTACTTGTGTAACTTTTTTCTTCCAATATCAGGGAAGTTTTCTGTCATTAGTTCTTCAAATAGATTCTCCAATCCTTGCTGTTCTTCTTGTCCTTCTGGCACCCCTATGATATGTATGTTACTACTTTTTGTGTTGTCCCAAAACTCCCTTAGGCTCTTCTGCTTTTTAAATTTTTTTTTTCTCCAGTTGCTGTTCAGATTGGGCTTGTTTCTCTATCTTATCTTCTAACTCACTAATTCGGCCCTCCGCTTCTTCTAGTCTACTGTTGAAACCTTCCATAGTGTTTTTTATTGTAGCTACATTACTTTTGATTTCTTCCTGATTTTTGCATAAGTTGTTGATTTTTTTGTCCATCCGGTTTATGAACTATATGACCATTAATCTGAATTCTTTTTCTGTCATATTTCATGCCTCCATTTCACTCATTTCCTTTCTTGGTGATTTTCGTTTTCTTTACTCTGGATGTTGTTTCATTGTCTTCCCATTCTAACTATCACTGGAAGGACCAAACGCCGAGTTGAGGGGGCCTGAGCCATGTGCAGTGGGAGTGTTGTGTCACCCGAGTGTCACTGAAGAGCTCCAACACTAAGACATGTGGCTGCTGTGGGTCAGTGAGAGATACGTGCCCTGAGGATCAGAGTCACCGGTGCTCAGTGCAGCCTCCTGTGTGCACCTAAATTCAGGGACCCCACTTATGCCATGCTATAAAAGAGTCCCCATGGGTGTGCACCAAAAAATCAGAGTCCCCTAGCACATGCCAGGAGTCAGAGTTCCTGTGTGCACACACTAAGAATAAAGTATCAGAGTCTCTGTCACATGGTGCAGACTCATGACGAGAATCGGCATTTCTGTGTGCACATGCACCGAGAAGTGGAGTCACTAGTGTGTGTGCACTGAGAATCAGGGATCCCGTGCACATGCGATGAGAAACAGAGTCCCCGCATGTGCGTGCTGAGGTTCAAGTCATTGGTGTTCAGTGCCACCTCTCACAAGAAAAATCAGGGTCCCTAGTCTGCTTGGGGGACCAGGTTGCACAGCTGAATTGTTTAGGCGGGAGAAACAAATTCCCTTGTGCACGTGCCCAGAGTCTAAGTCAGGTGGCACAGCTGCCCTGTGTGGGCAGGAGGCCTGGTCACGCACGTGCGTGCTGTGGGAAACAGACTCCCTGTGTTCGTGTGCCCACAGTCAAAGTCAGGTGGCACAGCTGCCCTGTGTGAGTGGGATGCCTGGTTGCACAAGTGTGTGTACAGAAAACAGACTTCCCCTGTTTGTGTGTTCCCAGAGCCAAAGTTAAGTCGCGCAACTATCCTGTGTCTGCAGGAGGTCTGCTTGCGAAGATCACGTCTAGCAAATCCTATGCTGCTGCTGCAGGCCAGGGTGAGAGGGAAGGACACTGTAACTCACAGAAATATGCAGCCAGGATATCTCGAGTCTCGGTGTCTGTGGGTCTGCAGCTGTGGTTGCAGGTCTTTGTCCCAAGTGGCTGGAGGGTCCCCTTTTGTGTCTGAGACCAGAATGGGTGGTGGTGAGGCTAGGATCCTAGTTGCAATAAGTGATGTTCCTCAAGATGGCATGATTTCTGTGCCAGC
This sequence comes from Myotis daubentonii, assembly GCF_963259705.1. Classification (NCBI taxonomy): domain Eukaryota; kingdom Metazoa; phylum Chordata; class Mammalia; order Chiroptera; family Vespertilionidae; genus Myotis; species Myotis daubentonii. The sequence continues at coordinate 96,305,048 of NC_081861.1, read as the reverse complement.
ACTGGCTGCCACAGAGTGCCTGCGGTGACAGCGAGGCTCCTCCATTTAAGACTGCCCAGTCTGGCAGTCCGAGGAAAACCTGCAGGATCTAACTTGCATAGGTTGTTGGTTTTCTCATCCATCCGGTTTATGGATAATGCTCTCCTAACTTACACACACACACACACACACACACACACACACACACTACACACGTCCCCACACTCCTCTATCACTCCCTCACTCTCCCACACACTCTCCCTCCCTACCTTCCTGCTGGTCACCATCTTTCCCTCTTCATATGTTTTCTTATTGATTTTTTTAGAGGGAGAGGAAGGGAGATAGAGAAATATCAGAGAGAGAGAGAGAGAGAGAGAGAGAGAGAGAGAGAGAGAGAGATCCATTGGCTGCCTCCTGCAGGCCATCTACTGGGGATCAAGTCGGCAATCCAGGCATGTTTCCTGACCAGTAATCGAACTTGTAAACTCTTGGTTCATGGGTCAAAGACCAACCGCTGAGCCACACCTGCTGAGCCATAATGCTGTACTTTCAATTCTTGGAACTTATTCATCTTCTGACACTAAGTTTGTAGCTTGGACAAACATTTTTCCATTTTCACTACTTCGCTGGCCAATGGCAATCACCATGCTACTCTCTGTTTGTTTGAGTTGGACTTTTATAGATTCCACATGTAAGTGTCTCATAAAACCTACACAAGAACAAACTTAAGTGATTTTTTATTTATTTTTTCTTTATTGATTAAGGTATTACATATGTGACCTTATCTCCCCATTACCACCCTCACCACCACACTCCCGTTCATGCCCTCACCCACTTTGTGTCTATGTCTATTGGTTATGCTTACATACATGCATACAAGTCCTTTGGTTGATCTCTCCCCCTTACCCCCAAATTCACCTAACTTCCCTCTGAGGTTTAAGAATGATTCTGATCTCTAGATCTGTTTTTTTCATCAGTTTATGTGCATTATAATCCACAAATGAGTGAGATCATGTGATATTTATTGTTCTCTGGCTGATTTATTTCACTTAGCAGAATGCTCTCCAGCTCCATCCATGCTGCAGCAAATGGTAAGAATTCCTTCTTTTTTACTGCAGCATAATATTCCATTGTGTAGATGTACAGTTTTTTAATCCACTCATCTGCTGATGGACACTAGGCTGTTTCCAAATCTTAGTTATTGTAAATTGTGTTGCTATGAACATAGGGGTGCATATATCCTTTCTGATTGGTGTTTCTAGTTTCTTGGGAAATAGTCCTAGAAGAGGCATCACTGGATCAAATGGGAGTTCCATTTTTAGTTTTTTGAGGAAACTCCATACTGTCTTCCACAGTGTCTGCACCAGTCTGCATTCCCACCAGCAGTGCAGAAGGGTTCGTTTTTCTCCTCATCCTTGCCAGCACTTGTCATTTGTTGCTTTGTTGGTGATAGACATTCTGACAAGTGTGAGATAGTACCTCATTGTCAGTTTGACTTGCATCTCTTGGATGATTAGTTACTTTGAGCATGTTTTCATATATCTCTTGGCCTTCCTTATGTCCTCTTTTGAAAAGTATCTACTTAGGTCCATTGCTCATTTTTTGATTGGGTTGTTTATCTTCCTTTGGTTAAGTTGTATGAGTTCCTGTAAATGTTGGAGATTTTACCCTTATCAAAGATAACATTAGCAAATAAGATTTCCCATGCAGTGGGCTTTCTTGTTGTTTTTTTGATGGTTGCCTTTGCTGTGAAAAAGCATTTTGTTTTGATGTAGTCCCATTTGTATATTTTCTCTTTAGTTTCCATTGCCCTAGGATCTGTATCAGTGAAGAAATTTCTTCAGCATATGTCTGATATTTTGCTGCCTGTGGATTCCTCCAGTTTTTTTTTTTTTGTGGTTTCTCACCTTACATTTAAGTCATTTATCCATTTTGAGTTTATTTTTGTGTATGGTGTAAGTTGGTGGTCTGGTTTCATTTTTTGCATGTATCTGCCAATTTTCCCATCACCATTTATTGAACAGTCTTGACTCCATTTTATGTTCTTGCATCTTTTGTCAAATATTAATTGAGAATAGTGGTTTGGGTCGATTTCTGGGTTCTCTATTTTATTCCATTAGGCTATATATCTGTTCTTGTTCCAATACCAGGCAGTTTTGAGAACAATGGCTTTGTAATGCAACTTGATATCTGGTATTAACACCCACCCCCCATACTTTGTTATTCTTTCTCAGGATTGCGGCAGTTATTCAGTGTCTCTTTTTATTGAGATGAATATTTGGAGATTTCTTTCTAGGTCTGTGAAATATTCCTTTGGTATTTTAATGGGAAGTGCATTGAATCTATAGATTGCTTCGGGTAGTATGGACATTTTAATGATGTTGATTCTACCAATCCATGAACAAAAGATGTTCTTCCATCTTTTTATGTCTTCCTCTATCTCTTTTTTCAATGTCCTATAGTTTTCAGTGTACAGGTCTTTTACTTCCTTAGTTAAGTTTATTCCTAGGTATCTTAATTTTTGGTGTAATGGTAAATGTGATTGTTTTTGTTTTTAATCTCTCTGTCTCTCTGTAAGTTCACTATTTGTGTAAAAAAAAATGCCACAAATTTCTTAGCATTAATTTTGTATCCTGCTACATTGCCAAATTCATTTATTAATTTTAATAATTTTTTGATGGAGTCTTTAGGGTGTTCTATGTACAGTATCATGTCATCTCCGAATAATGACAATGTTACTTCTTTTTCAATTTGGATGCCATTTATTTCTTCTTGTCTGATCGCTGTGCTTAGCACTTCCAGTACTATGTTGAACAGGAGTGGTAAAAAGCGGGCATTAACATCTTGTTCCTGTTCCTAGGGGAAATGTATTTTTATTTTTGCCCATTGAGTATGATGTTGGCTGTAGGCTCATCATATATGGCTTTTATTATGTTGAGGTATGATACTTGTATTCACACTTTCCTGAGCATTTTTATCAGAAAAGAGTGTTGTACTTTGTCAAATGTCTTTTCTGTATCAATTGATATGATTATGTGATTTTTTGCCTCTCAATTTGTTTATGTGATGTATCACATTTATTGATTTATGGATATTGTACCAGCCTTGCATCCCTGGAATAAATCCCACTTGGTCGTGGTGTATGATCTTTCTAATGTAATGCTGGATCCAGTTTGCTAGAATTTTGTTGAGGATTTTAGCATCTATGTTTATCAGTAATATTGGCGTGTAATACTCTTTCTTTGTGGTGTGTCTATCTGGTTTTGGGATTAGGGTAATGCTGGCTTCATAGAAAGTGCTTGGAAGCATGCTTTCCTCTTGAATTTTTTTGGAATAGTCTGGGAAGGATTGGTTTTAGTTCTTCTTTGAATATTCAGTAAAACTCTCCAGTGAAGCCATCTGGTCCAGGGCTTTTGTTTGCTGGAAGCTTTTTGATTACTGTTTCAATTTCACTAGTAGTTATGGGCCTATTCAGGTTTTTTTTTTCATTCATCCTAATTGACTTTTGGAAGCTTCTATTTTTCTAGGAGTGTGTCCATTTCATAGAGGTTGTCCAGTTTATTGTGTACAGGTGTTCATAGTATTTCCTTTGCAATCATTTGTATAACTGTGGGGTCAGTTGATACTTCACCTCTTTCATTTCTGATTTTCTTTATTTGCATTTTTTCTCTGTGCTTCTTAGTGAGACTGGCTGGAGATTCATAAATCTTGTTTATCCTTTCAAAGAACCAGCTCTTGGTTTCACTGATCTTTTAGTATTGTTTTTTTGTGTGTCTTTATAGCGTTTATTTCTGCCTGATCTTTATTAACTCCTTCCTCTGGTTACTGTGGGCTTTTCTTTTTAGTCTATTTCTAATTTTTTAAGTTGCAAGGTTAGATGATTTATTACCATTTTGTTCTTGTTTTTTTTTGTGTGTGTGTGTGTTTTGTTTTGTTTTGTTTTGTTTTTTTGAGGTATGCCTGTAGAGCTACGAAATTCCCTCTCAGGACTGCTTTCATTGTGTCCCATAGATTTTGGATTGGTGTGTTTTCATTGTCGTTTGTTTCCAGGATACTTTTTATTTCTTCTTTGATGTCTTTGGAAATCGAATCATTGTTTAATAGCATGCTCCAAGTGTTGGATTTTTTTCATTGCTTTTATTGTAATTGATTTCTAGTTTTATGCCATTGTGATCTGAGAAGAAGCTTGTTATGATTTCTAGCTTCTTGAATTGAAGTGACTTTGCATGTGTCCTAATATGTGGTCTATCTTTAAAAATGTCCTGTGTGCACTTGAGAATAATGTATATTCTGTAGATTTTGGGTGAAATGTTATGAAGATGTCAATTAAGACCATCTGATCTATTAAGTCATTTAGGATTGCTGTTTCTTTGCTGATTTTTTGTTTTTAGAATTTATCTAGTGATGTCAATGGGGTATTAAAGTCCCCTACTATGATTGTATTGGTATCAATATCTCCCTTGATATCTTCCAGAATTATTTTTATGTATTTGGGTCCCCTGTATTGGGTGCATATATATTTACCAGAGTTATATCCTCTTGTTGAATTGCTCCCTTTAGTATTATGAATTAGCCTTCCATTTCTCTTGTTATGACCTTTACTTTGAGGTCTATTTTGTCAGATATAAGTATTACAACCCCAGCCTTTGCTCATTTCCATTTTCTAGAAAATTTCTTTTGCATCCCTTCACTATTAGTCTGTGTGAATCCTTTGTTCTGAGGTGGGTCTCTTGCAGAAAGCAAATATATGGGTGATGTTTTCTTATCCATTCAGTTACCATATGTCTTTTGATTGAAGCACTTAATCCATTTAAATTTTATGTTATTATTGATAAGTACTTGTTTTTCATCATTTTTATTCTTAATATTTGTGTTTCTTCTTGCCTTTCTCTTTCTTATTTTTGCAGCAGTCCCTTTAGCATTTCTTGCATTGCTGGCTTGGTGGTAATAAACTCTCTTAGCCCTTTTTTGCCTGTGAAGCTCCTGATTCCAGCTTCAGTTTTGAATGATATCCTTGTTAGGTATAGTATTTTTGCATTCATTCCCCTGGTTTGCATGACTTTGCATATTTCATTCAATTCTCTTCTTACCTGGTGTGTTTCTGTTGAGAAATAAGTTGATATTCTAATGGGAAATCCCTTGTAGGTAACTCTCTGTCTCTCTCTGGAAGCCTTTAAGATTCTTACTTCGTTGTTGGTGTTTACCAATCTAATTATGACGTGTCTTGTTGTCAGTCCTTTTGGGTTCATCTTGTTTGGGACTCTATGTGCTTTCTGAACTTGCATGATTTTTTTTCTTTCAAGTAATAAGGAATTTTTCTGACATTATTTCTTTAAACAGGTTTTCTATTCCTTGCTTTGCTTCCTCTCCTCCTGGTACTCCTATTATGCAGATGTTGTTTTATTTTGTCTTGTCCCAAAGCTCCCTTCGGCTTTCCTTTTGCTTTTTAAGTTTTTTTTTCCAGTTGCTGCTGTGTTTGTGTATTTTTTCCTACCTTGTCTTGTAATTCACTGATGCAGTCCTCAGCCTCTTCTAGTGTACTCTTTAAGCCTTCCATTGTGTTCGTTATTCAAACTATGTTATTGTTCATTTCCTCTTGGTTCCTTTTCATATTGGTGACATTCTCTTTCAGCTCTTTATAATTCTCATTGAGTTGTGTGTATTTGTCATCCAGCCTTTTGATCATCCTTATAATCATTATTCTGAATTCCTTCTCTGACATGTTACTTGCCTCCATTTCATTTAATTCTCTTTCTGGTGTTTCCTCTTTTTCTTTCCATTTGGAATTGTTTTTTTGTCTCCCCATTTTTTGCTATAGCCTTTTAATTGTTTCTGTGTCTTAGATCCAACTGCTTTCCTACCCAGTGTCTTTTGGGGGTGGTTCTAGAGGTGCGGTCTCTCATGTCTCCTGGGCTTGTTGATCTAGCGGAGCTCCCTACCTGAGCTATTTAGGTTCTCTTGATGTAGTTGGATCTTGATTGTTAGTTTCTTATTTGTGGATGAAGTCTCATCATGGATGGGCAATGCAACTCATCCCCGGTGTCATTATGCAAGCTGATTTGGATGTGATCATGGTTGTCACCTGTGGAAAAGGTTGTCTTAGATATCACTGGTATGTGCTCACTGTGGGTTCCCAGAATCCACAGGCTGAGAGGAAGGAGTCTCAGGGTCTGAGGCTCAGGTACTGTGACTTTGGCCAGTGTGCTGTGACAACTGTTGGATTAATGTCACTCTGCAACTCACTATGAAGGGGCTGGAGCCCATGACAGTGGGGTCAGGTGTCTCATAGTCTGTGGTTGAGGCAGTGGGACTCTGGCCAAAGTGATTTCCCTCTCTGAATCACGATGGGTTTCAGGATCCAGCAGCTGGGGATGTGGGAATTTTGGGGTCTGTGGCTGAAACAATGTGACCTTGTCCAGGGAGGCAAGTCCTCAGTAACTCACCAAGCTTTCCAGAGGTAGCTAGCCAGGAGGGGGGTGTCTTGGTTCCTAATGAGGGAGCTGTACACCTTTGGTTGGAGAGGCACCTGCCCAGTGGAAGCACACAGAAGGATCCAGAGGCCATCTGCAAGGGGTGTGTGCTTGTGAAGCCCATATGCTGGATCAGAGTGATTGTGTTGTGCCACCGGCTCTGTGCAGGGAGAAGTCCCAGTTTCTACTTTAGGGGATGGGATGTGTGTCCTTGGTTGGACATGCACACCCAATGGCTCCTTACAGAGGTGCCCAGGAGCTGTCTGCTGTGGTAGTGGGCTCAGTGGGCCCTTGTGTTGGAGTGGCACTATCACAGGGACTGGATGCCAGTGGCCAGGGTTGTGCCTTGCAGTGTCTCAGAGAAGCACTTGAGGGCTGCCTACCAGAGCTGCAGGCTCAGGGGTCTTGAGCGCTGGATAGGTGAAACTTCAGTGACTGGAGGTTGGAAGCTGAGGAGGGGGAAGTCTGAGATTCTGCTGCTTGGGCATTTTCCCCTTGTTTGGATACAAGTGCACCTAGTGGCAGCTCACAGAGGCACCTGGGAATCCCCTGCTGTGGCAGTAGCCTCAGGGGCCTGTGTGCTGAAACCACATGACCATGGTGTCTGTGAGTAGGAAGCCGGGAAGGGGAGAGTCCCAATTTCTACTTCTGGGGCCATGTGCCCTTGGTTGGATATGAGCATGCCCAGCCAGGGATCAAGAAGGCACCCAGTAGTCGCCTATAGGGGCGGTGGGCTTAGTAGTCCTGCATGCTGGAAAGGCACAACTGCAGTGTCTGGAGGTTAGCAGCCGGGGAGGGAGATGTCCCAATTTTTGCTGCCTTGCCCCCTTTGTTGAAATCGCAAGTGCCCAGCAGGGGCTCACAGAGGCACCCAGGAGCTGTCTGTCAGGGTGGTGGGGCTCAGGAGGCCTGTGCTCCAGAAAAGCGTGACTGCGGTGTCCGGAGGTTGGCAGCTATGGAGGGGGGAGACTCAGTTTTTGCTGCCAGGACCCTGCGCCCTTGGATGAATTCATGTGTGCCCAGTGGCGGCTCACAGAGTCACCCAGGAGCTGTTTGGAAGGTCGGCACTCAGAGGGGCCCTCACCCTGAATCTGCATGACCAAGGTGGCTGTGGGCAGGCAGCCAGAAATGGGGGGGAAGTCCGAATTTCTATTGCCGGGGATGTGCACCCTTGTTTGGATACAAGTGCACCCAGGGGGAGTTCATAGAGGCACCCAAGAGCCACCTTTGGGGCAGTGGGCTCAGGATGCCTGCGTGCTGGAAAAGCGCAACTGTGGTATCTAGAGGTTGGCAGCTGTGGAGTGGGAAGACTCATTTTTTGGTGTCATACCCTTGTGCCCATGGTTGTATGTGTGCTGTGCCCAGTGGTGGCTCACAGAGGCACCTGGGGGCCTTTTGCCATGGTGGCGCACTCACGCACTCAGAGGGGCCCTTGCACTGAAGCCATATGACCGAGGTGTCTGTGGGCAGGCAGCCAGGAGTGGGGGAAGTCCAAATTTCTACTGCCGGGGCTCTGTTTCTTTTTTGGATATGAGCATGCCCAACAAGGGCTCACAGAGGTACCCAAGAGCCACCTTTGCAGCCTTGGCTCAGGTGGTCTGGGCACTGGAAAAGCATGACTGTGGTGTCCAGAGGTCGGCAGCTGTGGAGTAGGAAGACTCAGATTTTGCTGCCGGGGTCTTGAGCCCTTGGTTGGATTTGTGTGTGCCCAGTGGCGGTTCACAGAGGTAACACAGGACCATTTGCCAGGGCCGTTCCGTCAGCGAGGCCCTTGTGCTGAAGTTGCTGACTGAGATGTCTGTGGGTAGTGGGGGAAGTCTGAATTTTTACTGTCCGGGGCTTGCGCCCTTGGTTGGATTCGCACATGCCCAGTGGCAGCTCACAGAAGCACCTGCTGTCTGTTTGCCAGGGCGGTGCACTCACACAATCAGAGTGGCCCTTGCGCTGAAGCCACAGGACCGAGGTGTCTGTGGGCAGGTATCCAGGACGGAGGAATTCAGAATTTCTATTGCTGGGGAAGTGCTCTCTTGTTTGGATAAGAGCATGCAAAGCAGGGGTTCACAAGGCATCCAAGAGCCACCTTTGTGGCCTTGGGCTCAAAAGGCCTGCTCGCTAGAAAAGCGTGGCTACAGAGTCCAGAGTTTGGCAGCTGTGGAGTGGGAAGACAGTTTTTGCTGCTACGCCCTTGGTTGGATTCGCATGCATCCAGTGGCAGCTCACAGAGGTACCCTGGGGCCTTTTGCCAGGGTGGTGCACTCAGAGAGGCCCTTGTACTGAAGCCTTATGACTGAGGTGTCTGTGGGCAGGCAGCTGGAGTGGAGGAAGTCCAAATTTCTACTCCCTGGGGCCTTGGGCCCTTGGGTGGATTCGCATGCTCCCAGTGATGGCTCACACAGGCACCTGCAGTCCATTTGCCAGGGCAGCACACTCACACACTCAGAGGGACCCTGGCGCTGAATCTGCATGACCAAGATGTCTGTGGGCAGGTATCGAGGAAGGGGGAATTCAGAATTTCTACTGTCAGGGCAGTGTGTTCTTGTTTGGATAAAAGCGTTCCCAGCAGGGTCACAGGCAGTGTCCAAGGCCTGTTTGGGTGGTGGTGCTAATGAATTCCTAGAAGAGGCGGCTCTCCCCTTCAAGATGGCGTGGGCTCTGTTCCCAAGCCCCGTGGCCTGGGGAGTGTCTGCAGCAGTGGTAGGTGCTCCCTGTGTAGGAGAGCCTGATCTGACAGCCCCTGCTACTCCTGCCAGATTTAACTGTCCTCACTCACTCACACACACACACACACACACCACACACATCCACACATATCCACACACTCTCCTTTCACCCCCTCACTCGCTCACACCTTCTCCCTTACCTCCATCCTGCCAGCCACCATCTTTTAACTGATTTTTTAAATTGAGAACTGGAGTCTAGTTAAATATCACACATAATTTAAATATTCTTTGTTTTTATATCATTACCAGTTAAAAAAAATAGAGAAGAAGAAAAGGGGAGAAGAGATAGAAGATAATTAATGTTAGGAAAAGAATGGGGGAGGTACAAGAAGAGAAGGCAGAAAACTGTACTTCTTAAAAGAACAAACGATTATTTCCTACTAAAGCATGGAAACTGAAGGTTAATGCATTCACTGTGTAAGATCATCTAGGACTAAAAATATTAGAGGTATAGTTATTAGAAAAATGGATTTGTAGTAGAGATTAAAGAAGTGGGTTGTTTACCCTAATAAGAGAAGACTTGGAAAGAGATGGCATGATTTCTGTGGTTATATATCTTTAAACATAAAAGAAAGAGGAATTAGATTTCTATTATATGACAGAAGTTGTAGGAAAAGAAAATTTGTCTCAAACATATGTAAGCATGAAATGGGATGGCTACATTCAGGAGGTAGTGAACATACTCTTCATGGGAGTTACTTAAGGTGACTTTTAAGGTATTCCTGATCCTGTGGTATATAAACTGTTTAAAGAATTTGGAGTATACTCTTTCCATACCCTAATAAAATAGACTGTAGGAAGATTTTGTTGTCTTGCCTTAATTTTCTGGAAGGTAGACCTTGATGTTGTATGTACTGTGTGATAACTAGCATAGTGTGGGGTTTCTTCAGTAAGAACTGGCAATTTAAGACTTAAGCCACAGCACTGATGTTACATTACTCTTCTAATCTTGTGAGTTCATTTATAATGGTTAAAGACTAAGAATAAAAACAGCAAATTCATACAACTTAACAAAAGGAAGACAAACAACCCAATTAAAAATGGGCAAAATACCTAAATAGACACTTCTGCAAAGAGGACATACATATGACCAAGAGAGATGAAAAAACTGTTCAAAGTCACAAATTATCAGAGAGATGCAAATTAAAACTATAGTGAGGTGTCACCTCAAACCTGCCAGTATGGCTACCATCAACAAATCAACAAACAATTGCTGACAAGGATGTGGAGAAAAGGGAACTCTAGTACATTGTTGGTGGGAATTCAGACTGTTGCAGTCACTATGGAAAACAGTATTAAATTACCTCAAAAATGTAAATATGGAACTGCCATTTGACCCAGTGATCCCACTTCTAGGAATATACCCTAAGAATCTCAAAACATCAGTCAGAAAGAATACATGAACTCTTATGATCATAGCAATATTATTTACAATAGATTTGGAAACAGCCCAAGTGCCCATCAGTAGATGAATGGATAAAAAAATCTGTGATACATTTACACCATGGAATACTATGCAGCTGTAAAAAATGGAAGGATCTCTTACCCTTTGAGACAGAGAAAGACAAGTATCACATGATCTGACTTATATGTGGAATCTAATGAATACAGTAAACTGGCAAATAAAATAGAACCAGAGGCATGGAAGCATGGAACAGACTGACAAATTTCAGAGGGAAATGGGTGGGATGGGAAGTGATTAACCAAGGAACTTATATGCATAACCCATGGACACAGACAATAGTGTGGTGAAGGCTTGGGGGAAAATGAAAGGGGTCAATAAGGTAAAAAAAAAGGAGAAATCTGTAATACTTTCAACAATAAAGATATATTTTAAAAATAGCAAATTAATGTAGTGCTGTAAAAAGGAAGGAACTCTTACCATTTGCAACAGCATGGATGGAACTGGAGAGCATTATGGTAAGTGAAATAAGCCAGTCAATGAAGGAAAAATACCACATGATGTTACTCATTTCTGGATAATAAAGACCATTATAAACTTTTGAACAATAATAGATACAGAGGCAGAGCTGCCTCAAACAGATTGTCAAACTGCAGCGGGAAGGCCGGGGAGGGTTGGGGGGCAGGAGGTAGGGGGGTAAGAGATCAACCAAAGGACTTGTATGCATGCATATAAGCATAACCAATGGACATAAGACACTGGGGGATAGGGGAGGCTAGGGGACTGTCAAGGGCGGGGGGGGGGGAAAGGACACATATGTAATACCCTTTGTAATACTTTAAGCAGTAATAATAATAAAAAAATCAATGTAGTGAATTTATTTTTAGCTTTCTAGTCCCAACATTATTTTTTCACTGAGGGCTTTTCCCTAGATTAGAAGTTTGACTAAATAAAACATCTCTGGCCTAGCCGTAGTGGCTCAGTGGTTGAGCATCAACCTGTGAACCAGGAGGGAGGTCATGTTTCGATTCCCAGTCAGGGCACATGCCTGGAGTGTGGACTCAATCCCCAGTAGGGGGTGTGCAGGAGGTAGCCGATCAATGATTCTCTCTCATCATTGATGTTTCTATTTCTCCCTTCCTCTCTGAAATCAATAAAAGTATATATTTTTAAAAATAAAAAATCTCTGCATCTCTCAATTTTTAAAATTTCTCACCAGTGAATGAAATATACTTTCCTATTTTAATGGTACAAATGAAGACAGAATAGGGTGAACAAGAATCAAAAATTTAAATGGATAAATCAGATTTCAAACTGGACTTTAAAGTGTATTAAAATGCATTGTGTAATAAATCTATATAAAACAGTTTTAATATGTTAATACTCACAGGTTTTATTACATCATCATTTATGTTGTTGGAATAGTTTAATAAGTCACAGCAGATGCTATACTGAGATCCATTTTCTTGCCAAGTCTACTGCTAGAAAAAAAAGAGTTACTTGTGATGTGGATATTTTATTGTCATCCCTTCTATAAAAGTAAGAAATTTCAGAGTTAAGGATAAATAATTCAGGAATCTATGTTTACAGGTAAGGTTTTAAAGAAAGTGTTACCAAGTGAAAGGGTTGCACAAAAACAGGAGGATTATTAATAAATCACTAAAATGGCAATCTAGCTTTTTAAAACAATTTTTATATCTCTAAGTTTAAAAGGATGTTTACTTATTTGTTATCTATTAATTTTAAATAAGGTAAATCATTTGGGAACTAAAAGAGAAATGGTTGAATAAATTAGCTAAAAAGCCACTATTTTTTTTTCTTTTTATATTGACTGGGCTTGAATTTCTATTGAAAAACTTACCTTAGACTTATAAGATTGAAAGGTATCGTTCATTTAATTTAACACAGATAATTCTGTTCTAAATAAAAATAGCACACATAGTCATTGTCTTTGTGAGAAACAATAATATGAAAAAACAACCTACAAAATGAGGGAAAATATTTGAAAATTATATGTTTGATAAGGGGTTAATATACAAAATACATAAGGAATTACACAACTTGATAGCAAAGAAAAAAAATCCAATTGAAAATAGATGGAAGAACTGAGCAGACATTTTTCCAAAGAATATACACAAAATGGTCAATTGGTATATGAGAGGGTGTTCAACATCACTAATTGGGGAAATGCAAATCAAAATGAGATAGAGATTAAAAATGGCAGCAGAGTAAGTGGATGCTTATGGACATGCTCCTGGGACCAAACTGAAATAACAACTAAAATACAGAAAAGCTTCTTGAATAATCAATGGAAGACTCGATGGAGAGATCCCTGATAACCTAGGATAGAAAGTGGAGATCACATAAAGACTGATAGGAGGGCTGGCCGGGCTCCCATAGACAGCAACTGAAGTTCTGGAGAGATATCAAAGCTGTGGTTCATTGCTGCTGAGAACTCTAGGGTCTAACCCCCAAGCTGGGCCCCCCCAGCAGAGAACACCAGGACTGAGAAGGGTACCCACATAACATCAGGCTGTAAAAAGCAGTGGGATTGCTATCGGCCAGGGAGAGACAGATGGAAATAGCAGCATCCGCTTAAAGGACCAACACACAAAATTCCCTGTAGAGCCACCCACCTTGTGTTCTGGCAGACTGAACTGGAAGCTGTGTGAGGAGAAGCCAGGATCAGGGTTTCTGGGGTTGGCGCTCAGACAGCAGTCACCCTGGTTTCCTGTGCTGAGTCATTCCCTCACCATGCGGAGGTGATCTTTCTCATGCAGACAATTGCTATAGAGGCATCTTTGTCAGGGGGAAGGGGAGGGAAATAGCTAACCCATTCTATTGGAAAACACCTTGCCCCACAGTGTGAAGTTTCTGAGACCCACTAATAGACTGACAATAACAATTAACCTCCAGGCAGAAGGAATTGCCTCACCCTGTTGAAATAAAAGTGTTGCCACTTCTGTGGACAGTTGCCGGGAGGCAAGACAGAATCCTTTCAGTCTATAGGCAGAGGTGGTCTCTGGAGGATTTAAGTCTCTGCCTGATCTAATTAGTCAGAAACAGCATTTGACACCATCCAGCACCAGAGATTGAGAAGCATAGCAGATTGACCTACTACAGAGTAACAAACGCAAACAGGCAGCCAAAATGAGGAGACAAAGAAATAACCCACAAATGAAAGAACGAGAGAATTCTCCAGAAGAAGAGAGCAATGAAATGGAGATAAGAAATTTATCTGAGAGAGACTGGAATATGGTGGCCAACAGGACGGCAGGCTGCAAGAGAGTGTGTGAGTGAGAGAGCAAAAGGAGAGTGTGTGGACGTGTGGGGAGTGTCTGTATTTGTGAGTGAGGGAAAGGTATATTCCACAGGACTGTTGGGGACTGGTGGGCCAGGCTACCCTGGCCAGGCAGCCTCTACTACTGCTGAATCTCTCCTGGAGTGGCCGGCTCTGCCACAGAAACCATGACATCTTGAAGGGGAAAGTGGCTGTGATCGGTAGCCCAGTCTTACCTTCAACCATGGAGACCTCAGATACCTCCAGGGACTCTACAACCACATTTCCCAGGGACCAGCTGCCTCAGCTGTGAACCCACAAACACTGAGACTCCAGCCTCCCCAGCCACAGGTGCCAAAATAGTTTGTCCAAGAGGAGACAAAGCAGCGCCAAATACGCAGATGAGCCCTGTGCCTTCTCACAGAGCAGGTAGAAGGAACAGCTGAATTGAACAACATCAATACGGAATTGGCAAATTAAACACAGCTGGTGAGGCAATCCATGGATGGAAAGGTCAGAGATCACCTACAGAGAACTCCTTCTCAAATTCAGCTGGGTGTTTGTTATTTGTGTGTTTGTTGTTTGCATCGTTTGGATTAGTTGTTGTTTGTTGTTTGCATTCATCTCAGATTGTTTGTTGTTTGCATTTTTTGGATTAGCTGTTGGTTTTTTAGAGTTTCCTCCCCATATACATATATTTTTTGCTGCTGCTTTTTATTCTCTTTCTTTTCTCCATTACATTTTTTCCTTTTCTCAATATCATATTGCAATCTTTATTTTCCCCTAATTCTCTTTTCTCTGGTGATCACCTTTACTTGGGGTTATTGGTATTATGAATACATTTCTGCTTGGAGCCCTGTGCATTGTGTTTTGTCATGTTGTATATTGTGCTTTAAAGTCAACACAGGAGAGAGAGAGATACATAACCAGACACCCTGAGAGGAGAGAACATGGGGAGAAAAAGGAAGCCTCCATACCAAAGAAAAGGAGGAATCACTGGAAAAGGAAGTAAACAAAATGGAGGCAAGCAATAAGTCAGAGAAAGAATTCAGAGCAATGGTCATAAGGACACGGAAAAGGATGGAAGTCAAATTCAACAATATGTGTAAGAATGAAGAGGAAATGAAGAAAAACCAAGAAGAAATGAAGAATGACATTACTGCAATAAAGACCACAATATGAAGCATCAACAGTAGACTAGAAGAAGCAGAGGACTGCATCAGTGGGCTAGAAGACAAATTAGGAAAGAATGCGCAAGTAGAGGAGCAACAGAAAAAGAAACTAAAAAACAAAAGGAGAGCCTAAGGGAACCTTGGGACAACACAAAACGAAACAACATCCACATAATAGGGGTGCCAGAAGGAGAGGAAACTGAGAAAGGAATATAAAACCTGTTTGAAGAAATGGTAACATAGACCTCCCTGATATAAGGAAGAAAAAGAAACTCACACAAGTCCAAGAAGCTCACAGAGTCCCAACAAGATGAAACCAAAGAGAGTGACACCAAGACACATTATAATTAAACTAGGGGCCCGGTGCACAAAATTCGTGCACTGGGTGTGTAGGGGGGGGAGTGTCCCTCAGCCCAGCCTGCCCCCTCTCACATACTGGGAGCCCTCAGGCTGACCCCCATCACCCTCCAATCGCAGGATCAGCCCCTTGCCCAGGCCTGACGCCTCCGCCAGAGGTGTCAGGCTTGGACAGGGGACCCCCATTTCCCCCCAATCACTGGCTCTGGCCCCCGCCCAGGCCTGAGGCCTCTGGCCCAGGAATCATGCCTGGGAAGGGGACCCCCATCTCCCTCTGATCACTTGCTCCACCCCCGGCCCAAGCCTGATGCTTCTGACCCAGGCTTCAGGCCTGGGTAAGGGGACCATCATATCCCCCCAATCCCCGGCTCAGCCACCCGCCCAGGCCTGATGCCTCGGCCAGAGGAGTTGACCCTCATCACCCTCCGATCACCAATCACCGGATCGGCCCCTTGACCAGGCCTGAGGCCTCCGGCAGAGGTGTCAGGCCTGGGCAGGGGACCCCCAGCTCCCTGAGGTTGCAGGCTCCGCCCCTGCCCAGGCCTAACGCCTCTGGCTGAGGCCTTCGGCCTGGGCAGTGGGGACCCGCAGCTGCAGCGGCCCCGCGATCGTGGGCTCTACTTTAGGCCCATGCAAGGGACCCCTAGCTCCCGGGACTGCCAGCTTCGACCGTGTCCAGCTCCCAAAGCTGGCTCCACCCCTACTTCCTGCTATCACTGGCCAGGGCGGCAAAAGCGCGTGATTCTCCGATCATGGCTGGGGGGCAGGGCAAAGGCGGCCCCAGGGCCGCCTTTGCCCTTCCCCCCAGCTCTTAGCTCCCCCCTGGGTTTCTGATCACTGTCAGTGGCAGGGGGCTTCTTCCTGCTTTCCCTTTCGCCTCCCTGCATTGTGCCTACATATGCAAATTAACCGCCATCTTGTTGGCAGTTAACTGCCAATCTTAGTTGGCAGTTAATTTGCATATAGCCCTGATTAGCCAATGAAAAGGGTATTGTTGTACGCCAATTACCATTTTTCTCTTTTATTAGTGTAGATTGGCAAATACAAATGACAAAGTAAGAATCTTAAAGGCTTCCAGAGAGAGACAGAAAGTTACCTACAAGGGATCTCCCATCAGACTATCAAATGATTTCTCAATAGAAACACATCAAGCCAGAAGGGAATGGAATTACATATACAAATTCATGCAAAACAAAGGACTGAATACAAGAAAACTGTACCCAGCAAGGCTATCAATTAAAGTTGAGGGTGAAATCAGGAGTTTCACACACAAAAATGGACTAAGGGTGTTTATTACCACCAATTCAGCAATGCAAAAAATGCTAAAGGGACTGCTGTAAAAAGAAGAAATAGGAATGGAAGAAGGAACACAGACATAAAGAATAAAACTGGTGACAAACAAGTACCCATCAATAATAACTTTAAATGTAAATGGAGTAAATGCCCCAATCAAGTGACATAGGGAAGCTGAGTGGATAAGAAAACATGACCCCTATATCTGCTGTCTACAGGAGACCCACAGGAGAACAAAGGACTCACACAGAGTGATCGTGAAGGGATGGAAAAGGTTTTTCAGGCAAATAGAAATGAAAGAAAAGCTGAGGTAGCAATACCTATATGTGAAAAATTAGACTTCAAAGTGACGGCCATTACAATAGATAAGGAAGCCCACTTAATAATAATAAAGGGAGCAATTCAACAAGAAGTTATAACTCTGGTAAACATATATGCACCCGATAGAGGACCACCCAAATACATTAAAAAAAAAACTCTGGAGAATATCAAGGGAGAGATTGACAGCAATACAGTCATAGTAGGGGGCTTTAAAATGCCACTAACACCACTGGATAAATCCTCTAAACAAAAAAAATCAACAAAGAAACATCAATCATAAATAACACTAGATCAGATGGACTTAATTAACATCTTCAGAACATTTCACCCCAAAGCCACAGAATATACATTCTTCTCAAGTGCATATGGGTCATTCTTAAAGACAGACCACATAATGAGGCACAGGCAAAGTCTCTTCAAATTCAAGAAGATAGAAATAATAACAAACATCTTCTCAGATCACAATGGCATAAAATTAAAAATAAACTACAATAAAAGCAATGGAAAAAAATCAAACACCTGGAGGCTAAATAGCATGCTATTAAACAACAATTGGATTATCAAAGAGATCAAAGAAGAAATAAAAAGCATCATGGCAACAATGACAAAGAAAACACAACAATCCAAAATCTATGGGACACAGTGAAAGCAGTCTTCAGAGGTAAGTTTATAGCTCTACAGGTCTACCTCAAAAAACAAGAACATGGTAATAAATTATCTAACCCTACAACTCAAAGCGAAAGAGAGCAACAAGAAAACCCC
The DNA here is from genome assembly GCF_963259705.1 of Myotis daubentonii. Classification (NCBI taxonomy): domain Eukaryota; kingdom Metazoa; phylum Chordata; class Mammalia; order Chiroptera; family Vespertilionidae; genus Myotis; species Myotis daubentonii. The sequence continues at coordinate 96,287,292 of NC_081861.1, read as the reverse complement.
AGCATAAGTAGAATGAAGGAAATAATAAAAATCACAGAGGAAATAAACAACACAGACACCAAAATGCAATACAACAAATAAACAAAACAAAGACCTGGCTCTTTGAAATGATAAACAAGATTGATGAACCTCAATCCAGGCTCACCAAGAAGCAAAGAGAGAGGACACAAATAAACAAAATCAGAAATGAAAGAGGTGAAGCAACAAACTATTCAACAGAAATACAAACGATTATGAAAAAATTCTTTGACCAACTCTATTCCAACACAACGGACAACCTGGACAAAATGGACATACTCTAAGAAGAATACAAGCTCCCAAAAGTCAATCAGGAAGCATAAAAAAACCTGAATAGGCCGATAACTACCAAAGAAATTGAAGTGATCAAAAATACTCCAGCAAACAAAAGGCCTGGTCTGGAAGGCTTTATAGGGGAGTTCTACCAAGCATTCAAAGAAGAACTAAAACCTATCCTACTCAGACTATTCCAAAAAATTCAAGAGGAAGGCACACTTCCAAGCTCTTTCTATGAACGCAGCATTACCCTAATCCCAAAGCTAGATAAAGATACCACAAAAAAGAGAACTACAGGCCAATATCCTTGATGAACATAGATGCTAAAATCCTCAACAAAATTCTAGCAAATCAGATTCAGCATTACATATCAAAGATCATATATCATGACCAAGTGGGATTTATTCTGGGAATGCAAGGATGGTACAATTTCTGCAAATCAATAAATGTCATACATCACATAAACAAATTGAGAGACAAAAGTCACATAATCATATAAATCAATGCAGAAAAGGCATTTGACAAAATCCAACACCCTTTCTTGATAAAAACTCTCAGAAAAGTGGGAATAGAGGGATCATACCTCAACATAATAAAAGCCTTATAGGACAAACCTACAGCCAATGTCATACTCAATGGGCAAAAACTAAACTCACTTCCCCTAAAAACAGGAACAATTCAGGGATGCTCACTTTCACCACTCCTGCTCAATATAGTACTGGAAGGTCTAGCCATAGTGATCAGACAAGAAGAAGAAATAAAAGTCATACAAATTGGAAAAGAAGAAGTAAAACTGTCCTTATTTGCAGATGACATAATACTGTACATAGAAAACACCAAAGACTCCATCAAAAAAACTGCTACACCTAATAAATTAATTTGGCAATGTAGAAGGATAAAAAAAATAACACCCAGAATTCTATGGCCTTTTTAAAAACCAATAATGAACTTACAGAAAGCAACATGAAAAAAACACACACACAAAACAATCCCATTTACCATTGCCCCCCCAAAATTAAGATACCTAGGAATAAAACTAAGTACGTAAAAGACCTGTGTTGGAAAACTACAGGACATTGAAAAAAGAGATAGAGGAAGACATAAAAAAAAATGGAGGACCATACCATGCTCATGGATTGGTAGAATCAACATTATTAATGTCCATAGTACCCAAAACAATCTACAGATTTGATGCAATCCCCATTAAAATACCAATGGCATACATCAAAGATCTAGAACAAACTCTCTAAAAATTCATCTGGAATAAAAATAGACCCAAAATAGCCATAGCTCTCCTGAGAAAGAAGAACAAAATTAATGGATCACAATTCCAGATATCAAACTGTATTACCAAGCTACAGCTCTCAAAACTGCCTGGTACTGGCACAAGACTTGACCCAAGCCATTATGCTCAATTAATATTTGACAAAGGAGGCAGGAGCATAGATTGGAGTCAAAACAGTCTCTTCAATAAGTGGTGTTGGGAAATTTGGTCAGATACATCCAAAAAAAGGAAACTAGATCACCAAATTACACCATACACAAAAACAAACTCAACATGGCTAAGGGACTTAAATGAAACATGGGAAACCATAAAAATCCTACAAGACTCCATAGGCAGCAAAATAACAGGCATATGTTGTAGCAATATTTTTACCAACACAGCTCCTAGTGCAGTGATAGCGAACGCTTTGAGCTCCGCCTGTCAGCATTTTGAAAAACGCTAAATTAACTCTAGTGCCATGTCACATATAGAATTTTTTTGATATTTGCAACCATAGTAAAACAAAGATTTATATTTTCAATATTTATTTTATATATTTAAATTCCATTTAAGAAAGAAAAATCAACCTAAAAAAAATAAGTTCGCATGTCACCTCTGACACGTGTGTCATAAGTTCGCCATCACTGTCCTAAGGCAATGGAGACTAAGGAGAAAATAAACAAATGGGACTACATCAAAATAAAAAGCTTTTGAATAGCAAAAGAAACCATCAACAAAACAACAAGAATGCCCACTGAATGGGAGAACATATTTGCCAATGATATTTCAAATAACGGTTTAATCTCCAATATTTACAGAGAACTCGGAGAAACCAAGATGGTGGCATAGGTAAAAACCTGAAATTGCTGCCTCCCACAACAACTTCAAAAATACAATGAAAAGACAAAACGGACATCATCCAGAACTACAGGAAGACTGGCTGAGTGGAGATTCTACAACTAAAAGGAAAAAGAAAAGCACAAGTAGACTCAGAGGAGGTGCGGAAGTAAAGTGCAGAGGTACGGAGGCTTGAGCTCGCTCGGAAAGGGGCAGGCACCTGAGGACGCGGCTGTCTTTTTGAATCGGGAGGGAGTCACAGGCTCCCGACTGCTCTGAACTCCGGTTCCGGGAAGTCTTTGGGGACCCAGGACTCATACAGGGAGAAACTGGACTGTCTGGCATCAGGCAGAACTCTGAACTTGGGGGCAGCTTTCCCTCAGAGGTGCTTGCAACAATTATCAGAACACTGAGACTCGCAGCCTCTTAGGGCAGGGGTGAGGATCCACCATAGCTGCTTGCTCCACCCTTTGATTCCCTGAGACCCTGCCCCACCCAGGCTGCAGCAGAGGCTTTTGCATATGAATGCCCTGGCCCTTTGCAACCTGAAAATTACCTAACAAATTGAAGCTGGGCCAGACAGATGCAGAACTTCCAAGAGAAGGCTCAAGGCCCCACAGCAACTTGCATTGCTTCACAGCTGGACCTCATCAGGGCACCTCCAAACTCCAAAAAAGGAAGGGGAATCTGCAGTTCTCTTCGTAGCTCCTGCTGGCTAACCTCAGGAAGAGGCTAAATTAGCACCTCCTTAGATCCAAGAGCCAGTGTACCCAGTTGTGAGAGGGGGACCATCTGGATTACAACTCCTCAGATCCATAAGGGACACACTCAGGGGGCAGACTCAGTGAGCACCAAAGCCCCAATGAAGCAAGTCTTGCCCCAGAAGGGTGTCTTCAGCACAGAAGTTCTCCCACTGCAGACACAGCTGATTCTCACTGCCAATAAGCCTGGAGGTCAATTCCTCCCAGTGATCCTACAACAATCAAGGCAAAACTACAAGAAGACTGTGCACAAAGCCCACAAGGGGTGCACCAAGAGTGTCCACCTCAGGTAACTGGGGAGGCTGAGCCACTGGGCCCTACAGGACACATAGCACACAAAGCCACTCTATCAACACAGGGAAGCATAAAAAATGTGGAGACAAAGAAACAGGTCGCAAATGGCAGAAATAGAGGAAAGCAAACGACTGGATATAGAGTTCAGGGCCACGTTTATAAGGTTTTTCAAGAATTTTATGGAAACTGCCGATAAATTTAGTGAGACCCTGGAGGATATGAAAAAAGACCAACTAGAAATTAAGCATACACTGACTGAAATAAAGAATAATATACAGAGATCCAACAGCAGACAAGAGGATCCCAAGACTCAAGCCAAGATTTGAAATACAAAGAAACAAAAAATACCCAACCGAAAAAGAAAAAAGAATCCAAAAATACTAAGATAGTGTAAGGAGCCTCTGGGACAACTTCAAGCATACCAACATCAGAATTATAGGGCTACCAGAAGAAGCGAGAGGGCAAGATATTGAAAACCTATTTGAAGAAATCATGACAGAAAACTTCCCCTACCTGGTGAAAGAAATAGACTTACAAGTCCAGGAAGCACAGAGAACCCAAAACAAAAGGAACCCAAAGAGGACCACACCAAGACACATCATAATTAAAATGCCAAGAGCAAAAGTCAAAGAGAGAATCTTAAAAGCAGCAAGAGAATGACAGTCAGTTACCTACAAGGGAGTACCCATACGACTGTCAGCTGATTTCTCAACAGAAACCATGCAGGCCAGAAGAGAGTGGCAAGAAATATTCAAAGTGATGAATAGCAAGAACCTACAACCAAGATTACTTTATCCAGCAAAGCTATCATTCAGAATTGAAGGTCAGATAAAGAGCTTCACAGATAAGAAAAAGCTAAAGGAATTCATCACCACCAAACCAGCATTATATGAAATGCTGAAAGGTATTCTTTAAGAAGAGGAAGAAGAAAAAGGAACTCTTACCATTTACCACAGCATGGATGGAACTGGACAGCATTATGCTAAGTTAAATAAGCCAGTCAGAGAAGGATAAACACCACATGATCTCACTCATTTGTGGAATATAATGAACAACATAAACTGATGAACAAGGACTGATCCAGAGACGGAGAGGCATTGATTGGACTGTCAGGCCTTGGAGGGAAGGTAGGAGAGGGTGGGGGTAAGGGGGAAAGATCAACCAAAGGACTTATATGCAAGCATATAGGCCTAACCAATGGACACGGACAACAGGGGGGTGAGGGCATGAGCGGGGGGCGGGTAGGGTGTAACGTGGGGATAAGGACACATATGTAATATCTTAATCAATAAAAAATATATTAAAAAAAGAAAAAAATTTACAGAGAACTCATACAACTTAACAAAAGGAAGATAAATTATCCAATCTAGAAAAAATGGGCAAGGGACCAAATAGACACTTTTTGAAAGAGGACATGCAGAAGGTTGAGAGACATATGAAAACACTAGGGGCCCGGTGCATGAAATTCGTGCACTTGGTGTGGGTGGGGGGAGTCTCCCTCAGCCTAGCCTGCCCCCTCTCACATACTGGGAGCCCTCAGGCGTTGACCCCCATCACCCTCCAATTGCAGGATCGGCCCCTTGCCCAGGCCTTAGGTCTCTGACAGAGGCGTCAGGCCTGGGCAGGGGACCCTCATTTCCCCCCATCACTGGTTCTGCCCCCAGCCCAGGCCTGATGCCTTTGGCCCAGGCATCAGGCCTGGGCAGGGGACCCCCAGACCCCTCCGATTGCTGGTTCTGCCCCTTGCCCAGGCCTGATGCCTCAGCCAGAGGCGTAGACCCCCATCACCCTCTGATCACCTGATCGGCCCCTTGCCCAGGCCTGACGCCTCCGCCAGAGGTGTCAGGCTTGGACAGGGGACCCCCGTCTCCCCCCAATCACTGGCTCTGGCCCCCGCCCAGGCCTGAGGCCTCTGGCCCAGGAATCATGCCTGGGAAGGGGACCCCCATCTCCCTCTGATCGCTTGCTCCACCCCCCGCCAAAGCCTGACACCTCTGACCCAGGCTTCAGGTCTGGGCAAGGGGACCATCATATCCCCCCAATCCCTGGCTCAGCCCCCCACCCAGGCCTGATGCCTCGGCCAGAGGAGTTGACCCTCATCACCCTCTGATCACCAATCACCGGATCGGCCCCTTGACCAGGCCTGAGGCCTCGGCAGAGGTGTCAGGCCTGGGAAGGGGACCCCCAGCTCCCCGCAGTTGCAGGCTCCGCCCCTGCCCAGGCCTAACACCTCTGGCTGAGGCGTCTGGCTCGGGCAGCGGGGACCCGCAGCTGCAGTGGCCCCGCGATCGTGGGCTCCGCTTTAGGCCCAGGCAAGGGACCCCTAGCTCCCGGAACTGCCAGCTTCGATCGTGTCCAGCTCCCATCGCTGGCTCCACCCCTACTTCCTGCTATCACTGGCCAGGGCGGCAAAAGCGCGTGATTCTCCGATCATGGCTGGGGGGCAGGGCCGCCTTTGCCCTTCCCCCCAGCTCTTAGCTCACCCCTGGGTTTCTGATCACTGTCAGTGGCAGGGGGCTTCTTCCTGCTTTCCCTTTCACCTCCCTGCATTGTGCCTACATATGCAAATTAACCGCCATCTTGTTGGCAGTTAACTGCCAATCTTAGTTGGCAGTTAATTTGCATATAGCCCTGATTAGCCAATGAAAAGGGTATCGTTGTACACCAATTACCATTTTTCTCTTTTATTAGTGTAGATGCTCAAAGTCACTAATCATCTGAGAGTTGCAAATCAAAACAACAATGAAGTACCATCTCACACCTGTCAGAATGGCTATCATCAACAAATCAACAAACAACAAGTACTGGAGAGTATGTAGAGAAAAAGGAACCCTTGTGCACTGCTGGTGGGAATGCACACTTGTGCAGCCACTGTGGAAGATAGTTAAAAATGGAACTCCTAGTGGACTCAGTAATCCCACTTCTAGAACTACATCACAAGAAACCAGAAACACCAATCAGAAAGGATATATGCTCCCCTATGTTCATAGCAGCACAATTTATAATAGCTAAGATTTGCAAACAACGTAAGATGAGTGGATTAAAAAACTATGGTACATCTACACAACAAAATAATATGCCACTATAAAAAAGGAGGAACTTTTACCATTTGCAACAGCATGTATGGAACAGGAGAGCATTATGCTAAGTGAAATAAGCTAGTTGGAGAAAGATAAATATCACATGATCTCACTCATATGTGGGATATAATGATCAACATAATTTGATGAACAAGAATAGATCCAGAGACAAATGACAGGGGTGTTTTAGACAGCAACCAAAGGACTTGTATGCATGCATATTAGCATCACCAATGGACACAGACACTGGGTCGGTGGGGGCTTTCCTGGGGTGGGAATGGTTGGGGGTAGGTGAAGCGGGGCAAAAGGAGGCATATGTAAAACTTTAGATAATAAATAAATAAATATTAAAAAATAATTTAAAAAAGATATTTATCTGCTATAGAGTTCAAAATAGTGATGGTAAAGATGCTCAACAGCATGAGAAAAGATATAGTAAGTATGAAAACAGAAATAAAGAATAACATAGCACAAATACAGAACACATTAGAAGGAATACACAGCAGATTAAGGGAAGCTAAGGATCAAATCAGTGAATTAGAAGACAGGATTGAAAAACATCACTCAATCAGAGAACCAAAAAGAAAAAAGAATTTAAAAATTAGAGGACAGCTTAAGGGAGCTGTGGGACAACATCAAAGGTAACAACATTTGAATAGCAGATGTGCCAGAGAAGGCAGAATGGGAGAAAAGGATAGTGAACATGTTTGAAGAAATAATGGCAGAAAACTCTTAACCTGGTAAAGGAAAAGGTCACACAAGTGCAGGAGGCACAGACAACCCCAAGTAAGAAAATCCCAAATTGGCCCATGCCCAGACACATCATAATTAAAATGCCAAAAATTAAAAACAAAGAGAGAATCTTAAAAGAAATAAGAGAAAAGCAAACTGGTACCTACAAAGGAGTTCCCATAAGGCTGACACCTGATTTATCACCAGAAATTCTACAGGCCAAAAGGGAATATCATGAAGTCCTCAAGGTAATGGAAAGCAAGGATATGAAGCCAAGATTACTATATCCTGCAAGTCTATCATTGAAAATAGACTGAAATAAAGAGCCTCCTGACAAAAAAAAAAAAAGAATAAGAGTATATCACCACCAACCCATCATTGCAAGAAATGCTAAATGGATTGGTGTACTGAGAAGAAGAAATAGAGAGAGAAACCTAGGTATACAGAAATAAAATGACAATAAATAAGTACCTATCAATAATAACCTTAAATGTAAATGGATTAAACAATCCCATAAAATGACATAGGGTTGCCTTACTAGTTTGGCTTAGTGGATGGAGCATCAGCTTCCAGATTAGGGGGTCCCAGGCTCAGTTCTGGTCAAGGTCATATGCCTGGGATGTGGGCTCAATCCCCAGTGGGGGAGATTGCAAGAAGTGGCCAATGAATTATTCTTTCTCATCATTGATGTTTCTATCTCTCTTTCTCTATCCCTTGTGCTGTCTACTAGAAACCCACCTGAGAACAAAGACATACACAGGATGGTGAATGGATCGAAAACAATTTTCCATGCAAGTAGAAAATAAAATAAAAGCTGGAGTAGCAATACAGTGGGGCCTTGATTTACGAATGTCCTGACTAACGAGTTTTTTGAGATACCAGCTGTCTCGGCTGATTTTTTGCATTGAGTTGATAGAGTAATCTGAGTTAATGAGCTCCTTAACAAGCTCCTTAACGAGCTCGGTCTCAGAATGAATTAAACCCATAAGTCAAGGCCCCACTGTACTTATATCTGACAAAATAGTCATCAAAATGAATAGCATCACAAGAGACAACAAAGGTTACTACATAATAGTAAAGGGATCGATCTAACAAGAGGATATATATGCTCCTGATTTAAGAGCACCTAAATATATTTTTTAAAGTTCTAAAAAAAAGTTCTAGAGGACTTTAAGGGAGAGATTGACAACAATACAGTCATAGTAGAGGAGTATAACACCCCAACAACTTCACTGGAAAGATATTCCAGACAAAAAATTAACAAGGAAATAGTGACTCTAAAGGACACACTGGATCAGATTGATTTATTTGACATTTATAGAACATTTCACCTCAAAGCTGCAGAATATACATTCTTCTCATGTGCACATGGATCATTCACAAAGATAAACCACATGTTAGCACACAAAACAAGTCTCTACAAGTTCAAAAAGATTGTAATCATATCAAGCATCTTCTCAAATCACAGTGGAATAAAACTAGAAATCAACTACAGTAACAACACTCAAAAACATTAAACACATGGAGGCTAAATAGTATGTTACTAAACAATGAATGGGTTACCAACGAGATCAAGAAAGAAACCAAAAACTTCCTGGGGGGAAAAAATGAATACACAGCAACCCAAAATCTCTGGGACACAGCAAAATCATTCCTGAAAGAGAAGTTCATAGCACTACAGACCTACCTAAAAACAAAACAAAACAAAACAAAACAAAACAAAACAAAACAAACAAACAAAAATAACAATAAACTATTTAAACTACAACTTAAAGAACTAGAAAGAACAAAAAAACTCCAGAGTAAGTAGAAGAAAGAAAATAATAAAGATCAGAGCAGAAATAAATGACATAGAAACTACAAAAACAATACAGAAAAAATAAATTTAACCAAGAGCTGGTTCTTTGAAAGAATAAACAAGATTGATGAACCATTAGCCAGACTCATCACAAAACAGAGAGAGAGGAACCAAATAAATAAAATCAGAAACAAAAGTGGAGAAGTAACCACTGACATCACAGAACTGCAAAGGATTGTAAGAAAATACTATGAATAACTATATGCCAACAAGCTGGACAATGTGCATGAAATGGACGAATTCCTAGGAAAATACAATATCCCAAAACTGAATCAGGAAGAATCAGAAAATCTTAATAGGCCAGTAACAACTGATGAAATAGAAGCAGTAATAAAAAAATAAAAACAAAACAAAACAAAAAACTCCCAGCACACAAAAGTCCAGGTCCAGATGGCTTCACAGGGGAGTTTTAACAAACATTCAAAGAAGAACTAGCACCTATACTCCACAAACTATTCCAAAAAATCCAAGAAGAAGGAACACTTTCAAGCTCTTTTTATGAAGCCAGCATTATCCTAATTCCAAAACCAGATAAAGACACTACAAAGAAAGAGAATTACAGGCCATATCTCTGATGAACATAGATGCTAAAATCCTCAATAAAATATTAGCAAATCAAGTAGGGGAGGGAGAGGGTAAGGGGAAGAGATCAACCAAAGGACTTGTATACACGCATATAAGCCAAACCAATGGACATGGACAACAGGGGGATGGGAGCATGAGTGTGCCGGGGGGGGGGGGGTTAATAGGGAGGATGAGGACACATTTGTAATACCTTAAATAATAAAAAAATTAAAAAAATTAAAAATCATCAACAAGAAAAAAAATATTAGCAAATCAGATCCAGCAATGTATTTAAAAGATCATACAAAATGCCCACATAGGATTCATTCCAGGGATGCAAGGATGGTACACCATTCACAAATCAATAAATGTTATACATCACATAAACAAATCAAAAGACAAAAATCACATGATCATATCAATAGACACAGAAAAAGCATTCAACGAAATCCTACACTCATTTTTGATAGAAACTCTCAGGAAAGTGGGAAGAGAGAGAGAGCATATCTCAATATAATAAAGGCCATATATGACAAACCTACAGCCAACATCATACTCAATGGGCAAAAACTAAAACTATTTTCCCTAAGAACGTGAGCAAAACAGGGATTTCCACTTTCCCCACTCTTATTCAACATAGTACTGGAAGTCCTAGCCACAGCAATCAGATAAGAAGAAGAAATAAAAGGAATCCAAATTGGAAAGGAGGAAGTAAAATTCTCGTTATCCACAGACTAGAGGCCCAATGTACGAAATTCATGCAAGAATAGACCTTCCTTCTCCTGGCTGCTGGCACTGGCTTCCCTCCGGCACCCAGGGCCTGGGCTTCCCTCCAGCCGCCAGCAGGCACCCAGGACTCAGGCTTCCCTCTCAGCCCCAGCTTCATCCGGAAGGACGTCCAGAAGGATGTTAGATCTAATTAGCATATTATGCTTTTATTATTATGGATGATGTGGTATTGAACATAGAAAACCCTAAAGACTCCACCACAAAAACTACTAAAATTGATAAATAAATTTGGCAAAGTAGAAGGATACAAAATCAACACCCAAAATTGCATGGCTTTTTTATACACCAATAATGAATTCTCAGAAATAGAAACTAAACAAACAATCCCATTTACCATTGCAATAAAAAAACTAAAATACTTAGGAATAAACTTAACCAAGTGGGGAAAAAATCTGTACTCAGAAAACTACAGGACATTGAAAAAAGAAATAGAAGATATAAACAAATGAAAGAATATACCGTGTTCATGGACTGGTAAAATCAACATCATTAAAATGTCCATGCTACCCAAGGCAACCTACAGATTCAATGCAATCTGTATTAAAATACCAACAGCATATTTTACAGATGTAGAACAAATACTCCAAAAATTTATATGGAATAAAAAAAGAACCCAAATGGCTGCAGCAATCTTGAGAAAGAAAAACACAGTTGGAGGAATCACAATAGTAGATTTCAAGTTATACTACAAAGCCTCTGTAATCAAAACAGCTTGGAACAGAACACAGACCTCAGAAATTGACCTAAGCCATTGTGCTCAATTAATATTTGACCAAGGAGACAAAAGCATACAATGGAGTCAAGACAGTCTCTTCAATAAATGGTGTTGGGAAAATTGAACAGGTACATGCAAAAAAAATGAAACTAGACCACCAACTTACACCACACACAAGAATATACTCAAAATGGATAAAGGACTTAAATGTAAATGGGGAAACCCTAAAAATTCGAGAAGAAACCATAGGTAGCAAAATCTCCAACATCTCTTACCAATATGTTTACTAGATACATCTCCTAGAAGTGGTCGGCAAACTGCGGCTCGCGAGCCACATGCGGCTCTTTGGCCCCTTGAGTGTGGCTCTTCCTAAGCCTTAGGAGTACCCTAATTAAGTTAATAACAATGTATCTACCTATATAGTTTAAGTTTAAAAAATTTGGCTCTCAAAAGAAATTTCAGTCGTTGTACTGTTGATATTTGGCTCTGTTGACTAATGAGTTTGCTGACCACTGTCCTAGGGCAAAGGAAACTAAAGAGAAAATAAACAAATGAGACTACATTAAAAAAAAAAAACACACCCAAATTTCTGGACAGCAAAATAAGCCATCAAAAAAACGAAAAGGGAGCTCACGGTATGGAGGAACATATTTGGCAATGATACATCTGATACGACATCAACATGATAGGATGAACTTGATCAACAATGATACTTAGGTATGCTGTGCTATTCAGACAATTATAATGGACTGGCCCTCTAGCAACTTCAGCGTGAAGTTATAGCTAATTTGCTTACAAACTTCAGGTGGTAATAATCATCTGGCCACGCAGTATATATAATATTTCAAAGCTAGAAACTAAATTAATAAATAAATGTAAAAAGGAAGAAAGAAGTCATTGTGAGCTAGGGTAGTTGCAGAAAACTTTTTGGAAAAAGTAGGCTGTAAACAGAATTGCAAAGGAAAACTAGAACTTAAACATGGAAAATAATTGAATTTGTTATGTGGTTAATGAATGGTGTGTTAAGGTGCAGAGACAAAAATGGAAATACTGGAATATGGGAGTGGACAGTATGTATAACAGTTTGCTTAGGGGGCACAAATTTAAATTAAGTAGTAGTGGTAGAAGATGTTGAAATGCACTAGGTTTAGATTATGTAGTACCTTAATACCAGGCTAAGGAGTCACTTTGAGCAGTGGGGAACCACTGATGATTTTTCAATAGGGAGAAGAGGAGATATGCAAAGGGGTATTTTTCAAGATAGTGTTTTGATAGCAGTGTATAACATGTTTTGTGGAGAGAGATTAGCTAGAAAACTCTTGCCTTAACCTAACTCTGTGACAATGAGGGAATAGGGTATTATTAGCAAGACAAAAAGATGTAATAAAGATTACATTTACTGTCTCTGATACATTTAGGGCACAGGAATGGCTCTCAGTCTCTTATATTTGAAATCCTAAAATGATCATGCCTTTTACAGAAATAAAATAGTGGCCTTAGTTCTAGACATTTTTCAGTGTCAACCGATAGTCATTGGTGTTAATCAGTGCCAACAGCAATGCCCAATTTGGGGTGCGATGAAGAAGTGCAAACAGCTTAATTGTGATATAGCAAGGCTGTAAGAACAGCGTGGATGTGAGGTGGCTCTGGGGTGAGGCAGCTCTGAGGCAAAGCCTCTCTCTCGCTAGACTACTCTGATCTGCTCTACATGCTACACCTGCTCTAGTCAGCTCCACTCATTCCTGTGATAGTCTGCTCAGCTTTTCTCCAGCTATTCATCTTTGGTGTTTCAGCTCCAGTGAAAGAAACACAGTGTTCAGTTTTCAGTGGAAAGTGAGCTTCTCTAGCCAGAGGGGAGCTGCTCCTAGGGCAATGGAAACTAAAGAGAAAATAAACAAATGGGACTACATAAAAATAAAAAGCTCTGTACAGCAAAAGAAACCATCAACAAAACAACAAGAAAGTCCACTGCATGGGAGAACATTTGCCAATGTTATCTCCAATAAGGTTTTAATCTCCAACTTTTATGGGGAACTCATACAACTTAACAAAAGGAAGATAAACAACCCAATCAAAAAATGGGCAAAGGATCTAAATAGATACTTTTTGAAAGAGGACATAAGGAAGGCCAAGAGACATATAAAAACATGCTCAAAGTCACTAATCATCTGAGAGATGCAAATCAAAACGACAATGAGGTACCATCTCACACCTGTCAGAATGGCTATCACCAACAATATCAATCAGACCATCAAACCTCAGAGGAAAGGTAGGGGAGGGTGAGGGTAAAGGGGAGAGATAAACCAAAGGAATTATATGCAAGCATATAGTCCTAACCAAAGGACACAGACAACGGGGGGGGGGTAAGGACATGAGAGGGGGAGATGGGGGGTAATGCTGGGATAAGGACACATATGTACTAACTTAATCAATAAAGAATTTTTTTTAAAAAATGACAAATGGTGGCAAGGATGAGGAGAAAAAGGAACCCTCATGCACTGCTGGTGGGAATGTACACTGGTGCAGCCACTCTGGAGAACAGTATGGAGTTTCTTCAAAAAACTAAACATGGAACTGCCGTTTGACCCAGTGATCCCACTTCTAGGAATATATCCCAAGAAACTAGAAACATTAATCAGAAAGGATATGCACTCCTATGTTCATAGCAGCACAATTTACAGTAGCTAAGATTTGGAAACAGCCTAAGTGTCCATCAACAGATGAGTGGATTAAAAAACTGTGGTATATCTACACAATGGAATACTACACTGCGGTAAAAAAGAAGGAATTCTTACCATTTGCAACAGCATGGATAGAACCGGAGAGCATATGCTAAATGAAATAAGCCAGTCAGAGAAAGATGAATATCACATGATCTTACTCATTTGTGGAATATAATGAACAACATAAACTGATAAAAAAAGAAACAGAACCAGAGACAAAGAAGCATTGATCACACTGTCAAACCTCAGAGTGAAGGTAGGGGAGGTTGGGGGTTAAGGGGAAAGATCAACCAAAGGACTTGTATGCATGCATATAAGTCTAATCAATGGACACAGACAACAGGAGGGTGAGGGCATGAGTGGGGAGGTGTGGGGGCAATGGGAGGATAAGGACACATATGTAATACCTCAATCAATAAAGAAGAACACAAAGAATATGAAATATTAAACACAGTGAAGATTAAAGATGCTAAATAACTGGGCCCTGTCAAGTGCGGCTTGGTTGAGCATCATTCTGTGCACTGAAAGGTGGCAGGTTCGATTCCTCGTAAGGGTACATGCCTGAGTTGTGGGCTCAATCCCTGGTAGGGGGTGTGCAAGAAGCAGCTGATCAATGTTTTTCTCTCTCTTCCTTTCTCCGTAAAACAATCTTAAAAAAAGGTCCTAAATAAGTTGATATAGATCTATTTTACTTTAAGGAGCTAACAAAGACCTTCTATTTAAATACTTTTTAAAGTGTTTTACTTTATTTTTATTGTTGACACTAGATTTCCCCATTTATCCCCTTTGCCCACCTTTACCCAGCCTCTGCCCCCTGATTAAATACATTTTTAAAAGAGGTTATTAAAGTGTGGCAGTTATATATTAATTTGGTATGCATGTATGTACGTGTATAATTTTAATTGCTTGAATGTTGTTTGGATCTGATGTATAATGTTATGTGTTAAATGAGTTATTGATTAATATTGAATAGAATTGCTTCTGAGTTGTGTTACTGTTTATTGAAGCTGAATGCTAGAAATAATGATAACATGAAACTCTACATCTTAATTACTCCCAGGGTCTGATTCTGCCTTCTATATAATCTTCACTAAATCATAGAAGAATATTTTTCAGCAAATTATGACTTAAATATCTTATTTGAAGGGGGGGATTAGTTGAGCCACATAAATATTCTCCTTAAGATTTTCCCTTCTCTTAATTTCAGATGGGAATTTATCACATTCCACCCAAACTGCCTACTTACAGATTTTTCTTGATGCGTGGAAGGCAAGGGCAAGGAGTACAGAGGATTTCTTCCTACATCATTTATAATTTCAGCATCCTGGTATCTTGTAAGGAACAAGGGGATACTATTACTATGCTACATGGAAGCCACAAAAGTGGGAAGTTGGTTTTATGATGTTGCTAGTCTCCTTTGCAAATTTTGGGAGGGTGATTTCAAAGAATCTAATTAGCCCACTGGCTCAAAGAGATGGCTAGGTAACAGCACCTTGCTTAGAGGAATGGAAGATTTTTTTCTGACAGCACGTGAACTCAGACTTACCCCTTACTGCTAGTCTCCTCAATCTAGGCTATGTCATAACTGCAGCTGGCTAAGGAATAGAGTTGTAAGTAAATACCTGAAGCTGGTGAAGAGTATGGATTTATCTGTAAGACTAGTGGCTTGGTGCATGAAATTTGTGCATGGGGGGGTTCCCTCAGCCCAGCCTGCACCCTCTCCAATTGGGGACCCTTTGGGGGATGTTTGACTGCCAGTTTAAGCCTGATCTCACAGGGATCAGGCTTAAACCGACAGTCAGACATCCCTCTTGCAATCTGGGACCACTGGCTCCTAACCGCTCATCTGCCTGTCTGCCTGATCGCTCCTAACTGCCTCTGCCTGCCTGCCTGCCTGCCTGCCTGATTGCCCCCAAACCCTCTGCCTGCGTGTCTGATCACTCCTAACCTAACTGCCTCTGCCTGCCTCATCGCCCCTAACTTCCCTCCCCTGCCGGCCTGATCTCGCCCCCCAACTGCCTTCCCATGTAGGCCTGATCTCGCCCCCAACTGCCTGCCAGCCTGATCTCGCCCCTTATTGCTCTCCCCTGCCAGCCTGATTGCCCCTAATTGCCTCTGCCTGCCTGATCACCCTTAACTGCCCTCCCCTGCCAGCCTGATCTCACCCCCAACTGCTCTCCCCTGCCAGCCTGATCTTGCCCCCAACTTCCCACCCCTGCCAGCCTGATTGCCCCTAACTGTATCTGCCTTGGCCTCCACCACCATGGCTTTGTCCAGAAGGAAGTCGGACATCCAGAATATGGCCGGTCAACCCGGTCTAATTAGCATATTACCCCTTTATTAGTATAGATAGATTATATAGGATAAGATTGCTTAAATGGGGGGAAGCCTTTTTCAGCATGAGGAGACGCTCTTGGCAGACAAAAATATGTAATCCCTATATCTGGACTGATAGCCAGCCATATGCACTATACTGCCAACCAGGTCATTAAAAAATTGAACAGCTTTCTTATACCTTACACCAAACAGCTATTGCCCTTAAAATCCCTCCTCAGCCCCCACCTTAGGTTCTCCCTTCACAGTTCACCCAGATTAAGTTCTGATTGGTCAGTTTCTATGCCAGTCAGTGTCAAAAGATCCACCTCCTAGGCAGCCATTGGCTCCTCGCAGTTCACCCAGATTTGGTTCTGATTGGTCAGTATCTATGCCAGTCAGCATCTCTGGGCCTATTTCCAGGCCTGATCAGAAAGGCAGGGCTGATTAGCAGCTAACCCAGGCTAATGGCGAGCAGACTGAACTGCTGACCTCTTGGAGAGAGAGGCTTGGCTGCTGGTGAGGCCCAGAGAGAGAAGCAGGTCTGATCCACTGAGGCCTCACCAGTAGCCATGGCAGCCTCTGATCAGAAGTTCAGCCCTCTAGCCAGTCCCCGCCTGCTGCACATGCAGCCTGGTGTTTGGTTGAGCCTTTGCTCATTTTGGACATTATGGACCCTGGGTTTTTATATATTAGGATTATGCTAAATATGTAAATTGAAGTTTTAACACCAGACATAAGGGAATGGTATCAATAACGAGACCCTAAGGTAGGACAGGCCATTAATATGGAAAAGCCACTGCAAACAGCTTGGGTGGGACTCCAAATTCTGTGAGGAGGGATCTCAGGAAATCACCAGGGCCAGGTACACAGTGTGGGCCAGGTTTTTGGAGACTCAGATATGGTGACTGTCAGTCAGCTCTGTGTGTGTGTGTGGGGGGGGGCTATCAGCACAGGAAAAATGACCCCTGCCAGCACTTTCATCTGGGAGAAAGCTGAACCCCCCTCCGTTCTTGTCCTGATGGCATACACATTAGTTCCTCTCCATATGTCCCTGGATCCTTTCAAGCTGCTGCCCCAGTGCTGGAGCTTAGAGGGAGTGAGTCCACGCAAGTCTGTGCACCAGCCCTTTAAGAGGAACTGCCTGGGTCTCTAGATTCCTCAACCATAATTTCTGCTGGTTTTTACAGCCCAAAGTTATGGGGACTTCCTTCCAGGCACTTGAACCCTGGGCTGACAGTTCTTGTGTGGGGCTGGGACCCCTTGCTCCTCACAGGAGGCCTCCTCAGCCAAGATATCACTCCCAAATAAAAACACGCCACATGTGGTTGTCAGACCAGCCAGTTTTGCCCCTCCTACCAGTCTCAATGTGCTTTCTTTTTTAATTCTATAGTTGTAGGGCTTTCATTAAGCCAGATTTCACATGGTTGTGAATGATGGTTGTTCTGTATTTTAGTTGTAATGTGGTTTTGGAAGGATGCGCCATTTTGATTTGAGAACAATGTAAGTCATATCTGATAAGTCCTTGAATATCAGGCTTACGATATAACATTATATATATATATAGTTGGAGCAAGTCCTGTTGTGCTCTGGACTACAAAGGGTTAGAAAAGTGTAGCCTTGGGTTTAAAAACAGAAATTCTGTTTCTGATACTTATGATGGGACCCTGGCTATGTTGTTACTTTTTTCATGTGCCTCATTTTTCTCATTTGTGGAACTTGGGTAATATAATGTTTTCATATCTAGTTGTTAATATTAAATGTTATAAATATTAAGAGCAATGCTGTATATAAAGGTTTATGCTGATGTCAGGTGGTTTGAGAGGTTTCCTTGATCTTTCCCCTTAATGTTATAACAATTTGAACAGCTATAATTCAACAAAAGATTCCCACTCAACACACAAATATATATGAGGGACCCACACATTGAAACATCTGAAGGTGGGAAAGTTGGAGCAAGATGGGAAGGAGAGAAGGGAGAAGATTGGAGACAAGCACCATGGGCACAGCCCAGAGCTCTCTGTGGGTCTCAGGAAAGGAGAGGAATCAGGTTGCCACCTATATCCCCATAATCCAGAAAAGCAAAGAGATACAGTGAGCTCTTTTGCAAGAATGGTTGGTCTTTGCTGTGGCTGAGCCCATTGAAAGGGGCAGAGGTGGAGCACAGAAATGCCACTGTGGTTGTCTAGTGGCTCCCATTGCCAAGCAAAAAACAAATACATGCAGCCAGGCCACCTCCCTTTGACCACTTAGAGCTAGTAGAAGGCTCCAGAAGAAGCTGTAGAACAGTATCTGCAACTCTGAGAACTGGAGTGACAGAAGCATTTTTTCCCTGAGCAGCAGGGGCATGCTGTGCTTTGTCCCAGTGACAGTGGTGGAGATACAGAGGTGAGTCAGCTCAGGACTGGCAGAAGACAAAGCCACAAAGGCACCAACTGGCCTCTTCTCGCTCACCCTGCACCCACCCATTGTGGCTGCATTTCCAGCAGTGTCTGGTTGCAGGGAAAAGAGCTGGAATTTCACAAGTTCAGAACCACATCAGCCAGCATATTGCCCTATAGGAGGTGGTGCTCTGAGACTAAGGTGACCTGGTCACAGAGGAAACATCCACCTCCCCAGGGAATAAAGGGCATTTTTCACCACCCAGCAGAGATCCCAGAAGCCAGAACAGTGCAAGAAAAACCAACAAACTTGTGCTTTACTGCCACCAACTAGAAAATAAAAGGAAAGCTTATTAAACTACTGGAGAAGTGCAGTCAAAAAAGAAAATAATCTCATCCCCATGCCTAGACAGAGAAGGAAACCTCAGATACCATGAATAACCAAGGTAATAAAGGAGAAACTAAGATGGCGGCATAGATAAACACTGGGAGATTGCCACCTCCCACAACAATTGAAAAATACCGCAAAGGACAGAGCGGACATCATCCAGAACAACAGGAAGGCTGACTGAGTGTAAATTCTACAACTAGAAGGGAAGAAAAGCACACTGAGAGCCAGAGGAGCTGCAGAGGTGAAGTGCAGAGGTGCGGCGGCTCGCGCACGCGGAAAGGGGGTGGCACCTGAGGACGCGGCTGTCTTTTTGAATCACAAGCTCCCGAATGCTCTGAACTCTGGTTCCGGGAAGTCTCTGGGGACCCAGGACTCATACGGGGAGAAGCTGGACTGTCGGGCAGTGGGCAAACTTGAGGGCGGCTTTCCCTCAGAGGTGCTTGCAGCAAATATCGGGTCACTGAGACGCGTGACTCCTTAGAGCTGGGCAGAGAATCAGCCATAGCTGCTTGCTCCACCCTTGGATTCCCTGAGACCCCGCCCCACCCAGGCTGCGGAAGAGGCTTTTGCATGTGAATGTACCTAACTGCAGCCAAGCCAGGCAGACCCGGAACTTCCAAGAGAAGGCCCAAGGCCCCGCAGCGGCTTGCATTGCTTCACAGCTGAGCCTCTTCGTGGCTCCTGCTGTGTAACCTCAGGCAGAGGCTGAATTAGCACCTCCTTAGATCCAGGAGCCAATGTACCCAGTGGTCAGAGGGGGACCATCCAGATTACAACTCCTCAGATCCATAAGGGACACACTCAGGGAGCAGACTCAGTGAGCACCAAAGCCCAACTGAAGCAAGTCTTGCCCCAGAAGGGTGTCTTCAGCACAGAAGTTCTCCCACTTCAGACACAGCTGATTCTCACAGCCAATTGGCCTGGAGGTCAATTCCTCCCAGTGATCCTACAACAACCAAGGCACCAAGAGTGCACCAAGAGTGTCCACCTCAGGTAACTGGGGAGGCTGAGCCACTGGGCCCTACAGGACATCTGGCACGCAGGGCAACTCTATCAACACAGGGAAGCAGCCAAAATGTGGAGACAAAGAAACAGGTCACAAATGGCAGAAATGGAGGAAAGCAAATGACTGGATATAGAGTTCAAGACCATGTTTATAAGGTTTTTCAAGAATTTTATGGAAACCGCCAATAAATTTAATGAATCCCTCAATAAGTATAGTGAGACCATGGAGGACATGAAAAAGACCAACTAGAAATTAAGCATACACTGACTGAAATAAAGAATAATTTACAGAGATCCAACAGCAGACAAGAGGATCCCAAGAATCAAGTCAAAGATTTGAAATACAAAGAAACAAAAAATACCCAACCGAAAAAGAAAAAAGAAAAGAGATTCCAAAAATATGAAGATAGTGTAAGGAACCTCTGGGACAACTTCAAGCGTACCAACATCAGAATTATAGGGGTACCAGAAGAAGAGAGAGGGCAAGATATTGAAAACCTTTTTGAAGAAATAATGACAGAAAACTTCCCCTACCTGGTGAAAGAAATGGACTTACAAGTCCAGGAAGCGCAGAGAACCCCAAACAAAAGGAATCCAAAGAGGACCACACCAAGACACATCATAATTAAAATGCCAAGAGCAAAAGATAAAGAGAGAATCTTACAAGCAGCAAGAAAAGACAGTCAGTTACCTACAAGGGAGTACCCATTCGACTGTCAGCTGATTTCTCAACAGAAACCATGCAGGCCAGAAGAGAGTGGCAAGAAATATTCAAAGTGATGAATAGCAAGAACCTGCAACCAAGATTACTTTATCCAGCAAAGCTATCATTCAGAACTGAAGGTCAGATAAAGAGCTTCACAGATAAGAAAAAGCTAAAGGAATTCATCACCACCAAACCAGCATTATATGAAATGCTGAAAGGTATTCTTTAAGAAGAGGAAGATGAAAAAGGAACTCTTACCATTTGCCACAGCATGGATGGAACTGGAGAGCGGATAAATACCACAGGATCTCACTCATTTGTGGAATATAATAAACAACATAAACTGATGAACAAGGGCTGATCCAGAGACGGAGAGGTATTGATTGGACTGTCGGGCCTTGGAGGGAAGGTAGGGGAGGGTAGGGGTAAGGGGGAAAGATCAACCAAAGGACTTGTATGCAGGCATATAGGCCTAACCAATGGACACGGACAATGGGGGGGGGTGATGGCATGAGCGGGGGGGGGGGGTAGAGGGTAATGTGGGGATAAGGACACATATGTAATATCTTAATCAATAAAAAATATTTTTAAAAAATAACCAAGGTAATGAGGCAGCCCAGGAAAAAAATGGAAAATCTCCAGAAAAATAAATTTAAAGACATGGAAATTTGATTTAAATGAAAGAGAATTCAAGACTGTAGTTCAAAAAAGAAAAATAACTCAACAAGATGCAAGAAAACACAGAAAAGCAGTTTAATGAATTCAGTAATAAAATTAATTAACAAAATGAGTGAGTACTTTACCAAAGAGATCAAAACTTTAAAAAGGAACCAAAAGATATTCTGGCAGTGAAGAACTCAATAGAAGAGATGAAGAATGAACTGATGAGTTTCAAAAACAGCCAGCCAGATGAAGGAAAGACTTAGTGATATCAAAGATAGAAATGTAGAAATGATACAGGTGAAAGAAGAGAGACATGAGAGTAAAAATAAATGAGAGAACTCTACAAGAATTATCCAGTTTCAACAGAATGAGCAATGGAAGAATAATGGGTGTACCAGAAGGAGAAGAGAGGGAGAAAGCAACAGAAAGCTTATTTAAATAAATAATGAAAACTTCCCAAACTTGTGGAAAGAGCTACATCCTCAGATCCAAGAAAAAAAAAAAAAAACAGATCATCAAATTATGTCAATTCTAAAAGGCCTCTTCAAGGCACATTATATTATAACTGTCAAAAATTAATGACACATAAAAAATTCTCAAGGCAGCCAGGGTAAAGATGGTAACCTGTAAATGAAATCCCATTATATTATCATAAGATTTCTCAGCAGAAACCATACAATCCAGAAGAGAGTGGAACCAACTATTCAAACTACTGAAAGAGAGAAATCAACAGCTAAAAATAATATATCTATAAAGTCATCCTTTAGATATAAAGGAGAAATAAAGACTTTTGCAGACAAAGAGAAGTTAAAGGAATTTACCACCAGAAGACCTCCATTACAGGCAATATTTAAGGGAGTTATTCTACTAGAAACAAAAGACAAAAGGATTCAAAACTATGAGTAAGATGACTAACAGACAGAGGTAGGACCTTGTACCCCTTTCTCAGAATAGGGTATTATACACTTAAATATAGCATAAAGGATAAAAAAGTTAAAAACATTTTAATAAGAGAGAAGAACACAATAGCTACTGAAATTCAGAAATGAACGCACAACATAAACAAGGATCATTTGTGACAACAAAACATAAAAGGGGAGAGGGGACATTGAATTTGCAAAGGGGAAAGGAGATAAGATGCATTCAGTAGAAAAGGCCTAATATATATAAGAAACTTTTTCTTGCATATAACTAATAGTAAACACACACAATAAATATCCAAAATTGAGACACACAACTTTAAAAAAAGAGGAAAAATCATACAATATTACAAACTAAAACAACTGAGGAAACTAAGATGGCGGCATAGGTAAACACCGGGAAATTGCTGTCTCCCACAAGAACTTCAAAAATACAACGAAAAGACAAAACGGACATCAACCAGAACTACAGAAAGGCTGGCTGAGGGGAAATTCTACAACTAGAAGGAAAGAGAAAAGCACACAGATGCAGAGGAGCTGTGGAAATAAAGTGCAGAGGAATGGAGGCTCGCACGCACGCAGAAAGGGGTTGGTACCTGAGGACTCAGCTGTCTTTTTGAATTGGAAGGGAGTCGCAAGCTCCTGACTGCTCTGAACTCCGGTTCCAGGAAGTCTCTGGGGACCCAGGACTCATACGGGGAGAAACTGGACTGTCTGGCAGCAGGCAGAACTCTGAACTTGGGGGCGGCTTTCCCTCAGAGGTGCTTGCAGCAATTATCGGGACACTGAGATGGGCGGCCCCTTAGGGCAGGGCTGAGGACCAGCCAGAGCTGCTTGCTCCGCCCTTTGATTCCCTGAGACCCCGCCCCACCCAGGCTGCAACAGAGGCTTTTGCATATGAATGCCCTGGCTCTTTGCAACCTGAAAATTACCTAACAAATTGCAGCTGGGCCAGACAGACCCAGAACTTCCAAAAGAAAGCCCAAGGCCCCACAGCAGCTTGCATTGCTTCACAGCTGGGCCTCATCAGGGCACCTCCAAACTCCAAGAAAGGAAGGGGAATCTGTAGTTCTCTTCATAGCTCCTGCTGGCTAACCTCAGGAAGAGGCTAAATTAGCACCTCCTTAGATCCAAGAGCCAGTGTACCCAGTTGTGAGAGGGGGACCATCTGGATTACAACTCCTCAGATCCATAAGGGACACACTCAGGGGGCAGACTCAGTGAGCACCAAAGACCCAATGAAGCAAGTCTTGCCCCAGAAGGGTGTCTTCAGCACAGAAGTTCTCCCACTGCAGACACAGCTGATTCTCACTGCCAATTGGGCTGGAGGTCAATTCCTCCCAGTGATCCTACAACAATCGAGGCATAACTACAACAAGACTGTGAACAAAGCCCACAAGGGGGTGCACCAAGAGTGTCCACCTCAGGTAACTGGGGAGGCTGAGCCACTGGGCCCTAAAGGACACCTAGCACACAAAACCACTCTACCAACACAGGGAAGCATAAAAAATGTGGAGACAAAGAAACAGGTCACAAATGACAGAAATGGAGGAAAGCAAACGACTGGATATAGAGTTCAGGGCCACGTTTATAAGGTTTTTCAAGAATTTTATGGAAACCGCCGATAAATTTAGTGAGACCCTGGAGGATATGAAAAAAGACCAACTAGAAATTAAGCATACACTGACTGAAATAAAGAATAATTTACAGAGATCCAACAGCAGACAAGAGGATCCCAAGAATCAAGCCAAGATTTGAAATACAAAGAAACAAAAAATACCCAACCGAAAAAGAAAAAAGAAAAAAGAATCCAAAAATACTAAGATAGTGTAAGGAGCCTCTGGGACAACTTCAAGCGTACCAACATCAGAATTATAGGGCTACCAGAAGAAGCGAGAGGGCAAGATATTGAAAACCTATTTGAAGAAATCATGACAGAAAACTTCCCCTACCTGGTGAAAGAAATAGACTTACAAGTCCAGGAAGCGCAGAGAACCCGAAACAAAAGGAATCCAAAGAGGACCACACCAAGACACATCATAATTAAAATGCCAAGAGCAAAAGTCAAAGAGAGAATCTTAAAAGCAGCAAGAGAAAGACAGTCAGTTACCTAAAAGGGAGTACCCATACTACTGTCAGCTGATTTCTCAACAGAAACCAAGCAAGCCAGAAGAATGGCAAGAAATATTCAAAGTGATGAATAGCAAGAACCTACAACCAAGATTATTTTATCCATCAAAGCTATCATTCAGAATAGAAGGTTAGAGAAAGAGCTTCACAGATAAGAAAAAGCTAAAGGAGTTCATCACCACCAAACTAGCATTATATGAAATGCTGAAAGGTATTCTTTAAGAAGAGGAAGAAGAAAAAGAAACTCTTACCATTTGCCACAGCATGGATGGAACTGGAGAGCGGATAAAAACCACATGATCTCACTGATTTGTGGAATATAATGAACAACATAAACTGATGAACAAGGACTGATCCAGAGACGGAGAGGCATTGATTGGACTGTCGGGCCTTGGAGGGAAGGTAGGGGAAGGTGGGGGTAAGGGGGAAAGATCAACCATAGGACTTATATGCAAGCATATAGGCCTAACCAATGGACACGGACAACAGGGGGGTGAGGGCATGAGCGGAGGGGGGGGTAGGGGGTAATGTGGGGATAAGGACACATATGTAATATCTTAATAAAAAATATATTTAAAAAAGCTAAAACAACTAACAGAAACACAAGGGGAAATAAACAATGGAGATACAGATCTACCAGAAAACAATAGATAAAATAGCTATAGGAAATCCTCATACATCAATAATTTCCCTAAATGGAAATGGACTGAACTCACCAATAGAAAGGCACAAAGTAATAACTTGGATAAAAAACAACAACAACAGCAACAAAAAAACACATAAAAAAACTCAACCATATGCTGCATTCAGGAGACACATCTCAGCTGCAAGGACAAATATAAACTCAAAGAGAAAGGGTGGAAATTATTCTCCAAGAAAATGGCATCCAGAGAACAGTGGATGTAGCCATACTTACATGTAACAAAATAGATTTCAAGATTTTAAAAGGTAACAAGAGACAAAGATGGACATTTTATAATAACAAAGGGAACACTACATCAAGAACACAGACCAGTCCTAGCCGGTTTGGCTCAGTGTATAGAGCATTGGCCTGTGGACTCAAGGGTCTCCGGTTTTATTCTGGTCAAGGACTCATGCTCGGGTTGAGAGCTTGGTCCCCAGTAGGGGGCGTGCATGAGGCAGCCAATCAATGATTCCCTCTCATCATTGATTTTTCTATCTCTCTCTTCCTCTCCTTTCAGCTCTGAAATCAATAAAAATATATTTTAAAAATATTAAATAAGACATAACACTTCTCAATATACTAGTTTATGCACCCAATCATGAAGCACCAAAATATATATAGCAACTACTAACAGGACTAAAGGTAGCAACTGAAAAAAAACACACAATTACAGTAGGTTATCTAAATACCCATAAATACCTGTGGTTAAATAATCCAAATAGAAAATCAATAAAGATATATTAAATGATACATAAGACCAAATGGACGTAATCAACATTTACAGAGGCTTTCATCCCAGAACATTAGATTATACATTATTTTCTAGTGCACATGGGACATTCTCAATGATAGGCCATATGTTGGAACAGAAAACTAACCTCAACAAATTTAAGAAGATAGAAATCCTACCAAGCATATTGTCCAGCCACAATACTCTGAAATTGGAAATCAACTGCAAAAAAAGAAGCTAAAAAAACACCCATAAGTATGTGGGGATTAAACAACATGCTACTAAAAAACGACTAGGTTAAAGATGAAATAACAAAAGACATAGAACAATACATAGAGACAAATGAGAATGACAATATGAAATATAAAAATGTTAGGACGCAGCAAAAGTGGTAATAAGAAGGAAGTTTATATCATTTCAGGCCTATCTCATAAAACAAGAAAAATAACCTAAAGCCACATTATATCTTAAAGAACTAGAATAACAAGAATATATGAAGCCCAAATACAGCATAAGGGAGGATAATAATAAAAATTAGAGCAAATTCCTGGCCAGTGTGGCTCAGTTGCTTGGTTGTGATCCTGTGTACCAATGTGACTCCCATTCAAGCCACGTTTCCAAGTTGCAGGTTCGATCCCCAATACAGATTGTGCAGAAGGCATTCAATCATTGTTTCACTCTCATATTGATGTTTCTCTCTCTCTCCCTCCCTCTCTCTCCCTTTCTCTCTCTAAAAATCAATAAAATATTTTTAAAGCCGGATTTCCTAATATTAATTTTTTAAAAATTTGAGCAGAATTTAATGACTAGAAAGCAAAAAGACAATAAAAAATTAATACAACAGAGAGCTTTGAAAAACTTAATGAAACTGACAAACCTATGGCTAAATTCATTAAAGAAAAAAGAGAAAAGACTCAAATAAACAAAATCAGAAATGAAGTTAGCAGTGGACACTGCAGAAATACAAAGGATCATATAAGAATACAATGAAAGTCATAGCCATCCAATCCAATAACCTAGAAGAAATGAACAAGTTCTTAGAAATATATAACCTTCCTAGAATGAATCATGGAAAACTGGGAAATCTAAATAGACCAATCAACAGTGAGAAAATTGAAATAAACATCAAAAATCTTCCAAAAAATAAAAGTCCAGTACCAGAGGGCTTAATTAATGAATTCTACCAAACATTCAAAGTAGATTTAATACCTACCCTTCTCACTCTTCCAAAAAAATTGAAGAAGATGCAATACTTCCTAACATATTTTATGAGGTCAACATAGCCCCGATATCAAAACCTGATGAGGATAACACACAAAAAAGAGAACTACATACTAATATCTCAGATGAATATAGACACAAAAATTCTGAACAAAATACTAGCAAATTGAATACAACAATACATTAAAAAGATAATATATCATGATCAAGTGGAACACAAGGGTGGTTCTTCATAAATAAGTAAATCAATATTATATATCTTGTTTACAACATTAAAGATAAAAATCATATCAACAAATATGGGGAAAACATTTGACAAAATGCAACATTCATTTGTGATTAAAATACTCAATAGCCCTAGGTGGTTTGGTTCAGTGGCTAGAGCATCAGCCTGTGGACTGAAAAGTCCCGGGTTCGATTCCAGTCAAGGGCACATGCCTGGATTGTGGGCTCAATCCCTAGTATGGGGAATGCAAGAGGCAGCTGATCAATGATTCTTTCTCATCATTGATGTTTCTATCTCTCTCTCCCCTCTCCCTTCCTCTCTGAAATAAATAAAAATTTAAAAATGCACAATAAAATGAGCATAGAGGGAAAGTACCTCAACATAATAAAGGCCATATATGACAAACCCTAGGTAATATCATACTCAGTGGTGAAAACTGAGAGCTTTTCCTCAAAGATCAGGAACAAGACAAGGATAAGGATGCTCACTCTCACCACTGTTATTTAACAGTACTGGAAGTCCTAGCCAGAACAATCAGGCAAAGAAAGAAGTAAAAAGCTTCTAAATTGAGAATGAAGAAGTAAAATTGTCACTTGTTGCAGAAGATATGATTTTTAATCTAGAAAACCCTAAAGACTCCACCAAAAAACTATTAGAAATAAACAAATACAGTAAACATTGCAGTTGAAACAAAAATAATAAAATATGTATGAATAAGCTTAACAAAGGATGTGAAGGTCCTATACACTGAAAACTATAAGAGATTATTTTTAAAAAACCGAGAAAGACACAAAAAATAGAAATATAATCTATGTTCATGGATTGGAAGAATAAACATGGTTATAATGTCCATATTACCCAAACAAAATAAACAGATTTAATGTACTCCCCACTGAAATCTTAATGTCACTTTTTTAAATAAATAGAATTTAAAATTTCACATTTGTATGGAACCACAAAAACCCCAAACAATGAAAGCAATCCTGATAAAAAAAAAAAGAACAGAGATTTCACATTCCATGACTAAAAATTATAGTACAAAGCAACAACAATCAAAACAGCATGGTTTCAGTAGAAAAACCATCACACAGACCAATGGAACAGAATTGAGAGCCCAGAAATAAATTGACATGTAGATGGGCAAATAATCTTTGAAAATGAGCTACAAACAAACAATAGAGAAAGGAACACCTCTTCAAAAAATGGTGCTGGGAAAATAGGAAAGACATGCAAAAAGTAAAACTAGACTGCTATTTGTCACCACAAACAAAAACTAACTTAAAATGGATCAAAGACCTAAATATAAGACCTAAAACAATAAATTACATAGAAGAAAACATAGGTACTAAACTTATGAGCCTTGGTGTTTTTCACAGAAAAAAAGGAAAGCTACCAACAAAGCAAAAGCAAAAAACTCAATAAGAAAATATATTTGCAAACAACACCTTTGATAAGGGGTTAGTATCCAAAATATATAAAGACATACATATAAACAACAACAAAATAATCCAATTAAAAATTGGCAGAGGTCCTGAACCAACACTTCTCCCAAGAAGATGCTCCACTTAACTAGCTATTAGGAAAATTCAAATTAAAGCTACAATGAGATACTACCTCATACCTGTTAAAATGTCTATTATAAATGAGACAATAATAACAACTGGTGGAGAGGTTGTGGGCAAAAATAACCCCTCATAACTCTCATACCCTCATACAGTGCTGGTGGGGATGTAAACTGGTACAGCCACTATGAAAAAGTATGTAGTTTCCTCAAAAATTAATAGAGATTCTATATGACTCAGCAAGCATCTTCTGGGTATCTATCTGAAATTTTTAAAAATGTTTATTCATAAATACATTGGTACTTTTATGTTTCATGGTGGCCAAGACATGGAAATAACTGAGTGTCCCTCAATATATGATGGGATAAAGATGTGGTACATATGTACAATGGAATACTACTCAGCCATAAGTAAAGATGAAATACTGCTATTTGCTCCAACATTGATAGATCTTGAGAATATTGCGTTAAGCATAATAAGTCAGACAGAAAAGGTCAAGTACCATATGATTTCACTCATATGTGGGATATAAAACTGAAAACAACAAAGTAACAAACAAAAAAACCCTCATTGACACAGACAACATTATGGTTGTTACCAGAAATAGGGTTAGGAGAGGTTTTTAAGGGTAAAGGACATCAAACACATGGTGATCAAGGAGATTTGACTTTGGGTAGTAAACACACAATGTAACATACAGATGATGTGTCATAGAATTGTACACTTGAAATTTATATACATTTATTAACCAATGTCACCCAAATAAATTTAATAAACAATGAAATGCCTTGCATATAGGATGGGGCAAAGTAGGTTAGAGTTATATGTATGGAAAATAATATGATAATTAAAATTAATAATACAAGAATAAACTGTGTTTTGTATACTCACAACTGTAGACATACTTCTGCCTCATCCCTTATTATAGGTACTCAATGTAGCTATTATGGGCAATCCTTGGATTTCATATTAGAACCCTTTGATTCCGCTTTGATAATTGAGCTTGGATGAAACAAATGAGGCTACTCTCTCTATAGCCATTTTGTCATTTCTAATTTGTAGAACAGTTGATAAATTTCATTTGTTATTTCACTTGATCATTACAGTGATCCTTAGAAGTTTTTAAGAACATTTTACAGATGAGAAAACTGAGGCTTAGATGAGAAATGGACTTCTTAAGGTAACATATAAATGTCAAAGCTAGGCCTAGAACCCATGTGTCCTAAGGCTCAATTCAATGTTATTTTCATTGCACATACTTCCCCAAATTGAAATTTAGGTTACGTTTACTTTGATTTGTTTCTGCCAAGGTTATTATAGACCATTTTAAAGTAAGAGCTATATGAATGGCACAAGATGAAGCTAGAACAGTCATTTACATACTAATGTTGTATATTATTTATGGCCAACTCACATTTCTCCCCATTTTATCCTTTAAGTCTAACATTTATTAAAAAGGCATTTTTTTTTCCTGAGACAAGCCTTCTGTAATTATAGTTTTCTAAAAACATAATCCTAATTATGAAGAAATGCAGTTTTCCAGTAGTTCAATAATGATTCAATTTATAACTTGCAATAGTTATTTTACTCTGTCTGGAGAAGAAAATACATTGAATTTTTCTTATTTTCAAAAATTTTAAAGCTATGTTTATATATATTTCTTCCTCTTGCTAGAGCTTACTCTTATAGAATTATTTTATAATCTTGTTTAAAAACCAATTCCAATAATGAACAACATAAACTGATGAACAAAAACAGATCCAGAAACAGAGAAGCATCGATCAGACTGTAAAACCTCAGATGGAAGGTAGGGGAGGGTGGGGGTAAGGGGGAGAGATAAACCAAAGGACTTGTATGTATGCATACAAGCCTAACCAATGGACACTGACAACAGGGAGGTGAGGGCATGAATGGGGGAGTTGTGGGGGTAATGGGGAGATGAGGACACATATATAATACCTTAATCAATAAAAAAATTTAAAAAAACCAATTCCATGAATAACTGATTTTGAGTTTCCTGGGTTCCACCATTTATTACTCAGATCTTTTATTTCTGCTCCTTCACATGAAGTAAACCAAACACACATATAATTCAATTAAATAATGAGTACCTACTAAGTGTTACATACTGCCTGAGATGCAAGTGTCACTGATACTGAAAAGTCTGGAAACCTAGTCACTGTGTATATGGATATTTTGGGGAGGGTGCTGCAATAACAGTATGTATTATGGTAGTACAGTGTGTATTACAGAAAGAACAATAGATTTGGCATTAGCAAACATGGGTTCAAGCTAGAGCGTGTCATATGAGTCAGTTGCCTCATCTGTTAAATGAAGCCACTGAATGAATGTATCTGCTTACTGTTCTTTGGTCCAGTGTTGGCCCCAAAGTCTTGGTTGGGTGCATCAGGGTGTTAGAGAAAACTATTAAAACTTTTTAAAGAAGTAGATATAGACTCCCTTCCCCAACATAAAAGCTCCTTTCCATTTCCATTGTAATTTGAAGGGACCATCTTTGTTTACAAGTGAGAGGGCTTTGGAATGCAATATATAAAAGCTAGTAGGAGAATATATATATATATATATATATATATATATATATATATATATATATATATATATATATAGAATTAATAGTTAACCCTCCAAAACAGAAAGCTCCAGGCCCAGATGGGTTCACTGGTGAAATCTACCAAATATTTAATGAAGAAATTGTACCAATTACCTATAATCTCTTCCAGAAAATAGTAGATGGAATATTTTCTAATCTGATTTATAAGGCCAACATAACCCTACTACTAAAACAAGACAAAGACCAAAAAAGGAAAAGTACATACCAGTATCTCTGTGGACATAGATGCAGAAATCCTCAACAAATATTAACAATTTCGATCCATCAATGTACAAAAAGAATTATATACTACAACCAAATGGTATTTATTCCAGCAATACAAGACTTGTTCAACATTTGAAATACAATTAATTTCATCCATAACATACATGAACAGGCTAGAGAAGGAAACGTGTATAATCACATAAATAGGTGAAAAAAAAGCATTTGACAAAATCTAATAACCTTTTATGATAAAAACTTTTAGCAAGCTAATTTGAAAATGCAATTCCTCAGTTTCATAAACAAAAGATACCACAAAACCTATAGCTGACATTATACATTTTAATTAAATTATTAGGGTGACATTGCTTAATAAAATTATATGTTTCAAGTGTATAATTCTATAATACATCATCTGCATATTTCATTATGTGCTCAGCATCCCAAACCTTCTTTTGTTACCACTTAAACTGAGTGGATAGATTATTATGACCACCTGACGTTTGTAGGCAAATTAGCTATAATTTCACGCTGAAGTTGCTAGAGGGCCAGACCATTATAAATAGGGAAGCAGGTTGTTTACGACGACAGTAGAAGTGATTTTTTTCTGAAGATATGTGTAAACAACGTGATTTAACAGCCTTTGAACGTGGGATGATTATTGGCACTTGGACCCATGGAGCAAGTATCAGCAAAACAGCCGAAGGCCTGTTCGAACACCTTTGCTGTCTGTAGTTACCAAGATAAAACGACTCCAATTCGCACAGGAACACAAGGATTGGACAGTCAAGCATTGGGAAAAAAAGTCATCTGGTCTGATGAATCACATTTCCAGTTGCATCATGCTGATGGAAGAGTGAGAATTTGGCGGAAACAGCATGAAAGCATGCACCCCACATGCATGAGTACAACCCTTCAAGCTGCTGGGGGCAGTGTTATGGTTTGGGGCATGTTTTACTGGCATGATTTGGGCCCTTTAATTCATGTGGGACAATGTCTGAATAGCACAACATACCTAAGTATCATTGCTGATCAAGTTCATCCTATCATGTTGATGGTGTATCCCAATGGAGATGGCTTCTTCCAACAAGACAATGCGCCATGCCACGGTGCTTGTATTGTGCAGGGGTGGTTTCAAGAACATGAGGGAGACTTTACCTTGCTTACGTGGCCCCTACAATCACCAGATCTCAATCCAATTGAGCATTTGTGGGACGAAATTAAAAGAGCCATCAGGCAGCTGGTTCCACAACCATCAAATCTCACAGAACAGGACAGTTCTATTCATCAGGCATGGTGTCAGATTCCTCACATCACCTTTCAACATCTTGTGGAGTCAATGTCAAGAAGAATTGCGGCAGTATTGAAGGCAAAAGGTGGCCCAACGAATTACTGATGGGGTGGTCATAATAATCTTGCCACTCACATACAAATATATTCCACATTCAAAGGCTGTTAAATTATGTTGTTTACCCATATCTTCAGAAAAAAATCACTTCTACTGTCGTCGTAAACAACCTGCTTCCCTATTTATAATGGTCTGGCCCTCTAGCAACTTCAGCGTGAAATTATAGCTAATTTGCCTACAAACATCAGGTGGTCATAATAAGCAGACCACCCAGTGTATACATTGACCATTTTTATTGTCTTCAACCACCCCCACCTCTCTTCCCCTCTGATATCCACCATAGCTATTGACTGTGGCTATGAGGTTTTTTTGTTTGGCCATTTGTTGCTTTTTTAATTTTTTATTGTTTAAAGTATTACATAAGTCTCCCTTTCCCCCCATAGACTTCTCCCTGGCCTCACCCACCCCCCAGCACATGCCTTCACCCCCCAACTGTCTGTGTCAATTGGTTATACCCATATTCATGCATACAAGTACTTTGGTTGCTCTTGTATCCCCCACCTCCCCTTAACTAGAATCAACCAAATAAAACTCTCTTAGAAATGAGTGATTATAGCAAGGTTGTAGGATACTATATATACAAAAGTCAATTGTGTTCTTATATCCCAGCAATGAACAATTAAAAAATGAAATTTAAATAACAATACTAATTTATATTAACATCAAAAAACCAAAATATTTAGGTACAAACCAAAAAAATGTGTGCAGTGTAAAGAGTGTGATCTATAAGACAAAACTAACAAATGTCTGATGAAACAAATTTTTTAAAAAGATCTAAATAAATGGAGAGATGCTCCATGTACACAGATAAAAGGACTCAATATAGTCAGGATATCAGTTCTTTTCAACTTGATCTATAAATACAATCTACTCTCACTCAAATCCAGGTTATTTGGTAGATATAAAAAAACCTGATTATAAAGTGTATATGGAAATATAAAAGACACAGTATAGAGGGGAGTCAAGATGGCAACAGGTAAGACAGCAGTAAGGGAGACAGTGTGAGTGAGTGAGGGAGCAAAAAGGGAGTGTGTGGACATGTGGTGTGAGAGAGAGAGAGAGAGAGAGAGAGAGAGAGAGAGAGAGAGAGTTAGATCCTGCAGGAGTCTTGGGGGCTGGCAGACCAGGCTCACTAGATGGGGAGCCCCTGCTACCACTGCAAGCACTCCCGAGGCAACCAGCTTTGGTACAGAAACAAAGCCATCTTGAAGTGGAGAGCTACTGTGACTAAGAGCACAGCCTCACCACTACCCAGACTGGCCTCAGACATCATATCAGACACTGCAGCCACTTCAGCCAAAGACCTGCTACCTCATCTGCAGAGCTACAGACACCAGGACTCCAGCCTCTTTAGCCACAGGATCCTGCGAGCCCCAAAGTGTGCTCCCCTCCTGCCAAACTGCCATTTCAGCCACAGACCCCATGATCCCCAGTGCCTGGGCCTTCCAGTGAGTCTCAGAGTGCATAATTCTCCCACCAACCCCACTTCTTCAGACAAAGGCCCCACACTACCCATCACCTAGGCCTTCTGATGAGTCTCAGAGTGCATGACCCTCCCACAAGACCCACAATTTCACCCAGAGGCCCCACTCTACTTAGTGCCTAAACCATTCAGTGAGAGCAAAAATGAGGAGACAAAGAAACAACCCCTAAAGGAAAAAAAAGGAATAGCCAGAAAAGGAACTAAATGAAACAGCAGCATGAAATATGTTAGAAAAAGAATTCAGGATAAGGTTCATACAGTTCATAAACTGGCTGGATGAGAAAAATCAACTTATGTAAGAATTAAGAGGAAATGAAGAATGATATAGCTACAATAAAAAAGACAATGGAAGGTTTCAACAGTAGACTAGAAGAAGCAGAGGACTGAATTAGTGAGTTAGAAAACAGGGCAGAAAAAACACCGAATTTGAACAACAATTTGAGAAAAAAATTAGAAAATAGGAGGAGAGTCTAAAGGGAGCTTTGGGACAACATGAAACAAAGTAACAACTGTATAATAGGGGTTCCAGAAGTACAAGAAGAGGAGAAAGAATTCAAAAACCTATTTGAAGAAATAATGACAGAAAATTTCCCTGACTTGGGGAAGAAAAAAGCCACACAAGTACAGACAGTCCCAAACAAGAAGAACCCAAAAAGACTCAACCAAGACACCTCTTAATTAAAATGGCAAACATTAATGACAAAGAAATAATCTAAAGGCTGCAAGAGAGAGACAGAGTTACCTACAAGAGATCTCCTATTGTATTATAAAATGATTTCTTAACAGAAACACATCAGGCCATAAGTGAATGCAATGAAGTATACAAAGTGATGCAAACCAAGGGACTGGAACCAAGAATACTCTCTCCAGTAAGGCTATCATTCAAAATTGAAGTGGAAATCAGGAACATCCCAGACCAAAACAAAAACAAACAAACAAACAAAAATATGAACAAACAAAAATCAGTCTAAGGAAGTTTATCACTACCAAGATAGCAATGCAAGAAATGCTAAAGCGACTGTTGTAAAAAGAAGTAGAAAGGGAAGAAGGAACATGGACATAAAGTATAAAAATGGCTGAAAACAAATACCTATCTATACTAATAAAAGAGAAAAATGGTAATTGGCATACGACGATACCCTTTTCATTGGCTAATCAGGGCTATATGCAAATTAACTGCCAACTAAGATTGGCAGTTAACTGCCAACAAGATGGCGGTTAATTTGCATATGTAGGCACAATGCAGGGAAGCAAAAGGGAAAGCAGGAAGAAGCCCCCTGCCACTGACAGTGATCGGAAACCCAGCGCGGAGCTAAGAGCTGGCGGGCAGGGCAAAGGTGGCCCCCCAGCCATGATCGGAGAATCAGGTGCCTTTTCCGCCCTGGCCAGTGATAGAAGGAAGTAGGGGTGGAGCCAGCGATGGGAGCTGGGCACGGTGGAAGCTGGCAGTCCCAGGAGCTAGGGGTCCCTTGCCTGGGCCTAAAGCGAAGCCCACGATCGCGGGGCCGCTGCAGCTGTGGGTCCCCGCTGCCCGGGCCGGACGCCTCAGCCAGAGACATCCTGCAGGGGCAGGGGCAGAGCCTGCACGATCGCAGCACCCCCCGCTGCCACTGCAGGTCCCCGCTGCCTGGGCCGGACGCCTAGGCCAGAGGCGTCAGGCCTGGGCAAGGGGCCGATCCTGCGATTGAAGGGTGATGGGGGTCAACGCCTGAGGGCTTCCCAGTATGTGAGAGGGGGCAGGCTAGGCTGAGGGACACTCCCCCCCCACACACACACCCAGTGCACGAATTTCGTGCATCGGGCCTCTAGTCAATAATAAGCTTAAACATAAATGGATTAAATGCTCCAATCAAAAGACATCAAATGGTGGAATGGATAAGAAAACATGACCTATATATATATATATATATATATATATATATATATATATATATATATGCTGTCGGCAAGAGACCCACTTCAAAACAAGAGACTCAAAGACTGAAAGTGAAGGGATGGAAAAAAATTTTTAATGCAAATGGAAATGAAAAAAAAAAAGCTGGAGTAGCAATACTTATATCTGGCAAAATATAGTCTGGTCTTAAAAAGAGATAAGGAAGGCCACTTTATAATACTAAAGGGACCTATACAACAAGAAGATATAACCCTGGTAAATATATATGCACCCAATGCAGGAACACCAAAATACATTTAAAAAACTTCTGGAAGATATCAAGGATGAGATAGACAGCAATGCAATCATAGTAAGGGGCTTTAGTACCCATTGAAATCACTAAATAAATTTTCTTGACAAAAAAAGTCAAAACAAAAATAGCAATCCTGAACAACTCACTAGATAAAATGGAGCTAATCCACATCTTCAAAACATTTCACCCCAAAGTGACAGAATATAAATTCTTCTCAAGTGCACATGGGACATTTTCAAAGATAGATCGCATACTGGGACACGGGAAAAGTATCATCAAGTTCAAGTAGATTGAAATCATATCAGTCATCTTCTCAGAACACAATGGCATAATATTAGAAATCAACTACAATAAAACCACAAAATTCAAACACTTGGAGGTTAAATAGCACATTATTAAAAATAATTGCGTTACCAAAGAGATCAAAGAAGGAAATAAAAACATCCTGGAAACAAATGACAATGAAAAAATAACAATCCAAAATCTATGGAACACAGTTAAAGTAGTCCTGAGAGGGAAATTCATAACATTACAATCCTACCTCAAAAAAAAGAAAAGAAAAACTGATAATAAGTCATTTAACTCTACAACTTAAATAATTAAAGAGCAACAAGAAAAGTCCAGAGTGAGCAGAAGGAAGGAAATAATAACAATCAGAGTGGAAATAAATGACATATAGACCAAAAACACAATATAAAAGAAAATAGAACCAATAGCTGGTTCTTTGAAAGGATAAACAAGATTGATGAACCTCTAGCCAGGGTCACCAAGAAGCAAAGAGAGAGGACCCAAATAAATAAAATCAGAAATGAAAGAGGTGAAATAACAACAGAATCCACAGAAATACTTAGGATTTTTTTAAAAAAATACTATGAACAACAATATTACAATAAACTGATCAACCTAGAAGTAATGGACATATTCCTAGAAAAATACAACCTTCCAGAACTCAATCAGGAAGAATAAAAATGTGAATGGGACTATTATTATGGAGGAAATTGAAGCAGTAATAAAAAAAAAATACTTCCAGCAAATAAAAGCCCTGGGGCAGAAGGCTACACAGGGGAGTTATATCAAACATTCAAAGAAGAACTAAAACATATCCTCCTCAGCCTAGTTCAAAAAACTCAAGAGAAAGGAACACTTCCAAACTCTTTTGATGAAGTCAGCATTACCGTAATCCCAAAAACAGATAAAGACACTACAAAGAAAGACAATTACATGCCGATATTCCTGATGAACATAGATGCTACAATCTCAACAAAATTCTTGAAAATTGGATTCAGCATTACATTAGAAAGATTCTACACCATGACTAAGTGGGATTTATTCCAGGGATGCAAGCATAGTCCAATATCCGCAAATCAATAAATGTGACACATCACATAAACAAATTGAGAGACACAAATCATATAGTCATATCAATCGATACAGAAAAAGCATTTGACAAAATCCGACACACTTCCTTTTTTTTAAAACATATTTTATTGATTTTTTACAGAGAAGAAGGGAGAGGGATAGAGAGCCAGAAACATCGATGAGAGAGATCAATCAGCTGCCTCCTGCACGCCCCCTACTGGGGATGTGCCCGCACCTAAGGTACATGCCCTTGACTGGAATCGAACCTGGGACCCTTCAGTCCACAGGCTGACGCTCTAGCCACTGAGCCAAACCGGTTCGGCCTGACACACTTTCTTGATAAAAACTCTCATAAAGTGGGAATAGAAGGATCACACCTCAACATAATAAAAGCCTTATATGACAAACCTACAGGCAACATCAGACTCAATGAGCTAAAACTAAAACTATTTCCCCTAAGAACAGGAACAAGACAGGGATACCCACTTTCACCTCTCCTATTCGAAAGAGTTCTGGACTTTCTAGCCATAGCGATGAAACAAGAAGAAGAAATAAAAGGCATCCAGAATTGAAAAGAAGAAGTAAAACTGTCCTTATTCTCAGAAGACATGATATTGCACATATAAAACCCTATACTCCATAAAAAAAAAAAAAAACTACTAGACTTACTAAATGAATTTGGCAATGAGGCAAAATACAAAATTAATGCCCAGAAATCCATGGCTTTTTTTTTAAATAAACTAATAATGAACTCACACATAGAGAAACAAAACAAAAAAAACATATTCCATTTATCATTGCACCAAAAAAATTAAGATACATAGACATTATCTGTTAATTAAGGAGGTAAAAGACCTGAAAACTAGAAGACTTGGAAAAAAAGTGACAGAAGAAGACATAAACAAGTGGAAGAATGTACTGTGTTGATGAATTGGTAGACTCAACATCATTAAATGTCCATACTACCCAAAGCAATTTATACATTCAATGCAATATCCCTTAAAATATCAACGGCATATTTCACAGAACCAGAATAAACTCTTTAAAAATTCATGTGGAATAAAAACAGACTGCAAATAGCTG
The DNA here is from genome assembly GCF_963259705.1 of Myotis daubentonii. NCBI lineage: Eukaryota > Metazoa > Chordata > Mammalia > Chiroptera > Vespertilionidae > Myotis > Myotis daubentonii. The sequence continues at coordinate 96,248,096 of NC_081861.1, read as the reverse complement.
CAGGAATCCTGAGAAAAAAGAACAAAGTAGGAGGGATCACAATACCAGGTATCAAGCTATATGAAAAAGCCACTGTTCTCAAAACTGTCTGGTGCTGGCACAAGAACAGACATATAGACCAATGGAACAGAAAACAGAACCCAGAAATTGACCCGTCATTATGCTCAATTAAAAAGGAGGCAAGAGAATACAATGGAGTCAAGACTGTCTCTTCAATAAATGGTGTATGTAAAATTGGACAAATACATGCAAAAAAAAAAAATGAAACTAGACCACCAACTTACACCATACACAAAATCAAACTGAAAATGGGTAAAGAACTTAATCATAAGATGGGAAACCATAAAAATCTTAGAAGAATCCATAGGCAGCAAAATATTATGCATATGTTGTAGCAATATCTTTACTGACACAGCTCCTAGAGCAATGGAGACTAAGGAGAAAATAAACAAATGGGACTACATCAAAACAAAAAGCTTTTGCACAGCAAAAGAAACCATCAACAAAACAACAAGAAAGCCCACTGCATGGGAGAACATATTTGCCAATATTATCTCTGATACGGGTTTAATATCCAAAATTTACCAGGAACTCATACCTCTTAACAAAAGGAAGATAAACAATCAAATCAAAAAATGGGCAAAGGTATCAGCAGATGAATGGATTAGAAAACTGTGGTACATCTACACAATGGAATACTATGCTTCTGTAAAAAAGAAGGAATTCTTACCTTTTGCAACAAGATGGATGGGACTGGAGAGCATTATGCTAAGTGAAATAAGCCAGTCAATGAAAGAAAAATACCACATGGTCTCACTCATTTATGGATAATAAAGACCATTATAAATTGATGAACAAAAATAGATACAGAGGCAGAACAACATCAGACAGACTGTCAAACTACAGCGGGAAGGCTGGGGAGGGTTGGGGGTGAGGGTAAGAGATCAACCGAAGGACTTGTATGCATACCAATGGACACAAGACACTGGGGGGTAGGGGAGACCGGGGAAATGTCAAGGTAAAAAAAAAAAAGGAGACATATGTAATACTCTTTGTAATACTTTAAGCAATAAAACAAAATTTAAAAAGAAAAAATTGGAAGAGGACCTAAATAGACCCTTTTCAAAACAGGACATACAGAAGGCCAAGAGACATATGAAAACATGCTCAAAGTCACTAATCATCCAAGAGGTGCAAATCAAAATGACAATGAAGTACCATCTCACACCTTTCAGAATGGATATCACCAACAAATCAACAAATGACAAGTGCTGGTGAGGATGTGGAGAAAAAGGAACCCTCATGAACTGCTAGTAGGAATGCAGACTGGTGCAGCCACTGGGGAAAACAGTATGGAGTTTCCTCAAAAAAGTTAAAAATGGAACTCCCATTTGACCCAGTAATCCCACTTCTAGGAATATATCCCAAGAAATCAGAAACACCAATCAGAAAGGATGTATACACCCTTATGTTCATTAGCAGCACAATTTACAATTGCTATGATTTAGAAACAGCGTACATGCCCATCTGCAGATGAGTGGATTTAAAAACAGTGGTACATTTACACAATGGAATACTACACTACTGTAAACAAAGAATTCTTACCATTCACAACAGATTGGATGGATATGGAGAGTATTATGCTAAGTGAAGTAAGCCAGTTGAAGAAAGATAAATATCACATGTTCTCACTCATTTGTGGAATATAATGAACAACATAAACTGATGAACAAAAATAGATCCAGAGACAGAGAAGCATTGAGCAGACCGTCCAACCTCAGTGGGAGTGCAGGAGAAGGTGTGCAGGGGTCAGAGATCAACCAAAGGACTTGTATGCATGAATATAAGCATAACCAATGAACACAGACACTAGGGGTGTAAGACCATTTGCTGAGGGGTGTGAGTGGCTGAAGAGAGGTCAATGGGGGAAAAGGAAGTGTTGTGTAATACTTTAAACAATAAAGAATTTCATAAAAAAGACACGGTATAGTCAACATGATATTGAAGGAGCAAAACAAAGGTGGAGAACTGACATTATTCAACTTCAAGACCTGCTACAGCTTTAGCTACAGTAAACAATACAATGTGATACTAACAAAAGAATACACAAATACAGACATACAGACACAAAATTATAACCAACTGAACTTTTATAAAGAATAAAAGGCTATTCAATGGAGAAAAGAGTCTTTTTAACAAATATTTGTGAAACAATTGCACAACCAAAATGCAAACAAATTGAATCTATAAGCACAATTCACAGGATATAAAACTATACTATAAAACCATTGTAATAAAAACAGACTGATACTGGCACAGGAACAGGCAGATAGATCAGTGAAAGAGAACAGAGACCCTAGAAATCAAACCAAGACATTATGGTCAATTAATTTTTGAAAAAGGAGGCAAAAGCATATAATGAAGGAAAGACAGTCTCTTCAATAAATGGTATTGAGAAAATTGGACAGGTACATGCAAAAACATGAAACTAGACCACCAACTTATACCATAAGCAAGAGTAAACTCAAAATGGATAAAAGACTTAAATGTAACTTTTGAAACATAAAAGTCATAGAAGAAAACATAGACAGTAAAATCTCAGATATCTCACATAGCAGACTTTTCACCAATACATCTCCTAGGGCAGGAGAAAAAAAATGAAAAAATAAACAAATAGGACCACATCGAAATAGAAAGCTTCTGCACAGCAAAAGAAACCATCAACATAATGAAAAGGGAATCCATGGTACAGGAGAACATATTCACCAATGATACATCTGACAAGGATTTAATTTCCAAAATATATAAAGAATTCATACAACTCAACAAAAGAAAGGCAAACAACCCAATTAAAAAATGGGTAAAGGACCTGAATAGATACTTCTCCAATGAGGACATAGAGATGGCCAATAGACATATGAAAAAAATTTTCAATATCACTAATCAGAGAGATGCAAATTAAAACTATAATGAAGTATCACCTCACACCTGTCAAAATGGCTACCATCAATAAATCACCAAAAAACAAGTGCTGCCGAGGATGTGGAGATATACTCGTAAGTACTCTAGCGCACTGCTGGTAGGAATGCAGACTGTTGAAGCCACTGTGGAAACAGTACGGAGTTTCCTCAAAAAATTAAAAATGGGATTGCCATTTAACCCAGCAATTCCACTTCTGGGGAAAAATTCTAAGAATCCCAAAACACCAATCAGAAAGAATATTTGCACCCCTTTGTCCATACCAGCATTATTTACAAGATTTAGAAACAGCCCAAGTGGCCATTAATAGATGAAAGGATAAGAAAAAAAAAAACTGCGGTACATTTACTCAATGGAATACTATGCCGCTGTAAAAAAGAAGATTCTCTTACTGGTTGTAACAGCATGAATGGACATGGCGACCGTTATGCTAAGTGAAATAAACCAACGAGAGAAAAACAAATATGACAGGATCTCACTTATATGAGGAATCTAATGAACAAAATAAACTGATGAACAAAATAGGTCCAGAGGTATAGAGGCATAGAACAGACTGACAGATCTCAGAGTGGAAAGGGGTTGTGGCGTTGGAAGAAATTCACCAAAAACTTATATGCATATATGCATAGCACAAAGACACATTCAATAGTATGGTGAAGGCCTGGGGTGGGACAGAGCCTCGGTGGAGGGAGTAAGTGGGGGGGGGGGGAAATAGAGGATATCTGTAATAATGTCAAAAAGAAAAAATAAATTTAAAAAAGAAGCAAAGAAAGAAAAAAGATGCTCCAATGAACAAATGATAATGTCAAAAATATGCTTATTTCAGTTTAAGTAAATTATCATTTTGTGTTAAATGTACTAATATTTGTGCTTACATAGAAATGAATCATTTTTTTCCTTTTTTAATTTATTGCTTAAAGTATTACAAAGGGTATTACATATGTGTCCATTTTATCCCCCCGCCCTAGACAGTCCCCTAGCCTCCCCTATCCCCCAGTGTCTTATGTCCATTGGTTATGCTTATATGCATGCATACAAGTCCTTTGGTTGATCTCTTACGCCCCTACCTCCTGCTCCACAACACTCCCCGGCCTTCCCGCTGCAGTTTGACAATCTGTTTGAGGCAGCTCTGCCTCTGTGTCTATTATTGTTCAAAAGTTTATAATGGTCTCCATTATCCATGAATGAGTGAGATCATGCGGTATTTTTCCTTCATTGACTGGCTTATTTCACTTAGCATGATGCTCTCCAGTTCCATCCATGACGTTGAAAATGGTAAGAGTTCCTTCCTTTTTAGAGCAGCATAGTATTCCATCGTGTAGATGTACCACAGTTTTCTAATCCACTCATCTGCTGATGGGCACTTAGGCTGTTTCCAAATCTTAGCTATGGTGAATTGTGCTGCTATGAACATAGGGGTGCATATATCCTTTCTGATTGCGGTTTCTGGTTTCTTGGGATATATTCCTAGAAGTGGGATCACAGGGTCAAATGGGAGTTCCATTTTCAGATTTTTGAGGAAACTCCATACTGTCTTCCATAGTGGCTGCACCAGTCTGCATTCCCACCAGCAGTGCACAAGTGTTCCTTTTTCTCCACATCCTCTCCAGCACTTGTTGTTTGTTGATTTGTTGATGATAGCCAGTCTGACAGGTGTGAGATGGTACCTCATTGTTGTTTTGATTTGCATCTCTCGGATGATTAGTGACTTTGAGCATGTTTTCATATGTCTCATGGCTTTCTGAATGTCCTCTTTTGAAAGGTGTCTATTTAGGTCCTTTGGCCATTTTTTGATTGGATTGTTTATCTTCCTTTTGTTAAGTTGTATGAGTTCCCTATAAATTTTGGCGATTAGGCTCTTATCAGATATGACATTGGCAAATATGTTTTCCCACACAGTGGGTTTTCTCATTGTTTTGTTGATGGTTTCTTTTGCTGTGCAGAAGCTTTTTATTTTGATGTAGTCCCATTTGTTCATTTTTTCTTTAGTTTCAAGTGCCCTAGGAGCTGTATCAGTGAAGAAATTGCTTCGGCATATGTCTGAGATTTTGTTGCCTTTGGATTCTTCTAGAATTTTTATGGTTTCCTGTCGTACATTTAAGTCCTTTATCCATTTTGAGTTTATTTTTGTGGATGGTGTAAGTTGGTGGTCTAGTTTCATTTTCTTGCATATATCTGTCCAATTTTCCCAACACCATTTATTGAAGAGACTATCTTGGCTCCATTGTATGTACTTGCCTCCTTTGTCAAATATTAATTGATCATATTGGTTTGGGCCGATTTCTGGGCTCTCTATTCTATTCCATTGATCTATATGCCTATTCTTGTGCCAGTACCAGTCAGTTTTGAGAACAGTGGCTTTGTAATACAACTTGATATCTGGTATTGAGATCCCACCTACTTTGTTCTTTTTCAGGATTGCTGCAGCTATTCGGGGTCTTTTTTCATTCCAGATGAATTTTTGGAGAGTTCGTTCTAGATCTCTGAAGTATGCCGTTGGTATTTTAATGGGTAGTGCGTTGAATTTATAGATTGCTTTGGGTAGTATGGACATTTTAATGATGTTGATCTACCAATCCATGAACACGGTATGTTCTTCCATCTGTTTATGTCTTCCTCTATATCTTTTTTCAACGTTCTGTAGTTTTCTGAGTAGAGGTCTTTTACCTCTTTAGTTAAGTTTATTCCTAGGTAGCTTAATTTTTTTGGTGCGATGGTAAACGGGATTTTTTTTATAATCTCTCTTTCTGAAAGTTCACTATTGGTGTATAGAAATGCCCATTTTTGTCTTTGTTTTTCTAAGTAGAAAACATTGACCAAGGGGAAAACACACACACACACACACACACACACACACACACACACACACACACACACACACACACTTCACTATTTAATCTGATTTATTTTCTCTTATAGTTACCTAAGTGAGTTTAAATAGTTGCCAATAGTTCCTAAAATAAAAATCCTTATTATGAAAAACATTTTTAACTCTTTTTTTCCTTTCGCCCAATTCCTTCACCACCACCACCCCACCAGGTTTTTTGCCCGCCTGACAGCTGTAAGCCTGCTCTCTGGCTATCAGTCTGTCTCTGTTTTGCTTGTTAGTTCATTTTTTTCATTAGATTCCAGATATGAGTGAAATCATGATACTTGTCTTTCATGGATTGACTTATTCCACTTAGCATAATGCTGTCCAGATCCATCCATGCTGTTACAAAGGGTATGATTTCTTGCTGTTTTAATGGCTGAGGAGAATTCCATTGTATAAATGCACTACAGCTTTTTATCCTCTCATCTAGTAAGATTTGGGCTGCTTCCAAATCTTGACTATTATAAATAATGATGCAATGAACATAAGGGTGCATATATTCTTTCGAATTAGTGCTTTGGATAAATTCCCACAAGTAGAATCACTGGGTCATAATGCAGAAACCTGTATAATTTTTTAATGAGTGTCACCCCAAGAAATTCAATTTAGAAATAAAATATAACCCTTTACATAGCAAAAAGGTAAGTTTATTAAATTAAAAGCGTTCTCTTCTTGTTATTTTGAGATTTTTCTTACAGCTGTACTAGTCCACAAAACCACTTGATCAATGATATCTAAAAATACATGATCAATGGGTAGAAAAATATGATTTTATTTCTTTGCTTTTATCTTGTTGTGTAAGAAAAAAAAAGTTCTGGAAAAATTTTAACTCAAGATGAATCACAAAACAAAATGTAAAATGTAAACTATTAAACTTCTATATGATAACAAGAGAAAATATGATATTGAGTTTGATGGTAACTTTTTATTTTTTTAATTTCTTTATTGATTAAGGTATTACATATGTCTCCTTATCACCACATTTCTCCCACAAACCCCCCACTCATGCCCTCAACGCCTGTTGTCTGTGTCCATTTGTTAGGCTTATATGCATGCATACAAGTCCTTTGGTTGATCTCTCCCACTTACTCCCACCCTCCTCTACCTTCCCTCTGAGGTTTGACAGTATGATCAATGCTCCTCTGGGTCTAGATATGTTTTTGTTCATTAGTTTATGTTGTTCATTATATTCCATAAATGAATGACGTCATGTGATATTTATCTTTCTCTGACTGGCTTATTTCACTTATCATGATGCTCGCCAGTTGCATCCATGCTGTTGCAAATGGCAAGAATTCCTTCTTTTTTTACCACAGCATAGTATTCCACTGTGTAGATGTATCACAGTTTTCAAATCCATTCATCTGCTGATGGGCACTTAGGCTGTTTCCAAATCTTAGCTATGGTGAATTGTGCTGCTGTGAACATAGGGGTGCATATATCCTTTCTGATTGGTGTTTCTAGTTTCTTGGGATATATTGCTAGAAGTGGGATCACTGGGTCAAATGGCAGTTCCATTTTTGTTTTGTTTTTTTGAGGAAACTGCATACTGTTCTCCACAGTGGCTGCACCAGTCTGCATTCCCACCAGCAGTGAATGAGGATTTCTTTTTCTCCTCATCCTCGCCAAAACTTGTCGTTTGTTGATTTGATGACAGCCATTCTGACAGGTGTGAGATGGTACCTCATTTTTGTTTTCATTTGCATCTCTCAGATAATTAGTGACATTGAGCATGTTTTCATGTCTCTCTTGGCCTTCCTTCTGTCTTCTTTTGAAAAGTATCTATTTAGGTCCGCTGCCCATTTTTTGATTGGGTTGTTTATCTTCCTTTTAAGTTGTAGGAGTTCCCTATAAATATTGGAGATTAAACCCTTATCAGAGATAACATTGGCAAATATGTTCTCCCATGCAGTGGGCTTTTTTGTTTTGTTGATGGTTTCCTTTGCTGTGCAAAAGCTTTTTATTTTGATGTAGTCCCATTTGTTTACTTTCTCTTTAGTTTCCCTTGCCCTAGGAGCGGTATTGGTGAAGAAATTGCTTCGAAATATGTCTGAGATTTTGCTGCCTTTGAATTCCTCTAGTATGTTTATGGTTTCCCGTCATACATTTAAGGCCTTTATCCATTTTGAGTTTGATTTTGTGTATGGTGTAAGTAGGTGGTCTACTTTCTTTTCTTTTCTTTTCTTTTTTTGCATGTACCTGTACAATTTTCCCAACACCATTTATTGAAGAGACTGTCTTGACTCCATTATATGTTCATGCCTCCTTTGTGGAATATCAATTGAGCATAGTGGTTTGGGTTGATTTCTGGGTTCACTATTCTATTCCATTGATCTATGTGCCTGTTCTTGTGCCAGTACCAGACTGTTTTGTGAACAATGGCTTTGTTATACGGCTTGATATCTGGTATTGAGATCCCTCCTACTTTGTTCTTCTTTCTCAGGATTACTGCAGCTATTTTGGCTCTTTTTTTATTCCAGATGAATTTTTGGAAAGTTTTTTATAGGTCAGTGAAATATGCCATTGGTATTTTAATGGGGAGTGCATTGAATCTATAGATTGCTTTGGGTAGTATGGACATTTTAATGATGTTGATTCTACCAATCTTTAACAGTATGTTCTTCCATCTGTTTATGTCTTCCTCTATCTCTTTTTTCAATGTCCTGTAATTCTCCACATATAGATCTTTTACCTCCTTAGTTAAGTTTATTCCTAGGTATCTTAATTTTCTTGGTGCAATGGTAAATGGGATTGCTTTTTTAGTCTCCATTTCTGTAAGTTCACTCTTGGTGTATAGAAATGCCATAGATTTCTTGGTGTTAATTTTCTATCCTGCTACTTTGCCAAATCATTTATTCAGTCTAATAATTTTTAATGGTGTCCTTAGGGTTTTCTATGTACAGTATCATGTCATCTGCGAATAAGGACAGTTTTACTTCATCTTTTTCAATTTGGATGCCTTTTATTTATGTTTCTTCTCTAATTGCACGGGCTAGTACTTCCAGTACTATGAAGTACAGGAGTGGTGAGAGTGGGCATCCCTGTCTTGTTCCTTTTCTTAGGGGAAATGGTTTTAGTGTTTGCCCATTGAGTATGATGTTGACTGTGGATTTGTCATAGAAGTCTTTTATATGTTGAAGAATAATCCCTCTATACCCACTTTGCTGAGCGTTATTATCAGAAAAGGGTGTTGGACTTTGTCAAATGCTTTTTCTATATTAATTTAAATGACTGTGATTTTTATCTCTCAATTTCTTTATGTGATGTATCACGTTTATTGATTTGCGGATATTATACCATCCTTGCATCCCTGGGTTAATCCTACTTGGTCATGGTATATGATATTTCTGGTGTACTGCTGGATCTGATTTGCTAGAATTTTGTTGAGGATTTTGGCATCTTTGTTTATGAGGGATATTGGCCTGTAATTCACTTTCATTGTGTTGTTTTTATCTGGTTTTAGTGTTAGGGTGATGCTGGCTTCATAGAATGAGTTTGGAAGTGTTCCTTCCTCTTGAATTTTTTGAAATAGTCTGAGGAGGATAGATTTTACTACTTCCTTGAATGTTGTATAACTCCCCTGTGAAGCCATCTGGCTCCGGGCTTTTGTTTGCTGGAAGCTTTTTGATAACTGCTTCAATTTCTTCCATAGTTATTGGCCTATTGAGATTTTTTTTAATTCTTCCTGATTGAGATTTGTAAAGTTGTATTTTTCTAGGAATATGTCCATTTCCTCCATGTTGTGCAGTTTTTTGGAATAGAGTTGTTCATAGTATTTTTTAACAATCATTTGTATTTCTGTGGGGCCTGTTTTTATCTCTCCTCTTTCATTTCTGATTTTGTTTATTTGCGTCCTCTCTCTTTGCTTCTTGGTGAGCCTGCCTAGAGGTACATCAATCATGTTTGGTCTTTCAAAAAACCAGCTATTGGTTTCATTGATCTTTTGTAATTTTTGCCTCTATGTCATTTATTTCTTCTCTGATCTTTATTATCTCCTTCTTTCTGCTCACTCTGGGCTTTTCTTGTTGCTCTCTTTCTAATTCTTAAGTTATAGAGTTAGATGATTTATTACCATTTTTCTTGTGTTTTTTTTTTAAGGCAGTCCTTTAGAGCTATAAACTTCCCTCACAGGACTACTTTCATGGTGTCCCATAGGTTGTGGATTGTTGTGTTTTTATTGTCATTAGTTTCCAGTATTTTTTTAAAAATATTTTTTATTAACTTCAGAGTAGAAGGGAGAGGGAGAGAGAGATAGAAACATCAATGATTGGAGATAATCATTGGTTGGGTGTCTTCTGAACTCCCCACATTAGGGATGGGGCCCACAACCCAGGCAAGTGCCCTTGACCATAACCGAACCCTGGACCTTTCAGTCTGCAGGCTGATGCTCTATCCACTGAGCAAAACCAATTAGGGCCAGGATATTTTGAATTTCTTCTTTGATTCTTTGGTAACCCAATCATTGTTTAATAGTATGCTATTCAACTTCCAAGTGTTTGAATTTTTCGTTTTGTTTTTATTGTAGTTTATTTCTAATATTATGCCTTTGTGGTATTAGAAGATGCTTGATATGTTTTCAATCTTCTTGAATTTGGGAAGACTTTGCTTGCGAGTCAATATGTGCTCTATTTTGAAAATGTCCAATGTGCACTTGAGAAGAATGTGTATTCCTTGGCTTTGAAGTGAAATGTTCTGAAGAAGTCAATTAAGTCCTTCTGATCTAGTAAGTAATTTAAGATTGCTGTTTCTTTGATGATTTTATTTCTAGAGGATTTTTCCAGTGATGTTAGTGGTGTACTAAAGTCCCCTATTATGATCATATTGTTGTCAATCTCTCCCTTGATATCTTCCAGGAGTTTTGTTATGTATTTGGGTGCTCCTGAATTGTGTGCATATATGTTTATCAGGGTTATATCCTCTTGTTTTATTGATCCCTTTAGTATAATGAAGTGGCCTTCTTTATCTCTTATTATTCCCTTCACTGTGGTCTATTTTGTCAGATATAAGTATTGCTACCCCAGCTTTTTTTTTCCATTTCCATTTACCTGTGTGAGTCCCTTGTTCTGAAGTGGATCAGTGGATCTCTTGTAGACAGCATATATATATAATTTTTTTTTTATTCATTTAGCCACTCTCTGTCTTTTGATTGGAGCATTTAGTCCGTTTATGTTTAAAGTTATTATTGATAGGTACTTGTTTGTATCAATTTTCATTTTTTTGTGCCTGAGGTTCTTCTTCCCTTTCTATTTCATCTTTTTACACCAGTCCCTTTAGCATTGCTTGCATTGTTTGCTTGGTAGTGATAAATTCCCTTAGCCTTTATTTTTATTTATTTATTTATTTTGTCTCTGAAGCTCCTTATTTCCCCTTCAATTTTGAATGATAGCATTGCTGGATTGAGTATTCTTGGATTCAGTTTCTTGCTTGCATCACTTTGTAAATTTCCTTCCATTATTTTGTGGCCTGATGTGTTTCTGTTGATAAATCATTTGATAATCTAATGGGAGATCCCTTGTATGTAATTTTCCGTCTCTCTCTTTCAGCCTTTAAGATTCTCTCTTTGTCCTGAACATTTGCCATCATAATTATGATGTGTCTTGGTGTGGGTCTTTTTGGGTTCATCTTGTTTGGGACTCTCTGTGTTTGTGTGACTTTTTTCTTCCCCCCATCTGGGAAGTTTTCTGACATTATTTCTTCAAATAAGTTTTGTAACTCTTGTTCCTCTTTTTGTTGTTCTGGCACCCCTATTATTCATATGTTACTTCCTTTCATATTGTCCCATAGCTCCCTTAGGCTCTCCTCCTGTCTTTTAATGCAATTGCCATTCAGTTTGGGTGTGTTTTGCTTCCCTGTCTTCTAATTCGTTAATTCTGTCCTCTGCTTCCCCTAGTCTACTGTTGAAACTTTCCATGGTGTTTTTTATTGCAGCTATATTACTCTTCAATTCTTCTTGTTTCTTAGATAAGTTATTGATTTTTCATCCATCCAGTTTATGAACTGTATCACACTTATGCTAAATTCTTTTTTCTGACATATTGCATGCCTCTGTTTCATTTAGCTGCTTTTCTGACGTTTCTTTCCTTTGGGGTTTGCTTTGTCTACCCATTTTTTATCTCATCACTGGGTTTAGATGTTGAGTCATGCAGGGGTTTCTCCTTTGGTGGCAGTGTCTCCTCAGGCTGCCTTTGCTCCTTTGGCGGTCTTAGCAGCAACTGCTCCATAGTTGGCAGCAGCTCCTCTGGTGAGCGCTATTCGCAGCAAGTGGTGGCTCCTCTGGCTGGTGTGGGGAGGCTCCTCACACAGCTGCTGCTCCTCAGACAGCGATGGGCTGCTCATGAGGCTGCTGCTCCTTGGATAGGAGTGGGCTGCTTTATGGCTTCTGTTCCTCACATGGTGGTGGACTGCTCACGTGGCTGCTGCTCCTTGGATGGAGGCTGCCTGCATGTGGCTGCTGCTCCTTGGATGGGGCGGACTGCTGGTGAGGCTGCTGCTCCTTGGACAAGGGCAGGTTGCTTGCAGTACTGCTGCTCCTCAGATAGGGGCAGGCTGCTAACCCGTCTGCTGCTCCTCATATCGGTGCAGGTTGCGCAGGGCTGCCACTCCTTGGACATGGGCAGTCTGCTTGTGTGACTGCTGCCCCTCGAACCAGGGTGGGCTGCTCGGGTGGCTGCTGCTCTTCAGACTGGGGCAGTTTGCTCGTGTTGCTGCCACTCTTTGAACAGGTGCAGGGTTCAGGCTGCACACAGCTGCTGCTCCTTGGATGGGGGAAGGCTGCACTGGGATGAAGCTCCTCAGTCGTGGTCAGGCTGCTCATGCGGCTGCTGCTCCTTACACAGGGGTGGGCTGCTCGCGTAGTTGCTGCTCCTCAGATGGGGGAGTGGGACGCTCACACAGCTGCTGCTCCTTGGACAGGAGCAGGCTGCTCATGTGTCTGCTATTCACATGGTCACAGTGCCCTGGGCTAAATCATTGGGCTGGTCAGAGGGGAGTGTGCTTCATCACTCACAGGGGCCTGCACCTGGGGTGGTTGGAGACTCTGTAACTGTGAAACCACAGCTGAGGTAGCAGGTCCCTGGCAGGGGTGGATGTAGAGTCCCATGTGTTATCTGAGGGCACCCTGTGTGGAGGTGAGGCTGGTTTCCAGTCACAGCAGCTCTCCCCTTCAAAAAGGTGAGGCCTCTGAGGAAGAGTCAGCCTCTTGGTACTGTTTGCAATGGTAGCAGAGGCTGCCTAGTTAGGCAAGTCCAGTTATTCTGTCCCTGAAGATACTGTGGGATCTAACTGTGACACACACACACACACACACACACACACACACACACACACTCACACACACACACACACCACATGACCACACACTCCTCTTTTGCTCCCTTACTCACACTCTCTCCCTCACCACCACCTTCTTCCTGCCTCTATAGTTCGGTCTGGGTTGTTATTGACCTGTTCATGGATGGAGTTTCCTTTCCAGGTGTCTGGTTATGTGGCTCACTCTCTAGCACATTGGCCAGACAGGATAAAATTCACCTCGACAAGACATGACACAAAGGGAACAAAACACAAATGTACTCATGACACCGATAACCCCAATATAAGTTAACACCAGAGAAAAGAGAATTAGGTGAGAGAAAAGAGAGCACAAATGATATCAAAGAGAGAAAAAAAGGTAAGAGAGAAAAGAAAAAGGAGAATATATATATATATATATATATATATATATATATATATATATATAGAGAGAGAGAGAGAGAGAGAGAGAGAGAGAGAGAGAGAACACCACATACAAACAGAAAAACCTAAAAAATGCAAACACCCAGCAAAGAGGGTGGGGGCAGACTCTGTAGAGGCTGAGTTTATATACAGAAAACAAGATTAAGATTTGGATGAATATGGGGAGGACCTCATTTCAGTACAGAGGAAGTAGAAAGGGGATGAGTGGATAAGAAGAAAGAGAACTAGAATTAAATAATATTAATAAATTTACAGAAAAACTGATTTAAAATGGTATAAAAATAAAAAATAGCAAATAAAAAATAAAATAGAATGATGGAAAAATAATGTGAAAAGAAATAGAAAATAAAGCAACAAACAATAAAATGAAAATAAAGAACAAGAAGAAAAAACAAGATAATAATAAAATAAAATAAAAATAAAAATGAAAAAGTGAAGTGTTGTTTCTTTGGCTGGCTTAAGATCCCAGTCTTCTATACTGTCTGTGGTTTCTCAGTTTGCTGTTGCTGGGACTGAAGGCCTCTCTTTAGGCCAGTCCCTGTGGACTCTCAGGGACTATTCAGATTTTTTTAAAATTCTTTGTACCATTCAGGGTGTATTCTGGGTGTGGCTGTATTGGTTGCCTGGAGACTGGAGGGAGGGGCTACCTATTCAGGAGAAAATGGCTGCCCAGGTTCCTGGCTCAGGTATGACTCAGTTCCAGACTTGCTACCACTTCTTCTGAACCCTCTCCTCTCCCCAGCCTCCCCCAAAACTCCACAAGTCCTCACCTTCTCCTGCACCTCAGCCATGGGTGAGTACTTATATCTTAAAGGTTTTATGAACTAGGTTCAGTGAAGAAAAGCACAGGTCACAGCAAGGGGAAAGACTGCGCCTCTGTGCACTCCTCTCCTGCCGCCACTGTGTGGTCTGGTCAGCCCTTCAGGCTCCCCCCCCTCTGGACTCAGCATTTCGTGACTGTGGACCCAGATCTAGAATCCTCTGCCACCAGCAGTTCTGTGGACCTCCTTTCCACAGTAAGATGCTGTGCCTGTCCCAAGGGACGCAGCTCTGTTCTGTGTGGTTTCCCTCTGACCCTCTGGGCTCATATGTCTGGCAGATCTCTCTGCCCAGATCCTGGATTTTGCCTTTCTCCAGGGGTCCTCTGCCCATCCTGGCTGCAAATAGTCACCAGCTGAATCTCCTTCGCCAATTCGGGGTGGATGTTATTCATTTCAGCTGCCCATTCTATCTGCTCTGGGACAAGGCTTGGAACACGTCCATCTATTCTGCCACCATTTTGTCCTCTGGTGATAACTTTTTAGATATAACACCAAAAGTATGACCCATAAAAAAAATTCCTAACTTGGATTTCATTAAAATTTAAAGCGTCTGCTCTGTAAAAGACACTGGTAGGAAAATAAAAAGACAATACACAGGCCTTGACCAGGTAGTTCATTTGATTAGAGCATTGTACCAATACACCAAAGTTGTTGGTTCTATCCCTGGTCACGACACATACAAGAATCAACCAATGAATGCATAAATAAGTGGAACAACAAATCTCTCTCTCTCTCTCTCTCTCTCTCTCTCTCTCTCTCTCTCTCTCTCTCCATCTCTGTCTTTCTCCCTCTCTAAAATCAAATTTAAAAATAGAAGGACTGGGAAGTAATATTTGCAAAACACATATCTGATAAAGAACAGGTGTCCAAACTATAGAAAGAACTTTTAAAACTAAAGAAAACAAATAACTCAAAAATAGGCAAAAAATATCAACAGAAGATACATCAATGAAAAATAATCATTTGAAAAGATATGGAACATCTTATATCATCAGGAAATAGCAAAATAAAATATCAATGTGCATACTTATGTTCATAACGGTACTATTCACAATAGCTAAAAGGTGGAAGCAATCCAAATATACATAGATGGATAAATGGATTTAAAAAATATGGTAAATGCATGCAATAGAGTACTATGCAGCCTATAAAAGGAAGGAAATCTGATCACATGCTACAATATGGGTGAACCTTGAGGGCATTATGTTAAGTGAAATAAACCAGTCATAAAAGGAGAAATATGAGTTAACTTTCATGGTTTATCTAAAGTAGTTGAATTAGTATATCTATGAATTAGAATGGTGATTACCAAGGGTTAGGGTGAGGCAAAAATGAGGAGTGGTTGTTTAATCAGTCTAATATTTCAGTTCTGCAAGATGAGAAGGTTCTGAAAATCTGTTTCACAATATAAAAATACTTAGCACTACTGAACTGCACACTTAAAATGGTTAGATGGTAAATTTTATGATATGTGTTTTTTACACATTAAAAAATGATCAGCTGTTGGATGCAAGATATCAGTGGAGTAGCTGGAAGCTACACTTACCCCTCCCATGACCAAACTGGAATTACAACTAAAATGTATAGCAATCAACCTGAAAAAAACAACTAAAAACTAGCTGAAGAGAAGTTTTGTAACCAAGGATTTACAGAAGGAGCCACATCAAGACTGGTATGAAAGGCAGAGATGCAAAAACGGCTGGCCCTGCTCCTACTAGTAGCATCTGAGATTCTGGGGGCGGGGGGATATCTCAGCTGCAAAGGTTCCCTCTGAGAAGAGTGGGATCTAAACCCCATGCCTGGCTCCCTAGCAGAGAGCACCAGAACCAGGAAGAGACATACATCTTGTTGTGAAAATCTGTGGAAATTCTGTCCACCAGGCAGAGACAGGAGTCTGCTAGAAACACAGGTGTACCCTTAAAGGTCAATGCACAAACTTTCATTCTCAGCCCCGCACCCTCAGCTCTGTCAGAAGAAGGGCAGACTTTTCTAGAATCACATGAAAAGAGACAGGTTTGTGAGTCTGGGAGAGAGCTATGCTGAGTTCCTCTCCCCCATGACAGATGCCATATTTCTTGGTTGATGCACTCCCTTCCATATTGCATCATTCTGGGGGAATGCGATTGCCCCACCCAATGGACTTCCTGTTGACCCACTTTTGGAATTTTCAGCTGCCTGGAAGAGGGTGTAGAGATCTAGGTCTACTCAGGGGATGTCAGAGACTGAGTGGTGTGGCTTTGGGTTGGCAGCCATTTCTCCCACTGTCTCATGTATCAGACTGGTGCCTTCCACTCATGGGAGGTACGCTAGCTCCATCCTCCCAAATCCAGGCCACTCTCCTTCATGAAGTCAGGCTCCTGGCAGAATCTAGGACGGACTTAGTTGGGTGGCTCTAGGATTGGGGTTGTTTTTCCTTGGCATGCATAACCAGTGCAGAGTCCTCCTTTCACCTGGCCAAATCTTGGTCTGTTTGGGCCTGGTAAACTCTGCTGCCCTAACTCTGATGACTCCCTGAAACCCTGCCCCTCCACAAAGGCTTGTGAGCACCCAGTGGGTGATAACTAAACTTGATATACCATGGGACATTTGCTGAGTGGCTCTGACTCAGCATTGGCACCAAGTCTGAACCTGTTTCAATATGATGAAAATCACTCTTCCCTACCTATGGAGTCACCGAGAACCTACTTTATGTAACTCGAGCATGACCAGAAGCTTTTGTAGTGACTGAGTTTAACAGGCAGCCAACAAGTATAGGGAGGTATAGGCGGAACTTGGAGTCCCTTGGGGTTTTACCGGAAATTCCCATGAGCCCTATGCTGGTAAAAGCCATCCTTGGTATGCAGCTTCATCCTTCATGTGCACAGCAAGGACCAGCAGAGGCAACCACAAACTGTGGATCACTTTATAGCCCCAAACAGGTTGCCCGGGGCCAGTAGCAGGCATTATCTGATATTGGAATGCAGAAGAGTCCCTCCCAAGATGTCCCAGAACCAATACACCCAGTGGCCAGCTTTAGACATCAGGGAAGGATCCTGTTAACTTCACAAGTTGCATATCCAAAGGGAGATATCAGCAGTTTTCAGATGTTCTTGAGGCAAATTTTGATTCATGTGGTCAGCACCTGCATAGCAGCTTGTATACGATGCCTGGGATAAATTCTCACAATTAGCCAGCCTGAGAGTCAATAGCAATCAAGACTCAACTAAAACAGGAGGGCCTACATAACCCACACAATGGGGCATTCCTGGAGCATCCAGCTCAGGTGTTCAAGGAGACTGGGCCATTGGGTCCCACAGGGAACCTACAATATAAAGCCACCCTACCAAGACTGGGAGTCATGACAGATCTACTTAATGCATAGAAACAAACACAAAACCACATCCCAAATGGGGAAACAAAGAAACATGCCCCAAATAAAAGAACAGGAGAAATCTGCAGAAAAAGGAGTTAAATGAAATGGAGTTCAAAACAATGGTTATAAGGATGCTGAAAGAACTTACTTATAACTACAAGGACTTAGTGAGAACAACAATACCATAAAAATGAACAGAATTAATAAAAAAGAACAAGTCAAAAATAAGAATACAATATCTGAAATGTAAAATACACTAGAAAGAAGAATACATTAGTAGGTTAGATGAAGCAGAGGGTTTAATCAGCAATTTGGAAGATAGCAGAAAATACCCAATTAGATAAAAGAAAAAAATAATATTTTAAAAATTGGAATAGTTTAATGGACTTTTGGGACAACAGGAAACATAACAACATTCGAATCATAAGGGTACCAGAAGAAGAAGAGGGAGAACAAGGGATTGATAACCTATTTAAAGAAATAATTACCCCTAACCTGGTGAAGGGGAAAAAACAAAAAACAAAAAAACAAGTAAGTATAGGAAATTCAAAGTCCCAAACAAGGTAAACTCAAAAAGGCCTACAAAAAGACACGTCAAAATTAAAGTGGCAAAGGTTAAAGACAAAGAGAGAATCTTAAGAGCAGCAACAGAAAGAGAATTAGTTACCTCCAAGGGAGCTTCCATAAGACTGTCAGTAATTTCTCAACAGAAACATTTCAGGCCAGAAGTGATTGGCATGAAATATTCAAAGTGATGAAAAGAAAGGACCTACAACCAAGAAATAAAGAGCTTCCCAGGAAGAAAAAGCAAATGAGTCTGTTACCACCAAATCAGTATTACAAGAAATATTAAATAGTTTTCTTTTTTTTTAAAAAAAAATTATGTGTTATTGATGTTTTACAAAGTGGAAGGGAAAGGGATAGAGAGCTAGAAACATCAATGAGAGAGAAACATCGGTCAGCTGCCTCCTGCACACTCCCACTGGAGATGTGCCCGCAACTAAGGTACACGCCCTTGACCAGAATCGAACCTGGGACCCTTGAGTCTGCAGGCCAACTCTCATCCACTGAGCCAAACCGGTTAGGGCTTAAATAGTTTTCTTTAAGGAAAGAATAAGAAAAAAAGAGGAACATAGTTAAAAGAATAAAATGACAATAAATATGTACCTACCAATAATCACTTTAAATGTAAATTATTTAAATGCTCATATCAAAAGACATTGGAGACTTCCTGTCAAAATGTCTGTGTACGTAATCACAGTATTTATATCCTCTCACAATCATATCAAAACTATAAGTAAACTTATAAGACAACCACCATTCAGATACATCTGAAACTGAATAGAAGTCCTACAACTGGTGATTTAAAGAAGAAACCATGTTGAGGCTAGTAGGAGGCACAGAGACACAGAATTGTCTGGTCCTATAACAGTGAGTGTAGGATAAAATAATACACAGTGAAACTCACTTTTCTTGTGCAATTTTATGAGTTTTGATAAACACCCACAATTAAAATACAGAACAGTCCATCATCACAGAAATTCCATTGTGCTCCCCCTTTGGAAGCAATCTCTACCCAAGTCCCTAGTAACAACTGATCTGTTTTCTGTCTCTGTATTTTTGCCTTTTCTGAATTGTCTCAACTATTTTTATAGCTACAAAATATTTATTGTATGGATAAATCTTAAAATAGAATTTATGTAGCTAGTCCCTCACTGATGGATATCTCTGTTGTTTCCAATCTTTTACTTCAAAGTCTAACAGACACTAAACATTAATTCAGTGCCGGGCTCCATGCCAAATCTCTTTTATTCATTCCTGAAGATAAGTATGATCAATACTATCATTTTTTGAAGATAAATAATATTTTAATGTAGTTTTTCTACTTTTTTATGAGTCAGTTTTGGTATGTTATTAACTGAAGTCCATAGTTAACATTAGGGTACACTTTTTGTACTATATATTATATGATATTTGGCAAATATATAATAGCATGTATCATGAAAGTATAATACAGAGTAGTTTCAGTGCCCTAAAAATTTTCTGTGCTGCACCTAGTCATCCCTCCCTTCTCCTTTTGGACCCTTGGCAATCACTTTTTTTTTTTTTTTTTTTACTGTTTTGACTTTTCCAGAGTGTCATGCAGTTGGAATCTTACACTATGTAGCTTTTTCATATTGGCTTCTTTCACTTAGTAATATGAATTTAGGGATTTTCTAAAGCATTTATGAGTCGTCCTTATAGACCTGATGAGCAATCTCAAGTAGTCAGATACATATGTGTCCTCAGAAAGATTTCTTCTTTTGAGATAATTAAATCCTTGGTTAATGATTCTTATTTTCACCCCTCTAGTATTTGATATGGAAGTTCCTTTTATTCTTTAATTTAATATTCAGTAATTTTCATTGCTTGATGGCTTATTTCTTTTTATTGTTAAATAATATCCTATTGTGTGGATATAAAACAGTATGCTTATTCTACACCTATTGAGAGACATCTTGGTTGCTTTGAAGTTTTAGTAATTATAAATAAAGCTGATATAAATACTTGGATGAAAGTTTTTGTGTGGGCAGACGTTTTCAACTCATTTGGATAAATATAAAGGTACACAATTACTGGTAACAGTATGTTTAAGTTTGTAAGAAACTTTCAAGTTACCTGCCAAATTGTCTGTGTCATTTTTCAGTCCCACCAGCAATGAGTTCCTGTTGCTCCATATTCTCACCAGCATTTGGCATTGTCCATGTTTTGGATTTTTGCCATACTAATAGGTATATCTATTATATAGTGGTACCTCATTGCTGCTTTATTTTTATAGTTGTCATGTTCTCATTTTCATTTGTTTCAAGGTATCTTTTGCTTCTTCCTTGATTTCATTGTTAACCCATTCATTGTTCAGTCACATGTTATTTAGACTCCATGTCTTTGTGTGTTTTTCAGTTTTGTTTATGATTGATTTCTAGATTCATAACATTATGGTCAGAGAAGATGCTTGATATAATTTTAATCTTCTTAAATTTATTGAAACCTGTTTTGTGTCTTAACATGTGGTATGCCCTATAAAGTGTTCTATGTGCATAAATAATGTATATTATTCTGCTTTTGGGTGAAATGTTCTGAAGATACTAATTAAACCCATCTGATCTAGTGTGCCATTTAAGGCTGCTGTTTCCTTATTGATTTTCTGTCTGGAAGATCTATCCATTAATGTCAAAGGGGTGTTAAAATCCCCTACTATGACTGTATTACAATCAACCTCTTCCTTAATGTCCATCACGATTTGCTTTATATATTTAGTTGCTCCTATTTTGGGTGTATACATGTTTATAAGGGTTATATTCTCTTGTTGGACTGATCCCTTATCATTATGTAGTGTTCTGTGTCCTTCTTTATTTCTTATCATAGCATTTGTTTTAAAGTCTTTTAAAATTTTTTTCTTTATTGATTATGGTATTACATATGTGTCCTTATCCCCCCATTTCCCTCCCACCCCCCCACCCCCATTCATGGCCTCACCTCCCTGGTGTTTATGTCTACTGGTTAGGTCTATTTTGTCAGATGTAAGTATTGCTACCCCAGCTTTTTTTTTTTTTTTTTTTTTGCATTTCCATTAACTCAAAATATCTTTTTTTCATTTCTTTACTTTCAGTCTGTCTGCATCTCTCATTCTCAGCTGGGTCTCTTGTTTTCTTGTCCTTTCAGCTACCCTATGTCTTTTTATTGTTTTATTTTAAAACTAGAGGCCCAGTGCACAAAAATTCATGCACTCAGGGGGGTTCCTCAGCCCGGTCTGTGTCCTCTCGCAGTCTGGGACCACTCGGGGGATGTTCACCTGCTGGCTTAAGCCTGCTCCCTGGGGGATTGGGCCTAAGCTGGAAGTCAGACATCCCTCTGGCAGCCCAGGAGCCCTTGGCAGATGTCCACTTGCCAGCGGGGGAGCAGGCCCAAGCTGCAGTCGGACATCCTTAGTGTTGCTGAGGAGGCAGGAGAGGCTCCCTCCATCACCGCTGTGCTGGCAGATGGCAGCCTGGCTTGTGGCTGAGCAGAGCTCCCCCTGTGGGAGCGCACTGACCACCAGGGGACAGCTCCTGCATTGAGCATCTGACCCCTTGTGGTCAGTGCGTGTCATAATGACCAGTCATTCCCAGTTGTTCTGCTGTTAGGGTCAATTTGCATATTACCCTTTTATTATATAGGATAGAGGCCTGGTGCATGGATGGGGCCAGCTGGTTTGCCCTGTAGGGTGTCCTGGATCTGGGTGAGGGTCCCGCTGGAGTGCCTGGCCAGCCTGGGTGAGGGGCTGATGTCTGTTTGCAGGCTGGTCAAGCCCCACAGTGGGGACCCTCACCCCATGGGGATGTGTCCAGCCTGGGTGAGGGGCTGAGGGCTATTTTCAGGCTGCCTGCACTCCCTTCAGGGTGGGGGTCCCCACTGGGGTGCCTGGCCAGCCTCGGTGAGGGGCTGATGGCTGTTTTCAGGCTGGCCATGGCCACGGGCTGGAAGCAGGTATCTGGGATTTATTTATCTTCTATAATTGTAACTTTGTAGCCTTGAGCAGGGCAGGGCAGGTGGGAAGCTTGGCTTCCTCCATTGCCGGGGGCAACCCAAGTCTCCTGCTCCTACCACCATCTTAGTTGGGTTAATTTGCATATTCACTCCTGATTGGCTGGTGGGTGTAGCAGAGGTAAGGCCAATTTGCATGTTTTCCTTTTATTAGATTAGATTTAAATGTTGTTATGTTTCCAGTACACTTGACATATTAGTTTCAGGTGTACACCCCAGTGATTAGACATTATATAACTTACTAAGTGATTGTCCTGATCACTGTAGTACCTATCAGACACCATACATAGTTATTACCGTATTTGACTATATTTCTTATGCTATACTTTACAACCCCATGACTAGTCTGTAACAACCAATTTATACTCCTTAATCTCATCACCTTTTTCACCCATTCCCCACATTCACCCTCTCATCTGGCAACCATTAGTCTGTTCTATGTATCTATCAGTCTGTTTCTGTTCTGTTTTCATTTATTTTGTTTTTTAGATTTATTTGTTGATAGGTATGCATTTATTGCCATTTTATTTTTCATATTTTCAATCTTCTTCCTCTTAAAGAAGAGCCTTTACATTTCATGTAATACTGGTTTGGTGGTGACGAGCACCTTGTCTAGGAGCTCTTTATCTGCCCTTTAATTCTAAATTATAGTAGGATAATCTTGGTTTTAGGTCCTTCCTTTTCAAACTTTGAATATGTCTTGCCACTCCCTTCTGGCCTGCAAAGTTTCTGTTGAGAAATCAGTTGACAGTCATATGGGCACTCCCTTGTAATTAATTTACTGCTTTTCTCTTGCTGCTTTTAAGATTCTTTCTTTGTCATTAAACTTTGGCATTTTAATTATGATGTGTCTTGGTGTGGGCCTGTTTAGGCTCAGCTTGTTTGGAACTCTGTGCTTCCTAGATTTGCATGTCTATTTCCTTCACCTGGTTAAAAAAGTTTTCTGTTATTATTTTTCCAAATTGGTTTTCAATTTCTTGCTCGTTCTCTCTCTCTCTCTTCTTTATCTGGCGCACCCATTATGCTAATGTTGGTACACTTAAAGTTGTCCCAGAAGCTCCTTACACTATCTTCACTTTTTTTGGGGGGGGGGTATTCTTTTTTTTTTTTAATGTTTGCTGTCCTGGTTGGGTTTTTTCTGCTTCCTTATCTTCCAAATTGCTGATTTGATTCTCAGCTTCACCTACTACACTATTGATTTCCTGTATATTATTCTTCATTTGAGTTAGTACATTCTTCATTTCTGGGACAGATTCTTCTTAATGCTTTCTGTGTTCTTTTTTATGTTGTTGAAGTTCTAAGTTCAACTACTCTTACTCTATGTTCATTGAGCATCCTTATGACCAGTGTTTTGAACTCTGCATCTAGTAGGTTACTCATCTCCATTTTGTTTAAATATTTTACTGGAATTTTGTTCTGTTCTTTCTTTTGAGACATGTTTTTCTGTCTTCTCATTTTGGAAGCCTCCCTGTGATGATTTCTATGTATTAGATAGAGCTGCTACATCCCCTTGGTAGAGTGGCCTAATTTAATGTGTCTTGTAGGGCCCAGTGGTATAGCCTCCCTGATCACCCAAGTTCGGCACTTCAGGTTTACCCACTCCATGTAAGCTCTGTACACCCTCTTGTTGTAGTTGAGCCTGATTGTTGTTGGCATGTCAATAGTATGGATTTAGTCCCAGGCCAATTGCCTACAAGGACTGGCTGTGACTGCTAACTACAGTGGAGGGTATGCAGCAGCCTGTATCACAGAGAAGGTCTTACTTCAGTGGGGCTCTGGTGTCCACTGAGTCCACCCCTTGAGTGTGTCACTGTGGAGATGGCTTGGCAGTGTTTCAACGTGGTCCAAACCTATACACTGGGTATGCTGGCTCTGAGGACTCTTGAGAGGTATAGGCCAAAACCAGCCACTACCTGTATTCTGCCCTGTGCCACCCAGATTGAGCTACAAAGTGATCTGTAGCTGCCTGATATTTGTCCTGTGCTTCGAGGTGCTCAAGTGAGGCCAAGCTGTGAGCCAGGGCTGGCCGCAGCAAGTGCAAGACCTGGAGTCACTAAGCAAGAAGTATGGGGCAGAGACAATAGGGTGGTGAAGTCCTGGGGTGGGGGTTAGGGGTGGACTAGAAAGGGTCAATGGGGAGAAATTGGGGCATATGTAATACTTTCAACAATAAAGATTTAATTTAAAAACTGGATGTGGAATAAAAGGAACCCTAGTACACTACTGGTGGGAATGCACACTGGTGCAGCCACTATGGAAAACATTGTGAAGTTTTCTCAAAATATTAAAAATGGAAATTCTGTTTGACCCATTCCACTTCTGGGAATATCCTCAAAGAATTCCAAAACACCAAGCAGAAAGAATATATGTACCCCTATGTTCATATCAGCATTGTTTATAATAGTTAAGGTCTGGAAACAGCCCAAGTGCCCATCAGTAGATGAATTTATTTTTTTAAAAAAAGCTGTGGAACATTTACACAATTTAATACTATGCAGCTGTAAGAAAGAGGGGATCTATTACCCTTTGAGACAGCTTGGAGGGACCTGGAGATAATTATTCTGAGTGAAATAAGCCAGCCAGAGAAAGACAAATATTATACAATCTCACTAATATATGGAATCTAATGAACACAATAAACTGTTGAATAAAATAGAGCCAGATGTGTAGAAATATAAAAAAGACTGACAAATCTGAGAGGGAAGGGGGAAAGGAGGGGCAGGAAGAGATTAACCACAAAATGTATATGCATATATGTATTGCCCATGAACACAAATGATAGGGTAGTGAAGTCCTGGTGTGGGGTGGGAACTGGGTGGTGGGGAAAGGGGTAAAAAGCAGGGCATATTTGTAATACTCTCAAATTGAAGATAAAAAATATTTTTTTCTAAAAAGGAAAGCATAATAAAAATAACTAACTAAATAAAATGGATGTAAAATTCACTATTTTAACCATTTCAAAGTATACAAGTCTGTGGCATTTAGTACAATCACAGTGTTGTGTAACTATCACCAGTCTCTAATACCAGACATTTTTATCACCTCAGAATGAATCCCCATACTCATTAAGCAGTCAGTCCTCATTCCCCTTTCCCCTCAGCCTTTGGAAACCACTAATCTGCTTTCTGTCTCTCTAGATTTCCTTATTTTGGATACTTCTTATATATATAATCATATACAAAACAATATTTGAGCACTGGCTTTTGTTTTGGTTTTGGTTTTCTTTATTTGTATACATCTAGGAGTGGAATTATTGGATCATATGGCAGTTCTATGTTTAAATTTTGAGGAATGACCAAAGTGTTTTATACAATGGCTGTAACATCTGACTTCCCCAACAGCAATGTGTCAACAGTTTAATTTCTCCAAATCATCCCTATCACTTATTATTTTCCTTTTGTAAATTATAGCCATCCCAGTAGTTGGAAGTGGTATCTCATTGTAATTTTCATTCATATTTTTTAATGATTAATATCATTGAGCATCCTGTCATGTGCTTATTAACCATTTGTACATCTTCTTGTGGGAAAATTCTATTTGAGTCTTTTACCCAGGGTTATTTATCATTTTGTTATGTAGTTGTAAAAGTTCTTTATGTGTTTTGGATACCAGATCCAATATATGATTTGTAGATATTTTCTCCCATTTTGAGGGTTGTAGTTTCACTATCTTCATAGTGTTCTTTGAGGCACAAAAGTTTTTAATTTTGATGAAGTTCAAATCATTCATTGTTTCTTGCACTTTTGATGTCATATATGAGAAACAATTGTCAAACCTGAAGTTATGAAGATTTACACCTATGCTTTTCATTTAATAGTTTTATATTTAATATTTTGAGCATTGTCAATACATTTTTCTATATGGTATGAGGTAAAGGTACATCATTCTTTTACACATTAGTATTCAGTTGTCCCAGAAGCATTTGTTGAAGAAACTATTCTTACCACTCAGCATGGCTGTTGAACTAAATTAATCATAGATATATAGATTTATTTATTGAATCTCAATTATATTCCATTAATCTATATTTCTACCCCCATGATAGTACTACTCTGTATACTGTAGTTGTACAGTAAGTTTAGAAATTGGGAATGGTGAGTCCTCCAAAATTTTTTCAAGATTTTATGCGTTATTTTGAGTTGCTTTCAATTTCATATGAATTTTAGGAGTAGCTTTTCTATTTCTGCAAAAAGGCCACTTGAATTTTGAAAGGGATTGAATGAATCTGTAGATCACTGTTGGAGTATGGTTATCTAACAATATTAAGTCTTTGCATACATGAACACAGACATCTTTCCATTTACTTAGGTCTCATTTCATTTCTTTTAACAATGTTTTGCAGTGTATGAGTCTTGCACCTCCTTGGTTAAATTTATCCATAAGTATTTTATTTGTTTGGAATATTATTATAAATAAAACACAAGGTTGAAAAAATACATAATCAAAGCAGTGAAAAGAAAAAAATAATTTAAAAGAATGAGGGTAGTTTAAGGGAACATTGGGACACCATGAAATATAATAGTATCTATATCATAGGGGTACAAGAAGGAGAAGAAAGTGAGTAAGGGATAGATAATTTGTGTGAGGAAATTATGAAGAAAACATCCCTAACCTGGTGAAGGAAAAGGTCACACAAGTTCAGGAAGCCGAGATAGCCCTAATCAATATGAACCCAAAGAGACACACACTGAGACACATCATAAATAAACTGGCAAAGATTAAAAATAGAGAATTTTAAAGACAGCAAGAGAAAAACAGTCACCTACAAGGGAGTTCCCATAGGACTGTCAGCTGATTTCTCATGAAAAACACTTTAGAACATAAGAGATTGGAATGAATTATTCAAAGAAATGAAAAGCAAGGAGCTGCAACCAGGACTACTTTATCCGGCAAGAATATAATTTAAAATTGAAGGTGAAATAAACAGCTTCACCACCAACAACAAAAAAAACTAAAGGGGTTTATTACCACTGAACCAGTCTGGTACTGGCATAAGAACAAGCACATAGATCAATAGAATAGAACAGAGAGACCAGAAATAAAGACAGTTTCTTTAATACATGGTACTGGGAAAATTGGACAGGTACATGCAAAAAAATGAAACTGCACCACCAACTTACACAATACACAAAAATAAACTGAAATGGAAAAAAAGACTTAAATGTAAGTCGTGAGACCATAAAAAATCCTAGGAAAAAATGTAGGCAGCAAAATCTCAGCCATATCTTATAGCAATATGTTTGCTGATATATTTCCTAGGCAAGGGGAAAGATAAACAAATGGAACTATATCTAACTAAAAACCTTCTGCACAGAAAATTAAACCATCAACAAAATGAAAAAGGAACCCACTGTATGGGAGAACATATTTGCCAATGACACATCTGCTAAGGGATTAATTTCCAAAATATATAAAGAACTTTACAACTCCACAACAGGAAGACAAAGGATCTAATTAAAAAATGGGCAATTGATCTTAATAGACACTTCTCAAAAGAGAACATACAGATGGCCAAGAGACATATGAAAAAATGCTCAATGTCACTAATTATCAAAGCGATGCAAATTAAAACTACAATGAGATATCACCTCATGCCTGCCAGAATGGTTACCATCAATAAATCAACAAACAACAAGTGCTGGAAAGGATGTGGATAAAAAGGTGGGATTTCAGAGTGGTGCAGCCATGGTGGAAAACAGTATGGAGTTTCCTCAAAAAATTAAAAATGGAACTGCCATTTGAACCAGTGATACTACTTCTGGGAATATATCCTAAGAAACCCAAAACACCTATCAGAAAGAATGTATGCACTCCTATGTTTATAGCAATACAATTTACAATAGCTAAGATCTGGAAACAGCCTAAGTGCCCATTAGTAAATGAGTGAATAAAAAAACTGTGGTACATTTACCCAGTGAAATACTACATGGCTGTAAAAAAGAAGGAACTCTTACCTTTTGCGACAGCATGGATGGACCAACCCAGAGATTATTATGCTAAGCTAAACAAGCCAGTCAGAGAAAGACACATATCATATGATCTCACTTAATAGGTGGAATCTAATGAACAAAATAAATTCATGAACAAAATAGAACCAGATGACCTACAGATGTCAGAGGGGAGGGATGTGGAGGGTACTGAATGAAAGAAGGTAAAGAGATTAGCCAAAGAACATATATACATAGCCCATGGACACAAACAACAATGTGGTGATGGCCAGAGGTAGGGAGGTTGTGTGGATGTGGGCAAAAGGAAGGGAGAATGGAGACATCTGTATTATTGTCATTCATAAAAAAAATAATTCAAAATAAAAACGTTTTTTTAAAATTTTTCAATGTTCTAAATGCATTGTTTCTTTTTTCTTGTCACAGTGCTCTTTTTTAAAATTGAAACTAGTTATTCTGTTATGAGAAATAATTATTTTTTCTAAGTAACAATGACAGGAAGAAGATTTCTTGAGGTATTCATAACTGCAAAGTCTTTAGATACAATAAAATAACAATTTAAGAAATGCATGTATTCTCTCAATGAATAAAATTAATTAAACATGAAAGTTTTTTAATTTTTTTAGGTTGCTTGTTGCCAGTGTATAGGGATACAACTGATTTTACTATGTTGATTTTGTGTTCTGTAACTTTGCTGAATTCTTTGTACTAGTTATAATAGTTTTTTTGAAGATTATTAGGATTTTCCTATATAAAGAGTCACCATCTGTCAGTAGATTAGTTTTACTTTTTTTTTCTGGCTTAGATGCATTTTCTTTTTTTTCTCACTTAATTTTTTTGGCTAAAACTTTCAGTACAATGTTAAATAAAAGTTGTGACAGTGAGTATCCTTCTCTTGTTCCTCTTCTTAGGGGGAGAGCTTTCACTCTTTCACCATCTATATACATAAAAAGGCAGTGACCATAACGACCGAAAGAACTGGTCAACAGAATAGCAGGCTGTGTGGAGCAACCAGGTCAGCAAGCGGGGTGGGGGGGCAGTGAGGGACGACCAAATGACTGAACAGCAGACTGCATGGGGCGACCAGGACAGTGGCGGGGGGCAGTGAGGGACAACCAGGTCGGCAGAGGGGGAGAGTGAGGGGTGACCAGGCTGGCAAAGGGGGGCAGTTAGGGGCAACCAGCCTGGCAGGGGGGCAGATAGGGGTGACCAGACCAGCAGAGGGGGGCAGTTAGGGGTGACCAAGCCAGCAAAGGGCGCAGTTAGGAGTGACCAGGCCAGCAGGCAGAAGCAATTAGGGGCAACCAGGCTGGCGGGGGAGGGAAGTTGGGGGCAATCAGGCCAACAGGAGAGGGCAGTTAGGGGCAATCGGGCCAGCAGGGGAGCAGTTAGGCATCGATCAGGCTGGCAGGGAAGTGGTTAGGGAGGTGATCAGGCTGGCAGGCAGAAGCGGTTAGGGGCAATCAGGCAGGCAAGCAGGCGAGCAGTTGGGAGCCAGCAGTCCTGGATTGTGAGAGGGATGCCCCAGATTGGAGAAGGTGCAGGCTGGGCTGAGAGAGACACTCCCACCCCATGCATGAATTTCATGCACCAGGCCTGTAGTTGAGTTTGATGTTAGCTATAGGCTTTTCATAAATGTCCTTTGTCATATTGAATAAACTCTCTTCTATTCCAATTTTTTAAGTGTTTTCATCATAAAAGCATGCTGATTTTTGCCAAATGATTTTTGGGGCATCAATTGACAAGATTATGTGATCTTTTCTCCTTTCATTTTATTAATGTGGTCTATTACACTGATAGATTTTGGTATGTTGAACTACCCTTCATTCCTGGAATAAATCATACTTAGTCATGGAGTATAACCCTTTATAATATGCTGCTGGATTCTATTTGCTATTATTGTCTTGAGGATTTTTTAATATATATTTATAAGAGATATTGGTCTGTAGTTTTCTTGATGTCTTTATCTGGCTTTGATATCAGAGTAATGCTGGCCCCATAGAATAATTTAGGACAGCGGTTCTCAGCCTGTGGGTCGCGACCCCTTTGGGGGTCGAATGACCCTTTCACAGGGGTCCCCTAAATACATCCTGCATATCAAATATTTACATTATGATTCATAACAGTAACAAAATTACAGTTATGAAATAGCAACGAAAATAATTTTATGTTCGGGGGTCACCACAACATGGGGAAGTGTATTAAAGGGTTGCGGCATTAGGAAGGTTGAGAACCACTGATTTAGGAAATGTTTTTGCAAGATTTTGGGGATAATTGATGGTAATTCTTCTTAAAACATTTGATATAATTTATCAGTGAAACTACCTGGTTTTGCAGTTTTCTCTATTAGTAGGATTGTGGTTTTGTTTGTTTGTTTTGTTTTATCTGTTTATTTGTTGTTGTTTTTTAACAATTCTACCTGTTTACAAAAGTAAACTTTTTAAAATATATTTTTATTATTGATAATATTACATATATCTCCCCTTTCCCCTTTCCTCCCAGCCTCTGTCCACCTTCCCCCTATAGGTTTTCACTACACTATTTCCTGTGTCCATGGGCTATGTATATAAGTATATAAATTCTTTGGTTTATCTCTTCTTGTTCTCCCAATCCCACATTGAGGTGTGTCAGTCTGTTCCATGTCTCCATGCTTTGGGTCTTATTTTGTAGGTCAATATATTTTGTTCGCTTGATTCCACAAATAACTGAGATCATGTGATATTTGTCTTCCTCAGTTTGACTAATTTCACTTGGCATTATATTTTCCAGGTTCATTCATGCTGTCCCAAAGAGTAAAAGATCCTTCATTTCTACAGCTGCATTGTATTCTATGGTGTAAATGTCTAATATCTTTTTTATAAATTCATCTTTAGATGGGCACTTGCACTGTTTCCATATCTTAACTATTGTAAATAACACTGCTATGAAAATAGGGATGTACATATTGTTTCTGATTGGTGTTTGGGGGTTTTTATGACATTTCCAGAAGTGGGATCACTGGGTCAAAGGGAAGTTCCATTTTGACTTTTTTTAGGAAACTCAATACTGTTTTCCACAGTGGCTGCACCAACTATTTTCTTCACATCCTTGCCAGCACTTGTTTTTTTTTTTGTTGGTTTTTTGATGATAGCCATTCTGACAGTGGTGAGGTGATATCTCATTGTGGTTTTAATTTGCATTTCTAAGATGATTAGTTACTTTAAGCACTTTTTTTTCATGTGTTGCTTGGCCATTTCTCTGTCCTCTTTGGAGAAATGTCTATTCAGGTCTTCTGCCTATTTTTAATTGGATTGTTTATCTTCTTTGTGTTGAGTTGTATGAGTACTTTATATATTTTCAATATTAATCCCTTATCAGATGTTTCATTGGCCAATATGTTCTCCCATTCAGTGGGTTTCCTTTTCAATTTGATGGTGGTTTCTTTTCCTGTTCTTGCCATCTTTGTCAAATATTAATTGACCATAATGGTGTGGTTCAATTTCTGGGTTCCCTGTTCTGATCCATTGGTCAATACGCCTATTCTTGTGCCAGTGCCAGACTGTTTTGGTCATAATGGCTTTTTATCATATTTTGAAATAAAGTATTAGGATCCCTCCAACTTTGTTCTTTCTTCTGAAGATTGTTGTAGCAATTCAGTGTTTTTTATGGTTCCATATAAATTTTTGGAATATTTTTTCTAGTTCTGTGAAGTATGTCATTGGTATTTTAATAGGGAATGCACTGAATCTGTACTACAGGCATTTTAATTGTGTTATTTCTTCCAATCCGTGAACATGGTATACATTTCCACTTGTTTGTATCATCCTCTATTTCTTTTTTCAGTGGCCTATAGTTTTCCAAGTATAGTCTTTTACCTCCTTGTTTAAGCTTGTTCCTAGGTATCTTCATTTTTGTTGTTGCAATGGTAAATGGTATTTCTTTTTTAGATTTTGTTTCCAAGAGTTAATTGTCTATATACTAGAGGCCCAGTGCACAAAATTTGTGCACGGAGGGGGGTTCCCTCAGCCCAGCCTGGACCCACTCCAGTCGGAGACCCCTCTCACAATCTGGGACCGCTGGCTCCTACCCACTAACCTTCCTGACTGACTGATTGCCCCTAACCCCTCTTCTGGCCTGCCTACCTGCCCCCCTTGGAGGCCTTATCTCACTCCCAACCGCTCTCCCCTGCAGGCCTGATCTTGCCCCCAACTGCCTTCCTCTGCTGGCCAATTTGGTTCTGATTGGTCAGTTTCTATGCTAGTCAGTGTCAAAAGCTCCACCTCCTAGGCAGCCATTGGCTCCTTACATTCACCCATATTTGGTTCTGATTGGTCAGTTTCTATGCCAGTCAGCATCTCTGGGCCTATTTCCAGGCCTGATTAGAAAGGCAAGGCTGATCAGCAGCCCAGGTAGAGGCCTGGAGAGAAATGGAGGTGCAGCTGTTGGCCAAACCAGGAGACAAAGAGGCAAGTTCTGATCAATGGCTGCCACAGAGGCTATGGATCAGACCCAGCCTCTCTCTCTCTGCAGGACTCTCTTTGGGCCTGATCCACAGCCCCCTAGGAAGTCAGTGCTGGGCTTGGGCACCCCCAGTGGCCCCAGTCAGTGCTGGGTTACCACGGCAACCCAGCACTGACTTCCAATCTGGTAGAGCCATCCCTTGTTAAGACCCTGGCTCTTTATTATCTTATATTATAAAGAGGTAATATGCAAATTGACCATCACTCCAACACACAAGATGACCGGCCCCATGTGGACACAAGATGGCCACTACAAGATGGCCAGAAGGGGAGGGCAGTTATGGGCAATCAGGCCAGCAGGGGATGGCAGTTAGGCATCGATCAGGCTGGCAGGGTAGTGGTTAGGGGGTGATCAGGCTGGCAGGCAGAAGCAGTTAGGGGCAATCAGGCAGGCAGGCAGGCAAGAGGTTGGGAGCCAGAATTCCTGGAATGTGAGAGGCATCTCAGATTGGAGAGGGTGCAGGCCTGGCTCACACACACACACACACACACACACACACACACACACACACACCATGCATGAATTTCATGCACCGGGCCTCTAGTATAGATATAAAAGCCTAAGTGACCAAATGACCAGCTGCTATGATGCGCTCTGACCACCAGGGGGCAGATCCTCAACACAGGAGCTGCCCCTGGGGGTCAGTAGGCTCCCACAGCCAACCTCCCACAGCCGGCCAACCTCCCGCGGCCTCTCTGAATCCCATGGCTCTGATTGGCCCCTATTGCCAACCAGGTCGAGGGAACCCACCTGTGCACAAATTAGTGCACCAGGCCTCTAGCTGGTATATAAAACTGCCATCAATTTCTGGATATTGATTTTGTATCCTGCTACCTGCCCAAATTCATTTATTAAGTATAGTAGTTTCCTGGTGAAGTCTTTAAGGTTATCCATGTACAATATCACGTCATCTGCGAATAACGAGATTTCTACTTCCTCCTTTCCAATTTGGACTTTAAGGGATTCCAAATTGTTGTCTCTTCTTGTTGTCTGATTTCTGTGGCTAGGACTTCCAGTACTATGTTGAGTAAGAGTGGTGAAAGTGGACATCCTTGTCTTGTTCCTGTTCTTAAGGGAAATGGTTTTAGTTTTTGTCCATTCATTATTATGTTGGCTGTAAGCATGTCATATATGGCCTATATTATGTTGAGGTATCATCCCCTAGTCCCACTTTTCAGAGAGTTTATATCAAAAAAGAGTGTGGGATTTTGTTGAATTATTTTTCTGCATCTATTGATATGATCATGTAGTTTTTATCTTTCAATCTGTTTATGTGATGTATCACATTTATTTATTTTCAAATGTTGTAGGACCCTTGCATCCCCAGAATAAATCCCACTTGATATTTTAAATATATTGATGGATCTGATTTGCTAACGTTTTGTTGAGAATTTTAGCATCTGTGAACAGAGATATTGCCTGCTATTTTCTTTCTTTGTAGTGTCTTTATCTGTTATTTTTATTATTATTAGGATAATGTTGGCTTCATAAAAAGAGCTTGGAAGTGTTCCTACCTCTAGATTTTTTTGGAATAATTTGAGGAGGATAGGTGTTAGTTCTTCATTGAATGTTTGGTGAAATTCACCTGAATACCCACCAGTCCAAAACTTCTGTTAGCTTCAAGTTTTAAAATTACTTCTTCAGTTTCATCAGTTGTTATTAGCCTACTCAGATTTTCTGATTCTTCCTGATGGAGTATTTGAAGATTGTATGTTACTAGGAATTTGTCCATTTTTCCCTGGTTGTCCAGATGGTTGGCATATAATTGTTTATAGTATTTGCTTACAATACTTTGTATTTCGGTAGTGTCCACGGTTATATTACGTCTTTCATTTCTGATTTTGTTTATTTGGTTCCTCTCTCTTTGTTTATTGATGAGTCTGGCTAGGGGTTCATCAATCTTGTTTATCTCCTCAAATAAACAGCTCTTGTATTTATTGATTTTCTGAACTGTTTTATTTTTGTTTTGTTTTGTGTGTGTTTTTGTCTCTATGCCATTTATTTTTGCTCGGATCTGTATTATTCCCTTACTTCTACTTAATCTGGGGTTTTCTTGCTGTTCTCTTTCTAATTCATTTAGTTATAGGTATGGACAGTTTATTAGTCTCTTTTCTTTTTCTTTATTTTTAACAATTTTTTATTGATTAAGATATTACAAATGTGTGGTTATCTCCTCCCTTTGTCCCCCCAACCCCAATCCTCCCTTCACTCTCACACTTGGTTGTCTGTGTCCATTGGTTATGCTTATATGCATGCATACAAGTCTCTTTGTTGATCTATCCCTCTAACCCCCACCCTCCACTACCTTCCTTCTGCAGTTTGAGCATCTGATGGATGTTTCACTGTCTCTGGATCTGTTTTAGCTCATTGGTTTATGTTGCTCATTATAATTCACAAATGAGTGAGATGTGATATTTATCTTTCTCTCATTGACTTATTTCACTTAGTATAATGCTCTCCAGCTCTATCCATGTTGTTGCAAATGGTAGGAGCAGATTTTTGCAGCACCATAGTATTCCACTGTGTAGATGTATCAAAGTTCTTTAATCCACTCATCTGCTGATGGGCACTTATGGTGTTTCAACATCTTAGCTATTGTAAATTGTGCTGCTATGAACATAGGGGTGCATATATCCTTTCTGGTTGGTGTTTCTAGTTTCTTCTGATGTATTCCTAGAAGTGGGATCACTGGATCAAATGGGAGTTCCATTTTTAGTTTTTTGAGGAAACTCCATACTGTTTTCCACAGTGGCTGCACCAATCTGCATTCCCACCATGATGGTTACTCTTTCTCCAGATCCTCACCAACACTTGTCATTTGTTCATATGTTGATGATAACCATTCTGACAGGTATGAGATGATACCCCATTGTTATTTTGATTTGCATTTCTCAGATGATTAGTCACTTTGAGCATGTTTTCATATGTCTCTTGGCCTTTCTTATGTCTTCCTTTGAAAAGTATCTATTTAGGTCCATTGCCCATTTTTTTGATTGGGTTGTTTATCTTCCTTTTGTTAAGTTGTATGAGTTCCCTGTAAATGTTGGAGATTAAAACCTTATCAGTGATGATATTGGCAAATATGTTCTCCCATGAAATAGGCTTTATTGTTGTTTTGTTGATGGTTTCTTTGGCTATGCAGGAGCTTTTTATTTTGAAGTAGTCGCATTTGCTTATTTTCTCTTTAGTGTCCAATGCTCTAGAAGCTGTATTGTTGAAGAAATTGCTTTGGTATATGTCTGAGTTTTTGTTGCCTTTGGATTCCTCTAATATTTTTATGGTTTCCCAGCCTAGATTTAAGTGCTTTATCCATTTTGAGTTTATATTGTTTATGGTGTAAGTTGGTAGTCTAGTTTCATTTTTTTACATGTATCTGTCCAATTTTCCCAATAGCATTTATTGAAGAGATTGTCTTGACTCCATTGTATGTTCTTGCCTCCTCTGTCAAATATTAATTGAACATAGTGGTTTGGGTCAATTTCTGGGTCTTCTATTCTATTCCATTGATATATATGTTTGTTCTTTTACCAGTACCAGACAGTTTTGAGAACAGTGGCTTTGTAATACAGCTTGATATCTGGTATTTAGATCCCTCTTACTTTGTTCCTTTTTCTCAGGATTGCTGCAGCTATTTCGGGTCTTTTCTTTATATATATATATTGCTTAAAGTATTACAAAGGGTATTACATATGTCTCCTTTTTTCCCCGCCCTTGACAATCCCCTGGCCTCCCCTACCCCCAGTGTCTTATGTCCATTGTTTATGCTTATATGCATGCATATAAGTCCTTCGGTTGATCTCTTAACACTCCCCTTCAGCCCCCCTACCCTCCCTGGCCTTCCTGCTGTAGTTTGACAGTCTGTTTGAGGCAGCTCTGCCTCTGTATCTATTTTTATTCATCAGTTTATAATGGTCTTTATTATCCATGAATGAGTGAGATCATGTGGTATTTTTCCTTCATTGACTGGCTTATTTCACTTAGCATAATGCTCTCCAGTTCCATCCATGCCATTGCAAATGGTAGGAATTCCTTCTTTTTTACAGAAGCATAGTATTCCATCGTGTAGATGTACCACAGTTTTCTAATCCATTCATCTACTGATGGGCACTTAGGCTGTTTCCAGGTCTTAGCTATGGTGAATTGTGCTGCTATGAACATATGGGTGCATATATCCTATCTGATTGGTGTTTCTGGTTTCTTGGGATATATTCCTAGAAGATGGATCACAGGGTCAAATGGGAGTTCCATTTTTAGTATTTTGAGGAAACTTCATACTGTCTTCCATAGTGGCTGCACCAGTCTCTTTTGAAAGGTGTCTATTTAGGTCCTTTGCCCATTTTTTGATTGGATTGTTTATCTTCCTGTTGTTAAGTTGTATGAGTTCCCTATAAATTTTGGAGATTAGGCCTTTATCAGATATGACATTGGCAAATATGTTTTCCCACACAGTGGGTTTTCTTGTTGTTTTGTTGATGGTTTCTTTTGCTGTGAAGAAGCTTTTTATTTTGATGAAGTCCCATTTGTTCATTTTCTCTTTAGTTTCAAGTGCCCTAGGAGATTTATCAGTGAAGAAATTGCTTCGGCATATGTCTGAGATTTTGTTGCCTTTGGATTCTTCTAGAATTTTTATGGTTTCCTGTCGTAGATTTCAGTCCTTTATCCATTTTGAGTTTATTTTTGTGTCTGGTGTAAGTTGGTGGTCTAGTTTCATTTTCTTGCATATATCTGTCCAATTTTCCCAACACCATTTATTGAAGAGACTATCTTGGCTCCATTGTATGTTCTTGCCTCCTTTGTCAAATATTAATTGAACATATTGTTTCGGGCCCATTTCTGGGCTCTCTATTCTATTCCATTGATCTATATGTCTGTTCTTGTGCCAGTACCAGGCAGTTTTGAGAACAGTGGCTTTGTAATACAGCTTGATATCTGGTATTGAGATCCCACCTACTTTGTTCTTTCTCAGGATCACTGCAGGTATTCGGGGTCTTTTTTTATTCCAGATGAATTTTTGGTGAGTTCGTTCTAGATCTGTGAAATATGCTGTTGGTATTTTAATGGGAAGTCCTTTGATTACCAATGGCATATTTCACTGACCTAGAATGAAATCCCCAAAAATTCTTATTCCATACGAATTTTTGGAGATTTTGCTCAAGGTCAGTGAAATATGCCGTTGGTATTTTAATGGGGAATACATTGACTTTATAGATTGCTTTGGGTAGTATGGACATTTTAATGATGTTGATCCTACAAATCTATGAACGTGGCATGTTCTTTCATCTGTTTATGTCTTCCTCTATCTCTTTTTTAAATGTCCTGTAGTTTTCTGAATAGAAGTCTTTTACCGTCTTAGTTAAGATTATTCCTAGTTATCTTAATTTTTTCTGCAATGGTAAATGTGATTGTTTTCTTAATCTCTCTTTCTGTAAGTTCACTACAGGTGTATAAAAATGCCATAGATTTCTTGGTATTAACTTGGTGTCCTGCTACATTGCCAAATTCGTTATTAAGTCTAATAATTTTTGATGGAGTTTTTAGGGTTTTCTATGTACAGTATCATGTCATCTGCGAATAATGACAATTTTACTCCTTTTTTTTTCAATTTGAATACCTTTTATTTCTCCTTCTTGTCTCATTGCATTGTCTAGCATTTCCAGCATTGTGTTGAACAGGAGTGGTGAAAGTGGGCATCCTTTTCTTTTTCCTGTTCTTAAGGGAAATGGTTTTAATTTTTGCCCATTGAGTAGAAAGGAGGCTGTAGCTTCCTCATATAAGGCTTTTATTATGTTGAGGTATCATCCTTCTATTCCCACTTTGCTGAGCGTTTCTATCAGAAAAGTGTGTTGGACTTTGTCAAATGCCTTTTCTGCATCAATTTATATGGTTATGAGATTTTCGTCTCTCAATTTGTTTATATGATGTATCACTTTTATTGATTTGTGGATATTGTACCAGCCTTGCATCCCTGGAATAAATCCCAATTGATCATGTTGTATAATCTTTCTAATGTAATGCTGGATCTGGCTTGCTAGAATTTTGTGGAGGATTTTAGCATCTATGTTCATCAGGGATATTTCTTTGTGGTGTCTTTACCTGGTTTTGAGATTAGGGTAATGCTGGCTTCATAGAAAGAGTGTGGAAATGTGCCCTCCTCTTGAATTTTTTGGAATAGTCTGAGAAGGATTGATTTTAGTTCTTTGAATATTTGGTGAAACTCCCCTGTGAAGCCATCTGGTCCAGGGCTTTTGTTTGCTGGAAACTTTTTGATTACTGTTTCAATTTCATAAGGAGGTATCAGCCTATTAATGTTTTTTTATTCTTCCTGATTGAGATTTGGAAGCTTGTATTTTTCTAGGAATGTGTCCATTTCATCGAGGTTTTCTTATTTGTTGGAGTAGAGGTGTTTGTAGTATTTTTTACAATTCTTTGTACATCAGTGGGATCAGTTGTTATTTCACCTCTTTCATTTCTGATTTTGTTTATTTGGGTCCTCTCTCTTTCTTTCTTGGTGAGCCTGACGAAAGCTTCATCAACCTGGTTTATCCTTTCAAAGAACCAGCACTTGGTTTCATTGATCATTTGTATTGTTTTTTGGGTCTCTATGTCATTTATTTCCGCTCTTATATTTATTACCTCCTTTTTTTCTAGATATTTTGGGCTTTTCTTGTTCCTGTCTTTATAATTCTTTAAGCTGCAAGGTTAAATAATTTATTACAATTTTTTATTGTTTTTTGAGGTAGGCCTGTAGATCTATAAACTTCCATTTCAGGACTGCTTTCATTGTGACCCATAGATTTTGTTATTTCTATTTTTAAAAAATGTTATTTATTTTATTGCTTAAAGTATTAGAAAGGGTATTACATATGTGTCCTTTTTCCCCCCACCCTTGGCAATCCCCTGGCTTCCCCTACCCCCCCAGTGTCTTATGTCCATTGGTTATGCTTATATGCATACATACAAGTCCTTCGGTTGATCTCTTACCCCCCTCCCTCCTGCCCCCCAACCCTCCATGGCCTTCCCGCTGAAGTTTGACAATCTGTTTAAGGCAGCTCTGCCTCTGTATCTATTATTGTTCATACATTTATAATGGTCTTTATTATCCATGAAGGAGTGAGATCATGTAGTATTTTTCCTTCATTGACTGGCTTATTTCACTTAGCATAATGCTCTCCAGTTCCATCCATGCCATTGCAAATGGTAAGAGTTCCTTCCTTTTTACAGCAGCATAGCATTCCATGTTGTAGATGTAACACAGTTTTCTAGAGTTCCTTCTAGATCTGTGAAGTATGCCGTTGGTATTATAATGGGAAGTGCGTTGAATTTATAGATTGCTTTGGGTAGTATGGACATTTTAATGATGTTGATTCTACCAATCCATGAACACGATATGTTCTTCCATCTGTTTATGTCTTCCTTTATTTCTTTTTTCAACATCCTGTAGTTTTCTGAGTAGAGGTCTTTTACCTCTTTAGTTAAGTTTATTCCTAGGTAACTTAATTTTTTTGGTGCGATGGTAAATTAGATTGTTTTTTTAGTCTCTCTTTCTGAAAGTCCACTATTGGTGTATAGAAATGACTCAGATTTCTTGGGGTTAATTTTGTATCCTGCTACATTGCCAAATTCATGTATTAAGTCTAGTAGCTTTTTGATGGAGTCTCTAGGGTTTTGTATGTATAATATCATGTCGTCTGCAAATAAGGACAATTTTACTTCCTCTTTTCCAATTTGGATGCCTTTTATTTCTTCTTCTTGTCTATTGCAATGGCTAATATTTCCAGTACTATGTTGAACAGGAGTGGTGAGAGTGGGCATCCCTGTCTTGTTCCTGTCCTTAGGGGAAATGGTGTTAGTTTTTGTGCATTGAGTATGATGATGGCTGTGGTTTGTCATATATGGCTGTTATTATGTTGAGGTATGATCCTTCTACTCCCACCTTGCTGAGAGTTTTTATAAAAATGGGTGTTGGATTTTTCAAAAGCTTTTTCTGCATCAATTGATATGACCATGTGGTTTTTTTCTTTCAATTTGTCTATGTGATGTATCACGTTTATTGATTTGCCAATATTGTACCATCCTTGCATCCCTGGGATAAATCTTACTTGGTCATGGTGTATGATCTTTCTGATGTACTTCTGGATCTGACTTGCTAGAATTTTCTTGAGAATTTTGGCATCTATGTTCATGAGGGATGTTGGCCTGTAATTCTCTTTCATTGTGTTATCTTTACCTGGTTTTGGTATTAGGGTGATGCTGGCTTCATAGAATGAGCTTGGAAGTGTTCCTTCCTCTTCAATTTTTTGTAGTAGTCTGAGGAGGATAGGTTTTAGTTCTTCCTTGAATGTTTGGTAAAACTCCCTTGTGAAGCCATCTGGTCCTGGGCTTTTGTTTGCTGGATGCATTTTGATGACTGCTTCAATTTCTTCCATAGTTATTGGCCTATTGAGATTTTTATATTCTTCCTGATTGAGTGTTGGAATGTTGTATTTTTATAGGAATTTGTCCATTTCCTCCAGGTTGTCTAGTTTGTTGGAGTAGAGCTGTCCATAGTATTTTTTAACAATCATTTGTATTACTATGGGGTCTGTTGTTATTTCGCCTCTATTGTTTCTGATTTTGTTTATTTGGGTCCTCTCTCTTTGCTTCTTGGTGAGCCTGGCTAGAGGTTCGTCAATCTTGTTTATCCTTTCAAAGAACCACCTCTTGGTTTTATTGATTTTATGTATTGTTGTTTTTTTTTTGGTCTCTATGTATTTATTTCTGCTCTAATCTTTATCATCTCCTTCCTTCTGCTCACTCTGGGGTTTCCTTGTTCCTCTCTTTCTAATTCTTTGAGTTGTAGAGTTACATCATTTACTACCATTTTTTCTTGTTTTTTGAGATAGGCCTGTAGAGCTATAAACTTCCCTCTCAGGACTGCTTTCATTGAGTCCCATAGGTTTTGCATTGTTGTGTTTTCATTGTCATTAGTTTCCAGGATGTTTTTAATTTCTTCTTTGATCTCATTGGTAACCCAATCAATATTTAATGGCATGATATTCAGCTTCCAAGTGTTTGAGTATTTTGGGTTGTTTTTATTATAGTTTATTTCTAATATTATGCTATTGTGGTCTGAGATGATGCTTGGTATGATTTCAATCTTCTTGAATTTGGGGAGACATTGTTTGTGACCCAATATGTGGTCTATTTTTGAATGTGTCTTATGAGCACTTGAGTAGAATGTATATTCTTTGGCTTTGGGGT
Source organism: Myotis daubentonii (assembly GCF_963259705.1). NCBI lineage: Eukaryota > Metazoa > Chordata > Mammalia > Chiroptera > Vespertilionidae > Myotis > Myotis daubentonii. The sequence continues at coordinate 96,206,093 of NC_081861.1, read as the reverse complement.
GAAGCATTCTGAAGATGTCAATTAAGTCCCTCTGATCTAGTGAGTCATTTAGAATTGCTCTTTCTTTGCTGATTGTTTGTCTATAGGACTTATCCAGTGCTGTCAGTGGTGTATTAAAGTCCCCTACTATGATTGTATTGTTGTCGATCTCTCCTTTGATATCTTCCAGGAGTTTTTTTTATGAATTTGGGTGCTCCAGCATTGGGTGCATATATGTTTACCAGGGTTATATCATTTTGTTGTATTGATTCCTTTAGTATTATGAAGTGGCCTTCCTTATCTCTTGTTATGGCCTTCACTTTGAGGTCTATTTTGTCTGATAAAAGTATTGCTACCCCAACTTTCTTTTCCTTTCCATTTGCCTGAATGGTATTTTTCCATCCCTTCACTTTCAGTCTGTGTGAGTCCCTTCTAATGAGGTGGGTCTCTTGTAGGCAGCAAATGTATGGATCATGTTTTTTTATCCATTCAGCCACTCCATGTCTTTTGGTTAGAGCATTTAGTCCGTTTATGTTTAAAGTTATTATTGAAAGGTACTTGTTTGTAGCCATTTCTATTTTTTGTAGTTGTTTTCTTTCTGAGCAGTTTGTTTCTTCTTTTTACACCAGTCCCTTTAACATTTCTTGCATTGCTGGTTGGTGGTGATAAAGTCCCTTAACCTTTTTTTGTCTGTGAAGCTTCTTATTTCCCCTTCAATTTTGAATGATAGCCTGGCTGGATATAGTATTCTTGGATTCAGTCCTTTGCTTTGCATCACTTTGTAAATTTCTGTCCATTCTTTTCTGGCCTGATGTGTTTCTGTTGAGAAATCATTTGATAATCCAATGAGAGATCCCTTGTATGTAAATTTCCGTCTCTCTCTTGCAGCCTTTAAAATTCTTTCTTTGTCGTGAACATTTGCCATGGTAATTAGGATGTTTCTTGGTGTGTTTTCGGGTTCACCTTTTTGGGACTTTCTGGGCTTGTGTGACTTTTTTCTTCCCCACCTCAGGGAAGTTTTCTGATATTATTTCTTCTAATAGGTTTTCTAATCCTTGTTCCTCTTTCTGTTGTTCTGGCACCCCTATTATTCGTATGTTGTTTCGTTTCATGTTGTCCCAAAGCTCCCTTAGGTTCTCCTCCTGTCTTTTAATTTTTTTTTCCAATTTCGGTACAGTTTGGGTGTGTTTTGCTTCCTTGTCTTCTAATTCACTAATTCGGTCCTCCGCTTCGCCTAGTCTACTGTTGATACTTTCAATGGTGTTTTTTATTGCAGCTATATCGCTCTTCATTTCTTCTTGGGTCTTACTTAAGTTGTTGATTTTTTCATCTATTTCTTCTTGCTTCTTGCATAAGTCGTTGATTTTTTCATCTGTTTCTTCTTACTTCTTGTATATGTTGTTGATTTTTTCCTCCATCCGGTTTATGCACTCTAGGACCCTTATTCTGAATTCTTTTTCTGTCATGTTGCATGCCTCTGTATTACTTAGCTGCTTTTCTGGCGAGTCCTCCTTCTCTTTCCTTTGGGGGTTTCTTTGTCTACCCATGTTTGATCTCACTGACATATCTAGATGTTGAGTCATTCAGTGGCTGCTCCCTGGGTGGCAGTGACTCCTTGGTCTGTGGTTGCTCCTCGGGCAGTTGCGGTAGCAGCTGCTCCTCAGTTGGCAGCAACTCCTCTGGTGGGTGCTGTTCACAGCTGTGGTGGCTCTTCTGGCTGGTGGGGGAGGATTCACATACAGCTGCTGTTCCTCAGACAGAGGGTGTGGTGCTCAGGAGCCTGCTGTTGCTTGGATCTGCTGTGTTGATTTAAAGGCACAAAATACAACACAACAAAGTACCACATACCAGGCACTAAACACAAATATACTCACGATATTAATAACCCCAAATAAAGGTGACCACCTGAATTTAGAGGATTAGGGGATAAGGAAGAAGAGAAAAAGATAAAATAGAAAAAAGAAAAGAAAAGAAAATTAAGGAAAAATAAGAGTGAAAAAATGAAATTGGGAAAAAGGAGGGGGAAAAAAAGAAAAAGAAAGAGCGAAAAGAGAGAATGAAGTAGAAGAGGGGAAGAGACTGTTTATATGAGGAGAAAACTCTGATAGAACCACCACTAATCCTAACAAATTCCAGCAACAGATCCCTTGAGATGAATGCAAACTACAAATAACCAATAATATCAAGAGAGGCAAGGGAAAACAGAAGTACAAAAATAACCAGGGGGGAGGAGGAGTGGAGGCAGGGGAAAAACCAGCTGAAAAAAATATAAAAAGAAAAAGCAAGACAACCTCACAACCAGTCCTGAACACACACACACACACACACACACACACACACACACACACACAAACAAACAAACAATATACTCAAAAATCAAGCAAACAGCAACAAAACAATAGAAAGATAAAAGAAGAGAAAATAAAATTGGATAGTGAAGAAAGATAAGGGATAGGTGTATAAGTATTTGGAGCAGTGGAGTGGAAATAGGATATATAAATAGGGTGAAATTTTGACAGGGGGAAAAAAGAAGGAATCAGGAAAATCTAAAGCAGGAATAGGGTAAGAGAAACAGGACAACAAAAGGGGAAAAGTGAGGAAGAGTGTTTTAGCATAGAGGTAAAATTGAGGTAGGGAAAATTGATGCTAAAGGAACGATGAAAATAGAATGGAGAACACTAATCCCAAAATAAAAGAAAAAGAAAAAAATGGCACTTTAAAAAATGGTAAAATGGTACCAGTAGTAATACTGGTTAAAAATAAAAGTGTAGTAATGAAAAGGGTAAAATCAGGTGATGGAAAAAGAAGAAAAAAAATTGGTTTCTTAGTTAAAAGGTGAAAAAAGAAGAAAAAATTTTGCAGTAGTGAAGGTCCTTCGGTTCTTCTACTCTTCAGTCTGGCTCGCCTTGGTCTTGCCAGGTATTCAGGAGAGTGTTGAATTTCCCTACGATACACTGTTCCTCCTTGTTGTAAACCACAGTCCTGCTTTTAAAGCAGGCCGTATTTGTTTCCCAGACTGCCTTAGTTTGTGTTTAGCTAAGAGACAGTTTGTGGATCAGCCTCTGGGTGGCAGTGTTTTGGGGTTGGCCTCTGAGTCTATACAGCTTCTCTATCCAGTAGCAAGGGTTTATTTTCTCTATTGCATTTAAAACTGGATTGGGGAGGTCAACTCCCCAGAGCTGGTTCTTTAATTGTTACCCTGCTCTGTGTTATTGCTGGGACTGAAGGTCCCTCTATAGGCCAGACCCTGTTAACTCCCAGGGACTGATCAGATTATTTTAATCCCTCATATCGTTCAGGGTGGAATCTAGGTGTGGCTGTGCTCCTTGCCTGGGGGCTAGGTGGAGGAGTCCCACCCTCCGGAGAGAATGGGCCCAGGGGTGTCTCAGCACTCAATTCACTGGAACCTCTCCCGGTGACCCATACATTTTGGATTGGTGTGTTTTTATTTTCATTTGTTTTCAGGATGCTTTTTAATTCTTTTTTCACGTTTTTGGTTACCCAATCATTGTTTAATAGCATGTTATTTAGCCTCCAAGTGTTTGATTTTTTTCATTGTTTTTATTGTAGTTGATTTCTAGTTTTATCCCATTGTGATCTGAGAAGACGCTTGTTATGATTTCTGTCATCTTGAATTTGAAGAGACTTGGCCTGTGTTCTAATGTGTGGTCTATCTTTGAAAATGTACTGTGTGCACTGGAGAAGAATGTATATTCTGTAGCTTTTGGGAGAAATATTCTGAAGATGCCAATTAAGTCCATCTGATCTATTGTGTCATTTAGGATTGCTGTTTCCATGCAGTATCTTTTGTTTAGAGGATTTTTCCAGTGGTGTCAGTAGGGTATTAAAAACCCCTACTATGACTGTATTGCTATCGATCTCTCCATTGATATCTTCCAGAAGTTGTTTTATGTATTTGGATGCGCCTGGATTGGGTCCATACATGTTTACCAGAGTTATACCTTCTTGGTGGATTTCTCCCTTTAGTACTATGTAGTGGCCTTCTTTATCTCTTGTTATGGCCTTTACTTTGAATTCTATTTTGTCCAGTATAAGTATGTCAAACACAGCTTTTACTCCTTTTCATTTGCCTGAAAAAATTTTTTCCATCCCTTCACTATCAGTCTCTGTGAATCCTGTGTTCTGAAGCGGGTCTTTTGAGACAGCAAATATATGCGTTGTGTTTTCTTATCCATTCAGCTGCCCTTTGTCTTTTGATTGGACCATTTAAACCATTTACATTTAATGTTATTGATAAGTACTTGTCATCATTTTTATTCTTTTTTTATTAAATCTTTAGTGTTCAGATTATTACATTTGTTCCTCTTTTTTCCTACCATAACTCCCCTCCTCCCAGTTCCCACCCCACCCTCGGCCCTCACTCCCCACCCACTGTCCTCATCCATAGGTGCACGATTTTTGTCCAGTCTCTTCCCGCATCTCCCACAACCCTTCCCTCCCTAAGAATAGTCAGTCCATTCCCTTTCTATGTCCCTGATTCTATTATAATCAACAGTTCATTCTGTTCATCAGATTATTTATTCACTTGATTCTTAGATTCACTTGTTGATAGATGCATATTTGTTGTTCATAAATTGTATCTTTACCTTTTTCTTCTTCTTCCTCTTCTTAAAGAATACCTTTTAGCATTTCATATAATACTGGTTTGGTGGTGATGAACTCCTTTAGCTTTTCCTTATCTGTGAAGCTCTTTATCTGATCTTAAATTCTGAATGAAGGCTTTGCTGGATAAAGTAATCTTGGTTGTAGGTTCTTGGTATTCATCACTTTGAATATTTCTTGCCACTCCCTTCTGGCCTGCAAAGTTTCTGTTGAGAAATCAGCTGGCAGTCTTATGGGTATTCCCTTGTAGGTAACTGAGTTTCTTTCTCTTGCTGCTTTTAAGATTCTCTCTTTGTCTTTTGCTCTTGGCATTTTAATTATGATGTGTCTTGGTGTGGTCCGCTTTGGATTCCTTTTGTTTGGGGTTCTCTGTGCTTCTTGGACCTGTAAGTTTATTTCTTTCACCAGGTATTGGACGTTTTCTGTCATTACTTCTTCAAATAGGTTTTCAGTATCTTGCTCTCTCTCATCTTCTGGCACCCCTATAATTCGGATGTTGGTATGCTTGAAGCTGTCCCAGAGGCTCCTTACACTATCTTCGTATTTTCAGATTCTTTTTTCATTTTGCTTTTCCAGTTGGGTGTTTTTTGCTTCTTCGTATTTCAAATCTTTGACTTGATTCTTGCGCTCCTCTGGTCTGCTGTTGGGAGCCTGTATAATATTCTTTATTTCAATCAGTGTATGCTTAATTTCTAGTTGGTTCTTTATCACAACATCGAGGGTCTCATTAGGTTTCTTGAGGATCTCATTAAGTTGATCAGCGGCTTCTAGACAGTTCTTGGAGACCTTAAAACTGTGGTTTTGAGCACTATATCCTCCATTTCTGTCATTTCTGTCCTGTTTCTTTGTCTCAGCATTTTTTGTGCTTTCTTGGTGCACCCCCTAGTGGTCTTTCTGCACAGTCTTGTTGTAGTTAAGCCTTGATTGTTGTAGGTATTACTGGGGGGGATTTGGCCTCCAGGTCAACTGGCTGTGAGAATCAGCTGTGTCTGCAGTGAGAGAACGTCTGTCCTCTGGGGAGGTGCTAATCTAGCCTTTGCCTGAGGCTATCCGGAAAATGTCTCTGTGCAGGGCTTGGGTGGGGCAGGGCGGGTCACATGGGATCGACAGGGCGGGCGGAGCAGAGCGAGCAGTTATGGCTGCTCTCAGTCCCGTCCCCAGAGGCTCTGCCTCTCAGAGTCCCAGCAACCACTGCAAACCTTGGAGAGAAAGCTGCCCTGGAGTTCTGACTGATGCCAGACAGTCCCGCTTTTCCCGTTTGAGTCTGGGTCCCTAGAGACTTGCCCCGAACTGGAGCTCAGAGCCTGAGGCTCCCTCCCAATTGAAACAGACAACTGCACCCTCAGCCACCAGCCTGCTCCCCGTGCACCTCTGCACCTTTGTATTTTCTGCACTGCGCCTCCTCTGAGTCTCAGTATGCTTTTCTCTTTCCTTCTAGTTGAAGAATTTCCCCTCAGCCAGCCTTCCTGTGGTTCTGGATGATGTCCGTTCTGTCTTTTAGTTGTATTTTTGAAGTGGTTGTGCGCGGCAGCCATCTCTGGTGTTTACCTATGCCGCCATATTGGTTCTCCTCCGTCAACTCCATTTTTATTCTTAATGTTTGGTTTCTATTTGCCTTTATCTTTCTTATTTTTACAGCAGTCTCTTTAGCATTTCTTGCACTGCTGGCTTGGTGGCAATAAACTCTCTTAGCCCTTTATTGTCTGTGAAGCTCCAGATTCCACCTTCAATTTTGAATGATAGCCTTACTGGGTATAGTATTCTGGGATTTAGTTCCTTAGTTTGCATTACTTTGTATATTTCATTCCATTCTCTTCTGGCCTGGTGTGTTTCTGTTGAGAATTCTGTCAATATTCTAATGGGAGATCCCTTGTATGTAAGTTGTTGTCTCTCTTTGGCAGCCTTTAAGATTAGTACTTTGTCGTTGGTGTTTGCCAATTTAATTATGATGTGTCTTGGTATTGGTCTTTTTGGATTCATCTTGTTTGGGACTCTATGCCAGTGATGGCGAACCTATGACACGGTGTCAGAGGTGACACACGAACTCATTTTTTGTATTGATTTTTCTTTGTTAAATGGCATTTAAATATATAAAATAAATATCAAAAATATAAATCTTTGTTTTACTATGGTTGCAAATATCAAAAAATTTCTATATGTGACACGGCACCAGAGTTAAGTTAGGGTTTTTCAAAATGCTGACACCCAGAGCTCAAAAGGTTCACCATCACTGCTCTATGTGCTTCTTGGACTTACATAGATTTTTTCTTGCCAATATCAGGGAAGTTTTTTGTCATTTCTTCAAACAGGTTTTCTATTTCTTGCTTCTCTTCCTCTCCTTCTGGTAGCCCTATTACATGGATGTTGTTTTGTTTTGTGTTGTCCCAAAGCTCCCTTAGGCTCTCCTCTTGCTTTTTAAATTTTCTTTCTAGTTGTTGCCATGTGTGTGTTTTTCTCTACCTTGTCTTCTAGCTTGCTGATGTGGTCCTCAGAGTCTTCTAGTCTGCTCTTTAAACCTTTCATTTTGTTCTTTATTGCAGCTATGTCTTTCTTCATTTCATCTTGGTTCCTTTTCGTATTGGTAACATTCCCATTCAGTTCCTTATAATTCTCATTGAGTTGTGTGTATTTGTGATTGAGTTGTGTGTCTTTGTCATCCAGCCATTTGAGCATCCTTTTAACCATTACTGTGAATTCTTTCTCTGATAAGTTACTTGCCTCTGTTTCATTTAACTCCCTTTCTGGTGATTCCTCTTTTTCTTTCCTTTGGGGATTGCTTTTTTTCTCCCCAAGTTTTGCTGTAACATTTTAATTGTTTCTGTGTCCTAGATATGACTGTTTTGCTAACCAGGTTCTTCTGGGGATGGTGCTGTTGGTGTGATCTCTCAGGTATCCTGGGCTTGGTAATCTAGTATAGCTCCCTACTTGAGCTATTTGGGTTTTCTTGATGTAGGCCTGCGAGCTGTAAAGGCACAACTGCAGTGTCCGGATGCCATCAACCTGGGAGTGGGACATCCCAATTTTTGCTGCCTTGTGTCCTTGGTTGGAATCTCATGTGCCTAGTGGGGGCTCACGGAGGTACCCAGGTGCTGTCTGTTGGAGTTTTGGGGCTCTGGAGGCCTGCACTTTAGAAAGGCATGACTGTGTTGTCCAGAGGTCTGTAGCTGTAGGGTGGGAAGATCCAGTTTTTGCTCCTGCCTCATTGGTTGGATACACGCTCACCCAGTGGCAGTTCACAGGGGCACCTGTGGTGTGTTTGCCAGCTCAGTGCACTGACACACTCTGAACGGGCCTGGCTGATGCCAAGTGATCGCCGCTTCTGTGGGCAGGTATCCAGGACCAGGGTATTCAGAATTTCTATTGCTGGGGCAGTGCATCCTTCTTTGGATAAGAGTGCACCCAGTGGGGGCTGACAGCAGCATCTAAGAGCTACCTGTGGCGAGGTGGGCTCAGGAGTCCTGCACGCTGGAAAAGCATGACTGTGGTGTCCAGAATTCTGCAGCTGTCAGGTGGGAAGACTCAGTTTTTGCTGATATTCTGTGGTTGGATACACAAGCTCCCAGTGGCAGCTCACGGGGGTACCCGTGGTGAGTTTGTGGTGTGGAGCTCCAATGTATTCTGAGGGGCCCAGGTGCTGAAGTTGTGTGATAGTGTCTGTGGGCAGTTATTCAGGAACAGTCCATCCAGAATTTCTGCTGTGGGGCAGTGCATCCCCATTTACACAATATTTCACCCAGCGAGGGCTTGCAGTGGCTCCCAAGAGCTGCCTGTGGGATGTTGGGCTCCAAATGCCTGCCTGCCGGAAAAGCCCGTCTGTGGCAGTGCGTTTGTAGTGTGGAACTCTGATGCACCCTGAGGGGTCCTGGTGCTGAAGTTGTGCAATGGTGTCTGTGGGAAGTTGTTCAGGAAGAGTGAATCCAGAATTTCTACTGTGGGGCAGTGCGCCACTGTCTGTAGAATATTGTACCCAGCGGGGGCTCACAGCAGCTCCCAAGAGCTGCCTGTGGGGTGGTGGGCTTCGAATCACTAGTCTTTTTGTTTCTTGAGGTAAGCCTGTAGTGATACCAACTTCCCTCTCAGCACTACTTTTACTGTGTCCCATAGGTTTTGGATGGTTGTGTGCTCATTTTCATTTGTTTCCAGGGCGTTTTTTAATGTATTTCTTGATCCCATTGGTAACCCATTCATTGTTTCATAACATGCTATTCAGCCTCCATGTATTTGAATGTTTTTGATGGTTTTTTTAAAAAATTGTAGTTGACTTCTAACTTCATGCCATTGTGACCTGAGAAGATGCTTGGTATTATATCAATCTTCTTGAATTTGTATAGACTTGTTTTGTGCCCTAACATGTAGTCTATCTTTAACTATGTACCATGTGCACTTGAGAAGAATGTATATTCTGTTGCTTTGGGGTTCTGTAAATATTGGTTAGATCCATCTGATCTAGTGTGTCATTTAAGGCTGCTGTTTCTTTACTAATTTTTTTGTCTGTAAGATTTATCCAGTGATGATATTGGGGTGTTAAAGTCCCCTACTATGACTATATTGCTGCCAAACTCTCCCTTAAAGTCCCCTAAATTTTTTTTAATGTACTTGCATGCTCCTATATTGGGTGCATATATGTTAACAAAAGTTATATTTTCTTGTTGATTCATTCCATTTAGCATTATGAATTGACCTTCTTTGTCTCTTCTTATGGCCTTTGTTTTGAAGTCTATTTTGTCTGAAATGAGTACTGCTACCCCAGCTTTTTTTCCCTTTCCATTTGCATGGAATATATTATTCCATCCCTTCACTCTCAATCTGTGCCAGGGTCTTTTCCATATCTACACGGGCTCAGGAATCTGGAGAAGGGCTGTGCATAAATGAATGAAGAGACTAGAGAAGAAATATGAATTTGGAAGGCATTTTGGGGTGCCAGATGGAAACTTAGTTCTAGTGAATAAGCTCTCCAAATCTCCAGACCCCTGGCTTTTTATTCCCACATTTTGCCCTATAGCAAAGCAAGTATACATATCAAAGGTAAGTTTTGTTAAACAGTAAAAGATTATCAGGTTAGGGGAAATGCCCTCAGCTGTCTGGCAGCAGGCAATAATATATGCAGATCTTCAGCCCTGCTGAAGCCCCAAGGTTCATCAGCCTTCTGATGAACTTCTTGCATAATTATATCCTGCTGGAATTTGATTCCAGCATCTTCCCCTTCTTGATTTAATAAATTTCAAAATCAATCACATTCATGTCCTTTTAAATTGCTTCCAGGCATCAAAGGAATCAGTTTGCAGTAAGCTCCTTTCTGGGCCAAAGGTTCTTTCAGTCCCCTTTCCAATCACTGTCCAACAGTTTTTTTATGTAATTAAGGCTTCCCTGTGACATGACAAAAATTATACTCTAGTTCTGGATGGTGGACAAATGGTGAGCAATGTCAATGCAAGTCTGACCTTCTTTGGCTTGGTCCTGGGCAACCTGCAGCAACACATAGCTGCTGATTGCTAATATGGCAAGGCGTCTTCACCATCCTCCATCTCTGGACTGTTTTTTCTCTGTCTCGTCAATGTGCTGCTTGGGGCCACCGCCATCTGTGGCTGGAGTAGTCTGGTCAGTTCTTCTCTCGGATCCATTGTTGCAGGAATCCACATGGGCTTGGAGGAGTTTTCTGGAAATATATAAGCATATTCTCAACCAAAGGTTAATAAAGGGATTCTTTCTATAAATTACATTTGAGATCTTTTCATTTTGCCCAAACCATTTTCCTTTTGGCTTATTCTGACATCATGTGTGTCTTGTCATCAGCATTACAAGTGAAAAAATATTTTAAGTAAAAATTTAAGTAATTAAGGCTTCATGTAATTTACTTACAGGAGATTACTATTCTCCCGTTTTTTGTTTTAAATAATATTAAGAGGCTTTTTGGAAATTCTGCAATGCAGTCTTGATAGTTTTTAATTTAATTATTTGCACAGAAGTATGACTACTCTGGACTCATTGCATTATAGACAGCTTTACTATGAGATGAACCATCAGTAAAAAATTAGTTAATGCTCCAGGAATAGGTTCCTGACTAGTACAACTAGGTTCCCCTTAATATTCACTTATTTTAATTTGCCAATTTAAATTAGTCTGAAATAAGGCTTATTTTCTAACTTCATTTGTCCTTGGCTATGGACAGTAAATGACACGAATTGGATTTCTACTATCAGTCTTTGAGCATATCTACATAAGTTTGTTGAGGGAGACAAAAACACAAATTACTTATTTTCCTCTTTGAGGCCTAATATATTGAGTTTTCAGATATCTGAAGGAAACCTCCCTTTATTTCTTCCCAAAGTAATTTCTAGGCCACCTTTAGAGAGTTTCTTTTAAAAATTCTTTTTTTCTCACCCTAACTGGTTTGGCTCAGTAGATAGAGCAGTGATGGCGAACCTATGACACGCGTGTCAGAGGTGACATGCAAACTCATTTTTTTGGTTGATTTTTCTTTGTTAAATAGCATTTAAATATATAAAATAAATATCAAAAATGTAAGTCTTTGTTTTACTATGGTTGCAAATATCAAAAAATTTCTATATGTGACATGGCATCAGAGTTAAGTTAGGGTTTTTCAAAATGCTAACACGCCAAGCTCAAAAGGTTCACCATCACTGGGATAGAGCATCTGTCTATGGACAGAAGGGTTCCAGGTTTATTTCCAGTCAAGGGCATCTACCTTGGTTGCAGGCACATTCCCAGCAGGGGGTGTGCAGGAGGCAGCTGATCAATGTTTCTAATGCTCTATCCCTCTCCCTTAGTCTCTGTAAAAAATTCAATAGAATTTATTTTAAAAACTCTTTTTCTTTCTTTTACACCAAGCAATAAACATGGTTGCCTCTTTGATGCTGGCTGACGCAGCCATGCCTATATTTTAAGTAACTCTCTTCCTACTTATGGTGACTACTAATGATCAGATTTAATGCTTGAATAAAAACCTTCAGTTTACCCTGTAAATATTAGCAGAAGAGATTTTAAAAATTTTAAATTTCTCTTTTTATTAATCTTAAAATTTACTTTTAAACAGTATTCTTTTTGGTTAGTGCTCATTTGCATACATAGAGGGATTATGGGAGGTCTCAGTAACTTTTTTCTTACTAGAATCAATTGCTTAACATTTTGGCTTCTCATTTAACTGAAATTATATAAGACCTTGATTATATTTTAAAAAGCTAATTTATTAAGTAATTAAAGTAGGCATTTTTATTGAAAAAACAAAGTAAGCAAACTTATACATTTGATCTATAAGGTATAGATGCCGTCCCATTCCCCCAACCTATCTGAAAGCAAGCTGCCTGAGGGCTATTGCTTGCTTTTGTTTTTAAAATTCTGCTGCTGAAGAAATATTTAGCAACTTTGCCTTGCCCTCCCTTAGCAGTTGAAACCCCAACAACATTTAAAATATATGTATATAAATAAAATATAGTTATTAATTTTTATTTGATAAAGCTTTCCACTTGATTTCAAGAATATTAGATCAACCTATTTCAAAATTATTTCTTTTGAGAAGAGAGAATAAATTCTTAAACCACTCCAGGGCCCTTGGAATGCTACAAAATCATCTCTCCGTTAAAGTCTTGAAATTTAACTTGGAAAGACCATCAAATTATATATATATATATATATATATATATATATATATATATATATATATATCTCAATGATTATATTATAGACTTTTTATAATTATTCTAAAAGATATCAATTAAATTTAAACTGTTTTTTATATTAAAAATTTGGTTGAGACCACAGAATTAATCCTCTTTTTTAATTAGACCATATAAAATACAAAAATTATTTCTCTAAAATAAATTTCTATACTTTATATGCATTTTGTTATCACAACTATATAATTTCTCCTAACTTAATTTGAACTTTAAACTCTTAGGAGCCTTAAATTTTAGCTGGCAAGTTAAATACTTTGCATTTCTCAAATTAGTAACACCTTCACATTTGTAAGGACTTATTTCAAATAAAATACAAGACATATTTAATTAATATACTTAATTCTATCCTCTAGATTTTTTATACAAGAAAACTCAGATTAACATTTCAGTATTTTATCATTTTAAAATACCCAGATATTCAACAAGTTTTTGATTATTTAATTCAGTAAACTCCAAAGTTTTAAATTGCCAAAGATTTTGGAAAACTATGTTTCTGGCTGGAGAAACAGGTTTGGTCCAGCTACTTGATGTAAAACTACCACATTTTTCTGCTAGGGGAAGAGCAGCCAGCCCCCTCCTTCAACAAGGAACAAACCCCCAGTATTAATATACCTATAATTATAACTGAAAAGCTTTTCTACAAATGATTTATCTTAGTTATAGCTATGTTTCAACAATTTTGAGATTTTAAAGCCAATTATTATTATCCAAGGCATTTTCTTTGGCAAATTCTGTAAAAAATTTTTAAAGTAAAAATTTAAGTAATTAAGGCTTGATGTAATTACTTACAGGAGATTACTACACTAAGTCTGTGTGTAACTTTTGTTCTGAGGTGAGTCTCTTGTAGACAGCATATATATGGGTCATGTTTTCTTATCCATTCAGTCACTCTATGTCTTTTAAATGGAACATTTAGTCCATTTTCATTTAAGGTTATTATTGATAGGTATTTATTTATGGCCATTTTTATTTTCCTTATGCCTATAATCCGCTCTCTTCTTTTCTTCTTAAAGCAGTACCTTTAACATTTCTTGCATGCTGGTTTGGTGGTAAGTTACTCTTTTAACTTTTTTTGTCTGGAAAGCTTTTTATTTCTCCTTCAGTTTTAAATGATAGCCCTACTGGATACTGTAGTCTTGGATTTAGGCCCTTGCTTTTCATTACTTAAAATATTTCTTGACACTCCCTTTTGGCCTTAAGTGTTTCTACTGAGAAGTCAGTTGACATTGTAATGGTAGCAACTTTGTAGATAATTTTCTGTCTCTCTCTTGCTGCCTTTAAGATTCTTTTTTTTTGTCTTTAGCATTTTCCACTTTAGCTATGATGTGTATAAGTGTAGGTCTCTTTGGGTTCATCTATACTGGGACTCTCTGTGCCTCTGGAACTTATGTGATATATTCCTTTACCAGATTGGGAAATTTTATGTCATTATTTCTTTTTTTTTTTTTCAGTGCAGGGAAAAAGCAAATAAAATTTATTTTCTGACAATATCCCTGTCAACCATTCTTTCTTTTTTTAATTTTTTTATTTTTTTTATTGCTTAAAGTATTACAAAGGGTATTACATATGCGTCCATTTTATGCCCCCGCCCTAGACAGTCCCCTAGCCTCCCCTATCCCCCAGTGTCTTATGTCCATTGGTTATGCTTATATGCATGCATACAAGACCTTTAGTTCATCTCTTACGCCCCTACCTCCTGCCCCCCAACCCTCCCCGGCCTTCCCGCTGCAGTTTGACAATCTCTTTGAGGCAGCTCTGCCTCTGTATCTATTATTGTTCAAAAGTTTATAATGGTCTCTATTATCCATGAATGAGTGAGATCATGTGGTATTTTTCCTTCATTGACTGGCTTATTTCACTTAGCATAATGCTCTCCAGTTCCATCCATGAAGTTGCAAATGGTAAGAGTTCCTTCCTTTTTAGAGCAGCATAGTATTCCATCATGTAGATGTACCACAGTTTTCTAATCCATTCATCTACTGATGGGCACTTAGGCTGTTTCCAGGTCTTAGCTATGGTGAATTGTGCTGCTATGAACATATGGGTGCATATATCCTTTCTGATTGGTGTTTCTGGTTTCTTGGGATATATTCATAGAAGTGGGATCACAGGGTCAAATGGGACTTCCATTTTCAGTTTTTTAAGGAAACTCCATACTGTCTTCCATAGTGGCTGCACCAGTCTGCATTCCCACCAGCAGTGCACAAAGTGTTCCTTTTTCTCCACATCCTCTCCAGCACTTGTCGTTTGTTGATTTGTTGATGATAGCCAGCCTGACAGGTGTGAGATGGTACCTCATTGTTGTTTTGATTTGCATCTCTTGGATGATTAGTGACTTTGAGCATGTTTTCATATGTCTTTTGGCTTTCTGAGTGTCCTCTTTTAAAAGGTGTCTATTTAGGTCCTTTGCCCATTTTTTGATTGGATTGTTTATCTTCCTTTTGTTAAGTTGTATGAGTTCCCTATAAATTTTGGAGATTAGGCCCTTATCAGATATGACATTGGCAAATATGTTTTCCCACACAGTGGGTTTTCTCATTGTTTTGTTGATGGTTTCTTTTGCTGTGCAGAAGCTTTTTATTTTGATGTAGTCCCATTTGTTCATTTTTTCTTTAGTTTCAAGTGCCCTAGGAGCTGTATCAGTGAAGAAATTGCTTCGGCATATGTCTGAGATTTTGTTGCCTTTGGATTCTTCTAGAATTTTTACGGTTTCCTGTCGTAGATTTCAGTCCTTTATCCATTTTGAGTTTATTTTTGTGTCTGGTGTAAGTTGGTGGTCTAGTTTCATTTTCTTGCATATATCTGTCCAATTTTCCCAACACCATTTATTGAAGAGACTATCTTGGCTCCATTGTATGTTCTTGCCTCCTTTGTCAAATATTAATTGAACATATTGTTTCGGGCCCATTTCTGGGCTCTCTATTCTATTCCATTGATCTATATGCCTATTCTTGTGCCAGTACCAGGCAGTTTTGAGAACAGTGGCTTTGTAATACAACTTGATATCTGGTATTGAGATCCCACCTACTTTGTTCTTTTTCAGGATTGCTACAGCTATTCGGGGTCTTTTTTCATTCCAGATGAATTTTTGGAGAGTTCATTCTAGATCTCTGAAGTATGCCATTGGTATTTTAATGGGAAGTGCGTTGAATTTATAGATTGCTTTGGGCAGTATGGACATTTTAATGATGTTGATTCTACCAATAAATGAACACGGTATGTTCTTCCATCTGTTTATGTCTTCCTCTATCTCTTTTTTCAACGTTCTATAGTTTTCTGAGTAGAGGTCTTTCACCTCTTTAGTTAAGTTTATTCCTAGGTAGCTTAATTTTTTTGGTGCGATGGTAAACGGGATTGTTTTTATAATCTCTCTTTCTGAAAGTTCACTATTGGTGTATAGAAATGCCTCAGATTTCTTGGGGTTAATTTTGTATCCTGCTACATTGCCAAATTGATGTATTAAGTCTAGTAGCTTTTTGGTGGAGTCTCTAGGGTTTTGTATGTATAATATAAAGTCAACTGCAAATAAGGACAGTTTTATTTCCTCTTTTCCAATTTGGATGCCTTTTATTTCTTCTTCTTGTCTATTGCAATGGCTAACACTTCCAGTACTATGTTGAACAGGAGTGGTGAGAGGGGGCATCCCTGTCTTGTTCCTGTTCTTAGGGGAAATGGTGTTAGTTTTTGTCCATTGAGTATTATGTTGGCTGTGGGCCTGTCATATATGGCTTTTATTATGTTGAGGTATGATCCTTCTACTCCCACCTTGCTGAGAGTTTTTATCAAAAATGGGTGTTGAATTTTGTCAAATGCTTTTTCTGCATCAATTGATATGACCATGTGGTTTTTTTCTTTCAATTTGTTTATGTGATGTATCACGTTTATTGATTTGCGGATATTGTACCATCCTTGCATCCCTGGGATAAATCTTACTTGGTCATGGTGTATGATCTTTCTGATGTACTGGTGCATCCGATTTGCTAAGATTTTGTTGAGGATTTTGGCATCTATGTTCATGAGGGATATTGGCCTGTAATTCTCTTTCATTGTGTTGTCTTTACCTGGTTTTGGTATTAGGGTGATGCTGGCTTCATAGAACGAGCTTGGAAGTGTTCCTTCCTCTTCAATTTTTTGTAGTAGTCTGAGGAGGATAGTTTTTCCTTGAATGTTTGGTAAAACTCCCCTGTGAAGCCGTCTGGTCTGGGGCTTTTGTTTGATGGAAGCTTTTTGATGACTGCTTCAATTTCTTCCATAGTTATTGGCCTGTTGAGATTTTTAGATTCCACCTGATTGAGTTTTGGAATGTTGTATTTTTCTAGGAATTTGTCCGTTTCCTCCATGTTGTCTAGTTTGTTGGAGTAGAGCTGCCCATAGTATTTTTTAACAATCACTTGTATTTCTGTGGGGTCTGTTGTTATTTCGCCTCTATCCTTTCTGATTTTGTTTATTTGGTTCCTCTCTCTTTGCTTCTTGGTGAGCCTGGCTAGAGGTTCGTCAATCTTGTTTATCCTTTCAAAGAACCAGCTCTTGGTTTCACTGATTTTCTGTATTGTTTTTTTGGTCTCTATGTCATTTATTTCTGCTCTAATCTTTATTATCTCCTTCCTTCTGCTCACTCTGGGGTTTTCTTGTTGCTCTCTTTCTAATTTTTTGAGTTATAGAGTTACATGATTTACTACCATTTTTTTCTTGTTTTTTGAGATAGGCCTGTAGAGCTATAAAGTTCCCTCTCAGGACTGCTTTCATTGTTTCCCATAGGTTTTGGATTGTTGTGTTTTCATTGTCATTAGTTTCCGGGATGTTTTGAATTTCTTCTTTGATTTCATTGGTAACCCAATCAATATTTAATAGCATGCTATTCAGCTTACAAGTGTTTGAGTATTTGGGGCTGTTTTTATTGTAGTTTATTTCTAATATTATGCCCTTGTGGTCTGAGAAGATGCTTGGTATGATTTCAATATTCTTGAATTTGGGGAGACTTTGCTTGTGACCCAATATGTGGCCTATTTTTTAATATGTCCATGAGCACTTGAGTAGAATGTATATTCTGTGGCATTGGGGTGAAGTGTTCTGAAGATGTCTGTTAAGTCCATCTGATCTAGTGAGTCATTTAGGATTGCTGTATCTTTGCTGATGGTTTGTCTATAGGACTTATCCAGTGCTGTCAGTGGTGTATTAAAGTCCCCTACTATGATTGTATTGTTGTTGATCTCTCCTTTGATATCTTCCAGGAGTTTTTTTTTTTTTATGAAATTGGGTGCTCCTGCATTGGGTGCATATATGTTTACCAGGGTTATATCTTCTTGTTGTGTTGATCCCTTTAGTATTATGAATGGGCCTCCCTTATCTCTTGTTATGGCCTTCACTTTGAGGTCTATTTTGTCCGATATAAGTATTGCTACCTCAGCTTTCTTTTCCATTCCATTTGCCTGAAAGATATTTTTCCATCCTTTCACTTTCAGTCTGTGTGAGTCCCTTCTAATGAGGTGGGTTTCTTGTAGACAGCAGATGTATGGGTCATGTTTTTTCATCCATTCAGCCACTCGATGTCTTTTGTTTGGAGCACTTATTCCATTTACGTTTAAAGTTATTATTGAAAAGTACTTGTTTGTAGCCATTTCTTTTTTTGTGTGGCTGTTTTCTTTCTGAGCTTGTTATTTCTTATTTTTTTACCAGTCCCTTTAGCATTCCTTGCATTGCTTACTTGGTGGTGATAAACTCCCTTAGCCTTTTTTTGTCTGTGAAGCTTCTTATTTCCCCTTGAAGCTTGAATGATAGCCTTGCTGGATAGAGTATTCTTGGATTCAGTCCTTTGCTTTGCATCACTTTCTAAATTTCTGTCCATTCTTTTCTGGCCTGATGTGTTTCTGTTGAGAAATCATTTGACAATCTAATGGGAGCTCCCTTGTATGTAACTTTCCGTCTCTCTCTTGCAGCCTGTAAAATTCTTTCTTTGTCGTGAACATTTGCCGTGGTAATTAGGATGTGTCTTGGTGTGGGTCTTTTCGGGTTCACCTTTTTGGGACCCTCTGGGCTTGTGTGACTTTTTTCTTCCCCACCTCAGGGAAGTTTTCTGATATTATTTCTTCGAATAGGTTTTCTAATCCTTGTTCATCCTTCTGTTGTTCTGGTACCCCTATTATTCGTATGTTGTTTCGTTTCATGTTGTCCCAAAGCTCCCTTAGGCTCTCCTCCTGTCTTTTAATTTTTTTCTCCAATTGCAGTACATTTTGGGTGTGTTTTGCTTCCTTGTCTTCTAATTCACTAATTCGGTCCTCCGCTTCTCCTAGTCTACTGTTGATACTTTAAATGGAGTTTTTCATTGCAGCTATATCACTCTTCATTTCTTCTTGGGTCTTACTTAAGTTTTTGATTTTTTCATCTGTTTCTTCTAGCTTCTTCCATATTTTATCGATTTTTTCATCTGTTTCTTCTTGCTTCTTGCAGAGGTTGTCGATTTTTTCCTCCATCCGGTTTATGCACTCTAGGACCCTTATTCTGAATTCTTTTTCTGTCATGTTGCATGACTCCGTATTACTTAGCTGCTTTTCTGGAGAGTCCTCCTTCTCTTTCCTTTGGGGGTTTCTTTGTCTACCCATGTTTGATCTCACTGACATATCTAGACGTTGAGTCGTTCAGTGGTTGCTCCCTTGGTGGCAGTGACTCCTTGGTCTGTGGTTGCTCTTCGGGCGGTTGCGTTAGCAGCTGCTCTTCAGTTGGCAGCAGCTCCTCTGGAGGGTGCTCTGCACAGTTGTGGTGGCTCTTCTGGCTGGTGGGGCGAGGTTTCACGTACAGCTGCTGTTCCTCAGCAGAGGGTGTGGTGCTCAGGAGGTTGCTGTTGCTTGGATCTGCTGCATTGATTTAAGGGCACAACATACAACACAACAAGGCACCACGTACCAGGCACTATACACATATATATTCACGTTATTAATAACCCCAAATAAAGGTGACCACCCGAATTAAGAGAATTAGGGGATAAGGAAGAAGGAAGAGAAAAAGATAAAAGAGAAAAAAGAAAAGTAGGGACCAAAAAAAGGAGTGCAAAAATGAAATTGGGAAAAAGGAGCGGGGAAAATAAAAGCAAGAAAGGAAAGGAAAAGAAAAAAGAGAAAAGAAAAGAAGAGAAAAGAAAAGAGCGATAAGAGAGAATGAAGTTGAAGAGGGGTAGAGACTTTTTATATGAGGAGAATACTTCTATAGAACAGCCACTAATCCCAACAAATTCCAGCAACAGCTCCCTGGAGATGAATGCAAACTAGAAACAACCAATAATATAACGATGAAAATATAATGGAGAACACTAATCCCAAAATAAAATAAAGAGAAAATAAAATGGCACTTTAAAAAATGGTAAAATGGTAGCAGTAATAATGCTGGTTAAAAATAAGAAGGTAGTAATTAAAAGGGTAAAATCAGGTGATGGAAAAAGAAGAAAAAAAAGAAGAAGAAAAAATAGAAAAAAAATTGGTTTCTTAGTTAAAAGGTGAAAATAGAAAAAAAAAATTGCAGTAGTGAAGGTCCTTCGGTTCTTCTATTCTTCAGTGTGGCTCGCCTTAGACCTGCCAGGTATTCAGGAGAGTGTTGAGTTTCCCTGCGATACACTGTTCCTCTGTGCTGTAAACCACAGTCCTTATTTTAAAACAGGCCGCATTTGTTTCCCAGACTGCCTTATTTTGTGTTTAGCAAAGAGTCATTTTGTGGGTCAGCCTCGGGGTGGCAGTGTTCTGGGGTTGGCCTCTGAGGCTATAGAGACTCTCTGTCCAGTGGAAGTTCACTGCCCAGAGCTGGCTGCATAATAGTTAGTTACCATCGCTGTGTTGTTGCTGGGATTCTCTTATTTATTGAACCCTTTGAGTGCCAACCAATATCCTAGGAACTATTCTAAAATTGCCAAGGCATTTTTGCTGATTTTACAGCAGTTTAGGAAAAAAAATTATGAATCGTAAGCAAATGAAGTTACATATACAAAAACTTAAGGAAACCTTTACTACATTTGTTTTCATCTTTGACATATATTGTTTGCTGATTGTATTATAAAATACTAGTAGAAAAAATATTGCCAACCACTGGCTAGACTGAACTCTAGATGTGCTCCCAGGCTCCCGAGACTTTCAAAGCTTCACATACCTGTTCCGCTCTATCATTTTAATGGATTTGTTGTTGTTGTTTTTTGATAATAGACTTTAATTAAGTATAATTTATATGCAGTAAAGTACACAATTCCTAAATGATTATTGCTCGGTACCATTTTGCATAGGATTCTTGTGTCCTCAATGCCAGTGGTCAATTTTAGAACTACAACCATTCAGCATCATAAGTAATCTGCACTTAGGTGCTATCTGTCAATAAAGAGTGAACTACTAGCATCTAATAGTGACACTGCAGGAGGAGCGTGGTAGCGCTCCCAGCACTAAAAGGGTTGAGTAGTTTCTCTGTTCCTTGTTCATCCTCTTCCTGCTCTGGTATTCTCATAATGTGGATGTTGTTATATTTCATGTTGTCTCAGAGCTCCCCTAAGCTATCTTTCTGCTTTTAAATTCTTTTTCTATTTGTTACTCTAATTGGGTATTTATTTCTACCTTGTCTTCCAAATCACTGATTCGATCCTCTGCTTCATCCAATCTACTTTTAATACCTTCCAGTGTGTTCTTAATGTCATATTATTCTTCATTCCTGTCTGGTTCTCAACCATGACCTCCATCTCCCTTTTCATGCTGTTTTAGTTTGCAATAAGTTCCTTAAGCATCTTTATACTCACTTCTTTGAATTCTATGTCTAGTAAGTTGCTTGCTTCCATCTCATTTAGTTATTTTTCTGGAGATTCTTTCTTTTCTCTTATTTGGGGCTTGTTTCTTTGTATCCACATTTTAGCTATCTCTTTGTATTAGCTTCTATGTATTAGATAGAACTGCTATCTCCCAATCTTTGTGTGATGGCCTTATGTAGAAAGTGTCTTGAAGGGTCGAGTGTGTAGTCTCTGTTCACCCGAGCTGGACTCTCTAGTAATGTCCCTTATGTGTGTTGTTTGGGCTCTCCTGTTGTAATTATGTTTGATTTTTGATATCCAATTTGTGGGAGGGATCTCCCCTCCAACTTGCTGACAGTGAGGCTCAACCCCAATGTCATTGTGCAAGCTGTTATACAGATGCTTTGGATCCACTATTTGCGAGGCTTGCTGGATTTTGCTCTGATGTTTATGAATATGGCCCCTTAGTGTGTCTCTCCTGGGCCTCCTGGGAACTTCTCTAGTACAGGTTATTGTGAGTCACTGTCCCTTTCTAGCCCTGGGCAACCTGATTGAGGTTCAAGAGGTTGAATCCCCTCATAGTCCAGTGGTCAGTAACTCCTTAGCCCAGATGTTCTGTCTGTCTTTTGTATCACACCTTGATTGAACCTGTTCTGAGCTATGTTCTCTCCCCCGATGGTGCTGTTCTCACTGGTGTCAGCTACAGGAGTTTGGGGTCTTGATGGCTTTTGCCTCACTGAGCAGTCACAGTCGGTGTCTGTTGCAGGGACCCAAACTGATGTTTCTGACTAATTAGATGAGGCAAAGTCTCAAAGCTCCAGAGATCCACTTCTGCCTGCAGACTGATTGGATTCAGTCTGGAGTAGCCTCAAGCAATCATCCACAGGTGGGGTAAGAGGTTTTCTAACAGGGCGAGGCAATTACTTCTGCCTGGATGCTAATGGTTATTCTCAGTCTCTTAATGGGCCTCAGAAACTCCACAGGGTGGGGCAAGGGATTTTCCAATAGGATGGGTCAACTGTCTTTCCCCCAGGCAAAAATCACAGGATAGAAAAGGTTTTCCTGAGAAAGATGACCTCTGCACCATGAGGAATGACTCAGCACAGGAAACCGGGGTGTCTGCCTTCTGAGTTCTAACCCCAGGTCCCACAACCCTGGGTTATGTTTATACAGCTCCAGTCCAGTCTGCCCTCACTCTGCTAGATCCCAAGGTGAGTGACACTTGAAAATTTTTTGTTGGCCCTTTAATAGGGTGCCTGCATTTCCAGCCATCTCTCCCTGGCAGACAGCAACCCTGCTGCGTTTCACAGCCAGATGTTATGTGGGCACCTTTATCAGTTCTGGTGCTCTCTGCTAGGGGGCTCAGCTTGGGGATTAGACTCCAGAGTTCTCATTGGCAACCCCCCACAGCTGAGATATCTCTCTAGAACTTCAGCTGCTGTCTGTGGATGCCTGGTCAGTCCTTTTGTGCCTCTGCCCTTCCTACCAGTCTCTATGCGGTCTCCACTTTCCATCCTTAATTTCAGGTTCTCTCCCTCTAGTCTTCAGTTGATTATTCAAAGTGTTCTGTTTTGCTTTGTATTTTAGTTGTAATTCCAGTTTTGTCCTTGGAGCATGTCTGTGAGGTTCCGCTTACTCCGTGCCATTTTTAATCTCTTGTTAGGAGGGTTTTGATTACTGATTCAATCTCTGCATTTGTTATAGGTCTGTTCAGATTTTCTATTTCTAATTTAGTCAATTTTGGTATTTTGTGTATTTTTTTTTAGGAATTTGTCCATTTTATTTATCTCACCTACTTTGCTAGCATATAATTGTTTATAATATTCTCTTATATTCCTTTTTTATAAGGTTGTTAGTAATGTTTTCACTTTCACTTAATGAGTTTTATCTTTTTTTCCTAATCAGTCTAGCTAATGGTTTCTAAATTTGTTGATCTTTTCAAAGAATAAGCTTAGAATTTTATTGATTCTCTCTATTGTTTTTCTATTTTCTATTTCATTTACCTACACTCTGACAAGGTATTATTATTCCTTCTGCTTTCTTTGGGCTTAGTTTGCTTCTTTTTCTAGTTCCTTAAGTTATAAATTTAACTTATTGATTTGAAATCTTCTTTCTTTTTAATTTTATTCAATTACAGTTTACATTCAATATTATTCTGTATTACTTTCAAATGTACAGCATAACTAGACAATTATTCATTTACAGAGTTGTCCCCCTATATTTCAAGTACCCACCTGGCACCATACATAGTTATTATGATACTAGAGGCCTGGTGCACAAAATTCATCCACGGGGGTGGGGATCCCCTCAGCCCAGCCTGCACCTCAACCGGCAGTCGGACATCCCTCTCACAAGCCAGACCACTGGCTCCTAACTGCTCACCTGCCTACCTGCCTGATTGCCCCTAACTGTCCCCCCCCGCTGGCCTGGTCAACCCAGCAGCCACATCTGCCCCACCTGCCGCCCTATTTGCCCCCAACTCCCCCACCCCCACCAGCCAAGTCACCCCCAACTGCCCTGCCCACACCAGCTTAGTTGACCCCAACTGCCCCATCCCCACCAGACTGGTCGCCCCTAACTGACCCCTCCACTGGCCTGGTCACCCCAAACTGCCACCCATGCTAGCCTGTTCTCCCCCAAATGCCCACCCTGCTGGCCTGATCACCCCTCACTGCCCCCCTACCAGCCTGGTTGCCCCTCACTGCCCCCCGTGCTGGCCTGGTCACCCCAACTGTCCCCTCCCCTGTAGGCCTGGTTGCCCCATGCAGCCTGCTGTTTGGTTGTTTGGTCACTTAGGCTTTTATATATATACTAGAGGCCTGGTGCACAAAAATTTGTGCACTGGCAGGGGTGGGGGTGTTCCTCAGCCCCACTTGTGCCCTCTCACAGTTTGGGACCCCTCCGGAGATAACGACCTGCTGGCTTAGGCCTGCTCCTGGGTGGCAAAGGGCAGGCCCAATCCCTAGGTGCAGCCCCTGGTCAGGCTCAGAGCAGGGCTGATTGGGGAGTTGGGGCACCGCCCCCTGTCATGCACAGAGCAGGGCGGATCGGGAGGTTGCGATGCCACCCCCAGTCACGCTCATGGTAGGGCCGATTGGGGGGTTGGGGTGCCAGCCCCTGTCACACTCAAGGCAGGGTCAATGGGGAGGTTGCGGCACCACCCCCTGCCATGCACAGAGCAGGGCCAATCAGGGGCTTGGGGAGCTCCCCCCTGTCACACTGCTCTAGGGGCCAGGAGGCCTCATGGCTCCACTTGACACCAGGGCAGTGAGGCCTCACTGCTCTGCTGATCCCGGTGCTGGGAGGCCTCGCGGCTCCACTGATCCCACGGCCAGGAGGCCTCACGGCTCCGCTGATCCCAGGTTCGGGAGGCCTCGCAGCTCCACTGATCCCGGTGCTGGGAGGCATATTAACCTTTTCCTATATAGGATAGAGGTCTGGTGCACCAGTGGGGGCCGGCTGGTTTGCCCTGAAGGGTGTCCCGGATCAAGGTGGGGGTCCCGCTTGGGTGCCTGGCCAGCCTCGCTGAGGGGCTGATGGCTGTTTGCAGCTGGTCACACCCCCTTCAGAGTGGGGGTCCCACTTGGGTGCCTGGCCAGCCTGGGTGAAGGGATGATGGCTGTTTGCAGCTGGTCACACCCTCTTCAGGGTGGGAGTCCCCACTGGGGTGCCTGGCCAGTCTGGGTGAGGGGCTGAGGGCCGTTTTCATGCTGGTGGGCGACTGAAGCTCCCAACCTCTCCTTTTTTTCTTTTTTTCTTTTATTCTGGGATTTATTTACCTTCTATGGCTGTCACTGGAGCTGACAGTGGCTCCAGCTTGAGGCCTCGGCTGCTGAAAGCAGGAATCTAGGGTTTGTTTGTTTGGCTTCTATAATTGAAACACTGTTGCAACTCCAGCTGGGCTGGCTGGCTGAAAGCATGGGGTTTGTTTAGGTTCTATAATTGCAACATAGTTGCTTAGAGTGCAAGCTCAGAGGCCGGCAAGGCAGGCGGGGAACCTTGGCTTCCTCCATCACTGGAGCAAGCAAGCCTCCTGTTCGCTTCAGCTGCCTTGCTGCCGGCCGCCATCTTGGTTGGCAGTTAATTTGCATATCACCCTGATTAGCCAATGGGAAGCGTGTCGGAGGTATGGTTAATTACCATGTTTGTCTATTATTAGATAGGATAGATTATTGACTATATTCTCTATGCTATAATTTATATCTCTGTGACTATTCTATAACTACATCTTAATTCCATCACCTTTTTCACCCAACCCTCCCCAACCCCCTTCTACTCTGTCAACTGTCAGCCTGTAAATTTCCCTGCTGAGCACCTCTTTCACCAAATTTCATAACATTAGTATGTT
This sequence comes from Myotis daubentonii, assembly GCF_963259705.1. Classification (NCBI taxonomy): domain Eukaryota; kingdom Metazoa; phylum Chordata; class Mammalia; order Chiroptera; family Vespertilionidae; genus Myotis; species Myotis daubentonii. The sequence continues at coordinate 96,180,700 of NC_081861.1, read as the reverse complement.
GTTTCTTTTTCATCTTCAATTACTTTCTAATTTCCCTGTGATTTCTTCTTTGACCATTGATTGTTTAAGAGTATGTTGATTAAATTACACATATTTGGGCATTACTAGATTTATATTTTTAAAAAGTTACTTTGTATGATTTCAAACTTTTTGAGTTAATTGCAACTTGTTTTGTGGTCCAACATATGGCCTGTTCTGGATGTTCCATGTGCCCTTTAGAAGAATGTATGTTCTGCTGTCGTTGGCTCTAGTGTTCTCTATATTACTGTTATCTTGTTGATTTATGGTGTTGTTCAAATCCTCTATTTCCTCACTCATCTTCTGTTTAGTTGTTCTATCCATTATTGAAAGTGGGATATTATTATAGATCTAGAGGCGCAGTGCATGAAACTCGAGCACGGGAGGGCGGTGGGGGGGGGGGGGCAGGGAGGGTATGTCCCTCAGCCCAGCCTGCACCCTCTCCTATCTGGGACCCCTCAAGGGATGTCCGACTAACCATTTAGAGATGTCCGACTTCCCGGTGTGGAATCGGGCCTAAATGGGCAGTCAGACATCCCTCTCACAATTTAGGACTGCTGGCTCCCAACAGCTCACCTGTCTGCCTGCTTGATTGTCCCTAACCGCTTCTGCCTGCCAGCCTGATCAGTCCCTAACCACTCCCCTGCCAGCCTGATCGACACCTAACTGCTCCCCTGCCGGCCCGATTGCCCCCAACTGCCCTCCCCTGCTGGCCTGGTCCTCTCTTGCTGCCCTCCCATGCAGGCCTAGTTGCCCCCAACTGCCCTCCCCTGCTGGCCTGGTCCCACCCCAACTGTCCTCCCCTGCTGGCCTGCCCCCCCCCAAATGTCCTCCCCTTCTGGCCTGGTTGCCCCCATCTGCCCTCCCCCTGTTGGCCTGGTCCCCCCCAACTGCCCTCCCCTGCTGGCCTGATCCCACCCCAACTGTCCTCCCCTGCTGGCATGGCCCCCCCCAAATGTCCTCCCCTTCTGGCCTGGTTGCCCCCATCTGCCCTCCCCCTGTTGGCCTGGTCCCCCCCAACTGTCCTCCCCTGCTGGCCTGGTTACCCCAACTGCCCTCCCCTGCTGGCCTGGTTGCCCCCAAGTGACCTCCCCTGCTGGCCATCTTGTGGTGGCCATCTTGTGTCCACATGGGGGCGGCCATCTTTGACCACATAGGGGCGGCCATCTTGTGTTGGAGTGATGGCCAATTTTCATATTACTCTTTTATTAGATAGAATCATCTATTTCTCCCTTCAATTCTGTCAGTGTTTTTTTCATGTATTTGGAGGCTCTGATGGTGGTGTTTATGTTTATAACTAGAGGCGTGGTGCACAAAAATTTGTGCACTTGGAGGGTCCCTCAGCCCGCCCTGTGCCCTCTTGCAGTCTGGGACCCCTCAGGGGATGTCCACCTGCTGGCTTAGGCCCACTCCCCGGAGGATCAGGTCTAAGTTGGCAGTCAGATATCCCTCTGGCAGCCCGGGAGCCCTCGGGGGATGTCCACTTGCCAGCAGGGAGCAGGCCTAAGCTGCAGTCGGACATCCTTAGAGCTGCTGAGGAGCCGGGAGAGGCTCCCGCCATCACTGCTGTGCTGGCAGCCATCAGCCTGGCTTGTGGCTGAGCAGAGCTCCCTCTGTGGGAGCGCACTGACCACCAAGGGGCATCTCCTGCATTGAGCGTCTGCCCCCTGGTAGTCAGTATGTGTCATAGTGACCAGTCATTCTTCGTCATTCTGTTGTTAGGGTCAATTTGCATATTATCCTTTTATTATATAGGATAGAGGCTTGGTGCATGGGTGGGGGCCAGCTAGTTTGCCTTGAAGGGTGTCCTGGATCAGGGTGGAGGTCCTGCTGGGTGCCTGGCCAGCCTGGGTGAGGGTCTGATGGCTGTTTTCACACTGGTCAAGCCCCCCAGTGGGAACCCTCACCCCATGGGGATATGACCAGGCTGGGTGAGGGCCTGAGGGCTGTTTGCAGGCTGGCCATGGCTGCAGACTGGAAGCAGGTATCTGGGATTTATTTAACTTCTATAATTGAAACTTTGTAGCCTTAGTCTGGCTCGAAGCCTGGGTTGCCCCTGGCAACCCAGGTTCCAGCCCCTCCTTGAACAGAGGCCACAGTGGCTGGAAGCAGGTATCTGGGGTTTATTTATCTTCTATAATTGAATCTTTGTAACCGTGAGTGGTGCTCAGGGCTGGTCAGGGCAGGCAGGAAGCTTGGCTTCCTCAATTGCCGGGGCAACCAAACCTCCTGCTTGCTCCAGCTCCGTGGCCGCAGCCATCTTTGTGACGGAGTGAGGGTTAATTTGCATATTACTCTTTTATTAGATAAGATTGTTATATTTTGTTGATAAACTGATATATATATACATATATACATATATACATATATACATATATATATATAATGTTTTAGTTTTTTCTTATTGTTGACACTATTACAGATGTTCCGCATTTTCCCCTCCCCTCTTTACTCACCTCCACCTAGCCCTTGGCCACCCCTTCCCTCTGGCCATCACCACACTATTGTCTCTGTCCATGGGTTATGCATATATGTTCTTTGGCTAATCCCTTCACCTTATTTCATTTAGTCTCATCCTTCCCTCTGATATCTGTCAGTCTGCTTCATGTATCTATGCCTCTGTTTTTATTTTGTTTATTAGATTCCACATTTTACTGGGTTTTGAGATTTTGCTATTGTTTTTGGATCAGCTAAATCTATTGATTTAAGGAAGTTCAGGTGTGCATGGCTGGTGAGGTAAATAGCAAGGAGAAAAAAGGCCACTTGGTCTTTATTTCCATGTGAGGTTAGAAGCATTTTTTGTTGTTGCTGACAACTCTGAAACCAGCACAAATTCTAGTAAGTCCCTATTCTAGTAAGTTCATATAGCTGGATTGAGAATTAGTTATTAAAATCATTGTGAAAGAGAGACATGCCTTCATTGAGGCCTTTGCAAAAGTCTTCCTCTACACACAAATAGCAATTAGAATCCAATCTATTCCACACTCACCAACAAATATTATTTAAGTTTATAGTATCACTACTCAAAATTTAAAAGTAGTTAAAATTTGATTCTTTTCTTAATTTCTTCATTTCACTTTCATCTTTTTCTTTTACTTCTTTCTCTTCCTCTGTTTATTTCTAATTGTTTTATTTTCCCATCTTTCTTTTCTGCTTTCCTTTTTCCTTCCCTATTTCCCCTTTTCTTTGTTCTTCTCTCCCATGCATCTTTCTTTCTGATGTCTCCTTTTCTATTATCGCAAACTGGCCATGAGACTAAACATTTTGTTAGCATCAATAGGGATATGTTAAAAGAAGTGAGGGTTAGCCATAATTTTTTTTTTTTGGAATAGCCATAATTTTTTTTCCTTTGTGGAAAAAAACAAATTAAAATAAAAAGCCTGTACTCTATCACCATCTAACTGAAGATTCTGTGCTGACAGCAAATGTACAGAAAAAAAGGGTAAAAAATTTTAGGAACATGGTGAGAAAATTATAGTACATGAATCCAAATGTTCACCTTTGCTCATTATGAAAATTATATAGATACTAGTACAAAGATGGAAATAAGACTCTGCTCTAAGAAATACCTTCTGCAGAAAACCCCTTTCATTTAAAAGCCATGAACTTCAGGCAAAAGTTATAGTTTTTCTGGTTGTTTGTCACACTGACAGTTGGGTCTGTTGTAAGTCCTGATTAAGGGAGAGTGAAATATGAAAATAGCTATTTGGTTTGAGCACAGCTAAATGTGATGAGGCATAATAGTTTTATGTTTTTTTTAATTAAATCTTTATTGTTCAGATTATTACATTTGTTCCTCTTTTTTCCCCCCATAACTACCCTCCTCCCAGTTCCCGCCCCACCCTCAGCCCTCACTCCCCACCCACTGTCCTCATCCATAGGTGCTCGATTTTTGTCCAGTCTCTTCCCACATCTCCCACACCCCTTTCCCCCCCAAGAATAGTCAGTCCATTCCCTTTCTATGTCCCTGATTCTATTATAATCACCAGTTCATTCTGTTCATCAGATTATTTATTCACTTGATTCTTAGATTCACTTGTTGATAGATGCATATTTGTTGTTCATAATTTGTATCTTTACCTTTTTCTTCTTCCTCTTCTTAAAGGATACCTTTCAGCATTTCATATAATACTGGTTTGGTGGTGATGAACTCCTTTAGCTTTTCCTTATCTGTGAAGCTCATTATCTGATCTTCAATTCTGAATGATAGCTTTGCTGGATAAAGTAATCTTGGTTGTAGGTTCTTGGTATTCATCACTTTGAATATTTCTTGCCACTCCCTTCTGGCCTGCAAAGTTTCTGTTGAGAAATCAGCTGGCAGTCGTATGGGTATTCCCTTGTAGGTAACTGAGTTTCTTTCTCTTGCTGCTTTTAAGATTCTCTCTTTGTCTTTTGCTCTTGGCATTTTAATTATGATGTGTCTTGGTATGTTCCTCTTTGGATTCCTTTTGTTTGGGGTTCTCTGCGCTTCTTGGACCTGTAAGTCTATTTCTTTCACCAGGTGGGGGAAGTTTTCTGTCATTATTTCTTCAAATAGGTTTTCAGGATCTTGCTCTCTCTCATCTTCTGGCATCCCTATAATTTGGATGTTGGTATGCTTGAAGCTGTCCCAGAGGCTCCTTACACTATCCTCGCATTTTTGGATTCTTTTTTCATTTTGCTTTTCCAGTTGGGTGTTTTTTGCTTCTTCGCATTTCAAATCTTTGACTTGATTCTTGTGCTCCTCTGGTCTGCTATTGGGAGCCTGTATAATATTCTTTATTTCAATCAGTGTATGCTTAATTTCTAGTTGGTTCTTTATCACAACATCAAGGGTCTCATTAGATTTCTTGAGGATCTCATTAAGCTTATCAGCGGCTTCTAGACAGTTCTTGAGAGACCTTAAAAGTGTGGTTTTGATCTCTATATCCTCCATTTCTGTCATTTCTGTCCTGTTTCTTTGTCTCGGCATTTTTTGTGCTTTCTTGGTGCACCCCCTAGTGGTCTTTGTGCGGGTCTTGTTGTAGTTAAGCCTTGATTGTTGTAGGTATTACTGGGGGGCATTTGGCCTCCAGGCCAACTGGCTGTGAGAATCAGCTGTGTCTGCAGTGAGAGAACTTCTGTCCTCTGGGGAGGTGCTAATCTAGCCTTTGCCTGAGGCTATCTGGCAAATGTCTCTGTGTAGGGCTTGGGCTGGGTGGGGCAGGTCGCACAGGATCAACAGGGCGAGTGGAGAGAGCAGTTATGGCTGCTCTCAGTCCCGTCCCCAGAGGCTCTGCCTCTCAGAGTCCCAGCAACCACTGCAAAACTTGGAGAGAAAGCTGCCCTGGAGTTCCGACCGATGCCAGACAGTCCCGCTTTTCCCGTTTGAGTCTGGGTCCCTAGAGACTCGCCCAGAACTGGAGCTCAGAGCCTGAGGCTCCCTCCCAATTGAAACAGTCAACCGCGCCCTCAGCCACCAGCCTGCTCCCCGTGCACCTCCGCACCTTTGTATTTTCCACACTGCGCCTCCTCTGAGTCTCAGTATGCTGTTCTCTTTCCTTCTAGTTGAAGAATTTCCCCTCAGCCAGCATTCCTGTGGTTCTGGGTGATGTCTGTTCTGTCTTTTAGTTGTATTTTTGAAGTGGTTGTGTGCGGCAGCCATCTCTGGTGTTTACCTATGCCGCCATCTTGGTTCTCTTGTCTTATGTTTCTTTTTGAGTGAGGCATTCCTTAATTTTCTTGCAAGTTGATAAGATTCAGTAATATCCACTGAATTGTAGGTTTAATTTCACCTCTATTACTTTAATTTTCCCTTAGGATATAGGCAGGCTGAAAAGGGCAATGAAGACTTTTGGTGACTTAATTTTTTTAAAAAAAATTTATCTTTGAAAGTATTACAAATGTCCCTTATTTTTACCCCATTGGTCTGTTCATCCTGCTTCTGTCCCTCCCCAGGCTTTCACCACATGATTTTCTGTGTCCATGGGTTATGCATATAAGTTCTTTGGTTAATCTCTTGCCCCAACACCCTTAGAAACTCATAAGTCTATTGCATGCTTCCAAATCTGTAGATCTATTTTTCTTCAACAGTTTATTTTGTTCGTTAGATTCCCCATATAAGTGAGATCGTGTGATACTTTCTCTGACTGGCTTATTTCACTTAGCATAATACTCTACAAGTCTCCCCATGCTGTCTCAAATGGTAAGAGATCCTTCATTTTTATATCTGCATGGTATTCCATTTTGTAAATGTACCACAGCTTTTTAATCCACTCATCCACTGATGGCCCCATGAGCTGTTTCCAGAACTTAGCTATTGTAAATAGCTCTTTTATGAATATAGGAGTGCATATATTCTTTCTGGTTGCTGTTTTGAATATATATTAGGATGTATTTGATAATATATCTTAAGATATATTCCTAGAAATGAGATCACTGGGTCAAATGGGAGTTGCATTTTTAATTTTTTAAGGAAACTCCATACTGTTTTTCATAGTGGTTGCACAAGTCTTCATTCCCACCAGGAGTTTACTAGGGCTCCCTTTTCTCCATATCATAGCCAGCATTTGTCATTTGTTGATTTATTGATGGCAGCCATTTTGACAGGTGGGAAGTGATACCTCACTGTTGTTTTAATTTGCATCTCTCTGATTATCGTGACTTTGAGAATATTTTCATATGTATTGGCCATCTGTATATCCTCTTTGGAGAAGTGTCTATTCAGATCCTTTGCCCTGTTTTTTAATCTGGTTGTTTGTCTTCCTTTTGTTAAGTTGTATGATTTCTTTTTTTATTATTGTTTAAAGCATTACATATAGTATTACATATGTCTCCTTTTTCACCCATTGACCTCCCCCATCTAACCCCACATGCCAGCACATGCCCTCACCGCCTTAGTGTCTGTGTCTATTGGTTATGCTTATATGCATGCATACAAGTCCTTTGGTTGAGCTTTTACCACCCCGCCCCCACCTTTCCATTGAAATTGACAATCTGTTTGATACCTCTCAGTTTCTGTATGTATTTTTGTTCATCAGTTTACGTTGTTCATTATTCCACAAATAAGTGAGATCATGTGATATTTATATTTCTCTGATTGGCTTATTTCACTTCGCGTAATGCTCTCCAGGTCCATGCATGCTACTGCGAACGGTAAGAGGTCTTCCTTTTTTACAGCAGTGTAGTATTCCATTGTGCAGATGTAACAGTTTTTTCAATCCAATTATCTACTGATGGACATTTAGGATGTTTCCAAATCTTAGCTACTGTAAATTGTGCTGCTATGAACATTGGGGTGCATATGTCCTTTCTGATTGGTGTTTCTGTTTCCTTCGGATACATTCCTAGAAGTGGTATTACTAGATCAAATGGCACTTCCATTTTTAATTTTTTGAGGAAACTCCATACTGTTTTCTAAAGTGGCTGCACAAACCAGTATCCCCACCAGCAGTGCACAAGAGTTCCTTTTTCTCCGAATCCTCATCAGCACTTGTCATTTGTTGATTTGTTGATGATAGCCATTCTCACAGGTGTGAAATCCTATCTCATTGTCTTTTGATTTGCACCTCACTGATGATTAGTCACTTAGAGCATGTTTTCATATGTCTCTTGGCCTTCTATATGTCCACTTTTGAAAGGTGTCTATTTAGGTCCTTTGCCCATTTTTGATTGGATTGTTTACTTTCTTCCTTTTAGGATATATGAGTCAACTATAAATTTTGGAGATTAGGTCCTTATTAGATGTAACATTGGCAAATATGTTCTCCCATGCAGTGGGCATTCTTGTTGTTTTATTGATGGTTTCTTTTACTGTGCAGAAGCTTTTTATTTTGATGTAGTCCCATTTGTTTATTTTCTCCTTAGTTTCCATTGCCCTAGGAGCTGTGTCAGTAAAGATATTGCTATGACCTATGTCTGATATTTTACTGCCTATGTATTCTTCTAAGATTTTTAAGGTTTCCTGTCTTATGTTTATGTCCTTTATACATTTTGAATTTGTTTTAGTGTATGGTGTAAGTTGGTGGTCTAGTTTAATTTTTTTTTTGCATGTGTCTGACCATTTTTCCCAACACCATTTATTGAAGAGATTGTCTTGATTCCATTATAAACTTTTGCCACCTTTGTCAAATATTAATTGAGCATATGGCTTGGGTCAAATTCTGGGTTCTCTGTTCTGTTCCACTGGTCTATATGTCTGTTCTTATGCCATTGCCAGGCAGTTTTGATAACAGAGGTTTTGTAATATAGCCTGATACCTGGTATTGTGATCCCTCCTACTTTGTTCTTTCTCAAGATTGCTGCAGCTATTTGGGGTCTTTTTTTTTTTTTTATCCCAGATGAATTTTTGTTCTAGGTCTGTGAAATATTCTGTTGGTATCTTGATGGGGATTGGATTGAATTTATAGATTGCTTTGGGTAGAATGAATATTTTAATGATGTTGATTCTACCAATACATGAACACGGTATATGCTTACATTTGTTTATGTCTTCCTCTATCTCTTTTTTCAAGGTCCTGTGGTTTTCCCAGTACAGGCTTTTATCGCCTTTAGTTTATTCTTAGTTGCCTTAATTTTTTGGTGCATTGGTACATGGATTGGTTTTTGTATCTCATTCTGTGAGTTCATTATTAGTGTATAAAAAAAGCCATAGTTTTCTGTGTGTTAATTTTGTATCCTGCTACATTGCCAAATTTATTTATTACATCCTGGAGTCTTTAGGGTTTTCTATGTACAATATCATGTCATCTGCAAATAATGAAGTTTTACTTCTTCTTTTCCAATTTGGATGCCTTTTATTTCTTCTTTTTGTCTGATCACTATGGCTAGCATTTCCAGTACTTTCTAAAACAGGAGTGGGGAGAGTGGGCATCCCTGTCTTGTTCCTGTTCTAGGGGAAATGGTTTCAGTCTTTCCCCATTGAGTATGATGTTGGCTATAGGTTTGTCATATATGGCTTTTGTTATGTTGACGTATGATCCTTCTATTCCCAACTTGCTGATAATTTTTATCAAGAAAGGGTGTTTGATTTTTTCAAATGCTTTTTCTGCATCAATTAATTTTTTTATCTCTCAATGTGTTTATATGATATATCACATTTATTGATTTGCGGATATTGTACCATCCTTGCATCCCTGGAGTAAATCCCACTTGGTCATGGTGTATGAACTTTCTAATGTAATGCTGGATGATATTTGCTAGGAATTTGTTCAGGATTTTAGCATCTATGTTCATCAGAGATATTGGCCTGTAATTCTCTTTCTTTGTGGTGTCTTTATCTTGTTTTGGGATTAGGGTAATGCTGGATTCATAGAAAGAGCTTGGAGTAGTCCTTCTTGAATTTTTTTGAATACTCTGAGGAGGAGGGTGTTTGTTATTTGAATATTTGGTAAAACTTCCCTGTGAACCCATCTGGTCCAGGGCTTTTGTTTGCCAGAAGTTTTTTGATTACTGCTTCAATTTCCTCCATAGTTATCCTCCTATTCAGATATTTTGATTCTTCCTGATTGAGTTTTGGAAGGTCATATTTTTCTAGGAATATGTCCATTTCTACTAGGTTGACCAGTTGGTTAGAATAGAGTTGCTCATTATATCTTTTGAAAATTCTTCATATTTCTATGGGGTCTATTGTTATTTCTCCTCTTGCATTTCTGATTTTGTTAATTTGGGTCCTCTCTCTTTGCTTCATGGTGAATCTGGCTAGGGTTTCATCAATCTTGTTAATCCTTTCAAAGAACCAGCTCTTGGTTTCATTGATCTTTTGTATTGTTTTTTTGGTCTTTATGTCATTTATTTCCACTCTGATCTTTATTATTTTCTTCTGCTCACTCTTGGCTTTTCTTGTTGTTTTCTTTCTAATTCTTTAAGTTGTAGGGTTAGTTAATTTATAATCAGTTTTTCTTATTTTTCGAGGTAGAACTTTAATGCTATGAACTTTCCTCTCAGGACTGCTTTCACTGTGTCCCATAGATTTTGGATTTTTTTGTGTTTTCATTATCTTTGTTTACAGGATTTTTTTATTTCTTCATTGATCTCTTTGGTAACCCAATCATTGTTTAATAACATGCTGTTTATCCTTCAAGTGCTTGACTTTTTGTGATTGTTTTTATTGTAGTTGATTTCTAATATTATGCCATTGTGATCTGAGAATATGCTTGATATGATTTCAGTCCTCTTGATTTTGGAGAGACTTTGCCTGTGTCCCAATATGTAGTCTATCTTTGAAAATGTACCATGTGCACTTGAGAAGTATGTATATTCTGTAGCTTTAGGGTGGAATGATCTGAAGATGTCAATTAAGTCCATCTGATCCAGTGAGTCATTTAGGATTGCTGTTTCTTTGCTGAAGTTTTAGGATATCTTTATATATTTTGGAAATTAACTTCTTATCAGATATATCATTGGCAAATGTGTTCTCCTATACAGTGGGGTCCCTTTTCATTTTGTTGATTTTTTTTCTGTAGAGAGCTTTTTAGTTTGGTGTAGTGCCATTTGTTTCTTTTTTCCTGTATTTCCCTTGCCCTAGGATTTGGTTTTAGACTTAGGATAATGCTGGCCTCTTAAAAAGAGCTTGCAAGTCTTCCTTCCTTTGAATTTTTGGGAATAGTTTGAAGAGGATACGTGCTAGTTCTTCTTTGAGTATTTGGTAAAACTCCCCTGTGAAGTCTTCCAGTCCAGGACTTTTGTTTGCTTGGAATTTTTTATTACTTTTTCAATTTTGTAGTTGTTATTGGTCTATTCAGGTTTTCTGATTCTTCCTGATTTAGTTTTGAAGGATTGTATGTTTATAGGAATTTGTCAGTTTTGCACCATTGTCCAATATGTTAGAATATAGTTGTTTGTAACATTTTCTTACAATTTTTATTTTATTTTTGTAGTGCCAGTTGTTATTTTATCTCTTTTGTTTCTGATTTTATTTATTGGGTCCTCTCTCTTTGTTTTTTTTTTTTTATGAGTCTGTCTAAAGGTTAACCAATATTGTTTATTTTTTTCCATTGGTTTCATTGATATTTGTATTGCTTTTCTTGTCTCTGTGTCATTTTAATCTTTAATATTTCCTTCCTTCTACTTATTCTGGGTTGTTTTTTTTTTGCTAATCTCTTTCTAATTCTTTTCATTGTAGGGTTATAAGTTTATTAGAGATTTTTCTTATTTCTTCAGGTAGGCCTGTAGTGCTATGAACTTCCCTCTAAGGACTGCTTTTGCTGTGTCCCTGAGATTTTGGGTTGTTGTGTGTTCATTTTTATTTGTTTCCAAAATGTTTTAAATTTCTCCTTTGATCTCCTTGGTAACCCATTTATTGGTTAATATCATGCTATTTAGCCTCCATGTGTTTAAATGTTTTTGATGGTTTTTATTGTAGTTGATTTCTATTTTCAAGCCATTGTGATTTGAGAATATGCTTGGTATGATTTCAATATTCTTGAACTTGTAGAGACTAGGTTTGTGTCCTAACATGTGCTCTATCTTTGAGAATGTCTTATGTACATTTGAGAAGAATTTATATTCCACCGCTTTGGGGTGAAATGTTCTGTCAATTAATTCCATCTGATGTAGTGTGTCATTTAGAGTCACTGTTTCCTTTTTTAACTTTTTGTCTGGAAGATCTATCCAGTAAAGTCAGTGGCATGTTGAAGTTCCCGACTATGATTGTATTGTTATCTATCACTCCCTTAAACTCCTCCAAGAGTTTTTAAAATATATTTAGATACTTTTATATTGAGTGAATATATGTTTATCAGGGTTATATCTTCTTGCTGGATTGATCTCTTTAGTATTATGTAGACACCTTCTTTGTCTCTTATGATGGCCTTTGCTTTGAATTCTCTTTTGTCAAAGACAACTATTGCTACCCCCACTTTTTTATTTCAATTTGCATGGACAATTTTTTCCATCCCTTCACTTTCATCCTATGTCATTGATGACAAACCTTTTGATCTCAGCATGTCAAAATTTTGAAAAACCCTAACTTAACTCTGGTGCCATGTCACATATAGAAATATTCATTATTTTTTTTTTTTGATATTTGCAACCATAGTAAAAAAAAGAGTTTTATATTTTTGATATTTATTTTATATATTTAAATGCCATTTAACAAAGAAAAATCAACCAAAAAATATGTATAAAATGAACAAAAACAGAAAAACAATGTACATTTAGGAAAAATAATAATAAAAACAATGATAATCAAATTGTACGAAAACTAGAAATTAGTGACTTTTTTGGTGCTGAAGTTTGTCTGCTAATTCTTCAATTGCGGGTTCATACTTGGTGCACTTCAAGGCCAAGCAAGCGCCACTAACTTCATCTGTTAGCTGGTTTCTTTTCTTCATTTTAATATTATTCAATGCTGAGAACAAAGTCTCACAAAAATATGTTGATGAAAAAATTGTTTAGCAAAGCCATTGCTAGATTTTTTATGTCTCTAAAAGTGTCAGGTACTCTGTTCCAAGCACTCAACATTTCTTGTTCATAGTTGCACTCTTCTTCATTATTCAAACGATTTCGTTCCAGATTTTCAAGTTTCGACCTTAAGTCGACAAACACATGAGTCCAAATGCTCCCTTGAAAATCTGCAAGTTGCATCTCTAAATCATCAATTTGCATCCATTGGAAATCCTTTAATTCCAAAGTAATGTAAACAACTACATCTGGATACTTAATTATTTTAATGGTCTGTTCTAGGCTTCTAAATTGGTCAAATCTTTCACTGAACTGTTCAAATAACGAGTTTACTATATTCTGGTACATAAGTATGGACTCCATTACATTCATTATAGTGGCCTTCTCGAAATACTTTTTTATCTGAGGAAAATACTTATAAGTTTTAGTTTCAATATCTCGCTTCAAATTTTTAAGTTTTCTTTCAAAAGATTTGAAGTATCCAAAAATAACATCAATACTTTTGCCAAAGCCTTGTAATTTTAAGTTCAGTTCATTCATATGAACAGAGAGATCTGTAAAAATCATCAAATTGCTGACCCACTTATGATCATTGATCTGAGGAAAGTTTGCCAGATCTTATTCTCAATAATACCGTAATTTCTTCAAAGCACTCCACAAATCGCTTAAGTACTTTACCTAGACTCAGCCATCTCACATTATTGAACATCAGTAGTCCACTGTAGGTTGAATCAACTTCCTGTAAAAGCGCAGAAAATTTTCGCTTGTGAAGGGGTCAAGAAGCTATAAAATTCACAATTTTTGTTACAACTGACATTAAATCATTCAATTCTGAGAATCCCGATTTGGCACACAACAACTCCTGATGGATAATGCAATGAAAAGGTACAAGTGGATGTCTAATAGCTTCCATGAACAATTTCAGGAATCCCACATTTTTCCCCACCATATTTGGTGCCCTATCTGTCGTGACTGACACAATTTTAGAGATATCAATGTTTAGGTCACTGGATGTTTTTATAACAACCTTACATATTTCGTTTCCTGATGTACTTATTGGCACTGATTCTAACTTTATCAAATCTTCTCTCATTGTAAGACCATCAGAATATCTAGCAATAATGGCCAACTGAGCATTTGATGTGACATCCGTAGTTTCATCAAGAGAAATTGAAAAATATTTACAACTATTTAAGTCTTTTTTTAATTGATGTTGTACCTTTTTGTTAAGATCTATTATTCTGTCTTTTATAGTATTTCTACTGAGTGGTAACTCAGAAATTCTTTTAATAATATCATCTTTATGTTTCATATCATGAAATAGAGCTGATGCACATCTTAGAAATGTTTCCTTAATAAATTCTCCATCACTGAGGGCTTTTCCATGCTGAGCTATGGAGTGAGCAATACAGTAACTTGCTGAGGTTAAATTTGGAGAGCATCTTACAGATTTAATGATGGAATTTGATTGACTTTTATAGAGGTATAGCTGCCTAGAAATGTATTCCTTCCTTTCATTGATACTTTTTTTTCAAGAGCTGACAATGATTAGTTTCAAAATGTCTCTTTACATTCCACATTCTGCTTACTACCGTTTCATTCATTACACAGTATACACAATGATCTGTTGTTTCTGTCGACAATTCCATACATCTCAGTCCATATGTCTTGAAAGGGTCGGCTACTGCTACTTCCACTTCCTTTATCATTCAACCTTGCATTTTTATTTTTTTGATTCTCCATCACAAGGCTGCAAAAATAAATAAATATAAATCACGGCTTTTTTTTTATAAAAGGTTGATAGGTTTCTTACCTATTAACTTTTTGCAGTGTTGTTGCACTGACTCCTGGTGCAAAACAATTCAAAGATAGTATGTATAATCAACAAATATATGGTGCTGTAATCAATTATCCGACACACAGAATGTCTTGTCAAGCACTGTTGCACTGTATATCTTTTTCTTCTAACCCTCCCACTCCTGTCTCTTAACAAACATGGCGATCAAGTGCGTCTGTTTGCCGAATGCACTGGAAGCTTACCCGAGGCACATGTTGACAATAACTAGGCCATTTACAGAATTGGGCATTTTGTCACTCGAGTAAAAATAAAATGTCATGAGTAAAGATTAATCTCTTTATAGTGCAATTCTTAACCTTTTTATATTAATGTCAATATTGGAACAATGTATCTTGGATGTTTTCACTATGTATCTTTGCTATGCAACACTGATGTACATGTTTACATCCGGTTTTAGAATTGCATTATTGATCATGAGTAACGTAATAATATTACTCGAGTGATGCCCAACTCTGGCCGTTGCGAGAGGCAAATATTTGAATTATTCAATTTCTTGTCTCTGTCAATGCGTGTCACCCAAAATGAGTTCACATGTCACCACTGAAACGCGTGTCATAGGTTCGCAATCACTGTCCTATGTGAGTCTTTTATTTTGAGATGGGTCTCTTGTAGACAACACTTAAACCTTTTACAAGATGGTGATTCAGCCCTTTAGTTTTGAGATTGGTATACTGTGTGTGAAAATATATGTTTATCACAGACAGGTCTATCTTCTAAAGTGAGGGTGAACATCTTTCTCAGCTATTCTTTAGATAAATCCATTAAAGTAATGTCAAGTTCTGAAGCTAGCACATTCTGGTTCTAGGGAGTCAAGGGTTATTTCCTTAAAGGGTTTGGTCTGACAAAAGGCCTTGAGGTATAGGAAATAATAATAGTGTGATTGCCCTAAATGTCCCCATCTCTTCCCTGGGAGTTAGGCATAACTTACTCTCAAATATTAGTTCATCATATATGTGGCAAGCAGAAAGACTGACACTTTGACTTACTAGCAATGTGTTCTTGTTTAGCCAGTGTGTTTGAGCAGCCATGACTCAGCAAAAACCAACATGAATCTTAACCATAAAAATCCAATTTTTGGTTCATTTTCCCTTCTTCTTAAACCTCACATATAGATGTCTTTTACATGGTCCTCAGTTTTTGGAGAACATATAAGTCTGCCTAGAAAGGAGGGTTATAGCATGCACAGTTCCATTCTGCTTCTTATTGAACCCACCTCTTTTGGATTGCTGGCAACTGGAACTCACATGGAACATTCTGCTTTGAGCTTGTGTTGATAAAACACAAACCCAAAGAAAATTTTTTGTCTCTGCACCTGCCTCCCAGACAGGTAAAAATTAACCCAGACTGGGTAGATCTTAAAGGACCTTTGGAGACCATCTGATTCAGCCCCTCATAGTATATATGGAAAATTCAACCCAGAGTTGAAAAAAGTAATTTGCTCAAGATTACACAATGAGATACTGGTGGACCTCTACCTTCAGAAGTCTGGTCTTTCTCCTTAGTTCTATGTTAAGGAGAAATCTGATAGACATATCTGTTCAAACTAATTATGTGTATTTGTCAATATTTCCTCATATTTCATATAGTTTACCTTTTTAATAAAACTTTATTTTAGATTAATTTTGTATTTACATAAAAGTGTAAAAATAGTACATAGAATTATCATATACTTTTCACCCAGTTGTCACCTTACATTAGTATGGTATATTTACCAAAACTAAGAAACCAGGGGAGAACCAAGATGGCAGCATAAGTAAATGCCGGTACTTGCTGCCTCCCACAACCACATCAAAATTACAACTAAAATACAGAACATCTATAATCCAGAACTGGCAGAAAGCTGGCTGAATGGAATTACTATAACTAGAGAAGTAAAGAAGCAAGCAAACTGAGACTGGTAAGAGGTACAGAGGCAAAGAAAGGGCTAGTCAGGCACCCAGATGTGCTGCTTTTATAATCGGGAGGGAGATTGCCTCTGCAGAGGCCACCTGCAGGAGCAAGGGGTCCCAGCCCCACACCAGACCCCCAGCTCAGGGTTACAGATCTGTGAAAAGGAGCCCCTACAGGAAGTAAGAACTACATGCTGTAAAAACCAGTGCAGATTGGGGCTGAGTGACACAGAGGTTGCTGGAGACTCTGCTGCTCCTCCTAAAAGCCTGGCACCACAAACTGAATTTATAAGCTCTCACTTCCTCTGAGCACCAGTGCTGGGTGAGGCTCTGGGGGATCCAGACACATATGGGGAGAAACTGGACTGTCTGGCATCGGGGCAGGAACTTGGGGGTGGCTTTCTTCCAAACGGAGGTGCTTGCATTGTTCCCGAGCTGGGTCCTCTCCAGTTTTAGGGCTGTCTGCCAGCCATTTCTGTATGCTCTGTCCAGGTGATTCCCTGAGACCCTGCCCCACCTAATTTACAACCTGACCCAAGCTGTTTCCAGTGGCTTTTGCATATGAATGGCCAGTTCTCTCTCAGGCTAAAATCCTGTCAAACAAACTGCAGCTGGGTCAGGGAGCCCCAAACCTATCAATAAAAGGCCCAAGGCCTGGCACCAGCACCAGTCTGCTTTCCTTCACAGCTGGGCCTTATCTGGGCACTTCCAAACCCCATACAAAGAGGAGGAATCTGCATATCTCTATATCGCCCCTTCTGGATGGCCCCAGGCAGTGGCTGACTTTGCACCTGCCTGGAGACCAAAGAGCCAGTATACCCAGTGGTCAGTGTGAGACCATACCAGATTACAACTCTTCACATCCATAAGCAACACACACAAGGGGCAGACACAGTGAGTACCAAACCCCCCTGAAGCAAGTACTTCTTCATAGGGGTGACTCCTGCATAGCAGCTCTCCCACTGTAGTTACAGCTGGTCCCCACAGCCAATTAGCCTTGAGGTCAATTCCTCCCAGTGACATCAACAGAAATCGAGGCTCAACTACAAAAAGATTGTGCACACAACCCACAAAGGGGTGCACAAGATTGTCCACCTCAGGTGATTGGGAAGGCTGAGCCACTGAGCCCTATAGGACACCTACTACACAAGGCCACTCTATCAACTCAAGGAGACTTAGCAGCTACCCAATACATAGAAACAAACACAGGGAAGCAGCCAAAATGTGGAGACAAGGAAACATGTCACAAATGAAATAAATGGAAGAAAGCAAATTACTAGATATAGAGTTAAAACCATGGTTATAAGGCTACTCAAGAATCTTCTAGAAACCTCCAAGGGACTTAGTGAGACTTTTAAGGATCTTAGTGAGAATGCCAAAAAAATGAACAGGACCAGTCAGAAATAAAGCATACACTGACTGGAATAAGAATAATATATAGGGATTCAACAGTAGAATAGAGGATTCTGAGAATCAAATCAACAATTTGAAATATGAGGAAGCAAAAAACACCCAACCAGAAAAGAAAAAAGAAAAAAGAATCCAAAAATATGAAGATGGTGTAAGGAGCCTCTAGGACAAAGTCAAGCATACTAACATTCGCATGATGGGGGTGCCAGAAAAGAGAGAGCAAGATACTGAAAACCTATTTGAAGAAATAATGACAGAAAACTTCCCCTACCTGGTGAAAGAAATAGACTTACAAGTCCAGGAAGCACATAGAGCCCCAAAAAAGAGGAACCCAAAGAGGACCATACCAAGACACATCATAATTAAAATGCCAAGGGCTAAAGACAAAGAGAGAATCTGAAAAGCAGCAAGAGAAAAGCAGTTAGTTACCTACAGGGGAACGGCCATATGACCTTCAGCTGATTTCTCAACAGAAATTATGCAGGCCTGAAGGGAGTGAGAAGAAATATTCAAAGTGATGAATAGCAATTACCTACAATCAAGAATACTCTACCCAGCAAAGCTATCATTTAGAGTTGAAGGTCAGATAAGGAGCTTCACAGACAAGAAAAAGCTAAAGGAGTTTATCTCCACCAAACCAGTATTATATGAAATGCTGAAGGGTATTCTTAAGAAGAGGAAGAAGGAAAAGCTAAAGATAAAAATATGAACAACAACGTGGCTACAAACACATATCTATCAACAAGCGAATCCAAAAATCAAATGAATAAAAATATGATGAACAGAATAAACTGGTGAATGGAATAAAATCAGGGAAATGGAAATGGAACACATGACAATTCTCAGAGGGAAGGGGGTGTTGAGGTGTGTGAATAGATTAGAAAAGATCTTATATGCATGTATGTGTTACATATGGACACAGACCATAGCGTGGCAAAGGCCTGGGGTGGGATGGGAACCAGCTGGAGGGGAGCTATTGAGGAAAAAAAAGAGGGACATCTATAATAATCTCAACAATAAAAATTAATTTTAAAAAAGCAAGAAAACAAACAAAGAAACTAAGAAACCGACATTGGTATATTGCTATTAACTAAGCTCCAAACTTCATTTATATGTCACCAGTTTTTCCAGGAATGTCCTTTTGTTAAATTCCAGGATTCAATCCAGGGTACCACATTTCATTTAATCATCACATGTATTTAGTCTTCTCTTGTCTGTGATGATTTCCCAGTTTTTCCTAAGGGAGTTCATCACCATCAAACCAGTATTATATGAAATGCTGAAGGGTATTCTTTAAGGAGGAGAGGAAGAAGAAGAAGAAGAAGAAGAAGAAGAAGAAGAAGAAGAAGAAGAAGAAGAAGAAGAAGAAGAAGAAGAAGAAGAAGAAGAAGAAGGAGAAGGAGAAGAAAAAGAAGAAGGAGTAGGAGAAGAAGGTACAGAGAAATATGAAATATAAAGTTTATCATAAATTTAACATTTTTATAGAGTGCAAAAGTTTTGCAAAATGTCCCTTAATTTGTGTTAGCCTGATGTATTTCTTTTATAAAAAAATAGATTTTATTGATTTTTTACAGAGAGGAAGGGAGAGGGATAGAGAGTCAGAAACACCGATGAGAGAGAAACATCGATCAGCTGCCTCCTGCACACTCCCCACTGGGGATGTGCCCGCAACCAAGGTACATGCCCTTGACCAAAATCGAAGCCAGGACCCTTGAGTCTGCAGGCCAATGCTCTATCCACAGAGCCAAACCGGTTAGGGCACCTGATGTATTTCTAATGATTACATATGGATTATAGGTTTTGAAGAATACTACAGAGATTAAGTGTTATTTTTATTCACATTATATCAAGAGACACATGATATACATAAAGCATCAGTAGTAACTATCATTACTTTGATCTCTTGGTTAATGTAGTGTTTTCCATGTTTGTCCACTGTAAAGTTATTTTTTTTCTAACTCAAAGTCCATTTATTTTCATTAAACCATAAAACCTTCCTTTTTATAGTCTAAAGTTTTGCATATGCCTCCTTTTTCCCAAATTGACCTCCCCCGCGCCCAGCCATTCCCACCCCAGGCAACCTCCACCGCCCCAGGGTCTGTGTCCACTGGTTATGCTAATATGCATGCACACAAGTCTTTTGGTTGTTCTTTAACCCCCACTCCCCTATCATTTGTCTCTGGATCTATTCCTGTTCATCAAATTATGTTGGTCATTATATCCCACATATGAGTAAGATCATGTGATATTTATCTTTCTCCAACTGGCTTATCTAGATTAGCATAGGTAATGCTCTCCAGTTCTATCCATGCCTTTGCAAATGGTAAAAGTTCTTTCTCTTTTACAGCAGCATAGTATTCCATTGTGTAGATGTACCGCAGTTCTTTAATCCACTCAACTGCTGATGGGTACTTAGGCTGTTTCCAAATCTTAGCTAATGTACCTTGTGCTGCTATGAACATAGGGGTGCATATATCCTTTCTGATTGGTATTTCTGTTTTTTGGGAATATAGCCCTAGAAGAAGGATTACTGGGTCAAATGGGAGTTCCATTTTTAACTTTTAGAGGAAACTCCATAATGTCTTAGACAGTGGCTGTACCAGTCTGCAATCCCACCAGCAGTGAAGGAAGATTCCTTTTTCTCCAAATCCTCTTAGCACTTGTGGTTTGTAGATTTGTTGATGATAGCCATTATGAAACGTGTGAGATGGTATTTCATTGTTGTTTTGATGTACATCTCTCAGATGATTAGTGACTTTGAGAATGTTTTCATATGTCTGTGGGCCTCCTGTATGTCCTCTTTTGAAAAGTGTCTATTTAGATCCTTTGACCATTTATTGATTAGATCATTTTTCCCTTTTGTTAAGTTGTATGAGTTCTCTGTAAATTTTGGAGATTAAACACTTATCAGAAATATCATTGTCAAATATGTTCTCCCATGCAGTGGGCTTTCTTGTTGCTTTGATGATGGTTTCTTTTGCTGTGCAAAAGCATTTTATTTTGATGTAGTCCCATTTGTTTATTTTCTTCTTAGTCTCCATGGCCAAATGAGCTGTGTCTGTAAAGATATTGCTATGACATATGCCGGGGTCCAAACCCAGCAGGTCCAGGGGTTCCCAAAGGTGTGGACGGAGTCGGCGAAGGAGGAATGACACGGAGACAGCGTTCAGTTGATCAGCAGCCTTGCCAGGATCTCTAGCCAGGATCTCCAGCGAAGTTCTGTCTAGGATCTCCAGCGAAGTTCTGGTTAGGATCTCCAGCCAGGTTCTGTCTGAGATCTCCAGCCAGGTTCGGTCACCAGGTTCTAGTCAGGCTCTCTTGCCAACCTCTGCAGTCAGGTTCAGTCCAGGATCTTTTGCCATGTTCTCTCCAGTGAAGTTCTTCTGTCTGTAAGTTCTGTGTAGGTTCTGTCTTCTTGGCTCTCTTCTAAATTCTGTCTCTTTCTGTCTTGTTACATCTGTATTTATACCAGTTGATTCAATCCCATCAATCTCTATTCCAAAGGTTAGGGCGTTTCTTATCTCCATTCCAGGGAGTAAAGATTATGTAGTTTAAGCATGATTGTTCATAGTTAAAGTGATTAATTACCCGCCTGGCACTTAGTTAAGGGGTTTTATTCCCTCCCTAACTTCAGGGGAAAATCCCTACCTGGGGAAACAACCTTTCTCAGAGGTGACCTTGGTTAAAACACATAGTGTTAAAGAAGGTGAGCAAACATATTAAGAAAAGTATGCCATATATGCCAGGTCCCTTGAAACAGCAAGCATGGACCGGCTCCCGGCAGACATATGTCTGCTATTTTGCTGCCTATGGAGTATTACAGGATTTTTATGGTTTCCTGTATTACATTTAAGCCCTTTAGTCATTTTGAGTTTGTTTTTGTTCATGGTGTAAGTTGGTGATCTACTTTCATTTTTTTTTGCATGTATCTGTCCAAATTTCCCAGCACCATTTATTGAAGAGACTGTTTTGACTCCATTGTATGCTCATGCCTCCTTTGTCAAATATTAAATGAGCATAATGACTTGGGTCAATTTCTGGGTTCTCTGTTCTGTTCCATTGGTATATATATATATATATGTTCTTGTGCCAGTACCAGGCAGTTCTGAGAACAGTGGCTTAGTAATATAGCTTGATATCTGGTAATGTGATTCCTCCAAATTTGTTCTTTCTCAGGATTGCTATGGCTATTTGGGGTATTTTTTTTATTCCAGATGTATTTTTGGGTAGTTTGTTCTACATCTTTGAAATATTCCATTGGTATTTTAATGGGGATTTCATTGAATCTGTTGATTGCTTTGGGTAGTGTGGACATTTAATTGATGTTGATTCTACCAATCCATGAACATGGTATGTTCTTCCATTTGTTTATGTCTTCCTCTATCCCTTTTTTCAATGTTCTGTAGTTTTCCAAGTACAGGTGTTTTATGTCCTTAATTAAGTTTATTTCTAGGTATCTTAATTTTTTGGTGCAATGGTAAATGGGATTGTTTTTTCCATTTCGCTTTCTGTGAGTTCATTATCCTATATAATAAAAGCCTAATATG
The DNA here is from genome assembly GCF_963259705.1 of Myotis daubentonii. Taxonomy (NCBI): domain Eukaryota; kingdom Metazoa; phylum Chordata; class Mammalia; order Chiroptera; family Vespertilionidae; genus Myotis; species Myotis daubentonii. Next base: position 96,158,618 of record NC_081861.1, on the reverse strand, counting down.
CAAATCGATCAAACAGCGGAATGACTGGTGGAACGACCGGTCGCTATGATGTGCACTGACCACCAGGGGGGCAGACACTCAATACAGGAGATGCACCCAGCCTCAGGCCCCAGGCCAGCCAAGGTGGGTGCCAGTGGGGGCCCCCCAATCACCCCACATAGGGAGGTTACCAGCAGTGGTGGTAGGGGGCAGGCCAGCGAGCAGGTGGCGCCAGGCCAGAAAAGGCGGGTGGCCTCAGGGGCCCTCTGGTCACGCCAGTGAACGTCCCATAAAGGGAGGTGACCTGTAGTGGTGACGGGGGGCCAGGGCTGGGGAGTGAGCGGTGCCAGGCCAGCCAAGGAAGGTGCCAGTGGGGGCCCCCGATCACCCCGCTGGTCACCCCACAGATCTTCCCTGATCAACGGCCAGGCCTAGGGACCCTACCCATGCATGAATTTTGTGCACTGGGCCTCTAGTTGGTGTATTAAAAGGCCATAGATTTCTGGGTGTTAATTTTGCATCCTGCATTGCCGAATTCATTTATTAGGTCTAATAGTTTTTTGGTGGAGTCCTTGAGGTTTCTATGTATAGTATCTTGTCATCTGTGAATAAGGACAGTTTTACTTCTTCTTTTCCAATTTGGATGCCATTTATTTCTTTTTCTTCTATGATCACTAGGGCTAGCACTTCCAGTACTATATGGAGCAGGAGTGGTGAAAGTGGGCATCCCTGTCTTGTTCCTGTTCTTAGGGGAAGTGAGCTTAGTTTTTGCTCATTGAGTATGATGTTGGCTGTAGGTTTGTCCTATAAGACTTTTATTATGTTGAGGTATGATCCCTCTAGTCTCATTTTGCTAAGAGTTTTTATCAATACAGGGTGTTGGATTTTGTCAAATGCTTTTTCTGAATCCATTGATATGATTATGTGATTTTTGTCTCTGTTTGTTTATGTGATGTATCACATTTATTAATTTGCAGATAATGTACCATCCTTGAATCCCTAGAATAAATCCCACTGGTCATAGTGTATGATCTTTCTAATGTAATTCTAAATTCTATTTGCTAGAATTTTGTTGAGCATTTTAGCATCTATGCTCACCAAGGATATTGGCCTGTAGTTCTCTTTTTTTGTGGTATCTTTATCTGGTTTTGAAATTAGGGTAATGCTGGCTTTATGGAAAGGGCTTAGAAGTGTGCCCTCCTCTTGAATTTTTTGGAATAATCTGAGGAGGATAGGTTTGAGTTCTTTGAATGCTTGTTAGAACTCCACTGTAAAACGGTACAGACCAGGACTTTTGTTTGCTGGAAAATTTTTGATCACTGCTTCAATTACTTTGGTAGTTATCAGCCTATTCAGGTTTTTTTTTATTCTTCTTGATTGAGTTTTGAGAGCTTGTATTTTTCTAAAAATATGTCCATTTCATCTAGGTTGATTATTTCATTAGAATATAGTTGTTCATACTATTTTTTCATAATCGTTTGTACATCTGTGAGATCGGTTATTACTTCACCTCTTTCATTTCTGATTTTGTGTATTTGGGTCCTCTTTGCTTCTTGGTTAACCTGGCTAGAGGTTCATCAATCTTGTTTATCCTTTCAAAGACCAACTATTGGTTCTGTTGATCTTTTGTATTGTTTTTTTGGTCTCTATGTCGTTTATCTCCGTTCTCATTTTTATTATTTACTTCTGCTGCTTACATTGGGCTTTTTGTGTTGCTCTCTTCTAAGTTTTTGAGTTGGAGGGTTAGCTAATTTATTACCCATGTTTCTTGTTTTTTGAGGTAGGCCTGTAGAGCTATGAACTTCCCTCTCAAGACTGCTTCCACTGTGTCCCATAGATTTTGGATTATTGTTTTTTCATTTTCATTTCTTGCCATGATGATTTTTATTTTTTCTTTGATCTCTTTGGTAACCAAATCATTATTTAATTGCATGCTATTTAACCTCCAGTGTTTGATTTTTATTGTAGTTGATTTCTAGTTTTATGCCATTGTTATCTGAGAAGATGCTTGATATGATTTCTATCTTCTTGAATTTGAAGAATTTGCCTTTGTCCTAATATGTAGTCTATCTTTGAAAATGACCCAGGTGCACTTGAGAAGAATGTATATTCTGTGGCTTTGGGGATAAATGTTCTGAAGATGTCAATTAATTCCATCTGATCTAGTGAGTCATTTAGGATTGATGTTTCTTTGTTGATTTTTTGTTTAGAGGATCTGTCCAGTGGTGTTAGTGGGGTATTAAAGTACCCTACAATGACTATATTGTTGTCAATCTCTCCCTTGATATCCTCCAGAAGTTGTTTTTTTTTATGTATTTGGGTGCTCCTGTATTGGGTGCATATATGTTTACAAGCATTATAACTTCTTGTTTAATTGCTCCCTTTAGCATTATGAAGTGGCCTTCCTTATAACTTGTTATGGCCTTCACTTTGAGGTCTAATTTGTCAGATATAAGTATTACTACCCCAGCAGCATTTTTTTCATTTCCATTTGCCTGTAAAACCTTTTTACATCCCTTCACCATCAGTCTGTGTGAGTCCTTTGTTCTGAGGTGGGTTTCCTATAGACAGCACATATATGGGTCATTTTTTCTTATCCACTCAGCTACCCTATGTCTTTTGATTGGGGCATTTAATCCTTTTCAATTTAAAGCTATTGATAGGTACTTTTTTGTTGCCATTTTTATTCTTTATGCCTGTGTTCCTTTTTCCCTTCCTATTTCTTCTTTTTATAGCAGATCCTTTAGCATTTCTTGCATTGCTGGTTTGGTGGTAATAAACTCCATTAGTCCTTTTTTGTCTGTGAAGCTCCTGATTTCACCCTCAGTTTTGATTGATAGCCTTGCTGGGTACAGTATTCTGAGATTCAGACCCTTCCTTTGCATGACTTTGTATATTTCATTCCATTCCCTTCTTGCCTGATGTGTTTCTGTTGAGAAATCAGTCGCTAGTCTGATGGGGGCTCCTTTGTAGGTGACTTTCTGTCTCTCTCTAGCTGCTTTTAAGATTCTTGTTTTGTCGTTGGTGTTTGCCAATTTAATTATAATGTGCCTTGGTGTCGGTCTTTTTGGTTCATTTTGTTTGGGACTCTGTGAGCTTCTTGGATTTGTGTTAGTTTTTTCTTCCCTATATCAGGGAAATTTTCTGTCATTATTTCTTCAAACAGGTTTTCTATTCCTTGCTCAGTTTCCTCTCCATCTGACACCCCTATTATGCAGATGTTGTTCTGTTTTGTGTTGTCCCAAAGTTCCCTTAAGCTCTCCTCCTGTTTTTTACGTTTTCTTTCCTTGATACTGCTCTGCTTGGGTATTTTTTCCTATCTTGTCTTTCAGCTCACTGTTGCAGTCCTCCGCTTCTTCTAGTCTACTATTGTTGCTTTCTATTGAGTTTTTTATTGCAGTGATGTTATTTTTTATTTCTTCTTGGCTCTTCATTTCTTCCTGGTTCTTACACATATTGTTGAATTTGTCTTCAATCCTTTTCAGTGACCTTAGGACCATTACTCTGAATTCATTCTCTGACATATTGCTTGTTTCCATTTTGTTTACTTCATTTTCTGGTGATTCCTCCTTTTTTTGTATGCAGGCTATTTCTTTTTATCCCCATTATCACTCCTCTCTGGGTGTCTGTTTATGTAACTCTTTCTCTCCTGTGTTTACTTAAAGGCATAAAATACAACACAACAAGACACAGTGCACAGGGCACCAAACACAAATGTATTCATGATACTAATAACCCCAAATATAGGTGACCACCTGAGAAAAGAGAGTTAGGGTATAGAAAAAAGTGCAAAAATGATATTTAGAAAAGGAAAAAATGTAAGACAGAAAAAAAGAGAAGAAAAAACAATGGGAAAATTTATGTATATGGGAGAAAACTCCAATAAAAGAACAAGTAATCCAAAAAATGAAAACAACAAACACCCAGAAATCAATGCAAACTACAAAAAACAACTAATTCAAAATATGTAAACTACAAACACCCAAACAACAAACACCCAGATGAATCTACGGAGGCATAGCTTATTTTCAGAAGGTAAGGTCAAGGAATTGAATGAATGGGGAAATAGCCACAATTCAATATAGAGGAGGTAGAAAGAGAATGAGTGTATAAGAGGAAAAGTAAAAAATAAAATACAAATATATGTGTGTGTGTGTGTGTGTGTGTGTATACATATATATACACTAATAAAAGAGAAACATGCAAATTGGTGTCACTCTGCTACACCCACCAGCCAATCAGGATGAGTATGCAAATTAACCCAACAAAGACAGCAGTTACTTTGCATATGCAGGTGCAGAGTGAAGACTAAAGGCTCCGTCCCCAGCCAAGACTGAAGACGGAAGAAGACTGAAGACAGGAGACAACTGAAGACTGAAGACGACTGAAGACTGAAGAGGCCTGGCTTCTCTGCTGTAGCCAGAGCAGTAAAACCTTTAGGCTTGGCTTCTCCGCTGTGGCCAGAGTGAAGGCCTGGGTCCCAGGTGCCGGAGGAAAACCAATGCTGGAAGCCTGGGGAAGGAAGGCCTAGTGCACGAATCTCTTCATGTAATGGGCCTCTAGTATATATATAAGAAAAAAAAAATATATATATATATAAAATTTTCCCCTTCTTTAATCTATCTATCTATGTATTCATTTACTATTGGAAAATGAGAATAGAGAGTAGATAGGCCTGAGTTGGTGATTGGAATTTGTTAGGCTATTAGTAGAAAGAGATAACAAGTGAGGAGTGGAAAAACAGAAGCAATAAATAGAAAAAAGAAAAAAAAACAGGTTTTAAAAAAAGCAAAAACAAACAAACAAAATAACAAACAAACAACAACAACAAGACAAAATGAAAGAAAAAGGGGAAAAAAGGAAGAAAAAAATTTGGGTAATGAAAAGAGAGAAGAGAGAAGTGTGTATGGACTTGGAGCAGGGGAACAGAAATTAGATATATGAGTAGGATGAATTTTTAACAGGGAGTAAACAGAAAGGATAGAGAAAAACTAAAGCAGGAACAGGTTTAGAGAAACAGGACAAAGAAAGGGCAAAAGTGAGGAAGAGCGTGTTGGCCTAAAGGAAAAATTGAGATAGAGTAATATAATGCTAAAGGTAAAATAAAAATAGGATGTACAACACTAATCCTAAAATAAAATAAAATAAAGTAAAATAAAATAAAATAAAATAAGGAAAAAATAAAACTTTGAAAAAGGTAAAATAATAGTAGTAGTAATAATAATTTAAAATAAAAACATAATAAAAAAGGTAAAATCAAGTGAGAAAAATATTTAGTTTCTTAAGTAAAAGATAAAAATTAAAATTTGAAGTAGTGAAGGTCGTTCACTTCCTCTACTGTTCTGCTTGGCAGGTGTGTTTCCTGTCAGGTAGACAGCACAGCATTGAAATTCCCTGCAATCCACCGCTCCTCTGTGTCATAAGCCACAACCCTGTTTTCAAGCAGTCAGCACCTCTTTGTTTCTCAGCCTGCCTTTAGTTGTATTTGCACAAGAATCAATTTCTGATACAACCCCTGAGTAGCAGTGTTTCTGTATTAATATCCGGGGCTAAAAGGCCCCTCTACCCAGTGTTTAGATTGCTTTCCCTGCTGCACTAATACTCATTGGAGGGACGAACTGCCCCAGAGCTGGTTTTCTGTTTGTCTCTCCCTACTCTGATCCTCAAGTTCCACAAAACAACTTTCCCCTGCAGTCTTGGTGAGTATTTTTAATTGGAATATCCTATGTACTGGACTTGGCAATCAAAAGCAATGATTTAAAAAAAAAAAGCCAGAGGATGTGGGCAGTCTTGCATCTTTTTCCCCTGGCACTCTGCAGCCAGTATACTGGTATACTGGTAGAACTTCAGGCTGCCTTTCTGGGCCCAGCCCTGCTGTGGGTTAATTTCTAGAGTCCCCTCCTGTCAGCAGCCCTGTGGATCCCCTTCCACATTCGAGGACTACACTGACCTGAATGGCAGGGGATTTTGTGGGGCACAGTCTTCCTCTGAGACCATAGATCCTGCTGCACATGTTTCGTGCATGTTTCTCCCTCTAGCCTGCATCCCAGATCTCACCTTTAGGCAATATATGACCTTTCCATCCATGGATTGCTTCACCAGCTGTGTTTAATTCGCCAATTCCTGGTGGATGTTATTTGATTCAGCTGTTCCTTCTATCTGCTCTGTGAGAAGGCGAATGGCTCATCTGTGTATTCATGCCACTTTTTCTCCCCTTGGACAGATGTTTTAGGCGCCCACAGTTGGGAAGGCTGGACTCCCAGTGTTCCTTGGTTCAAAGCTGAGGCAGCTGATCCCTGTGGGTTGTGGTTGGAGGGTCCTGGGAGGTATCCAAGGTCTCCCTGGTTGAAGGTAAGGCTGGGTTTCAGATCACAACCACTCTCCCCTTCAAGATTGAGCAATCTCTGTGGCAGAGCCAGCCACTCCAGGAGAGATTTCAGCGGTAGTAGAGGCTGTCAGGCCAGGGGAGTCCAGTCTGCCAGTCCAGAACAATCCTTTGGAATATAGCTGTCCCTCACTCACAAATAGACACTCCCTGCACATCCACACACTCTCCTTTCGTTCTTTCACTCACACACTATCTTGCAGCCTGCCATCTTGTTGGCAGCCATCTTGGATCTCCATCAAGTTACTATTTTTTTTCCCATTCTTTATTCTTTGGGAGCAAGTCACTAACTTGCCCTCCCAGAAAGGGGAGAATCTACATATATTATTTGAAATAATCTGTAATAAAGATCTGTATCTTCTTCACCATTTATTTATTTATTCAATTATTCATTTATATGTGTATATAGACTCACATTACATTCAAGTGCTGCATAATGATGTTTCAGTCAAAGACAGATTATATATAAAACAGTGGTTTGATAAGATTATTTATAATGGAACTGAAAAATTCCTATTGCCTAATGACTATCCTAGTAGTTGTGATAACATCCTAGCAAAAGTGCATTACTAATGTATTTTTGGTGATACTGGTGTGAACAAACCCAATGTACTACCAATCATATAAAAGTATAACACATCAAATTATGTACAGTACATAATACTTCATAATATTATATGATTGTGTTACTGGTTTATGCATTTACTATACTATACTTTTTATTATTATTAAAAAGTGTACACTTTCTAATTATTAAAGAAAAGCTTGCTGTAAAACAATATGTTGTCTTTCACTGGCAGCAGCCTCATACATCTTTGTGATTACATTTCTTGATCGCACCGTTTTCTCTTGTGTTTGATTTAATTTCATGTTGTTTCATTCATTATGGCCTCCTAAGCATACAAATCCACTGCTATTGTTGCCAGTTAAGAGGCCACATCAAGTGACTGACCTGGAAACAAAATTAAAAGTGATTAAGGGCAACGAAGGTAGGAAATTAGTGATGGTTATTGTTTACCAGTCAGACATGTCCCATTTCACCATAACTTGATATTGAAAAGCAAAAACAAAGTGATGGGAGTTGTTAAAGGATATGCTTCATTGAAGGAAATGAAACTAACAAAAACTCCAGAAAGGTCTATATGAGACACACACAAAAAAACTTCTAGTGACCTGGATTAAAGACCAGACACATGAAACATATCCCTCTCAGCACTATGATGATCATAGCCCAAGCAAAATTTTGTTTGTGTTGTTGAAAGAAAAAGACTGCACCAGACTATTATGTTTAATTTACTGCTAGCTCTGGGTTGTTTATATGATTCAAGAATTGTTATTCTGTTCATAATGTGAAAGAGGGTGGTGAATTTCTGAGTACTAATGTGAAGGCAGTTGAAGAATTTTTGAAAAGTTTAGATAAGCTGATTATAGAGGAAAATTACTTGCCAGAGGAAATATTCAATGTGGATGACACATGTCTATTCTGAAAATGGATTCCTGAAAGATCTTTTATGTATAAGGAGGCCAGCCAATGCCAGGTGTCAAGGCTTTTAAGACAGAGTAACATTTTTGCTTGTGGGCAATGTTGTAGGCTACAAATTAAAACCCTTTGTTATCTAGCACGGTGAGAAAACCAGGGTGTTCAAACTTATCAATAAGTACTCACTGACAGTGTACTACAGGAGCAATAAGAAGCCATGGATGATTCAGCTCTTCCTCTAAGATGCTCTCCAGAATTGCTATGCCAGTGAAATGGGGAAGTACTGTTAGAATAACATACCTTTCAATGTATTTGCTTATTGTTGATAATGCTTCCAGACATCCTCCTTTACTTGGTAATCATCATAATATCAAAGTGGCTTGATCTCCCTCCAAATGACACCGTTTTGATCCAACCAATTGATCCGGGAGTTATAGGAGTTTTTAAGGCTTACAGCCTAAGAGGTACCTTTACCCAAGTTATTGCAGCAAATGAGGAAGACACAGATGGAATTATGAAAAGATTACATCTATGGCTGCATTAAGAACTTGCTTGGTATTGAGGTAGTGTTACCAAGGGGTGTATGAATGACGTCTAGAAGAATACACTCAAGAGGTTCATCCATGACTTTAAAGGAATTGCCAAGGATGAGAAGGTTAAAAAAATCAACAAGGATATGGTTGAGATGGCAAATAACTTTAACCTGTTTATAGATGAGGATGACACTGAGAAGCTCCTAGGGGTGGGTCCCAAGGAACTGACTAATGAGGAGTTGTTGGAACTGGAACAGAAACGCATAACTAAAGAAGAGGCAAGAGAAAAGGAAACTGCAGGACAAAAAAGAGAAGAACCATTAAGAAAATTCGCAAGCTCCTTAAAAAGTTTGAAAATATGGAACCCAACTCTGAAATATTTTCATTAATACAAAGGAATATTCATGGTGCACTATCTGCTTACAAGCAAATATATGATAAAACAAAACAAAACAAAACAAAAAACAAGAAAATCACCTTGCACATATTTTTTAAAAGATTGAAAACTCCTCAAGAGCCTCTGGCAGGCCCATCAGGAGGATATTCAAGAATAAGGCATTAACATAGGAGATAACAGCTCCTTGTCTTTTATTATTCCAGAAGACCTTCCAGTGGAACAGGATATGGAGGTGGAAGACAGTGATATTGATGATCCTGATCCTTTGTGATCCAAGGTTAATATGTGTTTGTGTCTTAATTTTTAACAAATGTGTTTTAAAAGTTTAAAAAAATCAAGATGGAAAAAAGCTTATGGAATCCTATCTAATAAGAGGGGAATATGCTGATTGACTATCCCACCCTCAAAGATGGTGGTGCCCATAGCCACAACTGGGCGGCACCCAGTGTCCTCAGCCCCCAGCTGCCCAGGGCTGGCCCGAGGCGCAGGCAAGCCTCAGATGGTGGCTACCCAGCAGCCCAGGGCTGGCCTGAGGCACAGGCAAGCCTTGGATGTCACCTGACAAGCCACCCGGGGCCAACCTAAGGGATGACCAAATGACTGAACAAGCAGGCTGCGTGGGGCCACCAGGCCAGGAGGGGGTTTAGTGAGGGATGACAAAACAACTGAACAAGCACACTGCGTGGGGCAACCAGGCCAGCAGGGGGGTTAGTGAGGGACAACCAAACGACTGAACATGCAGGCTGTGTGGGGCAACCAGGCTGGCGGGGGTTCATGAGGGGCAACCAGGCTGGCAAAGGGGGCAACTGGGTGTGACCAGGCCAGCAGGGAGACTATTGTGGGTGACCAGGCTGGTGGGTGGGCAGTTGGAGTCAACCAGGCCATGAGGGGGGGGGGGTAGTTAGGAGCGACCAGGATTGCAGGGAGGGGTCAGTTGAGGGGGACCTGGCCTGCAGTGGGGGAGAGTTAGGGTTGACCAGGCCGACATGGGGGGCAGTGAGGGGCATTCAGGCCAGTGGGAGGGGCAGTTAAGGGTGACCAGGAAGGCACGTAGGTGAGCGATTAGGAGCCAGCAGTCCAGGATTGTGAGAGGGATCCAGAATTGGAGAGGGTGCTGGCTGGGTTGGGGGACCCCCCCCCCCCACCCAATGCATGAATTTCATGCATCGGGCCTCTAGTAAAGATATAAAGAAAATATTTTGTACAGCTATACAATGTGTTTATGTTTTAAGCTATGGTATTACAAAAGAACTAACTTTTTTATGTAAAGTTTATAAAGTAAACAAGTTACACTAAGCTACAGTTAATTTCTTATTCATGAAAGAAAAATATGTGTCAGAAAACTTCCCTGAGGTGGGGAAGAAAAAAGTCACAGAAGCACAGAGAGTCCCAAACAATATGAACCCCAAACGACCCACACCAAGACACATCATAATTAAGGAGGCAAATGTTCAGGACAAAGAGAGAATCTTAAAGACTGCAAGAGAGAGACGGAAAGTTACATACAAGGGATCTCCCATTAGATTATCAAATGATTTCTCAACAGAAACACATAAGGCCAGAAAAGAATGGATGGAAATTTACAAAATGATGCGAGGCAAGGGACTGAATCCAAGAATACTCTATCCAGCAAGGCTATCATTCAAAATTGAAGGGGAAATAAGAACCTTCACAGACAAAAAAAGGCCAAGGGAGTTTATCACCACCAAGCCAGCAATGCAAGAAATGCCACAGGGACTGGTGTAAAAAGAAGAAATAAAAAGCTAACAAAGAAAACAGGCACAAAAAATAGAAATGGCTAAAAACAAGTACCTTTCAATAATAACTTTAAATGTAAATGAACTAAATGCTCCAATCAAAAGACATCGAGTGGCTGAATGTATAAAAAAACATGACCCATATATTTGCTGTCTACAAGAGACCCACCTCAGAATAAAGGACTCACACAGACTGAAAGTGAAGGGATGGAAAAATATCTTTCAGGCAAATGGAAATGAAAAAAAAGCTGGGGTAGCAATACTTATATTGAACAAAATAGACCTCAAAGTGAAGGCCATAACAAGAGATAAGTAAGGCCACTTCATAACACTAAAGGGATCGATATAACACGAGGATATAACCCTGATGAACATATATGGACCCAATGCAGGAGTACCCAAATACATAAAAAAAACTCCTGGAAGATATCAAGGGAGAGATTGACAACAATACAATCACAGTAGGGGACGTTAATACACCACTGACATCACTGGATAAATCCTCTAGACAAAAAATCAGCAAAAAAACAGCAATCCTAAATGACTGACTAGATCAGATGTATTTAATTGACATCTTCAGAACATTTCATCCCAAAGCCATGGAATATATGTTCTTCTCAAATGCACATGGGACATTTTCAAAAATAGACCACATATTGAGTCACAAGCAAAGTCTCTTCAAATTCAAAAAGACTGAAATCATACCAAGCATCTTCTAAGACCACAATGGCAAAATATTAGAAATAAACTACAATAAAAACAACCCCAAACACTCAAACACTTGGAAGCTGAATAGCATGTTATTAAATATTGATTAGGTTACCAATAAGATCAAAGAAGAAATTAAAAACATCCTGGAAACTAATGACAATGAAAACACCACAATCCAAAACTTATGGGACACAATGAAAGCAGTCCTGAGAGGGAAGTTTATAGCTCTACAGGCCTACCTCAAAAAAAAAAAAAAAAACACAAAACAAAACAAACAAACAAAAAAAAAAACAAGAAAAAATGGTAGTAAATCATCTAACTCTACATCTCAAAGAATTAGAAAGTGAGCAAAAGGAAAAGCCCAGAGTGAGCAGAAGGAAGGAGATAATAAAGATTTGAGCAGAAATAAATGACATAGAGACCAAAAAAACAATACAGAAAATCAATGAAACCAAGAGCTGGTTCTTTGAAAGGATAAACAAAATTGATAAACCTCTAGCCAGGCTCACCAAGAAGCAAAGAGAGAGGACCCAAATAAACAAAATAAAAAAATGATAGCGGCAAAATAACAACAGATGTCACAGAAATACAAATGACTGTTAAAAAAAAAAACTGTGAACAACTCTACTCCAACAAACTATACAACCTGGAAGAAATGGACATATTCCTAGAAAAATACAACATTCCAAAATTCAATCAGGAAGAATCTAAAAATCTCAATAGGCCAATAACTATTGAAGAAATTGAAGCAGTCATCAAAAATATTCCAACAAACAAAAGCCCAGGGCCAGACGGCTACACAGGGGAGTTTTACCAAACATTCAAGGAAGACCTAACACTTATCCTCCTCAGACTATTCCAAAATTTCAAGAGGAAGGAACACTTCCAAGCTCATTCTATGAAGCCAGCATCACCCTAATACCAAAACCAGATAAAGACAACACAAAGAAAGAGAATTACAGGCCAACATCCCTCATGAACATAGATGCCAAAATCCTCAACAAAATCTTAGCAAATCATATCCAGCAGTACATCAGAAAGATCATACCACATGACCAAGTAGGATTCATCTCAGGGAAGCAAGGATGATACAATATTGGCAAATCAATAAACGTGATACATCACATAAACAAATTGAAAGAAAAAAACCCCATAGTCATATCAATTGATGCAGAAAAAGCATTTGGCAAAATCCAACACCCATTTTTGATAAAAACTCTCAGAAGGTGGGAATAGAAGGATCATACCTCAACATAATAAAAGCCATATATGACAAACCACAGCCAACATGATAGTACTGGACAAATACTAAAACCATTTGCCCTAAGAAAAGGAACAAGACAGGGATGCCCACTCTCACCACTCCTGTTCTACATAATACAGGAAGTATTAGCTATTGTGATTAGACAAGAAGAGGAAATAAAAGCTATTCAAATTGGGAAAGAAGAAATAAAACTGTCCTTATTTGCAGAAGATATGATATTGTACATAAGAAATCCTAAAGACTCCATCAAAAAAACTATTAGACTTAATAAATGAATTCAGCAATGTAGCAGGATACAAAATTAAATCCAAGAAATTATGGCATTTCTATACACCAATAATGAACTTACAGAAAGAGAGACTAAAAAAGCAATGCCATTTACCATCGCACCAAAAACATTAAGCTACCTAGGAATAAACGTACCTAAAGAGGTAAAAGACTTCTACTCAGAAAACTACAGGACGTTGAAAAAAGAGATAGAGGAAGACATAAACAGATGGAAGAACATACCGTGTTCATGGATTGCTAGAATCAACATCATTAAAATGTCCATACTACCCAAAGCAATCTATAAATTCAACACACTTCCCATTAAAATACCAAAGGCATATTTCACAGACCTAGAGAAAACTCTCCAAATATTCATCTGGAATAAAAAAAGACCCCAAATAGCTGCAGAGATCCTGAGAAAGAAGTACAAAGTAGGTGGGATCTCAATACCAAATATCAAACTGTATTACAAAACCACTGTTCTCAAAATTGCCTGGTATTGGCACAAGAACAGACATATAGATCAAGGGAATAGAATAGAGAGCCCAGAATGCTCAATTAATATTTGATAAAGGAGACAAGAACATACAATGGAGTTAAGACAGTCTCTTCAATAAATGGTGTTGAGAAAATTGGACAGACACATGCAAGAAAATGAAAATAGACCACCAACTTACACCATACACAAAAATAAATTCAAAATGGATAAAGGACTTAAATGTAAGATGGGAAACCATAAAAATACTAGAGGAACCCAAAGGCAACAAAATCTCAGACATATGCCGAAGCAATTTCTTCACCGATACAGCTCCTAGGTCATTGGAAACTAAAGAGAAAATAAACAAATTGGACTACATCAAAATAAAAAGCTTCTGCACAGCAAAAGAAACCATCAACAAAACTACAAGAAAGCCCACTGCATTGGAGAATGTATTTGCCAATGTTATCACTGATAAGGGTTTAATCTCAAACATTTATAGGGAACTCATGGAACTTAACAAAAGGAAGATTAACAATCCAATCAAAAAATGGGCAAAGGACCTAAATAGACACTTTTCAAAAGAGGACATTCAGAAAGCCAAGAGACATATGAAAACATGCTCAAAGTCACTAATTATCCTAGAGATGCAAATCAAAACAACAATGAGATACCATCTCACACCTGTCAGAATGGCTACCATCAACAAATCAACAAACGACAAGTGCTGGAGAGGATGTGGAGGAAAAGGAACATTCGTGCACTGCTGGTGGAAATACAGACTGGTGCAGCCACTATGGAAGACAGTATGGAGTTTCCTCAGAAAGTTAAAAATGGAAATCCCATTTGACCCATTGATCCCACTTCTAGGAATATATCCCAAGAAACCAGAAACACCAATCAGAAAGGATATATGCACCCCTAGTTCATAGCAGCACAATTTACCATAGCTAAGATCTGGAAACAGCTTAAGTGCCCATCAGCAAATGAATGGATTAGAAAACTGTGGTACATCTACATGATGGAATACTATGCTGCTGTAAAAAGGAAGGAATTCTTCTCATTTGCAACAGCAGGGATGGAACTGGAGAGCATTATGCTAAGTGAAATAAGCCAGTCATTGAAGGAAAAATACCACATGATCTCACTCATTTATGGATAATTAAGACCATTATAAACTGATGAACAAGAATAGATACAGAGGCAGAGAAACATCGAACAGACTGTCAAACTACAGCGGGAAGGCCTGGGAGGGTTGGGGGTGTGGCTAAGAGATCAATCGAAGGACTTGTATGCATACATATAAGCATAGCCAATTGACACAAGACACTGGGGGGTATGGGAGGCTAGGGGAAGGTCAAGGGGAGAAAAAAAGGAGACATATTTAATACTCTTTGTAATACTTTAAGCAATAAAACAATTAAAAACAGTCAAAAAAAAGAAAGAAAAATATGTTTTATAAATTTAGTGTATCCTACGTATACTATGTTTTTAAAGTCTACAGTAGTGGACAGTAATGTCCTAGGCCTTCACATTCACTCATGACTCACTCACTTACCCAGAGCAATTTCCAGTCATGCAAACTCCATTCCTGGTAAGTAGCCTATAGAGATGTACCAGTTTAATCTTTTACCTGAGGCCCAGTACACAAATTCTTGCACCTTGAAAGGAACTGTGGGCCGAGAAGCTGTGGTAGGCACAGGGGCGGGTCTTGGCCCATCCTCCGTGCCCCTTCCTGGCTCCTCCCACCATGGCCCTCATTCCCCTGTCTGCCAGCAGATCCTCTCCTGCCATTGGTGCTCCCACACACTGATGGCGCTGGCCCCCCTCGCATCCGCTGAAGGCACGGAGTGACTGGGGCCAACCCCAGCAGCAGGTGTGAGTGGGGCCGGCACCTTCAGCAGTGCGAGCGGCAGCTTCTGCCCTGATTGCCCCTCAGATGCAGGGGGAGGTGGAGAAGCCTTTAGGGGCAAGCAGGCCAGCAGCCACCACTTTAACCCACTAATGGCACCAAGCGATCAGGACCAGTTTCAGGCATTGGCAGTGGGTGTGAGTGGCAGCTCCAGCACTGGCGGTGGGTGTGAGTGGGGCTGGTGTTGGCAGTGGGTGCGAGCGGCAGCTGCCAGCCTTGATCTCCCCTCAGGAGCAGGGGTAGGTGGAGAAGTGCTGAGGGGTGATTAGGGCTGACAGCCACCACTCACACCCACTTATGGCACCGAGTGATCGGTGCCAGTGCCAGGTGCCAGCAGCGGGTGTGAGTGCTGGGCAGGACTGTGGCATGCAGGAGCAAAGCATTTTCAGTAACCACCAGAAGCTTGCCCCGATGACAGCGACAGGTGCCCCACGTTGGTATGGCGTCCCTGCTCTCCTATTCCATGCACACCCCCTGGTGGTCAGCACACGTCATAGCAACTGGTTGTTCGGTTGTTCTGGTTGTTCCACCGTTTGGTCTATTTGCATATTAGCCATTTTATTATATAGGATACTGTATTTTACTGTACATTTTCTATGTTCAGATACACAAATAGTTACCACTGTGGTACAATTACTTACAGTATTCAGTACAATAGCATGTTATACAGGTTTGTAGCCTAGGAGCCATAGGCTGTATTATATAGCTTAGGTGTGTAGTAGGCTAAACCATCCAGATTTGAGTTAAACGCACTCCATGTTGTTTGCACAATGATGAAATCACCTAATTAACTATTTCTAAAAACAGCCCTGTCATTAAGTGACACATGATTGTATTTTATAAAGTTTTAATCTGATATTACCTCACTTTTTTTCTTGCTCAAAATTTTCCATCTTTGACCATTGGAATTTTTCAGATTGGCCCCTGTGGCTTCTTGAAAGGTCCCCTTCTTTATCTTTTCAGTGCTTTCTTACTTCTGGTACTACATGATATTCTAGACCAGTGGTTCTCAACCTTCCTAATGCTGCAACCCTTTAATACAGTTCCTCATGTTGTGGTGACCCCCAACCATAAAATTATTTTGGTTGCTACTTCATAACTGTAATTTTGCTACTGTTATGAATCTTAATGTAAATATCTGATATGCAGGATGTATTTTCATTGTTACAAATTGAACATAATTAAAGCATAGTGATTAATCACAAAAACAATATATAATTATATATGTGTTTTCCGATGGTCTTAGGCGACCCCTGTGAAAGGGGTAGTGACCCACAGGTTGAGAACCGCTGCTCTAGACTCAACTTCCCTAGTCTTAGAATCAGCCATTTCTTCAAGGAACCCTGGTTCCTTTTATTGGAGAGTTATATTTAGAAACCAAGATCTAGCCTGTCATTGCTCTAGGCTTTCTGAGTGGACAGAATTAGGTAATATATGTGTATATACTAACCCATATCTATAATTGTTTCTGTGTCATATATATATATATATATATATATATATATATATATATATATATATATAGCTAAACATGAGTTGATACTTATGTCTCCAACTCTAATTCAGTACTACAGGTTCATTCTAATATTTTTCTTGTTTATTGATAAATTCCCTCTCTAACAGTGAGCAACCTGGCTTTCACACTTCACCATCCATTTGCTTCTTTGTTCAACACCAAGATACATGTAAAGTAGTTTCCGAATTGTTCACTTATACCATGAGAAACAAATTTATTAACTAGAGTACAGTGTAATGCATGCTTCTTTTTAAAAAATTTTATTGAGTGATTGATTTTAAATAGAAAGGGAGAGATAGGAGAGAGAGAGAGAGAGAGAGAGAGAGAGAGAGAGAGAGAGAAATGGATTTGTTGTTCCACTTATTTGTGCATTCATTGGTTGATTCTTGTATGTACCTTGATCAGGGATCAAATCCACAACCTTGGTGTATTGGGACAATGCACTAATCAACTGAGATACCCAGACAGAGCTGCTTCTCTTGTCTTTACCCTTAGTTTCCAGATAAAGGACAATTTTCCAAAGTTAAGTCAACTTCATACCCACAACAAGTGCAGTTCTGTAATCCAGTTAGGTTCATTTGTCACAGTCTGCATTCCATCCTGGATCCCTTTACATCCTGGTTGATTTTTTAATTTTAAGGCTCATTCTCTGTAAATTATAGTTCTATGTGTTTTGACAAATGCATTGTATACTGTACATATCACAGAAGAGTTTTATCTCTCTCAAAATTCCTCTATGCATCCTCTTTGTTTTTAACTAGCCCCCTATCCTTGCAACAGCTGGAAAGTACTGATGGGAATTCTATCTCTATGGCTTTGATTATTCCATGGTGTTTTATGAATAGAATAATTCAATATATAACCTTTTGTTCATGGCTTTTGTCTCTAAGCAAAATGTACTTAAGACTTATCCATATTGTTGTATAAATTGGTAGTTCATTCAAGTTTGCTTTTTATTACTGAACTAGAGGCCCAGTGCACAAAAATTTGTGCACTTGGAGGGGAGATGGGGTCCCTCAGCCCGGCCTGTGCCCTCTCGCAGTCTGGGACTCCTCGGGAGATAATGACCTGCTGGCTTCGGCCTGCTTCTGGGTGGCAGAGGGCAGGCCCAATCCCTAGGTGCAGCCCCTGGTCGGTCTCGGAGCAGGGCTGATTGGGGAGTTGGGGCGCCGCCCCCTGTCACACACAGAGCAGGGAGGATCAGGGGGTTGGGGTGCTGCACCCTGTCACACTCAGGGCAGGGCTGATGGGGAGGTTATGGCTCTACCCCGTCACACACAGAGCAGGGCCCATGTGTGTGTGGGAGGCGGGGTTGGGGCACCGCACCGTCACACACAGAGCAGGGCCGATCAGGGGGTTGGGGCGCTGCACCCTGTCACACACAGAGCCGCAGGGTGATCAGGGGGTTTGGGCGCTGCCCCCTGTCACACTGATCCCAGTGCGGGGAGGCCTCGCAGCTCTGCTGATCCCGGTGCTGGGAGGCATATTACCCTTTTACTATATAGGATAGAGGCCTGGTGCACGGGTGGGGGCCAGCTGGTTTGCCCTGAAGGGTGTCCTGGATCAGGGAGGGGGTCCCCACTGGGGTGCCTGGCCAGCCTGGATGAGGGGATGATGGCTGTTTGCAGCTGGTCACACACCCTTCAGGGTGGGGGTCCTGGCCAGTCTGGGTGAGGGGCTGAGGGCTGTTTTCAGGCTGGCAGGTGACTGAAGCTCCCAACTGCTCCTTTTCTTCTTCTTTTTTTTTTAAATTCTGGGCCAGCTTTAGCTCTGAGGCTTGGCTCCAGCTCTTAGGCCTCCGCTGCTGAAAGCAGGTATCTGGTTTGTTTGGGTTCTATAATCGAAACACTGTTTCAACTCCAGCTCTGAGATCCCGGCTAGCTGAAAGCAGGTTTCTGGGGTTTTGTGTAGCTTCTATATTTGTAACAATGTTTCAAACTGCAAGCTCAGAGGCTGGCAGCGGCAGGCGGGGAACGTTGGAGTCCTCCGTCACTGAAGCAAGCAAGCCTCATGTTCGCTTCAAGCTGCCTGGCTGCCAGCTGCCATCTTGGCTGGCAGTTAATTTGCATATTGCCCTGATTAGCCAATGGGAAGGGTAGTGGACGTATGGCTAATTACATGTTTCTCTTTTATTAGATAGGATAACATTCCATTGTATAGATGTTTATCCATTCTCCTATTGAATTACATATTGATTGTGTATAGCTTTTGGAAATTATGAATAAAATTGCTATCAACATCTACGTTCAGGGTTTTGTGTAGACATAAGTTTTCAATTCACTTGGGTTCACTAGCTGGATTGTATAGTGCATCTATGTTTAAACTACTAACTTTTTTTAAAAAGTGTAAGTTCTGAGTTATTCATTTATTTGTCATTCACATTTCACTGAGAATTGTGTTTGTTTTTAATTTAAATTCTTTATTGTTTAAAGTATTACATAAGTCTCCTTTTTCCCCCATTGGCCACTCCCCGGCCACCCCCTGCCCCCAGCACATGCCCTCAGTCCCCTACTGTCTGTGTCCTTTGGTTATGCTCATATGCATGCATACAAGTCCTTTGGTTGATCTCTTACCCCCTTAACCCAGCTTTCCCTCATAGGTCTGCTTGATGCTTATATTCCTCTGGTTCTATTTTTGTTCATCAGTTTATGTTGTTCATTATATTCCACAAATGAGTGAGATCATGTGATATTTCTCTTTCTCTGACTGGCATATTTGGCTTAGCATAATGCTTTTCAGTTTCATCCATGTTGTTGCAAATAGTAAGATTTCCTTCTTTTTACAGCAGCATAGTATTCTATTCCGTAGATGAACCACAGTTTTCTAATCCACTCATCTGCTGATGGGCACATAGGCTGTTTCCAAATCTTAGCTAGTGTAAATTGTGCACTATGAGCATAGGGGTGCATATATCCTTTCTAATTGGTGTTTCTGTTTTCTTGGGATATATTCCTAGAAGTGGGATTACTGGGTCAAATGGAAGTTCCATTTTTAATTTTTGAGGAAATGACATACTGTTTCCTCAATGGTTGCACTAGTCTGCATTCCCACCAACAGTGGAAGAGGGTTCCTTTTTCTCCGCATCCTCTCCAGCACTTGTTGCTTGTTGATTTATTGATGATAGCCATTCTGAGAGGTGTGAGATGGTACCTCAATGTTGTTTTGATTTGCATTTCTTGGATGATTAGTGATTTTGAGCATGTTTTCATATGTCTCTTGGTCTTCTGTATGTCTTCTTTTGAAAAGTGTATCTTTAGGTCCTTTGTCCATTTTTTGATTGGCTCATTTATTTTCCTTTTGTTAAGCTGTATGAGTTCCCTATAAATTTTGGAGATTAAACCCTTATCAGAGACAACATTGGCAAATATGTTCTCCCATGCATTGGGCTTTCTTGTTGTTTTGTTGATGTTTCCTTTTGCTGTGCAGAAACTTTTTTTAAAAAATATATTTTTATTGATTTCATACAGGAAGGGAGAGGATGAGAGAGATAGAAACATCAATGATGAGAGGGAATCATTGATTGGCTGTCTCCTGCATGCCACTTACTGGGGATCAGCCCTGAAACCAGGCATGTTTCCTGACTGGGAATCGAACAGTGATCTGGTTCATAGGTCCATGCTCAACCACTGAGTCACACTGGCTGGGCTCCTTGCCATGGGGCTAATTCACAACCTTATTTCTTTCCTGATGTTTTTCATTGTCTAAAGTTTTACATATGTCACCTTTTTCACCAATCGATCCCCACCCGCAGCCATTCCCATCCCGGGCAAGAATGCACCACCCCAGTCTGTGTCCATTGATTACGCTAATATGCATGCATACAAGTCCTTTGGTTGCTCTCTAACCTTCCCACCTTTCCCCTACTGTTTGTCTCTATATCAATATATTCTTGTTCATCAAATTATGTTGATAATTATATCCCACATATGAGTGAGACCATGTGATATTTATCTTTCTCCGACTGGCTTATTTAGCTTAGCATAATGGTCTTCAGTTTCATCCATGTTGTTGCAAATGGTAAAAGTTCCTTCTTTTTTATAGTGGCATAGTATTCCATTGTCTAGATGTACCACAGTTTTTTAATCTACTCAAATGCTGATGGCAACTGAGGCTGTTTCCAAATCTTAGTTAATGTACCTTGTGTTGCTATGAATATTGGGGTGCATATATCTTTTCTGATTGGTGTTTCTGGTTTCTTGGGATATAGTCTTAGAAGTAGGATTACTGGGTAAATAGACGTTCCATTTTTAACTTTTTGAGGAAACTCCATACTGTCTTTCACAGTGGCTACACCAGTGTGCATTCCCACCAGCAATGCAGGAGGGTTCCTTTCCACATCCTCACCAGCACTTGTCATTGTTTGATTTGTTGATGATAGCCATTCTGACAGGTGTGAGATGGTATCTCATTGTTGTTTTGATTTGCATCTCTCTCAGGTAATTAGTGACTGAGAATGTTTTCATATGTCTGTGGGCCTTCTGTATATCCTCTTTCAAAAAGTGTCTAAGTCCTTTACCCATTTTTTGATTGGATTGGTTATCTTCCTTTTGTTAAGTTGTATGAGTTCCCTGTATATTTTGGAGATTAAGTCCTTATCGGAGATAACATTGGCAAATATGTTCTCCCATGCAGTGGGCTTTCTTGTTGTTTTGTTGATGGTTTCTTTTGCTGTGCAGAAGCTTTTTATGTTGATGTAGTCCCATTGTTTATTTTCTCCTTAGTCTCCATTGCACTAGGAGAGTGGTCGGCAAACTGCGGCCCCTTGAGTGTGGCTCTTGCACAAAATAGCACGTGTGGGTGCGCACGTACAGTGCAATTGAAACTTCGTGGCCACACTCAAGGGGCCCAAGAGCCACATGTGGCTCACGAGTCGCAATTTGCCAACCATTGCATTAGGAGCTGTGTCTGTAAAGATATAACTATGACATGTGTCTGCTATTTTGCTGCCTATGGAGTCTTGTAGGATTTTTATGGTTTCCTGTCTTACATTCAAGTCCTTTAGCCATTTTGAGTTTGATTTGTGTATGGTGTAAGTTGGTGATCTAATTTCATTTTTTTTTCCGTGTATCTGTCCAAATTTCCCAGCACCATTTACGAAAGAGACTGTTTTGACTCCACTGTATACTCTTGCCACCTTTGTTAAATATTAATTGAGTATAATGCCTTGGGTTGATTTCTGGGTTCTCTATTCTGTTCCATTGATCTATATGTCTGTTCTTGTGCCAGTACCAGGTAGTTTTGAGAACAGTGGCTTGGTAATAGCTTGATATCTGGTAATGTGATCACTCCAACTTTGTTCTCCTTTCAAAGGATTGCGGCAGCTATTTGGGGTCTTTTTTTATTCCACATGAATTTTTGGAGTTTGTTCTAGATCTTTGAAAATATGCCATTGGTATTTTATTGGGGATTGCAATGAATCTATGGGATGCTTTGGGTAGTATGGACATTTTAATGATGTTGATTCAACCAACCGACGATTCTTCCATTTGTTAATGTCTTCCTCTATCCCTTTTTTCAATGTCCTGTAGTTTTCTGGGTAGAGGTATTTTATGTCCTTATTTAAGTTTATTCCTAGGTATCTTAATTATTTTGGTGCAATAGTAAATGGGATTGCTCTTTTTCATTCTCTTTCTGTGAGTTCATTATTGGTGTATAAAAAGGCCATAGATTTCTGGGTGTTAATTTTGTATCCTGCTACATTTCAGAATTCATTTATTAGGTCTAGTAGTTTTTTGATGGAGTCTTTGGTGTATTCTATGTATAGTATCATGTCATCTGCAAATAAGGACAGTTTTACTTCTTTTCCAATTTGTATGCCTTTTATTACTTCTTCTTGTCTGAGCGCTATGGCTAGTACTTCTTGTACTATGTCAAATAGGAGTAGTAAAAGTGGGCATCCTTGTCTTGTTCCTGTTCTTAGAGGAAATGGGTTTAGTTTTTGCCCATTGAGTATGATGTTGGCTGTAGCGTTGTCATATATGGCTTTTATTATATTGAGGCATGGTCCCTCTATTCCCACTTTGCTGAGAGTTTTTATCAAGAAATGGTGTTAGGTTTTGTCAAATGCTTTTTCTGCATCAATTGATATGATTATTAGATTTTTGTCTCCCAGTTTATGTCAGGGGTCCTCAAACTACGGCCCGTGGGCCACATGCAAATACAAATATTGTATTTCTTCCTGTTTTAGTTTGTTTTTACTACAAAATGAGATATGTGCAGTGTGCATAGGAATTTGTTCATAGTTTTTTTTTTTAAAACTATAGTCCGGCCCTCCAACAGTCTGAGAGACAGTGAACTGGCCCCCTGTTTAAAAAGTTTGAGGACCCCTGGTTTATGTGATGTATCACGTTTATTGATTTGCGGATATTGTACCAGCCTTGCATCCCCGGAATAAATCCCACTTGGTCATGGTGTATGAGCTCTCTAATGTATTGCTGAATCCAATTTGCTAGAATTTTGTTGAGGATTTTAGCATCTATGTTCATCAAGGATATTGGCCTGTAATTCCCTTTTTTGTGGTGTATTTATCTGGTTTTGGGATTAGGGTAATGGTAGCTTCATAGAAAGAGCTTGGAAGTATGCCTTCCTCTTGAATGTTTCGGAATAGTCTGAGAAGGATAGGTTTTGGTTCTTCTTTAAATGCTTGGTAGAACTCCCCTGTAAAACCATGCAGACCAGGGCTTTTGTTTACTGGATATTTGTTTTTTTATATATATGTATAAATATATTTTATTGATTTTTTTACAGAGAGGAAGGGAAAGGATAGAGAGTTAGGAGCATCGATGAGAGAGAAACATAGATCAGCTGCCTCCTGCACACCCCCCACTGGGGATATGCCCGCAACCAACATACATGCCCTTGACTGGAATCGAACCCGGGACCCTTCATTCCGCAGGCCGACGCTCTCTCCACTGAGCCAAACCTGTCAGGGCTGCTGGATGGTTTTTGATTGCTGCTTCAATTTCATTGGTAGTTATCGGCCTATTCAGGTTTTTTTATTCTTCTTGATTGAGTTTTGGGAGCTTGCATTTTTCTAAGAATACATGTATTTCATCTAGGTTTTCTATTTTGTTGGAATAGAGTTGTTCATTGTCTTTTTTCATAATCCTTTGTTTTTCTGTGGGATTGGATGTTATTTCACCTCTTTCATTCCTGATTTTGTTTATTTGGGTCCTCTCTCGTTGCTTCTTGGTGAGCCTGGCTAGAGGTTTATCCTTTCAAAGAACCAGCTCTTGGTTTTGTTGATATTTTGTTTTGATTTTTTTTTTGGTCTTTATGTTGTTTATCTCCACTCTTATCTTTATTATTTCCCTCTTTCTACTTATGCTGGGCTTTTCTTGTTGCTCTCTTTCTTACTCTTTTAGTTGTAGGGTTAGATAATTTATTACCAATGTTTCTTGTTTTTTGAGATAAGCCTGTAGACCTATTAACTTCCCTCTCAAGACTGCTTTCACTGTGTCCCATAGATTTTGGATTGTTGTGTTTTCATGGTCATTTCTTGTCATGATGCTTTTTATTTCTTCTTTGATCTCTTTGGTTACCCAACCATTGTTTAATAGCATGCTATTTAGCCTCCAGGTGTTCGACTTTTTTACTGTTTTTATTGTAATTGATTTCTAGTTTTATGCCATTGTGATCTGAGAAGATGCTTGATATGATTTCAATCTTCTTGAATTTGAAGAGACTTGCGTGTGTCCCAATATGTGGTCTATTTTTGAAAATGACCCATGTGCACTTGAGAAGAATGTATATTTTGTAGCTTTGGGGTGAAATGTTCTGAAGATGTCAATTAAGTCCATCTGATCTAGTGATTCATTTTAGGATTGATGTTACTTTTCTGATTTTTTGTTTAGAGGATTTGTCCAATGGTGATTGTGGGGTATTAAAGTCCCCTACTATGACTGTATTGCTGTCAATTTCTCCCTTGGTATCCTCCAGAAGTTTTCTTTAAATAGTTGGGGGCTCCTGTATTGGGTGCATATATGTTTACCAATGTTATATCTTCTAGTTGAATTCCTCCCTTTAGTATTATGAAGTGGCCTTCCTTATCTCTTGTTATGGTCTTCACTTTGAGGTCTAATTTGTCAGATATAAGTATTGCTACCCCAGCTTTTAAAAAATTTTTTATTGTTTAAAGTATGACAAATAGAAGTAAATATGTCTCCTTTTTTTCCCCATTGACCTTCCACCGGCCTCCCCTACCCCCCGGCACATGCCCTCACCCCTCCCCCCCAGTGTCTTGTGTCGATTGGTTATGCTTATATGCATGCATACAAGTCCTTTGGTTAATCTCTTACCTCCTCCCCCCAACACTCCCCAGCCTTCCCGCTGTAATTTGACAGTGTTTTCAATACTTTCCTGCCTGTGTAACTATGTTTTTATTCATCAGGTTATAATGTTCTTTAATATCCGTAAATGAGTGAGATCATGTGGTATTTTTCTTTCACTGCCTAGCTTATTTCACTTAGCATAATGCTCTCCAGTCCCATCCATGCTGCTGCAAATGGTAAGAATTCCTTCTTTTTTTATAGCAGCATAGTATTCCATTGTGTAGATGTACCATAGTTTTCTAATCCACTCATCTGCTGATGGGCATTTAGGCTGTTTCCAAATCTTAGCCATTGTAAATTGTGCTGCTATGAACATAGGAGTGCATATATTCTTTCTGATTGGTGTTTCTGTTTTCTTGGGATATACTCCTAGAAGTAGTATTACTGGGTCAAATGGCAGTTCCACTTTTAAATTTTTGAGGAAACACCATAATGTTTTCCACAATGGCTGCACAAGTCTGCATTCCCAACAGCAGTAAAGAAGGATTCCTTTTTCTCCCCATCCTCTCCAGCACTTGTCATTTGTTGATTTGTTGATGATACCCATTCTGACAGTTGTGAGGTGGTACCTCATTGTTGTTTTGATTTGCATCTCTCTGGTGATTAGTGACTTTCAAGACGTTTTCATGTGTCTCTTGGCTTTCTGAATGTCCTCTTTCGAAAAGTGTCCATTTAGGTCTTTTGCCCAGTTTTTGAGTGGCTTATCTCCCTTTTGTTAAGTTGTATGAGTTCCCTGTATATGTTGGAGATTAAACCCTTATCGAAGATAACATTGACAAATACATTCTCTCATAGAGTGGGCTTTCTTATTGTTTTGTGGATGGTTTCTTTTGCTGTGCAGAAGATTTTTATTTTGATGTAATCCCATTTGTTTATTTTCTCCTTAGTCTCTCTTGCCCTCGGATGTGTATCTGTAAAGATATTGCTATGATTTATGTCTGAAATTTTGCTGCCTATGGAGTTTTGTAGGATTTTTATGGTTTCCCGTCTTATATTCAAGTTCTTTAGCCATTTTGAGTTTGTTTTTGTGTATAGTGTAAGTTGGTAATCTAGTTTCTTTTTTTGTGTGTGCATGTTTTTGACTAAATTTCCTAGCACCATTTATTAACGAGACTGTTTTGTCTCTTTTGTATGCTCTTGCCTCCTTTGTCAAATATTAATTGAGTATAATGGCTGGGTCAAATTCTGGGCCTTCTATTTTGTTACGTTGGTCTATATGTCTGTTCTTGTGCCAGAACGAGGCAGTTTTGAGAACTGTGACTTGGTAATATAGTTTGATGTCTGGTATTGTAATCCCTCCAACTTGATTCTTCTTTCTCAGGATTGCTGTGGCTATTTGGGGTCATTTTTCATTCCAGATGAATTTTTGGAGAGTTTGTACTAGATCTCTGAAATATGCCATTGGTATTTTAATAGGTATTGCATTGAATCTATAGATTGCTTTAGGTAGTATGGACATTTTAATGATGTTGATTCTACCAATCCATGAATATGGTATGTTCTTCCATTTGTTTATGTCTTTCTCTATCCCTTTTTTCAATGTCCTGTAGTTTTCTGAGTACAGGTCTTTTAAGTTCTTATTTAAGTTTATTCCTAAGTATCTTAATTTTTTGGTGCAATGGTAAATGGGATTGTTGTGTTTATTTTTTTTCATTCTCTTTCTGTGAATTCATTGTTGGTGTATAAAAAGGCCATAGATTTCTGGATGATCATTTTGTATCTTGCTACATTGCAAAATTAATTTATTAGGTCTAGTAGTTTTTTGATGGAGTCTTTGGTGTTTTCTATGTATAGTATCATGTCATCTGCAAATAAAGACAGTTTTACTTTTTTTCCAATTTGTATGCCTTTTATTACTTCTTGTCTGAGTGCTATGGCTAGTACTTCTTGTACTTTGTTGAATAGGAGTGGTGAAAGTGGGCATTCTTGTCTTGTTCCTGTTCTTAGGGGAAATGGGTTTAGTTTTTGCCCATTGAGTATGATGTTGGCTGTAGCTTTGTCATATAGGGCTTTTATTATGTTGAGGTATGGTCCCTCTATTCCCACTTTGCTGAGAGTTTCTATCAAGAAACGGTGTTAGATTTTGTCAAATGCTTTTTCTGCATCAATTGATATGATTATTAGATTTTTGTCTCTCAGTGTGTTTATGTGATGTATCACGTTTATTGATTTGCGGATATTGTACCAGCCTTGCATCCCCGGAATAAATCCCACTTGGTCATGGTGTATGAGCTCTCTAATGTATTGCTGAATCCAATTTGCTAGAATTTTGTTGAGGATTTTAGCATCTATGTTCATCAAGGATATTGGCCTGTAGTTCCCTTTTTTGTGGTGCATTTATCTGGTTTTGGGATTAGGGTAATGCTGGCTTCATAGAAAGAGCTTGGAAGGGTGCCTTCCTCTTGAATGTTTTGGAATAGTCTGAGGAGGATAGGTTTTGGTTCTTCTTTGAATGCTTGGTAGAACACCCCTGTAAAACCATGCAGACCAGGGCTTTTGTTTGCTGGATTGTTTTTTGTTGCTGCTTCAATTTCTTTGGTAGTTATCAGCCTATTCAGGTTTTTTGATTCTTCTTAGTTGAGATTTTGGAACTTGTATTTTTCTTGGAATATGTCCATTTCTTCTAGGTTGTTCATTTTGTTGTAATAGAGTTGTTCATAGTATTTTTTCATAATCGTTTGTATTTCTTTGGGATCCGTTATTATTTCACCTCTTTCATTTCTAATTTTGTTTATTTGGGTCCTCTCTCTTTGCTTCTTGGTGATCCTGGCTAGAGGTTTGTCAATCTTGTTTATCCTTTCAAAGAACCAGCTCTTGGTTTTGTTGATCTTTTGTATTGTTTATTTTTTTCTTTTCTTCTCTGTGTCATTTATCTCTGCTCTGATCTTTAATATTTCCTTCCTTCTTACACTGGGCTTTTTTGTTGCTCTCTTTCTAAGTCTTTGTTTTGTATGGTTAGATAATCTTACCTTTTTTTCTTGTTTATTGAGGTAGAGCTATGCTTTTTTTGGTAGAGGTCTATGAACTTTCCTCTCAAGACTGCTTTCACTGTATCCCATAGATTTTTGATTGTTTTGTTTTCAGTTTTTTTTGTTGCCTTTGTGCTTTCTATTTGTTCTTTGATCTCTCTGGTAACCCAGTCATTAATATCATGCTATTTAGCTTCCAGGTGTTTGATTTTTTTATTTTTTATTGTAGTTGATTTCTAGTTTTATGCCATTGTGATCTGAGAAGATGCTTGTTGTGATTTCTATCCTCTTGAAGTTGGAAAGACTTTGCCTGTGTCCTAATATGTAGTCCATCTTGAAAAATGTCCCGTGTGCATTGGAGAAGAATGTATATTCTGTAGCTTTGGGGTGAAATATTCTAAAGATGTCAATTAATTCCATCTGATCTAGTGAGACATTTAGGATTGCTATTTCTTTGCTTATTTTTTCAGAGGATTTGTCCAATGGTGATACTGGGGTATTAAAGTCCCCTACAATGACTATATTGTTGTCAATATCTCCCTTGATATTCTCCAGAAGTTTGGGGTTTTTTTTATGAATTTGTGTGCTCCTGCATTGGGTGCGTATTTGTTTACCAGAGTTATTTCTTCTTGTTGGATTGCTCCCTTTAGCATTATAAAGTGGCCTTCCTTATTTCTTGTTATGGCCTTCACTTTGAGATCTAATTTGTCAGATATAAGTATTGCTACCCCAGCTTTTTTTTCATTTCCATTTTCCTAAAAAACCTTTTTACATTCCTTCACCATCAGTCTGTGTGAGTCCTTTTTCTGAGGTGGTTTTCCTGTAGACAGCAGATATATGGGTTATGTGTTCTTATCCATTCAGCCACCCTATGTATTTTGATTGGGCATTTAATCCATTTACATTTAAAGTTATTATTGATAGGTACTTGTTTGTTGCCATTTTTAATCTTTATGTCTGTATTTTTCTTCGCTTCCTATTTCTTCTTTTTACAGCATACCCTTTAGCATCTCTTGCATTGCTGGTTTGAGGTAATAAACTCCATTAGTCCTTTAGTCCTTTTTTTGGTCTATGAAGCTCCTGATTTCATCCTCAATTTTGATTTATAGCTTTGCTGAGTACGGTATTCTTAGATTCAGACCCTTCCATTGCATGACTTCGTATATTTCATTCCATTCCCCCTGGCCTGATGTGTTTCTGTTCAGAAATCAGTCACTAGTCTGATGGGGGATCTTTTGTATGTAACTCTCTGTCTCTCTCTGGCAGCCTTTAAGATTCTTACTTTGTCATTGGTGTTTGCCAATTTATTTATAACGTGCCTTGGCATCGGTCCTTTGGGGTTCATTTTTTGAGGACTCTGTGAGCTTCTTGGACTTGTGTGAGTTTTTCCTTCCCTATATCAGGGAAGTTTTCTGTCATTATTTTTTCAAATAGGTTTTCTATTCCTTGCTCAGTTTCCTCTCCTCCTTGCACCCCTCTTATGTGGATATTGTTTCATTTCATGTTGTCCCAAAGTTCCCTTAGGCTCTCTTCCTGTTTTTTAGGTTTTGTTTTTTTCTAGATGCTGCTCTGCTTGTGTATTTTTTTTTCTACCTTGTCTTCTAGCTCACTGATGTGGTCCTCTGCTTCTTCTAGTCTACTGTCGATGCTTTCTATTGAGTTCTTTACTGCAGTGATGTCATTTTTCATTTCTTCTTGTTTCTTCTTCATTTTCTCTTGGTTCTTACACATATTGTTGAGTTTGTCTTCCATTCTTTTCAGCGATCTTATGACCATTTCTCTGAATTCTTTCTATGACATATTGCTTGCCTCCATTTTGTTTACTTCCTTTTCTGGTTATGCCTCCTTTTCTTTAGTATGCGGGCTGTTTCTTTGTCTTCCCATGATCTCTCTTCTCTGGGTGCCTGGTTATGTAGCTCTCTCTCTCATGCATTGATTTAAAGGCACAAAATAAAACACAACAAGGCACACCACACAGGGCACTGAACACAAATGTATTCACAATATTAATAACCCCAAATAAAGGTGACCACCAGAGAAAAGATAATTTAGGGATAAGAAAAAAAAAGTGTGCAAAAATGATGTTGAGAAAAGGAAAAAACGTAAGAGATAAAAGAAGGAGAATAAAAGAATGGGGGAAAGACTATTTATATGGGGAGAAAACTCCAATAGAACAACCACTACTCCCAAAAAATGCAAACAGCAAGCACCCAAAGATGAATGCAAACTACAAACAACAACTAATAACAAGTGAGGAGAGGAAAAAAAAAAACAAAACAAAAAAAGAGAGAGAGAGAGAAACAATCTCGCAGATAAGAAAAAAACAAAAACAAAAAAACAAAACAACAACAAAAAAAACCCTAACCAGTTTGGCTCATTGGATAGAGTGTCAGCCTGTGGACTCAAGGGTCCCAGGTTTGATTCCGGTCAAGGGCATGTACCTTGGTTGCGGGCACATCCCAAGTAGGGAGTGTGTAGGTGGCAGCTGATCAATGTTTCTCTCTCATCGATGTTTCTAACTCTATCCCTTTCCCTTCCTCTCTGTAAAAAATCAATAAAATATATTTTTTATAAAACCTAATTAACAATCAAGCAAACAACAACAATAGGACAGAGGGAAAGTAAGGCAAAACAAAACAAAAAACACAGAATAAAAACAAAACAAAGAAACATTAACAACAAAAAAAAGGGAAGAGAGAGAAAAAATTGGATAGAGAAGAAAGAGGTGTCTATCAACTTAGAGCAGGGGATCAGAAATTAGATATATAAATAGAATGAATTTTTAACAGGGGGTAAATAGAAGGAATAGGGAAAATCTAAAGCAGGAATAGTGTAAGAGAAACAGCACAACAAAAGGGGAAAAGTGAGGAAGAGAGTGTTGGCATAAAGACAAAGTTCAGATAGAGTAAAATGATGCTAAACGAAAAATGAAAATAGGATGTAGAACACTAATCCCAACATAAAATAAAATAAAATAAAATAAAATAAAATAAAATAAAGAGAAAATAAAATGACACTTTTTTAAAAAAGGTAAAATAGTAATAGTAATAATACTGATTAAAAGTAAAATAATTAAAAGGTAAAATCAAGTGATGAAAAAGAAAATAATTAAGTTTTTTAAGTAAAAGATGAAAAAATCAAAATGTGTAGTAGTGAAGGTCATTCACTTCCTCTACTGTTCTGTTTGGCATGCTTGTTTCCTGTCATGTAGTCGGGACAGTATTTAAGTTCCCTGCTTTCCACTGCTCCTCTGTGTTGTAAGCCATAGTCCTGATTTTCAGGCAGGCTGTATTTCTCTGTTCCTTAGACTGCCTTTATTTGTATTTACACAAGAGTCAATTTGTGATTTAACCCCTGAGTGGCAGTGTTTCTGGATTAACCTCTGAGGCTATAAGTCCTCTCTAGCCAGTATTTAGCTTTTGTTTTCCCTGTTGCACTTAATACTGGTTTGGGAGAATGGACTGCCCCAGAGCTGGTTCTCTGATCGTTACTCCCCACTCTGATCCCAAGTTTCCACAAAATAACTTTCCCCTGCAGTCTCTGAGAGTGAACCCAATTGGGTGATCCTATGTACTGGGCTTAGTAATCAAAAGCGAGGATTTAAAGAGAAAAAAAAAAAAAACAACCAGAGTAAGTGCGTGAAATCTCGACTTTTACCTTCAGGCACTGCACACAACTCTGTGAAGTCTTTTTTCCCCTGGCACTAATCAGCTGGCACACTGGTAAAACTTCAAGGTGCCTTTTTGTGCCCAGACTACCTATGGATTGATTTTTAGAGTTCCCTTCTGCCAGCAGCCCTGCTGAACCCCTTCCACATTCGTGGATCACACTGGCCTCTACGGCCATGGATTTTGTGGGGCGCAGACTTTCCCCGAACCTCTAGATCCCACTGCGCACATTTCTCTCTCCAAATCTGACCTTTCCATGAGAAGATGCAGAGCTTGTCCAAGTCCGCATATTAGCTCTGCTTGAGATCTGGTGTTCCTGGGTTTGCAGCTGGTCCCTGGGTGTTGCGGTTGTAGAGTCCCGGGATGTATAGGCAACTGTCCTCTTCAAGATGGTCTCTGCAGCAGAGCCTGTTGCTCTGAGAGAGATTTCAGCAGCAGTGGAGGCTGCCTGGTCAGGGGAACCCGGTCTGGCAGTCCCCAACAGTCCCTTGGAGTATAGATGTCCCTCACCTATAAATATACTCTCCCCGTAGGTCCACACACTCTCCTTTAATTCTCTCATTCACACACTATCTTGCAGTCTGCCTTCCCATTGGCAGCCATCTTCTGAAAAAACTCTACCCCAGCTTTTTTTTTTTTTTTCATTTCCATTTGCCTGAAAAACCTTTTTCCATTCCGTCACCATCAGTCTGTGTGAGTCCTTTGTTTTGAGGTGGGTTTCCCATAGACAGAAGATATATGGGTCATGTTTTCTTATCCACTCAGCTTCCCTATGACTTTTGATTGGGGCATTTAATCCATTAACATTTAAAGTTATTATTGATAGGTACTAATTTGTTGCCATTTTTAATCTTTAAGCCTGTGTTCCTTCTTCACTTCCTATTACTTCCCTTTACAGTATACCCTTTAGCATTTCTTGCATTGCTGGTTTGGTGGTGATAAACTCCCTTAGTCTTTTTTTGTCTGTGAAGCTCCTGATTTCACCCTCAATTTTGATTTATAGCCTTGCTGGGTACAGTATTCTGAGATTTAGACCCTTCCTTTGCATGACTTTGTATATTTCATTCCATTCCCTTCTTGCCTGATGTGTTTCTGTTGAGAAATCAGTTGCTATTCTTATGGGGTATCCTTTGTTGGTAACTTCTGTCTCTCCCTGGCAGCCATTAAGACTCTTACTTTGTCATTGGTGTTTGCCAATTTAATTAAAATGTGCCTTGGTTTTGGTCTTTTTTGGTTCATCTTATTTGGGACTCTGTGAGCTTCTTGGACTTGTGTGAGGTTTTTCTTCCATGTATCAGGGAAGTCTTCTGTCCTTATTTCTTCAAACAGGTTTTCTATTCCTTGCTCAGTTTCCTCTCCTTCTGGCACCCCTATTATGCAGATGTTGTTTCATTTCATGTTGTCCCAAAGTTCCCTTAGGCTCTCTTCCTGTTTTTTAATTTTTTTTTCTAGATGCTGCTCTGCTTGGGTATTTTTTTCCTATCTTGTCTTATAGTTCACTGATGCGGTCCTCTGCTTCTTCTAGTCTACTGTTGATGCTTTCTATTGAGTTCTTTATTGCAGTGATGTCATTTTTCATTTCCTCTTGGTTCTTACACATGTTGTTAAATTTATCTTCCATCCTTTTCTGTGACCTTATGACCATTGCTCTGAATTCTTTCTATGACATATTGCTTGACTTTATTTTGTTTCCTTCCTTTTCTGGTTATTCCTCCTTTTCTTTAGTATGTGGGCTGTTTCTTTGTCTTCCCATGATTGCTTCTCTCTGGATGTCTGGTTATGTAGCTCTCTCTCTCCTGTGTTGACTTAAAGCCACAAAATACAACACAACAAAAGACAAAAGTACAGGGCATCAAACGCAAATGTATTCATGATGCTAATAACCCCAAATAAAGGTGACCACCAGAAAAAAGAGTTAGGGGATAGAAAAGAGTGCAAAACATGATATTGAGAAAAGGGGGGGGGAAGTAAGAGAGTAAAGAAAGATAAGAAAAAGGGGGGAGAAAATATATGTATATGGAGAAAAAAACTCCTATAAAACAAAAACTAATCCAAAAAATGTAAAAAACAAACACTCAGAGTTGAGTGAAAAGTACAAACAACAACTAATCCAATATATGTGAACTAAAAACCCATAAACAACAAACACCCAGGTGAATCTGAGGAAGCAGAGCCTATTTCCAAAAGGTAAGGTCAAGGAATTGAATGAATGGGGAAATAACTACAATTCATTATAGAGGTGGTAGAAAGAGAATGAGTGTATAAGAAGAAATGTAAAAAACTAAATTCAAAAAAGAAAATATATATTATATATACACAAGAAAAATTATATATATATATATATATATATATATATATATATATATAACTTTTCTCCTTCTTTTATCTATCTATCTATCTATCTATCTATCTATCTATCTATCTATGTACTCATTTACTATTTAAAAGGAGAATAGAGAGTAGATAGGCCTGAGTTTGTGATTGGAATTAGTTAAGCTATTAGTAGAAGAAGAGAACCAGCAAGGAGAGGAAAAACAGAAGTAAAAGAAAAGAAAGAAAGAAAAGAAAAAGATAAAACTAAAACAAACAATGAAAACCAAACTAAGCAACAATCAAACAACAAGAAGACAGATAGAAAGAAAAAGGCAAAAAAAAGAAGAAAAGAAAATTTGGATAGTGAAGAGAGAAGTGTGTATGGACTTGGAGCAGGGGAACAGAAATTAGATATATGAGTAAGATCAATTTTTAACAGGGAGTAAACAGAAAGGATAGAGAAAAACTAAAGCAGGAACAGGTTTAGAGAAACAGGACAAAGAAAGGGCAAAAGTGAGGAAGAGAGTGTTGGCCTAAAGGAAAAATTGAGATAGAGTAATATAATGCTAAGGAAAAATAAAAATAAGATGTACAACACTAATCCCAAAATAAAATAAAATAAAGAAAAAAATAAAATAAAACTTTTAAAAAGGTAAAATAATAGTTGCTATAATAATAATTAAAAATAAAAATATAATAAAAAGGTAAAGTCAAGTGAGAAATAATTTAGTTTCTCAAGTAAAAGATAAAAAATAAAGATGTGAAGTAATGAAGGTCATTCACTTCCTCTACTGTTCTGCTTGGCAGGTCTGTTTCCTGTCAGGTAGACAGCACAGTATATAAGTTACCTGTGCTCCACCTTTCCTCTGTGGCATAAGGCACAACCCTGTTTTCAAGCAGTTGGGATCTCTTTGTTTCTCAGCCTTCCTTTAGTTGTATTTACACAAGAGTCAATTTCTGATACAACCCTTGGGTGGCAGTGTTTCTGTATTGATATCTGGTGCCAAAAGGCCTCTTCCCTACCCAGTCAGGAGTGGGCAAACTTTTTGGGTTCTTAAACTGGACCGGAGGGCTGGTACAAAAACATGGATGGAGTGTTTGTGTGAACTAATATAAATTCAAAGTAAACATCATTACATAAAAGGGTACGGTCTTTTTTTTTTTTTTTTTTTTTTTAGTTTTATTCATTTCAAACAGGCCGGATCCGGCCCGCGGGCCATAGTTTGCCCACGGCTGGCTTAGATTGCTTTCCCTGCAGCACTCAAATACTGGGTTGGGGGGAAAGACTGCCCTAGAGCTGGTTTTCTGCTTGTCTCTCCCCACTCTGATCCCCAGGTTCCAAAAAACAGCTTTCCCCTGCAGTCTTGGTGTGTGTTTTTTATTTGGAAGATCCTATGTACTGGACTTAGCAATCAAAAGCAATGATTTAAAAAGAGAAAAAAGGAAAAAAAAAGCCACAGGACATGCGCAGACTCGCGTCTTTTTCCCCTGGCACTCCGCAGCCAGTATACTGGTAGAACTTCAGGCAGCCTTTCTGAGCCCAGTCCTACTGTAGGTTAATTTCTAGATTCCCCTTCTGCCAGGCGCCCTGTGGATCCCCTTCAACATTTGAAGGCTACACTGATCCCAACAGCTGCAGATTTTGTGGGGCGCAGTCTTCTTCTGAGACTCTATTTCCCGCTGCATGTGTTTCGCTTTCTCCCTCCAGCCTGGATCTCAGATCTCACCATTCTCTAGGCCAGTGGTTCTCAACCTTCTTAATGCCGCAACTGTTTAATACAGTTCTTCATGTTGTGGTGACCCCCAACCATAAAATTATTTTCATTGCGACTTCATAACTGTAATTTTGTTACTGTTATGAATCATAATGTAAATATCTGATATGCAGGATGTATTTTCATTGTTACAAATTGAACATAATTAAAGCATAGTGATTAATCACAAAAACAATATGTAATTATATATGTGTTTAGGCGACCCCCGTGAAAGGGTTGTTCGACCCCCAAAGGGGTCGCGACCCACAGGTTGAGAACCACTGCTCTAGGCAATATCTGGCCTTACAAGCCACAGATTGCCTCACCAGCTGTGTTTAATTTGTCAATTCCGGGTAGATGTAGTTGATTCATCTGTTCCTTCTATCTGATCTGTGAGAAGTTGTAGGGCTCATCTGTGAGTTTGCGCCGCTTTGTCTCCTCCTGGAGAGAATTTCTAGGTGCCCGCATTCAGAGGCTTGCGTCTTGGTTTTCCTGGGTTTGCAGTTGAGGCAGCTCATCCATGGGTGTTGTGGTTGTAGGATCCTGGGGGTATCTTAGGTCTCCCCCGTTGAAGGTAAGGCTGGGCTTCAGATCACCTCCACTCTCCCCTTCAAGATGGCCTGGTCTCTGTGGCAGAGCCAGCCACTCCGGGAGAGATTTCAGCAGCTGTAGAGTCTTCCCAGTCAGGGGAGCCTGGTCTGGCAGTCCTCAACAATTCCTTGGAATACAGCTGTCCCTCACTCACAAATACAGACACTCCCTGCACATCCATGCACTCTCATTCTCTCACTCACACACTATCTTGCAGCCTGCTGTCCTGTCGGCAGCCATTTAGGATCTTCCCTTTGTCAAATATTATTTGAGAGTAGTGACTTGGGTCAGTTTCTGGGTTCTTTGTTCTGTTCCATTGGTCTATGTGTCTGTTCTTGTGCCAATACCAAGCAGTTTTGAGAACAGTGGCTTTGTAGTATAGCTTGATATCTGGTATTGTGATTCCCTCCAACTTTTTTCTTCCTTCTCAAGATTGCTGCAGCTATTCAGGGTCTTTATTTATTCTAGATGAAGTTTTGGAGAGTTTGTTCTAGGTTTTTGAAGTGCACCATTGGTATTTTAATGGAGATTGCATTGAATCTATAGATTGCTGATAAAAACTCTCAGCAGCTGGAAAAACCAAGATGGCAGCATAGGTTAACGCCGGAGATTGCTGCCTTGAACAACCAAATCAAAATACACCTAAAAGATGGAACGGACATCATCCAGAACCACAGGAGGGCTGGCTGAGTGGAAATTCTACAACTAGGAGGAAAGAGAATATCATACCCAGACTCAGAGGAGGTGCAGTGCTGAAGTGAAATACTGAGGTACGGAGTGTGCTCAGAGCCGGCTGGCGACGGAGGGCACAGTTGGTGTTTTCAATCAGGAGGGAGCTTCAGACTCTGAGCTCCAGATCCGGGTGAGTCTCTAGGGACCCAGACTCAAACGGGAGAAGCGGGACTGTCTGGCTTCAGTCGGAACTCGAAGGCAGCTTTCTCTCGAAGGCAGGTTTGCAGTGGTTTCTGGGACTCTGTGAGGCAGAACCCCTAGGGACGGAACTGAGAGCCACCATAACTGCTCTCTCCGGCCCACCCTGTTGATCCCGTGCGACCCACCCACCCTGCCCAAGCCCTGCGCAGAGCCATTTGCCAGATAGCCTCAGGCAAACGCTAGATTAGCACCTCCCTAGAGGACAGAAGTTTTCCCACTGCAGACACAGCTGATTCTCACAGCCAGTTGGCCTGGAGGTCAAATCCCCCCAGTATTAACTACAACAATCAAGGCTTAACTACAGGAAGACTGCACACAAAGACCACTAGGGAGTGCACCAAGAAAGCATAAAAAATGAGGAGACAAAGAAACAGGACAAAACTGTCAATGGAGGATATTCAGTTCAGAACCACACTTTTAAGGTCTCTCAAGAACTGTCTAGAAGCAGCCGATAAAGTTATTGAGATCCTCAACAAATCTAATGAGACCCTCGATTTTATGATAAAGAACCAACTAGAAATTAAACATACACGGACTGAAATAACGAATATTATACAGACTCCCAACAGCAGACCAGAGGACCGCAAGAATCAAGGCAAAGATTTGAAATGTGAAGAAGCAAAAAACACCCAACCAGAAAAGCAAAATGAAAAAAGAATCCGAAAATACGAAGATAGTGTAAGGAGCCTCTGGGACAGCTTCAAGCGAACCAACATCAGAATTATAGGGGTGCCAGAAGATGAGAGAGAGCAAGATATTGAAAACCTATTTGAAGAAATAATGACAGAAAACTTTTCCTACCTGGTGAAAAAAATAGACTTACAAGTCCAGGAAGCACGGAGAACCCCAAACAAAAGGAATCCAAAGAGGACCACACCAAGACACATCATAATTAAAATGCCAAGAGCAAAAGACAAAGAGAGAATCTTAAGAGCAGCAAGAGAAAGAAACTCAGTTACCTACAAGGGAGTACCCATACGACTGTCAGCAGATTTCGCAACAGAAACTTTGCAGGCCAGAAGGGAATGGCAAGAAATATTTAAAGTGATGAATAGCAAGAACCTACAACCAAGATTCCTTTATCCAGCAAAGCTATCATTCAGAACTGAAGGTCAGATAAAGAGCTTCACAGATAAGGAAAAGCTAAAGGAGTTCATCACCACCAAACCAGTATTATATGAAATGTTGAAAGGTATCCTTTACAAAGAGGAAGAAGAAGAAAAAGGTAAAGATACAAATTATGAACAACAAACATGCATCTATCAACAAGTGAATCTAAGAATCAAGTGAATCAATAATCTGGTGATCATAATAGAATCAGGGACAGAGAAAGGGAATGGACTGACTATTCTTGGGGGAGA
Organism: Myotis daubentonii; assembly: GCF_963259705.1. Classification (NCBI taxonomy): domain Eukaryota; kingdom Metazoa; phylum Chordata; class Mammalia; order Chiroptera; family Vespertilionidae; genus Myotis; species Myotis daubentonii. The sequence goes on along the minus strand of NC_081861.1, from coordinate 96,120,017 downwards.
AAGGGGTGTGGGAGATGCGGGGAGAGACTGGACAAAAATCGTGCACCTATGGATGAGGACAGTGGGTGGGGAGTGAGGGCGGATGGTGGGGCGGTAACTGGGAGGAGGGGAGTTATGGGGGGAAAAAGAGGAACAAATGTAATAATCTGAACAATAAAGATTTAATTTAAAAAAAACTCTCAGCAAAGTAGGAATAGAGGGATCATACCTCAACATACTAAAAGCCTTATATGACAAACCTACAATCAACATCATATCCAATGGGCAAAAACTGAAGCCATTTACCCTAAGAACAGGAACAAGAAAGGGATGCCCACTTTCACCACTCCTGTCTGATATAGTACTGGATTTGCTAGCCATAGGGATCAGACAAGAAGAAATAAAAGGCATCCAAACTGAAAAAGAAGTAAAGTTTCATTATTCTCAGATGATATGATATTGTACATAGAAAACCCTAAAGATTCCATCAAAAAACATCTATAACTAACTAATGAATTCAGAAATGTATGAGGATGCAAAATTAACACACAGAAATCTATGCCTTTTTTATACCCTAATAATGAACTCACAGAAAGAGAAACTAAAAAAACAATCCCATTTACCATTGCAAAAAAAAAAAAATTAAGATACCTAGGAATAAATGCAACCAAGGAGGTAAAGGACCTGTACTCAGAAAATTCCAGGACGCTGAAAAAAGATATAGAGGAAGACAGAAACAAATGGAAGACTATACCGTGTTCATGGATTGGAAGAATCAACATCATTAAAATGTCCATAACCCAAAACAATCTAAACTACTAACTTTTAACACAATATTTTCCAAGAAGTCTAGCTTGAGGATGTGTGTATAATGCAGTGGGGTATCTGCCATGTAGCTTGATTCAGAGATCACTTTCATACCATATTCCATATGGATAGAAAAATTGAATATCCACAAGATGTCTCCTCCCATAGATAGCAGGAAGATGACATTTCTGAAAAAGACCACTAGATGGCAAGTCACTTGCTGGCACCCTGGGAAGTGAAAATCTTTGGAAGATTCTGGGAGACTATTAAAATTTTATCATCATCCATTTTTCTCTTTTCTTGGTAAAAGGATATTTGACACAATATCTGGAAATAGAATATAAAATGTCTGGCTCCTAGCATTTACCTCCTTGCTGATTCAGGAAGTTAGCCTTGGGTTTCTTGTTGGCAAGCATTCCAACAGATAAAGTTGTGTGATGATAAACTTTGAGTTAGATAACATCTTTTGACCTGGAATGGGGTATACAACATAATGTCATGTTTGTGTCCTTGAATATCTCACATCAAAGTAAAAGAAGCTTGGAACAATGATGCCTGGATTCTAATGCAAGCTATCTAGTGCTCAACTACTTTAGCCTCTTATTCATCATCTGTAAAATAGGAATAATAACATATACCCATTCACACTCAAAGGATTCTTGGCAGAGATCAACATAAAATAAATAATAAGAAATATATTAAAGTACTTTATTAATTTAACATCACACAAGTGTGAATTATTAATGATCAAATCGGGCAGAACATAAAATGATACACATGTTAGGTAGCATCATACATTAATAAATCAGTCTTGAAGATATATAATCTATTTTCCCACCAGGAAAGGTATTTAGTTTTTTATAGGTCATAAATATATATATATTTATTCATTCATTATTAATTTAATTTTAATTTAATTTAATTTAATTTTAATCATATTTTATTTTTCAATTACAGTTGATATCCAGTATTATGTTAGTTTCAGGTGTACACCCCAGTGATTATCTCTCTATATATAAAAGCCTAAGCAATTGGCCAACTGGCCGGTAGCTATGATGTGCACTGACCACCAGGGGGCAGACACTCAATGCACAGGCATGGAAACATGGAACAGACTGATGAAACTGACAGGGAAGGGGGGAAGGCAGGAAGAGATTAACCAAAGATTTTATATGCATACTTGGGGTCCCTTGGTCTGGTCTGCAAGGATCACTGCAAAACCCGCTCTTTGACATCCCCTGAGGTTTCCTGGATTGTGAGAGGGCACAGGCTAGGCCAAAGGACCCCATCAGTGCACGTATCTGTGCACCAGGCCTCTAGTATGTTATATAACTTAGTAAGTGATTATCCCAATAAATCTCACACCCACTTCACATTATACATAGTTATTAGAATATTATTGACTGTATTCCCTATGCTGTATTTTACATCCCCATGACTGTTCTGTAACAACCAATTTGTACTTCTTAATTCCTGCATTGTTTTCACCCACTCCCCCAACCCTCTACCAACTGGCAGCTGTCAAAATATTTTCTGTATCTATGAGTCTGTTTCTGTTCTGCTTGTTTGTTTATTTTGTTTTTTAGATTCAATTGTTGATAGATATGCATTTATTGGCATTTTATTTTTCATGTCTTCTTTTTTTCCTCTTCTTATTTTTTAACATTTCATGTAATACTGGTTTGATGGTGATGAACTCCTTTAGCTTATATGTCCTTCGATTCTAAATGATAGCTTTGCTGAGTAATCTTGGTTGTAGGTCCTTGCTTTTCATCGCTTTAAATATTTCTTGTCAATCCATTCTGGCCTGCAAAGTTTCTGTTGAGAAATCAGCTTATAGTCTTATGGGAGTTCCCTTGCAAGTAGCTAATTGCTTTTCTCACACTGCTTTTAAAATTCTCTCTTTGTCTTTAATCTTTTGCATTTTAATTATGATGTCTCTTGGTGTGGGCATCTTTGGTTTCATCTTGTTTGGGGCTCTCTGTGCTTCCTGGGTTTGTATGTCTATTTCCTTCACCAGGTTAAGGAAGTTTTCTGGCATTGTTTTTTCAAATGGGTTTTCAATTTCTTGTTTTGACTCTTCTCCTTCTGGTACCACCATGAGGCAAATGTTGGTATTTTTGAAGTTGTCCCAGTGGCTCCTTGCACTATCATCATTTTTTGGATGCTTTTCTATTTTTGCTGCTCTGATTGGGTGTTTTTTGCTTTCTTATATTCCAAATCGCTAATTTGATTATTAGCTTCATCTACTCTACTGTTTATTCCCTGTAAATTATTCTTCATTTCAGTAGTATCATCCTATATAATAAAAACCCAATATGCAAATTGTCCCTCTGGTGGTTGTTCCACCTAGAGTTCAACTGCTCGCTATGACATGCTCTGACCTGGGTGGAGTGGAACATGGTGGGCATTGGTGACATGGTGCTGGCAGCAGGAGGCAGTGGAGGTGCTGCCAGTCCCAATGAGCCCCGACGATAGCGGGACTGCGGTGGGATGGTGGAGCAGGTGAGCGGGCAGCACCAGGCCAAGGTGGGTGCGAGCAGGGGCCCGATCTCCCCACCGATCACCCCACAGAAAGTAACCAGCAGTGACAATGGGGGGCGGGGCTGCCACCCAGCTCCCAGGCACTGAAGGAGCTGGGTGGGGGACCTGGTCCCAATCGATCACCCCACAGGCAGGATGGCGAAGCAGGTGAGGGTGTGGTGCAAGCCTAAGGAAGGGTGCCAAGTGGGGCTGTGGAGCTGCGAGGCTAGGGGCGCGTGCTGGGACCCGATCTCTTCAGGCAACCTTGAGGGACCCCACCCGTGCACAAATTCGTGCACCAGGCTTCTAGTACATTAATAAATTAGTCTTGAAGATACAATCTATTTTTCCACCAGGAAAAGTAGATATTTAGTTTTTTTATAGTTAGTGTATGCTTTATTTATTACCCTTTTTGTGATTCCTATATCCTTTTTAATGCCTTTGAAGTTCTCACTAATTTCCTTGAGTATCCTTATAACCATTGTTTTGAACTCTGTATCTAGCAGTTTATTTGCTTCCATCTCATTTATTTATTTTAAATAGTAGTACAGGATTAGGAGAAAATTTCAATTCAAGTTCCAAGTTGGCCAGTAATTAGAGTAAATGACTTTGGTAAAGTTATCAAAGCTTAAAGCATTTGTGTCCTACCAAATTTCAACTCCATTATTTTTTTCTGGAGACTTCTCCAGTTTGCTCATTTGGGACCTGTTTCTTTGTCTCATTTTGGCTGCCTCCATGTTTTGTTTCTATGTATTAGGTAGAACTGCTATGACTCCCAGACTTGGTAGAGTGACCTTGTGTAGTAGGTGTCCTGTACCCCAGTGGCTCAGCCTCCCCAGTCACCTGAGCTGGGCACTCTAGATGTGCCCCCTTTGTGGGCTGTGTGCACTATCCTTGATTGCTATTAGTGTCACTGGGATTAATTGACACCCCCCCCCCCGGCCAATTGGCTGTGAGGACCTTCTGCAACTATGGTGGAAGAGCTCCTGTGCAAGAGACACCCCTATGGAGCAGGACTCCCTTCAGTGGAGCTTTGGTGCTCACCAAGTCCATCCCTTGTGTGTGCCACTTGTGGAGATGGTAGAGTTTTGATCTGGCTTAGTCTGAAGCTGTCTACCTAGTGCACTGGCTCTGGGGCCTTCAGGGATGTGCAAGGTCAACCATTTCCTGTGCTCTGCCTAGGGCCGCCCTACAGGAGCTACAGAGTTATCTGAGCATGGCTGCTATTTGGGCTTGGATTGGAATTTCTCTGGGAGAGGGCAGGCTCTAAACCAAGGCTGGCTGCTGCTAGTGCTGGCCTGAGGCCAGTTAGCAAGAGGTATGACACTCACTAAGGCCAGATGCTGCTTATTTGAGAGATTTTTAAAAAGTCTGAGGCATGAGGCAAGAGAAACCGTTTGTATTTAAAAACCAACTTGGGTTGGCCTGTAAGTAGTGGTAGAGATGCAGAATAGGCTGATCCCACACCTATGTGTGGTAATTAAAAATCAGGATGAATGTTGTGGCTATGTAGGGGTTCCAGCCCCACACCACTCTCTTCAGCCTAGGCTTCCAATGCCAGTAAAAGAAGTCCCCATAACTTCTGGCTGTAAAAACCATAAGGGATTAAGGCTGAAAGAGACAGAGGCTGCTGAAATACCAGACTATTCCTCTTAAAAGGACTTGCACACAAACTTACTCAGACTTACTCCCTCTGAGTTTCAGCACTATGAAAGAAGCTTAAAAGTGCACCATGGACATATGAGGAGGAACTGAATTATATGAATCACTTCAGGGCTAGGGATGGAGGGGCAGCTTATTTCCAGACAGAAGTACTTGAAGAGACCATTGTTTCTTTGCTGAGCCCTCCACACAAAAAACCCAGCAGGTGGCACCAAATCAATGTCTCCATCAACATGGCTAGCACCTATTGATCTGCTCATGATTCTCTGAGACCCTGCCTCAACCCAACTTTCAGCCCCACTCAAGTCATTTCCAGTGGCTTTTCCATACAAATAGACTGTCTTGGCTCATGCTGCAGACTTTTCCAAAATCTTTCAAAGGTTCACAAACACCAAACAAGCAGGTTCTGATCTCAACATGCCCCATACCTCTTGCTAAGTATCCCCAAGCCCAGCAGTAGTGGCAGCCAGGCTCATTTTTTCAGCTTAGCCTCTCCAAGACACCTCCAAGCCCAGCACAAGTGGCAACCACCCATATATATCTTTGTATCCCATACCAAGTGGTCCCAAGCAGGGCAAGGCAGTGGCAGACTTTGGCCAGCACCTTCTCTTAAGAGGACCTAAAACCAAAACAAGCAGTGCCCAGATTCAGACCACACCAGAACACCACCCAACCACCTCCACAAATGACACACTCAAACAGCAGATTTGGCAAGTATCAGAGCCCACTAAAGTGAATCTTGTTACATTGGACCAAACCCTACACAACAGCTCTTCATTGTAGTCACAGCCAGTCCTCACAACCAATCATCCAGAGGGTCAATCCTTCCCATTGATGTACCAACAGCAATCAAGGCTCAACTACAACAGGAGGGCACACACATCAGGTTCAAGGGACACACTTGGAGCACCTGGCTCAGGTGACCAGGGAGACTGTACCACTGGGCCCCATAGGACACATACTACATAAGTCTACTTTACCAAAACTGGGAGGTAGCAGCTCTATATAATGCTTAGAAAAGCAAACACATGGAGGCAGTCAAAATGAGGAGACAAAGAAACATGTCCCAATGAAAGAACAGAACAAAACTCCAGAAAAATAACTAAATAAAATGAGAGAAAAATCTACTAGAAGCAGAGTTCAAAACACTGGTTATAAGGAGGCTCATCTATCTTAGTGAGAACTTTAACAAGGAGATTGGAAACATAAAAATGGATATAGAAACCATTAAAAAGAGCCAGAAATGAAGAATACAATAACTGGAAAGAAGAATACATTAGAGGGAATCAGCAGGTTAGATGGAACAAAGGATTGAATCAGCAATTTGGATGGTAAGAGAGCATAAAACATCCAATCAGAATAGCAAAAAGGAAATAAGTCCCAAAAAATTAGTATGGTTTAAAGGGCCTCTGTGACATCAAGTATACCAATATTCACATCAAAAGAATACCAGAAGAAGAGAGAGCAAAGAATTGAAAACCTATTTGAAGAAATAATGACTAAAATTTCCTCTAACCTAGTGGAGAAAATAGATATAGAAGTGTAGGAAGTACAGAGAGTCCCAAACAAATGAACCTAAAGAGGACCACACCAAGACACATCGTAATTAAAATGCCAAAGTTTAAAGACAAAGAGAGAATTTTAAAAGAAGCAAGAAAAAAGCAGTTAGTTAACTACAAGGGTGCTACCATAAGACTATCAGCTGATTTCTCAACAGAAACGTTGCAGGCCAGAAAGAATTGGAATAAAATAGTTAAAGTGATGAAAATTAAGGATCTACAATGAAGATTATCTAGCAAAGCTATCATTTAGAATCAAGGGCAGATAACTAGCTTCCCAAACGAGAAAAAGCTAAAGGAATTTACTGCCACCAAAGTAGTATTACAAGAAATGCTAGAGATTTCTTTAGAAGAAGAAGATAAAATTAAAAAATATATGAATAATAAAATATCAGTAACTACATATCTGTCAACAAATACATTAAACATAAAAGAATTACATGCTCCATTCAAAAGACATAGGGTGGCTGAATGGATAAGAAAACAAGACCCTTATATATACTGTCTACAAAAGACTCACTTCAGACTGTAAGGCACACACAAACTGAAAGTAAAGGGATGGAAAAAGACATATCATGAAAATGGAACAAAAAAAAGTTGGATGGAAATATCTATTTATTTATTTATTTATTTATTTATTTATTTATTTATTTATTGATAGCAATATTTATACCAAACAAAACAGACTTTAAAACAAAGGCTATAACAAAAGACAAAGAAGGACCCTGCAATACCACTTTCTGGGTATCCTATCTAATAAAAGAGAAACATGGTAATTAGCCGTACATCCACTACCCTTCCCATTGGCTAATCAGGGCGATATGCAAATTAACTGCCAGCCAAGATGGCAGCCGGCAGCCAGGCAGCTTGAAGCGAACATGAGGCTTGCTTGCTTCAGTGCCGGAGGACTCCAACGTTCCCCGCCTGCTGCTGCCGGCCTCTGAGCTTGCAGTTTGAAACATTGTTACAAATATAGAAGCTACACAAAACCCCAGAAACCTGCTTTCAGCTAGCCGGGATCTCAGAGCTGGAGTTGAAACAGTGTTTCTATTATAGAACCCAAACAAACCAGATACCTGCTTTCAGCAGTGGATGCCTAAGAGCTGGAGCCAAGCCTCAGAGCTAAAGCTGGCCCAGAATAAAAAAAGAAAAAGAAAAAAAGGTGTGGTTGGGAGCTTCAGTCACCCGCCAACCTGAAACAGCCCTCAGCCCCTCACCCAGACTGGCCAGGCACCCCAGTGGGGACCCCCACCCTGAAGGGTGTGTGACCAGCTGCAAACAGCCATCATCCCCTCATCCAGGCTGGCCAGGCACCCCAGTGGGGACCCCCTCCCTGATCCAGGACACCCTTCAGGGCAAACCAGCCAGCCCCCACCCATGCACCAGGCCTCTATCCTATATAGTAAAAGGGTAATATACCTCCCAGCACCAGGATCAGCGGGATCAGCGTGACAGGGGGCAGCGCCCAAACCCCCTGATCACCCTGCAGCTCTGTGTGTGACAGGGGGCGGGGCCACAACCTCCCTATCCGCCCTGCTCTGTTCGTGACAGGGGAAGGCGCCCCAACCCCCTGATCAGCCCTGCTCTGTGTGTGACGGTGCGGCGCCCCAACCCCCCAACCCCACGGGCCCTGCTCTGTGTGTGACGGGGTAGAGCCATAACCTCCCCATCAGCCCTGCCCTGAGTGTGACAGGGTGTAGCGCCCCAACCCCCTGATCTGCCCTGCTCTGTGTTTGACAAGCCGTGGTGCCCCAAGTCACCTATCAGCCCTACTCTGTGAGTGACAGGGGGGAGCTCCCCAACCCCCTGATAGACCCTGCTGTGTGCGTGACAGGGTATGGAGCCCCAACCCCCCTGATGGGCCCTGCTCTGTGAGTGACAGGGGGCAGCACCCTAACCCCCTCATCAGCCCTGCTCTGTACCTGATAGGGGGGAGCTCCCCAACCCCCTGATCGCCCTGTGGCTCTGTGTGTGACAGGGTGCAGTGCCCCAACCCCACCCACGGGCCCTGCTCTGTGTGTGACGGGGTAGAGCCATAACCTCCCCATTGGCCCTGCCCTGAGTGTGACAGTGGTGGCACCCCAATCCCCTGAATGGCCCTGCTCTGTGGGTGATAGAGGGCGGCGCCCCAATCCCGCCCCCCCACGGGCCCTGCTCTGTGTGTGACGGGGTAGAGCCATAACCTCCCCATCAGCCCTGCCCTGAGTGTGACAGGGTGCGGCGCCCCAACCCCCTGATCCACCCTACTCTGTGAGTGACAGGGGGGAGCTCCCCAACCCCCTGACGGGCTCTGCTCTGTGCATGACAGGAGGTGGCGCCGCAACCTCCCCATCGACCCTGCCTTGAGTGTGACAGGGGGCTGTGCCCCAACCCCCCAATCGGCCCTACCCTGAGCGTGATTGAGGGTGGCATCGCAACCTCCGGATCCACCCTGCTCTGTGCATGACAGGGGGCGGCGCCCCAACTCTCCAATCAGCCCTGCTGAGCCCGACCAGGGGCTGCACCTAGGGATTGGGCCTGCCCTCTGCCACCTGGGAGCAGGCTTAAGCTGGCAAGTCGTTATCTCCCAAGGGGTCCCAGACTGCGAGAGGGCACAGGCCGGGCTGAGGGACCCCCCCCCCAACCCTCCTGAATGCACAAATTTTTGTGCACCGGGCCTGTAGTTTATTCAATAAAACACAAAATACTAATTTGTAAAGACATATGCATCTATATGTTCATTGCAACATTATTTACAACTAGAGGCCTGATGCATGAAATTCGTGCACTTGGGGTAGGGGGGGGGTCAGGCCAAGGGACCCCACCAGTGCACAATCAGGGCTGGGTAAGGACATGGGAGGTTGACCAACTGGGGAGGGACCATGGAAGGGCTCCAGAGCATGCCCGGCCCATTTTGCTCAGTCCCCATTGGCCGGAACCCAGCAGCCAGCTAACCAACCAGTTGGAGTGTCTTCCCCCTTGTGGTCAGTGCACGTTATAGTGAGTGGTTGAATGGCCTGAGCATATCATTAGCATATTACTCTTTGATTGGTTGAATAGCTGACTGGACAAACGGACACTTAGCATATTAAGCTTTTATTATATAGGATAGCCAAGATATGGAAGCAACTTAAGTGTCAATTAATAGGTAAGTAGATAAATAATTGATGCATATATTCAGTGGAGACAGAATTAAATACAAATTGGTAGTTACAGAATAGTCATGGGATGTAAAGTACAGCACAGGGAATATAGTGAACCAGAAGCCCGGTGCACAAATTCGTGCATGGGTGGTGTCTGGCCAGCCTGCCCCAATGTGGACCAATTGGGCCGGGCTGGGTGGGGAAAGAGGCCTCGGGAAGTTGGCTGGTATGCCCTGCCCCCTGGTCAAACTCCCAGTCAAGGGGATAATTTGCATATTAGCCTATTTTATATAGGATAATCCTATCTAATAATAGACAAACATGGCAATTAACTGTACCTCTGATGCGCTTCCCATTGGCTAAGGGTGATATGCAAATTAACTGCCAACCAAGATGGCGGCCAGCAGCCAGGGAGCTGAAGCAAACAGGAGGCTTGCTTGCTCCAGTGATGGAGGAAGCTAAGGTTCCCTGCGTGACTTGCCGGCCTCTGAGATGCACTCTAAGAAACACTGTTGCAATTATAGAAGGTAAACAAAACCCAGAAACCTGCTTTCAGCCATCAGAGCTGGACCGAGCAGGACCGAAACTATGTTGCAATTGTAGAACCCAAACAAACCCTAGATTCCTGCTTTCAGCAGCCGGGGCATCAAGCTGGAGCTGAGCATCAGAGCTAAAGCTGGCTCTCAGCTCCAGTGACAGCCATAGAAGGTAAATAAATCCCAGAATAAAAATAAAAAAGAAAAAGAAAAAAAGGAGAAGTTGGGAGCTTCAGTCACCCGCCAGCCTGAAAACGGCCCTCAGCCCCTCACCCAGACTGGCCAGGCACCCTAATGGGGACCCTCACCCTGAAGGGGGTGTGACTAGCTCCAAACAGCCATCATCCCCTCATCCAGGCTGGCCAGGCACCCCAGTGGGGACCCCCACCCTGAAGCAACAAGATGGCGGCTAATTTGCATACTGAAGGCGGGCTGGCAGCAGGCAAGGCTGTCGGAGGTCTGGGACCCGGATCCATGTCCTGGCGGGTGGGGCAGCAGTGCTTGAGGCTGTCTGCAGTCTGGGACCAGATCTGTGGCCCTGCTGGGCGGGGGGCAGTGCTTGAGGCTGTCCGCGGTCTGGGACCCAGATCTGTGACCTGGCGGGGGGGGGGGGGGGAGCACCGCGGGAGGCAGTCCGCTGTCCCGGGACCTGGATCTGTGACTCTGCCGGGTGGGGGGCAGTGCTTGAGGCTGTCCGAGGTCCCGGGACCCAGATCTGTGACTCTGCTGGGCAGGGGGCAGTGCTTGAGGCTGTCGGTGGTCCCAGGACCCAGATATGTGACCCTGTCGGGCGGGGGGCAGTGCTTGAGGCTGTCCACGGGACCAAGACATGGATCCGTGACCCTTCCTGGCGGGGCAGCAGCTCCCACAGTGGCGGATCGGCCGGGGTTGGGCAGGGCAGGACGCCTGGCTTCCGCCCAGCCCCAGTCACTCTGGGCAGGTGAGCAGCACAGACAGCCTCTGGGCAGGGGAGGCAGGCCGACGGAGGAGAGCCTGCACTCCCCACATGGCGGTGGTGACAGCTGTGAGTGCGCCAAGCAGAGCCTGCAGGCTGAGCTGAAGTAGCTCCTGCAGGCCATCAGTGCCCAGGAGTGGCTGTGCAAGTCCCGCCTCCTGGCCCAGAAGGTGCAGGATCGCAGGGACAGCCACCATGGCGGGCCAGACTGATGTCCTCCTGGCCGCACCACTGGTGTTTGCGGATCTGCAAAGCCAGAGGCCTCCGGTGTGCACATCCCCGCCCCCCCAAACCCCCGGTGTGCAAACATCCCCCAGCACACTGTCACCCTCCCACGCCTGCAACAGTTGCAAAACAAGGAGTGCACAAGTTCCCCCCACCTCTCCACCGCACTTCCATTGACCCAGCATGCCTAACACCCCCACAGGATGTGCACACATCCCCTCTGATGTGCTCATGTCCTTTGTAGAGTGTCTGGGTGTTCTGGGTGCTGAGGGTGGGCGCCTGTGAGATGACAGTGAGAGGGCGGAGTGGTGATGCTCTGTTCCCATGGAGGCCAGTGCAGCTATGAGATCACCTCTAGGTGGTTAATGCAGGTGCTGAGGCGGGAGCAGATGCAGTCAGACACACCTGGTGGGCGCAGACGGCCCTCGCTGAGGTGCCTTTGGTCAGCATTCAAGATCAAGAACCCAGAGGTGGAGAGGAATTCCGTTCTCTCAGTGAAACATTGGGATAGTCGGGGCGACTGTAGAGGAGGAATGTGCACTTTGGGTGCCAGCACCCATGAGAGAAGGCTGCCCAGACTGAGCCTCGCTTGCTTGGGGCCTAGCGCACTCCTGCCAGGCAGCGGGTGACAGGATGTGCTTTTCCAAATTAATGAGAGAAAACGTTGATTCTCCTGCTGCCCACGAAGGTGGAAAGTGAAGTGGGGAGACATGTTGGGAGTGAGCAAGGTTCCCTGTCTTGGGGTTCCAAATCTGCTGTTGGTTTCTTTCACCACTGACTAGAGATATACAGGGTGTCCCCCCAAAATGTATACACACTTTGAATACCTACTAATTCCAATGGTTTTAAGCATAAGAAAGAAACAACAATGGAGCTGTTATCTGTTAAAAGTGTGGGCACAAACAGGTAGTTGGACATTCCCTGAGGGGTCTCAGATTGGAGAGGGTGAAGGCCAGACTGAGGGGCCCCTTTCCCCCTCTACCCCAGTACACAAATTTCTTGCACCGGGCTACTAGTCTAGCTATATAAAAGCCTAAGTGACCATCACAACAGAACGGATTACTGAACAGGCTGCATGGGGCGACCAGACAGGCATGGGGGTTAGTGAGGGACGACCAAATGACCAAACAGCAGGCTGTGTGGAATGACCAGGCTGGCAGGGGGGTTAGTGAGGAGCGACCAAATGACAGAGCAGCAGGCTGCGTGGGGCAACCAGGCCAGGAGGATGGACCGTGAGGGGTGACCAAACATCCGAACAGCAGGCTGTGTGGGACAACCAGGCCGGCAGGGGGGGCAGTTGGGTGTGATCAGGCCAGCAGGTAGAGGCAGTTAGGGGTGATCAGGCTGGCAGGGGGTCAGTGAGGTTCAATCAGGCAAGCAGGCAGGTGTGCAGTTAGGAGCCAATGGTCCAGGATTGTGAGAGGGATGTCCAACTGCCGGTTTAGCCCTGAGGGGTCCAGGATCAGGCCTAAACAGGCAGTCGGACATCCCCCGAGGGGTCCTGGATTGAAGAGGGTGCAGGTTGAGCAGAGGGGACCCCCCCATTCACGGATTTTGTGCACCGGGCCTCTAGTATTGTAATAAATGTGTATGGTGTCAGCTAGATACAAAAGTTATCTGGGTGATCACTTCATAGGTTATATCAGGGGTGGGCAAACTTTTTGTGACTGCATGCCAAAACCAGCAAAATCTCTGACTCAAAATTCTTCTGTGTGCCAACCTTAATTTTCTGAGAACATGTTACGCCTACTTGATATCTCTTAAGGTGTACATATGTGAAGAACCTTGAAGAAATAATAAAATTCATTCGAGTGACAAAAACACACTATATGATGATGAAAAATACATTTATTTTTTAATGTATACATGTATACTGATAGTCCGACAGAAAACTTTATGACTCCTTTTGATATTATCAGTGGGACTTTTACTGCTGCATCACTGATGACAGAGATTTTACATCAGGTTTATATTTCGTGACCTTCAGAGATATGCACGAGCTACTACTTTCATCCGTCAGGCTACTCCTATTATGAGACTTAACAAAATTCATCACTGAGAACAAAGATTCACCAGCATATGTGTATGAAAACATGGAGAGTAATGCTGTTGCAAAGTTTTTTAAACAGAAAAAAATTTCTGGAATGGCATTCCAAGTCCTCAATAGTTTGTTTTCAACACTTCTCTCTGGGACTCCTGTCTCTAATCGCTTTTTTAAAAATGTTTTCCAAGTCAACTCTAAGGTCAATAAATTTCTGCTTCCAAATTGAGCTACTCTGAAATTCAATCAACTGCATTTCAAAGTCATCCATGTTTATCCATGAAAACATTTGTAAGTTTAGTTCCCCCAGTTTCATGCTGTCTGGCAACCTCATGAATTTTGCTGTCTCTTCCAGTTCTCTGAATTTCGCAAATCTTGAGAAGAACTGCTCAATAGTTGACTCGATGGTGTTTAAAAACAGCTTTTGAAGGCTTTGACAGTCTGTTCTGTCATCTTTTGGGAGGTCTTTGATGTGCCTCTTGAGGTTTGGGAAATATCTAAATCTCTCACCATCCACATCCCTCTTAAAGACTTCCAGTTTCTTTTCAAAAGCCTTTATGTAACCAAACATAACTTCAAGTGTCTTGCCAGTTCCTTGTAATTTAACACTAAAGTCATTCAAATGTTCACAAAAATTGTAAATGGAAGATTATAAGAGAGGGTTTTGCATGCCAGCAAAAGTTACTGGCGTGCCATGTTTGGCACGTGTGCCAGGGGTTGCCACTCCTGGGTTATATATTGTATAATCACAGGGTTGCACACCTGACACTAATATAATATTGTATGTCACCTGAGCTTGAAAAAAAATACTGTTTAAAGTAGTACATATGTCTCCTTTATCCCTGATTGACACCCCACCACCACTCCCACCCCACAAGACAAGCTCCCACTGCCCCAGTGTCTGTTTCTATTGTTTATGCTAATATGCATGCATACAAGCACTTTGGTTGATCTCTTATCCCGCCCCCCGCCTTCTCTCTGAGTTTGGACAGTCTGTTCAGTGTTTCTTTGTCTATGGATCTATTTTTGTTCATCAGTTTATGTTGTTCATTATATCCCACATATGAGTGAGATCATGTGATATTTATCTTTCTCCAACTGGCTTTTTTCACTTAGCATAATGCTCTCCAGTTCCATCCATGCTGTTGCAAATGGTAAAAGTTCCATCTTTTCTACAGCAGCATAGTATTCCATTGTGTATATGTACTACAGTTTTTTAATCTACTCATCTTCTGATGGGCACTTGGGCTGTTTCCAAATCTTAACTATTATAAATTGTGCAGTTATAAACATAGGGGTGCATATGTCCTTTCTGATTGGTGTTTCTGGTTTCTTGGAATATATTCCCAGAAGTAGGATTACTGGGTCAAATGGGAGTCCATTTTTACTTTTTTGAGGAATCTCCATACTGTTTCGACAATGGCTCCACCAGTGTGCATTCTCACCAGCAGTGCAGGAGGGTTCCTTTTTCTCCACATCCTCACCAGCACTTGTTGTTTGTTGATTTATTTATGATAGCCAGTCTGACAAGTGTGAGATGGTATCTCATTGTTGTTTTGATTTGCATCTCTCAGATGATTAGTGACTTTGAGCATGTTTTCATATGTCTCTCGGCCTTCTAAATGTCATCTTTGAAAAGTGTCTATTTAGGTCCTTTGCCCATTTTTTGATTGGATTGTTTATCTTCCTTTTGTTAAATTGTAGGAGTTCCCTGTAAATTTTGGAGATTAAAACGCTATCTGAGATAGCATTCACAAATATGTTCTCTCATGCAGTGGGCATTGTTGTTGTTTTGTTGGTGGTTTCTTTTGCTGTGCATAAGCTTTTTATTTTGATGTAGTCCCATTCATTTATTTTCTCTTTAGTTTCCATTGCCCTAGGAACTGTGTCAGTAGAGATATTGCTATGATATATGTCTGATATTTGGCTGCCTATGGAGTCTTCTAAAATTTTTCTGCTTTTCCATCTTACATTTAAGTCCCTTAACCATTTTGAGTTTGTTTTCGTGTATGGTGTAAGTTGGTGATCTAGTTACATCTTTTTGCATATATCTGACCAATTTTCCCAGCACCATTTATTGAAGAGACTGTCTTGACTTCATTGTATGCTCTTGTCTCCTATGTCAAATATTAATTGAGCATAATGGCTTGGGTGATTTTCTGGGTTCTCTGTTCTGTTCCATTGGTCTATATTTCTGTTCTTGTGCCAGTACCAGGCAGTTTTGAGAATGGTGGCTTTGTAATATAGCTTGATATCTCATATTGTTATCCCTCCAACTTTGTTCTTCTTTCTCAGGATTGTTGTGGCTATTCTGGTTCTTTTTTATTCCAGATGAATTTTTGGAGAGTTTTTTCTAGGACTGTGAAATATGGTATTTTAATGGGGATTGCATTGTATCTGATTTGGGTAATATGGACATTTTAATGATGTTGATCCTGCCTATCCATGAACATGGCATGTTCTTCCATCTGTTTATGTCTTCCTCTATCTCTGTTTTCAATGTCCTGTAGTTTTCCGAGTATAGGTCTTTTATCTCCTTAGTTAAATTTATTCCTAGGTATCTTTTTTTTTCCTCGTGCAGTGGTAAATGATTTTTTTATGAAAAAAATTTTAAACGCTCTCTAAGGATGAAGAAAAACACTGGGAAAGAAAGCTTGGGCATTGTACACTAGCATGGGTTCCTCATGTGAAGACATACAAGAAGATTCATCCTGAGGAGGCATCGTACTCATATCTAAAACTATTAGAAGCATTTACAGAGGAATAGTCTGTATTATCTGAACCTGGGTGATAATGGCAGCCAGTAGCCTGGAGAACAGCTTAGGGGAGGGTGGATCATACAGATAGACAAAGCTCCAAGATGGATGTAACTTTCGTGGTGGATTGTATATTGAGTAATTTAGCTGCTGTTGGTCTCTTCCTCGGCTTTATACCCAATAGCTGCTATTGGTTACCCCCACCACCCCACCACAACCTTCCATGGGTGGAACCTGAAGCAGTTTTCCTTATTCTGCATATAAGCTGAAACTAGCTCATTTGTCTTGCTGGTATATTCTTTTACCTTTTATCTTAGAGGTCTGTGAGCCATGTCAGTGGTTCTCTTCAAATTAGCCCTCGCTGCCTAACTTATTGCACATTTTCTGAAGCTATTTCTGAGCCCTCTGTTCCAGGTAGCCCTGAAAAGTTTTCATATACAATGTAACATAGGCTCTTTTGTGTGCAAGCAGAAAAGGTCAGAGAATAGATGGATGTCCTGCCATCAAGGGAACCCATTGCTTCTTCTAAAATATTTGATGGGTTGTACATAAAGACTGATAGGTGACAGAGGGGAAGGGGTTAGGGGACTGAGTGAAAAAATGGTGATGGTATTAAACAAAATCATATATATATATATATATATATATATATATATATATATTATATATATATATTAATAAAATATATATACATATATACACTAATAAAAGAGAAACATGCAAATTAACCATCACTCCATCACTCCACCACTCTGCTACACCCACCAGCCAATCAGAACAACTATGCAAATTAACCCAACAAAGATGGAGGTTAATTTGCATATACAGGCATGGAGTGAAGACTGAAGATGACTAAAGATGGCAGCAGCCATGGAGCTGGATCAAGCAGGAGTCTTGGGTTGCTCCCGGTGACAGAGGAAGCCAAGCTTCCCACCAGCCCTGTACTTCACTCAAGGAGTGGCTGGGGGCCTGGGTCACTGGGACCGCCCTGGGCTCTGCTCAAGAAGGATCTGGGGGCCTGGGTCCCCAGGGGTGACCCAGGCCTCCAGTCTGCCCTGGGCTGTGCTCAAGGAGTGGCTGGGGGCCTGGGTCGCCGGGGGTGACCCAGGCTTCCAGCCAGCCCTGGCCTCCACTCGAGGAGCTGGAAAAAGAAAAGGAGGGGCTGGAAGCAGCCGGAGCGGAGAAGCCAAGCCTCACGGCCATACCAAAGGCCTGGGTCCCGGGTGCCAGAGGAAAACTGGTGCCAGCAGCCAGGGGAAGGAAGGTCTATTGCACGAATCTTCATGCAACGGGCCACTAGTGTGTGTGATATATATATATATAACACAAACACAGACAACAGCATGGTGATAGCCATCAGGAAAGGAGGTGGGGCCTGGCTGGTGTGGTTCAGTGGTTTCACATCAACCCATGAACCAGGAGGTCACAGTTTGATTCAAAGTCAGGGCACATGCCCAGGTTTCAGGCTCGATCCCCAGTAGGGGGCATGCAGGAGGCAGCCAATCAATGATTCTTGTCGTTGATGTTTCTATCTCTCTCTCCCTCTCCCTTTCTCTCCCTGAAATTAATAAAAACATATTTTTTTAAAAAGAAACATTGACTGGTTGCCTCCTACATGCCCCCTCCTGGGGATCAAACCAGCAACCTGGGTTTGTTCTCTGGCCAGGAATCGAACCAGGGACCTCTTGGTTCATGGGTTGACATTCAACCACTGAGCCATGCAGGCCAGGCTCAAATCAATGTTTCTATCTCTCCTTTGTTCTCTCTCTAAAAATCAATAAAAACATATTTTTTAAAAGAGCAGGGTAGTCTAGATGGAAGAGTGTAAGCGGGCTAAATAGAGATGGAAATAAACTTTACTCTGGGTGATGGGCACATGATGCAGTGTGCAGATGGTGTTTTATTGATTTGCGCACTTGAAACTTGTATGGTTTTGTGAATCATTGTCACCCCAATACATTCAATAAAAAACGAATTAAAGTATTGAAACACCCCTTGCCCCACCTGATCATTTCTCAGAAAAGCTTCTTCTACCTCTCACCTTAGTTAAAATACTATCCCTTGTATTTATATAGCATTTTATACTCTTCTAAATTTTCTTATACATTATTTGATCTGTGGAATATTTTTGTCCAAACTCCAAATCCAAGTTCAAATGCTATTTTCTACAAAAGGATATTTAATATTACTTCCTCTGAAAGTTGAGAAACTTTCTATGATTTATTCTTGCTATTTAACCACTCTTCTTATTTTCATTCTAATTATTTACATGCATATATCATTTGTTAGACTATAAAATATTTAGTGGCAAAATCTAGATATAATTAATCAATAACTAGCATATAGTAGACAAGTAATGAATAACGGGGTTTAAATTGGATAGGAAACAAATGCTTGAAGCTTTGATAACTTTACCAAAGTCATTTACTCTACTTACTGGCTGACCTGGAACTTGAATTCAAATTTTCTCCTAATCCTGTACTACTATTTTAAATTCTTCACCACCTTGCATCCCTTATCCTGGCCTCTTATTGCAGATAATATTTACCCTTCAGAATGAGGGAGATAAGCAAAGTCTGTAATAGGAAAGACATTAATGAGGAGGTTGACTTTGACATATGGAATTTCACTAAGCAAGATAAAGAGGGAAAGTGTTCCAGACACAGTTAGCAGCAAAAGCACATAGGAAGGTGGGAGGAAGAGCCTGATATGTGGGATGTTGAGACAAATCCTGTTAACCATGACAGTAAGAATTGTTTGGGGAAGATCCTGAAAGCCATACAGAAAGGTTGGAATGTGATGTAGTAGGAAATAAAGGCCCATGCAAGCGATAGGACTTAGACTTTTCTGGTTTGCCAACCTTTATGGAAGTTACAAATGATGGTAATGATCTAAGACCCTAAACCTCCTTCCTCCTGCCTTGGTCAACTTTGACTATGAAGTATATTTTATTAAAATATTCTAACTTGCTCAGTAGCATAAAATGTTAGTTGCCCAATTTCCAAACCGAAGGTCAGAGGGAGCTCCCTTTCAAGTTTGAAAGTTTCTGACCTCCTTGTAATGGTAATGAGGAATTTGCCTTGCCTAGCAGATGCTGCCAGCCCTTGAGGCCTCTCTCTGGCACCCTAAATTTGGGAAGTATAAAGTAAATGGAACTAGTGTAGAATAATAGAAGGAGCATTGGTCTGAAGACTATATTTTGGACTTAATTTTCTTTTAACTAGCAGTTGCCCAGCCTTTACATATATTTCTCACACATTTATGTGACTTAAAGGTAAGGATTATGGTTCATATTTGTGTCATCTGACAGTATCTAACATACAGTTCATGTTCAGTTGTGTCAAAAGGGCCCCCACTGTGCTATAACCTCCCTTCCCTACTCAACTTCTCTAGCTCTTGGTTCAGATTTTGTTTCTATCATTTCCTAACTTTGAGGCCATGAGTAATTGTTGTAACATCTGTGACTATGAATTTGTTTCACCTTACATAAAAAAATAATACTTGCTTCATAGTTGTATTGCACAAACCAAATAAAATAATAAGTATGAAATGTTTTATAACCTACTAGTGGCCCAATGCATGAAATTTGTGCACATTAAAAGGGAATTAATTAGATGAAATGTTTTAATATTGCTATTTGCCCTTTCTCCATAATAAAAGTGCCAGAGATGAAAGAAAATTAGTAAAATGTATATGAAAATAATATATAAATTTATTAATAAATAAACAATAACAACATAATATAACAACAAAGACATGACATGAAACAACAAAAACATGATATAAAAACAACAAAAATATGATATAAAAACATTGATGCAAACAATGACTGATAAATTGATTAAACTTATTCTAGTATCTCCCTGTATACCACATTAAGAGTGAAAGCAGTTTCAGAGTGCTTGACTAATTTCCCCAACTTTAATTTTAGCATCACATACTCTTTGAACTCAAGAGAAAGCAACATATAACTGACCATGTCCAAAAACAGCTTCAGGTAGGAATAATTCTACTTTGTCTAGAGTTTGTCCTTGTGCTTTATTAATAGTCATCGCAAATGCTGGCATCACAGGTAGCTGTCTTTGAATCAATTTAAATGGGAGGCCAGTGTCAGATGGGGACAAATTAATTCTTGGAATCAGAACAACATCTTTCTCTGCAGATCCTGTTAATACTTCAGCTTCAATAATGTTAGGTTGAAATCTTTTGATAATAAATCTAGTACCATTACAAAGACCGCATTTACTATTAAGATTTGTCAATAGCATGATGATTGCACCCACTTTCAATTTTAATTTATGACACGGCATTCCCGAAGGGGTAATACTATTAAGAAATTCGATGGGAAAATTTTCCTTCTCAGCATCATTTGTTGAATCAATGAAATCATCACTCAAATGTGTGTGAAAATCTCCATCAAGTATATGCAAAATTTCTTCATTGAATTTTTGAACTTGTGCATTTTTTGGACAAAGAATTACACATTTAAATATATTTTTAATATTATCTATAGATATACTATTTCCAAAGCTAGCTTCAATAATAGATCTGTTACAAATTATTTCACAGGGAATTTCAATAATATCTATTCCTAAATGAAAACTGCTATCAAGTTTGACATCTCCAAGTTTTACTTACCATTCACTATAAGCAGAATCCTCTGATCTCATATTTAAGAGACAACTTTCTGAAACATCCCCAAACATTACAGTACTTTAAACTCGTTTGTACTGTGGTTGATCGCATAGCATGAGGCACAATACTGAGACAGTGTTGAAAATCCCCTCCGAGAAGGAGAATTTTTCCACCAAATGCAACATTCAAATCCATAATTTCTCTTAGTAATGTCTATAGCATTTATAGCATGACTGGATGCCATGGTGCATTCATCAATAATGAGAAGTTTGGCTTTTTTAATAGTTTTAGCAACTTCACTCTTTATATTGAGTCTAGAAATTGAAGATTCATTTAATGGAATTGGTAATTTATATTGGGAATGAAAGGTTCTTCCACTGAGAAGTAAATTTGCAGCAATTCCTATAGATGATGTGGATAAAACAGTAACACCACGACCTCTAATATAATGTATTAAAACTTTATAAAGATATGTTTTTCCACTACCCATGGACCATCGAAGAAAAAGCATTTGGAGTGTACAGTTTGATCTTCTATGGCTGAAGTTATAGTCTGAAAGGCTGCCAACTGTTCATCATTCAGAGAATTTATCAAAACCTCTGCCTGTTGTCGCTCGTATGATTCATCACATGTATTTGTATTCATTAATAAAGAATAGTCCAGAAGTTTGAAATGTGAACATTTCATTCCATGCAATGTGAATACCTCTTGAATTTTGTTAAGGACATGCATTTCAGTTTACACAGGCACCTTCTCTTCGGTGTAATTTCCAACAAAAATATTCAATAAAATGAGATTTATTCTCATCCCAAAATTTGTCTGCATCAGAAGGACATCCAAACACACATATATATGCAAAAAGTTACCGTAGTTGTTTGAGCATATTAAGAATGATTGCATCATCAATCATATCTTTCCAGATAGTGTCATTGATTAATAATCCTCGATGGTTAGCAGCTTCATGAAATGTATCATAAGATACACCTCCTACAGTTTGCAGATCATCAAAACTTACCGCACCTTTTACATGCAAAAGCAAAAGTCTAAGGTAATATCATTCTGGTTTTCTAAAGCTCACAGTGAACAGTTTACCTAATACTTTATTCCCATCCTTTTGGCGTTTTGTCCACAAAGAATTAATAAACACATAATGCTGTGGAATCTCCCAATAATAATAATTACACGCATCAGAATCTTCTCTAGTCAATAAGAACCAAGCCATAAAAATTGAGTTATGCCTTTTAGCCCTATCTATAACTTCAGAAAAATCATCAGTATGAAAATACAAATGTTGTTCATTTGGCAAATGAATAGCTAATCTTGTGATTGCATGAGATTGGTCATGCATTCGCATTGCAAAAAGTCTCCAAACAGCCTCAGGAGCGCTCACATACCTGGAGTCAATGAAGTCCTGTACGTCATCATGTTTGATAATATTTTTTTCAGAAATTTGAATATTTGCACAACCGTGCCCTTTATAGATGTATTTAAATAAATATTTGACACTTAATCGATGCACAGACTTCAAAGTTTATATGACAGTTATATTTAAGGCACAAATATGGGTGATAAGGGACAATCCAAGTGTTATCGACAACTTTATTTCCAATAGACATGGTGCTACCAGATCTTTGTATTTGGGATATCCATCAATGTTTCCAATGGTCGCATTTTGAAATTCTTTCGGATATCCCTTTGACTATTTTCCATTTTCCATACATGGACTATTTGGATTTTGTATTCCACATGGTCCATGTACCATATTTGATTTTACAATTTGAAAAAGTCAAGAACACTGGTCTTCATCTGGAATTTCTGCCTTAAGTATACGGTCAATGTCATCTTCTGTTCATAATTTGCATTCACTATCTATCAATAATATGTGAGCATGAAGCAGTCCACATTTCTGAAATTCAATGACATGAATTTTAGCTACTACATTGCCAAATAAATGGAATTTGCATATATCATTTAAAAGAGCATTCGGCTTAATATTAAAAACTCTGGCTACCAAGTCAGGTCAGATTTCAACTTTTTGCCAGTGTTGTAAATTGTTTGTAATATCTGCCTATTTGGGGTTGCATGTCATGGTTATGAATAAATCAGGCTTGCCATACTTTGTTACAATTGCCATAGCATCCTCATATCACTGCTGCATATTTCTAGGACTACCCTCAGAAGATGATGCAAGTATTATCATTTTACCAATCGCCACATTATCATTTTCAGATCTAGATGTGAGGTAATCCATCAAACCATTATATTTTTCAACTCTCAACTTAGATTAGTTTGCTTTAACGAAATTTATCAGATTGGTTTCTATTTTTAATATGAATCGACAATATACTGTTGAGTTAATTTTCCTGCATTTAAAATAGGATTGAACGTGTCCTGGACAGAAAGATGAAATCCATAATACTGCATTTGTGTGACTTGTGTCCTTACATTTTGTCTAGTATTATTGTCAATTACACTGTTGTCTCTGAGTCTTAATGTAATATCTGTTTTTCACCATGTGGAAAAAGAATAGGATATGTCATTGCATCTAATGTAGGAAACAGGATACTGATTTGTTTCATTTTAGTGGCATTCAGATTATTGGGATTTGGTTTACAATGAAGGAGCAAGTCCCTTTCAAAAGGAGGTTCTCCATCTTCATTTCTGAATATGATGGCAACCTCGGTTACACAGGGAAGTTATATCTACTCGGATCACCATAACGATCATATTTACTTCCGTGGGAGCAATACCTTTTGCTTCTGCTTCAGATTTGGCTTCCTTTTCTACCTAATGTAGCATCTTCTATGATTTTGTTAATTCATTTATTTCATGCATGAGGTTGTTGATGTTGATCATGAGTCTTTCTGAGCAACCTTGGTTTTCTGGCATCGCTAACCTTTTACTTGTCGCTTCGGCCATATCTAAAATATAGAGTTGAGCAAACTTCCGAGAAACACCATCCAAAGGATGTAAAGTTCCAGTACTGTGATAAAGTTCCTGTGTATTCTAAAACAGTATGGCCCATATCCTGATGGCGATACAATATTTTCACCCACTGAAGCAAAAGCAAAAGAACTATTTATTGAACAAATATTTTTCCATGAAATTTTTACTGTCAGAATCTTCATTTATCATTAATTTTTAAAAATATGCCAGGTATTCTGGAAAATGTATATCATTTGGACAAACTTTACCTTTGCTACAACATTGAGTAAATTTTCCATCAGATGTTTTTTCATCGGAGAAATTTAGTGATAGACAAAATTGACATGTAACAGTCATTCCACCACAACTATGTTCAATAATTGCATCCTCACTCCATTTTCGCTGGGAAAGCAGTTCCTACCAGTATTGGTAGTACTTGTTGATGACTATTCTCTCGATATATTGTGTCAATGTCGCCACTTTCTTTCAGCTCAGAGGCATGTTAGTCTTCAGACATTTTATGTCGATGATGCCAGTTTCTTTCGGCTGCAGAGCTACATTGTGCCAATAGTTGGTCTTCAGATACATTCTGTCTCCGACACCACCTTCTTTCAGCATTAGAGGTGCATTGGTCTTCAGACATTTTCTGTCGATGATGCCAGTTTCTTTCGGCTGCAGAGCTACATTGTGCCAATAGTTGGTCTTCAGATACATTCTGTCGCCGACGCCAGCTTCTTTCAGCTGCAGAGGTACATTGTGCCAATAATTGGTCTTCAGACATATTCTGTTGATGATGATACTTTCTTTTGGCTGCAGAGATACCTTGTGCCAATAGTTGGCCCTCAGATACATTGTGTCGCCAACAATGGCTTCTTTCTGTTTCAGAGATACTTTGTGGGAATAGTTGGTCTTAAGACATATTCCCACCTCCCTGCTTTCAGGGTCTGGGGTGCAGGTGAATAGATTCCTGGCTGTCAGACCACTGACAGCAAGCTGACCAACAGCCAATTCCATGAGTCATAGGGCTCCCACCACCCCGCTATGTGGGTCCTGGGTGCAGGTATCAGGCTCCCTCCTCCCTCCTGTCAGAGTCTGGGGTGGCCACAGGACCCAGAGCCAAGTCTCCGGCCACCAGCACACGCCTTGAAATCACTTGAGAGCCAGACCTGGCCGGCGGGGCCCTCACTGGGTAAGACCCAAACCTTCGGGCCACACAACTGTCAAGCCCCGCCCCTTCAGCGTCACTTCAGTGCTGGACAGGGACTCAAGCCAGCAGCCTCACATCCCAGGCCGGGAACACACGCAGGCAGCGTCACCTCCGGGTGAGAACGCTCGCAGGCAGCTTCACATCAGCACTGGGCAGGGACACACGCAGCGTCACGTCAATGCTGAACAGGAACACACGCAGGTGTAGGTACCTGTGGCGGCCTCTTTGGGGAGCTGTGCCTGGGCCAGGCCGTGCGGAGGCCCTCCTGGTGATCGATTGCGTGACCTTTATGATTAGAGGACCACGGAGAAAGTGAGGATGTTGGGAAGGCATTTTGTCCAGAGGCAGATTCTCTGCAATGATCGTCTACGGGAGCCCAGACTGGTGGAGGGGTTGGGTGTGTGGGATGGAGGGGCACCGCCTTTCTCTGTGACATAAGGCTCTAGGGGCCTCTGCTCTGGCCGTTTTCCCACAGGAGATGCCAGACCACCTGGCTCTGTCTTGGAAGGAGGTTTTCTGGGGGGCTCCAGAGGACTCAGGTGCTTGGGGGGAATAAGGGGCTCTGGAGGACTTGGGGGCTCAGAGGGCGGCAGGACAGGGCAGTGTAGAGGCGAGGGCAGCACATTCAGCCTCTCGCTCCAGATCCTTGGGAAATGTTGCTTCTAGGCAGCGGCTTAGAGGAAGCATCTTCTGGGAGAGCTGACAGTGCCGCCACCCAAATGTGTTGTATAGGGTGGGCAGGCGCGGGGGGTCGGGGAAGGTGCAGGTGCACGCGCAGCCTGCTGATTGGTCATTATTTTATGGAGTCTGGGCTACTTTGCATATTTCTCTATTATTAGATAAAATTCTATAAAAAATGTAAGGCGGTTTTAGTTGAGAAATGTGAAAATGCACAAAATTTTATCACATACATGAACCATTATTTCAACTAGATTATGTTGTATACTAGTTTCGGGTTTGCTTATATTTAATTCATTTGGATACTTTGATTAAAGTTGACATTAGGAAAGAAAAAAAGTCCAACCTTTATCTTTTTTGATACAAAGGCCAATAACAATTACTTGAATGTAATTGGATTTCATTTTCTTTTGGTATCTTGGTGAATTCTCTATAGAATATCCAGGAACAATTAAAGCAGAATGGCCCCAGTGGAGGAAGTACATTAAAAGCAATTAGTAAAATGTAACAAGCTTAGATGAAAGCCGAATCTACAGTCCCTCAGCCATTTTCAAATATCCTGTATAATAAAGAGGGAAAATGCAAATTGACTTTCACCCCACCACAAAGATGCAGAGGTTTCCATAACACAAGATGGCTGAACCCACAGTGGAGGCTGAGTTCCCATAACGAGCCTTAATGAGTAATCATCAGGGACCTGAGGCTGCGCCCCCCTCTGCCCCCATGGGGCTTGACAGGGGACCTCAGGCCACGCTCCCTGCCCAGCGGGGCTTGATGGGGGACCTCAAGGTATGCCCCCCTGCCCCAGTGCTGGGCCAGGGGACCTCAGGTTGTGCCCCCCACCCAGTGGGGCTTGATGGGGGACCTGAGGCTGCAACTCCCACCGGGCCGGGCTTGACAAGGGTGAGACCAGCTGGGTCTGGATCTAGCCCAATGGGGGGGGGTGGCGGGGGGGGGTCTCACACAATTTTGAGGAGCATGTGGGTGGGTGGGACTTGACTCTGGGTCCTGTGGTGTGCCCCAGACTCTGACAGGAGGAAGATTTTCATATACATTTCACTAATTTTCTTTTATCTCTGACACTTCAATTATAGAGAAAGGGCAAATAGCAATATTAAATTATTCCTCTAATTGATTTCCTTTTTATGTGCATGAATTCTGTGCACCGGGCCACTAATTAACTATATAAAATCTGTGTTCTAAATTTCCCAAAGGAAATGGTGACAAGAATCTAGTAATCCTCTGTCGCATGCCCAGCTCTGTGCTAGATGCATGGTATAGTGGTAGATATAAAATCCTGAAAGGCTGCTTTCCAGCAGCTCAGATTCTGGTTGGGTCCACAAGGCATAGAATAAGTAAGGTCTTTTTTGTTAGTAGGCTGGGCCTTGAAAAGTACAGCTTAGAGAGTCAGACAGAAAGAAGGCAGGGGGACTTTGCCTATATTGGAATAGTAAGCATGTCAAATACTGTGCATGGTTCTATGTAAAGCTGCTGAGGTGTGATGGAGCCAGATTATGGAAGTCCTTGAAAGCCTGGTAGAGGATAATGGATTTGATATAATAAGCAATGCTGACTCATGGGTTCTTGACACAAGAAATTGATAAGAGAATAGTGTGTGAGGAAGCAATGTGCTGGGTGAATTAGAGTAGAGACTGGCATCTACTACCAAAAATCCATTTAGCTCCCCTTTTAGGATGTGGTGATAGGCATGGAGAAGGACTATTGAAAAAATATATCTCTACATAAAAGAGAAAAAGATCAATTGGGGTCAGATGGTCAGGTAATGTTTTATTTAATTAGTCAGAACTCTGGCATCATAGGTGAGTTTAGTGAAAAATGTGTCTGTAAGTTAAAAAAATTAACATTAAGTGGTTAGCTTATAGGTTTAAGATATAGTGAGTTCTCAGAGTTGAATCCATTAACTCACTGCAACTCACCTGTTTCCACAAGCAAGCATGTATAAAAATCTGCTTTCTTTACACTTTGTCAGAGGTGAAGGACCCAGAATTTATGTTAGTCTGATTAGATTAAAATGAAAACTTCTATTGTCTCTGACAATAAATTAAGAAAATGCCAAAGACAAACTGAACAAACCACTGGCATACAAAGAAGAAGAAGGAGAAGTTACATGAAAATGAGAAAAATATTGAATAATCAATTTAATCTTTTTTTTAAATACAAGGTAATGTATTATTTCACATAACAAAAAGTTCATAGATAAGGTGCTTTCAGGAAAACTCGGCAGCTCAAGAGCTCATCAAATACTTAGATTCTTTTCCTTTTTCAACTTTACCAATCTCAGAATGTTGGCATTTGCCTTCATAACTTCAAGATGTATGTCATGGTTTAAGCATCAAAGTTACACAATGATGTGTGTAACTCTTCCTACATCTTTTTTTTTATTAGTTAAGGTATTACAAATGTGTCCTAATCCCCCCCATTAACCCCCAACCTCCCCCTCCCCCCCCCGCCCCACACACTCATGCTCCCATCCCCCTGTTGTCCATGTCCGTTGGTTTGGCTTATATACATGTATACAAGTCCTTCGGTTGATCTCTTCCCCTTACCCCTGCCCTCCCCTACTTTCCTTCTGGGGATTGATAGCCTGATCGCTGTTTCTCAGTCTTTGGGTCTGTCCCTTTTCATCAGTCTATGTTGTTCTCTATAATCCACAAATGAGTGAGACCATGTGGTATTTATCTTTCTCTGACTGGCTTATTTCACTTAGCATAATGCTCTCCAGTTCCATCCATGCTGTTGCAAAAGGCAAGAGTTTCTTTTTTTTACCGGAGCATAGTATTCCATTGTGTATATGTACCACAGTTTTCTAATCCACTCATCTGCTGATGGGCACTTAGGCTGTTTCCAAATCTTAGCTATGGTGAATTGTGCTGCTATGAACATAGGGGTGCATATATCCTTTCTGATTGGCGTTTCTGGTTTCTTGGGATATATTCCTAGTAGTGGGATCACTGGGTCAAATGGGAGTTCCATTGTTAGTTTTTTAAGGTAGCTCCATACTGTTCTCCACAGTGGCTGCACCAGTCTGCATTCCCACCAGCAGTGCAGAAGGGTTCCTTTTTCTCCACATCCTCTCCAACACTTGTTGTTTGTTGATTTGTTGATGATAGCCATTCTGACAGGTGTGAGATGATAACTCATTGTCATTTTGATTTGCATCTCTCCTATAATTAGTGACTTTGAGCATGTTTTCATATGTCTTTCGGCCTTCTGTATGTCCTCTTTCGAAAAGTGTCTATCTAGGTCCGTTGCCCATTTTTTTATTGGATTGTTTATCTTCCTTTTGTTAAGTTTCATGAGATCCCTGTAAATGTTGGAAATTAAACCCTTATCGGTGGTATCATTGGCAAATATGTTCTCCCATGTAGTGGTCCTCTTGTTGTTTTGTTGATGGTTTCCTTTGCTGTGCAAAAGCTTTTTATTTTGATGTAGTCCCATTTGTTTATTTTCTCTTTAGTTTCCATTGCCCTAGGAGCATTATCAAAGAAGAAATTCCTTCGGCATATGTTTGCGATTTTGCTGCCTGTGGATTCCTCTAGTATTTTTATGGTTTCCCATCTTATGTTTAAGTCTTTTATCCATGTTGACTTTATTTTTGTGTATGGTGTGAGTTGGTGGTCTAGTTTCATATTTTTGCATGTATCTGTCCAATTTTCCCAACACCATTTATTGAAGAGACTGTATTGACTCCATTGTATGCTCTTGCCTCCTTTGTCGAATACTAATTGGGCATAGTGGTTTGGGTCGATTTCTGGGTTCTCTATTCTATTCCATTGATCTATATGTCTGTTCTTGTGCCAGTACCAAGCTGTTTTAAGAACAGTGGCTTTGTAACACAGTTTGATATCTGGTATTGAGATCCCACCTACTTTGTTCTTTCTCAGGATTGCTGCAGCTATTCGGGGTCTTTTTTTATTCCAGATGAATATTTGGAACGTTCGTTCTAGATTTGTGAAATATGCCGTTGGTAATTTAATGGGGATTGCATTGAATCTATAAATTGATTTGGGTAGTATGGACATTTTGATGATGTTGATTCTACCAATCCATGAACACAGTATATTCTTCCATCTGTTTATATCTTCCTCTATCTCTTTTTTCAGTGTTCTGTAGTTTTTGGCATATAAGTCTTTTACCTCCTTAGTTAAGTTTATTCCTAGGTATTTTAATTTTTTGGTGCAATGGTAAATGGGATGGCTTCTGTAGTTTCATTTTCTGTAAGTTCATTATTGGTGTAAAGAAATGCCATGGATTTCTTAGCATTAATTTTGTATCCTGCCACATTGCGGAATTCATTTATTAAGTCTAATAATTTTTTGATGGAGTCTTTAGGGTTCTGTATGTACCGTATCATGTCATCTGCAAATAAGGACAGTTTTACTTCTTCTTTTCCAATTTGGATGCCTTTTATTTCTTCTTCTTGTCTGATTGCAACGGCTAGTACTTCCAGTACTGTGTTGAATAGGAGTGGTGAGAGGGGGCATCCCTGTCTTGTTCCTGTTTTTAGGGGAAATGGTGTTAGTTTTTGTCCGTTGAGTATGATGTTGGCTGTGAGTTTGTCGTATATGGCTTTTATTATGTTGAGGTATGATCCCTCAATTCCTATCTTGCGGAGAGTTTTTATCAAGAAAGGGTGTTGGAATTTGTCAAATGCTTTCTCTGCATCAATTGATATGACTATGTGGTTTTTTTCTCTTAATTTGTTTATGTGATGTATCACATTTATTGATTTGCGGATATTGTACCATCCTTGCATCCCTGGGATAAATCCTACTTGGTCATGGTGTATGATCTTTTTGATGTACTGCTGGATCTGATTTGCTAAGATTTTGTTGAGGATTTTGGCATCTATGTTCATGAGGGATATTGGCCTATAATTCTCTTTCACTGTATTGTCTTTATCTAGTTTTGGGATTAGGGTGATGTTGGCTTCATAGAATGAGCTGGGAAGTGTTCCTTCCTCTTGAATCTTTTGACATAGTCTGAGGAGGATAGGTTTTAGGTCTTCCTTGAATGTTTGGTAAAACTCCCCTGTGCAGCCATCTGGCCCCGGGCTTTTGTTTGCTGGAAGCTTTTTGATTACTGCTTCGATTTCCTCCATAGTTATTGGCCTATTGAGATTTTTAGATTCTTCCTGGTTAAGTTTTGGAATGTTGTATTTTTCTAGGAATATGTCCATTTCCTCCAGGTTGTCTAGTGTGTTGGAGTAGAGTTGTTCATAGTATTTTCTAACAATCCTTTGTATTTCTATGGGTTCTGTTGTTATTTCTCCTCTTTCATTTCTGATTTTGTTTATTTGGGTCCTCTCTCTTTGTTTCTTGGTGAGCCTGGCTAGATGTCGATCAATCTTGTTTATCCTTTCAAAGAACCAGCTCTTGGTTTTGTTGATCTTTTGTATTGTTTTTTTTGGTCTCTATGTCGTTTATCTCCGCTCTGATCTTTGTTATTTCCTTCCTTCTGCTAACAGTGGGATTTTTCTGCTGCTCTCTTTCTAACTCTTTGAGTTGTAGAGTTAGGTCATTTATTCTCATTGTTTCTTGTTTCTTGCAGTAGGCTTGTAGAGCTATGAACTTCCCTCTCAAGACTGCTTTTGCTGTGTCCCATAGGTTTTGGATTGTTGTGTTTTCATTGTCATTTGTTGCCATGATGCTTTTTATTTCTTCTTTGATCAAACTGGTAACCCAGTTGTTGTTTAATAGCATGCTATTTAGTCTCCATGTGTTTGATTTTTCTGGATTGTTTTTGTTGTAGTTGATTTCCAGTTTTATGCCTTTGTGGTCTGAGAAGATGCTTGATTTGATTTCAATTTTCTTGAATTTGAATAGACTTTGTCTGTGACCCAATATATGGTCTATCTTTGAAGAAGACAAATGTGCACTTGAGGAGAATGTATATTCTGTGGCTTTGGGGTGAAATGTTCTGAAGATGTCAATTAATTCCATCTGATCTAGTGAGTCATTTAGGATTGATGTTTCTTTGCTGAGTTTCTGTTTAGAGGATTTGTCCAGTGGTGATAATGGGGTGTTAAGGTCCCCTACTATGATTGTATTGCTGTCAATCTCTCCCTTGATCTCCTCCAGAAGATTTCTTACGTATTTGGGTGCTCCTATATTGGGTGCATATATATTTACCAGAATTATTTCTTCTTGTTGGACTGCTCCCTTTAGTATTATGAAGTGGCCTTCTTTATCTCTTTTTATGTCCTTCACTTTGAGATCTAATTTGTCAGATATAAATATTGATACCCCGGCATTTTTTTCACTTCCATTGGCCTAAAAAACCTTTTTCCATCCCTTCACTATCAGTCTGTGTGCGTCTTTTTTTCTGAGGTAGGTTTCCTGTAGACAGCAGATATATGGGCCATGTTTTCTTATCCACGCATTTACCCTATGCCTTTTGACTGGGGAATTTAATCCATTTACATTTAAAGTTATTATTGATAGAAACTTGTTAGTCGCCATTTTTGTTCTTTGCTGCTCCGTTCCTTCTTTGTTTCCTATTTTTTCTATTTACAGCAGACCCTTTAGCATTTCTTGCATTGCTGGCTTGGTTGTAATAAACTCCCGTAGACCGTTTTTGTCTGTGAAGCTCCTGATTTGACCCTCAATTTTGATTGATAGCCTCGCTGGTTACAGTATTCTTGGATTCAGACCCTTCCTTTGCATGACTTTGTATATTTCATTCCATCCCCTTCTTGTCTGATGTTGTTTCTGTTGAGAAATCGGTTGCTAGTCTGATGGGGGATCCTTTGTAGGTAACTTTCTGTCTCTCTCTGGCTGCTTTTAAGATTCTTGCTTTGTCATTGGTGTTTGCCAATTTAATTATAATGTGCCTTGGCGTCAGTTTTTTGGTGTTCATTTTATTTGGGACTCTGTGAGCTTCTTGGATTTGTGTGAGTTTTTTCCTCCCTATATCAGGGAAATTTTCTGTTACTATTTTTTCAAACAGGTTTTCTATTCCTTGCTCAGTTTCCTCTCCTTCTGGCACCCCTATTATTCGGATGTTGTTTTGTTGAGCGTTGTCCCAGAGTTCTCTTAGGCTCTCCTCCTGCTTTTTAATTTTTTTTTCTAGAAGCTGTTCTGTTTGGGTATTTTTTCCTACCTTGTCTTCTAGCTCGCTGATGCAGTCCTCTGCTTCTTCTAGTCTACTGTCGATGCTTTCTATTGAGTTCTTTATAGCAGTGATGTCATTTTTCATTTCTTCTTGGTTTCTCTTCATTTCCTCTTGGTTCTTCTTCATTTCCTCTTGGTTCCTACATATATTGTTGAATTTGTCTTCCATTTTTTTTCATCCACCTTATGGCCATTTCTCTGAATTCTTTCTCTGACAGGTTGCTTGCCTCCATTGCCTCCATTTCGTTTACTTCCTTTTCTGATGATGCCTGTTTTTCTTTCATATGTGGGTTGGTTCTTTGTTTCACCATGATCTCTCTTCTCCAGGTGTTTGGTTATGTAGTTCTCTCTCTGCTGCATTGATTTAAAGGCACAAAATACAACACAACAAGGCACAACGTACAGGGCACTTAACAAAATATATTCACGATATTAATAACCCCAAATAAAGGTGACCACCCGAACGAAGAGAATTAGGGGATAAAGAAGAAAAAAGAGAAAAAGATTAAAGAGAAAAAGAAAAAAACAAAAAGGAGTGCCGAAATGAGATTGGGAAAAGGGAGAGAAGAAAAAAACAGACCAAAAAAAAGTAAGAGAGAGAATGAAACAGAGGTGGGGAAGAGGCTATTTGTATGGGGAGAAAACGCTATGAGAACCACAACTAATCTCAATGAATTCCAGCAGCAGATCCCTGGAGATTAATGCAAACTACAAACAACCACTAATATCAAGCAAGGAAAGGGAAAACAGAAGCACAAAAATAACCAGAGAAAGAAAAAATAAGCAAAACAGAAAAATGAAAAACAAAACAATCTCCCAAACAAGCATAAAAAAACCCAATATACTCAAAATCAAGCAAACACTAGCAAAACGACAGAGAGAGAGAAAAAAAAATTGGATAGTGAAGAAAGATAAGAGAGAGGTGTATATGGATTTAGAGCAAGGGATTGGAATTTAGATATATAAGCAGGGTGAAATTTAGACAGTGGGTAAAAAGAAGGAATATGGAAAATGTAAAGCAGGAATAGGTAAGAGAAACAGGACAGCAAAAGGGGAAAAGTGAGGAAGAGAGTTTTGGCTTAAGGGTAAATGTGAGATAGAGAGAAATGATGCTAAAGGAACAATGAAAATAGAGTGTAGAACACTAATCCCAAAATAAAATAAAGAAAAATAAAAAAATAAAAAATAAAATGACACTTGGAAAAATGTAAAATGATAGCAATAATACTGGTTTAAAAAATATAGTAATTAAAAAGGTAAAATCAAGTGATAAAAAAATAAAAAAAATAGGTTCTTAATGAAATGGTGAAAAAAGAATTTAAAAAAAATATATAAAAATATGCAGTAGTGAAGGTGCTTCAGATCTTCTACTCTTCTTTTTGGCACGCCTTAGTCCTGCCAGGCATTCAGGAGAGTGTTGAATTTCCCTGCGATACACTGTCCCTCCATGCTGTAAACCACAGTCCTGATTTTAGGCATGTTGTATTTGTTTACCAGACTACCTTTATTTGTGATCACAGAAGAGACAGTTCGTGGCTCTGCCTCTGGGTGTCAGTGTGTCTGGATTGACCTCCGAGGCTATAAGTCCTATCAGTAGGGTTTTTTTTTTCTCTATGGTACTTGAAACTGATTTGGGAAAGTCCACTGCCCAGAGCTGGTTCTTTAATGGTTACTGCCCGCTCTGTTTCCCAGGCTCCCCAAAAAGAACTTTCCCCTACAGGCTCTGCGAATGACCCGAACTGGAGAATCCCATGCACTGGGTTTAATAATCAAATGCACGGATCTAAGGGAACTGTAACAAGAGCCTGATACGTTGTGTGAATTCGCAAGCCTCCACCTTCCAGGTCTGCGCACAGTCTCCGCTCGCCCACTCGCCCCTAGCACCAAGCAGCCGGGACACTGGCAAAGTCCAAGGCTGCTTTTTTACATCCAGTCCAGCTATGGGCTTATTTTTAGCATTCCCTTCTTCCAGCAGCCCTGTGGGGCCCCTTCCCCACTCATGGGTCACGCTGGTCCCAACGGCCGCGGACTCTGTGGGGCGCAGATTTCGCCGCGCGTGCGAGCTCGGTCCTCTCTCCAACCCGAACTGCAAACTGCACCTTTAGGGGAAGTCTAACCTTTCCGTGAGAAGAAGCAGTGCTCATCTGAGTTCACGCAGTCACGCTGCTTGAGATCCCCTGTTTCCAGGTTAGAAGCTGATCTCTGGACGCTGGCAACAGCCACCCAAGATGGTGCAGTCTCCGCTGCTGAGCTGGCGCACCGAGAGAGGTTTCAGCCGCAGTCTCCAACCGTCCTTTTTTTTTCTGGGGGTTCTCGGTCTTTCCCAGCTTCAGACAGTCTCTCAGCTGAAAATCCTCTGCCTATTCGGGCTGTATGTTACTCGTTTCAGTTGCTCACCCTTATCTGCTCCAGGACAAGGCACAGGACACGTCCGTTTATACCTCCGCCATTTTCTTCTCCTCCTCTTCCTACCCAATTTAATCTTAATTACTCAAAAAGGTACTGTTCATGTTTACACACACACGCATGTGCCTCTTCCCTCCATTAAAATTTCTGTTTGTAACCTGAAGGTATTTGGACTAGTATGATGCTAATGAGGCTGTGACTTTCAGCAAGTTATTTAAACTCTTTTTGATTTGTTTTCTCATTTACAACATAACAATGCTAAATTCTACATACTTCACAGAGCTTTTGTAAGTGTTAAATTCAAATCAATATAACGCTTCTAGTACATATGAAATGATAGATAAATGTTAATACCCTTATCATTAGACATCATGAGGTGGTAGGTATGCTTGGTGTTGGGACTTACTTGCATTCATCTCAAGGCAGCAAAAGTTTCCCCCAGTTCGCTGTTTAAGTAGTTATTAATAGGTAGATATTAGCGCTGTTTCATCAGTAGCTGCTTAAATAGTAGCCTGGGTTTCAATTCACATAACTGCCAACAATTGTGTTGGGGGAAGTGGTCAATAGCTAGTAAATCCAACGTATAACTTGTTTTAGGGAAATACTATATTTTTAGCCTTAAATAGTTGACTTATTCATTGTAATATAAGGTAATCTGACTTTCTAGAAATAAAGGAACCCCACTCCTAAGTATGATATGACTCATCTGGTTCAACACCTACATCACTGAATATTTCTATAAACCTTTGACTATGGTGTTGCTTCACTTGGCAGAGCTCAAGAGAGAATGAAAGATACCATATGAGAGCTGTTGTTAGCAAGAGCTGTTGCCATTCACCTGCAAGCTCTGTCTATACCACCTATTCATGCATACCAGATACAGTAACACTGTCCATTTATCTACAGTACATGGAAAATTGATGGCATACTCATATGTTTGGAGAATTTTCCCTTTTGCTTGGATCTGTGTCCTGTGGTGTGGGATGGGTTTTCTTAGGTTAAACAAGGTCAGCATTTTATTTAAGGAAGTGCAAAAGCCACCAGGCCTTTTCCAGGTAAAGTGCTCTTTACATCTTGCCCCTTTGCCCTTGATCAAATTTCTGGATTAATTAATTAATTAATTAATTATAATATGTTTTTAATTAGTTACAGAAAATACCAGAAAAATCACTTAGCTACAACTAAGTGTTTAGAAAATTTGGCTCTAAGGTACCACATAATTCTCCACAGTAATTGAGCAGATAATATAACGCTGAACCTACTGTGGCCACTCCGTTGAAATGGATTCAAATCAAAATATTGCTTTATCACTCCAAGCTTCTTGGTGAGAACTGGTGACTACAGAAATGTTAGTGTCAGCAACTAGAGCTGCCACACTGAGGTGACAGAATTGAGTCCTAGTATATTCAAACTGGGGGTAGAAGTAAGAAATAGCAATAGATTTTGTCAAATTAATCCACCTGTATATTTTTCAACTTCCCATACCTATTCATGGGACAATTATAGCTCCTTAGTCTCTGTTCTTCATTTTCCAAGTACCCAAGAATCTCTCTCTAAGAGAATAAGCTAGGTAATGAGCAAGACATTAGCAAAATAACAGTCTCTAAACTGTTTCTGTGATGTTTTTGCAAATGGAAAAATGCCTTTTATTAGATAGCTTCAGTAAGTGTTCAGAATTGTTAATTACTTAGTCACATTTGGGAGGCCATCTTTATAATACTGGCTTTCACCTTTCAAAGGCCTGGCATTTGGGCAAAAAAACACTAATTCACATTAATTTTGGGATAGAATAGGGTGGGGATGCCCAATAAAAATGTGATACAATTATTTCAGAACTGTTGTAAATACGCTGGAACATTTTATGAGCAGAAGAGGTGAATAACAGAACAAAACTGGTTGAGATAAAAAAAAAACTGGTTGAAATAAGAACATTGGAAAAATAGTTGGAGCAAAAATGAAAAGGGGTCAGGAAGAGGAGAATAAAGAAAGCATGGGTTAAGATAACAATCTCCTTTATCTCCCCCCCACCCCAAAATCTTCTCATAGGTGGCAAGATGATTATGCTTGCCCATCATTTATAGACAGGCCTAATAGTGGACTCATTTGATCTAAGTATATAATTGGATTTTTACCTAAGTGTATGAGTTGAGCTGATTAAACAGAATATCTCTGGCACTTGGAAAAGAACAAAATGTGTATGCACAGATTTTCTGTGTCTTCATCCTGCACCTCATGATGGCGAATGTTACGAGGCATTTTGCTATACCTTTTTCTCCTGTGACGTATAAGCTCACTATTCCTTTCTTGCTTTAAATTATGATACCTCCATTTTTTTAAGGTTATTTTTTAAAATTGTTGGCAGTATTACAGATATCCCCTACTTCCCTACACTTCCCGCCTCTACCCACCCTCCAGCCCCCACCTCACCATAGGCCTTCACCACACTATTGTCTGTGTCCTTCGGCTATGCATATATGCACACAAGTTCTTTGGTTAATCTCTTCCCAGCCTCCCCACCCCCTAGCCCTTCTCTCTGAGATCTGTCTCTTCCATGCATGCATGCCTCTGAATCTATTTAGCTAATCAGTTTATTTTGTTCATTATATTCCACATATAAGTGAGATCATGTGATATTTGTCTTTCTCTGACTGGCTTATTTCACTTAGCATAATGATCTCCAGGTCCGTCCATGCTGTTGCAAAGGGTAAGATGTTCTTTTTTACAGCTGCAGCGTATAACATTGTGTAAATGTACCATAGTTTTTTTATCCACTCATCTACTGATGGCTAGTTGGGCTGCTTTCAGATCTTAGCTATTGTAAATAACACTGCTATGAACATAGGGGTGCATATACATGGTGTCCTAAAAACATATATACACACTTAAACATCTGATAACTCACTTAATTTTCACTCATTTTCAGTTTCAACTGATTTGAGATAATGGGTGAAACCAGACACAGCTTTGAACAAAGAAAATGTATCCACCAGAATTTTTATGGGGATATATACAAAATAAAACAACAGTTGATGAATTGAGGGCACACAAATACCAAACTAAATGATTCTTGATGTTTGCGATTCCATTGCTTTGCGTTATCAGCAGTGCCTGGACTAGAATAGTCATCAGTTTGAAACCAAGCATTGACAAAAAAATTATACATATCTGTAGATTCTTTTAAATTATGAAAATGAACGGTATGTTAATAAACACTGACTTCATCATCATTCAAAGTGTGCATACATTTTTTGAGGGACACCTTATATTCTTTTTTTTAAATTTCTTTATTGATTAAGGTATTACATATGTGTCCTTATCCCACCATAACCCCCTGACCTCCCCAACTCATGCCCTCACTCTCTCATTGTCTGTGTCCATTAGTTAGGCTTATATGCATGCATACAAGTCCTTTGGTTGATCTTTCTTTCTTACCCTCACCCTCTCCTACCTTCCCTCTGGGGGTTGACAGTCTGATCAATGCTTCTGTCTCTGGATCTGTTTTTGTTAATTAGTTTATGTTGTTCATTATATTCCATAAATGAGTGAGATCATGTGATATTTGTCTCTCTCTAACTGGATTATTTCACTTAGCATAATGCTCTCCAGATCCATCCATGCTGCTGCATATGATAAGAATTCCTTCTCTTTTTTTTTTTTTACCGCAGCGTAGTATTCCATTGTGTAGATGTACCAAAGTTTTTTAATCCACTCATCTACTGATGGGCACTTAGGCTGTTTCCAAATCTTAGCTATGGTGAATTGTGCTGCTATGAGCATAGGGGTACATATATCCTTTCTGATTGGTGTTTCTAGTATCTTGGGCTATATTCCTAGGAGAGGTATCACTGGGTCAAATGGGAGTTCCATTTTAGGGTGTTTTTTTGTTTTATTTTATTTTATTAAAGCTGGATTTTAAGCCACTGGTTTTTATTAAGTTGCTGGTGATCCCATCTTGGGGGGAAGGGGCCCATTATTAGTTTTTTGAGGAAACTCCATACTGTTCTCCACAGTGGCTGCACCAGTCTGCATTCCCACCAGCAGTGAATGAGGGTTCCCCTTTCTCCACATCCTCGCCAGCACTTGCCATTTGTTGATTTGTTGACGATAGCCATTCTGACAGGAGAGAGATGGTACCGGATTGTCATTTTGATTTGCATCTCTCAGATGATTAGTGACTTTGAGCATGTTTTCATATGTCTCTTGGCCTTCCTTCTGTCTTCTTTTGAAAAGTTTCTATTTAGGTCCGTTGCCCATTTTTTAATTGGGTTGTTTATCTTCCTTTTCTTTAGTTGTATGAGTTCCCTGTAAATGTTGGAGATTAAACCCTTATTGGTGATAACATTGGCAAATATGTTCTCCCATGCAGTGGGCTTTCTTGTTGTTTTGTTGATGGTTTCTTTTGCTGTGCAGAAGCTTTTTATTTTGATGTAGTCCCATTTGTTTATTTTCTCTTTAGTTTCCATTGCCCTAGGTGCAGTATCAATGAAGAAATTGCTTCAGCATCTGTCTGCAATTTTGCTGCCTGTGTATTCCTCTAGTATTTTTATGGGTTCTCATCTTATGTTTAAGTCCTTTATCCATTTTGAGTTTATTTTTGTGAATGGTGTAAGTTGGTGTTTCAGGATTCTTAGGATGTACTCTCATAAGTGGAATCACTGGGTCAAATGGCAGTTCCATTTTTAATTTTGTGAGAAAACTCCATACTGTTTTCCATAGAGGCTATACCAGTCTGCATTCCTACCAGCAGGGTAACTAGGGTTCCCTTTCCTCCCCTCCAAATCCTTGCCAAAATTGTTTGTTGATTTACTGATGGTATCCATTCTTGCAGGTGTGAGGTGATACTTCATGCTGTTTTATTTTGCATCTCTTCTATGTTTAGTGACATTGAGTGTTCTTCATATGTCTATTGATCATCTGTATGTCCTCTTTGGGGGAAGTGTGTATTTAGGTCTTTTGCAATTTTTCAATTGGATTGTTTATCTTTCTTTTGTTGAATTGTATGAGTTCTTTATATATT
The DNA here is from genome assembly GCF_963259705.1 of Myotis daubentonii. Classification (NCBI taxonomy): domain Eukaryota; kingdom Metazoa; phylum Chordata; class Mammalia; order Chiroptera; family Vespertilionidae; genus Myotis; species Myotis daubentonii. Next base: position 96,079,851 of record NC_081861.1, on the reverse strand, counting down.
TTAGAAATTTACCCCTTATTAGATGAATCATTGGCGAATATGTTCTCGCATACCATAGGTTCCCTTATCATTTTGGTGATGGTTTCTTTTGTTGTACAGAACCTTTTCAGTTTGACGTAATCCCATTTGTTTATTTATTCCTTTTATCTTTTGCCCTAGAACAGGGGTGGGCAACCTTTCTGTGAGTGCCTGCCAAAACCAGCAAAATCTCTGACTCAAAATTCTTCTGTGTGCCAACCCTAATTTTCTGAGAACATGTTCTGCCTACTTGATATCTCCTAAGGTGTACATATGTGAAGAACCTTGAAGAAATAATAAAATTCATTCAAGTGACAAAAACACACTATATGATGATGAAACATACATTTATTTTTTAATGTATACATGTATACTGATAGTCCGACAGAAAACTTTATGACTCCTTTTGATATTATCAGTGGGACTTTTACTGCTGCATCACTGATGACAGAGATTTTACATCAGGTTTATATTTCGTGACCTTCAGAGATATGCATGAGCTACTACTTTCATCCGTCAGGCTACTCCTATTATGAGACTTAACAAAATTCATCACTGAGAACAAAGATTCACCAGCATATGTGGATGAAAACATGGAGAGTAACGCTGTTGCAAAGTTTTTTAAACAGAAAAAAATTTCTGGAATGGCATTCCAAGTCCTCAATAGTTTGTTTTCAACACTTCTCTCTGGGACTCCTGTCTCTAATCGCTTTTTTAAAAAATGTTTTCCAAGTCAACTCTAAGGTCAATAAATTTCTGCTTCCAAATTGAGCTACTCTGAAATTCAATCAACTGCATTTCAAAGTCAGCCATGTTTATCCATGAAAACATTTGTAAGTTTAGTTCCCCCAGTTTCATGCTGTCTGGCAACCTCATGAATTTTGCTGTCTCTTCCAGTTCTCTGAATTTCGCAAATCTTGAGAACTGCTCAATAGTTGACTCGATGGTGTTTAAAAACAGCTTTTGAAGGCTTTGACAGTCTGTTCTGTCATCTTTTGGGAGGTCTTTGATGTGACTCTTGAGGTTTGGGAAATAGCTAAATCTCTCACCATCCACATCCCTCTTAAAGACTTCCAGTTTCTTTTCAAAAGCCTTTATGTAACCAAACATAACTTCAAGTGTCTTGCCAGTTCCTTGTAATTTAACATTTAAGTCATTCAAATGTTCACAAAAATTGTAAATGGAAGATTATAAGAGAGGGTTTTGCATGCCAGCAAAAGTTACTGGCGTGCCATGTTTGGCACGTGTGCCATGGGTTGCCCACCCCTGTCCTAGAAGAAGTATCAGTGAAAATTTTGTTATGTGACATGTCGGAGATATTACTGCCTATGTTTTCTTCTAGGATTTTTATGCTCTCATGACTTACATTTAAATCTTTTATTCATTTTGAGGTTATTCTTGTGTATGGTGTTAGTTGGTGATCTAGTTTCATTTTTTTAGCACCAATATAATTTCTTATAGAAACTGTCCTTACTCCATTGTATGCTCTTGCCTCCTTTGTCAAAAATTAATTGACCATAATGTCACAGGTTGATTTCTGTCGTCTCTGTTATGTTCTACTGATCTATATTCTTGTGCCAGTAGTATATTGTTTTGATTACAATGGATTTGTAATATAGTTTGATATATGATATTGTGACCTCTCCAACTTTGTTCATCTTTCTTAAGACTGATAAGGTTATTCAGGGTCTTTTATGGTTCTATATAATTTTTTAAAAAATATATTTTATTCATTTTTTTTACAGAGAGGAAGGGAGAGAGAGAGAGAGATTTAGAAACATCGATGAGAAAAATATCGATCAGCTGCCTCCTACACATCTCCTACTGGGGATGTGCCCGCAACCCAGGTACATGCCTTTGACCGGAATCAAATCTGGGACCTTTCAGTCTGCAGGCTGATGCTCTATCCACTGAGCCAAACCGGTTTCGGCCTATATAATTTTTTTGAATGTTGTTCTAGATCTGTGAAATATGCCAATTTTATTTTAGTAGGGATTGTACTAAATCTATAGATTGCTTTGGGTAGTATGAACATTTTATTGATGTTAATTCTTCCTATCCATAAACATGGTATATGCTTCCACTTGTTTGTATCTTCCTCTATTTTTTTTTCAATGCCCTATAGTTTTCTGAGTATAGGTCTTTTATTTCCTCGGTTAAGTTTATTTCTAGGTATCATTTTTTTGTTGCAATGTTTTTTGGTTTCTCTTTCTGAGAGTTTATTATTGGTGTATGAAAATGCCATCAATTTCTAGATGTTAATGTTGTATCCTGCTACTTTGTCAATTCATTTATTAAATCTAGTAGTTTTTTGGTGGATTCTATACGGTTTTCTATGTAAAATAGCATGTCATCTGTGAATAATGACAGTTTTACGTCCTCCTTTCAAATTTGAATGCCTTTTATGTTGTTGTTTTTGTCGTTGTTTTTTGTTTTTGTTTTGTTTTTTGTCTGATCACTGTGGCTAGGACTTCTAGTACTAGCAAGAACATAAACTTCGGGAGCTAATGCGATGGTGGCTGACAGGACAGCAGTGAGGGAGAGAGTGTGAGTGAGGGAATGAAAGGGGTGTGTGTGGGCATGTGGTGTGTGTGTGTGTGTGTGTGTGTGTGTGTGTGTGTGTGTGTGTGTGACAGTTATATTCTGCAGGACTTTTGGGGGCTGGCAGACCAGGTTCCCCTAGCTAGATGGCATCTCCTACCACTGCAATCTCTCCAAGGGTGGCCGGCTGTGCTGCAGAGGCTGCGCCATCCTGAAAGGGGGAGTTGCTGTGACTGGGAACCCAGCCTCACCTCCACATGAGGAGCCCTTGGACACCACCGGGTCCTACAGCCACACAAGCCAGGGACCTGCTGCCTTGGCTGCAAACCCAAGAACCACCAGACTCCAGCCTCCCCAGATGTGGGCTCCTAAAAAGTTTGTCCAGGGGAGGGAGACAAAATGACAGCCGAATAGGAGGATGTGTCCTGTGCCTTTTCACAGAGCAGATAGAAGAAACATCTAAATCAAATAACATCCACCCACAATTGGTGAATTAAACACAGCTGGTGAGACAATCCATGGCCTGAGAGGACAGAAGACAGCTGGAGAACGGTAGAATCAGGGATCTGGGCTGGCGAGAGAGAAACGTGACCACCGGGACTAGAGGGTCAGAAAGAAACTGCGCTGCACCAAGTCTGCATTCCTTGGAGACACGTGTAACACTTGACTGTGGAAGGGGGTCCACAGGGCTGCTGGCAGCAGGGGACTCTAGATCTACCTGAAGAGCCATGGGAGGCCGCACTCAGAAAGGCAGCCTGAAGTTCTACACTGGCCACGAAGTGTGGAAGGGAGAAAATCATGCAGCAGCACAGTTGCTCTGTCTTTATATTTTTCTTGGTTTTACTCGCTAAACCCAGTACATAGGATCTTCAATTACAAAACATGCACCGAGGCTGCAGTGCAGGTGGAGGTGGTTTGGTGGAGGCTGGGGAGCAAAGCAGGGAGCGGCGACCAGGAATCCAACTCTGGGACAGTCTGGTCCCCTCCAACATTGAACAGCTATTTTTTTCCAAAAGAGGTAACACCGCCTAGTGGCCCCAGAAAGTAATATAGCAACACTGCCACCTAGAGCCCATGTCACAAATAGACAATTGTGTAAATATGACTGAAGGCAGGCAGACAAATTGGGCAGATTGGTCCCGAATGTCTAAATTCAAGCCTGTGGAGACAGACACAGAGGAGCGGGGGATCACTGAAAATTCAACAGGGTCCTGACTACCTAACAGGAAACTGTGAAGTGCCAGACAGAACAGTAGAGAGGGGTCTTAATCCACCCCCATGAGACATTAAAATTCAGCTGAAGCAAAGGACATTTCACTACTTCACTTTTATTTATCTTTTACGTAAGAGAGGGAAAGAAAAAATATTTTTCTTTATATTATTTTTATTATTTGTGACTTTTAAATTTTTGATTAGTGTTCTACATTCTATTTTTTTTATTGCTTAAAGTATTACAAAGGGTATTACATATGGGTCCATTTTTTCCCCCCGCCCTAGACAGTCCCCTAGCCTCCCCTATCCCCTGGTGTCTTATGTCCATTGGTTATCCTTATATGCATGCATAAAAGTCCTTTGGTTGATCTCTTACGCCCCTACCTCCTGCACCGACACCCTCCCCGGCCTTCCCGCTGCAGTTTGACAATCTGTTTGAGGCAGCTCTGCCTCTGTATCTATTATTGTTCAAAAGTTTATAATGGTCTCTATTATCCATGAATGAGTGAGATCATGTATTTTTCCTTCATTGACTGGCTTATTTCACTTAGCATAATGCTCTCCAGTTCCATCCATGCCGTTGCAAATGGTAAGAGTTCCTTCCTTTTTAGAGCAGCATAGTATTCCATCGTGTAGATGTACCACAGTTTTCTAATCCATTCATCTACTGATGGGCACTTAGGCTGTTTCCAGATCTTAGCTATGGTGAATTGTGCTGCTATGAACATAGGGGTGCATATATCCTTTCTGATTGGTGTTTCTGGTTTCTTGGGATATATTCCTAGAAGTGGGATCACAGGGTCAAATGGGAGTTCCATTTTCAGATTTTTGAGGAAACTCCATACTGTCTTCCATAGTTGCTGCACCAGTCTGCATTCCCACCAGCAGTGCACAAGTGTTGTTTTCTGCCACATCCTCTCCAGAACTTGTCGTTTGTTGATTTGTTGATGATAGCCAGCCTGACAGGTGTGAGATGGTACCTCATTGTTGTTTTGATTTGCATCTCTTGGATGATTAGTGACTTTGAGCATGTTTTCATATGTCTCTTGGCTTTCTGAGTGTCCTCTTTTGAAAGGTGTCTATTTAGGTTCTTTGCCCATTTTTTGATTGGATTGTTTATCTTCCTTTTGTTAAGTTGTATGAGTTCCCTATAAATTTTGGAGATTAGGCCCTTATCAGATATGTCATTGGCAAATATGTTTTCCCACACAGTGGGGTTTCTCATTGTTTTGTTGATGGTTTCTTTTGCTGTGCAGAAGCTTTTTATTTTGATGTAGTCCCATTTGTTATTTTCTCTTTCGTTTCAAGTGCCTTAGGAGTTGTATCAGTGAAGAAATTGTTTCGGCATATGTCTGAGATTTTGTTGCCTTTGGATTCTTCTAGAATTTTTATGGTTTCCTGTCGTACATTTAAGTCCTTTATCCATTTTGAGTTAATTTTTGTGTATGGTGTAAGTTGGTGGTCTAGTTTCGTTTTCTTGTATATATCTGTCCAATTTTCCCAACACCATTTATTGAAGAGACTATCTTGGCTCCATTGTATGTTCTTGCCTCCTTTGTCAAATATTAATTGAGCATATTGGTTCGGGCCGATTTCTGGGCTCTCTATTCTATTCCATTGATCCATATGCCTGTTCTTGTGCCAGTACCAGGCAGTTTTGAGAACAGTGGCTTTGTAATACATCTTGATATCTGGTATTGAGATCCCACCTACTTTGTTCTTTTTCAGGATTGCTGCAGCTATTCGGGGTCTTTTTTTATTCCAGATGAATTTTTGGAGAGTTCGTTCTAGATCTCTGAAGTATGCTGTTGGTATTTTAATGGGAAGTGCGTTGAATTTATAGATTGCTTTGGGTAGTATGGACATTTTAATGATGTTGATTCTACCAATCCATGAACACGGTATGTTCTTCCATCTGTTTATGTCTTCCTCTATATCTTTTTTCAACGTCCTGTAGTTTTCTGAGTAGAGGTCTTTTACCTCTTTAGTTAAGCTTATTCCTAAGAAGCTTAATTTTTTTGGTGCGATGGTAAACGGGATTGTTTTTATAATCTCTCTTTCTGAAAGTTCACTATTGGTGTATAGAAATGCCCCAGATTTCTTGGGGTTAATTTTGTATCCTGCTACACTGCCAAATTCATGTATTAAGTCTAGTAGCTTTTTGATGGAGTCTCTATGGTTTTGTATGTATAATATTATGTCGTCTGCAAATAAGGACAGTTTTACTTCCTCTTTTCCAATTTGGATGCCTTTTATTTCTTCTTCTTGCCTAATTGCAATGGCTAACACTTCCAGTACTATGTTGAACAGGAGTGGTGAGAGGGGGCATCCCTGTCATGTTCCTGCTCTTAGGGGAAATGGTGTTACTTTTTGTCTGTTGAGTATGATGCTGGCTGTGGGCGTGTCATATATGGCTTTTATTATGTTGAGGTATGATCCTTCTACTCCCACCTTGCTGAGAGTTTTTATCAAAAATGGGTGTTGAATTTTGTCAAATGCTTTTTCTGCATCAATTGATATTACCATGTGGTTTTTTCCTTTCAATTTCTTTATGTGATGTATCACGTTTATTGACTTGCGGATATTGTACCATCCTTGCATCCCTGGGATAAATCGAACTTGGTCATGGTGTATGATCTTTCTGATGTACTGCTGGATCTGATTTGCTAAGATTTTGTTGAGGATTTTGGCATCTATGTTCATGAGGGATATTGGCCTGTAATTCTCTTTCATTGTGTTGTCTTTACCTGGTTTTGGTATTAGGGTGATGCTGGCTTCATAGAATGAGCTTGGAAGTGTTCCTTCCTCTTGAATTTTTTGTAGTAGTCTGAGGAGGATAGGTTTTAGTTCTTCCTTGAATGTTTGGTAAAAATCCCCTGTGAAGCCGTCTGGTCCGGGGCTTTTGTTTGCTGGAAGCTTTTTGATGACTGCTTCAATTTCTTCCATAGTTATTGGCCTGTTGATATTTTTAGATTCCACCTGATTGAGTTTTGGAATGTTGTATTTTTCTAGGAATTTGTCCATTTCCTCTAAATTGTCTAGTTTGTTGGAGTAGAGCTGTCCATAGTATTTTTTAACAATCATTTGTATTTCTGTGGGGTCTGTTGTTATTTCGCCTCTATCATTTCTGATTTTTTTTATTTGGGTCCTCTCTCTTTGCTTCTTGGTGAGTCTGGCTAGAGGTTTGTCAATCTTGTTTATCCTTTCAAAGAACCAGCTCTTGGTTTCATTGATTTTCTGTATTGTTTTTTTGGTCTCTATGTCGTTTATTTCTGCTCGAATCTTTATTATCTCCTTCCTTCTGCTCACTCTGGGGTTTCTTGTTGCTCTCTTTCTAAATCTTTGAGTTGTAGAGTTAGATGATTTACTACCATTTTTTCTTGTTTTTTGAGATAGGCCTGTAGCGCTATAAACTTCCCTCTCAGGACTGCTTTCATTGTGTCCCATAGGTTTTGGATTGTTGTGTTTTCATTGTCATTAGTTTCCAGGATGTTTTTAATTTCTTCTTTGATATCATTGGTAACCCAATCAATATTTAATAGCATGCCATTCAGCTTCCAGGTGTTTGAGTATTTTGGGTTGTTTTTATTGTAGTTTATTTCTAGTATTATGCCATCGTGGTCTGCGAAGATGCTTTTTATGATTTCAATCTTCTTGAATTTGGGGATACTTTGCTTGTGACCCAATATGTGGTCTATTTTTGAAGATGTCCCATGAGCACCTGAGAAGAACGTATATTCCCTGGCTTTGGGGTGAAGTGTTCTGAAGATGTCTATTAAGTCCTTCTGATCTAATGAGTCATTTAGGATTGCTGTATCTTTGCTAATTGTTTGTCTATAGGACTTATCCAGTGCTGTCAATGGTGTATTAAAGTCGCCTACTATGATTGTATTGTTGTCGATCTCTCCTTTGATATTTTCCAGGAGTTTTTTTATGAATTTGGGTGCTCCTGCATTGGGTGCATATATGTTTACCAGGGTTATATCTTCTTGTTGTATTGATCCCTTTAGTATTATGAAGTGGCCTTCCTTATCTTTTGTTAAGGCCTTCACTTTGAGGTCTATTTTGTCTGATATAAGTATTGCTACCCCAGCTTTCTTTTCCTTTCTATTTGCCTGAAAGATATTTTTCCATCCTTTCACTTTCAGTCCGTGTGAGTCCCTTCTAATGAGGTGGGTTTCTTGTAGACACCAGATGTATGGGTCATGTTTTTTTTATCCATTCAGCCACTCGATGTCTTTTGGTTGGAGCATTTAGTCCATTTACATTTAAAGTTATTATTGAAAGGTACTTGTTTGTAGCCATTTCTTTTTTTGTGTGTGTGGCAGTTTTCTTTCTGAGCTTTTCATTTCTTCTTTTTATACCAGTCCCTTTAGCATTCCTTGCATTGCTGGCTTGGTGGTGATAAATTCCCTTAGCCTTTTTTTGTCTGTGAAGCTTCTTATTTCCCCTTCAAGTTTGAATGATAGCCTTGCTGGATAGAGTATTCTTGGATTTAGTCCTTTGCTTTGCATCACTTTGTAAATTTCCGTCCATTCTTTTCTGGCCTGATGTGTTTCTGTTGAAAAATCATTTGATAATCTAATGGGAGATCCCTTGTATGTGACTTTCCGTCTCTCTCTTGCGGCCTGTAAGATTTTCTCTTTGTCCTGAACATTAGCCATGGTAATTATGATGTGTCTTGGTGTGGGTCTTTTTGGGTTCACCTTGTATGGGACTCTCTGGGCTTGTGTGACTTTTTTCTTCCCCACCTCAGGGAAGTTTTCTGATATTATTTCTTCTAATAGGTTTTCTAATCCTTGTTCATCTTTCTGTTGTTCTGGTACCCCTATTATTCGTATGTTGTTTCGTTTCATGTTGTCCCAAAGCTCCCTTAGGCTCTCCTCCTGTCTTTTAATTTTTTTCTCCAGTTGCAGTACATTTTGGGTGTGTTTTGCTTCCTTGTCTTCTAATTCACTAATTCGGTCCTCCGCTTCTCCTAGTCTACTGTTGATACTTTCAATGGTGTTTTTTATTGCAGCTATATCACTCTTCATTTCTTCTTGGGTCTTACTTAAGTTGTTGATTTTTTTCATCTGTTTCTTCTTGCTTCTTGCAGAGGTTGTCGATTTTTCCCTCCATCCGATTTATGCACTCTAGGACCCTTATTCTGAATTCTTTTTCTGTCATGTTGCATGCCTCTGTATTACTTAGCTGCTTTTCTGGAGAGTCCTCCTTCTCTTTCCTTTGGGGGTTTCTTTGTCTACCCATGTTTGATCTCACTGACATATCTAGATGTTGAGTCGTTCAGTGGCTGCTCCCTGGGTGGCAGTGACTCCTTGGTCTGTGGTTGCTCTTCGGGCAGTTGCGGTAGCAGCTGCTCTCCAGTTGGCAGCAGCTCCTCTTGTGGGTGCTGTTCACAGCTGTGGTGGCTCTTCTGGCTGGTGGGGGGCAGTTTCAAGAACAGCTGCTGTTCCTTAGCAGAGGGTGTGGTGCTCAGTAGGCTGCTATTGCTCGGATCTGCTGGGTTGATTTAAGGGCACAAAATACAACACAACAAGGCACCACGTACCAGGCACTAAACACGAATATATTCACAATATTAATAACCCCAAAGAAAGGTGACCACCCGAATAAAGAGAATTAGGGGATAAGGAAGAAGGAAGAGATAAAGATAAAAGAGAAAAAAGAAAAGTAGGGATCAAAAAAGGGAGTGCAAAAATGAAATTGGGGGAAAGAAAGGGGGAAAATAAAAGTGAGAAAAGAAAAGAAAAAAAAGAGCGAAAAAAGAGAATGAAGTGCAAGGGGGGAAGAGACTTTTTATATGAGGAGTATACTCCTATAGAACCGCCACGAATCCCAGCAAATTCCAGCAACAGCTCCCTGTAGATGGATGCAAACTAGAAACAACCAATAATATAACGATGAAAATAGAATGGAGAACACTAATCCCAAAATAAAATAAAGAGAAAATAAAATGACACTTTAAAAGATGGTAAAATGGTAGCAGTAATAATGCTGGTTAAAAATAAGAAGGTAGTAATTAAAAGGGTAAAATCAGGAAAAAGAAGATGGAAAAAGAAGAAAAAAAAGAAGAAGAAGAAAAAGGAGGAAAAAAAGAAAAAAGAAAAAAATTGGTTTCTTAGTTCAAAGGTGAAAAAAGAAAAAAAAAATTGCAGTAGTGAAGGTCCTTCGTTTCTTCTATTCTTCAGTCTGGCTCGCCTTTAGTCCTGCCAGGTATTCAGGAGAGTGTTGAGTTTCCCTGTGATACACTGTTCCTCTGTGTTGTAAACCACAGTCCTTATTTCAAAGCAGGCCTTATTTGTTTCTCAGACTGCCTTATTTTGTGTTTAGCAAAGAATCAGTTTGTGGCTCAGCCTCTGGGTGGCAGTGTTCTGGGGTTGGCCTCTGAGGCTATATGGCATTGAAAATCCTTCTATAGGCCAGACCCTGTTAACTCCCAGGGACTGATCAGATTATTTTAATCCTTGATCTTGTTCAGGGTGGAATCTGGATGTGGCTGTGCTCCTTGCCTGGGGGCTTCGGGGGAGGAGTCTCACTCTCCGGAGAGAATGACTGCCCCAGTCCTGGGCTAAGGGGTGTCTCAACACTCAACACTCAATTCGCTGCCACCTCTCCTGGCCCCCCTTCTCTCCTCAGTCTCTCCCCAGATTCCACTCCTCCGCACCCTCTCCCTCTCTTAAGCACAGGTGAGTGTCTGTATCCGAAATGTCCCATGAACAGGATTCGGTGAGAACAAACAAACAAACTCCGGCCGCGGAAACAGGGAAGGCTTAGGTTCTGTAAGCTCCTCTCTTACTGGCACTGCATGGTCAGGTCAGCTCTTCAGGCTGCCCCCTTTAGACTCAGTCCTCCGTGGTCACAGAACCCAGTTCTCAAATCCCCTGGCAGCGCCAGGAATCCCGCAGGTCTCCTTTCCCCCGTCAGGGGCTGTGCCTGTCCCAGGGGACGCGGCTGTCTGCCATGCGGTCTCCCTCCGACCCTCTGGGCTCAGAGGTCTGGCAAACTTTCCTGCCCAAATCCCTGTGTTTTTTTTTTACCTTTCCAGGGGAGTTCTGCCCTTCCCAGCTGCAAACCATCTCACCAGCTGAGCAATTTCGCCAATTCGGGGTGGGTGTTACTAGTTTCAGCTGCTCACTCTATTTGCTCCAGGACACAACCTGGGACGCGTCTGCCTATATCACCGCCATCTTCTTTCTCCAACATTCTATTTTTATTTTTTATCATTATTTTACTTTATATCACTTTTTCCTTTTTGCCAACTTTTTCTTCCTCACTTCTCCCTGTTTAATTTTGTTTCTCTTCTCCTGTTCCTGCTTTAGTTTTTCTCTCTCCTTTCTTTTTACTCCTTGTTAAAAATTGATCTTTTTTATCTGCTTTATTGATGCATTGCTATTATAGTACTCTCTGTTGGCTTACACATATACTTAATATCTTCTCCCCTGCTCCAAGTTCATGCACCCTTCTCTTTTCTCTTTCTTTGCTAGCCAATGCATTTATTGATTGATTTATTTATTTATTATTTATTATTTATTTATGCTTTTGTTTTTTCTGTCCTCAATTTCCCTCTTCTACTCCTAATTGTTTAATTAGTTTCACTCACCAAGCTCAAGCCAATTTGCTCTCTATTCTCCTTTTCCAAAAATAGATGAATATATAGATAGATTAAAGAAGGGGGAAAATTTTTTTCTTATTTATTTACTATTTTGTTTTATACTTTTCTTTTTATCCACTCATTCTCTTTCTATCTCCTTTACTGAATAGTAGCCATTCCTGACTCATTCAAAACCTTTACCTTACTTTCTGAAAATAAGCGCTGCCTCTTCAGATTCAGTTACTTCCTTTTCCTCTGGGTGTTTGTTATTTGCATTTTTTAGTTTATTTGTTTGTTTTGTGGAGTTTTCTCCCCATATACATATATTTTTCCCCTTCTTTTTTTCTTCTTTATCCTTTCTCTTTTACCTTTTTCCTTTTCTCATTATCATTTTTTGTGCTCTTTTCTCTCCCCTAATTCTCTTTTTTCTGGTGGTCAACTATATTGGGGTAATTGGTGTCATGAATACATTTGTGTTTTGTTCCCTCTGTGTTGTGTCTTGTTGAGTTGTATTTTGTGCCTTTTGGGCAATGTGGTAGAGAGTGAGCCACAGAACCAGAAACCCTGAGAGGAGCAAAAATGGGGAGACAAAGAAACAGTCCCCATACAAAGGAAAAGGAGGAATCACCAGAAAAGGAAATAAATGAAATGGAGGCAAGCAAATTGTCAGAGAAAGAATTCAGATCAATGGTCATAAGGACACTGAAAAGAATGGAAGACAAATTCAACAACATGTGTAAGAATCAAGAGGAAATGAAGAAAAACCAAGAAGAAATTAAGAATGGCATAGCTGTAATAAAGAACACAATTAAAAGCATAAACAGTAGACTAGAAGAAGCTGAGTACTGCATCAGTGAGCTAAAAGACAAGGTAGAAAAAAACACCCAAGCAGATCAACAACTGGGAAAAAAAAACCTTAAAAAGAAGGAGGAGAGCCTAAGGGAGATTTGAGACAACATGAAATGAAACAACATCCACATAATAGAGGTACCAGAAGGAGAGGAAACAGAGCAAGAAATGGAAAACCTGCTTGAAGAAATAATAACAGAAAATTTCCCTGATATTGGGAAGAAAAAACTCACACAAGTTCAAGAAGCACACATAGTCCTAAACAAGATGAACCCAAAAAGACTGACACCAAGACCCATCATAACTAAATTGGCAAACACCAATGACAAAGTAAGAATCTTAAAGGCTGCCGGAGAGAGACAGAAAGTTACCTATAAGGGATCTCCCATTAGATTATCAACTAATTTCTCAACAGAAACACATCAGGCCAGAAGGGAATGGGATGAAATATACAAAGTGATGCAAAGCACGGGACTGAATCCAAGAATACTATACCCAGCAAGGCTGTCATTCAAAGTTGAAGGTGAAATATGAAGATTCATAGACAAAACGGGCTAAGGGAGTTTATTACCACCAAGCCAGCAATGCAAGAAATGCTAAAGGGACTGCTGTAAAAAGAAGAAATAGGAAGGGGAGAAGGAACACAGGCATAAAGAATACAAATGGAGACAAACAAGTACCTATCAATAATAACATTAAACATAAATGGATTAAATGCTCCAATCAAAAGACATAGGGCAGCTGAATGGATTAGAAAACATGACCCATATATCTGCTGTCTACAAGAGACCCAACTATGATCAAAGGACTCACACTGACTGATAGTGAAGGGATGGAAAAAATTTTGAGGCAAATGGAAATGAAAAAGAAAAATCTGGGGTAGCAATACTTATATCTGACAAATTAGACCTCAAAGTGAAGGCCATCACAAGATATAAGGAAGGACGCTTCACAATACTAAAGGTACCAATTCAAGCAGAGGATATAACCCTGATAAACATATATGCACCCAACAGAGGAGCACCCAAATATATATTAAAAAATACTTCTGGAAGATATCAATGGAGAGATCGACAACAATACAGTCATAGTAGGGGACTTTAATACCCCAATGACACTACTGGATAAATCATCTAAACAAAAATTCAGAAAAGAAATATCAATCCTAAATGACTCACCATGTCAGATGAAATTAATTGACAACTTCAGAACATTTCACCCCAAAACCACAGAATGTACATTCTTCTCAAGTGCACATGGGACATTTTCAAAGACAGACCACATATTAAGACACAGGCAAGGTCTCTTCAAATTCAAGAAGATAGAACTCATATCAAGAATCTTCTCAGATCACAATAGCATAAAATTAGAAATCAATTACAATAAAAACAATTTTAAAAATCAAACACCTGGAGACTAAATAGCATGCTATTAAATAATGATTGTGTTACCAAAGAGATCAAAGAAGAAATAAAAGCATCCGTAAACAAATGACAATGAAAACACAGCAATCCCAAATCTATGCGGGTACAGTGAAAGCAGTCCTGAAAGGGAAATTCATAGCTCTACAAGCCTACCTCAACAACAACAACAAAAAAAAAAAAAGAAAAAAAAACACCAAGAAAAGTAGTAATAAATTATCTAACCCTACAACTTAAAGAATTATTAAGAGAGAAACAAAAATAGCCCAGAGTAAGCCGAAGGAAGGAAAGAATGAAAATCAGAGTGGAAATAAATGACATAGAGACCGCCCCCCCCCCAAAAAAAAATACAAAAGATCAATAAAACCAAGAGCTGGTTCTTGGAAAGATTAAACAAGGTTGGTAACCCTCTAGCCAGGCTCATCAAGAAACAAAAAGACAGGACCCAAGTAATCAAACCAGAAATGAAAGAGGTGAAGTAACAACAGACCCCACAGAAATAAAAAGGATTGTGAAAAAGTACTATGAACACCTCTACTCCAACACCAGACAACCTAAACAAAATGGACATATTCTTAGAAAAATACAAACTTACAAAACTCAATCAGGAAGAATAAAAAAACCTGAATAGGCCAAAAACTACTAAAGACATTGAAGCAGTGATCAAAAATATTCCAGCAAAAAAAGGCCTGGTCTGGAAGGCTTAACAGGGTAGTTCTACTAAGCATTCAAAGAAGAACTAAAACCTATTCTCCTCAGACTATTCCAAAAAATTCAAGATGAAGGCACACTTCCAAGCTCTTTCTTTGAAGCAAGCATTACCCTAATTTAAAAAATCAGATGAAAACACCATAAAAAAGAGAACTACAAGCCAATATCCTTGATGAACATCAATGCTAAAATCCTCAACAAAATTCTAGCACATCAGATTCACCATTATAAAGATCATACACCATGACCAAGTGGGATTTATTATGGGGTGCAAGGATGGTACAATATCTGCAAATCAATAAATGTGATACATCACATAAAAAAATTGAGAGACACAAATCAAATAATCATATCAATCGATGCAGAAAAAAGCATTTGACAGAATCCAACATCCTTTCTTGATAAAAAGTCTCAGCAAAGTGGGAATAGAGGGATCATACCTGAACATAGTAAAAACCTTTTATGACAAACCTACAGCCAACATCTTACTTAATGGGCAAAGACTAAACTAATTTCCCCTGACAATGGGAACAAGACAGCCATGCCCACTTTCACCACTCCTATTCGACATAGTACTGAAGTGCTAGCCATTGTGAACAGACAAGAAGAAGAAATAAAAGGCATCCAAATTGGAAAAGAAGAAGTAAAACTGCCCTTTTTCACAGATGACATGATACTATACTACATAGAAAACCTGAAAGACTCCATCAGAAAACTGCTAGACCTAATAAATGAATTTGGCAATGTAGCAGGATACAAAATTAACACCCAGAAATCTATGGCCTTTTTATACACGAATAATGAACTCACAGAAAGAGAAACAAACAAACAAACAAAAATTGCATTTACCATTGCAACCAAAAAATTTAATATATCTAGGAATAAACTTAACTAAAGAGGTAAAAGACCTGTACTCATAAAACTACAGGGCATTAAAAAAGGGATAGAAGAAAGGTATAAACAGATGGAAGAACATACAATGTTCATGAATTGGTAGAATAAACATCATTAAAATTTCCATATTATGCAAAGCAATCTACAGATTCAATGTAATCCTCATTAAAATACCAATGGCATACTTCAAAGATCTAGAACAAACTCTCCAAAAATTCATCTGCAATAGAAAAGACCTCAAATAACCACAGCAATCTTGAGAAAGAAGAACAAAGTTGGAGGGATCACAATATCACATTTCAAGCTATACTACCAAGCCACAGTTCTCAAAACTGCCTGGTACTGGCACAAGATCAGACATATAAACCAATGAAATAGAATAGAGAACTCAGAAATAGACCCAAGCTATTATGCTCAGTTAATATTTGACAAAGGAGGCAAGAGCATACAATGGTGTGAAGACAGACTAATAAATGGTGTTGGGAAATTCAGTCAGATACATGCAAAAAAAATGAAACTAGATCACCAACTTACACCATACACAAAAAAACTCAAAGTGGCTAAAGGACTTTAATGTAAGACAGGAACCACAAAAATCCTATAAGACTCCATAGGCAGCAAAATTGCAGACATATGTCATAGCAATATCTTTATAGACACAGCTCCTAGGGCAATGGAGACAAAGGAAGAAAATAAACAAATGGGACTACATCAAATTAAAAAGCTTCTGCACAGCAAAAGAAACCATCCACAAAACAACAAGAAAGCCCATTGCATGGGAAAACTTATTTGCCAATGATATTTCAGATAATGGTTTAATCTCCAAAATTTATAGAGTACTCATACAAATTAACAAAAGGAAGATAAACAACCCAATCAATAAATGGTCAAAGGATCTCAGTAGACACTTTTCGAAAGAGGACATACAGAAGGCCGACAGACATATGAAAACATGCTCAGAGTCATAATCATCCGAGATGCAAATCAAAACAACGAGATACCATCTCACACCTCTCAGAATGGCTATCATCAACAAATCAACAAATGAAAAGTGCTGGTGAGGATGTGGAGAAAGAGTAGCCATCATGCACTGTTGGTGGAAATGCAGACTGGTGCAACCACTGGGGAAGACAGTATGGAGTTTCCTCAAAAAGTAAAAAATGGAACTCCCATTTGACGCAGTAATCCCACTTCTAGGACTATATCCCAAGAATCCAGCAACACCATTCAGAAAGATTACATGCACCCCTATGTTCATTGTAGCACAATTTACAATAGCTAAGATTTGGAAACAGCCTAAATGCCCATCAGCAGATGAGTGGATTAGAAAACTGTGGTACATCTAGACAATGGAATATTATGCTGCTATAAAAAAGAAGGACCTTTTACTTTTTGAAACAGCATGGATGAATCTGGAGAGCAGCATTATGCTGAACGAAATAAGCCAGTCAGAGAAAGATAAATATCACTTGATCTCACTCTTTTGTGGAATATAATGAACAACATAAACTGATGAATAAAAGTAGATTCAGAGACTAGGAAACATTGAACAGACAGTCCAACCTCAAAGAGAAAGCAGGGGAGGCAGGGTAAGAGATAAACCAAAGGATTTGTATGCATGCATATTAGCATAGCAGGTGGACACAAACACTGGGGGTGGGGGCTTGTCCTGGGAGGAGGGAGTAGGCGGGCAGTCAATCAGGGAAAAAGGAGACATATGTAATACTTTAAACCAGTGGTTCTCAACCTTGGCTGCACATTAGAATCACCCGGGAATCTTTAAATTCCTGATTTCTGGGCCTCATCCTCCAGAAATTCTGTTTCTTTGTTATGGGGTGGGGCCACAACATTAGTAACAAGGAAACAGAATTTCCGGATAATGAGACCCAGAAATCAGAATTTTAAAAAGATTCCCAGGTGATTCTAATGAGCAGCCAAGGTTGAGAACCACTGCTTTAAACAATAATAAATAAATAAAATAACCTTTAACAGCTGATTTTAGTTGAATAACAAATTTAAAAAGTGAAGACACTGTTTTCTCCTGGTATTTCATCTTATATTCATTTTTTTTTCTGGCTAAAAAATCATAATTGTAGTTTGTTTCACCACTCTTCCCCCAAACACACACACACACACACACACACACATGCACGCACACACACACACACATGCACACACCAGCCATCCTTTCAAGAAGTAGCCACCTTTTAGAAATCTTAATAAGAAGCTGAATAAAAGCATTTGAGAAACATGAGGACAGTGGATGAGCTAGGGAGTTGAGGATTTTGGAATGAAATTTTAATGAAGCTTTTCAGATCTTGTTTCTTTTATAGAGATATAACATCAAAGCTTGATTTCTCCTTGCTGCCTAGCTGAGTGAGGCAATAAGTAAGATAGAAACTCATTGAGTGAAAGACAGTAAATGGAGCAGGTGATGGAAATAGAGGGTTTTCTCTTTCTTCAAGGAGGGGAGTGAGGGGAAGGGTAGCAAAGAGGTTTGTCGTCCCCTCTGGGGCGGGGGCAGCAGAAAATACTGGTTTCTCTCCCCTCTCTCCTCTGTCTCTACCTAAAAACCCAAATGGATTGTGGATACTACTTCAGAATGTTTTGATTGATATTTGACAGCCATTGTGGGAACTCAGCTGCATTGAAAAAGGTATGGTTTTTCAATTTATCTTAGAGTATGTCCCCTCACGTTCTACAGCCACTACCCCCCCCCAACCCCCCCCCAACACACACACATACACATTCAGCAATACTTTGCAGCCACTGAATAGATTGTAGGAAGTTTTCCATTACCATTCCTTTTAGTACCATAAAATATCATAGAAATCATCGGGAAAGATGAAGGAAAGACCAGACTACCATATTCAGGTAGTTCTCATCTACCAACTTGTTGAGGTTTTTGAATAGCAGTTTCTGTGCTCCCTTTCTTGAACAACCCAAATATCTTGAGTATTGCATCTCCCAATGTAAGAGTATCCTGTCAGGAATGTTTTAAATGGTCACCTGGGTTAAGGAGGGAGAATAAGATGAGAACTACCACTTTTGGGGACCCACAATGAGTCAGGTGCTGTACTACTTTATATATGTAAACTGGTTAACTCTCTCAGTAATACTATGGGGTAACAATTACTTTTGTTTGACAGATGAGGAAACTGGAGCTTAGAGAGTTTAAATGATGTTCTCAGCATCACATAGCTACTAAGTGGCAGAGCTAGGACTAGAAGTAAGCATACTAACTTCTAATTAACACTGATTAATTCATTTTCCTCCACCCCCAGTTCTCTCCACAGGAAGATAACACTATTTAAATATTAGATGTTATTATCATTATCATGTATCACTTGCCTCTGGAACTGAAGTAGCTGTAGAGAGAAAAAGAAGTGAAACTGATATTTAGTAAACACTGTACTAGGCAATGAGGGACATATAACAATAATAGGCAACTACTTTTGGACTATAGCCCTAAGGTTGATTTGGGATGTTTAATACCACAGCCCAGATTTATTAATATAAATCTGATATGTGAAATCAAGTATTTCAAACCAAGACAATCAATTCCAATATTATCACTACCACCATCATGCTGGAGCCATTTGCTAGGCCACAGAGTACCTAGGTGAGAACTGAAGATTGTGATTGGTCATGATTTACTGGGTGGCTGGGGCAAAGTACACTTATTGTCTTAGAAACAGAGTAGCTATGTTCCACTAAATAAAATGTATAAAATAAAAATTAAGACATTTTTATAGTGAAAGGATGGAAAAATATCTTTCAGGCAAATGGAAAGGAAAAGAAAGCTGGGGTAGCAATACTTATATCGGACAAAATAGACCTCAAAGTGAAGGCCTTAACAAGAGATAAGGAAGGCCACTTCATAATACTAAAGGGATCAATACAACAAGAAGATATAACCCTGGTAAACATATATGCACCCAATGTAGGAGCACCCAAATTCATAAAAAAACTCCTGGAAAATATCAAAGGAGAGATCGAAAACAATACAATCATAATAGGGGACTTTAATACACCATTGACAGCACTGGATAAGTCCTATAGACAAACAACCAGCAAAGATACAGCAATCCTAAATGACTCACTAGATCAGATGGACTTAATAGACATCTTCAGAACACTTCACCCCAAAGCCAGGGAATATACGTTCTTCTCAGGTGCTCATGGGACATCTTCAAAAATAGACCACATATTGGGTCACAAGCAAAGTATCCCCAAATTCAAGAAGATTGAAATCATAAAAAGCGTCTTCGCAGACCACGATGGCATAATATTAGAAATAAACTACAATAAAAACAACCCAAAATACTCAAACACCTGGAAGCTGAATAGCATGCTATTAAATATTGATTGGGTTACCAATGAGATCAAAGAAGAAATTAAAAACATCCGGGAAACTAATGACAATGAAAACACAACAATCCAAAACCTATGGGACACATTGAAAGCAGTCCTGAGAGGGAAGTTTATAGCTCTACAGGCCTATCTCAAAAAACAAGAAAAAATGGTAGTAAATCATCTAACTCTACAACTCAAAGAATTAGAAAGAGAGCAACAAGAAAACCCCAGAGTGAGCAGAAGGAAGGAGATAATAAAGATTAGAGCAGACATAAATGACATAGAGACCAAAAAAACAATACAGAAAATCAATGAAACCAAGAGCTGGTTCTTTGAAAGGATAAACAAGATTGATAAACCTCTAGCCAGACTCACCAAGAAGCAGAGAGAGAGGACCCAAATAAATAAAATCAGAAACGATAGAGGCGAAATAACAACAGACCCCACAGAAATACAAATGATTGTTAAAAAATACTATGGACAGCTTTACTCCAACAAACTAGACGACCTGGATGAAATGGACAAATTCCTAGAAAAATACAACATTCCAAAACTCAATCAGGAAGAATCTAAAAATCTCAACAGGCCAATAACTTTGGAAGAAATTGAAGCAGTCATCAAAAAGCTTCCATCAAACAAAAGCCCAGGACCAGACGGCTTCACAGGGGAGTTTTACCAAACATTCAAGGAAGAACTAAAACCTATCCTCCTCAGACTACTACAAAAAATTCAAGAGGAAGGAACACTTCCAAGCTCATTCTATGAAGCCAGCATCACCCTAATACCAAAACCAGGTAAAGACAACACAATGAAAGAGAATAACAGGCCAATATCCCTCATGAACATAGATGCCAAAATCCTCAACAAAATCTTAGCAAATTGGATCCAGCAGTACATCAGAAAGATCATACACCATGACCAAGTAGGATGTATCCCAGGGATGCAAGGATGGTACAATATCCGCAAATCAATAAACGTGATACATCACATAAACAAATTGAAAGAAAAAAAACACATGGTCCTATCAATTGATGCAGAAAAAGCATTTGACAAAATTCAACACCCATTTTTGATAAAAACTCTCAGCAAGGTGGGAGTAGAAGGATCATACCTCAACATAATAAAAGCCATATATGACAGGCCCACAGCCAACATCATACTCAACGGACAAAAACTAACACCATTTCCCCTAAGAACAGGAACAAGACAGGGATGCCCCCTCTCACCACTCCTGTTCAACATAGTACTGGAAGTGTTAGCCATTGCAATTAAGCAAGAAGAAGAAATAAAAGGCATCCAAATTGGAAAAGAGGAAGTAAAACTGTCCTTATTTGCAGACGACATAATATTATACATACAAAACCATAGAGACTCCATCAAAAAGCTACTAGACTTAATACATGAATTTGGCAGTGTAGCAGGATACAAAATTAACCCCAAGAAATCTGAGGCATTTCTATACACCAATAGTGAACTTTCAGAAAGAGAGATTATAAAAACAATCCCGTTTACCATCGCACCAAAAAAATTAAGCTTCCTAGGAATAAGCTTAACTAAAGAGGTAAAAGACCTCTACTCAGAAAACTACAGGACGTTGAAAAAAGATATAGAGGAAGACATAAACAGATGGAAGAACATACCGTGTTCATGGATTGGTAGAATCAACATCATTAAAATGTCCATACTACCCAAAGCAATCTATAAATTCAACGCACTTCCCATTAAAATACCAACAGCATACTTCAGAGATCTAGAACGAACTCTCCAAAAATTCATCTGGAATAAAAAAAAGACCCCGAATAGCTGCAGCAATCCTGAAAAAGAACAAAGTAGGTGGGATCTCAATACCAGATATCAAGATGTATTACAAAGCCACTGTTCTCAAAACTGCCTGGTACTGGCACAAGAACAGGCATATGGATCAATGGAATAGAATAGAGAGCCCAGAAATCGGCCCGAACCAATATGCTCAATTAATATTTGACAAAGGAGGCAAGAACATACAATGGAGCCAAGATAGTCTCTTCAATAAATGGTGCTGGGAAAATTGGACAGATATATGCAAGAAAATGAAACTAGACCACCAACTTACACCATACACAAAAATAAACTCAAAATGGATGAAGGACTTAAATGTACGACAGGATACCATAAAAATTCTAGAAGAATCCAAAGGCAAGAAAATCTCAGACACATGCCGAAGCAATTTCTTCACTGATACAGCTCCTAGGGCACTTGAAACTAAAGAAAAAATGAACAAATGGGACTACATCAAAATAAAAAGCTTCTGCACAGCAAAAGAAACCATCAACCAAACAATGAGAAAACCCACTGTGTGGGAAAACATATTTGCCAATGACATATCTGATAAGGGCCTAATCTCCAAAATTTATAGGGAACTCATACAACTTAACAAAAGGAAGATAAACAATCCAATCAAAAAATGGGCAAAGAACCTAAATAGACACCTTTCAAAAGAGGACATTCAGAAAGCCAAGAGACATATGAAAACATGCTCAAAGTCACTAATCATCCAAGAGATGCAAATCAAAACAGCAATGAGGTACCATCTCACACCTGTCAGACTGGCTATCATCAACAAATCAACAAACGACAAGTGCTGGAGAGGATGTGGAGAAAAAGGAACACTTGTGCACTGCTGGTGGGAATGCAGACTGGTGCAGCCACTATGGA
This sequence comes from Myotis daubentonii, assembly GCF_963259705.1. Lineage (NCBI taxonomy): Eukaryota > Metazoa > Chordata > Mammalia > Chiroptera > Vespertilionidae > Myotis > Myotis daubentonii. The sequence continues at coordinate 96,057,561 of NC_081861.1, read as the reverse complement.
AGACAGTATGGAGTTTCCTTAAAAAACTGAAAATGGAACTCCCATTTGACCCTGTGATCCCACTTCTAGGAATATATCCCAAGAAACCAGAAACACCAATCAGAAAGGATATATGCACCCCTATGTTCATAGCAGCACAATTCACCATAGCTAAGATCTGGAAACAGCCTAAGTGCCCATCAGTAGATGAATGGATTAGAAAACTGTGGTACATCTACACGATGGAATACTATGCTGCTGTAAAAAGGAAGGAACTCTTACCATTTGCAACGTCATGGATGGAACTGGAGAGCATTATGCTAAGTGAAATAAGCCAGTCAATAAAGGAAAAATACCACATGATCTCACTCATTCATGGACAATAGAGACCATTATAAACTTTTGAACAATAATAGATACAGAGGCAGAGCTGCCTCAAACAGATTGTCAAACTGCAGCGGGAAGGCCGGGGAGGGTTGGGGGGCAGGAGGTAGGGGGGTAAGAGATCAACTAAAGGACTTGTATGCATGCATATAAGCATAACCAATGGACATAAGACACTGGGTGATAGGGGAGGCTAGGGGACTGTCTAGGGCGGGGGGATAAAATGGATACATATGTTATACCCTTTGTAATACTTTAAGCAATAAAAAAATAAATAAATAAATAAATAAATAAAATAAAATAAAATCATCTTGTGAACCTGATCATACTAATGAAAAAAAAAAGACATTTTTATTATAATGTGCTAAAACAAACAATTTGGTAAGGATATAAAGTATGCAGATGTGGAAGATAATGGAATGTTATATAACAGGACAGGGCTGCATTGCCAAGCTAACAGCAGTTTTATTCTTTTTCTCCCTGCCTTTATTTCTTCAATATTTCTTAGGAAGCTACTAGTTTTTGTTTTTGTTTTTTTAGTGTCAACATTTGATTTTCATTTTAATTTTCAGGGCATGTTTGCACTTAATTGGCACTGTGACAGGTTTTCTGCATGCTTGATGATAATCTAGTCTGGGCTAGAGAAATTTTCTTCTAAAGAAAATGAAGAGTACAACAGGCAATAAAATCCAGCCAAGTGAAGTGTGATGTCATCTGGCTTTCAACTCCAGGCAGAGTCCTGGATAAATGTGGCAGAGCCTTCCTGGAGAAACCCGGTTTTGTTGTCATTGTTTTTGTTGTTGTTGTTTAGATTGAGAGAAGTATTGCCAAGGTTCTAAGTTAGAGCCAGATCACTTATCTACTTAGGCCAATTTACATATATCTTAATTGCTTTTGGAAAAGTGTCATGACTTTGGCTGAGGAAAAGATATATAAGATTGGTTCTTATTTTTTTTTAACTAAAGCATTCCTCCAGTGTCCAAATCCCATCCTTGAGAGAATCTCTCTGTATTTTATAAAAAGATGCCTCAATATGGCTTGGCAGGCCATCCTCCTTGTTGCTATGGGCCCATATATAAAGTGGTACTTGGTGTCTTGTGGGAATGTCTTCTGTTATTGTCTTTCTTACACACATGGCTAGGTGGCTTGAGTGAGACAATTTTAAAAGCTTTGTTATATTTTCTTTTATGCCTTTTTATTTTTCATCTTCCTATTAAAGTTGATATTCAATATTGTTTTATATTAGTTTCAGGTGTACAGCATAGTGGTTAGACAATCATATAGTTTACCAAGTGTATCGCCAGATATGTCCAGTACCCACCTGACACCATACGTAATTATTGCAATATTATAGACTATACTAGTAGCAAAGTGCACGAGATTCCTGCACTGGGGTGGAGGGGAAAGGGGCCCCTCAGTCTGGCCTTCACCCTCTCCAATCTGAGACCCCTCAGGGAATGTCCAACTACCTGTTTGTGCCCACACTTTTAACAGATAACAGCTCCATTGTTGTTTCTTTCTTATGCTTAAAACCATTGGAATTAGTAGGTATTCAAAGTGTGTATACATTTTGGGGGGACACCCTGTATATCTCTAGTCAGCGGTGAAAGAAACCAACAGCAGATTTGGAACCCCCAGACAGGGAACCTCGCTCACTCCCAACATGTCTCCCCACTTCACTTTCCACCTTCGTGGGCAGCAAGAGAATCAACGTTTTCTCTCATTAATTTGGAAAAGCACATCCTGTCACCCGCTGCCTGGCAGGAGTGCGCTAGGCCCCAAGCAAGCGAGGCTCAGTCTGGGCAGCCTTCGCTCATGGGTGCTGGCACCCAAAGTGCACATTCCTCCTCTACAGTCGCCCCGACTATCCCACTGTTTCACTGAGAGAACGGAATTCCTCTCCACCTCTGGGTTCTTGATCTTGAATGCTGACCAAAGGCACCTCAGCGAGGGCCGTCTGCGCCCACCAGGTGTGTCTGACTGCATCTGCTCCCGCCTCAGCACCTGTATTAACCCCCTAGAGGTGATCTCATAGCTGCACTGGCCTCCATGGGAACAGAGCATCACCACTCCGCCCTCTCACTGTCATCTCACAGGCGCCCACCCTCAGCACCCAGAACACCCAGACACTCTACAAAGGACATGAGCACATCAGAGGGGATGTGTGCACATCCTGTGGGGGTGTTAGGCATGCTGGGTCAATGGAAGTGCGGTGGAGAGGTGGGGGGAACTTGTGCACTCCTTGTTTTGCAACTGTTGCAGGCGTGGGAGGGTGACAGTGTGCTGGGGGATGTTTGCACACGGGGGGGGGGGGGGGGCGGGGATGTGCACACCGGAGGCCTCTGGCTTTGCAGATCCGCAAACACCAGTGGTGCGGCCAGGAGGACATCAGTCTGGCCCGCCATGGTGGCTGTCCCTGCGATCCTGCACCTTCTGGGTCAGGAGGCGGGACTTGCGCAGCCACTCCTGGGCACTGATGGCCTGCAGGAGCTACTTCAGCTCAGCCTGCAGGCTCCACTTGATGCGCTCACAGCTGTCACCACCATCATGTGGGGAGTACAGGCCGCCCTCCGCCGGCCTGCCTCCCCTGCCCAGAGGCTCTCTGTGCTGCTCACCTGCCTAGAGTGACTGGGGCTGGGTGGAAGCCAGGCATCTTGCCCTGCCCAACCCCGGCCTATCTGTCCCTGTGCGAGCTGCTGCCCTGCAGGGAAGGGTCACGGATCCTGGTCCCGGGACCGCAGACAGCCTCAAGCACTGCCCCCCGCCCACCAGGGTCACAGATCCGTGTCTTGGTCCCGTGGACAGCCTCAAGCGCTGCCCGCTGCTTGCCAGGTCATGGATCCGGGTCCCAGACCACGGACAGCCTCAAGTGCTGCCCCCCGCCCGGCAGGGTCACAGATCCGGTCCGACCCGCAGACAGCCTTGCCGACTGCCGCCCGCCCTCAGTATGCAAATTAGCCGTCATCTTGTTGCTTCACGGTGGGGGTCCCCACTGGGGTGCCTGGCCAGTCTGGGTTAGGGGCTGAGGGACGTTTTCAGGCTGGCAGGGGACTGAAGCTCCCAACTTCTCCTTTTTTTATTTTTTATTTTTTTTATTCTGGGATTTATTTACCTTCTATGACTGTAACTGGAGCTGAGAGCTGGCTTTAGCTCTGAGGCCCAGCTGCAGCTCTGAGACCTCAGCTGCTGAAAGCAGGGATCTGGGTTTGTTTGGGTTGTATAATTGAAACACTGTTGCGATCCTGCTAGCTGAAGCCCGGCTGGCCGAAAGCAGGTTTCTGGGTTTTGTTTAACTTCTATAATTGCAACATTGTTTCTTAGAGTGCAAGCTCAGAGGCCGGCAGCGGCAGGCGGGGAACCTTGGCTTCCTCCATCACTGGAGCAAGCAAGCCTCCTGTTCACTTCAGCTGCCTGGCTGCCAGCCGCCATATTGGTTGGCAGTTAATTTGCATATCACCCTGATTAGCCAATGGGAAGCTTGTCAGAGCCATGTTTGTCTATTATTATATAGGATTCTCTGTGCTGTTCTTTACACACCCTTTACTCTTCTGTAACTACCAATCTGTACTCAATCCCTTCATTTTTTCACCCAATCCCCCAACCCTATATTTTTATTGATTTCAGAGAGGAAGGGAGAGGGATAGAGAGATAGAAACATCAATAATCGCTGCCTCCTGCACGCCCCCTACTGGGGATCAAGCCGGCAACCCAGGCATGTGCTCTTGACCAGAATTGAACCTGGGATCCTTCAGTCCGTAGGCCCATGCTCTATCCACTGAGCTAAACCAGGAAGGGCTATGAGTCGGTTTCTATTTTGTTTGTTCATTTATTTTGTTCTTAGATTCCACATGTAAGTGAAATCATATGGTATTTGACTTATTTCACTGAGCATAATATTCTTTAACTCTATTCATATTGTTGCAGATGCTAAGATTTCATTCTTTTTATGGCCGAATAATACTCCATTATATATATGTATTACATCTTCTTTATCCATTCATCTATTGATGGCACTTGGGTTGCTTCCAGATCTTAACTATTGTAAGTAACACTGCAATGAACATAGGGGTGCATATATTCTTTCGTATTACTATTTGCAGCTTCTTCAGATATATACCGAGAAGAGGAATGGTTGAATTATAAGGCACTTGCATTTCTATCTCTTGAGGACACGCCATACTGGTTTCCATCGTGGCTGCATTAATCTTCAATACCCCCAACAATGCACAAGGGTTCCCTTTTCTCCACATCTTCAACACTTGTTTGTTGATTTATTGATGATAGCCATTCTGACCGGTGTGAGGCAATATCTCATTGTGATTTTAATTTGCATTTCTCTGATGATTAGTGACATTGAGCATCTTTACATATGTCTATTGGCTATCTGCATGTCCATTTTGGAGAAATGTCTAGTTAAGCTCTCTGTCCATTTTTAATTGTTAGATTTTTTTGTTTGTTTTTTGTTTTGTTTTGTTTTTTGGTGTTGAGTTGTATATGTTCTTTATAAATTTTGTATATTAATTCCTTTATCAGATGTATCATTGGTGAATATGTTTTCCCATTCAGTGGGGTGTCTTTTCATTTTGCTGGTTTCCTCTGTTGTGCAAAAACATTTTTGTTTTATGTCATCCCATTTATTTTTTTGTTTCCCTTGCCCAAGGAGTTATATCAGAAAATATAATGCTACAAAAAATGTCCTAGATTTTACTTCCTATTTTCTTTTAGGAGTTTTGTGGTCTTGAGACTTGCATTTAAATCTTTAATCCATATGTAATTTATTTTTGTCTATGGTGTAGAAGGTGGTCTAGTTTCATTTTTTTTGCATGTATCTGCCCACATTTCTCAACACCATTTATTAAGGAGACTGTCTTGACCCCATTGTGTGCTCTTGCCTCTTTTGTCATATATGAATTTTCCACATAAGTGTGAGTTTATATCTCTCCAATCTGCCACATTGATCTATATGTCTGTTTTGATGCAAGTATCATTCTGATTTGATTGCTTTAGCCTTGTAATATAGTCTGATTATCAGGGAGTGTGATACCTCCAACTTTTTTTCCTCCTTTCATAAGATTGCTATAGCTATCCAGGGTCTTTGTGGTTCCATATAATTTTGTTGGATTATTATTCTAGTTCTGTGAAAAACACTATTGTTATTTTGGTAGGAATTGTGTCAAACCTATAGATTGATTTGCGTAGCATAGACATTTTAACAATGTTAATTCTTCCTACACATGAGCATGGTATCTGCCTTCATTTACTTGTATCTTCTTTAATTTCTTTCTTCATTATCATATAAATGTCTGAGTACAAGTGTTTACTTCCTTGGTTAAATTTATTCTTAGATATTGTATTTTTGATGCAATAGTAAATGTGATTATTTTCTTAGTTTATCTTTCTGACAGTTCATAATTGGTGTATAACAATGCAACCAGTTTCTGCATATTTGTTTTGTTTCCTGCTACTTTACTTAATTGAATTTTAAGTTCTAGTACTTTTTTGATGGAATCTTTAGGTTTCATGTCATCTGCAAATAATGACAGCTTTACTTCTTCATTTCCAATTTGAATGCCTTTCATTCTTCTTCTTGTCTGATTGCTGGGCTAGAACTTACAGTACTATGCAAATAAACTTAGTGAAAATGGACATCCCTGCCGTGTGCATTCTCTTAAGAAAAACACTTTTAGCTTTTTCTGTTAATATGATACTAACTATGGGTTTGTCATGTATGACCTTAATTATGTTGAGGTATGCTCCTTCTGTTCCAACTTCAACTTTACTGAGAGTTTTTTTTTATCATAATTGGGTAATGAATTTTATCAAATGATTATCTACATCTACTGATATGATCATATGATTTTTATTGTTCATTTTGTTTATGTGGTGGATCACATTACTTGATATGAAGATATTCAACCAACAGTATTCCAGGAATAACTTTCAATTGATCATGGTGTATGATCTTTTAATGTATTGCTGAATTCAGTGTGCTAATATTTCATTGAGGATTTTTGCATCTATGTTCATGAAGGATATTGTCCTATAATTTTCTCTTTTTTTAGTGTCAGTCGGGTTTTTGGTTTAAGATAATGTTGAACTTATAAAGTAAATTGGGAGCCTTCCCTAATCTTGAATTTTCTTCAATAATTTACTAAGGATTGGTGTTAACTCTTCTTTGAATCTTTGGACAAATTCACTTGTAAAGTCATCCAATCCAGGACTTTTATTTTTGGGAGCTTTTTAATTACTGTTTCTATTTCATTGACTGTAATCGGTTTGTTCAGATTTTCTGCTTCCCCTTAATTCTGTCTTGGAAAACTGTATGTTTATAAGAATTTAACCATTTCTTCCAGGTTGATGAAATTGTTGGCATATAATTGTTCACAGTATTTTTCTTGTGATCCTTTGTGTTTCTTTGATGTAACTTGTCACTTCTTTTTCATTTCTGATCTTATTTATTTGGGTGTTCTCTCTTTTGTTCTTGATGAGTCTGTTTAAAAGATTGTCAATCTTAATTAACTTTTAAAGAATCAACTCTTGGTTTCGTTGATCTTTTGTTTTTTTTATACACTGTTCCATTTATTTCCCCTCTGATTTTTATTATTTCCTTTCTTCTGCTCACTTTGGGCTTTGCTTGTTGTTCTTCCTCTAGTTCCTTTCAATGTATGGATATGTTGTTTGAGATTTTTTTGTTTCTTGAGGTTGCCCTGTGTTGCAATGAATTCAATGCTTAGGATTGTGTTCACTGTGTCCCATAGATTTGGGGTTGTATTCTCATTTTCATTTGATTCAAGGTATCTTTTTAAAAAATAATATATATTTTTATTGTTGACAGTATTACAGATGCCTCCTATCCCCCCCCCACACACACACACACTTTACCCCCTTCCACCCACCCCTACACACACCCCTAGGTCTTCACCACCCTATTGCCCCTATCCATGGGTTAGGCATTTACATATATAAGTGTTTTGGTTTTTCTTTCTCATCACCCCACCCGCACATCAAAGTATGTCAGTCTGTTCCATGCCTCCATGCTTTGGGGCTTATTTTCTTGGTCAATTAATTTTGTTCATTAGATTCCACAAGTAAGTGAGATCATATATTTTTCTTTCTCAGATTGCCTTACCTCACTTAACATAATAGTCTCTAGGTACATCCATACTGTCACAAAGGGCAAGAGATCCCTCTTTTTTATAGCTGCACAGAATCCCATTGTGTAAATTTCCCACAGCTTTTTTTTTTATTGATTCATATACTAATGGGCACTTAAGCTGTCTCCAAATCTTAGCTATTGTAAATAATGCTGCTATGAACATAGGGGTGCATATATTCTATCTGATTGGTATTTAGGGTTTTTAGGATATATTTCCAGAAGTGGGATTGCTGGGTCAAATGGAAGTTCCATTTTTAATGTTTTGAGGAAACTCCACACAGTTTCCCATAGTGACTACACCAATCTACATTAACAACAGCAGTAAACTAGTGTCCACCACATCCTTGCCAGCACTTGTTTGTTGATTTATTGATTATAGACATTCTGAAAGGTATGAGGTGATATCTCATGATGGTTTTAATTTGCATTTCTCTGATGATTAGTGGCTTTGAGCAATTTTTCATATATCTCTTGGCGATCTGTATGTCCTCTTTGGAGAAATGTCTATTCAGATTCTCCACCTATTTTTTAACAGGATTGCTTATCATCTTTTTGTTGAGTTGTATAGTTTATGTATTTTCAATATTACCCCCTTATCAAATGTATTATTGGAAAATATGTCCTCCCATACAGTTGGTTCACTTTTCATTTTGATGGTAGATACTCTTGCTATGCAGAAGCTGTTTATTTTTATGTAGTCCCAGTTGTTTATTTTTTCTTTGTTTCTCTTATCCTGGGAAATGTATTGGCAAACATTTGGCTACATGAAGTGTCTGAGATTTTATTGTGTATGTTTTCTTCTAGGATTTTTATGTTTTCATGGCTTGCATTTAAGTTTTTTTAACCTTAAGTTTATACGTGTGGATCGTGTAAGTTGGGGGTCTAGTTTCATCTTTTTAAATGTACCTGTCCAGATTTCCTAGCAGCATTTGTTGAAGAGATTGTCTTTACTCTATTGTATATTCTTGCCTCCTTTGTCAAATATTAATTGACCATGATGGTGTGGGTCAATTTCTTCAGTCTCTGTTCTGTTCCATTGGTCTATATGCCTGTTCTTGGGCCAGCACCAGGCTGTTTTGCTCATAATGGCTTTGTAATATAGTTTGATATTTATTTATTGCAATTCCTCCAAATTTGAACTTCTTTCTCAAGATTACTGCAGCTATTCAAGGTGCCATATAAATATTTGGTGCCATATAAATATTTGGTGCCATATAAATATTTTATGGTGCCATATAAATATTTGGAGTATTTGTCCTAGTTATGTGAAGTATGTTGTTGATATTTAAATAGAGATAGTGTTGAATCTATAGATTCCTTTGGGTCATATGGCTATTATAATGATGTTAATTCTTCCAATCCATGAACATGGTATACATTTCCCTTTGTTTGTTTCTTCCTGTATTTTTTCAATGCCCTATAGTGTTCCAAGTATAAGTTTCTTACTTCTTTGGTTGGATTTATTCTTAGGTATCTTCTTTCTTTTTATTTTTAATTATTTTATTGCTTAGTGTCTTACAAAGGGTATTACATATGTCGCTTTTTCCCCCCGCCCTTGACAATCCCCTCGCCTCCCCTACATCCCAGTGTCTTATGTCCATTCGTTATGCTTATATGTATGCATACAAGTCCTTCGGTTTATCTCTTACCCCAACCCCTTAGGGCCCCCCACCCTCCCCAGCCTTCCCGCTGTAGTTTGACAGTCTGCTTAGGCAGCTCTGCCTCTGTATCTATTTTTGTTCATAATGGTCATTATTATCCAGAAATGAGTGACATCATGTGGTATTTTTCCTTCACTGACTGGCTTATTTCAATTAGCATAATGCTCTCCAGTTCCATCCATGACGTTGCAAATGGTAAGAGTTCCTTCTTTTTTATAGCAGCATAGTATTCCATCGTGTAGATGTACCACAGTTTTCTAATCCATTCATCTACAGATGGGCACTTAGGCTGTTTCCAGATTTTAGCTATGGTGAATTGTGCTGCTATGAACATAGGAGTGCATATATCCTTTCTGATTGGTGTTTCTGGTTTCCTGGGATATATTCCTAGAAGTGGGATCACAGGGTCAAATGGGAGTTCCATTTGTAGTTTTTTGAGGAAACTCCATACTATCATCCATAGTGGCTGCACCAGTCTGCATTCCCACCAGCAGTGCACGAGTGTTCCATTTTCTCCACATCCTCTCAAACAATTGTCGTTTGTTGATTTGTTGATGATAGCCAGTCTGACAGGTGTGAGATGGTACCTCATTGCTGTTTTGATTTGCATCTCTTGGATGATTAGTGACTTTGAGCATGTGTTTGTATGTCTCTTGGCTTTCTGAATGTCCTCTTTTGAAAGGTGTCTATTTCGGTCCTTTGCCCATTTTTTGATTGGATTGTTTATTAGCCTTTTGTTAAGTTGTATGAGTTCCCTATAAATTTTGGAGATTAGGCATTTTTCAAATATAACATTGGCAAATATGTTTTCCCACGCAGTGGGCTTTCTTGTTGTTTTGTTGATGGTTTCTTTTGCTGTGCAGAAGCTTTTTATTTTGATGTAGTCCCATTTGTTCATTTTATCTTTAGTTTCAAGTGCCCTAGGAGCTGTATCAGTGAAGAAATTGCTTCGGCATGTGTCTGAGACTTTGTTGCCTTTGGATTCTTCTAGTATTTTTATGGTTTCCTGTCATACATTTAAGTCCTTCATCCATTTTGAGTTTATTTTTGTATATGGTGTAAGTTCATGGTCTAGTTTCATTTTCTTGCATATATCTGTCCAATTTTCCCAATACCATTTATTGAAGAGACTATCTTGACTCCATTGTATGTTCTTGCCTCCTTTGTCAAATATTCATTGAGCATATTGGTTCGGGCCAATTTCTGGGCTCTCTGTTCTATTCCATTGATCTATCTGTCTGTTCTTGTGGTGCCAGTACCAGGCAGTTTTGAGAACAGTGGCCTTGTAATACAGCTTGATATCTGGTACTGAGATCCCACCTACTTTGTTCTTTCTCAGGATTGCTGCAGCTATTCGGGGTCTTTTTTTTATTCCAGATGAATTTTTGGAGAATTCGTTCTAGATCTGTGAAGTATGCCTTTGCTATTTTAATGGGAAGTGCATTGAATTTATAGATTGCTTTGGGTAGTATGGACATTTTAATGATGTTGATTCTACCAATCCAAGAACATGGTATGTTCTTCCATCTGTTTATGTCTTCCTCTATCTCTTTTTTCAATGTCCTGTAGTTTTCTGAGTAGAGGTCTTTTACCTCTTTAGTTAAGTTTATTCCTAGGTAGCTTAATTTTTTTGGTGCGATGGTAAACGGGATTATTTTTTTAGTCTCTCTTTCTGTAAGTTCACTATTGGTGTATAGAAATGCCTTAGATTTATTGGGGTTAATTTTGTATCCTGCTACATTGCCAAATTCATGTAGTAAGTCTAGTAGGTTTTTGATGGTGTCTTTAGGGTTTTGTATGTATAATATCACGTCGTCTGGAAATAAGGACAGTTTTACTTCCTCTTTTCCAATTTGGATGCCTTTTATTTCTTCTTCTTGTATACTTGCAATGGCTAATATTTCCAGTGCTGTGTTGAATAGGAGTGGTAAGAGTGGGCATCCCTTTCTTGTTCCTGTTCTTAGGAGAAATGTGTTAGTTTTTGTCCATTGAGTATGATGTTGGCTGTGGGCTTGTCATATATGGCTTTTATTATGTTGAGGTATGATCCTTCTATTCCCACCTTCTGAAAGTTTTATCAAAAATGGGTGTTGGATTTTGTCAAATGCCTTTCCTGCATCAATTGATATGACTATGTGGTTTTTTTCTTTCAATTTGTTTATGTGATGTATCACGTTTATTGATTTGCGGATATTGTACCATCCTTGAATCCCTGGGATAAATTCTACTTGGTCATGGTGTATGATCTTTTTGATGTACTGCTGGATCCGATTTGCTAAGATTTTGTTGAGGATTTTGGCATCTATGTTCATGAGGGATATTGGCCTGTAATTCTCTTTCATTGTGTTGTCTTTACCTGGTTTTGGTATTAGGGTGATGCTGGCTTCATGGAATGAGCTTGGAAGTGTTCCTTCCTCTTGAATTTTTTGGAATAGTCTGAGGAGGGTAGGTTTTAGTTCTTCCTTGAATGTTTGGTAAAACTCCCCTGTAAAGCCGTCTTGTCCTGGGCTTTTGTTTGCTGGAAGCTTTTTGATGACTGCCTCAATTTCCTCCATAGTTATTGGCCTGTTGAGATTTTTAGATTCTTCCTGATTGAGTGTTGGAATGTTGCATTTTTCTAGGAATTTGTCCATTTCCTCCAAGTTGTCTAGTTTGTTGGAGTAGAGCTGTCCATAGTATTTTTTAACAATCATTTGTATTTCTGTGCGGTCTGTTGTTATTTCGCCTCTATCATTTCTGATTTTGTTTATTTGGGTCCTCTTTGCTTCTTGGTGAGCCTAGCTAGATGTTCATCAATGTTGTTTATCCTTTCAAAGAACCAGCTCTTGGTTTCATTGCTTTTAGGTATTTTTTGGGGGGGTCTCTATGCCATTTATTTCTGCTCTAATCTTTATTATCTCCTTTCTTCTGCTCACTCTGGGCTTTTCTTGTTGCTCTCTCCCTCTAGTTCTTTGAGATGTAGAGTTAGATGATTTACTACCATTTTTTCTTGTTTTTCCTTGAGATAGGCCTGTAGAGCTATAAACTTCCCTCTCAGGACTGCTTTCATTGTGTCCCATAGGTTTCGGATTGTTGTGTTTTCATTGTCATTAGTTTCCCGGATGTTTTTAATTTCTTCTTTGATCTCATTGGTAACCCAATCAATATTTAATAACACGCTATTCAGCTTCCAAGTGTTTTGAGTATTTGGCGTTGTTTTTATTGTAGTTTATTTCTAATATTATGCCCTTGTGGTCTGAGAAGATGCTTGGTATGATTTCAATATTCTTGAATTTGCGGAGACTTTGCTTGTGACCCAATATGTGGTCTATTTTTGAATATGTCCCATGAGCACTTGAGAAGAATGTATAGTCCATGGCTTTGGGGTGAAGTGTTCTGAAGATGTCAATTAAGCCCATCTGATCTAGTGAGTCATTTAGGATTGTTTTTTTTTTTGCTGATTGTCTAGAGGATTTATCCAGTGATGTCAGTGGTGTATTAAAATCCCCTACTCTGATTGTATTGTTGTGGCTCTCTCCTTAGATATCTTCCAGGAGTGTTTTTTTATGTATTTGGGTGCTCCTGCATTGTGTGCATATGTGTTTATCAGGGTTATATCTTCTTGTTGTATTGATTTTTTTAGTATTTTGAAGTGGCCTTCCTTATCTCTTGTTATGGCCTTCACTTTGAGGTGTATTTTGTCCCATTTAAGTATCGCAACCCCAGCTTTTTTTTCTTTTTTCATTTCCATTTCCCTGAAAGATATTTTTCCATCTCTTCACTTTCAATCTGTGTGAGTCCCTTCTTCTGAGGTGGGTCTCTTGTAGACAGCAAATGTATGGGTCATGTTTTTTTATCCATTCAGCCACCCGATGTCTTTTGGTTAGAGCATTTAGTCCGTTTAGGTGTAAAGTTATTACTGATAGGTTTGTAGCCATTCCTATGATTTTGCCTGTTTTCTTTCTTAGCTTGTTTTTTCTTCTTTGTACACCAGTTCCTTTAACATTTTTATATTGCTGACTTGGTTGTGATAAACTCCCTTAGCCTTTTTTTTTCTTTGAATCTTCTTATTTCCCCTTCAATTTTGAATGATAGCCTTGCTGGATAGAGTATTCTTGGATTCAGTCCTTTGCTTTGCATCACTTTGTAAATTTTCATCCATTCTTTTCTGGCCTGATGTATTTCTGTTGAGAAATCATTTGATAATCTAATGGGAAATCCCTTGTATGTAACTTTCCGTCTCTCTCTTGCAGCCATTAACATTCTCTCTTTGTCCTGAAAATTTGCCATGGTAATTATGATGTGTCTTGGTGTGGGTCTTTTAGGGTTCACCATGTTTGGGACTCTCTGGGCTTGTGTGACTTTTTTGTTCCCCACCTCAGGGAAGTTTTCTGATATTATTTCTTTGAGTAGGTTTTCTAATCCTTGTTCCTCTTTCTGTTGTTCCGGCACCCCTATTATTCGTATGTTGTTTCGTATCATGTTGTCCCATAGCTCCCTTAGGCTCTCCTCCTGTCTTTTAATGTTTTTCTCCAATTGCAGTTCAGATTGGGTGTGTTTTGTTTACTTGTCTTCTAATTCACTAATTCAGTCCTCCTCTTCTCCTAGTCTACTGTTGAAACCTTCAATGGTATTTTTTATTGCAGCTATATCACCCTTCATTTTTTCTTGGTTCTTACCTAAGTTATTGATTTTTTCATCCATTTCTTTTTGATTCTTACATAAGTTGTTGATTTTTTTCATCTGTTTCTTCTTTCTTCTTGTATAAGTTGTTGATTTTTTCCTCCATCCAATTTATGCACTCTAGGACTCTTAATCTGATTTCTTTTTCTGTCATGTTGCATGACTCCATATCACTTAGCTGCTTTTCTGGCGAGTCCTCCTTTTCTTTCCTTTGGGGGTTTCATTGTCTACCCATGTTTGATCTCACCAACATATCTAGATGTTGAGTCATTCAGTGGCTGCTCCCTGGGTGGCAGTGGCTCCTCAGGCTTCAGTTGCTCCTCGGGCGGTTGTGGTAGTAGCTGCTCCTCAGTTGGCAGCAGCTCCTCTGTTGGGTGCTGTTCACAGTTGTGGCGGCTCTTCTGGCTGGTGGGGGAGTCTCACACACAGCTGCTGTTCCTCAGACAGAGGGTGTGGTGGTCAGGAGGCTGCTGTTGCTTGGATCTGCTTTCTGTGGGGAAAAGCAGGGTTCCTCTAAGTTCATGTAGTCATGCTGCTTGGGGTCCATTGATTCTGGGTTAGTAGCCGATCTCTGGATCAGTATCTTCTTTTTTTATTGCAATGGTAAATGGGGTTTTTTTTTTTAGTCTCTTTTTCTGAGAGTTCATTGTTGGTGTATAAAAATGCCATTTATTCCTGAATGTTTGTTTTGTATCCTGCTACTTGTCAAATTAATTTATTAGGTCTAGTAATTTTCTAGTTTAGTCTTTAAGGTTTTCTATGTACAATATCATGTCATCTGCAAATGATGAGAGTTTTACTTCCTGTTTTCCAATTTAGATGCCTTTTATATATTTTTGTATGATTGCTGTGGCTAAGACTTCTAGTACTATGCTGTGTAAAAGTGGCGAAAACAGCCCTAACCGGTTTGGCTCAGTGGATAGAGCATTGACCTGCAGACTGAAGGGTCCCAGGTTCGATTCCAGTCAAGGGCATGTGCCTTGGTTGCAGGTACATCCCCAGGAGGGGGTGTACAAGAGGTAGCTGATTGATGTTTCTCTCTCATTGATGTTTCTAACTCTCTATCTCTCTCCCTTCCTCTCTGTAAAAAATCAATAAAATATATATATTTTTTAAAAAGTTGTGAAAACAGACATACTTGTCTTGTTCCTGGTCTTAAGGGAAATACTTTTAATTTTTGCCCATTGAGTATTATGTTGGCTTTAGGGTTGTCATATATGGCCTTTATTATGTGGAGGTATAATCCCTCTATTCCCACTTTTCTGAGAGTTGTTATTAAAAAGGGGGGGCTGCTGGATTATGTTGAATGCTTTTTCTGCATATATTGATTTGATCATGGAATTTTAATTTTTATTTTGTTTATGTGATGCATCACATTTATTGTTTTGTAAATATTGTACCAGCCTTGCATCCCCAGAATAAATCCGACTTCATCAGGGTGTATGATCTTTTTAACATATGGCTGGATTTGGTTTTCTAATATATTTTTGAGGATTTTAGCATGTGTTCATCAGAGATATTCACCTGTAATTGTCTTCTTTGTAGTTTCTTTATGTGGCTTAAGGATTAAGATAATGCTGGCTTCTTGAAAGTGTTTGTAAGTGTTTCTTTTTCTTGATTTTTTTTGAAAAAGTTTGAGGATAGGTGTTCGTTCTTTGAATGTTAGGTAAAATTATCCTGTAAATCCATCTGGTCCAGGACTTTTTTTTTTGATTGAAGTTTTTAAATTACATCTCCAACTTAATCAGTTTTTATTGGCCTACTCAGGTTCTCTGATTCTTCCTTGCTGGGGCTGACTAGCAGACCCTGAACGACGAATGAATGAATACTCTAACACAGGTTTCTCTGAAAGACAGGGCTAAGACACTACTTGGCTATCTCTGCCAAGTAGCCCTGTTCACTTGCCTCCTTTGGCTTATAATGTCATAACAGCTTGAACTAAAATTAACCTCTAGATACAATTAGCACAGTAAGTATTCTTGAGAAAGTATATGCTTTTACAAGGTTGGGTCTTTAAAGACTAAACATAGAGGTTCTAGAAAAACACCCCGTTGATCAGACTTGTTTGTAAAAGTCAAGATAGGGGCTGCTTCCTTCTGCAAGCCCCCCCCCCCGAGACCTCCGTCCTTTCAGAGAATCCTCCTTATAGACATTCCAACCAAGTCCTGTGGTTCCCCACACTTCCTGATTCAGTTTTGGAAGACAAAGAAAGAATCTTAAAAGCAACCAGAGAGAGACAGACAATTACATACAAAGGGTTCCTATTAGAATGTCAGTGGACTTCTCAATAGAAATACTTCAGGTTAGAAGGGAGTGGCATGAAGTACTCAAACTAATGAAAAGCAAGGAACTGAGTGCAAGACTACTGTATCCAGCAAGGCTATCTATTAAAATTGAAGGTGAAATAAAAAAGCTTTTCAGACAAAAAAAAAGGTTAAAAGATGACATGACCACCAACTTAGTAATGCAAGAATGTTAAAGGGACTGTCTTAAAGAGAAGAAGAAAAGGAAGGAGAGGGGATCATAGGCTTAAAGGAAATAAAATGCCTATAAATAAGTACCTATCAATAATAACCTTAAATGTAAATGGATTAAATGCTCCAGTCAAAAGACATAGGTGACTGAATGGATAATAAAATACGAGGCAAAATTAAAAAAAGGGAAGAAAAAAAAAACAATCACCAAGAAATGAACTAAATGAAATGAAGACATGCAATGTGTCAGAAAAAAGAATGCAGCGTAATGTGGTTCATAAACCAAATGGACAAGAAAATCAATAACCTATGCAAAAGTTAGGAGGAAATCAAAAGTGATATAGCTACAATCAAAAATGCAATGGAGAACCAAGATGGCGGCATAGGTTAACGCCGGAGTTTGCTGCTTTGAACAACTACTTCAAAAGTGAAACGAAAAGACGGAACGGACATCACCCAGAACCACAGGAACGCTGGCTGAGTGGAAGTCCTACAACTAGGAGGAAAGAGAAATGCATACGGACACTCAGAGGAGGCACAGTGCTGTAGTCAAATTCTGGGGTGCGGAATGCGAGGAGTGGGCTGGCGGCGGAAGGCGCGGTTGGCGTTTTCAATTGGGAGGGAGTCACAGACTCTGAGCTCCAGATACAGGCGAGTCTTTAGGGACCCAGACTCAAACGGGAGAAGCGGGACTGTCTGGCTTCGGTCAGAGCGAGTGCAGCTTTCTCTCCCAGCTTTGCAGCGGGTGCTGGGACTCAGAGAGGCAGAGCCCCTGGGGACAGGACTGAGAGCCGCCATAACTGCTCTCTCCGGCCCACCCTGTTGATCCTGTGCGACCCACCCTGCCCAAGCCCTGCACAGAGGCATTTGCCGGATAGCCTCAGGCAAAGGCTAGATTAGCACCTCCCTAGAGGACAGAAGTTCTCTCACTGCTGACACAGCTGATTCTCATAGCCACTTGGCCTGGAGGTCAAACCCTCCCTGGTATTAGCTACAACAATCAAGATTTAACTATAAGACTGCAAACAAAGACCACTAGGGGGTGCACCAAGGAAGCATAACAAAATGCGGAGACAAAGAAACAGGACAAAATTGTCAATGGAAGATAAAGAGTTCAGAACCACACTTTTAAGGTCTCTCAAGAACTGTTTAGAAGCCGCCGATAAACTTAATGAGATCTACAAGAAAACTAATGAGACCCTCGATGCTATATTGGGAAACCAACTAGAAATTAAGCATACACGGACTGAAATAACGAATATTATACAGACTCCCGACAGCGGACCAGAGGAGCGCAAGAATCATGTCAATGATTTGAAATGCGAGGAAGCAAAAAACACCCAACTGGAAAAGCAAAATGAAAAAAGAATCCAAAAATGCGAGGATAGTGTAAGGAGCCTCTGGGACAGCTTCAAGCGTACCAACATCAGAATTATAGGGGTACCAGAAGATGAGACAGAGCAAGATATTGAAAACCTATTTGAAGAAATAATGACAGAAAACTTCCCCCACCTGGTGAAAGAAATGGACTTACAGGTCCAAGAAGCGCGGAGAACCCCAAACAAAAGGAATCCAAAGAGGACCACACCAAGACACATCATAATTAAAATGCCAAGAGCAAAAGATAAAGAGAGAATCTTAAAAACAGCAAGAGAAAGTAACTCAGTTACCTACAAGGGAATACCCATACGACTGTCAGCTGATTTCTCAACAGAAACTTTGCAGGCCAGAAGGGAGTGGCAAGAAATATTCAAAGTGATGAATACCAAGAACCTACAACCAAGATTACTTTATCCAGCAAAGCTATCATTCGGAATTGAAGGTCAGATAAAGAGCTTCACAGATAAGGAAAAGCTAAAGGAGTTCATCACCACCAAACCAGTATTATATGCAATGCTGAAAGGTATCCTTTAAGAAGAGGAAGAGGAAGAAAAAGGTAAAGATACAAATTATGAACAACAAATATGCATCTATCAACAAGTGAATCTAAGAATCAAGTGAATAAATAATCTGATGAACAGAATGAACTGGTGATTATAATAGAATCAGGGACATAGAAAGGAAATGGACTGACTATTCTTGGGGGGGAAAGGGGTGTGGGAGATGCGGGAAGAGACTGGACAAAAATCGTGCTCCTATGGATGAGGACAGTGGGTGGGGAGTGAGGGCGGAGGGTGGGGCGGGAACTGGGAGGAGGGGAGTTACGCGGGGGGAAAAAAGAGGAACAAATGTAATAATCTGAACAATAAAGATTTAATTAAAAAAAACAAAACAAAACAAAAATGCAATGGAACCAATCCCCCGCTGTCCCTGCCAGCAACCTGTCACACCCATGGCGTGGCACCCCTCGCCACGTGTCGGGACCAGGGTCCAGTGAGGAGAGCCCTTCATTCTGGGAAACAAAGTGTGGCCAGAAAGGAGTCCGCCCCCACGCCCTTCACGCAATGCACATTCATGGGGAACCTGGTGCTAAACCATTCATAGATGACCTGCTTCTGGGTTGGGATTTCGTATGTAGCAGAGAAGCTCCCTTGCCGTGATCTATTGAAAGTCAACCCTTGACACCAGGGTTTGTAATAGATAAACAACAAAAAAAGAAAAAAGTAAAAATAATTAAAAAAACACACAATGAAAGCTTTCAACAGTAGACTAGGAGAAGCAGAGGACTGAATTAGTGAGTTAGATGATAAGGTAGACAAACAAGCCCAATCTGAACAGCACCTACAGAAAAAAATTAAAAAGCAGGAGATCCTAAGGGAGCTTTAGGACAACATGAAACGAAGTAACATGTGAATAATAGGGGTGCCAGAAGGAAAAGAAGAGCAGCAAGGATTAGAGAATCTATTTGAAGAGATAATGACAGAAAACTTCCCTGATATGGGGAAGGAAAAAGTCACACACAAGTACAGAGAGTCCCAAGCAAGATGAACCCCAACAGACCCACACCAAGACATGTCATAATTACAATGGCAAATGTTAACAACAAAGAGAATCTTAACTGCTACAAGAGAAAGACAGAGAGTTACTTACAAAGGATCCCCCATCAGATTATCAAATGATTTCTCAACAGAAACACATCAAGCCAGGAGGGAATGGAATGAAGTATACAAAGTGATGCAAAGCAAAGGGCGGAATTCAAGAATGCTCTATCCAGCAAAGCTATCAATCAAAATTGAAGGGGAGAAGAACCAAGATGGTGGCATAGTTAAACACCTGTACTTTCTGACTCCCACAACCACATCAAAATTACAACTAAAATACAGAACAACTATCATCCAGAACTGGGAAAGCTGGCTGAGTGGTCGTACTACAACTAAAGAGGAAAAGAAGAAAGCACACTAAGACTGGTAGAAGGTGTGGAGTCATGGAATGGGCTGGCCCAGCACCTGGGTGTGCCACTTTTTTAATCAGAAGGAAGATTGACTCTGTAGAACCTGCCTGGAGGAGCAAAGAGTCCCAGGCCCACACCAGACCCACAGCCCAGGGTCCCAGAGCTGGGGAAAGATGATCCTACGAGCCATAAGAACTATAGACTGTAAAAACCAGTGTGAATTGGGGCTGAGTGACACACAGGCTGCTGGAGATCCAGCTGCTCCTCTTAAAAGGCCAGCACCACAAACTGAATTTACAAGCTCCCACTTCCTCTGAGCTCCAGTGCCATGTTAGGCTCTCAGGGACCCAGACATATATGGGGAGAAACTGGATTGTGGCATCGGGGCAGAAACACAAAGGTGGCATTCTTCCAGATGGAGGTGCTTGCAACAGTCATTGTTCCTGTGCTGGACCTCCCCGGTGCAGGGTATAATTGTAGTCATTTCTGTTTGCTCCACCCTGATGATTCCCTGAGACCCCATCCTACCCAATATACAACCCACCCAAGCTGTGAGCAGCAGCTTTTTCATATGAATGGTCTGTTCTTTCTAAGGCTATAAACCTATTAAACAAGCTGCAGCTGGTCAGGGAGTCCCAAACCTGTCAATAAAAGGCCCCAAAACCAGCACCAGCAGCTGCTTGCCTTGTTTCAGAGCTGGGCCTCACCTGGGCATTTCCAAACCCCATGCAAAGAGGAGGAATCTTCAGATATCACTGTAGCTCCTGCTGGATAGCCCCAGGCAGTGGCTGACTTTGCACCTCGCTGGAAACCCATGAGCCAGTGTATCCAGTGGTTAGTATGAGACCATACCAGATTACAACTCTTCACATCCATAAGTGACATACTCAATGGGCAGACACAGTGAGCACCAAAGGCTCACTGAAGCAAGTCTTTCTCCATAGGGCTGTCTCCTGCACAGCTGCTCCACAACTGTAGTCAAAGTTGGTCCCCACAACCAATTGGCCTGCAGGTCAATTCCTCCCAGTGACACTAACAGCAATCAAGGCTCAACTACAGGACTGTCCACACAGCCAAAAAAGGAGTGCACAAGATTATCCACCTCAGGTGATTGGGGAGACTGAGCCACTGGGCCCTATAGGACACCTACTACACAAGGCCACTTTATCAATTCAAGGAGACTTAGCAGCTACATAGAAACAAACACAGGGAAGCAGCCAAAATGTGGAGACAAAGAAATATGTCACAAATGAAAGAAATGGAAGACAGCAAACTACTGGATATAGAGTTCAAAACCACAGTTATAAGGTTACTCAAGAATCTTCTAGAAACCTCTGAGGAACTTAGTGAGATTTTCAACAATCTAAGTGAGAATGCCAAAAAAAAAAAAAAAATGGAAAAGGTGCAGTCATAAATTAAGCATACTCTGACTGCAATAAAGCATAACATACAGGAATTCAACAGTAGATTAGAGGATGCCAAGAATCAAATCAATGATTTGAAATACAAGGAAGCAAAAAACACCCAACCAGAAAAGCAAAAGGAAAAAAGAATCCAAAAATATGAAGATAGTGTAAGGAGCCTCTGGGACAACTTCAAGCATACAAACATCCAAATTATGGGGGTGCCAGAGGAAGAGAGAGAGCAAGATATCTAAAACCTATTGGAAGAAATAATGACAGAAAACTTCCACTACCTGGTGCAAGAAATATAATTACAAGGCAAGGAAGTACAGAGAACCCCAAACAAGAGGAATCCAAAGAGGACCACACCAAGACACATCATAATTAAAATGCCAATGGAAAAAGTAAAGGGAGAATCTTAAAAGCAGCAAGAGAAAAACAGTTAGTTACCTACAAGGGAATAACCCTATGACTGTCAGCTGGTTTCTCAACAGAAACTATGAAGGCCTGAAGGGAGTGGCAAGAAATATTCAGTGATGAATAGCAAGATCCTACACCCAAGAATACTCTACCCAGCAAAGCTATCATTTAGAATTGAAGGTTAGATAAAGAGTTTCACAGACAGGAAAAAGCTAAAGGAGTTCATCACCATCAAACCAATATTATATGAAATGCTGAAGAGTATTCCTTAAGAAGACAAGAAGAAGTAAACAAAGAAAAAAATATGAACAATAACTTGGCAAAATATTCATATCTATCAACAATTGAGTCTAAAAATCAAATGAATAAAAATCTGATGAACAGAATAAACTGGTGAATGGAATAGAGTCAGGGGCATGGAACTGGAACAGATTGATGATTCTCAGAGGGAAGGGAGTGTGTGGGCTGTGGGAAGAGATTAGACAAAGATCTTATATGCATATATGCATTACCTATGGACACAGACAATAGGGTGGTGAGGGCCTGGATGGGGTGGGAACCAGGTGAAGGGGAGCTATGGGAAGAAAAGAGGGACATCTGTAATAATCTCAACAATGAAGATTTATTTTAAAAAATTGAAGGGGAAATGAGGAGCCATCAGTAAAACAACAAGAAAACCCACTGCATGGGAGAACATATTTTCCAATGTTATCTCTGATAAGGGTTTAAACTCCAAAATTTACAGGAA
Source organism: Myotis daubentonii (assembly GCF_963259705.1). NCBI lineage: Eukaryota > Metazoa > Chordata > Mammalia > Chiroptera > Vespertilionidae > Myotis > Myotis daubentonii. The sequence continues at coordinate 96,035,343 of NC_081861.1, read as the reverse complement.
GCTCATACAACTTAACAAAAGAGAGATACAGAAACCAAGATGGCAGCATAGGTAAACACCAGAAATTGCTGCCTCACACAACCACTTCAAAAATACAACTAAAAGACAAAACGGACATCATCCAGAACCACAGGAAGGCTGGCTGAGTGGAAATTCTACAACTAGAAGGAAAGAAAAAAGCACACTGAGACTCAGAGGAGGTGCAGTGTGGAAGTAAAGTGCAGAGGTATGGAGGCACACAAGGAAAGGGCTGGCAGCTGAGGATGCAGCACACGTGGAAAGGGCTGACAGCTGAGGACACGGTTGTTTATTTTCAATCATGAGGGAGTCTCAAGCTCCTGACTGCTCTGAACTCCAGTTCCGGGCAAGTCTCTGGGGACCCAGACTCATACAGGAGAAACTGGACTGTCTAGCATCAGTCGGAACTTGAGGGCGGCTTTCTCTCAGAGGTACTTGCAGCAATTACTGGGACACTGAGAAACGAGGCCTCTTATGGTAGGACTGAGGAGCAGCCATAGCTGCTTGCTCCGCCCTGTTGATCCCCAGAGACCCCGCCCCACCCAAGCTGTGTGCAGAGGCTTTTGCATATGAAAGGCCTGGCCCTTTGCAAACTGAAAATTACTGAACAAACTGAAGCTGGGTCAGAGAAACCCAGAACTTCCAAAAGAAGGCTCAAGGCCTCACAGCAGCTTGCATTGCTTCACAGCTGGGCTCCTGCTGGGTAGCCTCAAGCAGAGGCTAGATTAGCACCTCCTTAAAGATTCAAGAGCCAGTGTACCCTGTGGTCAGAGTGGGACCATCGAGATTACAACTTCTCAGATCCATAAGGGACACACTCAGGAGGCAGACTCAGTGAGCACCAAAGCCCCACTGAAGCAAGTCTTGCCCCAGAAGGGTATCTCCAGCACAGAAGTTCTCCCCCACTGCAGACACAGCTGATTCTCACAGCCAATTGGCCTGGAGGTCAATTCCTCCCAGTGATACCTACAACAATCAAGGCTTAACTACAACAAGACTGTGCAAAAAGCCCACAGAGCGGTGCACCAAGAGTGTCCACCTGAGGTAATTGGGGAGGCTGAGCCACTGGGCCCTATAGGACACCTAACACAGAAAGCCACTCTATCAACACAGGGAAGCATAAAAAATGTGAAGACAAAGAAGCAGGTCAAAAATGACAGAAATGGAGGAAAGCAAACTACTGGATATAGAGTTCAAAACCACACTTTTAAGGTTTTTCAAGAATTCTCTAGAAACCTCTGATAAACTTAATGAGACCCTCAAGAAATCTAGTGAGACCCTCGAGGTTATGAAAAAGGACCAACTAGAAATTAAGCATACACTGACTGAAATAAAAAAGTATTATACAGAGTTCCAACAGCAGACTAGAAAATCGCAAGAATCAAGTCAAAGATTTGAAATATGAAGAATCAAAAAACACCCAAACAGAAAAACAAAAAGAAAAAAGAATCCAAAAATAAGAAGATAGTGTAAGGAGCCTCTGGGACAACGTCAAACGTACCAACAACCAAATTATAGGGGTGCCAGAAGAAGAGACAGAGCAAGATATTGAAAACCTATTTGAAGAAATAATGACAGAAAACTTCCCCTACCTGGTGAAAGAAATAGACTTACAAGTCCAGGAAGCGCAGAGAACCCCAAACAAAAGGAATCCAAAGAGGACCACACCAAGACACATCATAATTAAAATGCCAAGGGCAAAAGACAAAGAGAGAATCTTAAAAGCAGCAAGAGAAAAAAAGTCAGTTACCTACAAGGTAGTACCCATACTACTGTCAGCTGATTTCTCAACAGCAACTTTGCAGGCCAGAAGGGAGTGGCAAGAAATATTCAAAGTGATGAATACCAAGAACCTACAACCAAGATTACTTTATCCAACAAAGCTATCATTCAGAATTGAAGGTCAGATAAAGAGCTTCACAGATAAAGAAAAGCTAAAGGAGTTTACCACCACCAAACCAGTATTAAATGAAATGCTGAAAGGTATCCTTTAAGAAGAGGAAGAAGAAGAAAAAGGTACAGATACAAATTATGAACAACAAATACACATCTATCAACAAGTGAATCTAAAAATCAAGTGAATAAATAATCTGATGAACAGAATAAACTGGTGAATATAATAGAATCAGGGGCATAGAAAGGGAGTGGACTGACTATTCTCGGGGGGAGGGGTGGGGGGGTGCGGGAAGGGACTGGACAAAAATCCTACACCTATGGATGAGGACAGTGTGGGGAGGGGTAAAGGCAGAGGGTGGGGTGGGAACCGGGTGGAGGGGAACTCTGGGAGGAAAAAAGAGGAACAACTGTAATAATCTGAACAATAAAGATTTAATTAAAAAAATAAAAGTCATCCAAAAAACAAAAGGAAGATAAACATAAACAAAAGGAAGATAAACAATCCAATAAAAAAAAATGGGCAAAGGGCCTAAATAGACAATTTTCAAAAGGCCAAGAGACATATGAAAACATGCTCAAAGTCACTAATCATCCGAGATAAATGCAAATCAAAACAACCAGATACCATATCACACCAGGGAGAATGGCTACTATCAACAAATCAACCACCAGTTAGTGCTGGAGAAGATGCAGAGAAAAAGGAACCCTCTTGCAACTGCTGGTGGGAATGCAGACTTGTGCAGCCACTGTGAAATAAGTTTCCTCAAAAAATTAAAAATGTTGATTTGTTGATGATAGCCATTCTGACAGGTGTGAGATGGCACCGCATTGTCGTTTTGATTTGCATCTCTCCGATGATTAGTGACTTTGAGCATGTTCTCATATGTCTCTTGACCTTCCTTCTGTCTTCTTTCGAAAAGTATCTATTTAGGTCCATTGCCCAATTTTTGATTGAGTTATCTTCCTTTTGTTAAGTTGTATGAGTTCCCTGTAAATGATGGAGATTAAACCCTTATTGGTGATAACATGGGCAAATATGTTCTCCCATGCAATGGCTTTCTTGTTGTTTTGTTGATTGTTTCTTTTGCTGTGCAGAAGCTTTTCATTTTGATGTAGTCCTTTTGTTTATTTTCTCTTTCGTTTTCATTGCCCTAGGAGCAGTATCAGTGAAGAAATTGCTTCGACATATGTCTGAGACTTTGCTGTCTGTGGATTCCTCTAGTATTTTTATGGTTTCCCATCTTATGTTTAAGTCCTTTATCCATTTTGAGTATATTTTTGTGTATGGTGTAAGTTGGTGGTCTAGTTTCATTTTTTTGCATGTATCTTTCCAATTTTCTCAACACCATTTATTGAAGACACTGTCTTGACTACATTGCATGCTCTTGCCTCCTTTGTCGAATACTAATTGGGCATAGTGGTTTGGGTCGATTTCTGGGGTCTCTATTCTATTCCATTGATCTATATGTCTGTTCTTGTGCCAGTACCAGGCAGTTTTCAGAAGAGTGGCTTTGCAATACAGCTTGATATCTGGTATTGAGATCCCACCTACTTTGTTCTTCTTTCTCAGGATTTCTGCAGCTATTTGGGGTCTTTTTTATTCCAGACAATTTTTTGGAAAGTTCTTTCTAGGTCTGTGAAATATGCCATAGTTATTTTAATGGGGAGTGCACAAATAAACAAACAGCAAGTGCTGGCGAGGATGTGAAGAACAAGGAACCCTCGTGCACTGCTGGTGGGAATGCAGGCTGGTGCAGCCACTGTGGAGAACAGTATGGAGTTTCCTCAAAAAAACAAAAATGAAACTCCCATTTAACCCAGTGATCCCACTTCTAGGAATATATACCAAGAAACTAGAAACACCAATAAGAAAGGATGTATGCACCCCTATGTTCATAGCAGCACAATTCACCATAGCTAAGATCTGAAAACAGCCTAAGTGCCCATCAGCAGATGAGTAGATTAAAAAACTGTGGTACATCTACACAATGGAATATTTCACTGCAGTAAAAAAGAAGGAGTTCTTACCATTTGCAACAGCATGGATGGAACTGGAAAGCATTATGCTAAGTGAAATAAGCCAGTTAGAGAAAGATAAATATCACATGATCTAATTCATTTATGGAATATAATGAGCAACATAAACTGATGAACAAAAACAGATCCAGAGACAGAGAAGCATCGATCAGAACATCAGACCTCACTGGGAAGGTAGGGGAGGGTGGGGGTAAGTGGGAGAGAGCAACCAAAGGACTTGTATGCATGCATATAAGCCTAATCAATGGACACAGACAACAGGGGCATGAGGGCATGAGTTGGGAAGATAATGGAGCATAAGGACACATATGTAATACCTTAATCAATAAAGAAATTAAAAGTCATAAAAATAAAGATAAATATTAAAAATAGAACTGCCATTTGATCTAGTAACCCCACTTCTAGGACTATATCCCAAGAAACCAGAAACACCAATCAGAAAAGACATATGCACCCCTATGTTCATAACATCACAATGTACAATAGCTAAGATTTGGAAACAGCCTAAATGCCCCATCTGTAGATGAGTGGATTAAAAAGCTGTGGTACATGTACACAGTGGAACACTGCACTGCTATAAAAAGAAGGAATTCTTACCACTTGCAGCAGCATGGATGGAACAGGAGAGCATTATGCTAAGCAAAATAAGTCAGTCAGAGAAAGATAAATATCACATGATCTCACTCATTTGTGGAATATAAAGAACATCATAAACTAATAAATAGAAATAGGTGCAGAGACAAAGAAGCATCCAACAGACTTCCAAACTACAATGGGAAGGCAGGGGAGGGTTGGGGTAAGAGATCAATGGAAGGACTTGTATGCATGCATATAAGCATAACCAGGGACACAGACACTGGGGCGGTGAGAGCATGTGCTTGATTTAGGGGAGGCTGTGGGGAGGTCAATGGGGGGAAAAGGAGCCATATGTACTACTATTTGTAATACTTTAAACAATAAAAATTAATTAATTAATTGATTAATTAATTAAAAAATCCACTCACACATACACAGACTAAAAAACAAAACCACGTACACCCACACACTGAAAAACCTTTGAGTCTGCTATTTGTGGAGCTCACTAAATTTTGCTCTGATGTTGAATCTTGTCCCTTGGTTTGTCTATCCTGGGCCTCTTGGGAGTTTCTCTGGTGCAGGTCAATATGACACTGTCCCTTTCTGACCCTGGGCAGCCTTATTGAGGTCCGATAGATTGAATCCCCTAGTAGTCTAATGGGCAGGGACTCTTTAGGCCAGAGGCTGGGTCTGCCTTGAGTCTCATACCTTACTTGTCCCTATTTTGGGCTGTACTCCCTTCCCCCATGGAGTGCGGCTCTGTGGGGTATCCTGATTTTGGCCAGGATGGTTTAATCAGACTTGTGGTCAAGTGAGCAGGGGGTCCCTCGCGGGTGAGGACGACGGAGCCCCAACGCGCTAGGGCATCTGCATGCACGACTCCGGGGACCAGGTTCGGTGACACAGATCCGTTTTATTGTGGAACTACATGGGGTATATATAGCATGAGTGGACCAATCAGAAGGAGACACGTTGCTACAGGCGACCAATGGCTGAAAGGCTGGGGTACTGTGCACGTGGCTCTAGGAGTTCCTTCAGGCGGGCGTTGCTACTTCCTGGTGTGCCAAGGAAGCATGTCATGGTGGAGTGTGCTCACACCATTGCATCAACCGCAGCGCTGAGACATACTTCCCGAGCTCTACATACATCTCCCCCTTCCTTTCTAATTAGTGCCAAAGCAAAGGAGCTGTCACTACTCAGAAGGAGATAGAAGGGTGGCCTTATAAATGGGTAAAAGGAGTAGCAGAGGCACGTGCCACTGGAAACTGGGTACTGTCTACAGCAGCCGTGGGCAAACTACGGCCGCGGGCCGGATCCGGCCCATTTGAAATGAATAAAACTATTGAAAAAAAAGACCGTACCCTTTTATGTAATGATGTTTACTTTGAATTTATATTAGTTCACACAAGCACTCCATCCATGCTTTTGTTCAGGCCCTCCAGTCCAGTTTAAGAACCCATTGTGGCCCTAGAGTCAAAAAGTTTACCCAGCCCTGGTCTACACCAACTGGCATGAGAACGCCAGGGTGAGCTATCACAGTCCACAGTTCTTATCTGTGCACCCCCGTGCTATTAGCTGTGATGATAGCACACATTAATAAGAATAACGTTCCTGCTGACAGGTTCCCCTCTGACGCCATGCACGTGGCTTGGTCCTGTAGAGCCTTAATGTCACCCCAGGTGATGGGGTGGGCTCGTCGGTGTCTAGGTCTTCTCCTCCATTGGGGCTGGTTCTCTTCTATAGTCAGGTCCTCCATTTCCTCCACGGGGGGTGATGGTGGCGATCTACGGCTCATCGCTGGTGGTGTAGGGTTTGACGTCATGAGCAGGGATCCACGCGGGACTTTTGTCGCCTTCTGGAAAAATACAAGCAAACCCTCTCCCCTGGGTTAAGAGCGGGCCGGGGCCTTTCCAGGCTCCGGTGATTGGGTCTCTCCACTGGACCAAAGGAAGAGGTGTTTGTATGTCCCGGAGTCCTCCCCAATGTTTATACATAGGGGTTAATCCATGCTCATCAAAATGAAAATAATTGAGGGTAGTTAAGGCTTGGGTTAGCAGTGTATGAGGATTTCTTCCTATCACTCCCCCTTTTTCTTTAATCAGTTGGGTCTTGAGTTCCTTGTGTAGTCTTTCAATAATTGCCTGTCCCTGGGGGTTATAGGGGATGCCCATGGTATGCTTGATGTCGTGTGATTTTAAGAAGTCTTGAAATAGAGTGCTGGTGTAGCATGGTCCATTGTCAGTTTTTACCTCCCACAGGAATCCAAGGATGTGAAAGGCAGACTTGAAGGTGGCAATGCTATGTTTGGCTTTTTCCCCCATTTGGGCCTAGGCGAACGTGGCTCCTGAGCCAGTATCTATGACTGTGTGGACATATTTCAATTTGCCAAATGCTGGGACATGCGTGACATCCGCTTGCCATCTGGCATTGGGCTGTAGTCCTCGGGGATTGGCCCCTCTGGGTTGTAAAGGCCTGAGGGGTAGTAGAGGGCCACAGGATCGGCAAGCACGTATGAGGTGCTTGCACTGAGCTAGGGGCAGATGGGGGAAGAGCTTATGGAGAGAGGAGGCTGACATATGAAATTTGGTGTGTAGGAGTCTGGCCTCTTCTATGGGTTGTAGGGTAAGAACTAGCTTGTCCGCTTCTGCGTTGCCTAGGGAAAGTGGGCCTGGTAGGCCAGTATGAGACCGTAAGTGTTGGATATACCAGGACTGTTTACCGTTCTCTAGGATGTCCTTTAGGAGTTGGAGGCTCTGATCTAGCGGGGTATCTTTAACTCTTAAGGTGGAATACCCTATATTTTTTGCTGTATGCACCGCGTAAGCACTATCTGAGAATAAATTGACTGGACTATTTTGACAATAGAGAAGGGTGTATATTATAGCTCTGAGTTCTCCTACTTGTGCTGAGCCTTGATAAGTATATCTAAGATAAGTGGGGTTGGTGGACATTTTAAGGGACTTTATTATTGCTGCACAGTAATGCTTCCCCGAGTCAGTGAAGGCGCAGAGTGCCCCAGGGATAGGTTTACTAGAGGGGCGTACCAGACCTAATGTCTCTAACGGTACCTTTTGGAGGGTTTGGAGGAGCCTATGATTGGGTAGGTGATTATCTACCTGCCCTGGGTAGTTTAGGAGAAGTAACTGTGTTTCTAGATCTGTGGTTAATAGATGAGAGATTTGTTCCTGCGTATAAGGAAGTATGAGAGTGTCAGGTTCTTTTCCATATAAGGTAAGCGAAGCCTGCCTGAGCTTCCGTCCTATGAGGGCATAGGCCACTGTTGGGGGCGTTACTTTAGCAAGCTGGCTGTAGGTCAAGTGTATCCAATAAAGAGGACCCTCCTGAAATAGTACTCCTGTAGGAGTCCCAGTGGTGGCCAGTACTATCGCTTGGATTGGCTGGGTCAAGTCTATTCTGTGTAGCTCAAGCTCCCTTAGAGCCTGGTTGACAGCTTTTAAGACCTCTTTGGCCTTGAGGGTTAGAGAGCAGGTACTAAGGGGGTCTGTGTCTCCTTCAAGCAATTGGAAGAGGGGGCCTAGGGTCCTGGTGGAGATTGATAAGCTGTTCCTAACCCAATTAATCTGGCCACATAGTTCCTGTAGCGCATGTAGGGAGATGGTATCAGGAATTGCAAGCTGAGGAGCTATGGGTACTATTCGTTCATGTATTTTATATCCTAAAAAGGAGTATGGAGGAATGGTCTGGACCTTTTCGGAAGCTATATGGAGGTTAAGAGCTCGTAGGTTGCTAAAAAGTGTTTGGTAGCATGCCTCTAGCCATATAGGGTCCCAATGGGCAATAAGGATATCATCCATGTAATGAGTGTTAAAGCATTGTTTGGCTAGAGGTTTGGTTGTCACTCCAACATAAGCCTGGCACATGGTAGGGCTGTCCTTCATGCCCTGGGGGAGTACCTTTCATTGGTATCTATCTGTCAGTAGTTGATGGTTGGTAGAGGGCACTGAAAAGGCAAAGTAAGGCCTGTCCTCTGGGTGCAACGGGATAGAGAAAAAGCAGTCTTTAATATCTATGATTTTTATATGTGCTTCCCTTGCGATAGGTGAGGGGTGAGGCAGTCCCGGTTGTAGAGGGCCTAGTTTTTTCATGTGTCTATTTACAGCTCTGAGGTCCTGTAGAAATCTCCATTTTACTTTATCCTTCTTTTGTATGACAAAGACTGGTATATTGTGAGGGCTGAGAGAGGGTTCAACATGTCCAGCATCTAGTTGTTCCTATACTAATTGCTTAAGGGCAAGTAATTTCTCTTGCGGTAAAGGCCACTGTTCTACCCATATGAGGTTGGTGGTTTCCCATGATAACTTTATCAGCTGTGGCGCCGGTGGGTGAACAGTGGCCCCTAGGATTGGGGGGGCGGTGCGGTGTATATGATTGCATTGACTGCCTCAAGGATGTCTCGGCCCCACAAAGTGTGGGGGATGTCAGTCATGAAGAGTGGGCGGAAAGTCCCAGTATTCCCGTCTGAGTCCGCCCAGGAGAGTTCCCTGGCAGCTTGGGCAGCCCTCTTGTAGCCGCTGACTCCCTGAACTAGCGGACCGGAAGTGGTCGGCCATTTGGAACTCCGCTTCTCCTCTTGAATAACCGACACATCTGCCCCAGTATCTGTTAGCCCTTCTATTCTCTCTCCCTCGACCGTTAAGGTAAGGAATGCCTTGCTCTGTGTAAGAGGTAGCATCCAATATACCCCTTGGGTTGGCTGCTCTCTTACTAGCGGGGCTGAGAGCTGCCCCTCTTCTCATTTAAAGGGGACAGTGGATTGCCATCTTTATCCTTATTGGATCTGCAGTCCCTGCGCCAGTGTAGTCCCTTTCTACAGCAGGGGCAAACGGAGGGGTTATTTTTCCCCTCCCCTCCCTGTTTTCTCTTCCTGTTAGGGCAATCCTTTACAAAATGGCCGATCCCTTTACACTCATAGCATGCTCCTTTCTGTCCTCCCGATTGTCCTCCCAGGTTGATATGAGCGGCCAGCGCTGCTGCAAGGGTGGCAGCCGACTTACTGCCTACATCTCCACAGGTAAGCACCCAGTCATCTATACTGCCTGCTATAACCGGAGCGATTGCCTGGCGGCACTCAGTATTAGCCCCCTCCCAGATGAACTCCCTAGTAAGGGCTTCCGCTGCCTGGGTGTGAGTAACCTTACGGTCCACAGCTTCCCTGACTCTATGTAAAAATTCTGAAAACCCTTCATTGGAACCCTGTACGAGCTTGGACAGTCGTGTAGGCTTACCCCTCGGATTTATTTGGGAGAAAGCGCGCATAGCACAGAGGCGGACTTGATCAAAATATCTAGCATGCCCCTGGGCCTGGACAGCAGGGGAAGAGAAAACTCCTTCTCCCTGTAGTGCATCTGCCTCATCATGCGGATTATGGGCTTTTCCTGCTACCGCGGCTCGATTGCATTCCGCCTGTTGCTTGCACTGTTCATAAAACAAAGTCTTCCACTGAATCATGTACCCTGGGGCTAGTATGGTGCGAGAGAAGCATTTCCAATTATGAGGGCAGTTAAGATTATACTAAAATTTTCAAGTAGCTGTTGGGTGTACGGGGCTGATAACCCATCCTCCTGTACTGCCTTTCTAATGGCTAGTAGCTCCTTTTGGTTAGGCGGTATCCACGCCTGAGGTTGTGGGGCAGTAGGATTAGTGTTAACGGGGAAAGCCTGAGTTTCTAAGCCCAAAGAGATCCGTGCCATGTCCCTCTGCTGGCATTGGGATTGGTATAGCCCTGTCCAGGGATTATCGTTCCTGTCCCCAACGAGGGGGGCCAGAGCAGTCTGCTGCGGGGGACCTGCGCTTGGCTTCCTGCCCTGCGCTGTTTCGGCCAAGGTAGTGGCTTCCCCCATTTTAGTTTTGTTTTGTTCCGCTTCCTTCTGAGCTCTGTTGGTGGTAGATACTTCCCAAGGGTCGACCACTGGGGGACCCTCAGGTGCCAAGGGAGTGGTGGTAGTGACCGGGGGATTGTAAGGTGGCAAGGGAAGCTTAGGGGGAGGCTCGTCCTTCACTGTGGCTGAAAAGGCTGTGGGTACTGGGAGTGGCGGTTCGGGTGGAGCGCCAGACAGGCAAGCCAGGATAGCTAAGATGTCCGGTGTCCGAGAAGGGGGTAACGATTTTTCCTCGTGGACCTCAGCGGATCGAATCCTTTTCAAGACTTTCTCCCAAGTGGAGGGGTCCCAAATGGGGGCCTCGATTAACCACGGATTGGACTGTAATAGATATTCCCAATGAGTTTGGAGTTCCTTTTCAGAGACCTTAACTCGCCTGCTCTGCAGTAAGGCGTGGAGCACGCGCGCTTGTGGCGCTCTCTCCAAAGGGGGTAGGTTTCCCATTTTACTGTAGAGGGTCGCTTACCCATCCAGCCATTCTGGGGGCCCCACGTTTGGGCGCCAGATGAAGCAGGGGTTCCCTCGGCGGTGAGGACGACAGCGCCCCAACCGTTAGGGCGTCTGCATGCACGACTCTGGAGACCACGTTTGGTGACACAGATCCGTTTTATTGTGGAACTACAGGGGTATATATAGCATGAGGGGACCAATCAGAAGGAGACACGTTGCTACAGGCGACCAATGACTGAAAGGCTGGGGTACTGTGCACGTGGCTCTAGGAGTTCGTTCAGGCGGGCGTTGCTACTTCCTGGTGTGCCGAGGAAGCATGTCATGGTGGAGTGTGCTCACACCATTGCATCAACCGCAGCGCTGAGACATACTTCCTGAGCTCTACGTACAGCCAGGTAGTGCCAGAAACTTTTAGGAGGGGTAGGAGGGGCGGGCCCTTTCTCTTCTAATGCCTCTGCTCTGCCTGGTTTGCTGGCATCTCCTCTCTGCCACCTGCAGGGGTACTGATTTCCTGCCCTGGGCTTTTCCCCCTTGTCTCAGGCCCATCTGCAGGTCAACTCAGAAGCAACTCTTTTGCTGGTTGGAAAGACGGCACCTCCCCTGCATTCCAGGTGGGCAGTGCTGATCTCCTCCCAGGTCCTACTGACCATCCCACTTTATACTCACCAGCACAAGTTCTTCCAAGAAATAGAGGGTCCCCCAGGTTCTATGTTAAGTGTGTCCTCAGACCCCTCCATTGTAGCCTGGCCCTGAGCTCCACGACATGGCCCTTCCCACTGATCAGGAGGAGCTTCCCAGGATGCACAATGGTGGGGTTCTAGCACTAGTCTATCCAGAGACTTCAGCCCTGGGCTTCCAATGCTGCACCACTCTGCAGTCTCTACAGCCAGTGCCCTGGGGGCCTCCTCTCTCAGTCCCAAAGACTCTCATCTCTCCAACAGATCTGCAGCCTTTTAAATCTCCTTAGGGCCTCAGTTCTAGTAAGCCCAGGGAAGGGGAGGCTACATCTACCTTCCTGTCTTCAGTGCAGTTCCCGCCCCTGATCCCTGGTGATGTTGCTGAGCAGATGGGTTTTAGGGTAGTGGTGGCAACACAACAGGGTCAAGATTTCTGCCAAGTCAGTGGTGATCATGCTGTGGTCACACAAGGTTCAAGCTGGATGCCCAACAGGTGCTCGTAGTGGGTCAGGTGCACGGAGGTCCCACCAGTGTCTGTTGCAGGTGTGTGGGGTCCCACCAGTGTTTGCTAAGGCCCGTGGTCTGGGTGGTCAAGTTATGTTTTGATTTCTTCCTTGACCTCATTGTTAACACATTCATGGTTTCAGTGCCATATTATTTAGCCTCCATGTGTTTGTGGGGATTTTTGTTGTTATTGTTATTGTTTTTGTGTGTTTACTTTCTAGTTTCTTACCATTGTGGGAGATTGTAGATGCTTGATATGATTTCAATCTTTTTAAATATATTGAGACTTATTTTGTGGCCTAAAATATGATCTATCTTGGAAAATGTTCCTTGTGCACTTGAAAACAATGTATATTCTGCTGCTTTGTGCTGAACAGCTCTAAAAATGTCAATTAAATTTTTCTAACCTCATGTTTCCTTTATGACAGTGTTTCTTCATTGATTTTCTGTCTAAAAGATCTATCCATTGAAGGCAATGGGGTGGTTAAGACCCAAACAATGACTACATTATAGTTTAGGTCTGCTTAGTTTTGGAATATTTATTAATTTATTTATTATTGAATTCATTGCAGTGACATCTATAATAATAAAAGCATAATATGCAAATTAGACCGGACAGCCAAATGACCTTCCAGATGTCCTTCCAGATAAAGCTGCACTGGCGGGGGCCAAGGCAGAGGCAGTTAGGGGCAATCAGGCAGTCAGGCGAGTGTTTTGGGGTGATCAGGCAGGCAGGCAAGTGGTTAGGAGCCAGCAGTCCCGGATTGCAAGAGGGATGTCCTACTGCAGGATTGGGGCTAAACTGGCAGTCGGACATTCCCCAAGGGATCCCGGATTGGGAGATGGTTCAGGCCGGGCTGAGGGCCTCCCCAACCCCATGCACAAATTTTGGGCACAGGGCCTCTAGTTAGTTAATAAAATTATATAGGTTTGGAGAGAACCATGATGGCAGCATAGGTAAACACCAGGACTCACCACCTCTCACAACCACATCAAAATTACAATTAAAATGCAGAATGACCATCATTCTGAACTGCCTAAAATCTGGCTGAATGGAAGTCCTACAACTAGAGAAGTAAAGAAGAAGAGTACATTGAGACTGGTAGGGGGAGTGGAGGCACACAACATGCTGGTCCAAAACCCATGTGTGGCTTTTGTTTTTAAGGGAGGGATAGCTTCACTGCAGAGGCCTCCTGTGAGAAGCAAGTTCTCCCAGCCCCACACCAGACTCCAGCCAAGCATTCCAGAGCTGAGATGTGAAGTCCCATAACTTCAGGATGTAAAAACAGTGGGGAGATAAGGAGACATTTGTAATACCTTAATCAATAAAGGATAAATAAATAAATAAATATAAAAAGTTTTAAAAAAGTAAGTAGATGAGTCCTGCCACTGTTCTCATTGGTTGAGCGTCAACCTATGAACAAGAAGGTCACAGTTGGATTCTCAGTCAGGGCGCATACCAGTGTTGCTGGCTGAATCCCCAGTGGGGGGCATGCAGGAGGCAGCTGATCAGTGATTCTCTCATCATTGATGTTTCTATCTCTCTATCCCTCTCCCTTCCTCTATGAAATCAATAAAAATATATTTTAAAGTAAAAACAAACAAACAAACAAAAAAACAATGGGGACTGTAGCTGAGTGACGCAGAGGCTGCTGGAGACCAAGGCAGTTCTCTCTTAAAGGCCCAGCACAAGAAATTACTTGGGCTCACTCCCTCTGGACTCCACCACTGGGAGGGCAGCTTTGGGAGATCCAGGGACATACAGGGAGGAACTGGATTGTCTGGCATTGGGGCAGGAACTCAAGGGAAGCTTTCTCCCAAATGGGGGTGCTCACAGGGGTAATGTTCCTGTACTGAGACCTCCCCTGTTGCAGAGCTTACTGGCACCCATACCTGAGTTTCCATCAAAGTGGCTCACACTGTTTGCTCCACCCTGGCAGTTCTCTGAGACTCTGCTCTATCCAATTTGCTGCCCTACCCAAGCTGTTTGCAATGGCTTTTCCATATCAATGGCCTGTCCTGGCTCAGGCTTCAGACGTTTCTAAAATATCTCAAATAAGCATCAGCTGACATCAGCATGCCCCATACCTATCAATAAGAGATCCAAGACCTGACAATATCACCAGCCTGCCTTGCTTCATAGCTTGGCCTCGCCTGGGCAATTCCAAGCCCCAAACAAGTAGCAGCCGTCTGCAGGTTGATCTGTAGCTCCTGCAAGGTGGCCCAGGCAGTGGCTGACTTTGCGCCTCCCAGGAAGCTTCAGACTATGCCAGATTACAACTATACCACATCAATGAGTGAAAAGCTAAAGGGGCAGACTTTATGAGAAACTAATCCCCACTGAAACAAGTCTTGCTCCATAGGGGAGTCTCCTGCACAACAGCTCTTCCACTATAGTTGCATCTGGTCCTCATAGCCAATTGGTCTGGGTGGGGAGTGTCAATCACTTCCAGTTGTGTCAAAAGCAACCAAGAATCAACTACAATAAGACTGGGCACACAGCATACACAGAGGAACACCTAGAGTACCCAGCTCAGGTGACTGGGGAGGCTGAGCCACTGGGTCCTACAGGACACCTCCTACACAAGGCTACTCTACCAATTCCAGGAGAAATAGCAGTTCTACCTAATACATAGAAACAAACACAGGGAAGCAGCCAAAATGCAGAGACAAACATGTCACAAATGAAAGAACAGAAGAAATCTCCAGAAAAAGAACTAAATGAAATAGAAGCAAGCAAACTACTAAATACAGAGTTCAAAACAATGCTTTTAAGTTGCTCAAGGATCTTAATGAGAGCTTCAGGGGGCTTAGTGAAACTTTCAAGGGTCTTAGTGAGACTTTCAAAGACATAAAAAAGGATCAGTTAGGAATAAATAATTCACTAATTGAAACGAAGAAAAATTTACATGGAATCAATTAGAGTAGAGGATTCAAGAATCAAATCATCAATTTGGAATATGAGGAAGCAGAAACACCCAATCAGAAGAGCAAAAAGGAAAAAAGATTAAAAAATATGAAGATAGTGTAAGGAGCCTCTGTGGGTGCCAGAAGGAAAAGTAGGAGAGCAAGAAATTGAAAACCTACTTAAAGAAATAATGACAGAAAACTTCCCCTACCTGGTGAATAAAATAGACTTACAAGTCCAGGAAATGCTTTGAACTCCAAACAAGAGGAACCCAAAGAGGCCCACAACAAGACACATCATAATTAAAATGCCAAAGGTTAAAGACAAAGAGATAATCTTCAAAGCAGCAAGAGAAAAGCAGTTAGTTACCAGAAGGGAGTGCCCATATGACTGTCAGCTGATTTCTCAACAGAAACTTTGCAGGCCAGAAAGGATTGGCAAGAAATATTCAAACTGATTAATAGCAAGGACCTACAACCAATATTACCCAGCAAAGCTATCATTTGAGAGCAAGATATTGAAAACCTATTTGAAGAAATAATGATAGAAAACTTCCCCTACCTGGTGAAAGAAATAGACTTACAAATCCAGGAAGTGCAGAGAACCCCAAACAAAAGGAATCCAAAGAGGACCACACCAAGACACATCATAATTAAAATGCCAAGGGCAAAAGACAAAGAGAGAATCTTAAAAGCAGCAAGAGAAAAACAGCTACCTACCCTTGTAGGTACCCATACGACTGTTAGCTTATTTCTCAACAGAAACTATGCAAGCCATATGGGAGTGGCAAGAATAGTGATGAATAGCAAGAACCTAAAGGGTGTCCCAAAATTCACGCAAGAAGTAATTTTGTTAGGAAACACAGATTTATAATTAAAAATTGTAATTTTTTATTGATTCATAAAGTATACAGTATAAGGTTATGTATGGAATAGCATATTGGGTAAACGGATTATCATGTCGCCATAGCGAGCAGCATTAACTGTTATTACCTGAGCAGCCGCATTTTCGAAGAATGGTCTGATGATGCCTCCAGCCCAAAATCCACACCAAACAGTGACACATTGTGGATGCATTTGTTTCTCAACAATCACTCGTGGATTTTCTGAACCCCAAATGTGACAATTTTGTTGATTAAGCCATCAATATGAAAATGAGCCCCATTGAAATTCAGCCACATTTATGCAAAAATGGTCATGGAAAATTTCAACAAAAGAGTGTGTATGTGCCACCATTTACCCGATATGCTATCCCATACATAACGCTATACGGTATACTTTATGAATCAATAAAAACTTTACAATTTTTAATTATAAACCTGTGTTTTCTATCATAATTACTTCTTGCATGAATTTTGGGACAGACTTTACAACCAAGACTACTCTACCCAGCAAAGCTATCATTTAGAATTGAAGATCAGATAAAGAGCTTCACAGAGAAGAAAAAGCTAAAAGAGTTCATCACCACCAAACCAGTATTAAATAAAATGCTGAAGGGTATTCTTTAAGAAGAGGAAGAAGAAGAAAAAAGTAAAGATAAAAAATTATGAACAACAAAGTGACAACAAATACATATCTATCAACAAGTGAATCTAAAAATCAAATGGATAAAAAATCTGATGAACAGAACAAACTGGTGAATGTAATAGAATCAGCGGCATGGAAAGGGAGCAGACTGGCCATTCTCAGGGGGAAGGGGATGTGGCATGCGGGAAGAGATTGGACAAAGAGTTTACACCTATGGAAGAGGACAGTGGGGGGGAGGGCAAAGGCCTGGGGAGGGGTGGGAACCAGGTGGAGGAGAGCTATGGGGGGGGGGGGAGGAACACCTGTAATAATCTGAACAATAAAGAGATCAACCAAAGGACTTGTATGCATGCATATAAGCATAACCAATGGACATAAGACACTGGGGGGTAGGGGAGGACAGGGGATTATCAAGGGCGGGGAAAGAAGAAAAAAAAAGACACATATGTAATACCCTTTGTAATACTTTAAGCAATAAAACAATAAAAAAAAGAAAAAAGAGAGAAAAAGCTAAAGGAGTTCATCACCATCAAACCAGTATTACATGAAATGTTGAAAGGTATTATGTAAGAAGAAACAGAAGAAGGAGAAGGAGAAGGAGAAGGAGAAGGAGAAGGAGAAGGAGAAGGAGAAGGAGAAGGGGAAGGGGAAGGGGAAGGGGAAGGGGAAGGGGAAGGGGAAGGGGAAGGAGAAGGAGAAGGAGAAGGAAGGGGAAAAGGAGGAGGAGGAGGAGGAGGAAGAGGAGGAGGAAAATAAGGAGGAGAAGTAGGAAAAGGTGGAGGAGGAGGAGAAGAAGAAGAACTATGAACAATAAAATGGCAATAAATACATATCAACAATTGAATCTAAAAATCAAAATAAATGTGCAAGGAATCTAATGAATAAAATACAACCAGAGGTATGGAAACATGGAACAGACTGACAAGTCTCAGAGGGAAATGGGGAGGGAGGGCGGGAAGAAATTAACCAAAGATTTTATATGCATATATGCGTTACCTGTGGATACAGACTATAGGGTGGTGAAGGTGAATGCTTTATCCACTGAGCCAAATCAGCTAAGGCCCTGCTGGTTTTTATAGCCTGAGGTCATGGGGATTTCTCTTCCTGGCACTGGAATTCTGTGCTGACAGTGCTGGTGTGGGTCTGGGTTCCCTTGCTTCTCACGGGAGGACTTCTCTACCAAGATATCCCTCCTGATTAAAAATGCGCCACATGTGGTTGTTGGACCACCCATTCAGCACCTCGACCTTCCTGCCAGTCTCAGTGTCATTTCCCTTTGAATTCTCTAGTTGTAGGGTCCTCTTATGGAGAGGTATGGGGCATGCTGAGATCAGGTTTCAGGCAGTTCTGAATGACAGTTGTTCTGTATTTTAGTTGTGATTTTGATGTGCTTGTGGGAGGATGTGAATACTGAATTTACCTATGCCACCATGTTGGTTCCTCTCTGTACAACTAATTTTCTTACTATCACATTTAATTATAAAATTTTAGAGCCATTTAGTCCAGCTTGTCCATTTAATGATTAAATCTGTTTTTAATGTTGCCAAGTTATTGCTCAGCTTCTGACTGAATACTGCTAGTGACAGGGAGCTAAGGTTTTTTCCCCCTATGCCTGTCATCCAGCACCCATCTTTGGATATTGCTGTTGGTCCATATGTTGAGCTACATTATTTGTCCCTCAAGTTACTTCTTATTGTGATCTGAGTAAACAGTTTAGTTTTACTTTTTTGTGATAGCTCTTCAGGTATTTGAAGACATAAAACACATTTCTTGAATTTTCTTCACAAGATTAACATCAATTTTGTTTCCCCTTGTTCTGGACTTTTTACTCTAAATAAGTACCAATTTGTCTGTATCCCTTATCAAAGTTGATTAGAACATACATTTGTTCCCTTTCTGCCACCTTAACAACATTGTGTTCCCTGCTCAATTTCTTCTTTGTATGTCTGTGGATTAATAATTTTTAACATATTAGGTTATTAGCACTGGCAGATGATTTTAATTAAAGTACATACCTTATACTGTTCCTTCCCATAACACTCTTCCCTCCCCAGGAGATAAGTTTTCTAATTTTCTATGACATCTGGCCTAACTGTGCCTGGCATATGATGTTCCTAAAAGGTCATCTTCTGTTGTTGGTTTTTTCTTTCTGGAGTAGTTCAATTAAATTCAAATTGAAGATGTTTTTGAAATCTTAAATCTCTTAAGGGATGTTTTCAAAACATCTTCAAACTGGATAATACTACAATAAATAAATTATGGTATTGGATTAAATGATTACTTCTCTGGTGTGTCAAGTTAACAGAGAGCATGAAAGCTCCCATTAGGTCCTGGACATATTTGGCTATCAGTGAAGCAATCCTATCTTAATTAGATTCTTAATCCCCATTGCTCAGTGAAAACTTTAGTCAGGAAACTACCCACCCAACTGACCTTGAGTGGCAGCAAGAAATGAAAAGAAACTATACTAAGAGTACAACATGAACAGCAGAGATAAGGGGCTTCAGAAGCTAATAACCAAGACCAGGTAATCAGTACAAGACCAATGGAAAACTATTATTTTAAATTAAGTATAGGAAAGAAACCTCATACAAGACCAGAGCCAAGCAGAAAATGGACAATAACTAATAACAGGCAAAGAGTAATACTGGTAAGTTAAACTACTAAAGGATAGAACAAGGGCGTATATTTCAGGTAGTTAAGATACCCACAATAAAAGTGAAGTAACACACTCAAATTAAAAGTACCTCCATTTATAATTATCTTTGAACATTTTCTGTGAAGCCAGAAACTTCTTCCAAGAGTTCAGCGAAGTGCTAGGCCAGGCATCCTGGGTGTCTATCATAATGAGGAAAAATGGGTAAAATATGGTGTGTGCATACCATAGAGCATTATGCAACAGATAAAAGCAAGAGATTAAATGTATGCATAGAAGTATGACTAGGTCTTAACATGATTCATAGAAAAATTAAAAGAATTAAATCTGTAACATACCATTTACATAATTTTAAATGTATCTTTATTGTTGAAAGTATTACAGATGTCCCCTTCCCCCCATATACCCCAAAACAATACACCATTCCAAAGAACACATATAAGGATACACGTTTACCACATTGAAATGGTTACCTATGAAAGAGTATAGGATCAATGGTTATAAGGATGCTTAAAAAATATTTAGGGGCTGAATGAATGAACTCAGTGAGAACTTTATCAAGTAGATAGTAAGCATGAAAAGGGACCTAGAAACCATAAAAAAGAACCAATCTGAAATGAAGAATACATTAAAAGGAACCAATAGCAGATTAGAAGAAACAGAGGACTGAATCAGCACTTTGGAAGACAAGATAGCAGAAAACACAATCAGAGCAGCAAAAATGAAAAAGAATTTTTTAAAAGGAGGATAGTTTAAAGGACCTCTGGGACAACATTAAGTGTCATAATATCCACGTCATAAGGGTATCAGAAGGAGAAGAGAGAAAAGTATTGAGAAAATATTTGAAGAAAAAATGACTGGGAATTTTCTTATACTGGTGAATGAAATAGACACACAAGTCCAAGAAGCACAGAGTCCAAAACAAGGTAAACCCAAAAAGACCCACATCAAGATACATCATAATTAAAATGGCAAAGTTTAAAGACAGAGAGATTTTCAAAACCAGCAAGAGAAAGACAGTTAGTTACCTACAAGAGAGCTCCAATAAGATTGTCAGCTGATTTCTCAACACCTACATTTCAGGCCAGAAAGTATTTGCACAAAATATTAAAAGTGATGAAAAACAAGGACTTACAACAACACTACTCTACCCAGCAAGGCTATCATTTAAAATTGAAGGCTATATAAAAAGCTTCTCAGATAAGAAAAAGCTAAAGGAATTCATCAACACTAAGCCAGTATTATAAGAATTGTTAAAGGTCTTCTTTAAGAAGCAGAAAAAAAGAGGAACATAAGCCCTAACCAGTTTGGCTCAGTGGATAGAGCATCGGCCTGCGGACTCAAGGGTCCCAGGTTTGATTCTGGTCAAGGGCATGTACCTTAGTTGCGGGCACATCCCCAGTAGGGGGTGTGCAGGAGGCAGCTGATTGATGTTTCTCTCTCATCAATGTTTCTAACTATCTCTCCCTCTCCCTTCCTCTCTGTAAAAAAAATCAATAAGCCTAACCGGTTTGGCTCAGTGGATAGAGCATCGGCCTGCGGACTGAAGGGTCCCGGGTTTGGTTCCGGTCAAGGGCATGTACCTTGGTT